>NC_139606.1:84303742-85624992 GCF_964270895.1 Podarcis filfolensis | reverse complement strand
AGTAAAGAAAGAAATCGGTTTTTATTCGGGCTCTGAAAACGTCTAAACCACCAGTTTTATCAAGGAACAGGGCTGGGAGAAACCAATACTGTACAACCTCGACCCCCTGCAATTCCATGATGGAAAAGTAGGCATGGCTACATATACCATAAGCAACCATTCCTCTTTCAAAGTTTTTCAAAGTCTCTTAAAAAGAAGTGATGTGTCTGCAGACCTGTCACCCTCCAGATGCAGTTGGACTCCAACTCCCATCAGTCCCTGACTGCACAGCCAATGCTCAGGGATGATGGACGTTGTAGTCCAGCAACAACTGGAAGAAACCAGATTGGGAAAGGTTGCTCTGGTTTTCTGCTTGCTCTGCTCCTTTCCCAGGGAAACCATGCTCTTTCGGAACAAGCGGCAATCCACAAGAAAGCAAAAAACCTGTTCTTTGCTCCGACTGAGCGCTAAGGAGCGGTTTTCCCTGGGGCTGGGCTGGGCTGGGAAGAGCAGCAACAAGAGGAAATGTGGATAAGCTTTTATACTAGGCTAGACTCCTCAGTTACCTCTTGACATCACAATATTGCGACTCTGTGGACAGGAGACAAAGTCAGAGAAACAAGGAGTGTGGCCATTTGTAATGATGAAACAGGACTTCATAAATAAAACCTGTTAGGAGTAAAGAGAAACAAGTGACAAACGGCTCTTGGTAATAGGAAATCCTTACAGATGAAAAGTTGTAAGCAACAGCAGGAGGAGGAGGTAGTCGGGCTTCTTGGCTGGAATATAAGTCCTACCAAGAGAAGGAAGTGAGGATGTGCAGTCTCAATGAAACCATGATTGAGGGAGGAAAGGATAACACTTTTCAAATAAAAAGCTGTCATAATGAAGATGGAAAATGGCTGTGTGGCCGAGCAAAGAACAAGAAGGAATTGATTTAAGTTGTGGTGTGGTCAATTTAGATTAAATATTAGGGTTGAGAACAAACTTTCAAACTGCCGGAAACTGTTGAACAAGCTATCTAGGGGAGTTGCAGAAATCATCTCCTCTGAAAGTTGTAAAGGCAAAGTTCTCATCCATATCCCAAAAATGGAATCGAAGCCAGAGGCCACGAGCAGCCAGGGACCTATACTCATGAAATGAATTGGGGTGTAGGTATCAAATTAAAGCACAACACATATAGAGCTGTAGGGGTATGATTGTAAAGATTGCTGAGATACTATAGCCCTGTGCACAGTGGAGGTTGGTCCATTGGAATGAATGGTGCCTTGCCCCAGAACGTCAGACGTTCCCACAAATATATGAGAAGAGGCCACAAACAATGGGTATTTTTTAATTCCCCATGAGGCTGCAAATAGAGACACTGTTGACATGTAATGGGAAGCCAAACCAGGGCTTAGCTCTGTGTAATACAGTGGCAGCAGGACTGGGGAAGAAGTGGCCACAATTTCTGCTCTATGTTCATGCTAAGCAATAATTTGGTTTAGAGTTATGTGCAAACCATCATAAACTTTATGTAGTGCCATCATGTTCTAGGAGCATCTCTCACCTTGGTGTGTGAGCTCCTGAATTCCCAGATAAACCCATAATCTGGGGGAGAAAGGAAGGCACTTTTCCTGGGATTGGTGGAGTATATACCCTGCTTGGAGAAGGTAGCAAGTTCAAGTCCTGGTCTCTCTAATTAAAAACACTGTAGCAGACACAACAGGAAATGCAAATAAATGTCCATGGAGGACCTTAAAAATAAGAGTAGAGTAGGGACAGCCTTCTTGAAGCATACACGGTAGAAGGAAGGAGCAAAGTAGAGCAATGAATCAAAACTCACTGATCACTACAGCTGCCAAATGCATTACATCCAAGCTGAGTGAAAAAGCAAACACCTTACATATCAATTTGCATCCATATCTGTACATTTCCAGACTGTTGCTGTTTTGGGGTGGAAGTCCACCACATACAGCAAATTCAGGTTGAGAATTTATACTTGATTGTAAGGCCTTGTGCAACAAATCCAATTCCCAAAGCAGCCAGTCTCTTTGCAATAAGGAAAGTGATGGGAAACGCCCTGGAAAGTGTAGGACAACACTCACTTTGATGCAAGGTCATCTAACCTTGCTGCAAACAAATCAGAACAAATGCTAATTAAATAGCCAACATTATCTAATCTCCCTGCAAACAAATCAGCAAAATGCTCAATAAACAGATTGGCTAGAAGCACCCTTAGTGTATCTTTAGTTTCAGGCTGACCTTTGGCCAGTTATCAGAGAATCTAAATTGTATTAAATCTAAGCACTACTGCCTCCATGATTTGAGGGATCTTGGCCATAGAAGTCACTGCCCTGGAAGGGGAATTGTTTGGCTGCTGCTTGGGCAATTTGACTGCTAGCAAGACCTCCAGAAAAGCCAGTGTTGGGGATGGTTTTTGCTGGCTGGAGGTTGATGAGGTGCCTGTCTTTGATGAGAAGGTGCTTAGTATGCTGCAAGCTCCCTCTTGGCGTTTCTCATTTCATTTTGAGTAATCAATTGGGCTGCTTCGGAGAGGCTGTTTACGACCTGTAATTTGTATAATTTGATTTGACAGTAATTCCATTGTCGTTACATTTATTTACAAGATGCGTTCTTGCCCTGTGATTTGCTCAGTTCTTATCGGTGGTTATCTTTGCTTTTCCAATCATGGTTTTTCATAACCGTTGATTACTTTTTAATTCAGAGAAACCACAATGGAAGGACACAGGTAAGGCAAGCCCTTCGTTCTTTTTTCCATTCCTTTAGGGCAGAGATTTGGATGTATGTTTGCTTGCTTTACAGTAAGGCCTGGTCAAATAGGACAGGTCATCACATAGTAAAACTCCTCCGGAGCTATACCACTCCTGAGGGCTAGCATATTTGAATGGGGTGGGGAAAACCTCTATGTAGAAAGTTAGCAAGTCTGGCAGAAGGCTAGGCAAGAACCCTCTCGCTTAACATCTAGCTTTCTATGTTCCCACAAACAAATGCCCTCCAGATGTTTTAGACTCCAATGCCCATCATCCCTGACCATCAGCCATGCTGGCTCGGTCTGATGGGAGTCCAATAACATCTAGAGGCCATGAGGTTGGGGATGGGTGATACAGCAAGTAATTGTTAATTTGGAACAACATCCAATCATGCTATCTGCCCCCCCACACACTTTCAGGCTCAAGCAAAACAGTCCTAGAAAAACAGTTTCCCTATGTTGTAAGTTATTTCTGTTTAGCAAGCTTAGATCCTGAAAGAATTCGGAGGAACTAGCTAAGTAAAAGTAAACGTGGTTGAAGGCCAGACTAGATGGTATGCTAGCTCCGTATCTGTATCTGCCCTTAAATGCAGGGTTGTTCTTCTAACAACATAAATTACCAGCATTGTGGATGTGTGTAAGAGTGTGCTTCAACACTTTCCCCTCCCCTTCCCATGGCACTGATTTGGGCTAGGAGCCCTGTACTGAGAATTTGCTTTGATGGAAGCTTCCTGCCCCTATGCAAATTGTCAATATTGCAGATATTAATATTGTGCAGCTTGAAGTGACTAGAGGCCTAAAAACGGACTCCGTTTGGAATTAAACATGGACTAAACCCATTAGAGGGGATGCGGGTGGCGCTGTGGGTTAAACCACAGAGCCTAGGACTTGCCGATCAGAAGGTTGGCGGTTCAAATCCCCACGACAGGGTGAGCTCCTGTTACTCGGTCCTTGCTCTTGCCAACCTAGCAGTTTGAAAGCACGTCAAAGTGCAAGTAGATAAATAGGTAACACTCCGGCGGGAAGGTAAACGGCGTTTCTGTGCGCTGCTCTGGTTTGCCAGAAGCAGCTTAGTCATGCTGGCCACATGACCCGGAAGCTGTACGCCAGCTCCCTCAGCCAATAAAGCGAGATGAGCGCCGCAACCCCGGAGCTGGTCACGACTGGACCTAATGGTCAGGGGTCCCTTTACCTAAACCCATTAAGGTAAAGGTTGGCAGGAGCAGGGACCGAGCAACGGTAGCTCACCCCGTCGCAGGGATTCGAACCGCCAACCTTCTGATCGGCAAGTCCTAGGCTCTGTGGTTTAACCCACAGTGCCACCCGCGTCCCTATACCTAAACCCATTAGATTGTTCAAAACTTTACTTGCACAAGTTTCTTCAAAACAGAACAAAACCCAGTAAAGGATGCATCCAAACAATTGTACAGTATCTTGTACTTGTCAAGCATAGGCTCAGCATCTTATAAGAAAATAATTTATAGCCAGAGCTGACAAATATAGCTCTCACACACAGGTTCCATTAGCCTGCATTCTAGCCCCAAAGGCTATGGAGCTCCAACAGAACCTGAGAACAAAGACTCAGCCACCACCCTTCCAAGATGGCAAATTTGCAATTCAACAGCCTCCCATGTGATCTAAAGTTAAACACCTCCTCAGAGCTACCAGAGAACAATAACAACAGTTATCCATCTAGGAGCTCAGAGATCTCTTTTTGCTTTTCTTCAGCTTTCAGCAATACACAGACATTCTCTAGGGTTGCCATATTTCAAAAAGTGAAAATCCAGACACAAAATCAGGGGTGTGTGTGTGTGTTGAGGTCCCCTCCCAAAAAAATCACAAAAATAAAAAGGAAGTTTTTGAGGTTTTTTAAAAAATGAAATCCCCCCAAATCTACACTTCTGACATGGGTTACCATGGATTTTCCTGGACATTTCAGCGATTTCCACCCGAACACTGTTTCCAGCAGCTGAATCCTGGCTATGTCCAGGCAATTCTGGACATATGGCAACCCTACATTCTCTATTTCAGTGTCAATTAAACAATGATACTTAACAGTCGGTGTATGGGAGGAGAGCTAATTTGGATTGGGAGCATAATGGGGAGCTTAGGGTTAAATCAGGAGCCTGATCAGCCCAAGGACCACATTCTTTCATGGGTGACCTTCTGGGGGCCACATACCAACAAACATCACTTAATCCAGGCAAGCCAGAGGCATTACCACAGCTGAATGGCAGGTTCCTGTCAGATAAAATCATTAGAGGAAGATTCACAGCAGGGGCAGTGAGAGATATGGCTGGGCAAAAGCCCAAGGATGAGATACAAGGGCCATGAAGGGTCTCATTTACCCCCTGCCCCAGTCTGGGCTTTCCCACCTTAGGTTAAAGTCTTCTACCACCCACCGTGCGGTCAAAATCTGGATCAGGTGTTGTTGTTGTTGTTGTAGATATCAAATTTTGATGATATGCAATGTCCAGACACTTTATATTCCAAAGAAACTTTACTTTCAAAAACATAACTTAGAAGAATATATTTACAATCTCATGCCTGGGTTTCTCCTATTAACATTTAGGGATGTCCTCTGTCTGTTTCACTTCAGACAGATCACACTAACACACATTGTCCTCAGCAGTATCTTGAGAAACCTCTCACAGCGGCCATTAGCCCTCACACGCACACAGAGAGAACAGAAAGCAGTGAAAAACGACAGTTACTTTAATAACAGTCACAACAGAATAGAATGGCTCTCATGTGACTCACAGTCAGCCAATCACAGGAGACCTTCTATCAAAGGGGAAAAAACCATGCTAAAAATACACAGCAATTCAACATAAGCAAACATTCCTGTTTCAGAAAATCAAACCATTATCCTTAACAGGTGTCCCATATGTTAACTCTTTCTCCCGCAGTTGAGGACACAGACACAGAACTAATGTGTATGGTCTAGTTTGGTCAAAAGAAAGGAACACTGCCTTTTAAAGACCTGTCATATGTATAGTGCATAAGACCTGCTAGCCTATATCAGATCAAAAGTTCAGTTAGTTCAGTAGGCTGCCTATGCATGCATTTCAGGATGATGAACATCACCCTGCCCCTCAACCAACTTGCCTCTCAACGCACACAACTCCTGCAAGTTCCTAATTGTGAGATATTCCTGGCGCTCACAGAGCTAAGTATAGTGTTCCTGCCTTTTCCAATCTTTTCTCACCTTCTGAAAAACCTTGATTTGCTGTATTCACCATTTTTTAAAGGGGTCGGGGGAAGATTTCTCCCATCTGCCATCCTACTTGTGTTACTGCGTTACAACAACCAATAAAGTAGCACCTTTCTCCAATATTTTAACAAATGGAAATATTTTTGTCTTTGGGTCCAGATGCACAGATTGTTGCTTCCTGGGAATGGAACTTGCACTTTTGTTGATGTTCAGGCGCACAACTTGCCGAGCACTTTAAGCATCAGAAAATCATGTACTTGAAGAATGAAAGGAGAGACCATTAACTTTCCTGGCATCAAACACAGATTTTTTTTAAAAAAGTTAAACATCTATATTTGGGTCCTAATGTATACACTACTACTGAAGGTATAAGCACAAAATTGTTTACATGTCACCCAGAGACATTCTCTCCTACAAAGCCTGGATGCAGCATATGAAACACACTCCAAAGTGACTCTGAAACATTAGCAGAGCCCTAAAAGCTTAAATGCTGTTCTGGAGAACCACAAATTACCCCATTCACCCCACCCCATGTTAGCCTTCAGTAACTCTCAATATGAATTCAGCTTTCCACAGAGGAGTTTCAGTCAACTCTACAGCAAAACCTCCTCAAAACAACTATCTATTATCCAGTGATTGCCAACCTGGAATTCTGAGATGGTCCTAAAGGCACTAGTCAGAAAATGGCTGCTGCCATCACGAAATGGCTGCCACCACCAAAAGAGTATGAAAGGAAAATGGACCAGAACATAAAATGGTTCAAACATGGAAAATAAAAAACCTATTCTTATTTTTTAAAACAAAACATGTTTGAAAAACTTTCTTCTTTTCCATATATGTACTGTTAAGTCTTGGCTGTTATGGAGTCTTTTTTTCAGTGTGTCGTTTAGAGCTAGAAAATAAAAGGTAACTGAATCCAGGTATAATTTTGAATTGCTACAGCCAGCCATACACATGCATATGATTCTATGAAATAAAAATACATATTCATGCTGGCAATATGGGTTTTTTAAACTACATTTGTGGAATAAAAAGAAGAACATAAATACAATGAAAACACACAGAAAATACTCACCGGAGTAGTAGCTGAACAATTCTGGCCCAGAGTAGTGTGACGTTTGAGGCTGAACGTCATCTACAAGCTTCTCAAAACTCTGTAAGAAGAGGCAATAACAATACTTGTAATGTTTCTGCATTTCCATTGAACTCTCCCCTGTCTCCAAAAGACAACCTTGGAGCAATCTCTGCTATGGGGCAAGCAGCAGAAACAAAAAAGAAAAAAAGGGATGCCCTGCCCTCTCACTCACAGCCCCACCCCTGAGTTCAATGGAAGCCTCTCCCAAGCAGCTGCCTACTCCATGTACCAGTAGGTAGCAAAACAAAACACAGCATGAGTGGGAAGATTCCTGCATTTGTTTCCTCACCTCAACATTTTCCAAAAGTTCCTCAAGCAGCTGTCTGCCCAGTGTTCCACATGGCCAGAAGGCAGCAAAATGAAGGTTTCCTGTGCTTCTTCCACTACCTCAACACACTTTGTTTTTTTTTTTAAAGGCTTGTCAAGAAGCTGACTGCCACCTGCTCCATATCAGGGAGCAAAACAAAACAGGTGGATCTAAGGAATAGGAAGTAAGAAAGAAGCAGGGGAAGTGCAATAAAGAGAGGGAAACAACTCTTTAGAACCCCAGGGATTCCTATCGCTGGATGGCCAAACAACTCACTTATCAATCACAGCTGTGACTTTACTCATTGGCTAAAAACACTGACAGGTGAGAGGAGCAGGGCTGCTATATTTCACAGAAATTGCTTGGAAGAGTACCTGCACATTTTGCTTCATAACCCTTTTTCTAGGAGGGCTACTTTTTAAAACAATAAAATTCAGAATCTGGGGCTTCTGCCTGAGGGTGCCAATGAAGGCTTCCTGGGCACCATGGCACCCAAGGGCCACTATGTTGGCAACTTCCAAATTAACCCAAATGTCCCCTTCACGGTCATATTAGCAGGGCCAGTCAAGCCATTAGATGAAGTGAGGTGGCTGCCTCAGGCAGTAGATGACAGGGGCAGGGTGTGTGGCAAAGTGCTGGAGAGCAGAGTGGGGTGTAAGCTAGCCTCTATCTCCAGTATTGAAATAAGGTTCAACTCCCCAGCTGGTTGGTTTCTGTACAAGGAATGGGAGTGGTGGCCTCAGGCCGCAAAGTGTTTTGGACCAGCCCTGGATATTAGCCATCTGACTATATTCACATCATTTGACATAAAACGATAGATAAATGAGTAAAAGAATTCTTTTCAACAGACAAAGAGAAGACTTCAGCCTTAGAGTGGGCAATTCTGCACCCAACAAAAGGAAAGGAAGTGTCTTGCAACTACTAGGAAGACCAGAAAACTACCAGAAAACGGCACCACTTCCATATCAGCACACAAGGAGCTAAATGTGCAGTTTCTCCTAGGCATGTGGTGTGCAATGAAGAAAAGCCTTAAGAAAGCAGCTGTCAAACAATGCTTCCCAATGATGACGGGGTGCTGAGTCTGATGGACATTGCACAACGGTTGCTGTTATTCCATATTGGTTCCTGTTTTGTGGATTAAGTGTCAAACAGGGAGCCACCTTCACCAACCGCCTATTATAATCACACCTGGCATTGTTGACCTACTTCCCTTCTTTCATGCCTTCACAGGGTCTACCTTTTCAGACATAGGAAAGAAACTCAATAAGGGCTAAACCAGACATTTTACACATCTTATTTTTTCTGTTTAAAATTATAGGTGGGTGGAGGAAGAGGCAATTCTTAGAAGGAGGTGGTACACAGGATGAGGGAATACTTCTCTCATCATTCACCCACCATGATCAGAATGAGTTTCTCTCTCTCTAACACACACACACACACACACACACACACACACACAGAGAGAGAGAGAGAGAGAGGGAGAGAGAGAGAGAGAGAGTCTGGCTAAAAGCCATAGGGGAAAAGGTCTTCTTTGGTATCAACGGTGAGAAGCCAAATTGTATTTTTTAAAAAACAACAACACTCATTTGGGGATGGGGGCATTTTGAAGTGAGGAACATTTTGCCCTGCAGAGCACTATTAGGGGTTTATTGATTTATGGGAGCAGCTAGGGGGATCAAGACTTCCATACCTACATTCTAGGACCACTTTGGAAAATGTCCAATACATTAAAAACAGAATACAAGCCTGTTGGCCACACCCAACCTCTCTCACCACCAAGGCAATACAACAAGTGAATAGTAAGAGAATCCATACAAGTAACACTGACACAACCCCTCACACACACTTAAGTAGAATAATAGAAGCATAACCACCCGACCCCACCCCCCTTGCCACTCCCCCTCTCCCCCCTTTCTTTTCTTCTTCTTCCTAATTGTTTAAACCAGTTCTTAAACCAAGGACTTATACATTGACCACTAATAATTAAACATGTTGTAGATATTTTTCCACATTTATTTTGCTATTTTTGTAATATACAAATGACATTAGAAAACTTGGTATACTTGTTTGTATAACATTATTCTTGTTCATAAAACCCAATAAAATAATAATAATAATAATAATAATAATAATAATAATAATAATATAAAATAATAATATAAAATAATAATAATAATAATAATAATAATAATAATAATAATAATAATAATAATATAATAGCCTGCTGGATCAAGCCAATGGCCAATCTAGTTTAGCAACCTGTTCTCACAAATGCCTGTGGGAAGCCTGTAAGCTGGTCATGAGTGCAACAACCTTCTGCCCACCTGCGATTCCCTGTGACCAGTATTCAGAGGCATAACGCAGTGCTGAGCTACCACATTATAGTACACTACTCTCAGCAAAGGTCTACATGTACAATATGCACAGCCACTGTTGACTTCATGTGCCACCTTTTGGACGGCATTCATTCAGTTTTCACATATACCCAACAAGCAACCAGCATTTTCAAAGCTGTGCTAACCATTTGTGTGTGCATTGTATCCACACAAGCCTCAGCGAGCTCTGCTCACATATTCTCAAGTGCTCACTGTGGAGTTTTCACTCCACACAGCACTTTTTGTCATACTGAAAACATTCTTCAGTGGAAGAGGGAATAGCATTTCACCAGCGGAGCGTTACAATGATTGAGTGTTGAGCATTACGTTATGATGATAACGAAACCTGCGCTAATGCTAAGGTCCTGTTAACATTTAGAGATGCAGAGAAAAATCAAAGGGCTAGTTTCAGAGTGGAAATATAAATGGCCACCTCGATACAAAGACACAAAGTGAGAGCGCACACACTACTTGTCTCTGCAGTGCCTCATACGTGCTCAAAAGATGGATGGCACACACCAAAGTAACTACAAGGACAAACACAATAAGTGATGCCATAATAGCAGAGAAGCCCTTGGTGACGGAAACGTACAAGGCATTTTTATCTTTCATAATAGCGAAGCACTCACATATTAGTGATGAATACCAAAGAAATTGCTTTGATAAATATACTAATACAAATGTCTCACCTGCCACTCGGGAATGGGAAAGCAGGTGGCAGGGTAGCTAAACTATCTGTAGATGGAGCAGCTGAGCCAAAATGATGTTTGCACATCCCACAGCCATCTCAAAGACACAGAATTCTGGATTTCATTCCTTCCTAAAGGTCAGTCTCAATCAACTCACGGGGCTTTTGCACAGGAGAAGTGTGATCCAGAGGGGCTTGAGTTGCCCACAAAAGAGGGTTCAGATGTGTGTGCTCAAAGGGATGTATGTGCTTGTATTATGTGCTTGTATTATGCTTTATGGAACGCAGGTGGCACTGTGAGTTAAACCACAGAGCCTAGGGCTTGCCGATCAGGAGGTCAACCCACGACGGGGTGAGCTCCTGTTGCTCGGTCCCTGCTCCTGCCAACCTAGCAGTTCGAAAGCACGTCAAAGTGCAAGTAGATAAATAGGTACTGCTCTGGCGGGAAGGTAAATAGCGTTTCCATGCGCTGCTCTGGTTTGCCAGAAGCGGCTTAGTCATGCTGGCCACATGACCCGGAAGCTGTACACCGCCTCCCTCGGCCAATAAAGCAAGATGAGTGCCGCAACCCCAGAGTCGTCCACGACTGGACCTAATGGTCAGGGGTCCCTTTACCTTTTCTTTTATTATGCTTTATATATTCTGTGAGCCGCCCAGAGTGCCTGGAGAAACCCAGCCAAACAGGAGGAGTATAATAATAATAATAATAATAATAATAATAATAATAATAATAATTCCCTCCCACTGAAGTGAATGGGAAAGCCCATGTGCCTGGGGATGCCATGTAGACATGAGACTAAATGCACTGCCCTGCAGCATGGGGGTTACTGTGATTTTGTGGGAAATGCATTTGCCTAGCAGCAATTTCTATTTGTCTTTGGAGATTTCCATGACTCACAGGGAGAAGTGGCAGGTACCTGATATCTGTCCAAAGAAAGACATGGGTCCCTCTAGCTGACATTTGTCTCTGTTATCTGAGCCTTGTGCAGTGGGTTGAACACAGAGAGTGGCCCTTATACTGAGCACTGGCTCAGCTCCCAATATCTGATCTGCTCTTGATGGCCGTGGCTCTCTGAGGCTGCAAGAGACATCTGTTACTTGAGATCCTTGTATCTGGAAATGCCTGGAATTGAGCCTGGGACCTTGTGCATACAGAGTGTTTGCTCTACCTTACAGCTGTGGTGATCCAGGCGTGGCCAAAAGCAGCCTAATGCTGGTAGAAGACAATGTAGGCCCAGTGGGAGGACATGTCATGTTGTAGGTGAGAATAGTCCCTGTGCCAGCACTTAAAACATCATCTCGCGTCTTGATGTCCCTTCTCAATTTACTTGGCCTCTCTCACACACATTATTTCTTCTTATTGCACCTCTGAGTCCAAGCTGGCTCCTTCAATAGGTTAAACACACACACGCACACACAAAAATTAAAATGAAATAAAAACAAATTATGAAAAGCCATTTCCCTGAAGGTGATCCCACAGATGACTGAAGCAGCATCTAACCCATTGAATTAAGCAAGTAATTTCAAGACCCTTTCTCCTTTCCCTCCACCCCCATCTCTCTGCGGTAAAGATCACACAGACAAACAAGGCAAAGATGAAAAGAGGATATAATGTGAAGTGGGGGGGGGGGGGGAGCAAGGACGAAGTGATGGATAAAGTTCCTGCAAAGACAATCAAACCTCCCCTTTGGCACAAACAATTAAGATGTGATCTTGTATATGTCATTTCCTTAAGAACGTTCTGATCCCTGAACTGTATATTCTCTGAATGGTATGTCAGTTATTTATTATTTCTTATATTATATTATATTTTGCTGGATAGAAAAAGCTGAAGTTCCATTAAATTAAAAATAGAACTGCAAATAGGCCTGGTTTGATCTCTGTGGCATCTATAGCAGAGTAACAAGAGTAATTCCAGCAATTAGATGTTAATTGATGTCTGAGCATATCTATTCCTAGAAACAGCAAGGCCGTGTATGGCATAACTAGCATCATTAAACAGCCTTGTCCCCCCCCCCCCCTCCAGGCTTAGCAGAAGCTGAGCTTGATCGGAGGCAACTCGCCCAGAGTTGCTGCACCAAGGATGAGGCAGGCAGCAGGTGGCTGGGGAAGAAAGCTTGCAAAGAAGAGACCCCTACAATCCGCTTGGAGTCAGACTGATCACACGCCCCCTTTAAAAATGCAGAGACTGTGTCGTTCCAAGCTCCTCTAATTATGCATCTTCTTTATTAGTTTCATGAACCTTTCGGATATGATTTATCCATTCTTGCTGCTTGCCTGCCCTGGTCCTTGTGCTCTGCATGATGAGCTGGGGGTGAGGATATACTATGGCCAGATCACGTATTTCGCTATGTTTTTCTGAAACATAACCATCCGGGAAATTAGCAGGAGAGACATCAGGAGACACTGCCCACATATTTTCAAATGTTTCTCAACATGAGGATGTCCCGGTTTGCCTGTCGTTTTTTTAAAAAAAGAATTAAGCCACTACAGGGTCCGTTCCTGTCCAGTTGGTGAGATACACATTTTAGAACAAATGGATAAGAAATAAAATGAAGTGAAGCAGCTAGATCATGGGCATTAGGGGGCAAAATGCCAAAGAAGCCTGTTCTTTATTTATTAATCCATCTAATTAAAAAAGACAATGGGCCACGTCAACAGAAATGGGACCTTTGGACCAGTTTTAATGTCACCATAAACATGCCTTGCTGCAGCTTTATCAGACGTTACTGGGGCTTAATGGGAGTTGTAGTTGAAACATCTGGATGGCTTCAGGTTAGGAAAGGCTAGTTTACCATGATGGTAAGTAGCTGCAGTGAGTCTTAAGTTCAGAACCTTGACTTTACTTTCCCACTGCAACCACAAGGTGCCTAGGAGGTTCCACTCCTGTTTTTGATTAACTGCACCATGCCATTTTGTCTGAACAGACTTATGCTGTCATGCCAAGAATACTCCCTCCCTGGACCTCACACAAGCTCTGCACAGGTCTAGGGTAGCATGTAACAGTATCTAAAAGGAAGTAACAGCTGCCTGGAACCTGAATCAGGAACCTGTGAGAGAGTGAGAACATACATAAAAATGGAAAGCGTAAGGCCGGTGGTCAACAAGAGGTTTAAAGACTCTCTCAAGGCAAATCTTAAAAAATGTAGTATAAACACCGACAACTGGGAAACACTGGTCTGCGAGTGCTCCAACTGGAGAACAGCCTTTACCAAAGGTGTCATGGACTTTGAAGATGCTCAAACTCAGGATGAAAGGGAGAAACACACTAAGAGGAAGGCATGCTTGGCAAACCCTCACCATGATCAGTTCCTGCCCGGAAACCTATGTCCCCACTGTGGGAGGACATGTGGATCCAGAATTGGCCTTCACAGTCACTTACGGACTCACTGTTAAAACTGTGTTTATGGAAGACAAACTTAAATCGGCTACAAGCGATCACCAAAGAAGAAGAAGACAGGTCCCACTTGTGTACTGTATTTTTATCTCACCATTCCCCCAAGGAACTCAGGGTGTTCCTGTCCTCACAACCACCTCATGAGGTAAGGTAGGCTGAAAAGGAATGCTTGACCCCAGGTCATCCAGTGAGCTTTGTGCCTGAGAGGGGGTTTACCAAGCCAGAGCCCTCTCATCATGCTGGCTGGCCATTTTCAGTAAAGCAGGGCTACCTCTGGAACTGAGCATGACCAAGACTGGAAAATATTTAGGATTTGTATTATTGTATGTTCTGGTTGTTGTTAATGTTAATTATGTTAGAGCATGGTTAGACAAGTGTGTGCTTGAGGCAAGGCAGCCTAAAACAGAAGGTTCTATGGTCTTGGATTGGGGAATCAGTGTACTAAGAACTCCTAAACTCTACATTGATTCTGAGTATGACTTTTTATACAGTGACGCTCGAGCTTTGGAACACCCAAAATGAACCACTTGTCATAGTCCATATATTTAGGTTTTTAGGAAATATTGAAGGTGCCTCTCTCTTTTTAAAAAAACTTTATGGATTTTATATAATTTACAACTTTAGATAATATGATATTACCATTTTTACTTGGCTTGGGTTAGTTTTTATAACTTTAGTGTACATTTTACTGTATTAGTTTGTTAGTTATCCTGATGCTTTTGTGCTGGAGTGGGCAAGGCGTTTTTCAGCCGGAGGGCGCCATTACCATTATAAGAGAACAAGGTAGGTGTTCATAGTGAGCTCTGGCACCTCTTTTTCTAGAAAAATAGAACTGGAAGTGGGGAACCTCTAGCTCTCCCAAGTATTACTGGATACAACTTCCATTATGCCTGATATCCCTGACTATTGGCCAGACAGGCTCAGGCTGTTAGCAACTGGAGTTCAACAACAGCTGTAGGGCCACAGGTTCCCCGGGCCTACCATACTGGGTAAAGTAGGATATAAAAGCCAGAGAGAGAGAGAGAGAGAGAGAGAGAGAGAGAGAGAGAGAGAGAGAGAGAGAGAAATAGTTGCAATATTATGCAAACTCCACTTGCATCCAGGCAGCTTTGTTTTTAACCACACAGGCCTTTCCCCTGCAATTCAGATCCCCTCTTCTTCTCAGGGCAGTCACTAATTAACTCTTAATTCATTAAGAGGCAGAATGCTAGGACTTTTGTCTACTGAACACACCTCGGCTCCAGTTCTTCTGATCCTCCTTTTCCACTTCTTTGTTTCTGTTTTGCAATACAACACATCTAGAAGAGAACGTACTAACCTTGAGTTTCGAGAAGGAGCAGCAAGCAAAGTACAGTACTAAAATCCCACGTAGACCAGGAGCAGCTTTTATCAGAAGGTCTGAAAGCTCTTGATAAATATGAGTTTGCCCTCTCACAGCACCTTGGAGCTATTAGCATCCCTTTTACAAACAATCATCATTAGCTAGCAGCGGCCATGCTTCAAAACATAAGGCACGCATGGAATTGTGGTTATGACTCCTCCTGGCAACACCTCATGAAAATTTGGCCTTGCCCAAGGCAGCTCAGTAAGACTAGTCCTGCTCATTGCATGATTGTAACAGGGGTATGAATCTACTCTGTGATTCCACCAAAGAAAACATAAATGGCTTGTTCTACAAACAACCCCAAAACCTACTAATGCCATTTGGTCGTGTCTATACAAAGCTTAAAATCTAAATCAAGCGATCAACTATCAGGCCTCTAAGGGTCACCCAGGGAACTTCAAGGGCTAACCTTAAAGTTGCTGGACTCCAACTCCCATCATGCCTAACAATTGGTCTTGCTGGCTGTAGTTGATGGAAGCTGAAGTCCAACGACATGGAGGGCTACCCCTGCACAGAATTGAAGGCGAGGAGACAGGCAGACAAAGGGACTTGGTTACAATACTGCAAAGGGTTAAGGTTCTACATCTTTCTGGCAGCTGAGCGGGTGTTTTGAGTGGTGAAAAACTGCCCCCTGGCAAAGCTGTATTAATACATTCAAACGTGCCGTTAAGAAGGGGAAGAAAATAGAGTTTGATTGCAATTAACAAAAATCTATGTCATTAATTGAAAGTGCATCACTCTCACTTCTGTGTGCTAGATTCAGCACCCAAGATTGATTGGGCTGGCGCAGTTTGACTCAGTGAACAGGATATCGATCTCCATGAAAATGTATTGGTGAAGACAGAAGTGGAACCGATCGCAGGCAATGAGCTCCCACCTTCCTGTGCCTTTGAAAAAAACAAATAAAGGCAGCTGATATAACTTCTTCTAAAGCTGTTATGAGGGCAAGCACGCTCACAGATTTCCATAGCCCACGAAGAGGAAACATCTGTTTGCAGGCAGCTGAATAACCAAAACTTTTAACATCTCTGATCCAATGGCAGCTTCACAGAGGCTTCATCACAAGGAAAGAGAGCAAAAGGAATTATGCAGACCCCAGTGCCTACCCTTCCCTGCGCAAGTGCTCTCCATTTGCATAGTGTGGCAGGGGGCAGCCACAGAAAGCTGCAAGCTCCAAAGCACAGGTTTTAAGGCCATCTGGCAGACACTACTCAACTGTCCATCATCTGAGACCCAGACATGCCCCTGTGCTCCCAGGGACCTCCAGTTATCTCAGTTTCTTTATTACTGTCATTTGTTGACATCAAGAAAGGGAGATTATGGGAAATGCTATTTATGTGCAAAGAACAAGCGGCACTTAACTAGCAACTACCTTCTGTGTAGTTTCATTCTGGGTGGCAAGGAGGAAAGGGAATCGTCCTTCCATTGCAATCTCCTACCAGACTTTAAGCTTCAGCGAGTGGGTGTAGTCATGGAAAGGTAGCCTTTGGTTTGTCCAGTAGTTGACCTTCAGTCCTTGCTTGGACCGAAGAGCTCTGAAAATACCAATCTTGACAAATGTATTACCTGGTCTAGGTTTATAATGCCTTATTGTGCAGCAATGCAGTGGTAAGAAATTGCAGAGCCACCTGTAAAATGGCTGCATCCATTATCCAAGTGGTATAATCCACAAAGCCATTGATTCTGTGTGATGGCTGTTTAAGGAAACAATTCTAGATGGGGGAAAATGTCCTTTCTGATCAGTTGAGCTTCAGGGTCCAATTGTATAGGACCTTCACAAGATGAAGCAGCCAAATATGGCACCCTGTTGTCACTTCATATTGGATTGTGCCAACATGGCAGCCAATAGCCACCTCTATTGTTCCATCTGTTGAGGACAGGAGCCCATGATCACCTGTAGATAGCCTAAAGCAGCCTTTCTCAACCTGTGGGTCCCCAGATGTTGTTGAACTACAACTCCCATCACCCCTAGCTAGCAAGGCCAGAGCTCAGGGATGATGGGAGTTGTAGTCCAACAACATCTGGGGACCCACAGGTTGAGAACTGCTGGAAGTGAATAGCAGGAAATTGATATAACAATCTGTTCACTGACACCTCCATCCAATTCCACAAAGTGGTCCAGCTAGACATAATTTAGGCCATTGAGAGGGATACCTTCATATAGTTAAGAGCCAATCCCTCAATATTATCAAAGGAGTTTAGAAACCAAAGAGATGTAAAAGCAAAATCCTTGGGGTCATCTCAGTCACTTTATGAGACTTTATTGGCCTGCCATAATTCTCCCCCTCCCTCCATTTTTATCAATGCATTCTAAGAGTTAGAATGCCTCTTTTTTAAAGGGATGGGGAATGGGGAGGGGGAGCAGATATCCAAAATGAACAAATGTATATAGATGGCTGTACTGCATCTCTTGCTTCTGGGGATGAGGAGAAATGCAGCACTCCCTTCCACATAATGCAAGAACACAACTCCAAATAAAAAGGCACTGAAGATGAGGTTAATAGAAAGTAAAACAGGGCAATAGCACGATGCAGCAGAAAGGTACAGGGATGCAATGACTTGGACATTTGCAAACACATTAGGAAGTGGTAACCTATCAAGCTGGCTTAACAACGACTGCAGTGGTGCAAAGCAGTGTCTTGTTCTTCCATACTAACACACACACACACACACACACACACACACACACACACTTTCTTTTAAGAGTTACCACGGGTGACAAACATCCCTTGTCCAATTCCTCTTACATAGCAACATTTCAAGAGTCATTTGATAATGGAAGTGGGAAGAATCTCATACGGACCAACTCAAGGGAACAAAATGACCTGCCTCTTTCACTAAGAATACCATTTGTTCTGGCCAGACACAAAGGATCCCCACTCTTAGATATATGTGGGTTTACTTTCCTCCAAAGCTCAGACACACCACAAATCCAATAAGAGTTTTCCATTGATCGCCGGAGTAAATATAGAAGAGAAATTGAAGCCTTCCCAGGACTGTCAAGTAGGTGGAAATTTGACTCCCTTGGGTGGGCAGGCAGTGGTTATTTTGCCTTTGTTTTGAAGTTTTAAGAATCTGAAGAATATCCTTTAAACTTTTATCTGGAACTGAGGCACTGCACTTCCTAAGAATAGCATGTTGAGAAGATCCTATTGCAAATGGTCACACATCCCTAAAATCTGTTTTTGAGGAGAAATATTCTGGTGGGAACAGCTGTATTAAGAGCAAATGTACACATCTTTGTTAATACACAAGCCACACTGTAAGTTGAAATTTAGTTGGTTGTGAACTATATGTGTGAAGTGTAATAAGTACAGATATATTTAAAATTACCTTGTTGATAATTCTAATGCAGTACTAATTTAAAGGAATTTGCATAAGCACACACTATCTATCTATAATAAATATAAATTTATAAATATGATTTGAAAAAGAACCAGGAGTTGTGCAGTGAACTTTTTGTACTTGGGCTACACATAAATATACAACTGAACCGCAGGGATAAAAACAGAATGGAGAGGCAGCAGATCCACACCCCTTCAGTCAGATCTCCTTAGAAGTGTGTTGGTTGCATGTATTTTGTCATTAACAATAAGTGAAATAGCAACTGTAGAATACCCTCCTGGAGGCTTGTCCGAGCCTCTTATCCTCAAGCTGCCAGGCAAATCTCCTTCTTCATTCACCCAAGCACTGGAATTGTAACCTGTGAATGTTGCTTTGACCATAACGTTTCATTGCAGTTGCATTGTATTCCCATGTCTTAAGCTAATGTGGACTGTCCTGGGATTTCAAAACGGAGAGCAGCAGATAACATATTTCTAAACAAACTAATAGTATAATTAGTGTGTCTGTTCCCGTCTCCTCCATTTTCCAGCAACAGTTGTGCTCAGTGGCAGAACATGCCATGCCAACACTAAGGCATTGAGGCAATTCCTGCAGCACTGTGATTCAGCAAGGAATGTTGCTTTTAGGCATTAGGTACTGATGCACCAGCATTGCATATCGACTATCCGGCTCCAGCCCATTTGCTGGAGACACGGGGAAGGGTTAACACTAATCGGGGGAGTCTCCCGCCGAGGCACGTCGACTAGGAGCTCCCCCGGGTCACCGCTCTGGGGCGTGCCTTTGGCCCACACCTCCATAGGCTTCGGACAGGGCCACGCCCCCCGGAGTCCTTTAATGGACCACCCTTCGTTCACTGGGGGGAGGTGATGGCGTTCCTCCCCCCCCACACATCCTCTTAACCCCTTCTTACCAATGCCTACCGCCAATGCCGAGAGTTGTGACGAGTTGCTACGAGGTAGGCGAAAAACCAAAAGGCTGTAAATTGCCAATTGGGAAAAATTCCTACCATGCCCCTTGCGGCGACAGACCAAAGTCCATAGCAAAGTCAGACCTACCTAAAGCCCAACTAAAGGGAGGGAGGGTGGGAAAACGTGGGGGCTAGCCGGAGAAGAGAGGGCGAGCCCCCTCCGCTCCGGCCCTAAATAGGGCAAGCCACGCCCCCCCTCAGCCAGCCGATTGGCTGGCTGGGAGGCGTGGACGGTTGGGATTCCCCTGTTCTCGCGGGGGCTGAAACCAGCCCCCGCTCACGTGGGGAGGGCGTGATGCCCGCAACCCCACCTCCTGGGGCAGGCCTGGAAGTGGCTTTGCATAGCTACAGGAATGCATTAGGCTAAGAAAGAAGCAAAGCATCTGGTTATCTTAGACTGCAGCAGTCTATTTTCTGTCAAGGGCTGCATTCCACTGGGATTAAGCAAGCAGGGGGCATATACCTGCGGTGAGCAGGGCCAGAAACAGTGGTGCGATGACCCCCTCTCTCTTTTCCTGGACAACAGCAGCATAGACAAGGACAGATTGCTCTTGCAGAGATATGAACTGATTGCTTGAAGTGGGCAGTCATTCCCACTTCCTCCCACCTGGCTTCCATTTCCCCCCTCCTGCCTTCCTTCTCTCCCTCCAGGTTCTTTCCTCTTGCAAGAAATTTAGCTCAGGGCCACAGGTTCATGGACCTTCTTTAGATATTTCAGATATACATATTTTTTAAAAGAATTGCTACTTCAGCTTAAATTGTTTATGCTTTTGTCTCAGCACAATTTTATGTAACACAACAACAACCATCACTTTCCTTTGGTAAAGCATCTTGGTAAGAGGAGATGGAGAGTACATATAGGTTTGAGAACGAATGCAGAGTCCCTTGTTCTTTTGGGGGCGGTGTTCATTCACATGAATCAGGAAGAACTTGCTCTCTAACCCCAGATCAAGGTCTGAAGGCACCTGGCGCTGCATCCTTACCAGAACTAAGCAGATCTGGGTCTCCTCATCAGTGCCTGGGCAGGGAGAGAGAGAGGGGGGGGGAGACTGACTGACTTGCTGGAAAGCTGATGGACACTGGCTTAAATTCCATCACAGAAGAAAGCTGAATATAAATGAAATAAATTAAGCGCACCCCCTTACCTTTAAAGTTGAAGTCTTTGACTGTGGGAAAATGATTTATCAAAATACCATACTTGTATGGGATTTAGTAATTTCTCAAGTATTTACCAAATCCTGTTTAAACCCCTAGCTATCGTTGCTAGTACCGACCTACCATGAGCAAAATCAAGCCTTTGCATTTCTGGCCAATAACTTCATAATAAAGCTTTGAGTAGCTGATGGAAAGGACACCCTTTTCCCAATGTGTAGGCACCATTGCACCTCCTCCACCATTAACTACCCCTAGAAGCCCCTGGTAAACTCCCTTACTCCCGTCACGTTCCAGAAATATTTGTATGTGTTGTGTCTTATTCCATTAATTAAATAAAAACATTTCACACACACAAAAGAAATTCCAGAAATACTACAAGGGGTTCCAAAATACTACACCGGAATCACTTCCAATGTATATTGCACTGAAGGATACCCTGAAGAACTTTCTGAACTGAAAAAACCAAAAGATAACTATTGAAAGAAAGCCTCTGTTGCAGAGCTCTTAAGATTTTAAATTGCCTAATGAAACCTACAGGAAGAGAGTCTGTCTTCAGAGAAAACTATGCTGCTCTCTCATTCCATTTCAGAGTTACCTCCACCAGTAATCGTTCCAACACCGTGTCCCAATACATTAGTTTCACACATTTGGAAATCGAAGGGCCAAATACTAGGATTACTCTGTCCACAAATGCTGGATTACAGCTGTTTCAAATTACACTCACAGTATAAAGGCTCCATGTAATACAGGTAAGGGAGACCCACAGGCAGTGAGGGATTAGGCAGGCTCTGCTGATTTCCTGCTAGTTGTGATGCAGCATGTGTGCCTGAACTGCTTGTACAAACAGAGGAGATGCTTTTCCTGGAAAAGGCCCTTCCTGAATTATGCATGCTGTGATGGATCCACAAGGCTAGAGATGCATGCTGCCCAGTAAACGCAGAGAGTTCAGAATCCACAACTATTCAATAAGTGGTTTCCAATTATCCTCATTAGCTGTCCAAGGTCACCATATTTTAACTGATTCTTTTTTAAAAAAGGAATACATATAATGCATATGATCTAACCAGAGTTGAGGTAATGATGATTTGTGTTTTAATTTCCTGCTCAAATGTCTACCTGCTTGGTTTGGATTGCACGTGTCAAATATATTGGGCTACTATCTGTTTTCCTAGTCTAAGGATAGAAAAATTCAGTGTGACAAAGTTTTGACAAACCGCTTATAAAAAGATGTTTAGAGGCAGGATTTAATGCTTGTACCACTTACATCTCTCCCACACCCACCCTGAGGAGCAAAGTAGACAAGAGGTGTGAAAGCTGGAGTAACTGTACAATCCTAACCATGTCTACTAAGAAGAAACTCAAATTGCATTAAATAGGTCTTACTCCCAAGTTAGGTGGGATCAGGATGGTAGCCTAATTATCTGAAATTGCTACAGGACAGGTTATCTTACTTGGATGACTTTTCACTTCCATGGTCCAAGAGCAGCAAAACTCCAATCTTAGCTTTTGCGGTAATTGTTGTCAGCCATGGCTACATTTCAAGATTTCCTACCTAAACTTATTATTACCTCCCTAGCATAGTCAAGTGAGCAAAAGTAGAAAAGTTGTATTTAAAATACACTTGTCCAAAATGCTGATTTCTACAAATTTCTCATCTAGATTATATTTTCACGGCTCTAGTATAATAAAAATTGATCAGTAATTTGGATTTGGGGTGGCAGAGGACGGGGTAGGGGATCGCTCTTTAAAACATGACCAGGCCTGAGCAGAGTAGACAGGGAATAACACCAGGCCAGATTCGTTTAGGCCAGAGTTTCCCAAACTTGGGTCTGCAACTGTTTTTGGACCACAATTCCCACCATCCCTGACCACTGGTCCTGCTAGCTAGGGATGATGGGAGTTGTAGTCCAACAGCTGGAGACCCAAGTTTGGGAAACCCTGTTTTAGGCGGTAAGAGGCCTTGGTCCCACAGAGATAGTAAGCCTCAACCATTTCAGGTGGGGAGTCTTCTGACTGAATGCTCCCTCCTTATCAAACAGTAATTCCATACAGAAAACTAGTATGTAATGAAGGATAGGTTAGATCCCCCCCCCCCGTCCCCAGCATCATTTTCTGTGCCAGAAGATACAGATAATGGGGAATTCAGTCATGTGACACCCCCCCCCCGGTCTGAAGTGGCAAAGCCCTGACACAGATTTACAGTACTGCCTCCATAAAAGCTAGCAAGCTAGCAGTCCAGGAACAGAGGAGTGTCTCTCTCACACAAGGGATGAGCCTGGACACAAACAGCAAATTACCATATTTTTCGCTCCATAAGATGCATTTTTTCCTCCTAAAAAGGGGAAATGTCTGTGCATCTTATGAAGCGAATGCTGCGGACGAGGGGCGGACGGGAGCCATGGCTCCCTTTCCTTTCCTCCTCCGTGGCTAGCTTTAAAGCAAGCAAAGGGAGAGTCGCTTACATGCATGTAAGCGGCTCTTGCTCTGCTTGCTTTACAGCAAGGCGGGAGGAGGGACGGACGGCAGCCCCTTCCACCCCTTGTCCCAGCTGACTGTAGAGCAAGCAGAACCGCTTACACGCCACAGGCACACACAAATGTGAGCTCTCCCTCTCTCTTCCTTCCCTTCCTCCCTCTTCCAACTTGAATAAAATATTGGGGGGGGCAGGTAAGCCCCACCTCTCATAATTCAGCCTTTCTTAACCTGTGGGTCCCCAGATGTTGTTGAGCTACAACTCCCATCGCCCCTATGTTTATTAAATAGTTTAGTACAACATTTGATTCAGAATATTTTTTTTCTTGTTTTCCTCCTCTAAAAACTAGGCGCATCTTACGGTTGGGTGCGTCTTATAGAGCGAAAAATATGGTAAGCAGCATGATTAGCACTTAGTTGTTCCAGACTGCCCATGACAGAGCGCTCACTTAAAAAAAGCACCTTGATTTAAAAAGAAAATGAGACATCAGAGAGAAAGGTTCTAGGGTAGCTCCTCTTACTGCTGCCCATCTTCTGAAGTGATGCCGCCCAATAAGTTTACCTCCATCTGCTCCTTTGTGCAGACCAGGCATGGCTGAGCTACTTTCTCTTGACTGTTCATACTGTAGGTAACTGAAAATGTTTCTCACTGGTAGCATCTGTCCAATTGCTGAAAGGCAGATTTCGCATTATAGGAACAAGCGCAGCCCAAACATATACAAAATGGGAAGAGAAGAACCATTTTGGGGGTGAATGGCAATGAAATAACCTTCTTGTGCACGGCAGCCACCGGAGGATAGAGAAGCCATGGATAGAGAACAAGAAAGAGACAGATGGGGGCAATGTGATTCCAGGGTAGGCTGGCTTCCACTCAGAGCTTCAGTGAGATGCTTCTGGGGTGATGTGTGTGCGCAAATGTGCAAACATAATGCAATTTGTGTTTGTTTTACTCCCAAACAGCATGGTAGTTCTGCTTCCCCCAGGCCTTTGATTTACAAGAAAACAAACATCTCTTTGCCTAACAAAGGCACAGGGGGGAAAAAATCCCCTTTGAAACAGTTTAATTTTACAGGCCCTGAAGCAATGTCAATAGAAAGCCAGGAGCAAAAAATAAAAAATATATTAAAAGGGGGGAGAGAGAGAGAAATCCAAAGTAAAACAGAACACACAAATGAGCTTTCAGGTCTGTTTGAACATGGTTACAAAGGGCAGTGTTCCAATTAACTGAAACTTACCTAATTAGTATTGCATCTAAATGTCTCCACTGTGGATTTTCTCACAACCTGCATGTTTAAAAACACAGGACAAATCCGCACGTGTGGTATGATCACACTCCTGTTTTATAAATTATAGGCATACAGTTCCAGCATCTACCATGCTACTATGTAAAAACAGCATTGAAAATGAGGTTTTTTTATTTACACACTTTTAAAACATTGTTTTCACATTTTGTTCAAACTGATGCACAGAGTACAGTAGATAAAACCAAGAACAGCTCCCCACCACACACACACATTTAACAAACACAACTTCTAACAAAAACTATAAACGTTAAGACAGCGATGAAGAACTTGTGGCTATCCGTATGTCAAATATGCATCGCACACACACAACCTAGTATCTCTGGGGTTGGTTTGCCTCTAGTTTACTTAACTGGGGGGACAACACAGAGCAGGAGAGAAAGGCAGAAAATCAGGTATGATTATTCATTTATTCCACATACTATTTAATTGTAATAAAATTTCAAAGTGGTTTACAAATATGAGAAACTTCTTGTTGTGTTCTACACAGATTAAACTGACATAATTCAGTGCAGGGCAGCAAGGATTAAAGATGCAATACTGAAATGTAGTGCTTTGCCCCAGGTTAGTTCTATGCAGACCTGTTTAAAATAATGGCCATGACTAAATTCACTCCATTAATTTCAACAGGTCTACTCTGAATATAACTTAAGCACCATCTACACTACACCGTTGAAACAGTATCATACCACTTTTAACAGTCATGTCTTTCCCCAAAGAATTTTGGTCACTGTGGTTTGTTAAAAGTGCTCAGAGTTGTTAGGAGACTCCTATACCCCTCAGCTACAATGCCCAGAGCGGGATGAAGTCAATTCCTTTCCCCAGGAAACTTTTGATAATAGGGGACTATAAGTTTCCTAACAACCCTCAGCACCCTTTAATTTTGATCAGGATTCTTTCAGGGAAGTCATGGCTTTTTAAAGTAGTATGATGGTGCTTTAAATACATAGTGCGGATAGGGCCTTAGTTGAATACAAGCTAAAATCACTAGCAGTGGTGTAGTGGAGGGAGAAAACAGGAGAGCACAGCTCCAGGGCTTCTTGCCCCCCAGAAGGATCAATGGCATCATCAGCCAGAGAGCCAGGCTAATTGAGGAGTCCTTGCTCTGGCAAGCGAATAAAGTGCTAACAAGGCTTTCAAGTTTGCTTGTGGCAGGTAATCACTGGCAGTAAACAATGAAGAAAACAATACATTGAAGACTGTTCGTACTTCCTGCTAGCAGTTTAAACAGCAACACTTCAAGCCTTGGTTTCTAATTCAGTTAAATCACAAAGCTTGCATTTCAGCCAGCTGAAGGTCTTTTGTTCAAGATCAGTGTGTTCTACAAGCTGAACCTGTCAGAAGCAAGCACCACCCAGTTCAATGGTGGAAACTATTCATAGGGTTACAACCACAATGATCCTAATAAATTGGCTTTTATGCCATGTATGTGTGCATATACACAAACTATGTGTGTGTATATAAAGTGTGTTCTCTCTCTCTCTCTCTCTCTCTCTGTAATACAAGCCATATGGATCATTGCATCTGCCTACATTTTTGGATTCTTCTTGGGGAAAGCCATTGCAAGCTCCTGCATTTTGGAACTGACCACTACTTCGAGGTATATCCCACTGAATACAGTGGGACACTTGAATAAACATACATAGGTTCAGGCTAAGCAAAGGAGACTTGGAAATTTCACTAGTGTAGTCAGATGTGTAGATGAAGCACATCTATTTTACAGATGCTGAAAAGACTGGACACTAAATTCTGCTGAAAGTGAGAAGAGGGTTGCTGAACTTCTAAAAACCCAAAGGATTGCAGCAGGTTGTTTGCGGCATTTGGCTTCCTCCTTCGCATTATGGGGGTCTGATGCGCACACCTCCCGCCACAAGTCTGCAATGATTTATTTTCTGCATGCGTAAAGCCCTGCTGTAAGTATGCAATCTTGACATCCAATTCAGTTTACATCAAGGAATGAGAGCTACCTTCTCAGTGCATCTGAAAAATTCTTTTGTTCTACTGAATGCATAGAGAAAACTCCCACCACAAAGCACACGACTTTCTTCAAGGATTACATTGCTTTGAATTAGGTGTATGATCTGTCAAAGTGATGCCTTCCTTGCAATATATAGCAATAACATTCTGGAGTAGGAAATAGTAGTATCAAAACCGGGAAACTATTCAGCAAAAATTAATTCCCATTCAATACAAAACACAACATCTGTTTTGGTTCAAGCATTTTGTTCTGATTTCATTTGTATTTAAATGACACTTTAGACTTAGGCAATTCCCCCCCTCCAAAGTCGAACACTGAAGACTGCAGTCTCCTATTACAGTTCTTAGCTCAAGACTGTACACCATTGCTGCACTTGGTCTTGTAGACAGTCATAAAACATTGATTTTCATGATTCAGAGTAGGTTCAGTGATGTAAATTGTGCATCCACGTCTTTTGTCCTGGTTTCTTAGTGACGGATGTTATGTCTTCTAGTTGGACAACAAAGTAAAGTACAGCAGTTTCACAGAGCAGGAGGTACAAGTTTAGCAATGGGAGTACTTAGGCTACAGTTCTTTCAAGATGTGGATATACAGAAGACTAAGGCCCAGCTAAAGAACATAAGAAGCGTTCTGCTGGATAAGGCCAAGGCCTATCTAGTCCAGCATTCTGTTCATACAGTGACCAACCAGATGCCTATAGGGAGCTTAAGCCACAAACAGGGCTTAAGGTGGAAATGAGTTGTGGGTACAGCACTTACAACATGCATCAGGCCATGCGTGTAAAACAGAATGGAGAAACTGTGGGTCTTCACATGTTGCTAGACTACATCTCACATCATCCCTGACTATTGGCAATAATGGTTGGGGCAGATGGAGTCCAGCAACACCTGGAGGGTCCAGTTTCACTGCCCCTGGTGTATAATTTTAGCATGCCAGTGACACGCAACCTGGAAAGATGCCCTGTTGCTGTGCTAATGATGTGCATGTGGGCCAGCACACATTGCAAATGCATTTAATGAAACAAGTGCCTTGGGAAATTATCTTATGGGCAGGTGCTCTACACACTGCCCTGCATTAAGTTTACAAATCAGGCTTTGACACAGGTAAATTGACAGTCAAGCAGGGGGTTTACATGGAAAACCCTGAAACAGAATAGCTTCCTTACTCATTATTTTCCAACAATTATAAAAATGCTCTGTCACAATAGGTGCAATGCTCTACAAAATTATCTCTCAGAGTAGTTAACCCAGTACTGGCGAGACAAAGTTAATAAACCAGAACTACTTCTTAGATTATATACAGTGGTACCTCAGGTTACAGATGCTTCAGGTTATAGACTCCGCTAACCCAGAAATAGTACCTGGGGTTAAGAACTTTGCTGCCGCCACGGTGGGACGCCCCATTAGCTAAAGTGGTACCTCAGGTTAAGAACAGTTTCAGGTTTAGAACGGACCTCTAGAACAAATTAAGTTCTTAACCTGCGGTACCACCGTATATGGTAGTTAATGGTAGATCTGGACAGTTTTGCATCAAATGTGAAATAAATCTTTGCAAGCTATGGCACATTGATTTATCTATAGGGGTTTAGTCCATGAACTCTGCAGCCAATGCTTCTTGGACCAACAATGAAAACTCAAAAATTGTTAAGATTCTTGTAGCTGAATTGATATCAACTTAGGTTCAGCTTGATTGTCAATACGTGACACCTCCAAAAGTCAATGCACCCTGGGAAGTAATTTGTCCTTATCCATCCTAAATTTCAGTTGTACAGAAAGCAAAATTGTTTGCAAAATGCAACCTTCTTCAGCCATTTCAGGAGGGAGAATCCTAACCACAAAAGACAGAAATAACTCAAACATGTGCAATTGTAGTTCATTTGTATGGCTGTACAAATTATTTGATGAAAATATGAGCAGGGAAACCTTCATGAAGGTAGGCAGACACTGGTGAGGCACTACAAAGATATATAGGGGTTTCCAAAAGGCTATGGTTACCACATATTAGCTAACAAGCTTAACATCTTACGAAACGGAAGCTGTTTTTAAATAAATAAATGCTATATCTAGGATTAGCTCCCTTTCCACTTTGCGTGACAAGTGCATACCTTGAATGTGTGTGTTTCCTGTAACAGAAATCAAACCAATTTTTTAAAAAGGCATATTTCTTATTGAGACCAGCAAAGTCTAGAAAAATGACTTAAAAATATGTTGGGGGAATTTGAAATTGGTGTATTTCAGCACATGGACCAAAGGGCCCTCAAGCCTGATGAACATCCATTTAAATCTGCTTTAGCGGAACACAGCACACTGGCAGAAATAGCCAAGTTTAAGTTAACTGCCTAACCTCAGAAGTTACATGTTTTGATATGTAGTGTTTTGGTACACATATCAAAGAACTAAAACCAGTTTTCAAAACAAAGAACAGATATGGAAAAGGAAAGGAAGAATGAAATTAGTGGAATATGCAGGATTCTTCTGAAAATGTTGATTTCCTCTATGGAATTCAACTAATAAATCCATGAAAAACCTCAGACTGTACTTTTTCTAAATGGTAAAAGCTACAGATACACACCTCTGTGTAAGAGTAAAGATGTATGTGCCTCCTTTTAAAGGGAACATTTCAAAATTTAAATAAGAAATCAAAGGAATTAAGTTGGGTAGTACCAGAGTCTCCACTCCTGTCCAACAAATTGCACTTTCATTCAAATAACTGCACATTTTTAGATCTCCGATAGTCAAGGACTTATTTTTGTGCAATTCAGTCACACATTCATTTAATAACCACGAAAGCTGGATTCCGGGCATGGGCTGAAATTGCAGGTGAAGAAACTGTTAAAATGAATGGAAGAACATCTGCTACAGAAGACCCAATGGCTTTTTATGCCAAAGCAGTGATGGCAGTGTGTAGATAACTCAGCATGTTTTTGGCTCCTGGAACTAACTAATTTTAGGAGTGCTTGACACTCTTAAGATTACTTTTTACAGAGTGCAAAATGCCCAAGTGAAAACTGGTTACCTGCTTCAGCATCATTTATTCTTATGGGAAGAATAATATTCTTATAGAAAAGAGTTAAATATCTAATTTTGTGCTCCATGTTTGTCAATCTGAAGTGGATGCCCCAATACAGCAGATGAAAATGATTGGTCTTGAAGCGTGTGGAATAGCAATGAGACCCCTGTCACCTCTTCCCCACCTCTACACCCCATGCAATCACTTTGAAAAAATTATCAAGCCATAAATGGGGATTGCACTGATAAGCAGCAATACCTATTGCAAAACTCAGAGAGGAATTCAAAGTTTAATCTGATCTGTTTAATGGTTTTGTTTCTTTTAAGCAGGAGGAAAAAGAATTACAATCCTTTTAATATTTTCACAATGTTAAACTAAAACTGAGCTCTAGGCTACATGTGTAAGTAAATCTAGAACACAAAAAAGGGTTAAATAAGATTTTCTTTAAAGATACAAGAACTGAAGCTTTCTTTACGTTTAACAAACTTCACAGAACAGATACTGCAAAGGAACAACCCGCACACTTTTTTTTTTAAAGTGAACATTGTCCATAATCCACATGAACTTTGAGTAGTGTTTGCTCGAGAGCCACCTTGAAACCAACTGTGCACTTGTAACAGGGCTAAAGAAAGGGTTAACAAGGGAAAAATAGCATCTTCGTTATTAATCTGCAAAAGTCTTGTGTATCAATCAGAATGTCCATCAAATGCTATGCTAGGATTTTAGAAGGGAAGAAAGTGCATAGCGCGGCAGCAGCTGAAGTCCATGGTTTTTTTTTTAAACTCTTCATGGCAAATGCAAAGAAAATTGTCTCGATTTCCCCCTCACGCCGATGGAAAGGGAATACTTCCTTAGGAAACAGAGAATGCAGCTGGAAATTCCATTGCCGATTTCAAAGCCTTGAGTACAACACAGAATGGCTTCTCCATATTGAACTTTAGAATGTTGGAATATCTCAGATTTACTTCAATACAATTTGCACTGTTGCAATGCAGGCCCAGTCTCCATCACTGGCCTGAGTGGGGACCAGAGTAAATACAATTCAGCCTGTAAACCAGCAATTTACCTTCAGCACAAATGGAATAGTTGGTGCCTCATCTAAACTACTATACCCCACAAAGCTTTTTTTTAAGAGTGACATCAGGGTAATTCACTCTTCGGGTGCCTTAAATTTAACCTTTTGTGAAAGCATAAGACAACACAACCTCCCCCTTCCTCCAGCAGCCCTCCCTCCCATTCCCAACTATACACCTAATTCCAAATTGCTAGTGGAGCTTTTAAAACCGGTTTGGGGAGCAAAGACTCCACATAGGGCCACCACCATTAAATAATTCTTCTTCCTTACAGAATCTTTGCCAGTAGCTGGAGGCAAACAGACACTGCCATTTTCTCACCACTGCACACTAAGGATGGTGCAGTTTGGCTCAATGAGATAAGACAGACCACAATACAGAACTGGAGCATTAAAGAACAAATCTGGAGAGTCCCAATTCTAAGCAATGCATTTCATCATCATTTGCTTTGCCACAGGTGATGGGCAGAGGCCTTCATTGAGAGCTGCATAGTCACAAGGCTGGAACAGCCTGTTTGATTATCTCCTTAACACCACTGGAAGTGAGGCATACAAACTCAATTCAATACGGGGTGATTTTCCTGGTTGTTCCCCCAATATTGTTACTGAATTCTGTTTGCTACAAAATGTCCTTTACCCCCTCAATATAAGTCTAACTACAGAAAGTCAGTCTGTAGGATCCGGCCATGGCTACTGTGCTGTGAAATTAGCCTTATTTGATCAATTAACAGATACCTGCACTTAGCAAAAGGCAAACAAGAGCCAATCGGGTTTTGGCCGATGGGAAAACAGTCACAATGGTTGGCATGTGGAATCCAAACAAACTGCTTCAGAAATGTTGTCGATGCTGCGTAGAAAAATGCACACCGCTTTCTGCTTGTTCCAGGAATGGAGCTAACTTTAAAGCAATATCATCACCATCCTCCACCTAAGTGAAGAAACAGTTTCCCTGTAATGTGTTTGATAAAAAAAGTTGTCGTAAGAATCTGTCCCCTTCTTTTTGACTTCCCGGAAGATGTTCCCACCCAGAGAGATTCCCTGATGCTGGTGACGCTACCTAACCTCAGAAGACACACGTGAAGATGGAATGAGCAACCATTTAGGTCTTCTAGGTTCAGCAGCTACATTGCCAGCTCTAAGCAGAGTTTCACCCCTTCAAGGTTAGCTAGAAGTGAGGATAAGAAAACCAGGCTATTAAGGGTACTTTCTTCCAGACAGGTGTGCACATTGCAGTCTTTTACATCAGTTTCTACTCAGCTGCTGGAAGCTTACCAGCATAAGGCTTTTTTTTTTCTTTTTTTAAGAGCTTGACTCCTGCAATAATAGAAGCCTTTAGAATTCTGTTAAAATCCACTAGCCATGCTCAAAAATATTTCTTCATGGTTTTTGTTTTTGTTTTTCGTTTTTAATATGGTGGCTAGTAGGCACCTTAACAACCAGCCAGAAATCAATGTCAATCACCATTAACCCCTAAACTACAGTACCAGGATGGTTGGCTAAAGAAAGGAAATTGATTGGCTGTAGTCTGAAACTTGCCCAGCACAAGGTGTCTGGCTGACTTTGTCCTAAATAAGGCTAACATTAGTGAACTAAGAGAACGGCATTTGGTTGTAGAGAGTCTTGCAACTCAGGAGCAGCCCTCGCCAATGCGCTGGCATGACCGCCCCACTTTCCGGTCCAGTTTCACCATTTTCATAATGGCTTCTTCACGCCCACGTCCCATGTGGTCAAATGTGCAATCGTGCTGTTCAGGCAGGCGATGCAACATACAGAACACGTAACCTGCAAGGACAGAAGTGGGGGAAGGAGAAAGACGAAAACACAGCATTAAAACGCAGAATTCTATAGAGCAACAAGACCGCACCATCTAGGGTTGCAGTTCAAACTGGGCTCCACACAAATTAATTAATTAACAGTCAAATCCTCCTGTGAGCTCAGACCTGGAGACAGCTGTCTGTTGCATCTCCACACAATTCATTGATTTAGCTTTGCAGTCAGCTTCTGTTGGGGTTGGCCACTTTGCTGCATCAAGTGCAAAAAATATTGCTAAGGGCTAAACTGGCATGATAGCATTTGCACAATTAGCAATTTTATAAATTACAGGCATGGGGAAGGCTGATCTAGACTGGGATCCTGGCGTAGAACATAGAGAGGCTTTATCCTGCTTTGCCCAGATCAGCCTCACCGTGCCTGTTATTTGTACTGGGAAAGAACCTACCTGTTTGCTCTAATGGGAACTTTGTGTCCTAAAGCAAGCAGCAGGTGTGGGATTCCTGCCCCAGATTGGGACTGCAGCATGGGGAAAGGGTTAAAGCCCCCTCCCTGTCAGGGTATCGGCCCAGATTGGGGCCTCTGCACCTTCAATTTACTTCATCCATGAAATGGCTAATGGCATCTCATCTAGTTTGGCCCTGACTCACTTCTGACAGAGAACCTCTGAAGAACAGTGATTTGTGCAGGGACAGGATGGGAAGGAATGCTATTCATACTCCAACACAGCCTGCCATTAAACCTTTACAAAGAGTGACGGGGGTCTCTGTTATCAGAAGTGAGAAACTAGGATATAAAACCGTTCATTTTTCTAATTGGGAAATGAGCTTCAGAGAGCAGGACCTCTCTGAAGTGATATTCAAACTGTCATATATACCTTAGAACCATCCGTAAAATCATACAACCGAAACGAGAATGAATATTGTTTACATACAACATTTTTTTGTGCCTTTTCCATTCAAGTCCACTGTTCACACACATAAATTATGACTGATCACATCATAAGGAAGCTCCATTCTGCCTTCCACTAGATCTAGTTTTTTTTACTAAGGAGATAAATCTGTGCTTGAGCTGAACTGTACCCACTTCAGATTGCAGGTAGGTGCTCTTAAAAAGCAAAACAACACCCACATAGAAAACTAGATGATTGGACTATGTAAGATTTATGTGAGAGAACACAGCCCTTTGGGTACCAATGTAGTTGTTGGGCCTCAATCAGTAACGTAGCAACTGTGTTTCTGAGAAGTCTTCAAAGGCTGTCCCACATTTAATGCATTGTTGTAGTCTTGATTACTAGAGCATGGCGACCATAGCCAGGCTAGTAAACCAAGCTAGACAAAATCTGGGAGTTCATGGTCAGTTCTACTGATATCTTCTCCCTCCCCACAAAGGCAGCCATTTGGGTAAATTGGGAGACCACAGTGTGAGTAGGGGAGTTTTTCCTGATCCAAATAGTGCCCCCTAGCTGCTGTTCACAAGCCTGCTGGTGGCCAGTTGTCACTGTGATAATGAATTTGAATATGGGCTTTGCCATGTCACACTGCAAGTGAGTGCCTCACATGACTGTTTCTCCATACAAAAATCTCCACGTAGGAATGTTGTAGCGTGAGAATAGCAACACTGAAGGAAGGGTAAGCTGTACATTTTAAAAATAATGTAACTATCTGTAATTAGAATGAATATGATTACAATAAAACTGTTTGTGAGAAGTGCTAGAGTAATTCCTGGTTCACTGCCTAAAGTGAAAGAAAACGATCCCCAAACACAGGCTTAGGGCAGAAAAATCTTTAAATTTCCAAAAATTAATACAAGGGTTTTTACTACACACACAATTTGGAACACAGACTCCCATAAGTATTCAGTGACCGCAGTGGCAACATTTAAAGGAAATATTCCTGGATTTTATGGGCTTGGGAGCAGAGCCAATAATCTCATCTAAAATCAGGACACTTGACATTTTAAATTTAGCCCTGGCTTCATGCAAACGTTGCTGGTTGTCAACTTTATTTCTGAGTGAAAGGGCACAAGAGTTCAAATCACCCATAATCTGCAGCTCATGCCACGATTCAAATTTAAATAAAACATTTGTTTCTTTACAGATAACTCATTTGGAGCCACTTCAAAACTAACCTTAATAATGACACAGTTATTCCTGTACAGAATTCCACTCAAGTTCTTGTCACCTTCACCTCTCTCATGAAATTTTACACTTCCTACTGATTTGAAATTCTAATCGACAAAGGCTAATGCTTCACCTAAAAATAACTAGAAACTTTCAAAACTGAAGGCACTGCAATAGTTTTGTGCCACTGTGCTGTATTGTTCAGGAATGTATGCTTCAGTGCAGCATTCTTGGAACACAGAAGTCTTTGCATACCTTCAAAATCCCAGAACAGAGGCACAAATCCAAGAACATTGGCATTCTTGGATGTGGGAGCTGCAGCAAAATGCTGCAGTGTGGAGTCTATGTTCAAAATTCCATTCCTTCTCACCCACTATTTTCCATCCCTCCACTAACAGCAGGCAGTTGGTGGCCACTGAGTACCCAGTTGACTTTGGGCTGTTTTTGCAATTCCCCCTTAGGATTCCCCTCCCCTAAAGATTTTTTCATACCTCAGTCTTTTTCCCCGTACCTCATATCATCCTCCTGTGTGAGTGGAGTTGCTTGGCTACATAAGCAATGGCACTCACAAGCCTCAATAGATGGAAACAGAGGATATATGTATTCTTTGGGTTTGCTCATTCTGGAATTCTGCTCCTTCCTATTTAAGCACGCAGGAATTTTCTGCAATCAACAGTTTGTAGCAGCTTTTTTCCCTCTCCGTTTGTTCTTCCACTGTTTCTCCCTTACATAACTGATGCACACAAGTGATCAGTGAAACAGTACAGCATGTTTCAGACAAGCTCATCCAGATTCCCTTTTGCACCATGTTTTATCAACTTGTACAAGCATTTGTGTATATCCAAAAGGAAGAAAAGGGGGAAATGATCCGAATGAACAAAATGAAATTAAAGCTTTGGCAAGCTGCATGTGTAGTGGTATCTACATCGTCCAGACAGGAGAAGGAAAGAATATCGGCATCCTCAGGCTTTGATCCTGCTCCACAAATAAGACTAGGCAATTTGAAGCGTCAACATCAAGATATTCAGGTGGGGAGAAATTTGTAAGCATCCGTCATTTAAACAGAGATATGCGCAAACATTAAGGCAAATGACAGCCATTCTGATTAACGACCATTCATGCAATGGTATGTCAGTGTTTCTCAGAATTTCTGATAATTTATTTTCTGGATTAGAAATGAAAGTGCACTCTCCTGCCATCATTCACAAGGTTTATGTTTAGAATAAGAATTATCTGCCTTCACAGAAACAATCCCTTGTGTTTGTGCACATGTCTCCTCTTTTGAAAAGGACCAGACAAGTTTGGTAACTCATGCAGAGAGACAAGGGGCAGCCGCTGCTGTGGGCAAGGCATTATTAAGAGGGCCTGAATAATCCAATCAGAGCCAGTGTTGAAACACTGGCCTATTGGGGAGAGGCAAAAACAGTGTATAGCAGAAAATCATATGAAGAATCTCTGTGGGTAGAGTATGGATTCATAAAAGTTTTAATTCTTTTATTCCTCATAGCATATTCCCATGACACGTGAGGATATAGAGTTCATAGAAAGTGACTGTTTCCGGCAGTAATTTACAATCTGAATAGAACAACTGTCCACTCTGCAGTAGAAAAATGTAACACTTTGCACCAACAACTTTTGTAGAACTGGTCATGAGTGTTTAACTGAGCTATTTCTTCTCCTTCTTCTTCTTCTTCTTCTTCTTCTTCTTCTTCTTCTTCTTCTTCTTCTTCTCCTTTTAAAAAACTCCTTCCGTTCAACCTAGCTATTCAGACCTCTCCTGGCAGCCATGGCAGCTGGTTATCACAAGCACCTTCAAACAACTGAGCCAGAATTTAAAAGAAGCCAATTCAAGTGCCTCCCAAATGAGGGGTTATTTTGGTCTGACTAATTTTGAACCATGTGAGGAGTTGCTTACAACTGTCTTACCACTTATAATAATAATTTTATTATTTGTACCCCACCCATTTGACTGGGTCGCCCCAGCCACTCTGAGCTGCTTCCAACGTATATATAAAGCATTACACATTAAAAAGCTTCCCTATACAGGCCTGCCTTCAGATGTCTTCTAAAGGTTGCACAGTGACTTATTTCCTTGACATCTGATGGGAGGGTGTTCTACAGGGTGGGCGCTGCTAATGAGAAGGCCCTCTGCCTGGTTCCCTGTAGTTTCACTTCTAGCAGTGAAGGAACCACTAGAAGGCCCTTGGCACTGGATCTCAGTGTTTGGGCTGAACGATGGGGGTGGAGACGCTCCTTCAGGTATACTTGAGCTCTTACCACATGGTTGAATTACTAGCAGGCATAAATCTGGCTGTTTACATACATGACATTTAGAGACATGGAAAGCTGTTTGGCAAAGGCCGAAAGCTCATTTGTAAGCTCATGGCACTTGTAAAAGTTACAAACAATAGCTTTCTAGGAAGTATTAGCTGTTTATAGCTCAACAGCAAAACAAAATCCTGACTGATATTGTGTCTACTGACCCATTGCCCAAGGTGCAATTGTCACAGACACACAAATGTATTAAGGGGCTTAACCTTTTTTCCACCATGCCTGTGGCAGAGCAAAGCAACTGCAGGCGGAGAATATTTCTCATTGTTATGATTCAAGTAATTAAATCTGAGCTGGGAATGGCTGGCATGCTTTCTTTCTTCCACAGCACAGCAGCCTCATAAAGGAAGATCAAAAAGCTTGACTTTGCTTTACAAAACTGACTCAGGAAGCACCATTCATGGGATCACAGAGGAAGTCTCAGGTCAAGGGGTCTTGTGCAAGAGGTACTGACTTATCAGTTTCCAAGACCACATTATCTACAAAAAAATTGTGATTATGATGAAGTGTGGCTGTTCCAAATTCAAAGTTCCAGGCTATTTATTTAAAAAGCGTTTTAGTGTTAGATATTGTGTGTGTCAGTTTGGTGACTCAACAGTTTGAGAATCATTGAATGCAATCATAGAATTATAGAATTAAGAGGGATCAACAAGGCTCATCTAGTCTAACCCCTTGCAATGCAGGAATCACAGCTAAATAATCCCTGATAGATGGCCATCCAACCTCTGCTTAAAACTCCCCAGTGAAGGAGAGTGTGCCACCTTCCAAGGTGATAAGGAAGGCATTAAATGATAAGGAATTAAATGATAAGGAAGCAATTAAAAAACCCACAGCAAACAGTATTTACACAAATCTATTCAATCAGTCTTGGAAGTTTCTTCAACAATTAACCAGTTTAAGCAACTCCACCCCCATCGTTCAACCCAGACACTGAGGTCCAGCGCCGAGGGCCTTCTGGCGGTTCCCTCACTGCGAGAAGCCAAGTTACAGAGAACCAGCAGAGGGCCTTCTCGGTAATGGTGCCTGCCCTGTGGAACACCCTCCCATCAGATGTCAAGGAAATCAACAACTATCTGACTTTTAGAAGACATCTGAAGGCAGCCCTGTTTAGGGAAGTTTTTGATGACTGATGTTTTAATGTATTTTTAATCTTTTGTTGGAAGCCACCCCGAGTGGCTGGGGAAACCCAGCCAGATGGGCAGGGTATAAATCATCATCATCATCATCATCATCATCATCATCACCACCACCACCACCTAACAGGAGGACCAACCACTGAATTTTCATTAGAAACAACTCTCATCAAAGCTTCCACTATAGAACATTGGGTTATTTGAGCACTAAGCATGACAAGTGATGCTAACCCAGATCCACATACATGTTCCATGAGAAGCTATGTTACAGTCCAGTTGAATAGAGCTCTCACAACAGTTCAGAATCTAAACTTGAGATAAATTAATTTTGCTGCTTTTAGACACCTCCGTCCTTGCACAAACCGTAATTACTGCTTTCTTCTGTGTCCTTAGAACACTGTGTGCTCTGTCAATTCTACCCTCACTCCAAAGCCAGCATTTCAAATCAATACTTTCAACCCACTTTTAGTAATGTAACAGAGAAACCAATGCCCATCTTCCTCCTACAGCCAATAATATAGGAGAATTGAGACAAGCCGGACGAATGACAATACAGCTTCATCTGAAATGCCTTAATTGGAACTGAGTGGGCTGGTTCTACCATCAAGCTTTCTGTTAAGAATGCCAGAATGCTCCTAAAAGAGAAATACTCTGTAGGAAATGTTACTTTGGAACTGAAGTGAAACATGAATTTTTCAAGAAGGATCTGACGATAATGATGCAAGTCTAGTTTGCATAGCTTACCCAAAATATTAATTGTAGTCATGAAATTCAAAAGGTCATGTTTTCCAACATGTAAATCATCCATGTGTATAATTTCATATACACTTTTATTCAAATGTATTTTTTAATGAATTTCGAGACAAATAATAAAGTATGAGATTTTGCCAACATAGTGGCATTCGCCTGTTGGAATGAAATGCCAGAGGGAAGTGTTAACTCATTTGTGCTTGAGTTATAGTTTCTCATATTAAAAACAACCTGCCTTAGATTGAATCAGCAGGTCCCAAGGCATTTCACTTCCTCCCTGTGATATTCATATAGTGTTGTTCCACGGGTTGCACAACAAGTATTCAAGTATTTTGGTGAACGTGTTTATTCCACAAGCTTTGTTTTTTGAAAAAACAGAACCCACACAAGTGTATTCATGTGTGTGTGTGTGTGTGTGTGTGTGTGTGTGTTAGTTAAAATAATCAAAAACAAAAAGGCATTTTCTTTTCAACTGCATACCTATGAGGAGCTACCAAGGAAATCATAAATGAACTTCAGGCACAACAGGAAAATTATACTTAAAGAGATGCCTGGAATATTTCCCTTGATCTACCTGCTCATGCTTTAGATCAGGGGTCAGCAAGCTTTTTCAGCAGGGGGCCGGTCCACTGTCCCTCAGACCTTGTGGGGGGCCAGACTATATTTTGGAAGGGGGGAAAATGAACAAATTCCTATGCCCCACAAATAACCCGGAGATGCATTTTAAATAAAAGGACACATTCTACTCATGTAAAAACATGCCAATTCCTGGACCGTCTGCGGGCCGGATTTAGAAGGCGATTGGGCCGGATCCAGCCCTTGGGCCTTCCTTTGCCTACCCATGCTTTAGATCCATAGTGCTTGTATGCTGCAGACAACAGATCTCTTAATGGAGTCACCCAGCAAGCATGTGATATCTACAATGCAAAGTAGGTGCTCATGCCTCAAAGCTCTGGAAAGCTTACCCACTGCTTACAATTCACTTCTAGATAAGAAAAAGGGCATGTGTTTCCCCCCATCCCAGATGTATGAGCAGAAGTACTGCAGGACAACAAGAAGAGTACAGTGAAGAAATTTCTGCATGACTAGCTATTTTCTTATAAAGGCAGCCATTTTGCAAAGCATCATTCTAAAAGAATAAAAGTTTTCAATGGTGCAAGACCACCATGGAAAACTAGAGGTTCCTTTCACATAAGAAGTATGTGTGTGTGAGAGAGAAATACAAAATATGAGCACAAAACTTATTAAAGCTTTTCAACATGACATGAAATGCTGACCTTTGGATCAGAATATACAGTAGGGGCAGGTGACCTGCAGTCATCCAGATGTTACTGGAGTCCATCATCATTCCCCTTAGCCTGAGCCGCGTGGCCAATAGCCAAGGATGATGCAAGTTTTAGTTCAAAAACATCTGGAGGACCACAGGTTCCGCATCCCTGATATAGACCATGTTAAATATTTTTCTAGACCTCCTTTCGTGCCCTCGTGAAAAGTTGTAGATGTGAAAATACTAACCATATAAAAGATGAAATGTAGCAGAAACTCTGGTTAGGGAAAAAGGAAGCTGCCATAGCCATTAATTCAATGCTGACTACACTGACAGGTGGTAGGTCATAAGACTCAACACACTGCTTTGTTTTAATGTCTTACTGATAATTTACTGAATGTTTCTATTGATATTTTTATTGGCTGATTTGTATTTTTGGTTGTGATAGAGATTTTTTAAAATCTTACTGCGTTCTATGTAAACCACTTAGAGATTTTGCATACTAAGCAGAATATGAAATAATAAACCTTAATAAATTATTTCTTAGACAGGAGCCTTTCTGAGCCGTACCTGGTAATTCTAGGAATTGAACCTAGGATCTTTTTCCATTGCAAAGCATGTACTCCCCCATTAAGCCCTCGTTGCTAGCTTTCACTAAGCATTTTATGATGTATGTGCTCATGCACTTTCTTCATTATGTCAAGTAGTGCAATCTACTCCTTATGTTCTTCCTCTTTATAAGAGGCCTTTAATGCAGCCCGTCAAACTTCTAAGTTCTACATCTTTTCTTTATAAACTGCGTTTAGTTTTCTCAAAGTATATCTGTTTTCAATGCCCTCGATATAATATGAATCAACTGTGAATAGTGTGAATGAAGAATGAATGTTTAACTTAGAAAAACGAAATCTGCTACCAGGAATTGAACAATTAGAAATGATCACCACCAAAAACTTGGTACAGTGGTACCTCGCAAGACGAAATTAATTCGTTCTGCAAGTTTTTTCGTCTTGCGAAGTACGGAACTGCACCTCTTCAAGCAATGCGCCCTGGGTATTAATGGTTTTAAGAAAAAGGAAACAAACTTGCAAGACGTTTTCGTCTTGCGAAGCAAGCCCATAGGGAAATTCGTCTTGCGAAGCAACTCTAAAAACGAAAAACTCTTTTGTCTTGCGAGTTTTTCGTCTTACGGGGCATTCGTCTTGCGAGGTACCACTGTATTCTAAAACAGAACTGGCCACCAAAGCCTGAGATGCTTAATTTCATTAGAACTTTGAGGCAATGCTCTAATTGTGTGACAAAACCCAGAACCCAGAACCCTGAGCCTCAAGGCTCAGTACATACTTGATAAATTCAATAAAGAAACTAATTTGCCTATGGTGGCTTTCTTACTATGGTTTAATCCTTGTGGAACTGAGTCATGTTTCATTTGTCTGAAATATTTTTAGACCCTTCATCAGAGAGCAATTTCTGGGTCCGATTTCTCTTGATTTTATTGTTATATTTCTTTGCAAACCACTTTGAGGTTGTTTTTTTTACAATCAAGCGGTGTATACATTTTATGAAATAAATAAATAAATGCAATAAGTAAGTAAGTAAGTAAATAAATAAATAAATAAATAAATAAATAAATGCAGCAATATAAAACAACCTATATGAGACAAGAGGAATAAAGATATACAACTGATAACCAAAACAATACAGTATGAACAATACCTGAACTAGGATATATCAAAGAGTTCAAATACATGCCCTCTTCTGGCTATACTAGGATGTGGATAAGGGGTGGGGGGGAGTATACTGCAACTTTCCGTGAAAACAACAACACCAATAATTGTGAAATGACAATCAGCCTCTACTTACAAGGCAGACCTTATATTAATAATTCTGGAAGCAGCTCAGCATACCTGGATCTCAGAGTAGATGTAGGCCTGGACTGGATGTTCCCTGCTTCTCTTTTGAGAGTTCAGAGACACCATAACCATATTTCTCTGCAGTTATTCACAGCCACTGATGCTTATTTAAGTCAACTGTGTTCTCTCTGTTATGCTTCCTCAAGTTAGCCTGGCCAATCAGGGGTCACGTTCTGGATGCAATGAAATCATTGCACTACACAGTCAATCAGATTTGGCTCCATGGCAATGTCACTAAGGGCAAATGAAGCTCATTTAGAGTGAGGGAAATGTTTCCTATCCTCATCTACTTCAATCAGGGGTGACTCAAACACTTTTGCACCTCTCTCCTAGCAACCCCATCAAAATGACTGAAAATTGGTCATTCTTTTTTACAGTGATGAAAAGTTTCATGAAAGACCCTTGCTCCTTATCTCAATTCAAAATAGCTGTGAATTTTGTTACACAGCTACACTACCAGAGCTTACCCTGAGCTACCTCACTGAGCCTCAGTTCTGGACTCATCTCTTACAATCTGTGGACATAGAACATTTTCCTGGAGTAGTATTTATACCTCTAGAAGTCTCTGCATGGAGCATTTATCTACACTAACATGCCTCCCCAACACTGAGGATTTAATTAAAAAGCCAAAGTGTATCCAAAAATTTAATTAAAACAAGTAAGCAGTACTAGGCAGCCTGATAATATATGTGTATCATCTGTTTTTTGCTTCAGCCCAATGAAAATGCAAGGCAGATAAGACATTAATAAGGAACAAGAATAAATAATGCCGAGTTTCCAGGCTGAGACACTTTGTCTATTACAGAAGCTCCAGAGGCATTTACATAGGTCCATGTATTTTAACCTCAGGAGTGGTAACAGGCTTTACAGATTCATGTTTTAAACATTTCAGTGTATTTGCAATTAAGCTTTGCTATGTTCTTGACAAAAATAGTTACCAACATCTGCTGCAATGGAAACTATTTGAGCCATCACCTGTGTCAAAGTGGCTGATACATTAGCAAGTAAATGTGCCCAATTTGTTCCTCCACCATCATCAAATATTTTCTCGTAAAAAGAGAGCTTTGGTCTATGTGTTCCAAATTCAAACCCTTATGTTAGGATCTAATTTAATAATTTGAAGTATAGTAATCCCTCATTCATGAAGCAGAGAATATTCATGTGCCTTGGACTATATACATACACGAACATGGGTGTGGTTTGTGTGCGCGCAGATATAGTAGATACGTGCACAACAAATTTCAGATCTACAGGTCATCTAATTCAAATGAAGCTTGCCCTCCTTATTCAATCTATTGTCCAGGCCCAGCAACTGAGAGTTTGTATCTGCACATTGCTCTCTTCTAACATATGGTTAGACTAGTTCAGCTGTAAGTGCCTTCCCATGACCTAAGTACTACAACGCCGACAACAGTTCACATACAACCACCGCCCTCAAATCTTATGAGTCTTTATATTGAAGTCTGGACAATAGTTTCAGCTCTTTTAAACAAAGAATATTAATATATATAATTTCACAGAAACAGTTCTAACACGCTGGGTATATGACACAGGTGGAGCTGTGGTCTAAACCACTGAGGCTCTTGGCCTTGCCGATTGGAAAGTCAGTGGTTCGAATCCCCACAACAGAGTGAGCTCCTGTTGCTCTGTCCCAGCTCCTGCCAACCTAGCAGTTTGAAAGCATGCCAGTGAAAGTAGATAAATATGTACCGCTACGGCGGAAACCCAGCCAGATGGGCGGGGTACAAATAATAAATTATTATTATTATTATTATTATTATTATTATTATTATTATTATTACGGCGGGAAGGTAAATGGCATTTCCGTGCACTCTGGCACTTGTAACGGTGTCCCGTTGTACCAGAAGCGGTTTAGTCATGCTGGCCACATGACCTGAAAAGCTGTCTGTGGACAAACGCTGGCTCCCTTAGCCTCAAAGCAAGATGAGCGCCGCACCCCATAGTCGCCTTTGATTGGACTTAACTGTCCAGGGGTCCTTTACCTTATAACACACACACACACACAAAGTTTTGCATGAAGTTTGCATGAATAATAAAGTTTGCATAAGTTTGCCTGAAAAAGTTTGCATAAGTTTGCATGAATAAAGTACACATACACACGTGTGTGTGTGTGTGTACTTTATTATTTTTGCTCTAATCCAGGAACCATGATGGTTGAAAAAAACAGAGACAAAACTTCACGCAAGTTTGCAATGTTAAAATCTTGACTGGAGGCCACAAGTGAAGCTGTGCGTCAGGCTTTGCTAGAAGTCCAGTGTGGATTTTATGAGGTGTGTGTGCGTGCGCGCACACACACATTTCAATCTCAAACTCTAATTACTAACTTTGAAGTACTACAAAGACCTGCTGATTATGAAGGGGAAACTTTTCAATTCACCTAGCCATTTCCTCTTCATTATTTATTTGTTTTTCAGTAACAGCCTGCTCTAAGCACATTCTCTCCTAAAAGCATTTTCCCCATGCCAATGCGAAAATTGTCATCTGCATTCTAGACTCTGAACAATGACATACTCTGGCCAAAGAGAATTTACCTCAGGAATATTATGTACTAACAGGACTTTTAATCCACAGAAGATATTATGTACCATATTTTTTCCATCTACAAGATGCCCCCATGTATAAGACCCCCCCCTATTTTGGGGGGACTCAATTCTCAGAAAATGAGGGGAGATGGCCCAAAGATGTTGAGCTTCTCTCCCCAGGCAGGCAGAAAACACTCCCTAGATTGTTTCCCGCTTGTTGCAGCAATGGAGGAAGTTGCGCTACCGCCAACTGGCTGGCTGGCACGCCACTTCTCCCCCCCCCCCATGCCACTATCTGTGTATTGGACGACCCCAGTTTTTTGACATGATTTTTGAGTCAAAAAACCTCGTCTAATACACGGAAAAATACAGTCTGTTTCTGATGTTATATTTTTGCTGATCAGGAAATGTTTTCAAAACTTGAGAAATTTCCTTTTTCATTTATACAGCCCTTCTAATTAGGAAAGGTGCTTACAATCTTGCACTTTTCCCAAGAGAATACTTTTTTCATTTAGGCAGATGGGAACCAAAGCTGAGAATGACTAGAATCATAGAGTTGGAAGGGTTCCTGAGGATCATCTAGTCCAACCCCCTGCAATGCAGGAGTATGCAGCTGTCCCATATAGGGAGCGAACCTTGGTGTTATCAGCACTATGCTCTAACCAACAGAGCCATCCAGGCTATTTAGGTTTCTATCAGCTTCCCCAACCTGGTGCCCTCCAGATGTTCTGGACCACAAAGGCTGGTTTATATTAAGTTGATGGCCCAGACCTGCCAGATCTCTGTCCCAAAAACCATACTGTTTTTCTCACTGCAAATGGGCTGAGTTGGTTACCCCATGCCCCACTTCTATTACTAAAAAAAGTTGCTCATTTACCATGTGCAAGCAAAAAGAAAATGTGCTTTTTAATAGTTCCCAACAATCACGGCTAGTAGTTCACAGTATATTACTCCAACATCTCTCAAACTGCAAGCCAGGCTTCTCTAGAAGGCAAGGCTGAAACTTGGAAAGGTACAGACTCAGGTGATTCACCACCTGTTCAGGTCAACTTTTTCTGTGCATCACGAGCTAAGAAATGAATGCCACAGCAGAAGAAACTGTATGGACAAAGTTTAATCAATTTCCTGCCTGCAACCTAATATTGTTTGGGAAAGTGGTGGAACATTTTTTAACTCTGTTGGTGTTGTGTGTCTTATTGAACTAAGCTATATCATTATGTGTAATGCCACACAACTGTTTTGTTTTTATTTGTTACTTCTTAAAAATAAAATTGAAAAGGGTATTTATCTTTATTCTTCAACATAATGTCCTCTGAATAAACCTAACCAAGCTTATCTATACCATCTGGTCTCCGTCTGAATGCACATGTATCTGTTTCTAATGAGAAGGAAAACCCAATGGTTTTAAGTTGGGTGGGCAGCCTGAGTATCTTGTATCTGAAGGGTGTGCCACCTTTCCAATGAAAGTAAGTACACTTCTAAATCTGCTTAATTGAAACAGCATTCCCTTGAGCAATGACGCTTATATGGCATTCTGCAATATTATGGGAGGTTAGGGATTATATCTTCCAGGGCTATGCAGATAAAAACTAAATGATTCTTTGGCTATATGCTGTGAAAGCCTTTAATGCAAAGCACAACTTGTTTAAGGATTCCATACACACTTTAAACAATAGGTCATCATTAGAAATTAAAAGGTACAATTGTTGTTTCACATATTGATATTGCCATATGTATTAACTTATCAAACTGTCATGCATTTGTTAACATCTTAATATGTTTTGCCCATTAGCAGTTACTTGAAATAGCTCAATAAAGAACATTAGGGCATTTTTACATCACATGCTCAGTGCCAAAAATACTTAGTTTTCATAATTTTGTGTGGTTTCTGGACACTGATAGCCAATTAACTCAAGCTAGAATGTCGTTCTTCTGATATGGCCATGTATGACCACTATGAACTGGACTGAAAGCTGCATACGCTTCGTACAGGGATTGCTAAAGAGCCAGCAGATGGTGGTAATTTTCCCTGTCATTCCTGACCGGTGCTGGATTTGACATGGTGACAGAGGTGAAATGCTTCACATCCCATTACCAATCCCCTAAGCAATTCTTGTAAGCCTTGTAAAGACTTTACTACTGCAGAAAGCAGCTCAGCTTAAGAGTTTTTGGCAATTTCATGCCACTCTAGGAAGTCACTGTAAATCCAATCCTTCATAACCTTTAAAATTTTCAAATTGTGAGTTTTAGTGTCTTTAGTGTCTCTGATTTAGTAGGATTAGCTCAATGTTAATCAGTTCAATGTTCACACGTCCTAAAAATCTAAGGCTAAACTAAACTAAACTAAACTAAACTGGTAAAGTTAGCTTTCCCACTAAAATTGGCTGATTAAATTTTTTCCAGTAAAATCCATAATCAGTGAATCACTTTTTGGATTCAGGAAAGAAAATGGCCTTGAATCTGTTTTAAGAGGTGAAGAGCACTTTTGCTCATGAAATTTGATTTCAAGATTGGAAATCTGTCTCAAGTCTGAAACTCAAGCAACCGAAAATCACCCTTTCAAGCGCAACGTTATGGCAACTGCAACAGCTAATGTGAACATTTATAATCTTGAATTCAAATCAGGTAGCCAACAGCTGCATTCACATTTCATGCTAAAATCCTGTGTTTAATGTGACCTGCATTCCCCCCCTTCCTCCCACACAGTTGAGAGCAGAAGAGTTTAGAAGCTTTCATTTCTGTTTTTAGTTAATCATGGTGTCTGGGTCATCCAAACCAGAAACTATGGTTAATTTCAAAAAGAAAGCATCAGAAAGCATGATTGACTTCTTTGAAATTAACCACAGTTACCATTAACCACAGTTTGTCATGCCAACATTACAAACTACGATTCATGGAAAGAAAAAAGTTATGAACTCTTCATTCTTCTCCTCTTGCATGGCCAACAGGGGGAGAAGGGAGACAGAGGGAGCCCAAGGCTTGCTTTGGCCCATATGCACATCAAGCTAAGCCATAGTTCTGTGTGACTTGACAATGTGGCCAGCTAGAACTAATATTGTTACTTAAGAGGGTTTTTGGAGCAGCTCAGATTTAGCAGGGTTCTTTTTAAAATTGTGGAATATGTTTTTTTATGTTAGTAGTTGAACTTTTGCCCACTGAAACTTGATACTAATAGCGCATTTATCAAATGAGTATCCACCATGCGAATCCAAGCCCCCAAATACTCCACTCAACGCTTTGAAATTATCACTATCTGAACATTTGGCTGGCGTAACTGCCATGTAGAAATGTCTTGTAGGAAAGTGGCATTGCTCCAGTATTGTTGATTTAAAGGTTAGCCAGTCAGAGAGACGCAGAATGAAAATCTGCTTCCACATTTCTGTTCCTCACCAAAGCCTGCAAAGTGCATTAGCAATTAGCAATTCCTCTCACCTCTCCCAGTTCGCTGTGTGAGAAAGCTCAGAACTCATCTTACAAATTGCTCTTTTGAAGATCAAAGGAAAGCTGAATTTGTCTATGTGTGCACTAGATGAGATTGTAATTTAATGGAATTTTCAGGGAAGGCTTGGTGGCATGTTCCTATGACAGCCCCAGGATAGAGGATTCAGGGGAGCTCTATGACTCTTCCCTTCTGAGCGCCTTCCTTGCCTTTAATTGGCACCTCATTAGAAATTAATGAAAATGACATCCTCTGTTCTTACTGCTCTAGGCACAGCACACTACAAAAAGCCCCATCACAATTCATAACACATTCAATTTATATAGCAATAGCTCTTAAGCATTATTTATGAGATGTGAATTTCTTGTCAGCAGTTAATAACCTATACAGAAAAGAAGAGAATGGGGGAAGAGAGACTGTGAGCATACACAAGAAAATATTTCGGCAGCAAAGAGATGCCTTGTTCATGTTTAAAGCACCTTTGCAGTAGCTCTCATCTCCACTAAACTGTTAAGAGGTGGCTCCCCCCTGGCTAGTCCTACAACCCTCTTAAATACAACTAGTATCCTAGGATGAAATGGTAGCAATAATGCTGGTGGATCTGGAAGATATTGAAATCATAATCATGAAAGCTCTGTGAAAGGCTATGCCCCACTGTTTGCACTGAACAACAAAAACCCTCACCAAATGTCATCTCCCAAAGCACACAGAAGGTAAATGTCCTGTGAACACCTCTTCATGGTGAAGAAGGCCTGAGCCAAAGGAATCCAGGAAAGATGGCCTTTGACAATATAGACTTGCATTCTTCCTACCACCCACTAAAATATTTTTTTTGCCAGCAGAAGGTTGAGTTGTCTAATTTCTTTGTTGAAAGAATTAAGAGGGAAGGAAATTTGGCTCAAACGTAGGCGTTATCAGAGCACAGCTGCCTTTCACCTGCAGGAGATCTTTTGGGTTCTCTTAAATTATTAGGATTCAGAAGCTATAAAAGCATAAGCAATACATCAAAGTAGGATGTATGGAAAATGGCAATCTATAAATTATGCAGACCTAGTTAAAGACAGCAATCTAAATGGTGTTTTAAAGGTCATGAAAAGGCCAAGGTAGATTCTAGAGTACAGTCATACCTTGGGTTACAGACGCTTCATGTTGCGTTTTTTCGGGTTGTGGACTGCCGAAACCTGGAAGTACCGGAATGGGTTACTTCCGGGTTTCGGCAGTCGCGCATGTGCAGAAGCTCTAAATCGTGCTTTGCGCATGCGCAGAAGCACCGAATTGCAACCCGCACATGTGCAGACGCGCCGCTGCGGGTTGCGAACGTGCATCCCGTACAGATCACGTTCGCAATCCGAGCGTCCACTGTACTTACATTCTGTATTTCTGGGGGTCCAAATCTATCAGGATTGTCACAATGTTGCATACCAGGGAAACATCTAAAAGCAGCACTCCTTAGAATAGATTACAAATCACAGGGACTAACAGTTTTTGGGACATGGGTCACAAATTTAGACAACTACAAGTAAAATTTAAGCAGTCACTACAGTACTCAAGCAGCAACCAGAGCCTTGGGGGCAGTTTTGCCTCTAGTCTGCTGGCATGTCAGCGGAGGGGCTGGTGGTTCAGGCTTGATGATATCAGAGCCAAGAATCGAAGCCCTCCTGCTCCTCTCAAAGTGTGCCATAAACTCCTGTTGCCCATACCAACTGAGGCACTCTTGCAATCCAGGAGATGAGCAGTAAGTGAAGTGACACTTAACACTGAAGTTGGAAGCAAAAGCAAATCTTCTAACACAGAGACGCAATGCTATAAATGTAAACACTTCTTAGACACTATTTTGAGAGTTTAAAGTTCACAGCATGGCAGGAAGGATAAAGGCCAGATATCTGAGAAACCTGGGAAGGAATGCAACATCGTGCTAAGGTGAACGTTCTGTCAGGGGAAGCATTTCAGTTTGCCAGAAGCAATGATCCCCTCACTCTTCCAGAGTGCATTGTTCCAGAGGTTTTCCTGAACTCCCCAAGCCAATTTCACAGGGGGCACGGGGGACTAAGGAGGGGGGGGACCCCATTGTGCAAGTCAAGTCATTGCACAGGGCTTCCACTACTGAGAATCTTGCCCCTGCTGTTTGTGCATGCATAGCAGATAGTAGCCTTGTTCAGACAAACATAGCTTGGCTTAATAAAGAGAGTTATGAACAAGTCTTTTGCCTGTGCATGCAGCCTCTTCACCCCTTTTTCAGTGTGAGCAATCAAACCAGGAAGTCTCTAATTAACCAGAGCTTCCTGTTTACTCTGAAATAGTTAACTATGGCTACTAACTTCAAAATGAGCCAAACCTTAAACCAGATATTGGCTTTTTGCGAAGTTGTTAACAATTGTTTACATAAGAATTATTAAGCCCAGATGAGACTGTTTGAACACAGCCACTGTCATTTAACATAATCTAGAGAGGAAGCAAGCATAATGAAGAGCCTCATGACAAATAAAGAATAAAAGTTCATTAAGAGCTTTCATGGCCGAAGATCCTTTTTTGTCAGCTGCATGAAGAGGCTATTCTATTTTCTGGGGTGGTGGTTTGGGTTGAAAGAAGTGAGGTCAGAAGAAAATGAAATGCAACAGGTACAGTGGTACCTCGGGTTACATATGCTTCAGGTTACATACACTTCAGGTTATAGACTCTGCTAACCCAGAAATAGTGCTTCAGGGTAAGAACTTTGCTTCAGGATAGGAACAGAAATTGTGCTCCGGCAGCGCGGTGGCAGAAGGAGGCCCCATTAGCTAAAGTGGTGCTTCAGGTTAAGAACAGTTTCAGGTTAAGAACAGACCTCCGGAACGAATTAAGTACTTAACCCGAGGTACCACTGTATTAAGGGACGCGGGTGGCGCTGTGCGTAAAAGCCTCAGCGCCTAGTGCTTGCCGATCGAAAGGTCGGCGGTTCGAATCCCCGCGGCGGGGTGCGCTCCCGTTGCTCGGTCCCAGCGCCTGCCAACCTAGCAGTTCGAAAGCACCCCCGGGTGCAAGTAGATAAATAGGGACTGCTTACTGGCAGGAAGGTAAACGGCGTTTCCGTGTGCTGCGCTGGCTCGCCAGATGCAGCTTTGTCACGCTGGCCACGTGACCCGGAAGTGCCTCTTAAGTGAGATGGGCGCACAACCCCAGAGTCTGTCAAGACTGGCCCGTACGGGCAGGGGTACCTTTACCTTTTACCACTGTATTGGCTGTGATAATTATGCTGAAGTTTTAATGTATGGGAAACTGTTACAATGACCATTTATTAAGCAGTGTTGATAACACAAACATGGGTAAACTTACAGAACAGATTAATCATATGTTATCAACTTTCTATAATAACTGACATTCAATAATGCCTAGAGAAGAGTTAAAAAACAAAATGGAAATAAAGAAGGTAGAAATTCCTCCTTTCGATAGAACCAATTCTTGCCATATTTTGCTGGCGGAGAAGTATTACTCATTTTCCTTAATGAAAATTGACAATATAAAAGCTGAAATAAAAACTTAAAGGCAAAAAAAGTACAAGTGCAAAGTTCCAGCTGTTTTGCTATATGCACAGATGCAAACAAACAAAATCAAGGTATACCTTCCAAAAATAAACTTTTCAGTTTTAAAAATATTTTCAACAGTTATAGCCCCATGTTTTGGAGTGGTGGAGGGGAGCAGGTACAAAACTAAAATGTGTCCTGATAAAGTGGTGGAAATTAAGAACCCCAGAAATCAGAATTATACATCTGAAAAAGACAATCCTATTATTATTATTATTATTATTATTATTATTATTATTATTACTTGACACAGAGATCAGTAATTTAGAGTTTCAATGTTTATTACTATTTTCTGTTATTTGAATTTTAAATTCAGCTGCTATAGTTGCTCAAAGTTACAGAAATATAAAGAAATCCACAAATTCTTCATTAATGTTGGCCTAATCTGTATTGGTATGGATAATTTCCTTTTCTTGCCTTCCAGCTATGACATATATGTAGAAAGAACTTGTACCCACAGAAGATAAATAAAATTCATTCTTCAGCAGCTGAGTAGTATTCCCAAAGAATACTATAATAATAACAATCTTTCTGGCTTGTACTAGCTTGCCAGTAGATCGGGTAAGTCACAAGTTTTATTAACCCCACACTGATGACTCCTAAATGGAATCTGTCCTTCAAACTTCTTAAGCAGCAATACACAGAGAGATATTTTGAAACACTTGTAGTATCAAAATTAGCAATTTCTCAGCAGACCTGACATAAGGTGCCTCTACGTTGTTTTAAAAATTGAGGAGCAACAAGGTCAAGCTGACCCTTATTCTAAACACTTCCACGGTTAGCCTTTCGGGGGGGGGGTTACTTCTAATTTTGTTCTGTATATAACTTTTCAGCCTCAACTAGACAAAGCTGGAAAATATTAATAGTGAAAATATCAGATCTTTAAAATAGTCTATAAATTCTTTAATAATGTTCTCAGTAATTTGTTTAGGTATCTCCATTGTCTGGGACTTACTGCAATGGAAAAGATACCAAAGAACTTAATCAGCCAACAACAGAGGGCCAGCTCCCGAGATTTGCTTTTTGCTTAAATGGACTGCTAATATTGTTTGTATATGCCATAACCACCACATAAAATCTCCCCAATGGCAGCGCACTGTTTATTGAATTTAAAATGCACTGAACAAACAATATAGCATTTTATTTAAATATTTATTTATATTTAACAAAATGTATATACTGCTTGACTAATAAAACTTGTAAAAATATTAAAATTATCTATTAAAAAGCAAGTAATTAAAAGCATTTTAAAGAGAATTAAAATTAACAGTGAAAGATTAAAACAAATCAACATATATATGTCTGGATAGGCTAGCCTAAACAAAAATGTTTTCATTTCCTGCTTAAAACATTTCCGTATACTGTATAGAGTTGGTGAGTGAGAAGGGACCCCAAGGGTCATCCAAGTCCAAGGTAATCTAGACTAGTGTAGCAAAGGCACCTATGTGATGTCAACAGGCAGGGAGTTCCAAAGGGCAGATGCTGCTACATTAAAAGATCAACTTATTACAACTGTGGAATGAGCATCATGTGGCATCTGCAACAGTGCCAGGTCCACAGATCTAAGTGGCTGAGTGGGCATATATGGGGTAAGGTGATCTCAAGTAAATTGGTCCCAAGTTGTTAAGGGCTTTATATACCAATAGTAATACCATGAACGTGGCCTGGTAACAAATCAGGAACCAGTTCAGACCTCTGAGCAGAAGTGCTATATGCTTAGTTTCTGGGCCAAACAGCAAGGGAAGACTCACAGAAAGAGCACTGCAGTAATCCAAACTTAAAGTCACCCATGCTTGAGCTCTCCTAGTCCTGTAATGGTCACAGGTGTTGTATCAGGTGTAGCTGGTAATAGATGCTCCTAGCCATTGAGGATACCTGGGCCTCCAGTGAAAAAGCTGGATTCAGAAGCATCCCTAGACTGCGTACCTGCTCCTTGAGGGCAGTGCAACCCTATCCGGGGCCAGCAATTGACCCAAATTTCAGACATGGGAACCATTCAACCACCGTGGCTCTGTTTTGCCAGGATTCGAGCTCAGCCCATTTAGGCACGGGAAGTCCTTTTTCTTTGGCATGGAGTTATGGACATCACACTAAACAAGAGGCTGCTTCCTGGGTGGGGTGGAGTCACTCTGTTAGCTTCCTAGCAGGCAAGGTGCTGTTGTTTACCGGGAGGGAGAGGCAGAGGGGAGAAGCAGCAGGAATAATATTTGTCAGGCTATGAATGTGGTAATATAGATTAAGCTACTACATGGCCCATCCCTGCTTGAGGAACTTAAAATTTAATAGTTGCAAACATGTCAAGGTAGTTTCAACATAAGCACCGGCCTGGCTTATAGCAGCCCCTGACATGCCCACTTCAGATATAGCCTAATAATTATAACCTGCACTGCCCTATCCATGCTTCATGTGCCCTTCCAAAATCCATATTTATCAAGCTTTCCTGCTGTGTATTTTCTAAAGTAGATAATTTACAAAGTGTTGTGTTATTAAAATATTATGGTAGTGCAGTTAATAGGTCTGGAAATGGGTCTGCTAAGCATCCTGTGGTTAACATGCTGACTAAGCTGCAAATTAGCATCTTCTATTCTCATCTCGGAATGCATCAACAAACATTTGGGAGCTCAGAAAGGCCATCAAGGAACTCTTACTTTGGAAAAGAATGCAATTTGCACACAGAGAACAGGATGGGGGTTCTTTGGTTTGTCACTCTCTGAATTTATTTGCATGTTTTCAAGTGGACTTTTCTGCAAATGTAACTGTAATTAAGTTTATGAACTTTAAATGAAACAGGAACATATCCAGTGAGGATACTAGGTGCCCGCAAAGGAACCTCAAAGGACAACACTGCCTAGAAAAAGAAAACCATGCTGGATTGAACATATAAACCCATAAGTATTTGGGTTTGAAGATATTACTGGAAGACCAGAAGCAGGCTGTTAAAAATAGTATCTTTAAGTCTTTATGGTGTATTTTAGTTAGCACATAATGACTCTGCTTAAAGAGAAGGAAAATGCTTTCTACTAAAGTGTGATACAAACACTCAATATCTGTAATTTCTATTTATATTTTTATATATAACACACCCACAGACCGAGCGAAGTTAAAAGGTCAGCATGTTGTTTCCAGTGTGATATGAAACAAAAAAGTTACTTCTTCAATTAAAACTTAAGAGTTTGAAGAAGAAAATAAATAGATTTTTTTTTTATCTGTGAGTATATTCTTCAGAGAGACACTAACAAGCTCCTTCATTCAAACTGTGACAGAAGCAATAATAGAATAGCATCTAGTGCAAACATCATGCTTGGCAAACAGAATGTACAGAGACATGTTACAATGACGGCAGTTCTCATCATTTAGCTCACATTTTACTGAGAAAGCTCAAGAAAAATGTTTAAGTCACAAGCTTGTATGCACTAAATGTTCTGCAGTGATGGCCTGCTTTATTCTGTTGATTTAACTAGACATATGTAAAAACCCTTAGTTATAACTGTACAGACAGTATGGCCATTTAATTCATACCTAATGCACATCATGAAAGAATAATATTAGGCGAACACACAGATTACTCTGAATACACAGCAACAAATTTGGTTCCTCTAAGAGAGTATTGACATCTGGAGACAGGGTGTACATTGCTATTGGAAAAAAAGAAATGGAGTATTTCTCTGTTATGTAGTTCAAGGTGCCTCATAAGCCATTACTATAATTGCTGCTGTGTTGCAAATGATCCCTTGGTTTCCTGATGAATCACTGCGTTTGATCCTCCCTCCTCCAATAAAGAACTATCTGCGCATGACCCCTCAAGGTACCATGTACAGATCCCTGAATTCAAACACAGCTGTTCTTCACATTGCAGTGAGCAGAGAAACCTTTACAAGAATGGAAGCTCAAGTCTAGACACTGGGACTCTCCCATGTGTGAGGAGTCACTAGAATTGACCCATGCCTTTAATATCAGATGCATGATGTATTTGTTGGCACAAAGGCAGAAACACGGAGCTACTGCCCAGAAGGAAAATCCAACAAACTGATATATCTTTACTTGGATGTATAATTGACCTTTATAACCTACCTCTTCACACACGGAGTACAAAGCTTTAGTATACTTGTGAAGGGATTTAAGAGTCTTGACTTTTTGTAAGGTTGCAGCCACTTCCGATACTGTACAGATTTCATTATTTTTTCTCTACACTGGTGCAAGCTGCATCACAACAACATGACCCAGATTCCCCCCCCCCCCCCCGGACATACAAGGGTGGGGTGGGGCAGTTCGTAAGAGTCCTTACCACAGCGACATGATCCCAGTTCCTGCTGTACCAGCTCCAGTTTTGTTTGGCACTGGAAACACCTGCGTCTGCTCTTCTGTTTCGAACGGCTAATTTCTTCAGGCCTGTCATGACTGTCCTCCAGTAATCGTGGCCGCTTCTCAGGAGACGCCTCGTTCTCCGACTGTGAATCTGTTGTTTTATGAGAAACATTGGAGCACAGTGTTAGCTTTTCTTCTGTGAGGCCTTTACTCTAGTCACGGAATTAATGATGTGCATATAGCATCGCTTGCAAACTGTGTGTTTCTTTTTATCCCCTTGCATATATATAAACCCAATTAGTAGTCAAAACAGGCACCAGGTAAAGATGCTATTAGCTTTGTTCCCCACAAGGCCCCTTCCTGGTTTACAAAACCAAATACAAAACGAGTTGGCGTACTCTTACTCTCAATTGGTTGTGGCTCTGACTTTGTGATGACACATGGAGAGAAAACACCAGCCTAGGCAACTACCAGCCTTACTTTTCATCTCATTTGTAGATTTTCCTATACATCTTCAGCCTCCCCACTGTCCTGACTACATAGAAACCAATTCTGCTTCTGAAGAAAAAACAACTGAACGCAAATTCAGCCTATTTCCTGGCTGAGCGGGAGAGAGATTTTTAGGGCACAGTGTGCTAGCTGCAGCTCCAATAACCACGAAGGCACATGAAAGCACCGTACTGTGCCTCCCTCTCTCTCCAAGAACAACAATTTAAATGTAAATGATCATACACAGACAAGATAAACTATACACAACATGTACCTACCGCTACAGATCCAAAATCCTCTGAGGATCTCTCTTTAAAGCCAGTCAAGGTACTACATATTTTAATAACCTTGTTTGCAATTTTTGCTCTCCCGGAAAACTAATGTTGTTGAGAAGGAGTGGAGATAGGAAAATACATTGCTTTACAAAGCTGTAAATTGAAAGGTACTTCAGGTAAGCCACCTACAGGAAGAGGGAAGCTAACACATTTAATGCCCATAACATTCAGAATGCCACAGTGTGCAAAGAGGCATTTTCAAACCTACAATCCACTTCAAAAGATGTGTCAAGTGAGGACCAAGTGATTAGACTGCCCAGCTGGAATCTATATAATGGCCTCGTTTGCTTGTAATAGTAAGCCATAGTTAAACTATAGTTTACCAGGATCAAACACGTTGCTCAAATTACGCCCGCCTGCCCCACTTTGTCATGCAGGGAGGAAAGAAATAAGAATGCTGATTTAGTATTATGTGTGACCCATGGTTTCATCATTGCTTTTTCTCATGGTGTGCTTGGAAAAAAACAAACCACGAATGCCTGTTTACATACAATGTTAAGCCAGTGCATGGGTTGTTTTCTACACTGCAAGGCAAAGTGAGGAGGTTGTCATATGGTGTGATTTGCGTACTGTGTATTAACATTCTTCATGTGATTTATTGTATTTCTATGCTGCTTTTCATTCACATGAATCACAAAGCGGCTTACAAACAATAAATAGCAATAACAGAACAGAACATCACAAATACAACATAAATCACGTAGCATAATTAACAAATCTTTAGTAAAACAATTATAAATCATCAGTAAAACAACTACAGTCTATAAAAAACTATTAACAAAACAACTAAAAAAATAGGCAACGGCACAATTACAACAAAAGTCATATCATAGGATTCACAAAGTACCACAGAATTCATAACCCATAAAACAGTATTAACAACATTAACGAAATAGCAACCAATAAAATAAACTAAGCACTGTTTAATTCATACACACACACTCCCCACCCCCATGACTCATATTCTTCCACTCTGTTCATTCAGTTTATTAAAAGACACATGCCCATAATGCACGTGGCAACAACTCTGTTCCAAAGGTTCCTCTCTTCCCTCACTGTTCTTCCTCTGAAGCTTCCCTGTGAAGGCTCCTAGGGCCAGAGGGTGGGGCAAGGCAGGTGGAAAATGCCAATGCCTGGTGGCCAACACAAAGTCTCTCTCCCCTTACCATAGTTTCATTCACTCTGGCTTATTACGTGCAAAGCAGGCCATTGTATTTAATCTCCTCTACTCTCTCTCTCTTTCTATGTGTAGTATATCACATTTTGGTTAAAATCAAGTGTACAAACTGCAAGTTAAATTTCTAAATATTTCTAATAACGTAGTGCAAGTGAAAGGTTATGCATTAACTAGATAGGCCAGCACTTCCCCGTTCTGCATTTCAAACCACGAGAGGGCTAACATAAGGCTATCATCCAATAGTATTTTTAAAAGCAGAATGGCATATTCAGCCCTAGACTTTGAGATTATATGTAACATTAACAATTCAATGTGTTGCATGCCTAAAGCTCTGTGAGAATAGCTCAGTAAGATTTTAGCTCTCTGGATACACCTGATAAAGCAATTTGGTTACTACAACAAACATCTTACATAATAGCATGTAGAGACAGAGTGTGTGGAGTGATGGGAAAGTTTTAAACTTGCTGCCTGAGTTACTAAGCAATTTCCCCATACAGGCTCCCTGCATTTTCTGGGTTATCATAAAGGGGAAACAGATGAAAGTGCCATACTCCCCATTCTCCTAGTGTGGAATCTTTAGTCCAGCTGCTTATGATATGATGAACAGCAATGATGCTGAGAGAAATGTTCCTTTACTCTCCCATCCTTAAAGAATGGGAAGTGGAGCGGGACATCTGGAGATGGCAAAAGACTAAGAGGGAATGGGCCTACTGTCTTTCCAAGTCACAGCAGTAGAATCTTCAGAATATGTTAATATGTTCATTGGAAATGTTTTATAAATAGATGATGGTTACTTAAGCAGCTTAAAGCAACAGCACTCTAGTGGGTCTTTTCATTGTAAGCCAGAGTTGATATTAATAGATTATATATAATATATACACACTATGAGTTTAATTGTTTCTATGATTATTTTTTCTATGTTTTTAATTGTTCTTATTTTTAGCTGTAAGCTGTCTTGAGACTCTGCTAGGGAGAAAGGCAGGGTATAACAACCACCACCACCACCTAATATAATTGGGGTATGCCTACATTTATCTCATTTATTAAATAAATTTATATTCCACTTTTCTATTTCTCAAAGAACACATAAATAATATGATTGTTTTACCAAAGAATTACTGCTAGTGCCCAATGCCTTGTGGCACCTTCATCTTGAAAGTAACATATACACAACATGTGCTCAAACACTCCTTAATTCGTGGTGAACAAACACAAACAGGTATGCCATTTGCCTCTCACCTGGCCATTGATAGTAACTGAAGCGAATTTCCAGACAAGGAGATCCCACCCCCACTCTTCATGGTTAGAAAGCAAGTAATGAGACTGGTTACAATACAGCTTGGGGGCGGGGGGCTGTAAGCGCAAGACAGAGTTCTATGCTCATTTTCCCTGTGTCAAGGAGGCTGACTTCAGTGGTCAAGACACAGAGGAAAGTTGGGGCTTGTATTTTGTTAATGAAATGGGCTCTCATGCCCAGGAAGGAACAACAACAAACAGAATAGGTAGTGGACAAACCAGTGTCCAGAGATTATGTCACACTGTGAGAATCCATCCATCTATCCATCCACCTATCCTCACTTTCCATACAAAGCAAAATACTTTTTAATCAAGACAGGAATGAACATAGAAAAGTTGAATTTCTACAAACTCTGCTTCTTTGTTATGTAGCCCCATGCTCCAAATGACATGCTTAAACTAATGTCAATTCTGGCCTGGTTCACTCATGACATTAGGCCATAGTTAAAAACAAACTATGGTTTGAATGTAAAAGTGCAGCATGTTGGTGTACATCGCTAAAAGTTCTCTCTCCATGCCCTCCTCTGCTGCCTAGATACAAGCCAGAGTCTGAGTTGTGATATCCAAACCTGAGCTGTTGGTTTGTTTTTCCCAAGCAAACCATGAGGCCAGGTTGGGGCAACACCACACTGAGGTATCTGGTGAGATATCATTGGAGAACAGGGGGTGGGAAGAGAGAAAGGAAGGGGGGTCTTTACCACAGTGTACTGCTGCCACAACACAAGTGAAAAGAAGGATTTCACTAGTGTACAGTTTCTAAGGATGCAGATTCTTCTAATTGTAGATACTCTGCAATACTGGAAAAAGGAGAAATTAAGTCACTCAGAAGATCAAAATTTCTAATGCAATCTTGAAGCAGAGCACTTGCCTTAAAAACTGTTTTGTCTCTGGCTGCAAGTTACATTTGTTCCTTACGGTCACTGTTCATGTCTTTATTATTCAATGTTCTCGTCTCATAATTCTGAAATGAATTGTGTCAGGACTTGTCAGTGCTGAATTTCAATCTCTTAATCTCCTGACACAGTACAGTTTACAACATGCACACACATAGCTTCCCTAACAGCAATTGTGGCACTTCCCTGATGTTTCAGAGAATTGTTTTCCTCAACAGAGATAAGAATGGGGAAGATGAACAAGGGAATATGTAAACAGGAAGGAAGAGAGAAAAAGATAGAAAGTATCAAGGGAGAAAAAACTCCTCAATCTCTACTTGCTTCTCAAGAAAGGACTCGTTAGATTAATCTCTGGCATGATGACAGCATTTGAGGCATGGCGTTCAAGGGAGTTTTTTTTTTTTAAAGACCTATCATAGCCTGAGAGATTGACATTTATGATCCCAACTACTGTGCAAACATCAGTAAGGGCAATAACTAATGAGCCTTCAAACATCACTGCCACAGTTCCTCCGACTATTTAAAAAAGGAACTTAAGCTATCAAAATGAAATCCATCAAGAATTCTGCACATTAGGCACTGGTTGTAGAGGGAAGAAGGGGTGGAAGAAGGAAAATAAAGGAAGGAAAAGACACAGGAAACCAGAAGCAAGAAGCGGCAGTAAGAGTGTTGGGCATGAACAAACAATGACTTGATCAGGTGGTTTGCTGAGGAATGAGAGAAGACAAAGAACAAACAGCAGAATCTATACTTTTCCATATGAAAATGTCTGTATACAGTTCATGGTTTTAAGAAATAGGCAACAATCTTCTGGTTAGAGGAATCTGCTTGGCCCACTGAAGAATTTTATTTAGAACAAGCGCTACTTCAATTTTCATGTATACACAATTTATTACACAAACAGTATTTTGCCTTGAGTCTTAATTGCTACAAACTTGGAACTGTGGAACCAAGATCTTTGCAAGGTATGTGATGTGTATTTCAAAGGCGAAATCATAGCCTTTGAAATCTGCATTTGCTTGTAGCTGCTAGAAACTAAAAACATGAGACAACAGTTTTTAAGAAGTTATTGCTTATTTCCCAGCTATAGCTGTGTAGAAGAGATTGTACACACATTCTCTTTCTAGCTTCCATTTGTGTTTTTTAAAAAATACATTTAAAATGGCCCTTTTACAATAGAGAATTTGAAAATTGCTTTTAAAAATAAAACACTCTAAGTTATTATACTTAACCTTATTTTGAATTATTTCTGCAATGAGAAAGGCTGAAACAGAAAACTTGGTTTGCATAGAAACAGCCAATTTAGGATTTTAACCAGTCCTCAACAACAAATTATTCCGAAAAAAGTCTCTGCTGCTGACTAAGAGAAATATCTAATATTCAGCCCTTGACTTAAACTACCCCAGAGAAATAGCTTTATAACTGGTAAATCAATGATATACCAACCATGACATGATGATTAAAAATTAAGCATACAAAAGTGTTGTACACAACTATTGTAGAACTGAAGAGAATACCTAATACAAAAGTACAGAGTAAAATGATTTAGAAATCATCTGCTGCAGTGCAGGAGGAAAGATAATAGGTGATAATCACCCAGGGCAGTAATAGACCTGACCAAGTCATATTCATTAATTTCAATAGGTCTAATATGAGTAAGAAGCTGAATATCACACAAAGTATTTGTAAAAGCATATTTGCTGCAATGTCATCATATGTCATTTATATATGTCAATGTTTTATATATGAAATTGTTTTACTTTTTATATATGTAATTGTTTTTTAGAGTTAAATCACTGCAAGGTGTTTTATAGGAAGTGATCCATAAATATAATGAAATACTGGGGTGGGACCCATGCACCCCCAGAAACATGGCTGCAGTTCAATTTCATTTTCTGAGATGTTACACTAATATAGTGCGGGAATATTGGAAAGAATTCTAACCTGCCCCTTACTGAACCAGTCAAGATGCAAATCCAATTTGAGTTACTGTAAGCTCTGTATGGGGACGCGGGTGGCGCTGTGGGTAAAACCTCAGCGCCTAGGGCTTGCCGATCGCATGGTCGGCGGTTCGAATCCCCATGGCGGGGTGAGCTCCCGTCGTTCGGTCCCAGCTCCTGCCCACCTAGCAGTTCGAAAGCACCCTTAAGTGCAAGTAGATAAATAGGTACCGCTTTATAGCGGGAAGGTAAACGGCGTTTCCGTGTGCTGTGCTGGTGCCGGCTCGCCAGAGCAGCTTCGTCACGCTGGCCACGTGACCCGGAAGTGTCTCCGGACAGTGCTGGCCCCCGGCCTCTTAAGTGAGACGGGCGCACAACCCTAGAGTCGGACACGACTGGCCCGTACGGGCAGGGATACATTTACCTTTAAGCTCTGTATGTTAAGAAATGCACATGCATGCTCACACAGCAGATGGAGTTCTACAAATAACTAATTTAAATAGTGAAACATAGTTTGGTTGGCTGTGGTTGCTTAATGGTGCAAGGAAGGCACTATGCACTTGTGTAGACACTATCATTTCCTCTCATGAACTCATGAGTGCTGACAGGATTGTACCCAAACTGGGTTCCTGAGAACCAAGGAGGTGCTATCAACAAGATTTGCAGAAGTACAAAAAAATTAAATAAAATCCTAGGGTGCAGGGGGACCTACGATAGACATTTTGCCACTGTTAGTTATTTTTAATGTATAGTAACCATAACAATAGTAACCTCAAATCTTTTAAATGCAACCCATGGGGTGCAGTGTACTAAATGCATAGCATCCTTTCACATTTTGCCTCCCCTCCGAAAAAAAGATATGGAAATATGGAGGAGATAATACAATTGATATCAGAAATAGGCAGCAAAACGAGACAGTAAAATTCCATCAACATCCATCATGCTATCTTGGTACATTATCATCTCCCAGCCTCTATTAGCCTTTGCTGTGTCAGTGCAAGTCCTGGACACTTTATCCTGTTTATAATTGCTGATGAGCGGTAATAAGGCCTCTATGCCTCAGCTCCTGTACGTTCCACTTCAGTGCCCACCTATTAGGTGATAACTTTTATTTACAGCCTTGCTTGATGTGCTGTTCTATTAGTACAACTGAGCAGTGAGCAGGGTAAAAAAGTGTCATTAATGGGCGCTGTCACTGCCAGGACCTATGATGTAGAGTGCACCTTTGTGTTCCATCATCACATGCCTTCCAGTGAGAAGGTCCAAAGAGAGCTGAATTTGTAACATGGTGCCCGCCACCAGTCAAATACTAAAGAGCTCCTTAAAGAGCACCTTAAAGGTCAAATGAAACAACAAAACTCTCTCAAAGTTGTTTTTATAATAAAAGGCCTCACTAACCTTTTTTATACTGTTAGCACAGACACTTTACCACTGCAGAGCAATAGCATACCTAATTAATGGTGGAACCAGAGGGTTGTGGGTTTTGTTGTTTTTTTTGTCCTTGCTGCACATATTATGCATGATAAAAATGTGAGCGTAAAAGAAGAAGCTAAAAAAAAATTTACAGCCAAAGCCAAGAAACTAGCCATTGGATTTGGTATATCCACTGCACTTACTTTCTAGCATTTCCAAGCAAACTGACACCTTTAAAAGCTTTAAAGTCTCAATCATAGCTGCTGCTCCCAATCTAGCAAAGCACAACCCTGTACTTAACAGATAAATATCTCTACAAACTATGGCGGAATTATGTCATGTTTGACTGGGACTACTTTTCTTGCAGGAAGAAGCTAGAAGGTATGTATTATGCTTGAAGGTAGGTACAGACAATTCTGCCATTTTTTGTTTCTCTCAGTTTCTCATTTTCCCAGTTTTGAAGTTTAGTTTGTTCAGATTCGACACAGAAGTCTGCACAAAAAAACCTATCATTTTAATTACTGTGTATTTCAATGAAGTTGTGAAACTGGTGTTTATATTCTCAAAACTGCTTAGAAGCCTGTTTTGGCATTAAGTGGTACATAATACATCTTGTTCTCATTTCTCACAATGTATGCATTTTTAAAGCAATTTTGCTTAATACATATATTTATGAAAGTAATGTTTTAATAAACTGTGTTTTGTACTAACACACATTTTTCTATAAAATTCTCTATAATAATATGCATTTTGTGTCCATTTTTTGGTCCAAAAATGGCATTACAAAATTCAGAAAAGTACAAATTTCAAAAGGGTAACAGTGTTTCAGTTTCTGTATTGGTCTGGGAAGTGCAAATTAGGTAAGTTTGTATTAAAATGCAAATAATGTCGCCCATGCCTATTTATAAAGGGCAAACTAAATGCTATCTGCAAACATGTGAACGCAGCCAGGGCCAAGGCCAAATTTACCGGATAAGTACATACACAGAAAAGGGATGGGGGCTCAACACTTTTCCTATTCAATATATTCAACATAAACATTTCAATAGTGTGAAAGTATTATAGACACCAAAACTACCAGAGGTGAAAATTGAAAAAAGCAGGAAATGTTGTTCCATTCCTTTGTGAATCTTATGTGGTTATTTCTTTTCAGAAAATACAAGGCCAGACTACTGGGATAGAGAAGATTCGCTTTGCAGCTATTTTAGACGCAAAATCTTTTAGCACTGAGAATGTTGGAGCTAATCATTAAGGGGCATTTTCATTTATCTCTACCTTAACATAAATGGCTTCATATGATGCTAGTGAATGTAGCAGAATCACTATTAGGTGCTGCAATTTCTGATATGGGGAAGTTTTTCTGCCTCCCCCTTTCCAAAATTATTCTGTTTCTTTAGTTTAGATGCACTTCATAGGCATATCCCTGAGCTAATGACATATCAGTTTTCATGCAGCTACACTGAGTGTCAAAATCAATGCCACTGCCCTTAAGTTGACACCTATGCACACATCAAAACCTATTTACTCAAAATGGAGGTTACCATCATGTTACACATTTGCATTCTCTTGAGACACTGTGGGCAACTAAGCACAGAGGCTTCATGGCCCAACGAGACTCCAGGCTTAAGACACCAAGGGACATCTACTGCTTGCTACCATGTTTTGATGGTCAATGAAAGCCATTCTCTTTGTTCATGGAAGAAAGACCAAAGCAAAAAAGAAAAGGGGGGGGGGGATTTGTTCAGTATCCAGCTTCTGTCCAGAGATGAAGTGGGCGCTGTGCTTGCTTCATTCAAAATCTGTTTTGCTATTATTTTTCTTACTGTCAGTAAGAATGATATCTTAGTGAACTTTATTTTTGTACAGAGCTAGTAATCTCTTCCCACCTGCAAACACTTGAAAACTAGGAATTCTGATGGAGTATAGCTAACTCAGCTGATTACCTTGCTGGGGTGGGTCTTGATACCAAGGAATTTCAACATTTGTCCTGGGGATTCTCATATATATATATATGAGAAAAGTCACATACTGGTTTTGCAGTGGGCAGGATCCTGATATCCTGCTGATAAGAAAATCTTAAGACTAGACTTGTGCTATTTCCAGATCATAAAGCATAGTTTAAGATGGCCAGTAAATAAGATGGTGCACCCCAAGACATTTGTGTAGACTGTTCAATTCCAGAATGTTTCAGTGGGTGTCTACTATGGCTGGGATGCCAAATAACTATTATTTCAAATATTGCCATTGTAAAGGTAGAAGCTATAATTTTGCTTAATTTTGGTATCATTTGTTAGAAAGGTAGGAGGAGTGAGGACTACTTGCCCTTCAGCCTCAAATAAATTGAGAGACAAGCATTGCAGCATAGCAAAGCTTTTCTACTGCCCATCTGCTACAGCTGTGCTCATTGTCATAAAGGAACATTAGCAGTCAGCAGTGGTACCTGTCATGGCCTAGGACAGCTCAGGACTCTCTTGCTTGTTGCAGGAAGTAAGGAGTGTCCCTCCACGGTAGTATATTTTAGCGAAAATGGTAACTTTTAATTTGATTTTTTTTAAGGTGTTGGGAACCCTAACAATTTGTTCAGCTGTCTTTTGAGGTTTGGTAATTCTTGATGTTTCAGTGAGCGTGTGGTTGATTGGGGTTATTTACACATGTGTGTTGAATGTGCACCTCTTGGTTCCCAGTGTTATTTTTTAATATTGTTCTCTCCTTCAGCATACTATATAGCTTGATGTGATGTTTAAAAAGAAATTAAGATTTACCTGAATCGCAGGATCTTTTGGTTGCTGTGGTTAAGGAGACATGAGCTGTATCTGTGCATGGCCCACCTGAAAGCAGAGAAGTAAGTCAGTTCCAGAAAATTACTTTTGCATTACTATGTTGGTCATCCAGAACAGTATAATATCCAAGGCATATAGGTAACCAATACAAACTTGCATAGACATGCTACAAATGCTGTGGAAGAGTCACAACAATAATAATGAAGCTGGAACTCTCTGCTCCTACCACCAAAAAATGGACATCATGAAAATTCTGCAGTAGGATAATATAGTGGAGAGGTGAGATAACAGTCATGGCCAACACTGTTGAACAAGGCAACATATACTACAATAAATTCTATATAACTTTACATATATTATTTAAAACCAATATTCAATTTTTAAAAAATGACGTCCTAACCATATTGCAATTGGCTTAGTGACTGGCTTCTAAATTTCCTAGCAGACCTCAACATGTACCAGAGCAGAACTCTCCAGAGAGCTTGTTAAGCCAGCTGCCTAATAATTGTCTGATATATTGCAGTAAACACACATACCTGATCAGTTCCGCTGAAATGAATTGACAGCAAATGTAACTGGCAACACTGCAGCTTTGATAACTGATTATAACCTTATAGCTTAAAATTAAGTCATTATGGTAAAAGGCGAGTCCCCAAGTACCAATAACTGAATGCAAAATAGTGTTATGAAACTACGTCTCTAGTTATGTTGATGGGCTTCTACTTGTACAATATTCAATATGCATGCACCCACAAATCAACACAGCTGGTTAGGAGTGTGACCTGTGAATCAGAAGCTGCAAGTTCAAATCTCACCTTGGCCATTAACTTGTTAGGTCACTATTTTCTTAACCCTCCATCTGCAATAAAGGGGTAAAACTGCCTCCTCTTACAGGTTTCTTAAATATCTTGAATAATCTAAATTACATAGCACATCCTTGCGGAAATGCCTCTGTGTAAGTTGCCCTCACTGCCACTTCACACAAACTATTTCCAATACAGGCAGGTCCTGCTTTATGAACGCTTGCTATGCAAAAATCCATTTATCTGAACACAAGGAACTAGTGCCCAAACCTTGCTATACGCACCACAGATTCCATGGTCAGGAACACATTAGAAATTTCTCCATAGGAATCAATGGAAATTGTCAACTTGTTATGCAAATGGATATTGTTGACTCACTTTGCAAACACTTGCCTCACAAACTGTTTCCAGGGAACACACTTGTGTTTGTAAAATGGGACCTGCATGTATAGATGTCTCAGTACGAACAAGTCATCATGAATACTTATTCCCTGTGGAAAATGCAACATGTATTTCAGCAGTTAGCGGGCACTGATGAGAGACTGGTTTTGTTGTCCTCCAAGGAATTCACCAACATTAAAAGACAATTTTTAGGGAGCTTTCCCATTGCACATTTCAAGCTGCTGCTCAAAAGGCAACCAGTGAAACAAAATGGAACCCTAGTGAGTCCTTACTGTAAGCAACATTGCAAGAGTTTACTCAAATTATAAAGCAATGAAAATGAGATGCTTGCTAGGCTAACAATACCATGTACCTCCATTTTCAGAAATCCTGCTACTTATCTGCCTGAACTGCAGTAAGGAATAATTTAACAGCCAAATATGAAATTGTTCACATAAGGTAACCATGAATACAATTTCTATACATTTAGACCTTTATCAAAATATCAAAACAGGATAAAGCCCAAGAAATATAGGTGGAAATATATATCAGCAGTCTGAAAGCGGAGATGGGGCACCTTTGGCCTTCCAGATGTTGCTGAACTACAACTCCCATCAGCCCCAGCAAGCACAACCAAAGATCAGGGATTATGGGATTTGTAGTTCAGCAACATTTGGAGGTGGGGGGAAGGTTCCCCACACCTGTCCTAAATAATGTTTATGACCCTGAGGCATAGAAATCTCAAAACCGAATTCTTCCCACCTGTGTTAACTATTTGGTTGTGGTTACAAGGAATCTGATCTTGGATTCAATATACGGGGAGTTGTTGTGTTATTAATTTATTTATGATATAAATAATAAATAATTTTTTTATTATTTATACCCCGCCCTTCCCGGTTCAGAAAACCGGGCTCACGGTAGCTAACAACAAATTTAAAACACTTAACTGATGCAACCAAATGATAAATATCTCCTGCAAGTGCAGTTCAAATAAATTTTAGCCACCATGTACTTCTGAATAGAAAAGTAAAGTAATTACAATGCAGATAAGATAGCTGTGTGAAAAAGTGCTTTTACTATGAAATATCAATAGAACGTAAGAGTATAACGTATTTTGTGTTCAGAGTTTATCTAAATCCGATTGTATATTCTTTTGAAGAACAGATGAACATTATTTTTCTACAATTCAGGCACCACATAGCCTGAGTTGGAATCGTGATGAAGTAGTTCTATATTTCATCAGGTTTTAGAAGTGAAATTTGATAGAACTTATTCCAGACTTCATATAATGGAAGAAGTTCATCTTATTGTGGAAAAAACAATAACCAGAAACCCACATTTATTGTAGGGTAAAACATTTAGTTGCAATCACTGTAGATTTAAACATCAAAGCATATCCAGGCCTTCATCATTATCCTCTAATGCAGAACTTCACCTATCGTTCTTTTGCATTCTTTTGCTGAGAACTGTAATAAAAAATGCTTTGTGTATTGTCCAATCATATATTTCATAAGAAACACTGACTGAAAAGCAACTAAGCAGCAGTATTTCCAGCAACTGCTCTTACCTCTAGCCACAAATCAGCAGTTTCTGTGAAATTTTTCAAAGGTAGATGAAGAATAAAACATGCTTGCTTAAGCCCCTCACTGACAGAATGAAGTTGTTCTGTGATCAAGTATTCTCCTGTATATGTGCCAAACCTCATGAGATGTTGAACACATAGTTTGCCACTGAGTACAGACTTTCCCCACACAAATTGCCATTGTAGGGGGATCCTTTCCTGCCTGTTGTGGCTTTGATCTGGAACAAAAATGCTCCCAGGACCCACCCACCCCAGTACACTGGAAACACTGATCTGTATCAGAACCACAGCAGGAGTCAAAGTGTTAAATCTAATCTGAGTTTGAAATAGTCCACTGCCCCAGTTTAGAATGAAGCCAATTGCTCTGTGCTAGGCACCTGCTCTTTGTCAGATTGCTACCATAGTAAGTACTACGCCCGGCATAGGCAAACTTGGCTCTCCAGATGTTTTGAGTCTACAGCTCTCATGATCCCTAGCTAGCAGGACCAGTGGTCAGGGATGATGGGAATTGTAGTCCCAAAACATCTGGAGGGCCGAGTTTGCCTATACATGTACTACGCATTCAACTGGTACCAGATTGGTAGTTTTCAACCTTTGTATCTACTAAAGCCTCCCAACGCTAGAGAGAAAAATCTGTTTTGATATCTCACAACTGTACACAAGATGAGAAAGGCAAACTACTTAGCAATATTCATGCTTAAGTCAATCCTGGAAAAAGGCAGACAGATACTGGAAGAGAAAGGGAGAAACTGATAAAAACTGATAAGCACAGAGATACTTAAATGGCTTAACCAAACTACACAAAAAGGGTTATGGCCTGATAGTCAAGCCTCCTCTACCAATGACAGGTACCTCCAACACACTCACCTCACATTTTGAGAAGCATGGCACTAGATTCAACATGACATTAAGGCATGTTCTAACTTAAAGTGTTAGTTAGGGCTTCAACAATTACATTTGGATGTAAATACGAATGCACAATGTTAAGGCCCCATTTCCATATCTCTCAGTGGGTTGTGGAAACTGTTTTAGAATCAGTCTAGGTTGATTTCAAGCTGAATAAATCATATGACTGCCAACCTTTATAAGGCTCGGCACAGGCAGAATTTTTGCATATTATAATGGCAACTGTATTTTTGAATGCTTGCAATTAAAAAAAGGAAGCCCATATCAACTAAGAAATCAGGTTGCTGAACAGACATCTAAAAGTTGAGATATCTTGCTATCATTCTTTTGGAAGCCTGCATAAATATTAACTAAAATGGGTAACTTTTTAAAGATTTATTGTACTTCCAATATTCTCTCTTAATTAACATGACATTTACATAACACCACAATTAATTTTCAACTACAGGCGCTGTGGACTAATTAGAAATGCATCATCCCTTATTAAATACCTTGTCAATTTCACTCCCATCATAATCTCCTTGATGATTTTACCTTTGCAGGATTAGACATACTGTCATACCAAATCTCACATTCAGATAAAGTTTGGGTATCTAAATTAGAAGTAAAGCATATGTACACACATTAGTAAGTTTCTGTAATACAGTTTTTGCTATAACATCCCTCGGTATGCAGATGTGTGCAATACATTATGTCCCATGTCTGTAATAATACTAAAGCCACTATATGGAAAGCTTCACCAGAATTCTCTCAGCAGCCTGGAAGGGACCCTAGATTAACAAATCTATTTGACTACTTCAATCAAGTTTCAATACTTTCTTGAGAATATATAATTCCTGCAATATTTGCTAAATAACTTTGCAAAAGGGAGTGTCTGACTGGGTTAAGTTTACACAGTCAGAAAAGGGGGGAAATAGTATATTCATATGGGTAACATCAAATGTTTGCCATACTCAAGAGTAAACCCACTGTAATCAATGATCTTAAGCTGATTCAATGGGTCTTAATTAGATTATCACTCATGGTCTTTGACAATCGCTTTGACAATCTACTTTCTTCTGAAACATTAATGTGGGTGAGATTAAATAACCACCAAGAAACTGCCTGTAGATACTTTTGAAGCACTAAGAAAGGATGCAGCTACTGTGATTTCCATCCTATTCATCTCATGGTTCTTTCAACCACCCTCCTCTCTCTGTGAATTCTGGTTGTTACAGGATGCACAGTGAAGAACAATACTTACATCTTTTGTTCACTGAGGCCATATGAAAGAGCGTCTACAAATTTGGGCTGGTCATGGCAGCCTGCCAGTAACAACTGACCTTACCAATTCTGAGTCCTCTCATACATACAAAGGACTCTGGAGCTAAGAGCAGGACAGGCCAATATTGCTTTATGCTGTACTCTGGAGAAACTCTGTATTAATAAATAAAATATAAGTGCTCTAGGTGTCTCAAAACCATCAGCCAGTGAAGAAGTCAGTAAAGTAGCAATGACTACTAGAGCAGCTGTTCCAAGAACATAGAAGCAGCAGAAGCTCCATATAAGCCATATAGTCCCTATAGCTACTTAGCTCTTTACACTGATAACAAGCAAGAAGACAATGAACAAGTGGCAGTTCTTCTGTATATTTGGGAGAGGAGAAGGAAAGAAAGAAAGAAAGAAAGAAAGAAAGAAAGAAAGAAAGAAAGAAAGAAAGAAAGAGAAGAAGCAGATGATGGGAGGAAAGCTGGATAGGTAGACTGAATTCCTTCTATGGGAGATGCACTGGGGAAACCCAGCCAGATGGGCGTGGTATAAATTGTTGTTGTTGTTATGATGCACTGACACCTACAGAAGGCAGAACAGGAGAGCTAGAAGACAAGGTAATTGGTGAAATTATCTGAGCCCCACATCCATTGTTGGCAGACAAAGAGCTGCCTTTCAGTTGCCCTGTGGTTGCCTTGAAGGCTTCAGCTGTGGATTACAAGTTAGTTGCTTTAAGCTCCAGTAGGTGGGATGATGACAAACTACTCCTGAATTGTTAGCTGCTCACACTGATGGTATACTGGGACCAGGGCAGGTTTTCATTTATCTTGTGCAAGTTGTATTTTGTGCAAATTGCAGCTTCTGAACTTTCTGCCAAGGTAGCCCCCCACATAAAGCACATTACAGGTATTTAACTGGGATGTTATCAGAGCACGGATTACTGTGGCAAGGCTGTCATAGTCCATGAATGGCTGTAGCTGAAAATAGGCACTCTATGCTACCAATATGCCACTTCAGCCTTCAGTGAGAATGCTGGATCAAGAAGTACCCCCAAGCAACAAACCTGCTCATTCAAGAGGAGTGCAACTCCATTCAGAACAGACTGTCAACCCAATTCCTGGACATGAAAACAGTCAATTCACAGCACCTCCATCTTGTTCAGCCTCACTGCCTCCAGTCATTGGTCCAGCGCCTGCACAGCCTCACTCGATTCATATGTCAAGGAAAAAATATTTGCATGCATTGCATGTTTGTTATGACCAGTAGCATGCTTTCTTATTTTTATTTTATGACATGCAGTACAAGCCAAAAGCTTTCTTTACAAACTACATAATCCTATCTCTATACATGACAATACACGTATACACACACACACGACATATTATAAACAAAGACAGAACACAAAAACAGTCTACACACCAGGGCATTTTCTTGTCCCTTGATTATGCCTCCTCTTTTCCAGATATTAGTTTCTAGTTGGAATGGAGTGATATTTGTTTCAACCTCATGGTAAGAAACTTCGCATCGTTATTATGAGAGGCAATTAGTCCAATCTTAATGATGTGAAAAGCCAGTATCCTTGGGCACTGTAGAAACTTTAGAATGATTATCTTTTAGGGGAATCTATCAACAATGAAGGGACACGGGTGGCGCTGTGGGTAAAACCTCAGTGCCTAGGGCTTGCCGATCGCATGGTCGGCGGTTCGAATCCCCGTCGTTCGGTCCCAGCTCCTGCCCACCTAGCAGTTCGAAAGCACCCTTAAGTGCAAGTAGATAAATAGGCACCGCTTTATAGCGGGAAGGTAAACGGCGTTTCCGTGTGCTGCGCTGGTGCAGGCTTGCCAGAGCAGCTTCGTCACGCTGGCCACGTGACCCGGAAGTGTCCTCGGACAGTGCTGGCCCCCGGCCTCTTAAGTGAGATGGGCGCACAACCCGAGAGTCGGACACGACTGGCCCATACGGGCAAGGGTACCTTTACCTTTACCTTATCAACAATGAAGAACAAAAATTAAATTCAAATCAACATTAACTGCAGTGTAAAGAGCATTGCTGAATATTCCATAACTTTAAAACTGCAAATGTATGTACATATGTGCCCCCAGTGCTGTGCAGTATACTTTCCAAGCTATTCCTGGCTTTCAACTGCAAGCATAGTGCTTTGACAAGCAAGTGTATGCTGGAAATCTAGAAAGTAGATGTCAACTATGCCAATCCTCAAAGCCAGTTATTGCTAGTTAAATGAAGTAGCAGAATAAGCAGGGTTGGGAAGACGGAGCAGCAATCATGGAAACAAGACAATAATAGTTGCCTTGTCCACAAGGACTTCCTGCTTCTAAGCACCCTTAAGAGATCTTCACTCTAGGAAATGTTATGTTGGAATATCTAAAATACAATATTCTAAAAACTGCTTTCCTAACAAGCTACGAATGACTTAAATGCTTTTGGCTGGAGGCTTTAGAGACCAGAACCCAAAAGGTTTTTCATGAACTTAAGAGTAGCCAAGCTTAAAAAGAATCCCCATTGTGAGAGTTGGCAGCAACAAACCTTATAAGAACCTCTAGAAAGTATAAGCAACAGTGGTGTTTTGGGAAGCCTGCTTAAACCCTGAATCTAGCCGTGAATGTGTGTAATTGGAATAGACATCCCTAATTTATCTACATAATCAAGTTTGAAAAGAGCCATGAATTAGAATCACAAACATATAAGAGATATAAACTAGAAGGAAGCTAAATCTTAAATGGAAGTCTTCAGAGACACATTGCTTTTCTTCTGCATGTATGGGTAACATTCTGTCACGTGCAGAAACTACTTAGCTGTCCAAGCTTCAACCACTTCTAGAGAATCAACTTGTATTGTTAAAATTAGTTAAATGGATGAAGATTTAATCATTCAGATTTTTATGTACACATTTTTATACAATCTCTCGCTGCCAAACCTTACAACCTTTCGTGTATTTCCCAAATACATTTGTCTCCTGTAGGGAATACATTAAAGCAGGGTACTGAGATGAAGGTATCTGTGTCAACACAATTCGTTTTGCATTACTATTCCCATTTGTAACATAAATACAATACTCCCTACTTAAAATAGGGTCCCTGATTAAAAAATGCTCTATGGTCAATGGAATGCAAAACCAATGTCTTGTAACAAATGCAAGGCTTATATGGGCCCCGATAATCACTTCCCATTTGTTTGCAGTTATGTCAAGGCCTACAGAGAAATACCTGGAACGGCTGTCAAGGATTTCAGACTATTTGGGGTCCTTTCAGAACATCAAAAAGCAACTCAAAAAAGCTCCATTTCCCCACTCATTTCTCTGGAAGTACTATATGCTATATGACTGTGCCCCAAAGCAATCCTGATGTGCAATATCATTATTCTATATATCTTTATATTCCTTTAGGCTCCCTCTCATTTCTTTGGTTCTGATTGTGCAGAAGAAAGCCTGAGCATCAGAAAACATGTTTACAATAGCAATTTTTAAAGGGTTAAAGGGCTAATATTGTAAAGAACAATGAATATTCAATGGCTTAAAGCGAGGTATTTGACCATGTGCATTAAGACGGAAACCAAAATGATTAGGGAATACAGTTCCGTTGCCACACAAACACATGGATACATTCTGGGCAAGAGGAATATCCGTAGTTAATTCCACTTGTAGAGAAGAGAATACATCTAAGCCCAACTGCACATTTCATTAACAAAGGACGTGTGAACATTGTACAGGAATATAATGTTAGACAGTTCCTCAAAACATTCTAAATCATGCTTAAGAATAGAAATTTGGAAAGTCTTGGGAAAAGTTAAGCGCAAATTAAAATGACATCATGTCCTGTGTAGTGAAGTGCTATTGAAATATCAACCTGATCTAATTGCCAAAGTCAAATTTCCCACACGGACATTTTTCATGTTATATTACAATTCAGATTTCACTTAAACCTGCACCATGTCAGCTTGAGCTGCAGTTGCACAGAGGAAAGGAAAACAATGTGACAGCCCCAGAGAAGGTGATGAAGGGCTCAAACTAAATGAAATTGTTAAAGTATATGGCATGACCTTTTAATAAAATACACACAGACTTCCCTAATAAGCGAGTTCTGGAGTGGTTAAAAGAAAAAATTTGTTTTGGCTCCCTCTTTCCTATCCTCATGATCCACATTGTTAAAGAGAACACTTACTACTATGCTCCCTTTGGGGAAGAAGGATAGGCCATTTAAAAAGAAAAATAAATTAATAAATACAAAAGGTAGGAGGCCCAAACAATAACCAACAGACAATAGAGCCTAAATGTATTCTTATGCTATTGAGCTAGTCGTGCAGTGGTTTAAGTGCTGAACGATGTCCTGGGAAATCTGGGTTCAAATCCCCATTCAGCCACGAAGCTCTCTGGGTGACCTTGGGCCAGTCACTGTCTCTCAGTCTAAACTATTTCACAGGGTTGTTGTGGGGATTAAATGAGGAGGGGGAGGGCCATAAATGCCACACTGAGCTCATTGGAGAGATCCGGTCCTTCTTCATGGTGAACACAGCTGAACTATGGAAATCATTCCCACAGGAAACATTGATGGCCACCAACTTGAGTGGCTTTAAAACAGGATTCGACAAAGTCATGGAGGATAAAGCTGTCCATGACTATCAGCCACAATAGCTATCCTCAGCCTCCATGGTTGGAGGCAGTACGCTTCTGAATACCAGTCTAGAAACTGAGAAGGAGGGCGGGGGAAGGCAAGTCCTGTTGTCCTCAGGTTAGGCCCGGCCCACCCATGAGGTGGGATGAAGCAGCCACCTCAGGTGGCAGAAGCCCCCGAGGAGGGATGCTTGTGGTGCCCTGCTGCTCTCAGACCTTGCTGGAAATTGGTGCCAATGCCAGTACATCTTATCTACTGGCAGTGGGGGCAGTGAAGCGGGCAGCACAACCAGTTTCACCTCAAGTGAAAAATGGGGTGCACCACCCCCTGGCTCAGGTCCTACTTGAGGGTTTTTCATGGGGGTCTGGTTGACCACTGTGAGACCAGGATGCTAGTTCAGCTGGGCTTTTGGGCAGATCCAGTCAGCTTTCCTTATTCTCTTAATGTTTTTTTGGGGGGGGTAGAGGGTTAGTTGGGAATGTGGCAGGGAGGAAAGTTAAATCTGGCATTTGGAAGATTCATATTTGGCCACTTCCTTTCCTGTCGGAAGCAGCATCTCCTCTGAGAAAGTATACTGTTGACAACTGGTGCAACTCTAATTAAGAATTACTTGCACTTTTGAGGCATCTTTTCAGATACGGATTTTGTAGGAAATAAATGGGCTTGTATACAAGCAGGCCCAGGGAAAAAAAATAGCTTGTAAGAAGAATGACTGGAATTACAGGAATGCATGCAATCACATTAATATCCTGCCAGACCCAACTGCCACAAAATATAATTATAGATTTTTCCCCCTCCTAGAATATTCTGACTCTTCATAAAAATGCTTAAAATTCTTCCCATTCAGCAAGACTATTAACACGATAGATCTTTATTGCAACATGATGAATAAAATGGCTTACTACAATTATAGTGTGCTTAGCCTGTAGGGCAATTAACCACAGCTAGCACCTTGAAGTCGAGCTGGTTTGGAACGGAGAAAGATCACAAAAGGCTGCCATCTGAATTGTTTTTATTAACAACGCCACTTCTAAGCAGTAAGATCTATGCACAATTTGGTAAGGATTAACTCAATGATATCCCACACAGTTTTTTGTTTACTGAAATACAAGCAAATCTATTCAGTAAAAGTATGCAGCTGTACATCATCATCTCACTGCACTGAAAAAATATCAATCATTTAAGAAACACTGCTATAATGAAAGCAGCGTATGTATTATAGAACTCCTTACAAAACAAAATAAATAATATGAAAAAGCCACCCTTAAATTAAAATCAAAAAAGACATTTAAAGTTTGGGCATTCTTCATTATGGGAAAGAACCTTCCACACTGAGACCATCATCAATCAGAAAAGCTCCATCTGCTGTATAATTAGCTCTGATAAATGACACTAATCTGAGCTACATTAGAGAACTACTGTTTGGGGGTTGTGGGGGAAAAAGAGAGATAGCTAGAACTGTAAATAAATCTAACCACTGTTTCACTTACAGCCATCCCAGCAGGAAGTCATAAAGAATTTTTTATAGGTAATATTTTCAAATGCGCTGCTGGCTGTGCTGCCTAATATCTATCATCTCGGAGCATGCATTAGTGAGTGTACAGAAGCCTAGAACAGAAGAGCATATTTTTGAAATAAGTTCTCCCTTTCGTACATCTTTACAGCCAAACTAGAAAAAAAAAATTGCAAGACAAGTCTGGTCCAATGAAGTAGCTGCTCAGGAAGACAATGGACAATCCCAAGAGATAATGGACTGAAGAAACAGTATTTGGGGGCATTTGCAGAGAAAAGTGCATTTAGAACTTTTTCTGTATTACCCTCCTGGTGCTTCTAGGCAAGAATGGATGGAATAGAAGCAACCTGTGAGATTGCGAATAAATGAGTAAGGCAGACACATTGTGCACACACACATACAGACAGATAGACAGGGGAGCCAAAAATCATTAAGCAAGTAAACGGTGCAGTATGTGACAGTTTACTGGACTTTAACCAAGTAGACCTTTTGCAGTGATTGAGGAATCCTCATTGTGACATTCTGGCATCTTCTGAAAACCTTTTTTATGCCGACAGACCTTTGTAGCTTTGTACTGTTTTAAATGATTTTTTAAAAATGTTTTTTTGTTGTTGTTGTATACTGCCCTGATATTTTATGGTTTGGCAGTATAGAAATGCATTTACAAATGCAAAGATTTACAAATGCATTTACAAATGCAAAGATTCAAATGAAATTCCGAAGATTGGTCATTTACTGTGTTTACATAATTCTTAATTCAAGAGGTTATCTATGGGGGATGAGAAATGATAGTTGCATTTGACAAAACTGTCCCTAGACTGTACTTCTTCGGACTGCAGGTGGGACATTGCACAACTGAATTCTCTTATACAGAAACCTGCACACTGCACCCACATCCTCTCCTGAGCCCAAAAGTTCTCTGGTAAAGGGTTTGATATTAGCTTTACTTCCCACTGTGCTCGTTTTCTGTGTATAACATTCCCCCTATTCCCAAATGGGTAGCCATTCAACTATGCAGTCCTCCCCCTGAAATCTCGACTGGTACAGTCTAGGAGCGGTCTTATCACATGACTTATCACATGAAACACTATTACTTTCTACTTAAATCTCTTTCATGGTTGTATTAGCATACTTGAACATAGTATTCTTGACTATGTAATCTTCTGTGATTTTTATTTGGAACAATTTATTCCTGTTTGCAACCAACAATAGTAATTGGCCTTTTTCAGAGCTCCTAAGTGGATATAGACTAAAAGCTTGTTTTTATAAAATTCCCTACAGTATTTAAGAGGTTCCAATTCTAAGGTGTAAGATGGTTTTATCTCCTGTTCCCATTCCTTGAGTTTTATCTGCAAAGCAGAATATAAATGCAATGAACAAGATTAATCCAACAGCATATTTAGCACCACTGAAAAACAATAAGTGACTTATCAAAATTACTGTCTAGAGAAAATCCTTTTATTCCAAATGAAGAAGTGGCTGAAAAAGAGCACTTTATCACATTGTCCCAAAGAAAATGGTGAGAAAGTACAAACCTTCCTAGCACTTATTCCAAATAAATAACTAGATCTACATCCCTTTCCCCAACATATAGATATATATCTATACATAAAGCTTTGTATTTCAGAGGAGAGCTTTGCAAAGAAGCACACAATGAAATTTCAACTTTTGTCAGAAACTTCCATGAAATAGCACTGATGGCATCTGAATTCAAACTATTGAATAACACTTTACTTTTAAAGGAAGTTGTCAGACTAAGATAAAAGAATCAGCAAAATGTATGCCTGTAATACCCAAATGTTTCAGGAAGTATTTATGTTTATTCTACACAAGTCACCATGTGTGAGATCCCCTAACCACTGGGTGACACCCTATGTTGCATGCTTAGTTTTCTGTACTTATTTGAAGAACATCATCACAATTATTGCGATAATATGGGCTCTAGTTTCCACAGCACAGGCCAACAGTTAAGCTATAGGTTGACAAATGTAGTAATTAGTGTTATGAAAATGATAAAGCTATGCAAACTGAGCTCTATTCAATCAAGATAGAAAACGCTTTCCTTTCCTTGTTCTTCCTACAACTGTCACACAACTATCATTCTCATGCAGTTTTCTACAGTTTCCCAAAGAAATCACTACATTCTTCTTAAAGGCTGAAAACTAAAGAGGCTAGAAAAGAGCAGAGCCTACTTTGCTCTCCTTACACTTACATTTTTCTTTACTCGGTGAAGTTACATTCAGTTCTGTCGAAAGTTGCTGGTTGGAGTTAACAGTCTGCGTAGATAGGGAGGTATTACTGTTGTCACTATTTGTTTCTCCAGAGAACAAATCTGATTGGCTGTTGCTTGTGCTGGGAGTGGACTCATCATCTGGTTGCTTCTTTTGAAAATCTAACAAGACACAAAATTGGGGAGATGGGATTATTGACTACAAAACACGTTTCTGTCCAATGGGGCACATACAATATGTTGTATTTTGCAATATAATCATCTCTATAAACTGTGATTTAATCCTATTAGTCTAAGCCCTAAGATATTAAACTTACCTTCATTGCACCAATACATTATTACTGAACTCGGAATAGTCACCGAGTGCTTTTCCAGTGGAATGGCGAGATACACATTTAGCGCACAATCCAACTAGTGCTTTGCCTCCAGTGGACTGGAGCAACTAACAGAAGTGGGGAGATTTTTGCTTATTTCCTCCACACACACACACCCAAAGCCCCTTAAAAATTTGTTCTAGAGAAAAGGGTTAACTCCCTTGCCATGCCACAATTCTTGTGTAGCTTCTCCCACCAGCAATTAATTAGAGAAGAAACCAGGTAAAGGCAAATTATGTGACATACATCCTGTCTAGTTGGCATTAGTTGTGAGAGTTTCTATGCTCAATGCAATTAATGAGGAAACTAGGCAAAATTACTTGTTGCCTCCTAAAACGAGGCTAGGTCGTTTACTAACTTGGTTCTCAGATTACAGTGTCACGCGAATACAGTTTGTGAACTGCAAATGAATATTGAATTTAACCAAGGTATGTAACAAATAATCATTCATTTTTCGCAAAGGCTCTCTTTATATGACAAAACATCAATATCAGTTCTTCCTACCTACTAACACTATGTGATCAACTGATCGGTGACTTCCACCAAGCCATCACCTCTTTCTAAGGTGTCTGATTAGCATGGCAGCTAAAGCCTTATTATCCTTATTTAGAAAAAGCAACTGGCCAATGTAAATATTGCATAATTTTATCCTCTTGTGCATGACCTTCACCACAGCATTTATTAAATGCCAATAAAGGATTTTGCAAACTTGTCTATTTGTTATATCAACCAGGAAACAACTTAGATCTGTAACTATGCATGTTTTTAAAACCCATCATGATATGTTCAGCTTCATCTGTGCTGATACTGGACCAATTCTAACAAACTCCATTTATTTTCAAAATTTCAGGTTTAAGTCCCTATTGAAAACTGAGAATGGTTTGCATTTGCAATTAAGAGAAAACTTTGGTGAATTCTGTAAAGGCAAGTCCTGGAAAGAAAAAAACCTAGAAAAATGAAGGTACACAAAGTATTCCTCTGGATCATGGGCTACTTAACCAGTAGTTCATTTCTGACTTTTTTATTACATTATAGCCATATTCAATGAGGAAATAAAAACATCAACAAGGAAAATCACATGAAGCCTGGAAATACGTTGTCTCATTTTAAGCCCAGTGAAATCCTTTACATTTGCTATGCAGATTTATACCAGTGTCAATTATTCTTAGCTTGATTTCCACATGTGTACTTTAAGGATTGCCTTTGGTTTCTTCTGTTAACACAAGCTATGCTTCAATTTTATTTCACTCCTATATCCTAAGAATTGGCAATAAATTATGAAATGATGCCTTTAACTAGAGCTTATTAAGCCCAAGTTGATAACAAAACAGCCTGCTCTTCAGGATCTGCAAGATCTTAAATTCAATAAAATGCTGTTTTATACTATATTAAGCTCAACAGGAACAGCTTAAGGTAGAACAAGGGAAGAACCAAATGAGGACCTGATACTATTTCTTTTAAAACTGGATAAAGATACATGCCCCAGCACAAAATTAATTTATTCCAGTTTGTTATTCCTTTTAGGAATTTTAACATGAAAGATACAAATTATGCAATGAAATGAAGAAGCATTTCATTACTTCTTTCTGCTTCATCCTACAGCAGGGAGCCAGCCTTAACAATCCCATTTTCCTTACAACTGCTCTATATTCTGTTAATTTTACAGAACAGCGTTTCCATGTGCTCTGGCTTCCTTCACGGTGTTCCGTTGCACCAGAAGCGGTTTAGTCCTGCTGGCCACATGACCCAGAAAGCTGTTTGTGGACAAACGCCGGCCCCCTCGGCCTGAAAGCGAGATGAGTGCCGCAACCCCAGAGTTGACTTTGACTGGACTTAACCGTCCGGGGGTCCTTTACCTTTACCGTATAACACACCCCGCAAGATGAGATACTGATTGGAATGTTTCTATGACAACTATTAAGATACAGCATTATTAGGAAATTAACCTACTTATAAGCATCTCCCAGTATGCGCTATTCCAAGCAGAAACATCTTGCTTTCTACGGGCAAGTTGTAGAATTTTGTAAACAGCTACTTTTAATAAAGGCTAGCTATTTCATAAGTAACAGCAAAAATTGTACTAAAGGAAAGCAAATGTTTGTAGCACAGAACACAATCTTCTCCCATTCAAGACAAGTCCATTTTGTTGTATGAACCAAATTCTTTCCTCAGCAAGTCTCCGAGTATTAATAGGTCTTTTCCTAATGAAGCACACAGGACAGCACTGAAGTAGAAGGCTCCTGGCTACTACAAGTCCAGGTAAATTTATGAACTCCTCTAAATGTGTCTCTTACCTTTCTTATGAACGATAACTGGTCTCTTATCTCTGCTGGTTTATAAATACTGGGAAAACAAAATAAATTTTGGATGCCCAATAAACCCAAGTGACAAAAATACCTTAGAAATGGGTAAACTCAACAGGGCTTGTTCATGAGAGATGCCGAGAGGGGACATGGCCAACCAAACAAGAGAGTAAACACACACCTTTGAATCATTGTTTTGTTTGCTAAAATACAAGGGTCGTTTACCTATTCTGGTTTTCTCCAATTTCTCCTTGAGGATATCAAGAACACATGTTTCTACCTAGACTACTAATGAACAGAAACAACTAATTTTACTTACTTCATTAAAAGAAATGAAATACTCTAGCAGACAGAATAAAATCTATTCAGGTAAATTATAAGAGCTTGTTAAATATACTGAAACAGCAAGTTGCCAGTGTGGGGCAACTGAGAAACTGAGTAGGCTAAAAGAACCCCTAGTGCAATATTGGTGAAAGCTCAAAAGATCTCTGAAGTAGGCTTACTAACCAATGGATGCAAAATTTAATTACGTTACATATTTACTTTGCCCACTTCAAATAAAAGAGCATGCAAGATTTCATATTATTTAAATAAAAGCACATTATCAATTAGTGCCTCTAGCACTGCTGGCATCTACACAGTCCTCACTCAGGTGCCCTTTTAGATGTCTAGGGAGAATCCTAGCATTTAAGAACATTGGTCTATTATTTTTAATTAATTTCTCTAGACTAACCCACGGAGTCCCAATTAAGGTTAACTATTGCCTAATTTTCCATCAGTGGTGTTTGTTTGGAATTCAAAACGCTTTCAAATTTTTAATAAAAAAAACCAAGTGCCAGGTAGTTTCAAGATGGAGCATAATCTATATTTTGAATTAAGTAGATGTGGTGGTAGGGATATGGTGGTGGTGGAGGAGCAACAGACCACTCACTACCAACATTATCCCAAAAATCGTAATATAAAATGGCATCAAAGCAACAGTAAAATGATTTCCCCCATAGCTGCTTGGTTGTGGCAGTATTGAAATGACTTCATTACTTCTGTGAATCTTAGGTTCTACTTCAGTGCTGTGAATCTTAGGAAATTTTTTTCCCTTTATTTCCCCCCCAAAAAACTATGGGACGAAAAATACGGTAAGTTCAAGTATGACAGAAGGGATATTGCCAAAGCTACACAGTTAGATTACCAAATATATGAACTTAAGGTCACATTTAAACTTTCTACTCTAGTAGCATTGATCTGCTACACTGAACTAGTTCTTTAATTGCCACAGCATTGTATGTTAAGGTAAGGTAATGAATTGCTTTAAATAAGGCAAATGGCATTCATGCATCCTATAGCCTTTGTTTCATTTTGTAGAGAATAGGCACTATTTGCAGTAACCATCCTAGATTACACAGCGGTCATGCTGGGGAGATACCCTTCTCTTGAAATATGAATAAAAGATCAATTTCATGGCTTTGAAAAATGATGAAATTATCTTGGGTCAAAAACTTGGGGAACTCCCAACATCTTTGTCCATGCTAGATGAGGCTAGTGTGTTGAGAGTCCAACATCTTGAGGACAACAGGTTACCCACCCATGAATTAGATATGTACCACATCAAGCTTTGGACTTGCATAGCCCCTCTCTTCTTCCCCCATGTTCAAGGGAAGGAGAATAAAAGCTTCAATTTAGAACACTATGAGCTTGTTAACAAAGATACTGAACAAGATTCAAATCAGTGTTTTCCTATGTTGAGACATAATGAGAAACTATGATTGTTACAATATGTGAATGCAGTGTGTTCTTATAACTATGTTTCAATGCTTGGATGTGGCCATTATTTTAATCATATAAATATGAATTTGAACCCATGTGTTTTGATTTCTCCCTCAAAAGTTCTATTTTATTTCAAATTCAGACAATTTGAAACAGTGGCGTAGCGTGGGGGGCGCAACATCTGGGGGTTAGGGTTAGGGGGCGCGAATCCACGGGTTAGGGGGCGCAAATCCACGGGTTAGGGGGCGCAAATTACTTGCCTTGCCCCGGGTGCTGACAACTCACGCTACGCCACTGATTTGAAATGTGTATTACCTTAGGTTTAGAATATTAACTGAAATTGAGACAGCTACTTCCAGATCCGTTTAACAGATCCAAAGGTATTTTTTTTCATTAACATGAAGCACCATCACTCAGTGAAAGGGGAAAGGTGCTGTTCAGCAGGTTACACTGCTCATCTGGTAGCGAGCAAGGCAGAACCATACAAATGACCCAAAAGAGAAGTAAGCCCAGTTGTCAAAGAAACAAGAGAGCCAGAAAGCTGTTGGTAACAAAGCCAAGTTTAATAGGGTTCACCTGCCCTTGATGGACTCTGCTCAAATCTTCAATGAGGCATTTATTTGCAGCTATGCCCTGAACCAAGTGCTAATGATAAAATTAACCAAGAGTGGGTCAACGTCTGAACAATATGACTAGTAAAAAACCCCCAACCTATATTAGAAAAGGTGATTAACCTTTTAAAATATGGTATGGCTGGTAAATTCAGAAATGTCAGTGTTACATTTTAAGTAAAAATAAAGCCCCATGACTCCTACCTGCAGTGATTTAAGTTGATAACAAGGCAATATAAAAGCCACCATGATAAGTTTAGTCACACTCTCAAGTGTGCTTGTACTGGATTCAAAGCAGGAATATAAAATTAACTATTTAAGATTCAGTCCAAAATTTGTTTTAGCAGCATGAAGCCACATAAAACAACAAATCTCATCCTATGTGCCAAGAGACAAAAAGGTACACTCAGCTAACTGAATCTGCTCAAAGCTGGTCTGACTCAGTACTTATAAAATGAATAGAAAGCCAACTACAGTTTTCAATACCCGAAAACATTCTAGAACAACTAGAAAAAGCAAAACTACACTTACTCTTATTTTCAAATTGTATGAGTTATAAAAACTAAGAGATAGGGAAATGGTGTTTGGCTTTTTAAAAACACTTTATTGGTTTAGACCAATAAACAATTAAAAGAATTCAGCAAGAAGAGTGAGAGAACCTGTATTTAGACACCGGTACTATAACATCTTTCCAGAGATTGTATTTTAAGCACACCCTACTGGCCTAGATTTCTCAATGCTACGAGGAACAATTTGAAAGGATAGCAATTTGCTAAAAATGAATAGGAAATTAAGAAATACCTCTACCTTGAATAGAAACCATAAAAACTCAATTTAGCTCTCTGAAAAGGTACCAGCCTTAGAACTCAGGTAATTATGTAGGAAGATATTCAGCGGTGCTGCTTCCTAATTTCAGCTAGACCTATTCCTTGGGGAATTCAACATCCATAGGATTTGACCACAGCAAGTACCTTGCCATGCATGAAATACTGGAGAAGCTAAAATAAGCAACAAAAAAACGAAGCAATAGTCTATAATAGGGAAGCCATTGAGATTTCACCTGCTGTAAACCGCATTAAATGTGCAGGCTGGTTGCTGGGGATCAAGAAAGATGACATTAGAAGCAACAAGCAGGGAGATCCATTTGCTTTCTGACATGGTGATTTAGTGGAGAATCCAACCACTGTCTTGGATCAAAAGAAATGGAAGCAAAGCTTTACACGCTCAATGGAGCTCTCTGCCATTCCTCCCCTCAAAAGCCACTCCCGAGAGTCATGAAACCTGAATGGCATGAGATGTGACATGGGGCAGGGAGTGGGTAACTATCATATTATGATTAAAAAGAAATCATTTTGAATAGTAGGAAAAAAATTATTGAAGAAGTCGAAGCAAAAGGGTGGACAGGTATTTTCAAGATATGCTTTAGGTCATGGGTCGGCAAAATAAGGCCCGGGGGCCGGATCTGGCCCGATTGCCTTTTAAGTCTGGCGCGCGGACGGTCTGGGAATCAGCATGTTTTTACATGAGCAGAATGTGTCTTTTTATTTAAAATGCATCTCTGGGTTAGTTGTGGGATGCTCAATCAATTTAGATCCATCCCTAAGACATTTTCCATCTGAATGAAGTAGAAGTCAGAAGCTTAAAATCCATGCCATGCTTAAATCATAAAGAGAACTCAGAAATATGATGCAGGCTTGTTTTTATAAATATGCTGTGTACAGGCAACCCCTGGGGGTTGCGTTCTGGGTCACAGCATGCCTAAGCCAACTCTGCCCCATTCTTCCCCCTTTTCTGGCCACTTCTGGGTTGCTGCGATGTGCACACGAGCAGCCACGCACATATCGTACATGTGTAAATCGGTCATTGCCTACACTAGCATTTGCTAATTTTGAAACATCAGATTCAACAGCATAGAATTTTTCCTTATTTAATTCTAAACAAACTACCTTTCATTACTATGCACTTCATACATTTGTCTGTTCAAGTCATTATTGTTGATTATGCCTGATATTTCAGTCATTGAATTCTACTTCCTTAGAGAACAGAAATGAATAGTCTTGTTGAACGGATAAATATCAGAATTATGATAGATCTGCAATATCTAAACTAGTATTCATCTACTTGAGTACGGTAAACTAACTTAAAGGACAGATTCAAATTACTTTAGAATTGGTAAATTAATTGCTCTCTCAAAGGAGTTCTTAACTGACCTTGAAGGATCATTTTCCTACTATTTTTCTATGAAGGCAACTATTCTATAAGAGGTTGCAATTTCATATTGTGTTCAAGCAACAATACCTTTAATTTTTTTTAAAAAAGTTCAATATATTGCTTAGAAATAAGATTTAGTATTATTTAACTGTATTTTTTCTCAAGGTCAATAAAGAGAGAGAGAGAGAGCGCGCGCGCGCACCAATAAGCTTACAAACAAAAAAGACAAGACACACAACAGGAGAGTAGTGGAAAAAGGCAGAGGAGGGAGATCAGTTCTTCAAGGCCATAAACAAAGCGATGAGCTACAAACTTTCATATCAAGTACACACCAGGCTAATCTTCCCTTGTTGTGTTCTAGATTAACAGTAATTGATGACTCTTAATTTTTCAGTTGATGGATGGAACCAGTGTCATTTTCTTTCGGTTTTTGCAGTCACAGGGCAACTGGCAGGGAAAACAGAATGTTCTAGCTCCCTTCAACTCCTTCTCTGCTCAGTGTTTGGGTCTGGATTTGTCTCCTCCTTGTCTTGACATTATTTCTGGGAGGCAAAGGGTATAGCCTCCCAGTGGCCCTTGGTCCCCTGGGCTGATGGCAGAGCCCAGAGTTTGCTGCAGTTACTATTATAGAAATAGCCATAGAGGGGAGAATTTGCCTTACATGGGGTATAGGTAGGCACTAGAGCACCAGGGAATTTGAAACAGAAACCTAAAGGTCAAATGCAAATGGCTAGAATGTGAAAACCAACAGAGCGAAAGACTGAGATTAGAGAAAGAAGGTAGAGATAGGGAGGAACCATAATAATAATAATAATAAATAATTTTATTATTTATACCCCGCCCATCTGGCTGGGTTTCCTAGGCCACTCTGGGCAGCTCCTAACAGAACACTAAAAACAGAATAAAACTTCAAGCATTAAAGACTTCCCTAAACCATGTGCTATAATATCTACCTGTCCTAGAGAAGAGAGAGTAAAGAGACAGTTTGAGTTTCACTGGACTGGGGGTAGCACTGCATATACACCATACATTTAAAGCAGTCACACCCTAACAATTATTTGACAAGGGTGCTAAAGTTGTAGTTCTGTAATACCATTCCCATGGGGGGGGGGGAGAGAATGTGCTTTAAATGTACAGTGTGCATGCAGCCCCAATGTGGATGATTGGCAACAATTCAAAACACATGTGGCGAGCCCCTTGAAGTTTGCAGACACAGCTAGCTGACTTTGTTTTCTAAAAAGGTACCTGACAGGCTCAAGTGAGGTGGCTCATAAGACAGCCCAATCCCAAGTCCAGTTCCCACCTAGGCTCCTAAAGATCTTTCTGACGAAGTTCCCCAAAATACCAGAAAGGCTGTTCTTATGGGACAATGCTGCCTTGTGCTCACCTCAAGGTTTCCATCTAAACCTGAAGAAAACAAGCATGGTTTGAGAGGCAAAAAGATGGGGAAGATGAGGCAAGGAGAAGGGTTGTGGGCGAGTTGAAGAAAGGTCTGGTCCCGCAGGCATCCACAGGGCAGAGAAGGAAGTGTGGAACAGCCTCCTGAGCATTCATAAAGCTGAGTAGTTTGAGTATCTGTGAGATGCCCAGTTATCAGAAAGAAGCTTCCTGGTGGGCATTAGCTCTAGCACACAGGGCGATTACCTTGATGACAGTGATGGATGGAAAGGACACCGAGTGCTAATTATCACAAGTTCTGAATCAGACATATCAATATATGTTTCCCAGCATACAGTGGTAGTGGAGGTTACAAGAGGTCTCTGGCCAACTCAAGCTCACAGCAAGGTGGCTGAGGTGTACCCTGTGGGGAAAGGTGGGGATATTTCCCAGGAAATGTAAATAGCCTAAATCCATTTACTGGTGAAATCTCTCAGAGCTGAATAATGCTTTCATGACATGGCAAAGGTTCTGAGGACTAATTAGGCTTGCCCTTATGTTGTAGCTCAGGCAAAGATACAATTCCCTGCACAGCTGCTTTGGGAGAAGATTTGGCTTAAGCCAATGTACGTTTGTCAGATTCCTCTGCAATGGCACCACACTCATTACTCAGAGTAAAGTCTAGTAGAATATATGGCCACATGTGGAGTTCCAACTGAATCACGTTTCTCAGTATCATCCCTGCTAACCTGGTCAATAATCAGAGGTGATAGCAGTTCTAATCTAAGAAAATATGAAGGACCTCAGGTTGGGTAACACTCACTCTATGAGGCTGAAAGTCCAATTGTCTTACATATGGGAGTGGCTTCCAAATTGCCAACAGCAATGGCATCTTTCAGGAGCATGATTTATTGGCTTTTGCATTTTTAAAAAAAGAAACATGGCTTTTTCTGATAGATTACCTATAAAAATGCAGCATATTATTCCTCCAATAATTGATAGAGCCAGTCCAGTCAGAAATGAGCAAAAACGATGCAAGCTAATTAATTTTTGCTTGCAAATGAATTTATTTTTGTTTTAACAAAACAAAACCACAGGCAAACAAACCTTGTCATCGTTCAGATTCATGTTAAAAACTTTTAAATTCAATATACAGTGGTACCTTGGGTTACATATGCTTCAAGTTGCATACGCTTCAGGTTACAGACTCCGCTAACCCAGAAATAGTACCTCGGGTTAAGAACTTTGCTTCAGGATGAGAACAGAAATCATGCTCCGGCGGCACAGCAGCAGCAGCAGGAGGCCCCATTAGCTAAAGTGGTGCTTCAGGTTAAGAACAGTTTCAGGTTAAGAACAGACCTGCCAAGGTACCTGTCAGGGAACTGCCATCGGAGCTAGAGGCGGAGGGAAGGCTCCAGAGGGATGCCGGAGAGGGTCCCAATAGGGAGAGAGGCAGCCCATCTGCTGGGGAAGGAAATCAGCGTAACACCAGTGGAGAAGGGGGGCAGATGGGGGAATCAGAGAGGAGGCTCCAAGACTCCTCACCGGAGACCAGCGGAGAGAGTACGGGTACTCCGCTGCCCACACCCTCCCTGCGCAGAAGACTTCCGCGCAGGGAGAGTAGGAGGAGACTTGGCGTCAAAGAACTTCTTTGCTGGAAGAAGTTCAAGAAACGCCCACTGACGGATTCTGCCAGCGACTGAGACAGCCACGAAGCTAGAGGCTGTCCAGACAGAAAGGGTTCAACCAGGTAACCTAGCCAGGAGTGGCGGCAACTTACGCACGAGCAACCCCTAGAACCATTATAGTACCACTGTAAAACATTTTTTTTTAATTTTGAAATATGTACAAAACTGAAACATATCTGATCTTGAAAAGCCACACAGGCAAAGTAACCAAACACAAAACTCCATGTGTGAATTATTTTATTATTGTTTAGGCTTGAAGCCTAAAACCAAAGTCTGCATGCTTCATACAGTCTTTCCTTAGATACTCCCTGCCAGCAGGGGGTTTCTGACGTACTGAATTTTATAAGTAAAATCCATTCATTCTCTTCATGTTCATTTATCTTAGCTAGATAACATTTGATGCTATTTTAACAGGTTTCCATTTCGAAATCAACTGTAAAACCAGCAGGGAATGTACACTACTTTAATAGGCATGCCTTATCCACAACTCTACCTATATTCGGTTGTGTATGCCTGAACATATTTTATTTGATATGTGGAGTTGTGGTAGTAGATAGGTTTGCTCTGCAAAGTAAGAATTTAAAAAGAAATTATATCATCATCCTGCTAATCACACTGTGACTATATGCGAAATCTGATTTAACTGCTGATGGCATTTCTATTTACTTTTTGAGATCTCTGAACAAGATCTTGCTCCTTTTTTGTGGGTTGTTTTTTTCATCACATCCACCAGCCTTTCTGCAATTAGTGCAGAGTAAGAGAGCAGTTCTGTAAACCTGCTGACAGCCATTTAATGGAAGAGGTGGAAAATGGTGGATGCATCCTGGCAGCATACTTAATGGATATACAAACACCCACAGTCATCAGCCAGAAGCAATACTGGCAGAAAATTAACTTAGTGCTACAAAGCTCATTTAGCAAGGCGAACCATAGCAATCTGGATAATATGAAACACTGTAATGGGCAGGAAAGGTGGAGGGGGGAGAGAAGAAGAGAAATGGGAAGACACCCCTCTTACACTTTTTTTCCAGTGAGAAGGTGGTCATTAATTTCACAGGTCTTTCTATTTAGTGTGTTGTTTCAGTGTACAAACCAGTAGTTGCCTACACTCCGCAGAACAAGCTTTTTTTGTCCAGTTCTCTAAACACTTTAGACAAAGCATGTCAAAGACTTAAGCTCAAAGAGATTTTCATGTTAATAACGGTTCTGCTATCTGATGCTTCCTTCAGATACACTTGGACGTGGCTGCACTCTAAATTATATTTCCATTTATGACCAAAATCTAAATTTCAATTGCTGTCAATCCAGAATTTTTTAACTGGCAGTAAATCTAAGTGCTCCATATCGGGAAGCACAGCTATCAACAGAAGAAATGTTTTAACTACTTAATTACAAGCAAGACAGGAACGTCACATGCATTCAACATTGTAAGAATTTTAATGCTTGCATTTCAAAGCCAGAGAGGGAAGTGAGGGGCAGACGGGGCCTGTCAACCTGGGAAGGTAGCCCATCTAGGAGAAGGAAAACTCTGATGCTAGACCTCTGATGCTTTGCGGGATATCTTTGGGAGGATAAAATCTTAAGGAGTAAATCCTACATAAATCCAAAGGGGAGTCCCTAAGATGGTTTGGTGGCACCTTGTATTCTTCCTTCGCGCAACACCTGCAGTCAAGGTGGTGCCAAACGTATTGCTCTGCTTTTCTTTGCACTACATTAGCGGGGCCAAGTGTGGGGTCTTGTCGTCTGGGCAGCCTAGAACCTCCACACACACTGCTCAGGCTTGCACCCTGGGGAGGTCATATTGGTGCTACTAATGTAGCAGTTTGACTTTACCCCCAGAGGCACACTCCATTGTCTCTTGAGACAGATGGGGGCCAATATTATGAAATATGCCTGAAAGCCAAACGTTAAGTAATCATGGGAGAGTGGCTATTCTCAAAACTCTCCCCCCATACATTAGTTTTGGTTCCACAGATCTACGTACGTACGTAACTCATTCTATATATTTTTTTTTTTTGCATATAAATTTTTATTGGTTTTCCATTAATTATACATATATACAGTCTAGATTACATAAGTTACATATAACATAGCTGTTACAAGAATCATATATATAATACACAATTATTTTGGGCTCCGCCGAGCCTCGGACTTCCCTTCACTTCGTTGGTAAGTATCAGATAATTTCTGAAGTTACGTGTTTTATCTCCTTTACGTATTTGCCAAACACTGTTAGAGTTGTTCTAATCCTGCCAGAGTCATCAAAGTTCTATACTTATCTCTTATATACGTCAGATATTTGTTCCAATTTTCATGAAACGTCTGGTCATCCTGGTCTCTTAGTCTTCCTGTTATTCTAGCTAGTTCAGCATAATTTATCATCTTGGTCTGCCAGTCATTTATAGTAGGTATTAATTCCATTTTCCAGCTTTAGGCTAACATAGTTCTAGCGGCCGTTGTGGCATATAGAAACAGATTTTTATCCTCTTTTTTGATTTCCTTGCCAACTATTCCTAGCAGGAAAGCTTCAGGCTTTTTGGGAAAAGTATACTTAATTTTTTTTTTAAGTTCGTTGTAAATCAGTTCCCAAAAGCCTATCCTTACTTCATGTCCACCACATATGATAGAACTCACCATCCCCCTCTCCACATTTCCAGCATTTCTTAATCTTCAGTTTATAAATCTTAGCTAACTTCACTGGTGTGAGATACCACCTATAAATCATCTTCCAGAGGTTCTCCCTTAGTGCCATACACGCTGTGAATTTCATATTTACACTCCACAGTTCTTGCCACTTTACAAAGTCAATGTTGTAACCAATATCTATGGCCCATTTTATCATGGCCTCCTTCACCTCTTCATCTTTTGTATACCAATCTAGTAAGAGGTCATACATCCTAGATAATATTTTGTTTTTACCTTCTATGACCTCCACAATAAATTTAGATTTTTTATCTTCAAATCCCAGTTTCTTTTTATCATCTTTTAACAGATCATTCACTTGATGATATTGCAGCCACCCCGTGAGTACATTCTTTACCTCCTCATAGGTCTTGAGTTTTATGCCCTGATCAGTTTTATTGATAAGTTCTTCATAGGTAGCTTTTCCCCCCTCCATGTTAGTTTTTTTGACAGTTAAGACATCTATTGGCGAGATCCACCATGGGGTTTTCTTTTCCAGCAGGTTCTTATTTCTTTCCCATACTTGAAATAATGGTTCTCTTATTATATGATTTAGGAAGCCTCTATGAACTTTCACCTTTTCGTACCACAGGTACGAGTGCCACCCGTACCTGTTATCGAAGCCCTCTAAATCCAAGATATCAGTATTCTCTAGCTTTATCCAATCTCTCACCCACGTTAAGCAAGCCGCTTCGTAATATAAACTCAAATCTGGTAAAGAAAAACCCCCTCTTTCTTTTTTATCTACCAGTATTTTCATTTTTATTCGTGGTCTTTTTCCCTGCCAGATAAATCTCACTAAGATCCTTTGCCAATCTTTACACTGTTTTAGTCCTTTCATTACTGGTATAGTTTGAAACAAAAATAACATTCTGGGCAGGGCATTCATTTTAATAACCGATATCCTCCCTAAGAAGGAAAGTTTCAATCTCTCCCAGATTTCTAAATCTTTCTTGATACCCTTCCAAGTAACCTCATAATTATCTCTGTATAGATTTATATTTTTTGCTGTGATCCACACTCCTAGATATTTTACCTTCTTAGCAACCATAATTCCAGTCCTTTGTTCTAACTCTACTATATCTTCCTTGGTTATATTTTTTGTTATCATTTTAGTCTTATTCCTGTTGAGCTTGAAACCTGCCACTTTTCCAAATTCTTCTAGTTTCTGTAGGGCTTCTAGTAAACTGTTCTTAGGATCTTCCAATGTTAGTATCAAATCATCTGCAAATGCTTTTATTTTGAATTCCTTACTTCCTACCTTAATTCCTTTAACCTCCGGTGTTTCCCTTAACCTTTTATTAAACACTTCCAACACTGTTATAAATAACAAAGGAGATAAGGGACAGCCTTGCCTAGTCCCTTTGGCAATATCAAAGGCCTCCGATATATTATTGTTTATTATAAGTTTGGCTTTTTGCTCTTGATAAATAGCCTCAATACCTTTTCTAAATCCTTCACCAATTCCCATCGTTTTTAAATTTTCCTTCATGAAGCGCCAGGAGACGTTGTCAAATGCCTTCTCGGCATCAATGAAAATCAACGCCGCCTGCTTGTCTATTCTACTACCCAGATATTCAATAATGTCTATCACGTTTCTTACGTTGTCTTTTAATTGTCTCCCCGGAAGGAAACCCGTTTGGTCTTTATGGATTATTTTATTTAAGACTTTTTTTAACCTTTCCGCCAATACGTCTGCGAATAGCTTATAGTCGTTATTTAATAATGAGATAGGTCTATAGTTTTTTACCTCTAAGCCATCTGTATCTTTTTTAGGGATTAAAGTAATATATACTTCTTTCCAGGTGTTTGGAATTCTCCCTTCTTTTAGTACATTATTCATGACTTCGCATAGCACTGGGGAAAGTTGATCACTTAATATTTTATAATATTTAGCTGAGATACCATCTGGCCCCGGCGCTTTTCCTGTTTTCATTTTTTTTATTGCTTTCCTAATTTCTTCCTCTGTAATTGTCTGGTTTAGGTATTCTCTTTCTTCAGTCGTGATCTGTTGCAATTGGTATTTTTTTAAGTAATCTTCTATCTCATTATCTATCTCTTTTTCTCTTTTGTATAGTTCCTTATAGTATTTCTGAAATATCTTCTTTATCTCTTTTGGGTCCTCCACTATCCTTTCTCCATCCCTTATCTTACATATCATGTTTTGTTTTTTCCTCTCTCTTAATTGCCACGCCAGGTATTTCCCTATCTTATTTGCTGATTCAAAGTTCTTCTGTTTCATCATTTTAATCCTCCATTCAATCTCCTGGTTCACTATCATAGAAAATTGAGCTTGTAGCATCCTTATATTTTGTTTTATTATTTCATCTCCTGATTTAATGGTTAATTGTCTTTCATTCTCCATGAGATGCAATAAGATTTCTTCTTTCCTTTTCTCTTTTTTCTTTTTTAAAATGCTATTTTTCTGGATTAGGAAACCCCTCATGACGGCCTTCCCAGCGTCCCACACCATTTCTAAAGATGTTTATTTATTCAAATTCCACTTAAAGTATTCCTCAATTGTCTCTTTTGCTTTATTTACTATCTTTTGATCATTAAATAGATTTTCATTCATTTTCCATCTTAATGTTCTAAAGTCTTTTCCTTTTACCTCCGTATATACTGGATTGTGATCAGATAGGGTTTGTGGGAGGATTTCTGTACGTAACTCATTCTAGTAGCTGCAGTGTTAGCTTTCTAATGAGCTGGGTGCACTACTGTTGTTTTATTTATTCATTTTTATTTACCACATTTAAATTTATATGGCAAATTGAATTGAACTGAATATTTTCAATCCCAATGAGGGGTTTAAATATGCTAGCTAAATAAGGAAAGAGAGAAATACTGCACAAATATCGCTGATAAAACAGCACCATGGTATAAAAACAGACCCTAGGCCAAGCTGTTGAGAAAGGCCCCTTCATAAGTAACTTTTTAGGGGAAAATCAGCAAACTGCACCAGCTACATACAGTGAAAGCCACAGGCCTGAAACCAGGGTGTTGCTAGCTTATTCCACAATCCAGTTTTTTTGGGGGGGGGGAGCGGATACAAAAAACAAACAAACTCAAATATTTTTCAAACAGAAAAAATAAATCAAATGCAGAGCCAAGCTGATATTATCAACTGTACGGCAACCTTTCTGCAGAGCATCTCAGTGTAGCTCAATTTGAGAACCTTCGGAATTAGAGGTCATGCTTTGATACACATCTCACCTTACCTTTCAGCCATTATGGAAAAACATCCAGGTACCTAACTATAAAGTGATAATATAAGAAATCTTAGAATGCAAAGCCCTGGAGAAGTGTGGGCAATAAACAAATGGAAATAAATTGAAACCGTCTCAGATCATTTAATTCCCATCTTTCTTCTTCACATAAAGCAGGAAGGGAGACAGAGGTATGTATTTATTTCTTCTACCAGAATTTCTTCCACAAAGAGATGACAGAAAATTATTGCTGTATACTTTTCCTGAATGCTTTTATTTTGAAGCTCTGCATGTAATAATAATAATAATAATAATAATAATAATAATAATAATAATAGATATCTTAAAGTGTTTTAAGAATCAGGAGCACCAGTTCAGCAAAACTAAGATGATCAAGGTTTCAGGCACTATTTTTGAAAACTCTGAGCTTCTCCAGCAAACCATGGCTCGCTGGGCACACTAATAACCAGCTAGAAATACCAGCTGAAGTAGCTCTAATGGAAATGCAGCCAGACTAACTGAATGACAAACAGGAAACGGAGCTTAATTCTTCACTTGTCCTGTTTCCTTCTGCATAGATGCTTTGATGCATAAGCCTTTTGTTTTCCTCCTTGGTTAATCAATTTTGAGAACTAAAATTAAGCTTAACTTTGGGATGTAATGCATGCAAAACTATATAGTACTAACTACTTGGTATTTAAACAAAGAGTTCTATCTTGTTAAATAATGCAGTGAGTCAAACCTCCTACAAGGCAAGTAAGTTTATAAAACCCATAATATGCATAAAAGAGACGGCACTTCCAATTTACATTAGGAATATGCCTGCACAAAAACACAAGTTCAAGAAACAATTACCCAAGACGGTTGGGCAGGAAGGTACTATGCTGCATGGGAATTGGCATATTCTGTATCCATGCAAAATTCAGTGTCCTTTGTTCCATTTGCCATTCAGCCTAATTGAGATTCAGTCACAGTTGTATACTGGTGCCAAATCTATGTTCTGGTTCTAGGGGCTTTGGAGGTTGATGAAATATGTGGTGATGCCCCACTCCTCCCCAATCCTTGGGTGATGCCCAATACAGCTATATGCACAGCTAGTCACTAGAAGAACAGGAATCATAGCTCTAAACACCCTTTAAAAGCCCTCTGTGCCACTCTCACTGTATCCAAAAATATCCACTACTAGAACTGAAGCTCTGGGGCCAGCAGGAGGCTGGAGGACGTTCAAAAAAGTGGCAGATGCTCCGCTACCCCGCATGTCAGCTGTTAGGCGGAGAGGCCGAGCAGCCTAAACAAAGCCCCGCTGTGCCTCCAGTCTCTTTGGGGCTTCCTCTGCCCTTACTGACATCCTCTTCAGGCTCCAGGGAGGGTCTCCTCATGAGCCACAAGGACTCTCCAGCTCTCTTCTGCCATTTCTGAGTATGAATTAAATTATTTAATTATCTCCTGGCACCGCGTGTATACACGGTCAAGCGCAAGTCGAACAAGTATAAGCGGAGAGTAACCTGTATTACTTTAAGATACTCTTTTGCCTTTGGGATAGCTATCCGAGTTTGTTGTGTCTAATAAAACTGGACTGATTTATGAATGCTTATGCCATCACAATATTCTTTTGTTGTTTTTACATTTCTTTTTGTTTCTTTCTGAATAAGCCCTACATTTATTTGGTAGTTTCTCCCTTTGTTTGGGGGATTGTTCTACATTCTTGCCACCCATAAAACACTGCCTCGAGCAGTGTTCTCTCAAGTAAAGTAAAGGGGGAAAAAAGAAGTACTGGAAGCCACCCAAACAGAGATGTGTGTAGATTTGTGTTCTCTTAACTCAATGTTTGTGGAACTCCCACTCACCTTGATGTCGGCAGACATAGTGGCAGTGATCCAAAGCAAGGCTCAAGAGTGAAACCTGGTTGGCTGCAATGTTATTCCAAAGCACTTGGAAGTATAACATATTGCAAGAGATCTGTCATAGCAGTCCCTGGACTGTGACAGTGCGCTATAGTGCGGCTTCAAATATTGTAAGCGAATTATGCAGATCAGGATTGTATGCTTATGTTACCTATCTATCTATCTATCTATCTATCTATCTATCTATCTATCTATGCTTATGTTATGTGTCCTACCTCCCACTGCAAAAGCAGCCTTCAGTGTGGCTAACAAAAATCCCAGTTAAAACAGGGTAGTGCAAATAAATACATCAATACCAGGGGGAAGAAATACAGATAAGTCAACAGCATAGAAGAGCATGCGGGAGGAGGTGCGCGTACAACATCAATGCCTGCTCCAGCCAAACTGTCCCCTCTCAACCTGCCCTGGCTAACTTTACATGTCATATCGTTTGTTTTAGTCTGGTAAAATTGTAAACCAAAAATTTCACATTTCAGTTAATCAGTTCTACTGGACTCCTTCAAATTGCAGTTTGAAGGCAGAAAGCAGTATGAGAGCCACTAGCTATTGATAGTCCTGTGAATATTAACAATATCTCTACTAAACAGAAGAACTGGTGTTTCTGGTTAGCAGAGTCAAATGAAAAAACAAAAACAAAAACGTGGAGTTTTATGCATCTGATTTCCAAGCACAAAAGTGAGCTTAAATGAAATCTGAAAGGTCAGTACACATTGTGGAGTATGACAGGGACCTGTAAAGGCAGAGATGCAAGTTTTCATAGGCTGCTGCTACAGAACCAACAGATGTGTGACAGATTTAAGATTTTTATTTGCAGGTTTACTAAATAATAGTTTGGGGTTCTGGCACTAAACAAAAGACTTGCAGTGGAAAGATGATAAAGTCCCAATATAAACTGCAACTTGACGGGAGTGCACCAAATTTACCATTTGTAAGCAGTAAAAAAACTTAGATTATGATAAAAGGGAAAAAATGTTTTAACATTAACTGTTAATGAATAATTTTTACTTCAGAGAGATTAGTTTGACGCTGAGGTCCAGCGCCGAGGGCCTTCTGGCGGTTCCCTCATTGCGAGAAGCAAAGCTACAGGGAACCAGGCAGAGGGCCTTCTCGGTAGTGGCGCCCACCCTGTGGAACGCCCCTCCAGCAGATGTCAAAGCGATAAACAACTACCTGACATTCAGAAGACATCTTTTTTAACATGTGATATTTTACTGTATTTTTGGTTTCTATGGAAGCCGCCCAGAGTGGCTGGGGAGGCCCAGCCAGATGGGCGGGGTATAAATAATAAAATATTATTATTATTATTATTATTATTATTATTATTATTATTACACCTATAAAACAGCAGATATTGGTGCATTAAAATATGAAAATCACACAGCATATTATTCCTGTTATTTGATCAATGTCAATTCAGATAAATATAATCAGATTAAGGACCAGCTGTGCAAACTCATAGCATGGTGCATCCTAAAGGTAGAATAAGCCTCTTTCAGCCTATGTTGATCGAAATGTTTTGGATTACAATTCCTGCCATCTCTTGACAGCTAACTATGTTGGCTGGGGCTGATGAGAGTTGTAGCTCAAACCTTCTGAAGCATCTGGGGAAGGCTGGTTTAATACCTAGCAGATATTTTATGACTTAAAATTGTTGATATCCTGTATGCCTACACATACTAAAAGTGTGCATTTTACAAAAACTTATCTTTCTACCAAAATAAGTATTTAATGGAGCTAATGATTGAAATCTCTCTCTCTCTCTCTCTCTCTCTCTCTCTCTGCATGTGTGTGTGTGTGTGAATGACACAACAATCAAAACTACATATACCCTAAAAATCTAAACATATAAAATATCAGAGATATTCAGTGGATTAATATAGTTTATCATAAAATGTCCAGGAAATCAGAAGACTTTTAATCTGGCCCCAATGAGCAGTAATGGTGGTACCTGAAACTTATGTGGAACCTTCATAATTGAGACATAATGATAAAAATGTTCTCTATTGAGAAATGTACTAATTTCTTCTAAGAGGTTTTCTTTTACATATATGATCATTCTGAAGAAGGCACTTGATTGTGTGTGTACAAAGGGTCAAAAGCAAGGATGAAACACTGATGAAAACTGCTTGGTAAACAGAATTCTAGGGCTCTGCAGTGGTATGAGATTGTGGTGGACTGGACTGGACAGAAACAATGCTAGCGTGTTCTCTCCTTCTCTTTTTGCCTTGATATTTACCCAATATGACCTCCCTCAGTCTACACGCCATGACAGAAGAGCTCTAGCAGTCCTTGTAGCACCAGCTACAAGAATCTGGCCGAGATGGAATGTAAACTAAAACTAGCATGCAGCAGAGTTAACTACACATAAGCTCCCCCACATTTTCTGTGAGAGTTTTTTCTCTGGGTATATGTATCCTGGATTAGAAGAAGGCAAAGTCAGAGCACTGCCTCACGAGGAGATGCAGTGAGCAGTTTGGGAATAACAGGAGCTGAGAATTACACATCCAGTGTGTACAGAACTAGAAAGACACACAGTTTGAGAGGAACATCTTGATTTCTTCATATTTTGAGCAATGATAAATAACATTGAATAGATATAGGACAACTAGAAGCCTCCTAACAAAGGAGCAAACCCCCCCCCCAATTTTAAGACACTGCTAAATCATGACAACAAATGAAACATATACAGTGGTACCTCGGGTTAAGAACTTAATTTGTTCCAGAGGTCTGTTCTTAACCTGAAACTGTTCTTAACCTGAAGCACCACTTTAGCTAATGGGGCCTCCCGCTGCTACCGTGCTGCCAGAGCACGATTTCTGTTCTCATCCTAAAGCAAAGTTCTTAACCCGAGGTACTATTTCTGGGCTAGCGGAGTCTGTAACCTGAAGCATATGTAACCTGAGGTACCACTGTACATATTTTCCCTAGTAGAAGGTCATTAGGGGCGGGGGAGGCTGGTAATAAGTAAGTTAGTAAGTAAGTTAGCAATGTAAGCAAGTCGCCAATATCTGCGACAAAAGCAAGCAACCATTCTCTCAATAGCTGCCTTTCTGTCGCCCTAATTAACAAATAAAAGTTGTTCTTTATTGGTGGAACTGTAACACGGCCTTTCAAGCATTCTCAACCCCCACAAAAATCCAACTGTTCCCATGTCTGAACCTGATTCTGTCTGTAGAGAGTGATTGGAATGTGCAACTTCTTAGTGATGCAGCTGCCTGCAAGCATCTTAAGCAATATACACATGCACTGGAGAAGAAGAAAAAATTCAACATAGCAAAATATGCTGTGCCACTTCGTTGAACAAGCAACCTGGGTAAGTTTCTTTTGGAATACAGAGAAGCACTAGGTGCTCTGCTATGTATCACAGATTTCATCCCAGCACAGGGGAATTCTGAATACATCCCTCCTTAACCGGTCCACTAAAATACAGTCTAAGCATCCTGAACATTAGCAAGTTTCCATACACCATAGGATTTACATTTGATTTAGAGAGGTTATTCTCAGTTGTGGGAACTCTTTCATGCTTTGCATTTAAAAGAAACAATTAGAATAATCAAACAAAATGAGTGTGAAATTTCTCACAGTCTCACATGTCATTACAAAGAGGGCAGAGATGTAGCAGCTGGTCAATTTAACTTGCATTCTCAGTTATTAAACATTACCTAAAGGGCCATTAAACTGCTTTTCTAGTGGAAGAAAATATAAATTACTTACTACTCACAATACAAAAGGATTAAGTTGACCTTTCTCTAGGGCATGATATGTTTCAAATTTCTGCTGATAAAATATGAAGCTCATACATGCTGCATTCGCAAGAGACTTCAGAGCTTCATAGCACTGAGGACAGTAGTTGAATGGCTAATGGATTACCAAGGGATCCAGAATCACTTTCAAAAAGTAGCTGTATACATCCTGAGAGAGGAAAGTGTGCAAGGGCATTGTTTTTTTAGTAACCCTATTTTTATTCTTTTTTTTTTTTTTTACAAAAAAAGGTGTTTTCACATACAGCTCATTAAACACATCATGCAGGTCAATTAAGGATGCAAGAACACGGTTCACCAAGCCTATATTTAACTCTCCATTGCCAACTAATTTCAACATATTTCTGACAGTTATAAGTGCTTGCCTTTTAGAAAACAGCAGCTTATTAACTATGCAAACTATGTATAACTATATAAGCAAATGACTTTAAAATCAATTAGATCCAAGCTTACAGATTTCATGTGCTGTCATCCTTGTATGTTAGATGGCCATACTTCTTTTTTTTTTGAAGATTTCCTACTTTATCATCACAGTACTTCAATGAATGCTAAGTATGCAATGCATATCAAGGACAATCCTGACAACAATAGTTTTATCAGAGAGCCATGCAGACATGTGAGTGTTCAACAATGGGAACACTGACCTGAAGTGCAAGACTTTTAAAGAGCAAGCTGAAAAGAGGTGCACATGGCTCCTCCCTCTCCTCTGCCCATTGTCCATCCCACTTGGAAGACAAAATATAACCTGGGGAAGGGAAGCTGACCGGGTGGATGCACATATGCATGCACAGTGAAACACACAGGGCTTCTGAGTCTCTGGAGCTGAGTGTGGAGCACAACAAGGTTCTTTTAAAATAAAAAAATTGGGGGGGGGAGGATATTAAAAACGTTTTTGAATGAGCTGTGGGGTGAATTGTTAGAAGAAAATTGCTAGATGCTCCAGGACATGTACTGGAAGTTCTCTAGACAGCAGTCTTCAGTTTGGGGGACAGCATCATAAACAGCTGCCTAACCTCAATTTGAAACTTTTAAAAAATGAGATAATGGGAAATATCAGGAACTAAAAAAAGTTATCAGTGCTTCCACTGAGACAAACACTTACAGTAAAACTCTGGGAAATCAAATAAAGTTTTGGCCTAAGATGTATCATATGACAATTAAGATGCTTGTTGTCTAAAAATTTATATTCGATTAACTTAACAATGGGCATGCGATACCAACCATTAAGCATTCTGCCTTTAACAGTAGTCAGCCAGATGCCTCTGGAAAGCTTTTGAGTGAGGCATGCTAGTGAAACCCTGTTTGTCCTCAGCATCCAGTAATCAACGGTACACTGGCTTTGCAAAAGGGACGATTTGATAAGTTTTCATGGCTAATTGTTTACTGTATCAGAATTAGAACCAGAAACAAGAAGAATATGGCTCGAGATCGAAATAGATACTGATTAGCCGTTGAAATAGGCATTCTGTGTGTGCCAGCCTTAAATAAAAATAACAAAGTGAAACATATTCTACTTCCTCTTCCTTATTTTGCCTATCTTATTAGTTGAAAATGCTTGGAGTCAGTACCTGGGTGGATGAAAGCAAACTGACTGAAGCTCAATTCAGATAAGGCAAAGGTGATGCTGGTTGACGACTTATCAAACCAACGAACATTCAGCCTATTCTAATATGGGTTTGTATCTCCTGATCAAAGTATCTTGAGGGTACTTCTAGATCAATCACTGCTAGAGAATCACTGGTGGCACCAAGTGCTTCTCATCCACCAGCTACATCCCTTATTGGAAGCAGATAAAGTGACTCTAGTAATCCATGCTATTAACATCCGAGCTTAATTACTACAATATGCATTATGCCAGGCAGTGCTGCCTTGGGAAATGTACATATTGAAGTTTCAACTGGTAAAGAATGTGCAAGCCAGTTTATTAATTGAAAGTGATCTTATTACTCAGTACAAAGGATGGTCTTTGACCTTTATTTAGGGTGCTGAGTTTGAGAGAAAAATCCCTGAACAGCCTAGGTATCTAAAGGGCAGCATTCTTCACATAAGTTGTGCACTGATTAACACCTTCTGAAGATGTCCTTCTGATGTCAGGAGAGTGGCTTCTGATTAGAGGGCTCTCAGTGGAAGGAATTAAACCAGCAGTGAGGAACCCCATGCCCACAGGCCTAATTAGGCTTGCCAGTCACGTTTGATTTGTAAGTCAATTTTGCTCAAACCATGCCCATGTGCCCTACACGTAACACCATACATAACATCAGGTGTGGGGCACGTAAAGATGCAGCTGGGCCAAAACAGGTCTGTGGGTGCCATCAACCAGCTGATCGGCAGCACCTGCAAAGCTCTAGGCATAATACTTTGCAAGTGCTGACCATCAGCTGATTGTTGGGCCTTATAAAAGCCCCATGCACTTAACTTTGCAAACTATCAGCTGATCACTGAGGCTTGAATACCACTGTGAGTAATGCTTTGCATCTCCAATCAGTTAGCGGGTACCCAGCATCATTCTGACCCACAGGGGCTGGAGATGAAAAGGATCTCACTCTCTGGCCTAATCTAATTCCCAGCCACACACACACAATATAGTTTCACTGCTAGTTTTATGAGCTTGTGTGGTACAAGCCATTACATTCTACAGGGGGTACTCAGCACTCTCCCCCACCCTGGGCCCTCCCGCTCTGAGCACATCAGTCTCCAGCCTTTCTCAGACAGAGCACAACATACCCTATAACATCTCCATCCCTTTCAGTGCAGAAATCAGCACGCGCAGAAGCATCTGCAAATATGGGCACTTCAAGGCACCAAAGCTACCTTCTGAGGAACCAATGGCAAGGTATGCCTTGGCAGACTACATAAGGCCTCAGGTGGCCCCCAGCTCTTTGCTCTGACATCTTTCAAAGCTCAGCCAGCAGGGCTTATGGCTCCTCACCTGCTTCTTCCTTCCATTTCCCCTGTATGCCTCAAGTCCAAGCAGAACTGGACACATGACACTTTAATAAACTCAACTATCCACCTAACCCTGAACATGATGGAGCCTATTTCTCCCCTTCTGCAGGGCCACTTAAAAAAACAACAACTTAAGTACAAAAATCATTTTATACAATAGAGCCTAACTTTGCTTCTACTTTTGGGGTGGATAGATAACGGCATGCTGCTGCCAAATTTCATCTGTGACAAACCTCTTGATTTCTCCACTGTGTGCTATGAGTAACTGTCACATTTACTGCTCTAATGAGAAAAAAATACACATAATGTCAGAAGCAACCTGGAAGCATGCTCTACAGGCAAAGTAATTGTCAGCCTACGACTATGTCTACAATTACAGCATAGAAAAATTAGGAAGTGGGTCTGGAAGAATTACTGTTATCTCCTATAGAGAAGATGGGACAGGTTTCTTAAAAGCCTTCTACAAACCATGGAGAAAACTATACAAGGGAAATACATTTCCGTACACTTACATGGTATGGAAGGATGGCAGTGGGGGGGGGAGGGGAGAAAGCTTTTATGTGAACCTAACAAATTAAATTTCAACCAAAGATGTTCTAAAAATGAGCAAAAAAAGCTAGTTAACAGGAGCTGTACAAGAGTCAATAGCTTTTTCTGTGCCCTTGACACTGCACAATATAGTGATAGACCTAATATTCTCTCACAAGTATCTCCTGCATTATGATGCTGTCACCTTCTTTTTTCTACTCTCACATTTCTCTTTCCATTCATTCACTGTCACATTCAATGGAGCTGGTCAACTATTACTCCACTAGCTGCAGTAGAGAGAGATTTTCCTCTTAGAGCTGTCAAATCAGGAAGGGATGTACATGTCTAAAACAGTTCTTCCCTCCTCCTTAAAATGACAGAATACACATGGCTTGAGAAACATACAGACGGGGTGGGGTGGGGGAAGAGGATGCACCAAGGCATATTGAGTATTCTGATAAAACATTCACAGCCATCCATTACTGCATGGATCAGAAAGGTAACACATGCTCAGAGGATTTTTGTTATTGATACAAAGAGGTAGAATTGCTTACAATCACGTGCGAATTATAAAAGAGGTGCTGCAATATTCTGTGACTAGGATCTATATAAAATGGATGCAACACAGTGGTAAAATTATTGTCCTAATCAAAGTTTCTTTTCAAAGTATCTGCACAGTTGGGAAAAATTAATGGGTGGTACATCACTTCTTTGACTATACCTACCACTACTAAAAAAAATACTCCCCCCCCCCAAATTAAATGTTCTGGGGAAAGAGTCCAGCAAGTCAGAGACTAGAACAAGAAAGAAAATAAACTAACTCATGTTCCCAGATCCCTGCAAAGCTTATCTGAGGCTCTGGGGCGAGAGTTTTGTTAGGATAAAGTTATACAGGTGGTGACCATTTCAAGCCCATCCAACTGATGTGTGATTGCCAATGCGCAGGTCCTTCTGGACCCGGAAGAGCAGAAAGGGGGTGAAACAGGGGCAGGACAGACTTATGCACACTCCATCAATGTGAGGGGCCAGGAACGGAACCCCCACACAAATGGCTGCCACATATAAACTCAAACCCAAAAGCAGCCGGACCCTGGCTGGGGCGCCTGACCAACTTAGCCCTCCAAGTCCCGAGGCAAGTGTACCCAGCTACTCCCGCTCTCTGCACACGCCTTCAGTGTCCCCTACTTTGCTAAAGATGACAGCCGCACAGAAGCCACTTGAGAAGGTGTCAATGTAGCAGCTATTCCATATGCTAGCTATTCCATGTGCCAAGCCATTTGTGTGCAACAGCTCACACCACATACTATTGAACAGCCTGCCTTTCCATCAGCAGACTAACAAAATAAAAACTGCACAAAGCACTTACAAGCCACCAATAGACAGTCCAATAGCTATTTTGGGCCTTTCAAAAAACCCGACAGGGCAATTGTTTATGTAAAGTGGCCTTAGGTACAGAAGGAAGCTTAAGAAAACTGTGCATCTGCCACTGACAAGTGACAGTATAAACATTTCTTTAAAATGTATTTTAAGTCCAAGACCACTTCAGTTTGCTTTTGCCTCAAGAACAACATCTTGTTTGAACATATTAACATCTCTATTTAGCAAAGTGATAATTTATGAAGCTATCAATGTAAGAGCTTATTTAAACAGCATGGATATTTTATTCAGGTTAACCAGTCTGAGCTAGAAATAGGAGACCTTTTTTTACTTCTAATTCTTAGGAAAAGCAAGTTATTTACACAGTATTTCAAGGCCTAGGATCACAGTTGGAAATCTAAGGAACTCTCATTTGGCACCGCAATATACGAATTTCATAAACAAGAACCGCTCATGCTCAGAACCCCCTTTTAACAGGCAAATCAACTACAACTCCCCAAAACCAAATAAAGTATAGGCAAAAAGAAAAATAAAGCTACTCTACCTCCAAACAGGCAAACCCATCCAACCAAAGAAAAATGCCAAAAAAGGCCCATTCCTAAAAGTAAAAATTATAAGTTACAGGGAACTTTGGCAGGCTCCAAGAAGACATTATCTGAGGACATTATGGTACCCAACCCTAGATTTTCCCTAGATCAGGCTTCCTCAACCTCGGCCCTCCAGATGTTTTTGGCCTACAACTCCCATGATCCCTAGCTAGCAGGACCAGTGGTCCGGGATGCTGGGTTGTAGTCTAAAAACATCTGGAGGGCCGAGGTTGAGGAAGCCTGCCCTAGATCAACTAACTGACTTTTAAAATCTCCCCCCTGCCCCCCCCCCACTATTGGGAAGAGTGATGGGATGCATGTACAATCCACTATACAGAAAGCAAGCCTCACTATTTTTGTTGGAGTCGGGACGTCAACTATAGGGAGCTCTGAGTGCCCAAGCATCCACAAAAAATTGTTGTGGGTGCTCAGCACCCACACCGCATGGCCCCCGACGCAATTTCTGAGGTCTCGCAAAGCCTCAGATAGCATCTCTGAGGCCGAGGCATTCCGAGACCTCATAACCCAACTTCCAGTGCCACCAGAAGTCATATTCTGAGGCTGGGGGTGTGTGTGTGCTGTCTTGTCATGATGTCACATGCACTGAGCACCCATAACCTGGGGCTCCAAGTCGGCTCCCCTGACAAGAGTAGTGGGTATCTAGCAGTAGACATCCTTTCCTACCAGCCCTTCCAATCAGACACAGTGCATATTCATCTGGGGAACATCCACCCACCTCAGAAAAATATATCTATATTTTCTATTTTCCAGGCAACTCCAACCATTTGCTTTTTAATTGTTTCCCAGTGAATGCTGGATTTTCGTATAGCATTGATTCTGCCATCTAGCAGCTTATAAGATTTCCCCCTACCTAGAAAACTACTACTGCTAAAGGGTTGTGTGCCTGCCCTGGTTTGTTACTTTAAGTGAGTTTTCTGTGAAATCCAGAATGGATTAGTGGGGGTACAAAATACTGTGGGGCTCCCTTTGGTCACCTCAATCTTTTCCACTACACAATAAAGTGGAAAGGAAGTAAATATATGCTTTGGGAGGACCACTACAGACACAACACTATATGGCCATTATTAAGTAGGGCTGATATCTCAGGAACACATACCTCAAAACTCCCTACCCCAATCCATCTACTCTACCACTTCCTTTTAGGAATCAGCTAGGTTTTTAGCACTATTATATCTGCATTTAGTGTGGCTAACATGGGTCAGATATAATTGGTAAAGGGAAGAAGGAACACCCAATATCACATTACACTCCAATTTCTTTACCCTAATTAAAAACAGCCAAACTAGATGAGAGTTCTCTTCCAAATACTGATCTGATAATATATTTCTGAGCAGAATAAGTGGAGTGACAGAACCTGGCAACATCACTAAAATTTAAATCGTGTTTTAGTCACCTTCTGACTATTCACTGAACTTAGTTCCCATTTCCATTTTTCATCCCTCCATCATTAAAAAAAATAAAAATCATGTAGATCCAACCAGCACTGTCAGCTGCGGCTTTAAAACTTGTTTTCTTTTCTCAGAAAAGGTAATAAGCAGAGACACAAACTATTTATTCGGCACATAGCTCAGTGCTCTTCAAGGGTGAACAAATTTAAAAGGCTTAGACCAGGAAACAAAACAGTTCTGAAACCCCATTACAAGAGTTAAAAGAAAAGACCCAATCAATTTAAATAACAGACAGCATAAATAGCAGGCTGGTACTTTAAAAATGCAGATCACATTTCCCACAGATAAATATGGGAAGGCAGAAGAAGAGAGGTGAGGTTACAGGATATTTACAAACTTAAGAATAAAAATGTTGCTTATTTCCTCCCTCTTAAGAGTAAATACCAAAAAGGAAGCTATTTAATAAATTAATATCCATCTGTTTTCACAGGCAGTTCCCATATATGCCATTATAATATTGCAACAGGGCTGGGACATGCAGATTTAAAAGAGACAAGGTTGCTGAATTCTTCAGATTTGTGAAGAATTCTCAACACTGATAACATGAGACAGGGATCTCCATCAAGGCTTTAAGATGAAAACTTCAACTCCAAATAACAGAGATTTCTGCTTAATGCATGCTGCAGTGTACCGCAAACAGACAGCTCTGCAAACATCACTCACTTCTGGAAGCAAGATCTAAAAGCAAGGATATGAAAAGCTGCTTAGTGGGGAAATAATGTATCCAGGAGGAAACAATAAGCCAGATAGGTGGCAGCATAAACCACAGCCATGTAGAGATGAAACATTTAATCCTCAATTCCGCACACCTCTCCTTGTGCAGATACCATGCTTTGCTTTAGCAAACTGAACTGCAAGGGGATTCGTCTTGTAAAATATGTGTCGGTTGATAAGGCAATAAGATCAAAATAAAATAAAAAACCAACCCACAACTTTATACAGATTTTCTACTTCAGCACGACACAATGTGCAATCAATCTGGCAGACTGTATAGAACTTTGCTAACTGGGACTGAACAGTAGAAGCATCTCACGCTGCTGCTTTGCCAACTGCACTGGCTCCAGTCTGCTTCCAAGCAAATTCAAAGTACTGGTTTTAACTTTTGAAGCCTATTTATTGTTTAGGACCAGGTCACTTTAAAGCAGGAGTGGGGAACCTGTGTTCCTCCATATGTCTTATCACCCCTGATCATTGGGGCATGCTGTCTGGAGTTGATGGGAGCTGAAATGCAGCCATATCTGTTGTGACACATGTTCCTCACCCCACCTTAAAGGATTGTCTGTCTCCACATGCATCTTTCTAGAATTTGAGAGCTCTTCTCTATGTGCCCCCTTGCCAAGTGAAATGCAGGTGGCTTCGAGCTTTGGGGAAGAACATTTTTAATGGTTGGAATGCCCTCTCCAAGGAGGGTCACCTAGCATCTTCCTTGATATCTTTTTGGATTCAGCTAAAAAGCTTTTCATTCCCCCATGCCTAATATATTATCCACCTAAAGTTTATATTTGTCACAGGATTTGAGGATACTTCCATTTCTATGAATTTGCATTTTTATCCTGTATTTTTGATATTTTCCCTTCTTTGTATTTTATTCATGTATTTGAGTGTTAGCTACCCTAAGAATTTTATTGAAAGGCAGAAAATGAATATTCTAAATAAAGTCAAATTAAATACAAATATTTATTTTTTCTCATTGTCCAACTATTGTGTTTTTTCAAAGTTAATACATTAAGAAGTCATATAATAAATCATCTAAGTTTCTTTAATCAGGTGACAGACATATTTAAAAAGACATTCCAAAATCTGCAAAGAATAGATCAAGTGGCCTTCTACCTAGTCACTTAAGCTGGACCTAAGTCAACACCCATCAGCCTATTTGCTGCAGCTTATAGCTGACAGTAGCAAGTCTAGATTCACTTCAACTTATAAAGGTTGGGGTAGGTTTCCCTTCACTTCTTTCTATTCACTTCATGTGAAGACTACCCAGATGTGCACCCATGGGCTGAATGTTCTCATCCATGATAGGCACGTGACATAGGATGGTAACTATACAATACTCACACAGGCCAAGGTCCAAAGAAATGTAATGCACAACTAGTAATGTAATACACAACTCGTTCTGTGTGTCTAACGGGCTTTTGGCTTTCATGCCATGTAGCACTCACTTTGAACCAGAGGAGAGTTTCAAAAATTTGTTTTATGGCATAAGGACCTGCTGTTTAAATAAAACATGAGGCATGCCTAAGGTTGTTCTTTGGATGCCAGCCATAGATCTAGTTTCAGACGACTGGCATGCATCTCACTACTGGAACAAGGTGCAATCCAAGCTTTCATGGCAGTTCCAATGTATGTTTGAACAGCAAGGCTGATCAAGTTGCAAATAAACAAAAGAGCCAAAATAACCCCCCTCTTCTAGTCAAAGAGTGTTGTCATATGCATTACATTAAGAAAACTTGAAGGTAAAAAGAAGGAAACTGTGGCGTGGGAACACACAATCAAAGTTACTCTGCTTACACTACGTTCTTTAAAGATGAAAGTATTAACAGCTAGGTTACCTAGATCTGACATGGACAATAATATAAAAGATCTCTTAACCTGAACATTTGTAATATGTCCTCCACCACTCTCATGCCTCATACCCTTGATGGTGTGAGACAGCAATTTCTTCATGCAATAAAGCAAGCACAAAGTACAGAAATAAATTCACACTATAATCTTTGTAGGAGGATTCTACTTCAAGCAAGGCCCTGCTTATACTACAATTAATTTTAATATTCTAGCAGGGAAGATTTTTTCCTTTTTTGTTTTAATCTGGGGACAAGAACAATTCCAGTAATAGAACGTCAACATTAATTTGAGGGGAGATGAAAAATGACTTAATAACACTGCAGCAGGATTAATATTGTACCATAGATCATAGAGCTATAAAACTCTTGACAAATTCATTTTTGTATCACTGTATATTCTTGCTAATAGGGCAGGGCACATCTGAGAGCCTGTTAATACCTTTTCTGTACAATCCAATATTAACTTACACAGGAGAGAATTTCTTTTAACAACAATAATTTCAGTTTACAGTCAGCAGGAAAAATCAGAAAGGTAAAAGGTTGAGACTTCATGCAGAACATTTTCCATTTGCTTCAGATCAACAGGTACAATTCAGAAGACAAATTCATTTTTATCAAGGAAAAATATTAGTCTAAGTGCCAAGAAAGCCATTGGAGTGCAACTACAGAGGTTTTAGCTTCTAATTGTCAACAGATACCAGAACAGTATGTGCCAGAAGCAGCCTTCTCTAAGGCAGCATAAACCTTGCCTCAGCTGGCAAAAGGACAGTGTCTTCATTGGCTGTGAACTGTTCCAAACACGTTCAAAAGACATCTGCAACTCAGAAGGGAAAGGAATAAGCAGTCCTACAAGATGCCCCAGTTGTTTTCACTCCCTGCAATAAGCCCTCTGAGCCAAGTCTTGCCCAATTCCCTTGGAAATCTCATACCTGCCTCACACTAGCAGATCAGACGGTGTCAAATCAATTGCATGGTGAGGTCACAAGAAAAGGGGTATCAGGCTGCTGTAAGAACCCAGATGGAAAGGAGATTTGCCTTATGCATTAATTGAAAGAACAGCAATAACTAGGCGGCATACCTGTTGTGAGATGGTTTGTGAGATGGATTGATGGGCTCTTTGGTGCCCAGAATGAAAAGCTGCCTACTACTACTGTGCTATTTACTTTTTATTCAGATGTAAACACAGAGGGGGAAAAGGTGATCAGATTAAAATCGTTACACTGAGCAACATGGGTCTAAGCCAGGATTTTTATTAGGGGGCAGGCGTTTTATTGGGGGGGGAAGCAATTTGTTGTGGGGGCAGAACCTCAGTGCTATGTGTTTTTATTGGTTTTTTATTGATTGGGGGCAGCTGCCGCTCCCTTGGCTGTGCCATGTCCATTACTGTGATTTAAGGAGCTTTAGAGTACCGTATTTTTCGCTCTATAGGACGCACTTTTTCCCCTCCAAAAATGAAGGGGAAATGTGTGTGCGTCCTATGGAGCGAATGCAGGCTCCCTGGCTTCAGCAATAGCAAGGCAAAGCCTCCGAAGCCTGCGCTCGGGAGGCTTTGCGTTGTTTCCGCTGAAGCCAGGAGAGTCTGCTCTTTGAGGCTGGCGGTGGGGAAAGCAGCGCTTCCCCCATCGCCAGCCCCAGAGATTGGGGGGCAGCGGGAAGGCGCGCAACGCCTTCCCGCTACTCTCCAACCCGGCTTCGAGGCTGGCGGTGGGGAAAGCAGCGCTTTCCCCATCGCCAGCCCCAGAGATTGGGGGGCAGCGGGAAGGCGTGCGACGCCTTCCCGCTACTCTCCAACCCGGGTTTGAGGCTGGCGGTGGGGAAAGCAGCGCCAGCATATAAAAGCAGGGTCAGCATATAAAAGTTTCATCTGTGGGAGCCAACAACATGGCTATAGGCATTATTAAATTTAAACATGCTAAATATAGAAAGTAAAAATGTAAGCATTAAAATACAATTGTCTTCAGTATTTGAAGCAAGGCCAGTAATTTTGTAACATTTTGTGTTTAGACAGAAAGTCCTAATGTATACAGTGAAGCAGTCCTTCCTATGCATTATGCAAATCAACAAAAACTGATTGACTATGCATATTTAATTTGACTTTTAAACCCTCAGAACTATTATCAAAAGCTTTTTACTCTTGAATAAGGCCATATGTTGCTCTTTAATTAGAACTATTTCCATTCTAAGCTTCCAGCCCATGTTGTTTCTGAGCTTTTTGGGTTTTTTTTAAGGTCATAATCTCTAAAGTGTCTTATGCACCCAAAAATGCAGAGTCGTGGTTGAAGGGAAGGGCGCTGAATTAAACTACTTCTGGAAAATTTCAGCCAGAAATCTGATAAGACTGTAGGTTTAATTAAAACAGCAACAACAGCGCATCAGGTTGCTAACACGTGGCAAAGTAAAGTTTAGCCACTTCTCAGTTTAATACCAAATATAGTTTCTTTTGGTATGTATATAAACATTCTACAGCTTGCCTTAATATCGCTACATCATTTTACACTGCATAACGCTGCCAGAATATGCAATGCTATCCCTCTCCATGGATCACAAATGGCAAATGAATCAACAGTTAGTAATTCATCTGTGTAACGAATAAGGTAATCAGGTTATTCAAGCACAGCCTTTTCACTGTCCTCCATTGAGTCTAATGACATCAAAACAGGCTGCAGTAAGATGAAACAACAAAACCAAGTAAAGTTAAAACCTGCATTTCCAACAAAATCTGAAAAGAAATATTGTTGTTAACAAAACACACACACACATATTAAGAAACTATCATGCAGTCACTATTGCTGAGACAACACGATCTAGTTGTGTATCAAAGAACAATTCTGCATCAATTGTCATGAAGGGCCAATTCCAGAATCTTTATTATTGGTGATGTGGCATGAGCTAGGATGAATACTACTTGATTCAAATTCCATGACATGGGCAATAGTTGTTAAACACTCCTGGGTCCAAGTATGCCCTCTTAAAGAGAGGACACAGCACTGCCACCTTCATAGTGCTCTTTTAGAAAGGAACCCATGTACAGAGCATTGCTCCTTATTTTGGCAACTGATCTCTTTTTAGTAAGTGCCTAACTCTGTGGTATCCAAGAACATGACAGTGTTATTAACCAAACAATAAACTGATCAACTGAGTTCCCTGAGACATGACTGGTGGTCTCTGCTTGTGTGCTACAATACTGAAGCTAAGGGAGTTACATAACTGTAATAAAAACTAATATTGGTTTGTATAATTCTGGACATCTCACATTTGCCAGATATGGACATGAAAGAAGGTAGAGGCAGTATTAACTATATACTTGATATATGACATCTTGCAATATTAGAGAACTTGCATTCAAAGGAATGGGGCTAAATAATATCAATTCATAATTGATGTGACTAAACTTTAGAACTGGCATAATAAAGACAAAATTCAGAAGGATCTTGCTTTTTAGCATAGACTAGTGAATGTGAAGTATTGCATATTTCTTTTTAAGGGAGTTAGTCAATATGAGGTTTGTAGTTAAGACAATGAATAGCAAACATGCTCAGAAAAGCTGCATTAAAATTGTTAACTAAGCCCACACTATTGGGAGATTTATAAACATATACTTCAGAAAGCACCACTGCCTGGTTATTATCTTCAAGATAATTTCTCAGCCAGTCACTTTGGGGGGAGCGGAAATGCATATAGGTTATCAGATAGGTGTTTGCTGCTCTTGTAAGAAGCACCACAAGAGGGAAACAGAAGCAGGGAATTCAAATTTTATTCCTGAAGTGACAAATGCTCTGTTATGATACTGCCCTGACCTGGCAACAGTTTTTCATGCTTTTGCAAGCACATGACCTAAAGAGTGTAATGCACTGTGTAGTGAACTATTGGTGCATCTGGCAACTCATCTCCTAAAGCAGTAGGCTGCCGAGATCCATTAGCCAATGCTCAAGCCTGTGTCCTGGTTTCCTTCCTACGTAACTGCTTTTTAGCACAATTTTAGATATTTGCTCTGAAGTTGCAAACTACCCCCCCCCATCTCTCTCACACACAAACATGCTCAGAAAGAAACAACATCTCACCTACATTCCTTAATAATGCCTATGGTCAGCTGGAGGAAAGGCCTCAATGTGTCTTTCATACATCACTTATGAACACCAATTGCAGTCAAAGGCACTACAGTGGTACCTCGGGTTAAGTACTTAATTCGTTCCAGAGGTCCGTACTTAACCTGAAATTGTTCTTAACCTGAAGCACCACTTTAGCTAATGGGGCCTCCTGCTGCTGCCGCGCCGCCGGAGCACAATTTCTGTTCTCATCCTGAAGCAAAGTTCTTAACCTGAAGCACTATTTCTGGGTTAGCGGAGTCTGTAACCTGAAGTGTATGTAACCTGAAGTGTATGTAACCCGAAGCATATGTAACCCGAGGTACCACTGTACTTCTTATATTCCAGTATCTAAACTCAAACTTGTGAATTCCAGTTATGCACCTTCCACACATGGAGAAAAAATGTTTGAGAGATGAGAAAGCAGGTTTTTAAATTAACATGACTTACTTTGTACTTGCCTGTGTGCATTGCTGTAACAAACCAGGCTTTGCCTCTGCACAGTGTGTTATAGGGCCCCTAAAACGAAGTGGGTAAATGGCATTTGGGGGTCATCATTTTAATTTTTACATAAAGCCAGGAGTGTCCATTACAGTTTAACAAATAAGAAGAAAGATGCAGTCACAATCATGTCAGGAATACAATGGGAGATGGACTACACAGAAACGAACTGCATTTTTGTGGTTTAAAGGTAACCCACAAAAGGCATTGCCTCCAAGTACACTGCCTGTGTCTTCCTTTTAGAAGAAGATAAACAACTCCGGGAAGAGGGCAAGGCCCAAGACCTACTAACCATTATCGAAGTAAAGAAGAAATATGGTTCATATTGTTTCACTGGAAACAACTTTGTCCTGAGGTAAACAGAGCTTACAAGAAAATAAATGGTTTCTATTTTACTCTGTGTATCCTTGAGTAATTCTTTGACACTTTCTACCATTCTCAAGAGGTAAATTTGTTTTTGGTGAATCATGATGTACACAAGACACCAGTGACTAGTTTCTGGCAATGCTGCAAGAAGTCAGCACTAAAGATACACCCCCTCAAGTCCTGTATAGATATATATATCTCTGTCTTGACAAACAATACTATGTAACAGTCAAGAAATTTGTTGGGAATGGTATACGTACTGAATTGAAATGATGGCACCTTGGGCCACCTCCTACCCCACCTATAACAGGGTTTATTAGCAGTTCAGTATGACCTTCTTATTTTGAAAGTGTTCACAGGAGGCCACTGCTCATTACAAGCCAATTAATGCCAGCAACAAGTTAAATTAATCTTCTCACCATAATTCTTGGAGGCCACAATGATTCTAGGTCTATCAAGGTTAGTATTTTAATTGCTTGTCATTCTAAGTCGGGAGAGCAATAAAGAAAGAGGGTGTTTAGGTAATTCTTGTCTTTCGCCCACCCACCCCGCTCGCTATCAATTAGCAGAAGCCTTGAAGACATGGAGCATTGTACTGTATTTCTATAAACCACAAACAACTCTGAATAATGCATGTTTCTAATGACAAACATTATGACAATAAGAAAGGATGAATTTGGCTACCCCTCAAAAAAGGAATGTATTATTGGCATTTTGAAATTCACTCTCTCATAGGTTGGTCTCCTTTTTGAAGAGAAAGAGTTAAACAGTTCCTTTTACTCCCAAAGGATTTTAATCCCACTCAGCGGTGCCATGTTTTATTTAAAACATACTCTCTCTCAGTAACCACTTGTTCTAATTGGCAAGGCAAGGCAAGGTCCCAAAAGCACACAGCTCGTTACATTCAGTTTGGATTACAAAAACACGATGAAACAAACTGCATCGAAATGTACAAATTAACGGCTCAGGAGTGCACGACACGGACGTGGAATTAGATTGTAATATGGAACCAACTCTACAGGGAGGCTGGGGAACAAATCACTAGTGTCTTTATAAACTATACAAGGTTTCCAAATGAGCAAATACAGAAAACAGAGGACAAGTTTTTCCATAATTCAACTAAATTGCTAAACATGGACAGAAGAGAAGATTCCTTCTCTCCCACTCCAGTCAGCATACATGCAACAAGAGAACAGGTGCTACCAAAATAATAATAATAATAATAATAATAATAATAATAATAATAATAATAATAAAAAAAAAACAACAACTAAAGAAATCATACTGACCAGCCCTTAGCTTCCTTCACACTGTCAACATAGAAAAGTCTCTTCACAACTAAGTCATCTGAGAACATGCACACACAGGCGACTAAATTAGATATGATGTTTCAGCAGGCCTTGCGCAGAGCAAGGTTAATGGTCAAGAACTGAGAACATGATATTAAGAAGAAATATGAAGCGAGACTATTACGAAGTCATAACACAAATCAGACACACTTAATCGGAGAGGAGAATGCACAGCGTCACACACACATATATTTGTGAAAGGCTTTCCATATGTCTTTGACCACAAAACTTCAGTGATGGTTTGTGAAGTCTGCCAGGCATTCAAAGGACCAGAATGGGGTCAAACACTAAAGCAGGATTCAGACCTTTAGGATGGCTAGCATCCAACAGTTACCATTTAACAGTAAATATGTAACATTTTACAGAATTAAAATGTCCCAGATTAAGCCATATTGATATGATATTCCAACGACATATCAAAGGTTCTCAAGGATGTTAATGAAGGGGGACCCATCCATGGAATGGGTAATTGGATCCAACTCTCTTTTTTAATAGTTGGAATCTAAGTAGTTGAAGGAACGCTTACAACCCTATATCCTGTAACCCTAAGATATCACCCTATCTCCTTCTCCCTTATTAGACCTGAAGCATATGCCAACTAAAGAGCCCTTCTGGCTATGGCACTCAATCAATGCACCACCATCCTCAGGGGCATTTACCTGGCACCAACATTTCTTCATTTTTGGTGCTTGGCAAAACCCTTTTTAGTCTCTCAGGCTTTTAAAGTATTTTTCGGCATTTTAAACTCTTGCTGACTGCTCTGGTTTTATCTGCTGGCTGTTTTTATTGTGTGGCTTTATTATCTCCATTTTGTAATCCATCCGGGAACCTAATGTGATGACCAGAGGTATTACTTTAAATAGATTTTATCATCAGATGTAGAATACACTCACCCCCTCTCAACTTCTCATTCTGCACTGTTGTAACTCAATTGTTAATCTAAAACAGGGATGGGTAATGTGGCGCCCTCCAGATGTTGTCAGACTATAACTCTCATTATCCCTGGCCATTGCTGCCTGGGACTAATAGGAGCCCAACAACACCTGAAGGTCCACTTGTTCCCTTCCCCCGATCTAAAAATGTTAATTTGTGAGCAAAACACAAGTCAGCTATATAATTTAAGCATTTTGGATATTTTAAAGATCTACATACATTTTGAGAACAGTGGAAAGATGGATCTGTTATCTACATATATACAGCTATGGGGTACATTTATTACCATTTAAAGCAATAGTTATGCTGCTAACATTTTTAAAAGCATGCTAAATCAGTTCCGTATAAAACAGACAGGAACACAAAGTACTGCCAGCTTCACAATGCTAGTCGGAGAATGACTTCAGCAACAGTCTTGCACTAGACACTCAACAGGCTACGGCTATAAAGGCAAGCCTGAATGCTGTTAAAATACACCACAAAGCACTGGCCTAATGGAGAAACACAAATTGAGGTGCCAACTTCTATCAGGCTTTAATGCAGGAGAAATTGTACTGCAGCCCTCCTATTCACAAGAGGATGTTCTTGAACAGACAGCTCAGAGCACAACTCCCCCTTTCATGGAATGCAAGCACGTCCTACTCTGCTATTGTGCATCTGGAAATTTCTTTCCGCTGACAGCCGGCTACTAAATTTCAATATAGAATGGGAGATCTGAAATATTCAAATTGCCAGTATTTGGAAATTCTTAAGGAAACATTAACAGGGCAAATTGTGCTATATTTGTATTGCAGTGGATAGCATTGTTGAAACTTAAGACTCTAGTGCCAGGACCAAGAGGGTCAAGCTTCTATGTAGGGTTAAACAATAGCTTCACATTATCTCCGTAACACACCCACATTTGGTTTTTGAATAGAGCCTGTTAAAGTGATAGATGAATATAAAGTCCTACATAGTTCTAGATTCTTGTACCAGCAGCAGGGAGCACTGTGAATCTAAAAACAATTCAGGAGTCAGGTGGCAGGGTGAGGTGGAAGAGATGAGAGAGAGCACAAAGTTCTTCTATTAAAGAAGAAAATGATGCCTTTAGTCACTTAATGAGCCAATTTGATAAGCCCATAAAATGACACGTTGAGTCCTTCAACCTGCCACAAAGAGAGGTGAAGCACTAATCTGAAGCATAATGATTGGGCACTAAAGCAGCTTTTATAGTTTTCTAAACCTATAGTGAAGATAAAACCAAGACAATTTTGATTTAAGTAAACCCACTTTACAGGAGAGATTCCATTTAGCGCACAGTTATATTCTATTTTCTTGTCGCAGACATACATAAACTAATATAAAAAAAAGTCAAGGTGCCGAAATAAAAATCTATTCTGGAATAAAGCATTTAAACTCGCTCCACTGTCAACAATAATGTTTTCTTCTATCTTGTAGAATTTGTTTATATTTGATATTATTTTAACTTGCCAGAACAGCTGGCCGAAAGGGAAGATTTCATGATGTAGCTCAAAGCAAATCAATCACATTATTCAGGCTTACTATTTTAGGGCATGCTGTGCAGCTGCAATGCATACTCCTATTATGTAGCAGTATGGATAAAAAAGTCTTGCTATCAAGTATCAACCAGTGGATCAGGTATGGGGCTTTTTATCTCTGCACACCATAGACTCGCTGGAAAAATGCCTTACAATCCCTCAAGCCTCAGAAACCAATGTTTAGAGCAACAACAATAGTGATCTACTTCATAAGGCAACTGAAAGGAACAATGATCTCAAAGCATTTTGTACATCAGAAGGCACAAACTGAAACATTAAAAATTACTGAAGCTTCGTACAAATTGAAAGACTTGCCTATGAAGGTTCATGGCACAATAAATGAATTGTTCTCCCTTTAATCATCTTACAAAACTACTTTCTCCCTTCTCTAGTGTTTATAATGTGTCACTTTTTAAATTGAGAATGCCCTCAGTTTCTACTTTAAATGCCTCTCCTTACTCAGTTTGTGGTCAAAAAACTGTTGTTGGTGGTGTAGTAACAACAACAACACTTTATAACCTGCCTTTCTTCCTGATAGGGACCTAAGGTGGACTGCAGCAAAAAAAAAAAAGCTATTAAAAACACAATTTTTTAAAAAAATAAACAATTAAACACTGATAAAGAGTGTGTGTGTGTGTGTGTGTGTGTGTGTGTACTCTATTAACAACTGACAAAGAAAAGATCCGCTGGAGATGCAGTAGCTTTAAGCTGCTTAATTAACCATCACATTTATAAAATATTTTCAATGAACACATTAGCATATTTTTCAGAATCTACTGCTGTGACTCGGAAATAGTTTGGAAAGACAGTAGGTCTGTTCCTTTTTAGTCTTTTGCCATCTCCACTTGTCCCCCTCCGCTTCCCATTCCTTCAGAGTAAAGGAGAATAAAGAAACATTTCTCTCAGCCTTATTGTTGTTCATCACATCATAAGTAGCTGGGCTAAAGTGTCCAGATTTGGAGAATTGGGGGTGGGATGGGGAGAGTATGGCACTCTTATCTGTTTCCCCTTTATGATAACCTACAAGATGCAGGGAGCCTGTATGGGGCAATTGCTTAGTAACTCAGACAGCACGTTTAAAACTTTCCCATCACTCCACACACCCTGTCTCTACATGCTATTATGTAGGGTGTCTGTTGTAGTAACCAAATTGCTCTATCAGGTTCAGTACTTCAGTTAATGCAAAACAAGACTAAATATTTACCTGAAAGCTGCAGTGGGCAGTATCCAACTAACTTGTGTCAGCGTAAAGATCGACACTCGAACAACAGAACTTCCCATCTCCTATCTCCCCACCACACCCCATGCCCTTCCCAAATCTGTTCCGGAGGGTTGTGGGAACCTCAGAAAAGACTGGAGAAAGTTCCATTACACAAGCACAAATACATGTTCTGCAAAACAGATACAGTGGTACCTCGCAAGACGAAATTAATTCATTCTGAGAGTTTTTTCGTCTTGCGAATTTTTCGTCTTGCGAAGCACAGATTCCCTGGGTATTAACGGTTTTAAGAAAACGGAAACAAACTCACAAGACATTTTCGTCTTGCGAAGCAAGCCCATAGGGAAATTCGTCTTGCAAATCAACTCAAAAAATGAAAAACTCTTTCGTCTTGCGAGTTTTTCGTCTTACGAGGCATTCATCTTGCGAGGTACCACTGTAGTGCCCAATGAATACAAGGAAAAGGCAATAAAGTAAAAAGAGTAACGGTAAAGATTTAGGTTCAATTCACTAATCTGAAACTGTATCAACTGCAATTCTCTGATTTATTTTTATAATTGTGTGAGCATAATAAATTAGAATAATGGGGAGTGTGGGGGTTGGTTGGTTTTTCTTCCTGCTTTTATTATACATTTTGTGGTTTTTATCTTGTATTTTCATGTTGTGAACCACCCTGAGATCCATGGCTAAAGGGCAGTATGCAAATTTAATACAAAAAATGTAAACCTCTTAGGTTAGCAATTTATGGCGAGAAGATCTGCCACTCCAGCTGCACCTTATTAAAGTGGCACAACTAAGCAATTTAGTAGGTGTTGAGAAGGGTCTCAAACAGGGGCTTCCAGCAGCCAGACATCAAAACCTTACCACCTGTGCCACCAATACTCTAATACAATTCTACGTGAAACTTTACATTATTTCCTTTATTTGGATGCTGAGCCCCTGCTGTTTACAGCAAGTTAAATGGGGTTGCCAAGCAGCATTTGATCTTGTCGCTTATTACTTGCTATTTCAAAAATCTGAAACCAGTTTCCTGAGTTCTCCTTTTTCCTACCTACTCCAGTCTTAAGAGATTGTCCCATGAGTGCTGTACAGCAAATCCTCAGGACAATTAGGCATATTCCCTAGCCCCATAGAATGCATGAGATCACAATAAATGTGAAATATGGGGAAATTAGTATAAAGGATTAAAACAACCACCTTTTGTGTAACTCACTTGACCTAATCATTTACATATTCCATTCTTATTTCTATGATCTGGAGCAAAGGATGTTGGGCTGTGCAATGGACATGGATAGCACAATTGTTTTACAGGATTTCAATTAATATTGTTGGTTTACTAACCTGTTTCATTGTGTGGATTTCTTTTTTCTAAAAAAAGAGAGAAAGAAAATGAAGTGAAAATCAAGAACTCTCAGGTTTTTCTTTATACATTCAGTTTGCAATATTCTAATTAAATGTAAACATGAAAAAATTGCACTATAAAATACCCATTTTAGAGTGTTTCAGTATATCAGAAGTAAAGCCCATCATTCCTTTAACCTTCTACATTGTATTAAAGTTGAACATTTTTCTTACTTAAGTGGCCTGGCTAAAATCCCAGGGTGCTACGTTAACTTGTTTTCAAGTCTCAGAGGCAAAATGCCGGTCATAATACTATCAGAGGACTTCTTACACAATATGATGATGGAACACAATTGGCATTTAGGCAGCCACATTATATTTGCACTAAACGTTTACGCTTAACTCTCTGATAGTGTAAAAAAAGACCACAGTCATGGGTTTGGACACAGCACTAAGCTGACCCTTTTGTGGCTTGTTTATTCACTAGCCTGAAGGGAGGAGCAAATAGGAAGTGATGCAGCTGTTTACACTAGCAGAGCATATAAAGTAAAGGTTCATAACTTATTGTTACATGTAAACATGGACAACATGTAAAATGGTGCCTGTTTGAATCTGGTTTTGCCGGAAAAGGAATACCATAGGGCTTTAAAAGGTAGGCAAATTTATTGTAGAATAAGCATCTGTGGGCTACACCCACCCTGGACTTCTCTGGGAAGAAGGATGGGATATATATTTCACAGAATCACAGCTGGAAGGGACCTTAAGGGTCATCTAGTCCAACCCCTGCAATAAAGGAATCTTTTTGCCCAACATGGGGCTTGAATCCATGACCATGAGACTTGGTCTCATGCTCTAACAATTGAGGTATTTTAATAAATAGTAATAATTATTAAGTGCATTTCATAAAATTTGCTTTAGTTCCAAAGCTAAATTGTTAAGGCTTATGGCTTCTGCTACAAAATATCCAATATTGGGTGATGGGGTTTTATAGGAAGTTACTCTTTGCATGCTCCAAGTTGCCTATCTCCTGCAGAGATAAAAAGTGTGGTTATATCTCAATGGAAATCTATGATCTCTGCTGCTCCTGCCTATTTTAAACAAAACAATGACCCTAATATTTAATCTGTCATGGTTCTTTGACATATTTTCTTTCTTTGAGAAATAGCTGATACAGTGGTGCCCCGCAAGACGAATGCCTCGCAAAACGAAAAACGCGCAAGACGAAAGGGTTTTTCTGTTTTTGCGTCGCTTCGCTAGACGATTTTCCCTATGGGCTTGCTTCGCAAGACGAAACGTCTTGCAAGTTGTTTCCTTTTTCTTAAAGCCGCTAAGCCGTTAATAGTCGCTAAGCCGCTAATAGCCGTGCTTCGCAAGACGAAAAAACCGCAAGACGAAGAGACTCGCGGAACGGATTAATTTCGTCTTGCGAGGCACCACTGTATCTTTTGCATGCCTCTGAAATACTTCAACATTCTAAAAATCAACACTTGTAATTACACAACCAAATTCAACTATAGACTTATCTACAAAAGTGTTCCTACTAATATAGTGCTACCTTGTAATTTTGATACTGTAACAAGAGCAGCAAAAGCTCAAGAGCACTTTGTTACAACAGCCTAGTAACTTAAAAGCAGCAAAGGCACAACAAAGGGCTTTGTTCATTCAATTGGTGGTACTACTATTACTAATTTCTTCTATTGCAGGCTGCATTTTGTGCACTCAAAGGTTTTACAGTACTCATCTCATTCATTTATCCTCACAACCGCTCTTTAAATTACACCACTCTTTCTCCCACTTTACATAATGGGACTTGCCTATAGTGACTTAGCTTGTAGATATATTACATCATGTATGTCAATCCACAGAATTCTATAATGGTTTATTTCCATTGGTCATATGATTATAATGTTACAGGGCTGCAGAACATGAGAACTAAGAATCTCTGCTCCAAATTAGAGGTCAGTCTTAAAGAAGTCAGAGGGCTGGATGAGACCAACAAGAACAGAATTCACAATCTTGCTCAACTGCAGTATTGCACACGTCTGAGCAAATATCTGTCTGTCTCTTTGCCTTTTCCCCCCATTTGTAAAATGTGGATAATAGTGACTACTCTTATGAGAGGACAAAATGAAACACGGTAAAAAGCACTTTATATAGTGACAAGAGATAATAGGCAACAAGGCTGTAGATTGGAAATTGAGTTATTTTCCACCATTAGACAATATAGTTAAATATATTTATATTGCTAGAGACTTACAGGTGGAAGAGAAATATTTTCCCATCCAGTACTGGAGCTACAAACACAATTCTTAGTTCCAGTTAACATAATTAAAGCCTGCTCTATTGAACTAGAAATTCTAAAACTGCAATCTGAACTCTTAATGCGAGTAGCTTTGACAGGAGTTGTCTAGTTCAAGGGCATTCCAGAGTTCTGTAAACTTTGCTGAGTGAAGGCTTGATTGGTGCCTGTACGCAAGAGGCTCTTGCTTTTATACACACTGGAGATTGTTTCAACAAACTTGAGCAAATAAATGAAGCACCGGAGTGAGGAGAATCTGATTTCATGCACACACACTAAGAAACAGACACCCACACATAAACTCCAAGGGGGATGCCAACTATGTGCTTTAGATTGCCTATTTCAAAAAGGAGAGAGAGAGAGATCTCAAAACCAAACCTTTACATTGCACTTACCAGCAAAGCATTTGGAACAGAGATTCATAGTCTTGCTGGACCTGGAGTAAGAGGGGGAAAAGGAGAGCTTAATATTCCTGATGGTAGTTAGCACAGGTTTATTTTATTTAGGGGGGGGGAGAGAGACAGACTAGAACAAGAATAAAAGTAAACAACTGCTGAAGTAAATAGTTGTGCTCTGTTGGAGAAAAATAAAGTAGCCAAATCATCTTCATAAATACACTTTTCAGCGACACATGACAGAAAGACTAATTATTTCACTTGAATGTTACAACTCTCCACAGATGTAGTGTATCACCACAACAAGCAGTACAACATTAGTATCTATAGTTCAAATCCATTTGTATCTGAAAGGCTGAAGTGGGGAAACGTTATAGTTCAGAAGAGAACAATTCAATTACACTAATCCCCTACCAAAACCCAATAAGGAATAGATATACTCTCCAAGTAAACATATACTACTTAGTCTCATCTCAACGCTACTGGAGGAGCCTCTCTCTCTGAAACAGACCAATGTTGTCTTCTAATTCAGAGCTTCCATTTTTAACCACTACAGTAAATATCTCCATGACTTTCTTCTGTAACATTTCTTTTAAAATGAAACTCATCTCTCACCCTTACAACCGAAGATAATTTAAGATTGAAAATGTAGATGGATTTCTGAAATTTCATCAGGCAGCACAAGGGCTGTTACTGGGCAAGAAGCACTTCTACTGGGTAAGAAGGCTTTGGTAACAACCTTGTATTCTTCCCATCACTTTCCCAGTAGGAACTGTGGAGCAGATCCAGACAAATTACCAAATATTCAACATACCAAACAACAGATTACCAAACACTTTAAAAGGAGAGATATTGGAGTCATGGGAGACTTCAACTGCCCCATCTTTTGGAACTCAAACTCTGCCAATAATGTAAGGTCCAACAAATTCCTCCCTTGCCTCACTGATAATTTCATTTCCCAGAAGAAGGAAGAAGCAACAAAGGAGCCATCTATCTTGCACTTGGCCTTTGCCAACAGAGAGGATCTAATTGACGAAGTGATCATGTCCTCTTGGGTTTTGTGATGCAGAGGCAAGGGAAAGCTAAGTGTAGTCACACATGCAGTCTGGACTTTTAAGAAGACCAGTTTCAAAAAGCTTAAGGAACTACTGGGTGAGCGCCTATGGTCAGAAATACTCAAAGAGAAGGGAATCCAAAAATGGATGGAAGTTTCTTAAAAGGTGAAATACTGAAGGCACAAATGCAGACAATTCCAATGAGAAAGAAAAGTAGGAGGCATCACCCAAAAGGAAAGCACTGCTCAACTTGGTGATAACAGAATAAACAATGCAATAAGGGAACTGCAGTGCAAGATAGGAAAAGAGGTGGTGAGGGAAGACCTAGCTACTTTAAATGAATGTAAACAACCTGATGCACTTAATGAGCTGCTCCCAATGATACTAAAGGAGCTTGAGGATTTAATCTGAGAGCCTCTGTCGATAATCTTTGAGAATGGAGAACAGGTGATGTCCCTGCAGCCTGGAGGCGGGGAAATGTTGTCCCCATCTTCAAAAAGTGTGTGTGTGTGGAGAAGACACGGGTAACTAAGACTGGTGAGCTTGACAACGATACCAGAAAAAGTCCTAGAACAAATAATTAAACAGTCCATCTGTGAGCACTTAGCAAAGGATGCTGTGATTACTAAGACCCAGCATGGGTTTTTCAAAAATAAGTCATGCCAAATAAATCTAATTTCTTCTTTTTTTATGGAGTTACAAGCTTGATGGATCAGGGGAATGCTGTGGACATAGCGTATCTTGATTCCATTAAGGCTGGTAAAATGTAGGTTGAACAAGGTAACCGTAGCAGATTACCTCAGAGAACTGGGCCAGTGGAAGTTTCCAACTCCTACACCACCCTACTTCTCAATCAAACACTTTGCCTGCTGCTGTGTGCAGGAAACCCATCGATACTATTTACCTATTTACCTGCCACAGCACAAAGTGAAACAAAGGAGCATTAAACATAACATTTCTAAGTGTCATAAGGAACACAGACACGCCTCAGTCTGATTATTAAAATCAAGCATAGACCTCCAAAGCTTCTATGTGCTTATTCTACTCAAGTAGTACAAACACTCTGTGCCAACAACTTGCACAGATTATCTACCTTGAGGAAAAATCACAAAAATTAAACCAGCAGGCTAAGTCAACACCTGCATTGTTAGTATGCTGCACTTTTGTGCCATTTGCTTGGAAGTTTGATTGTTTGAAGTAATTCAGTAAGCTGCAGCTTCCCTGAGAAGCCATTAAATCTCAGGACCAGCTAAAAAAGGAAGATGCAGAGTTTAAATGGTTCAGACAGAGAGATTTTCAACTTTGTTTGAGCATTAAGAAGGTAGGCTAGTTTCAATTTGAAGTCTCCATAGAATTTTTTCAAATGTTCATATTCTGGTACAAAAATTGCAAGACAGACATTGTGTGTGTGTTTAATAACAGGGCTATGAATTCTGGAAGTAGCAACAGCTTGTGTGTCATCTTTTAAGGCAAAGAATAGTTTAAACGCTGTTGACTGAGTTTCAAAAGTCAATCATTATGCAAGTACAAGGAAACAAACAGGAAGGAAACAAATGTCAGACACCATGAAGCAAATGAATAGGCTAATTTTCAAGTCACAGCAGAGAAAAAGGGTAGGGTAATGGACTCTAGTTCCAGAAATATTTCACTTTTCAAAGCAGAAAAAGGCTTTATTTGCACACTAACAGCTTTATGTAAAGTGATGTACAAGTATATCAAGAATAGGTACACTACATTTTTGTTGAAGGTGACCTACAATATTCATACAGAGCTCAGTGACATTTTCATGATGGAAAATAGTATTTATACATTGCTTGCCTTTTGCTGGACCTATCAACTGGAGGCAATTGTTATTTCTTGAAGTGTGCTTTAGCACCATCATACTGCTAGCAATACAGCTGAGATACACTATTTGACCAAGTAAAGTTCTGATCAGATTAAGATTCAGTATTTCCTACTACATTGTAGAATGGCAAGGAACAGTCTTGCTTAGGACTTCTAGTACTCTACAATATAATAACTCTCAGCTGAACATAAATTGTTTGCTGTTTACCTTCTTACATCTAAAAATAATCCTAGTTCTCAAAGCAGCAGACGATATGATAAACCTAGACTGCACTATTTGAATTGCAGGTATGGACTCCTTATTTTGGAGACTTTGGGGTTTGTTTGTTTATTCAAAAAAATGTGTTTTCTTGATTTTCAAAGTTTACAGAAGCTGTTATAATAAAAAGAACAAGAATAAAATACTAAAGTGGTAACCAAATTAAGAAAACAATTTTAATCTGTCTTGTTTGTATTATTATTTTATAATATTTTATAATTTTTATATTATAAAATAATTTATATTATACACTGCTATAATATCTACAGTCTATATAATATGTTCAGATAAATAACTATTAATTGTTCCCTCCATACAATAACATCCTACACGTTACCAAAGGTGCCAGAGAGAATAGTTCTAAGCCTTGTCTAGACATATAGAGCAGGATTCTCCTAATGAACTCCATCAGTTGAAGCTCTACACTAGGGTTTCTGCTTGTACAAGGGGCTTCTCCACTCCCCCTGTGCACCCCCTGAAGTAAGCTCGGGGGGGGGGGGTCAGGAGAAACCCAGAACAACACATGGAGAAGGAAGGTGGGATCGTTCCATCTGGCAAGCTGATATGCTGCACAGATGGAACATTTGTTAACACTGTATGGGCCTATGGCCGTAATAAATGATATTCTATTCTATTCTATTCTCATTTGTTAACAGCTTGTTGTTGAATTCCTCCCTCAGTCTCCAAGTCCAGACACAGATTTGCCCATTCATCAGCAACCTGACAACTAGGCCTCAGAAAAAAATAGTTACTGAAGCATTTGTACTTCTAAAGCCTTGCATTTATGTAGTAGTATTAAATCTTTTTAGGAAATGCTTTCATGAACCAGGAACTTTTAATGGCATTCCAATTGCTTGTGCTCCCTTCCTATTAAAGAAATGATGATGCTAAATGGCACAATTTTCTGCATTATATATCAACAGAGGTTTTTCTGCACAGTAGCCTGATTCACACATCATGCTAAACCAAACCATAGCTTAGTGAGAACATGTAAGCTGCTGGACAGGAGAATGCAACCAATTTGTTCCTCTTTTCTGCTGAGCTAAGCCATGATCTGACTTGTTTAGCCTGGAAAACAGGAGACAGAGGAGATATGATAAAGGTAAAGGTAAAGGACTCCTGACAGTTAAGTCCAGTCACAGACAACTCTGGAGTTGTGGCGCTCATCTTGCTTTACAGGCCGAGGGAGCCGGCGTTTGTCCACAGACAGTTTTTCCAGGTCACGTGGCCAGCATGATTAAGCCGTTTCTGGCACAATGGAACACCGAAACCAGAGCAGCACACGGAAATGCTGTTTACCTTCCCGCCCGAGTGGTACCTATTTATCTACTTGCACTTTTGGGCGTGCTTTTGAACTGCTAGATTGGCAGAAGCTGGGACCGAGAACGGGAACTCACCCCATCACGGGGATTCGAACCTCTGACCTTCTGATTGGCAAGCCCAAGAGGCTCAGTGGTTTAGACCACAGCGCCACCCACATCCCATAGGAGATATGATAGCCATCTTCAAATACCTAAAGGGCTGTCACATGGGAAATGAACAAAGCTTGTTTTCTCCTGCTGTGATTCTACGACTTGCTGTGACATCCAGGTTCAGGATTCTGGTTTAGCTCTCTCCAGACTAACCACGAACTGTAACCACAGTTTGTCCTAGGTTTACAACTTGCAGTTTGTCTGGCCGAACTAAGCTTAGCTGAGTGCAGCACAACAACAAAACAAGTGAAAAGAAGCAAAGCAGCTGCAATCATGTCTCCCAAGAGCCAATAAGCTCACATTTTTGTGCTAATTCATGGTCTGGCTTAGCAAACCAGATCACTGGAATATGTACCTTATTACTGTATACTGTAGTTCCCACATGCTGGCACTAATCCAGCAAAAGCTAACCACTACCAAGTACCACTGATACCATGGGAAGAAATTATTTCCCATGAAGCTTAGCTGGTGCCTTCCACAATTTCCATGTTAGCCTGTGGCAGCAAAAATATAGTCTCTAAACATGTTACAAGAGTCCAAGAACTTTATTATCGTGCAAGCTTTCATGGAATTAAAATCAACACTTTTGTGATAATAATGAATTGTTTTGTATACATAAGACTTAACCTGGAAGACCTAACCTGGTATTTATTGCATTTCATTTCAATTTGACTATTGTGTAGATGTACCTGCCAAATCATGGATAACATTCCATGCACTTGGTAAAGTGAACACTAGTCCACAAAACCTTATTGCTGTAAAGAAGGTATTTATGTCTGAGGTGCAACAGGACTCCTTGCTGTTTTAGTTTCTGCGGGTTTATGAGCACTATGTGCAACTTTTCTATCAAAGGGTTGTGCTGACTGAGTCATGATGCAATATCCTTGTGAGGATATTCAAGTTCTTCTCTCTCCAAGACATAGGTCAAGGGAAGGAACAAGATAGGCCATACCTTATTAATTTTTGCACATTTAGGCAGGTGGGCTAGTACCATTTTTTGTGGCTAGTAGCAAGCACAACTGCACTACAGAATGGAATGCTACTGCTAGTATTGCTTTCTGCATTTTTTTAGAAGTCCAGCTGAAGGATATGTAGAGATCACTAATTTCTTCAAGAAATTAAAAAGATAGTTATTTTATGAAACAACAGTTTTCTTTTTCCTTTCTTTGGATGGTACAAATTACATATTTGTTTAGAAGTTACACAGATGCTGATAGTGGCAAGAACCAGTTCATATCATTACAATCCAATTTTACATAACATTAGATTCTCTTATAATGGAAGCCTCAACTGAACTCTGCAATGCCTTCCTCAATTTATAACAAGCAAAACAGAAAGGGATGCAGCTGTACACCTACAAAAATGAAATTTTCAGATAAGGGAAGCATTTTCTTCAGCAACAGGGAGCGGCGCTGCTATTTTTACATGCATTAGGAAGCACATGGCATAAAATCCAGACACTCAGCTTTCATCCTTGCAGCTGCAGTACATAAAACATGAAGATAGCACCTTAAAATCTTCCATGTTTAGGGGATTTAGAATCTGTATGTGCATGGCAACCTGCCCCTTCCTCATAGTTCCTGACCATGCTTCCACATTCATATCTTTTCTCTGACCTATTATTTATCTACCGCTATCTCCACACAACAAACTTCCACATATGAGAATATTGGAATACATTTCCCGGGAAAATCCAAAAATTGAGTATTTAAGAAATGCTGCAAAATAATTTTATTCTAGTAAATTTACAGAAATTTTGTTGAGTATTTAATATTAGAATACTATTGATATCATTTCAGATATCAAAGTACAATATAAAATATCAAGTATCTTGAACTTTACTTAAGCCTGAGCTCCTAATCTGGCACCCATGGGCACCACAACATCCTCAGACATACTCTTTAGAGCCTGCCCGGGCCCTGTGCTTAAACCTTTTTTTTTTAACTGAGGCCGAGGGGTTTTTTGGCTTTGGGGTGTTATTGAAGGAGAGCGTTACTTGCTTTTTTGTCAGTTTTAGGGTGTGTGCGCGTGTTTTGGCCACTGGCAGGAGGTGTTCTGAGCACTGACAGTTTCTTCGGCAATATGGGCATTTACAGTGCCCACAACAATTCCAAGATTTCTAGATGTGCCCCCAGGTCCAAAGAGGCTGAGAAACTCCGACTAAAGTTATTCCACATGCAGAATTGGTTAGATATGATTTAAGAAACTACTTAAGGAAGTTAAGGACAGAAACTCTCTTGCTACTAACAGCCATTTACTCTTCCAAAGACTAAAATTTGTTCATTGTAATATCTCATTCTTCAATCTGACAGCTCCCTGGGCAGCATTATTTTCCCTTATTAGTCAAGGTATACTAAATGGCAACCCCAAACACATCTTGGCTCCTTCTAAAGCAAGCATTGTGCTAATCTCTATATTCTACAGCGGGCAAAGTATAATATTTGGGATATCTCTCACAGAAGAGGTGTTCCAAGCCCCCTTTGAAAAGGCTGTTAAAAATTGTAGAAGCAGCCTTCAAAAAAAGAAACAGTGGCCTAGTCAGAGGTACATGATCTAGGCTTAATAAATGAAGACACACACACAAGCCTTGTGCCTGCACTTCTGTTGTTAACGTCATTCTGTGGCCTTTCTCCCTTCTCAGTCTGCAACAATCGAAAATCTCCTGGTTAATTAACCACGGCTTCCTGCTATGCCTAAACCTGAAAACTACAGTTACCAAACTGCAACAAACCACCATCTTAAAATCAACTTCGAACTACTGTCAAATTTCAAAGTTGAAAAGGTATAAAACCAACCAGGGCAGGATCTGTTTTTGTACTAATTCAGAAGTACTATGGCAAAAAATTAAGATTCAACAAGAGGAGAGAACTTTAAAAAGCGATACAGAACTCCCTGCTAATACATAAACACTTTATAATAATGCCAAGGGCAGCATATCTTCTATGTCACTATCTTCAAATGATTTCCAATTCAGAGAGGCTCCCAGGATGCAAGGATAAGCAGTACAAAAAAGTTGTCTAATCTACGAGTGAAAGTGACAATGACAAAACTAAGTATTCATTTCCTGGCCTTTATGGGCATGTTCAGTTCATAGCATTTGCAGGCATGTCCTTGAAAGGGACAAACCCTGTGCAATCTGTTATGAAGCAGAGTAGTCAAGTTTTTATACTAAGTGATTAATGAGCTGACAAGCAGAGTTAACACAACTGTACTAACTGTTAAGATTAAAACAATTATACAACTGGTGTGTGATGAAGAACATAAGGCCCTTCATGCAGCAACAGGCACAGGGAGAAGAGAACCATAAACATACATTTAAGAGTGACTCCAAAGAGGCAAGCTGAGCAATTGCTCTGCTTAGGAAAGTAATGCCTATGAAAACATTGGCAAAGTGAAAAACCAACTATAGACATGATACAGTAGTTCCAAAGAGAAGCTGAAAGGTTAGGGAGTGTAAAAGTACGGGTATCATTCACTTCCAGCTTTTGTTCTGCTGGAAGCAATATTTTCCAAGTATTAGCTTTAAAGGGAAAAAGGAATAATGGTGTCTATAATGAGCTATCCAAGCAACTATTGATTTGCTTAGATTAAAAAGTTTATCAGTGCAGAGCTGAAACTGATGGAACCAACAGCTGATCGGCAGCAAAAACTACCATGGCAACACTGGGAACTGATATGAATATATTCTCCTGCCCATTTACCAAAATTATCTGGGAAGACATCTGCTCTGTGCCTCCTCCTCCAGAACTGGCGGTTCTTCGGGGCAGAGTCTTTTTTCTTTTACAGTAGCAACACAATTGCAGAACCTGTGTTTCATCTAAGGGTGGGAAAACTGCGGTCTAACAGTGTTTATAATGCTAAACAAAACTTGTGTCTTAATCACACACACACACACAGAAAATTATTAAGCATGCTGATGTGAAAGTCAAAAATCCAAAAGCTTGTGATAAGCATGCAGCATCAAAGTTCACATTAATAATAACTGAAGACAAATTTAAAATTTCATGTGGCTTTTTAAAAAATAAATGTTTTTTAAAATTATAAATACTTTCATTCTTATTGCCTTATTGTCTTATTCATTCTTATTTATAATTAAAGATCATGTTTCAATCCTTTTGAAAATTAAAATCAAAATAAAACAATTATGGGAGCCAGGTTTGAAGGGGGTCTGTGGAGTTTTTATATTCGCTTAAAAGGGGCATGAGTTTATAAGGCTGAGAAACCCTGCTTTACATGTTTGCTCTACATGTGGATGGCATGTGAGAAAGAAACTATTGTGGTTTAAATATTATATTCAAAGCTTTAATTGGAAACTCTTGCTTGTAATCCTTGTAAATACCGTAAGACACAACAATTGAATAGCACGTGCTTCCTTTGCGTGGCTTAAATTAAGAAAGAATAAAGCACTGAAACCAACTAACACATTAATTTTAACATGCCCAGAGAGCTATGCATTAGATAGACTTTTGCAAAAGTATAAGCTGAAAAACACAGTGGATAGTATTCAACCAAATTTTAATCAGAATTGATCTACTGAAATAAATCTTAGATTCATGCGAATTAATTCCCCAAGTAAAACATGGCTGAATACCATCCAGTGAATCACTACTTTAAAAGTTCCCAGTTTGACTGGTATTATCTATTCATTATTTTACTAATCTTACGAAATATTTTGTTTTGGTTTTTCCCCCCGTGGAAAATCTTCAACCTCACCTCACTGCTGATAGTATGGTAAGCTAATTGGAATTGTGGTTAAATGCAACTGCAAAACCCATTATTGGTTTTGCTCTATAGCCTACAAGAATACCAAATGGCACTTAACCAAGTGAAAGGTCACAAATCTAAAGGCACGTTTAATTAGTAATTAGGAGTCTAACAAGACTATACAAGATATCCTTCAAGGGTATATGCAATAAATAGGGCTTACTGAGACAGTTATGTATGCTAAAATCACAAATATGACCTCTCAACATGTCCACTATACACTTCAAACTCCCAATGCTTTATAAGTTGGATGAATTATTTGCTACCACAGTAGCAGAATTGTAGCCTGGACATGCTTTTCACCCAAGTCTTCCAAGTTTAGGATTAACAGGAAATTGGTCCAAACTTGCATAGACTTTCATCACTTCCTTGTCAATTTCCATTTATGCTGTCCACAAAGTGGCAAAACTTTGCTTTGTATACGAATGATAATTAGATCTTATTAGAACGATAATTAGATCTTATTAATTAGTCCCTTCATCACATCTCATACTAATCATGCATGTATGCGATTCTACTTAACAGTCATTTAACCTTTCAGCTTACCTGATGGATTCAGAGTATTAAGCACCATCTTTTAAAGTGGTACAAAGCAAGTTTCAAATAATTCTAGAGCACCAGTTTTTTTAATAACTAAACGATTTGTTTTGTAACTAAAAGGCATCTCATGCAATGACTCCCTTGACTTTATTGCACCCCCCTCCCCAAACAACCTGAATGTCTGGAGACCCTCAGGTAAAGGGTGGGAACAGCCTACATAAGAAGATATCCTAGTTTCACAAGCATCTGTCCAATTTTAAGCAATTCACCGCTTCTCAATGCAGCTTTCAATGCCAACTCAAAGCAGCAGAAAGAAAGGGAGCACAGTGGAAAGTCCTAATGTGTCTTTTGCTAATCTGTAGATAAAACCCAAAACATTTCAAATTGGTTGCTTTAATTTATTCTTTGGTTTTATTTTTCCTTTTTATTGCTCGTTTATGACATACTTCGAGCACTTTTTCTTTTTTAAATCAGGTGGAGTATACATTTCTTAGTAAAATAAAAACAGCAAACAGTCAACATTGAGAAAACACTTGAAACCGTAAAATGTCAAGGCCCAACTAGTAATAGGAAGGCTGCTTGCTTGCACACTGCATTTATATTCTTTGGAAAGGGCACGAAAGCAATGGCAAGAAGTTCGTGTAACAGATTTAATTTATAAATTGCTGCTACTTCTTTGCTAACATATGTGCCCCTGTAAATTAAGTAAAGAGGGTTAGGAAACACTTACGGTAAATATATTCTTAATAGTTGAAGTATGCAGCAAGCCTTAATCCAGGAAAAAGTTTAGTTTATTAATTTGTAGGCACCAACTTTAGTCAGTTCAATCTGTGAAGTTGTGAATTAAGAACAAGTTTGCTTCTTTTTTTGGAAGTTTGTTTGATTCTAGTTTATTACTTTAAAAGGGAACAGAAATGCAAAATATTAAAAATGGTTTTTACTTCAAACAGCCAGCAACTCAGGATGAGTGGATAGGAAACTATCTTTGTTGAGGCTTTGATAATACACCATTTATTTACTCAGTTAACCAGTCAAAAGGCATGTGATAAATCAGTTTACAGCCAAGAAGTACCATTAAGAGTTCAAATAATGTATATATACTTCTGCTATTACAGTGGTACCTCAAGTTACGAAATTAATTAGTTCTGGAGGCCCGTACTTAACCCAAAACTGTTCTTAACCTGAGGCACACTTTCACCAATGGGGCCTCCCGCTGCCGCGCAATTTCCGTTCTCATCCTGGGGCAAAGTTCTCAACCTGAGGTACTACTTCCGGGTTAGCGGAATTTGTAACCCAAAGTGTTTGTAACCCGAGGTACCACTGTATATTAGCATGAACATCAATTTGTAAGTTGGACTGCTTTCTTGGAACATCAATCAACTTAAACATCAAATTTCCAAGCCAAACAAAAAAGTTGTCTAAAAGTTAATTGAAACAAAAACAAAAATTGCTTGTGGCTGAACCCTTCTGCTCTGAACAGCAATTGCCTCTCTACAAAAGTAGTGAATGTTGGCCTAACCCAATATCACACTGTTGGGGAAGCCCCACCCCCAAAGTTCATGTTTTGTGTGTGAACAAGAGGAGTCTCTCTCTATGCATGAGGTCTCTAAAGCTGGCACTCAATGAATATATGCTGATGGCAGAGCTAGCAGTACACTCTCATTCCTTGTTCTATATATATAAAGCATAATTGATCCTGGTTTGTAGGGAGCATTTAAACAAGTGAGGGCTCCTTTTTCCCATTAAGAGTCACTGACTCACAGGGTGGGAAGGAGAACTGGGTGTTCATTTTTTCCCCCTATGCACATTTCTGAAAGTGCGGACTGATATCCCATCACCTTCAAGACTTCAGAAACTGTATGATCTCCTAATCCAACATATTGGCATTATTGCTTAAGTTTGCATAGTTTACAATGACACTGTTCGCATGCAATGGAAAGCCACGGTCTAAAGCAAACCATGGCTTACTGTGAACAAGCAGTTTACATTCTTTTAATCATACCAGCCCCTCTCCCCGCCTGTACTCCACCAGGAGGAAACAAAGGAGAGCACTGGATTAGCATGAATTGTTTTCCTCAAACAAGCCAGAATCAGAAAGCCAAGAACAACCCTTGTTTTCTGTTTGTGGTTAACTGTAGTGAAACAAACCATAAGCATGGATTATCATGCGATACTAAGACAGTGCTCTGGTTATCTCCTGCATAGCACAGGGAAAAAAGGAATGGGTGCAATTGAGCTTGTTGCCCATTCCTAGTAAGACGTCTTGTTTACCATTGTGTGAACCAGGCTAATCACTTATACAGACCAGGAGGCATGCACCTAAAGGGCTGTAGGGCAAACTCATGTGTAATCAAATGCACATATTTAATCTAATTGTTAATGAAATAAGTAAGCATACCAACACCTATCTATGGGATAATCATCATCCTTAGAACAAAAATTTGTGGCAGAATTTCACAGATACAGTCAGCAGCAAGTTTCCATGTTAAAAAGTTAGAAAGTGCTGCTGTTATCACTAAACTGTTGCCAACTGTTTGCGCAATCTGCCAATTCGCACACATGGTATTTGCCTGGCCAAGCCACTCTGCTCACAAATAATTCACAGGTACAAATTGGCACTGCATGATCTACAGAGGCAAGTTCTAATCTATGCAGCAGAAATTAACTGATGTCTATTTATGCTTTAATGGGTTTTGCTATGTATGTGGTATACCACCATGATATATTTTTATGAAAGTGTGGATTATAAACACTTAAACAAACTACAGAGGAAATATCTGCTCTTTCAACCCACTTTGCTCAAGGAATCAGTTTCTGAAATTCTGAATACTGTACTGTACAGCTGAGGAAATAGCCTCTCAAAGTTTGAGTAGTAGTCTTTACTTGTGTGACTTTTAAAAATCAAATGATCCAACAAATAAACCTTTGAGCCTTCTGAATCCCTGGTTTTGGGGTGGGGGAACAATGCCTTTTTCATATATTTGGAGTGGAAAGATACTACAAAATGTTCCCTTGGGGGGGGTCATAATGCACATGCTTGTGGTACCACAAAGAGAAACCAAATTCAGACAGGTTGTGTGTATGAGAACAGAGTAAGAATAAATTCTCCATTAAGAGAAAGTATCAGAATGATAAGATTCCAAGTGACAAATCAAAGGTAATGATTAGCTGCATAAGCCTAGTAAACAAGTCCATTCTGCTCTCCAACTATTTACATTTAAGTAATTTATAAAGGAATAAACCTCTTGTAATGAGTTACCATTTGCTTTGCACAAGTGCACTCAACCTTCCAGTATAAATACTGCAGTAGTTTTAATTAAAGTTACATGATTTTAAAAGTTTTAAAAGCATCAGCTGGAAAAACGTGCACTTGTACATATAATCATGTTTGGCCAAACCCTCATGAATGTGATTGTGATTAGCCCTGAGGAACCCTATAATTTTTCAGCTTCTTTATTCTCATTTTCTATGCTAAGGGGAAAAATCTCAAGCTTCAGGCATGATCAAATTTTGGAGTAAAGTGAATCAGTGTCACACTTTTCAGAGTTTGGTCTTCTGAATTAAAGGGATATGGGCAAAGCAGCAGAATTATCTTCTTCCCAGGAACTCTGTCCAGACATATTTTCAAAGAATATGAATGGTGTGTAATGTGCCTCACAAATGCTTCAACTTATGTCAGACGAAAAGGGATGTTTGGTCTTTAAAAAAATTACCACAATACTGTCAACTAATATACAAAATGGCTCACCCTTCTAATGGCTCACCTTTCTAACACTTTAAGACAATGTGACTATGGAACATATAAAAAGACAGATTCTCACTAACTTGTTTAACACTGACATAACACTGGTTGCCCCAACTTTCAAACAAAAGGCCCACAAGTTCTTTAAAAATCAGTGAGAGATGTAACTGTGTCAATCTGTTGCAGGACCGTTTTTAAATAGTTATTGTACAGTGGTACCTCGGGTTAAGTACTTAATTCGTTCCAGTGCGTTCTTAACCTGAAACTGTTCTTAACCTGAAGCACCATTTAGCTAATGGGGCCTCCTGCTGCCGCTGGAGCACGATTTCTGTTCTCATCCTGAAGCAAAGTTCTTAACCTGAGGTAATATTTCTGGGTTAGCGGAGTCTGTAACCTGAAGCGTATGTAACCTGAAGCGTATGTAACCCGAGGTACCACTGTATACAAGTAAGTCTTTTCCTTTTGTGGGCTAGCATATATGTTTGAGCTTTCATTGTATCTGGTATATTACTATAGCTTAATTTTCTTGTCTATGATTAAAAACATCCAAGATGAAAAACTTCTAATTCTTGAAAGACCAATCTCTAGAGAAGAATCTTGTCAAGCATGGCTTTTCGCTGATGGGAATAGAAGCAGGAGCCATCTCTCTCAGGGATCACAGTTTATCCCAGTACATCAGTGGAAGATTGCTTCCAGAGTGCTTTTTCAGAGTGCTTTTTCTTCTCCTCGCTCCTTTCTTCAGCTTCTAAGGACAAAACATTTCTGGCCTTTCTTTGTCAGACCTTCTACTGTCTGATCAGCCTCACCTGGGGAAAATGTTCTAATCTCCAACTTAATTTCTTCCTTTACTTTTCAGAACAAAGCAATTTTTATACAAAAATAGTCTTTAGCCCCAAGGATATAGGGTGACATTAACTGCAAATTCATTTCAGTGGTCTAGAGAATTAATTTCTCTTAAATTAAGAAATGTTTGAGCTTGGAAACACTGAAGAATCATTTCAGATATCAGATTAATAGGAATAAGAAAAAGAAACAATAAGGATAATGTTCCCCCCTATTTATTATGTTTTACAATGGTCATATTGTATGTATAGTGATACTTATGAAACAACATATAAGTTCTGGTAATTTTTCTGGCCCTGCTACTCTTTTGAAAAAATTAGGCAATTCAAATAATTCAATAAATGTGGGCAAAGTTCTCGGCATGTCCTCTGTTCCTTATAAACTACCTTGCTATCTGGAGGTTAGGGCTGAGATCAGTATGTCGGCACACAACTCTACCACTCATTTTGGAATTCAAGTTATTTGTGTGGGATGTTGGGGTTGTTGGCTACATGTGCTGCAGAAGCTCACAAGTGGTTAAGCTCACCAAAGGAAACAGCCATTTAGAAGTGTTGGCCTTTAGTAGGCCAACACCAACATATACCACTATACACATTATTTACAGATGTTGCATATAGTCTTCCCTCTCTGAGTCCAGAGAGGGTTCTTTGCTTCAAAGTCCTTGCTGTGTTAAAGACCACAGCCACACCCAAAGTTCAACTGCTTTCAAAGTCCTGCAACTGATAGGGTTCTGAGCTCTGAAGACTGGCAATTTTCCAACTTCTTCCTCCTAAAACCACTTCAAATAATCTTCACTTCAATCCACAGTTCCAACAGATAGCCTTCAACAATCTCTGCAATCTCCTACCATGAACTGCACAGTATGCTGTAACCTGAGTTCTTTTATATTCAAAGTTACTTGCCAAATCTGCCCAGTAATAGAGATAAGGGAGTCAAAAGATGACTTATTCCCCACAATGCACCTGCAGACATCTCTGCTGATTCATGGAGAATTAACCCATTAACTGTATTCCTTAATGTGGAAGAGGTGTGGGGAACCTTTGGCCCTCCAGATGTTACTGAATGACAATTCCCCTCAGCCTCAAGAAGAAGCATGGCCAATGGCCAGGGATGATGGCAGATGTAGTTCAGCAACATCTGTAGGGCCAAAGGTGTAGAAGAAAGATAAACCCACCAAGATCTTAAATGCCTATATTCCAGTTTTGTAAAATTGTCAGGGACATGAAACTTTCTGGAGGATATTGGTATACCAGAAGCAACAAGTAGGAATCCTGTCAGTATATTATATTAATATGCTGGGATTGATCCTCGGATTGCATAAAGGATGGAATGAATTGAAACAATTTCTTTGACATGTTTTCATGGGCTCCACAGCTCCAGATCCTTCAAGGAAGATGCATTTAGCCAAGTCTAGTAACATCTGTATGACACAAGTTAACCAACAAGAAATTAGAATAATCCTCTCTAGTAAACCGCCTGTTGGTTTAATCCGGCCCCTGTGGCAGTTTATTTCCTGGGGTAAAATCCAAAAAAAGCTCAACTACTTCAATCCTAAAAAAAGGCCAACAACTTTGGTTGGCCCTGTGGTCGGCCCTCACGGCCCTCCACTTCATCAAATCTGGCCATCTTTGAAAAAAATCTGGAGACCACTGAAAGGAAGCTAAGGAAGGAGAAGGGAATCAGTTGAACATATATGAACATACCAGCCTGTCATATACTAAGTCAGATCTCTGGCTCATCAAGCTCAGTACTGTCTACATTGAAGGGGTCCAGAGCTGCAGACAGGAATCTTTCCCATTCCTATCTGAGCTATTCAGAGATTGATTGTGGAACCTTCTGCATGCAAAGCATCTGCTGTGCCACTAACATACAACTCTTCTCTAATGTTCTTAAACACATGAGTTCCCATCTGTTCTGCTTTGTGTTGCAGATCCCTCTGCGGTCAAAAGAAGCATCATGGAAGGGATGGAGCATGTGCTCTACCACTAAGCTAAATAAACACTAAGGCTTGTTTTTAATTGCTTCACTATCACTTCCTGCCATTTATTTATGTTCACTTGTCAGAGGGAATAATACTAGAATGCCAATACTTTGTCACAGAAAGTAACAATAAAAGCAAAGCAAAGCAAAAATAATGTAAAATCCTCCAACACCCTTATGCATTTTCTGATATGAAATCAGAGCAGACTATATTAAGAAAGCCTGTGTCTTTCAATCTTTGTCACCCACAGTAAGCCAGTAACACAAAGGCGATTTGTTCCTCTAGCACACCATGAGGACTTCATTCTAAAAGCACACAGGGAAGTCCAACACCATTTTGAAATGATCTCAGCAGAATGATTTATGGGGAAATACGAACATGGTTTTCAAAGCAATTTCTTTCTTCTGTGTTCCTAGTGTGCCTGTCATACCTTCTCTTCCCCCTTTTGCTGCCTTTTGTTTTCTAAAGGTGACCACTTTGTTTTCTATTCTTTTATCACATTCTACTTCATACAAAGTCCTTCCAGATCTTTAAAAAGAATTTGTCTGAATGGGACCAACTTACTATGTGAACATTCTGGGCTTTGGAGAAGTTTCCCAAATGTATAATGCAATGCCCTTTATACAGAGTCCTAAAGGGTTGGAAAAAATCTTCTCTGACCTCTCCATTGTTGAAGGTTAGTGACCATGGCAGAACGTTTGGCATTTATAGTACCAGACAAAATATTTTATATCATGCACACGCACACACTTTTACCAAGGTGCAAACAATTCAAAAGGTCAACAGAAAGCTAAATATTTGCAGCACTATACTAGCTACAGATCAAGAGCAACACCAGAGGCCAAGACATATTTTGTATGAGCCCTAATACACATTGAAAGCAGAAATACGGGTATGATCTCACGAACTGCACAAGAAAGAATCTTTGCAGCACTACTAAACCTATTTTATTTTAAACTAGAATTAATGACTGCTTGAATTTAAAATCAAACCTCCCAAGTTTGGGAATGCAGAGATCCACAGAACTGATACTCTGTTTATTGCATGCATACTTGCAGAGTAACAAAGCAAGCTTCAAACACAGCATTCTCAATTTTGGGTCCCTAGGTGTTTCTCGACTACCACCCTATCACTCCTGATCGTTGGCCATGATGGCTGGGGATGATGGGGTTTGTAATCTAACACCAACATCTGAGACCCCAAGGCATGGAAAGGCTGTTCTAACAGTTTCCTGGCATGTAAACAGGATTTCTGAAGGCCACCACTTAAGCTTACCATTGAAGAAAGAGAATGGGTTCATCCCAATAACAGTTCCAGTTTACAACAGTACAATTACAATTATATTATTGCTCCTTCAACAGGGGGTGTCTTGCTATTCTTTGATGACAAATCTTAAGTTTTGTGTGATATCCTCTTCTCACCTAATTACACATGAGTGAGGATGGAACATGGACAACATGATTGACTCCTGGGTGCCTATTTCCTCTTAAGCCAAGTAAGCAAATGTATATCCCATAAGTGCACAACATAACCACTTTGTTCCCAGGCATTCAGGAGGCTTTTTCAGATGTGGCAGCTGGTGTTTAATCAAGATCCAGAGATTCTCATTACTGTGTGACACACAGCAAGTTGTTGGTTTTCCTTAAGTGGAATATATTTTATTTATACTATATAGACGCTTGTGCTGCATGTCATATCCTAACTAATTTGCATTAACACAATATTTAGATTGCCAAGTTAGATGATGGAACTAAAGGTTCAAAGTTACACGGGAGGTTTTGTTGAAGGGAATCATAACAAATCTTCAGTATTTTGAGTTTCCCATGAACTAGAGGTTTATATTATTCTTTCAGTTTGTGGGAAACTCTCAGATATTGTAGCTTTGTTATGATTACCTTCAGCATTCATATGATTACCTTCAGCAAGCAACATTTGTAACACTTGCAGCTACAAAGAATTATATAAAAACAAACCAGTTGTGTATACGAAGCACTAAATGCTTAAAATGCTACCACCAAGTGTGACTTAATTCATTTCCATAGGCCTTAAACAGGTGTCAGGCCACTTAAGGAACCATAAGCAGATGCTAGGAGAATGAAGGAAGAAATGGAAGCAGTGAGACTTCAGCAAATCAGATGTTATAACGACATGGCACTTTAACATACAAATTGTCACTGGCAGCACTTCAGAATCCTGCCTATAGTGAGGGCAGTGTGTAGTGCCCTTGACGTGTTCTTCCAACCACATGAGAACCACTTAACTAGGAGTGTCTTCCATACAGCAACCCTTGACTTGGCTCTCTCTGTAGCTGAAGATTAATATTTTTGTGTCTTTTTCTGACTAGTCAGCTATTTAGTTTCAATAGCCAATCTGGGATGCAGCACCACAGCATCTGAGACTTGAAGAAGCAACTTAGAGGGTAAGTGGCAAGCAAATGCAGATATAAAAAGTAACCTGCAACGTTAACAAAAATGTCCTCCGATTTTATCACTTGATGGAAAAATCAAATTCTTTAGGAAATAATATCCTTTATATCAAGGTCAAACATTTCCATTTTACTACCTATTCAGGCAATAGAAAATGTTTCAGAAGAAACAGCCCTGCAACGTTTGGGACAAAATGCCTCCCTGCTTTTATTTTAAATGCAGTCCTTTCAATCAATATAGATCTCCTTTATACTAAAATTATATTATATTAAAACTTTTTAGACATTTTAATACATGATGCACTAGTGTATGGCAATTTCATTTACCAAACCTTATAAACATGTGATAATGATATACTATAAACTACCTTTACCAGTCTTTCAACTCATTAACATTAGCTAGCTAACTAAAAACCTTTTAATTGTAGACGTCTGGTATGAACCAAAAATACTATACCAAGTGCTTTAATATCAAATGTCAGTATCTTTTTATTGCTACCTACTCAGCAATATTATAAGCAGAAAACACTATTCCAACACAAAGTTAAACCACTGCAATATTGAAAAGTAATAAATAAGAGGTGACATGATAAAATTCTGCAATATAATGCACATGATGAAGCAAAGACATGAGACAAATCTAGCTGACAATATCAAGGAGAAATTAGGTGCTCTTGTCAATGTCTTGATTTCATCTTCAATTGCCACCTTTTCAAGGAATTCCCTTTTTATCTTCCAACTTGACTATGGCAGTTACTGATTCCTGATAGCGGGTAACAAAATATTTATACAAGATGCAAAAAATGATGCAGCACTTACACAGATAAAAGAGAGTCAATAATTCAAACAGATTCCTACTGAATTTCAATAGATAAAGATCAAAATACATTTCATAGGATTAACCTACCTCTACTTTCAGAGTAGCACTATTATTCAAAAACCAAGCATTAGTTTGTTAAGCATTTTCCAGGAACTCCATATTGGTTTTCCTGTGCTGGGATAGATGGATGTACCGTAATTTAACCTTCTCTGATTTATATATATTCCAAAATGAGGAATACTAAGTTATCGAAATCACCTTTTAATTTCATTTTTGAGGAACAAGCTTCTATGACCCTTTGAGTGATGATTTCCTTGCCTCCACATTTATATATTGCCTTTCAACAAATAGTTCTAACTAGACCACATGGCAGAATTGGGCAACGGTTTTAAAACATTTCCTGTTTTCAGTAGGAATGTCACAAAGCCTCTTTCTTGAATCTTGTAGGTTTCATTGGACAGATTTAAATGGCTCCTTGCTTTTAGAATTCCTTGTAGAAGAACCTTTTGTAGGTGATGTGGGAATGATGATGTAAGGAATCTTCTTCACTTCTTTGGTGTTTTTTTAGGAATCAGGTAAAGACACATCTCTTCAGATAAGCATTCATATGAGTGGTTGAAGTAATTTATTAGTAACTTGTTGCTGCTGCTTGTTAATTGGATGCTACTGCTTATTATGAACTACTGGTAACTGTTCTTAACTTTTACATATTATTGCTATTGTGTTATCTACATGAGTTATGCTATTTATTATGCTGTAAACTGCTATGTAGCCTTTAGATAAAGGGTGGCATGTAAACTTAACAAATATGGGTGGGAAACATACCTAGCCAACAGCTTGTTTTTGCAACTGGAAATTAGTCATACAGTTGTACCTTGGAAGTTGAATGGAATCCATTCTGGAAGTCCGTTTGACTTCCAAAACTTTCGGAAACCAAAGTGCGGCTTCTGATTAGCTGCAGGAAGCTCCTGCAGCCTAATCAGAAGCCACAGAAGCCCTGTTGGACGTTCGGCTTCCAAAAATAGTTCACAAACCGGAACAGTCACTTCCGGGTTTGCGGCGTTCGGGAGCCAAAACGTTTGAGAACTAAGCTGTTTGAAAACCAAGGCACGACTGTATTATGTTGCTTCCCAGTAGGGAATGGTGCAGTTGGATATGTGCAAGCACCTAAAAGATAAAGAACCTTCAAATGTCTGCTCCCTATTCCCACATCATTCTTTAAGATTAAGGCACTTGTGCACTTGTGGCATTACCATCAATTTCTCTCTCTCTCCTTCTCTGCCCCTCCCTCCACCTTTGCTTTCTTCACCATCTAGCCTGATAGAGAATTCTGGATAACTAAAGAGCTTGCACACAGTATCTTGTGATATTTTGGTTGGCCTAATTATGGTATTGCCCCAGTATGCATTTTGTTTTTGTTTTCTTATGGACCAACACAGCTACCTTTCCTTTTTGTTCGCTTTATATATATTTGCTGCCTCCAATTATTATGACAATTAAAACTTCTAAACCATCCACTCCACCAAGTTTTCTGAGCAGCTGACATAATGGTAGGATTAAAAATACGATTCACAATTTGAACAAAAGCAGAGCAAAATCACAAAGTAAAAAGCCCAGCAAAAAGCCAAAGTAAACCTAGCAAAGTGGAACTTGGTGCAAAAACTGAAGCACCCAATGAACTGTAATTTTAAAAAGACGTAGAAAAACATACACTCACCTGGCACTTGTAAGACCACAGCATAGGTGCCAAGTTAGTCTCTCGGAGGAGGGCATTTCAAATATTACAATGGCCAAGACCACTTTTAAACCAAACCCAATTTCTAAGAGGCTAGCTGAACCATCTCACACTCAGATTAAGAAGGGCCTGTTTACATTTATGTAAATCATTCCTACCCAATTATTTCAGCTACTCCACATTTTAGCACTTGGAGAAGTTCCGGGATAGAGTACTCTACTAGATCATTGATTTATGATTTCACATAACTTCTACTTGATAAATGTCGGTGATCGTTCAAAAGACAGTTCTCTGCAAAGTAAAGGTAGAACAATTTACACACCGTCTGTCAGGTCAAGTTTTATTCTAAATATAGATTCTGCCAGAAGCATGCTAGTGTATCTTAAAATACAGTGCACAGTAGAAAAGGTTATACCTAGTGCTAACAAATACTTTCAAAAATAGTTAAATACTGTAGCAAACCGACAATTAATTATTTGTCCAAGTCAGAAGCCAATTGGGCAGCATGTTGGAGATTTCAAAATGTGCCAACTCTTTACTTTACTTTCATTACCTTAATTTCAGCATCAGGAGAGGCATATGAATCCACAGATTCAAAGAATCAGAGTTGGAAAGGACCAAGAGGGTCACCTAGTCTATCCCTGTGCAATGCAGGATTTTTTTGCCCAACCTGGAGCTGATCACCTATAATTCTGATAAAATCTCAATGAGCTATCTGAATTATTTCACATATTGAAGGGGTGCACCTGAAAGTGTTAGCCACTACAGTGTATGCATTGCTACTAACCCCCTTGGTATAGTCATTTTGATCTGTTATTATGGGAATAGTGCAGAAACCAAATTCTGCATTATTGAGAACAGAAAGAAGTTTGCCATAATCACTGTACTTATTTCAACTATAATCAATCACTGAGCACCAGAGGCAAACAGAACTCTGTGTCAATTTTAACTAAGTCACAGATCATTAAGGGCAGCCAAATTCAAACAACACCAGAGCAGAGCAGTGTTCATTTGTCTCGTACAGAATATTATGTTGTAATTATTAGCAAGGAGAGGAGCAGCGTCTTCCCCTCCCAACTTTTGCTGAACTATCAACCTCCAAATGTGTGGTAACCAATAATTCACCTCTAGTCCTTTGTAGAACTAATTCAATACAATGCTTGAATTTCCAATAGAGGAAATGGACATGACATAGCCTTCACTCTGTAAATTTGTAAGTCGCTTTTCAGTCTGCATCTGACAAAAGGAGGCCCTTTGAAGTGTGTGCTGGGTGTAAAATACGGAACGCTCAATAAAATCTTTCAGAATTTGTGAAGTTGGTAGATTTTTACCATAGAGCAGGGGTGTAGAACTCTGATCTGTTTAGCGGACTGAAGCCCAACTCCTGAACCCCCCCCCCCCCCGGAGGGCCAACTTTGACCAGGTGGGTGGGATGTCATTATGACATCACATTGTAACCTAGAAAGGGCTTGTTCTTGGGGTGAGTCAGCTGATTGGTGCTGAATGCCAGCTCCTTTGAAAATGTCAGGTTGGCCACCACCTCCCTGGTCAGGCTAACCTTCCACTACATTATAGTCCATCAGGAAATAAGGATTTGTTTTAAGTTTTTCATGTGTGCTAAAACTCAGTACAAGTTTTTTTTAAAAAAAAATGTTTAACCACATCAGTTATCAAACGTGGATACATATGCTATAATGTTATTGTTTTAGTTAAATAAATTGTTTAAGTGGTTATTAAGGAAATGATTATTTTTCTCCTTCCAATAAAGTGCAGCAGAAAAGTTGTCCAAATATAAACAGTTAACTTATTAAACCTCACCATAATTTCATAATTATCTGTTTATGTATTTCTAATTCAATCAAATCAGTAATTTTTGATATAATTGTAAAAACTACTCTGAAAATTTATTATTCCCAAAATGAGACCTTCATATGGTTGTAAATATTAAGATCATACCAGCAAGACTGAGTCTTTCTGTAAAAAAAGGATTTAAATCAAGTGTTACTGACTAGTGATTTAAATCGTGATTTAAATCAATTTGATTTAAATCAAATTCACCCTGTAAGAAACTTTAAAGAGCCAGACATCCTTGCCTACCTTATAACTGGTATTTGGATTCAAGAACTGATAGTTATATATTTGCATTACTAAAATACGGACAATACAAGATACAGCCATACTTAAGAAGCCTCCTCTTAAGACAGATTTGATTAAAAACCGAAACGTTTCCTTGAGTGATATACAATACTGAAACACTATTAGTATATTCTGAATTCATTAAGGCTGCCTACTTGCTGCAATGGATTTGACAAAACTGAAACCCTAACAGCTTTTCTATTTTAATGACAGGCCTGATTTTCAAAATAGGAATACATATCACTGCATTTTTCATTCTGATCATCCTTTATGAGTAATTAAGATCCCAATACAATTCTCTTTTTTTAAAGTAGCTTTAACTATGAAAGCTAGCTAGCGCTCTATAAATATGATATTTTAAACAGATGTCAGAAGCAGGCTAGTAAATCAGCAAATTGAGGTGAGGGCAGCAAAATGATTCTCTGTATCATTAAGGTAGCACAGCCAGTTTCCTATGTCAGCACTTCCAAGAATTTAATGGTGTTTCAGCTACATAGATTTAGAAAATGGGGGTGTTGTAAAAAAAAGTTGGATATTATAATAAAAATCTGCAGCTTTTGTCTGTCAGGCAAAAGCAGGTTTAAATCATGCATCAGAGAAACGTGGAGGCTTATCTGGCCTAATTCTGTCCAGCCTGGGCTTCCTATTACTTTGCCTTTTCAAAAACCCAGCCGTAACATAAAGCATTACCCTGCCTTATACAAAAGTTAAACAGGCTCAAGTCACTACACAAGCTATGATACAGGGGTTGTAATCCAGGCTTTGGCATCTTCAGGCAACTCCTAGGACAAGCCACCAAATTCATACCTCACTGCCTCAACCCACACCAAATTCTGTCTAACCAGAAGATCGGATAAGGAACAAGGAAACAAAAGACATGCATCAAAGCAAACTGGAAGTAAGGAATCAGCAGGCATTTATTTAAAGGGGTCAATTCAAGTTTATTTACTTTTTGCCATAGCTACAAAGTGATTCAACGTATGCAGTGATTGCAAAAATGCATTAGAAATCTGTGGGAATGGCATGAAAAGCAAGAAGCACCCTGCATACAAGTTTCTAGTTTGCAGGGCAATATTAGCTCACCATATATGCACATGCACATCTCTGGTGTCAATTGCCATTTACGCTGTGTTGCCATAGAAACCTTAAGACAAGTTGTGAAGATCACAAGCTGTCAAAACTAAATAACTGAAAACTGGCAAAGGGAAGATGATAGCTTAACTGCAATAGCACCAAGAATTCCATTCATTGTACAGTTAAATGGTGCAGGCTTATCACAGACACAGGTGTAATTTAAATCAAAATGTTTTTTAAATCCACATTAATGAGCATTTATTCCAGCATGCCTGTGTAAATTTCAAAACACGAAAAGAGCTAAATGATCAGAATAAACACTTGTGGTATTTTGCTAAAGCATAACCCTAAACATATTGTTTTCTGCGAAATTTATACTCAGTAATATATGACCTAAGCGCAAATTCTGTAAAACTTTATTGAGCATTTAGTATTTCTGCCAGGAAGAGACAAGTAGCTGTCATTTGCAAAACCTGGCCCTATAAGCAGTGGTTAAGATTAAGAGCTACCACTATTGAAATCTCTCTTCAAAGCTTTACCAAGACTGTATTTAAAACTAAATTCTCTTATGTTTTAACAACTGTGTTCTGTCTTTCACAAAAAGAAATTACAGAGCCAAAACGTAAGTTCCCATGCAAGTAAATTAATCCAGCAACTATTCATGTGTATACATATAGCCCTCAAACCTATTCTCCTTATAGAACTCAGGTGTTATTCAGCTATGCTTTACTTAGAGTAGACCTATTGATATTAATGAAAATGTCTAAGTTAGGTCCACTAATTTCATTTGGTCCACTGTGAGTAAAACTTGGTTGATTCACTAATACAGAACCAACCCGTTCCAGCTCCACAGCTATTTAAACACAAACATATTGATGAGCGGAGTTGTTATTTATTTAATATCTGTATTTCGCTTCTCCAACAACAAATGTTGAGCTCAAAGCAGCTCACATCACAACAGCATTTTTAAAAAAGTAACTGCACTGAGCTATAAACAAACTGAGATTTAAAAATGTCTGAATGAGAGGTATTGTCCATTTGATCAGCCTATTATATACAAAAAGTGAAAACAAATGCTTGCATTAACTAGGGGAAAAGCTTTAACACATGTTTTTGAAAACAGTCTCACTTCCTGCCCTCAGTTTTACTTTACACAGCCTGCTTCCAGAATATTATTATTAAGAATAACAATAATAGCTTAAAGTACAATGGCTTTGTGCATGCTCTTCCCTTTGCTATACAGTGGTACCTCAGGTTAAGAACTTAATTCGTTCCGGAGGTTTGTTCTTAACCTGAAACTGTTCTTAACCTGAAGCACCACTTTAGCTAATGGGGCCTCCCACTGACACTGCACTGCTGCCACTCGATTTCTGTTCTCATCCTGAAGCAAAGTTCTTAACCCAAGGTACTATTTCTGGGTTAGCGGAGTCTGAAACCTGAAGCATCTGTAACCCGAGGTACCACTGTATAATGACTTGCGAGCGTAAGATAAGAAATACCCACTGGCCTGATCATACATAACACCAAACCATGGCTTAGCATAAACCTGGCATGTGTGGGACTCTCAGAAAGACATTGTAGCCACTTTCCTCTTCCTTCATTTGCTCTGCTGCTGTGTGGAGCTGAGCTAAGGCTTGGTTTGACTTAACCAAGGACTCACACGTAGCTTTCCCACACAAACCATGAGCTGCAAATCCTAGGACAAACCTTGGTTACAGCTCATAGTTTGTCTGGAGACAGCTAAATCACAAGCCTGAGGTCAGATGACACACACTAAGCTAAGCCATGGCTTCCTCTTCGAGAGGTTGCACATTTACTTGTGCATGCTAAGCTATGATTTGGCTTAACAAACTTAGTTGGTCTCTAAGGTGCTACTGGACTAAATGTATGTAGATACTGCTAAGTGATCTCCATATTTTAAAAAAAATGTGCAAAGGACATCAATAAAGGTCACCATGTTTACTACTGCTCTTATGATGCTTACTTGGCCTCCAAAGTGCACATTAATAAACAGCAATATTTAATATGCTGTCAACATAAATTATCTGCAGGCTTGCCATCTATTTTATACACAAAAAAGTAAGAGGAGTAATAAAAATGGGAAAATAGTATACATGAGACAAAGCCAGGCTGAAGGAAAAGAGAATGAAAGGTATTACCTTCTAGAAGACAGAAAACGTATTTGAAAATGCCTACCTTTGTTAAATGGAGTAAGAATGATCAGAGGAAGAAAAATAAAGTGACACAATAGAAAATACATGGGTACATCGCAGAGAAGGTAGGTAGATTTTAACAATAAGCTTAGTGTGGTGTAGTGGTTAGAGTTGTGAGACCAGACACAGCAACAGAACATTGCTGATGCTCAACTTCTGTAGATTAGCAAGAATTCTAGTTTACATATAGTAGCAGAAGCCTAAAGTTTCTTTCTTAAGCTTCACAAGCAGCTTCTTTCCCAGCTAGCTTTTTCCTTTCCTTCTGTAAAAATGAATTGTATAACAACAGTGCTTCTGATCCACAAAAATAAACCTTCTAATTTCCTTCATCCTCAATATACACTAACAGCATTAGCAAGATCTAAAAATAAAGGATTTTTGCATCTAACAGAAAATCAATATCTTCTCCTGCAAACTGGTGTAAGCTTCTTTCTTCAGCTAAAAATGCATTTTATTGATCAGATATTGATATTTGTTAAAGCAGTAAGATTTTAAAGACGCAGTTGTTTGTCTACTGAGCCAGACCAGACGATATTGATACCTGCCAAGAAAACAGCATTTTATCAACCATCACAATGATATAAAGTATTTGAGAATGGTCACTGGAGGATAAATATTACAGACTCCGCTGGAGAACTCTCTCTCCCCCCCCCCCCAAGGGTGACAAGCATGCACGTACATACGTAGTAACAGGATTAATTAACTGTCCATATTCATAATGTGGGGAATGTTTGGGATTCAAGCCAATTGGATGAAGTTACTCTTTGATTAAAATGTTCTATGCATATTCTGTTCTCTGGTGCCTTCAATGGTAGCTTAAGAGTTAGTACTTGCAGTCATTAAGTTCTTCACAAGAATCAGGAATGTCTCTGACAGGCTACAATAACTTAATTCTAATTGAGCAGCAAACTCAGTTAAAATGTGGAGACAACAGGAATCTGTTTGAATATTCACACAAACACTGGGGAAACTATGAGTAAAAAGTATACACAAAATCACTATTATCAATAGCTAAATCAAGACTGTTTTTCAAACCTTATTTCAGTACAGTGGTACCTTGGGTTACATACGCTTCAGGTTACACACGCTTCAGGTTACAGACTCCGCTAACCCAGAAATATTACCTCGGTTAAGAACTTTGCTTCAGGCATGGCAGCAGCAGGAGGCCCCATTAGCTAAAGTGGTGCTTCAGGTTAAGAACCGTTTCAGGTTAAGAACGGACCTCTGGAACGAATTAAGTACTTAACCCGAGGTACCACTGTACCTACTAGTGGGATAACCAGAGGCAAAGAGAGATTAAATTATTGTACCTTGTTAATATGAACTGTAACCGCTCCATAGATGGGCTATGCTACATGGAACTTTGTCAGCATTATGGAAACTTTCATAAATATTATTTTCTAAGGAAATCATCAAATCAACTAAATAATAATCAAAACTGTTTTTAACAGAACCAACCAAGTCACTATTGGCCATCAGAACTTTACACAGGCACAGCAGTAGAGCCAGTCCAATATTGTGCCAACACTAAGCTCCCATTTCCTGGTCCTCGCCCTTCTGGTAAACAGCAGTGATGTGCAAAGCTGGGAAGACAGGAGAGCAACACTGCCCCACTCAAGCAGCTAATGAACCAAGGAATAACTTCACTTCCAACTAGAAAGCAATTAAATATTGGGCAACTGCTGCAAGACAAATGTGGGATGGAAAATATTAGTTGAGTGCTATTTCCATAAGATGGGCAAAGCCTACTGATCATAGATCAGTAGTCAAATGCTTTTGTAATGTAGGGATTACACAATCACCTGTAACAAGGAATAAATGCCTTCAGACAAACTGAAACAATCATAATTGCCACAAGCTGTCGATAAAGATAAACATGTGCGCACATTGTCTAGTATTAAACAGGGCAAGAATTTGCAGGCTGAGCTCAGATCTCTCATCCCTGGTATTCCTTGGTTGTTAAGAGGCATACTTGGCTTTATGGCACAGCGGGGGCTTGGCCAACATAACTATTAAAATTGGGAGAAAGTGATATGTGCAAACTTGCACAGCTAGTATCTAGGATTTGACTCATAGCGATTCAGATACAGTATTTAGTCTGAAAGCAAAATGTGTATTCTGACTGCAAATAACTAATTGAACCAACCTTACCTTAAAGGGGGGAAAGCTAAATAGGCTTAAGGTAAACAACCACAACTGCTCCAAGATAAACAAGAAGTGCCTGTTCACGATCAACTACCAGGATATTTCTGCCTGAACAACAGAACTTGCTCTCCTCTCCCCTTGCACCCTCCCCAAATCTGCTCAAGGGGGCTGTGGGAACCCCTAGAACAAATTTAGGGGGGCAGTGAAAGGAGATGGAGGGAAAGTTTCTTTGCATAGCCCAAAGTCCTTGCACTAGTGGATCTATTTAGTTGGATACTGCCCATTGTTCCTTATGGGTTAAACTGGTGACAAACATGTTCCACATTAATGAAAGCAGAATGCTAAAGCTTTTGTTTGCAAATAAGGATGCCCAGTCTTCAACTGTTACGTCACCAACGATCCATTAATCATGGGGGCAATTCAGCAGAATTTAGGCATTCTTATCTCTATGGATTGTGCCTACTATCAGAAATAAATATTAAAAGTTGCTGGACTAGTTTTCCCTTAAACATTTGCTCTATCACAACCATGAATGCGCTGACATAAAGAAAGCCCAGTATCATTAACTCATGCTTTGCATTTGGGTTGCTTGCAACACATTTTGAAAGCTCAGCTTGAACATGGGCCAGAGGCAGCAGCAAGTGCAGAATGCAACTGCCACGGGTGGCATCTGGAGAAGTAAGATGGAATCATGCAATACTCATCCTAAGAAATTCTGCATGGGCTGCTGTGTGCTATGAAGTCTGACTCAATGTATTACTAATGCCCTACAAAGCTCTAAATGACTTGGGACCCAAATAATTGCAGAAGAATGGATGCTGGGTGTGTGTGGCTACAATCTGGGATTTTATTTTTTTTGTATATCCCCTGGTGGGCTGGGTAGGCATACAATACATTGTACATTCTGCCAGCATAGTAGCGCTTGTTCTCCCACACTCAAGTGCAATTGGAAAACTGGATTCTTCTGCCCCCCCTGTAGACTTCAGCATGTTATAATTGCAGAAATGACACTTTGCATCCATCTACGTTGGAACATTTTTACTTGCCACAGGAACATTAGAGGGCAACATATTTATTTTATATCCTACTTTCCAGAATAAAAATCATCACACAGCAGCAAAGAAATATATATAAGCTAAGCACATACAATTGCATTATATAAAACTATAACAATCTAGTATCATTTGGAGCAGAGTTCCACAAAAGTGGGGCCACCACCGAGAGAGCACTTGCTCACCAACCTGAATACTCTCACTGACAGTCACATAAGCAGGGCCGCTCAGAAGTTGATAATAAGGTGCAGGCTGGCTGGTATGACTGAAGGTACCTTCATAGTCAAGAGTGATTTGAGAGCAATTTACACAACAAACATCCTCAGATAAAACTAACACTCATCACTGCAAGAGAGATTACATGAACTTAACTCATGGGCTTTAAAGTACTCTTGAAGGAACTACAAACAAGGTTACTCATAGTTTGTATCCAAAAGTCTACCACACACCTTCTGAAGAAAATCATATAATCCATTCATAAACTTATTTGCCTTGTTTCATCTCAATTTGACTATTCTGGTGTTTGTAGTATTCTGAGCCTCTCACCAAAACTACGAGCAATGTGACCACAGAATAGCAGCAGAGTGACAAGGAAAGGTGTATGAGACAGAAGATCAAGTGGTTGTGATGGGGAGCCAGCCCCCTACAATGAGCACAGATTGTGAACTCCTCAAAAGTCAGTACATTTCCCAGTAATCTCCCGCACACATGAGAACTGGCCTACAAATACGTAGGATTTAAATTCCAACTGTTATGACCTTCAATATTAGGCCCCAAAACCATATTATTCGAAGTTCTTAGAAAAAACATGCCATAGCTTTTAACAGTGCGGTGCTGTATGTTTGCCCAAAGACAACTCCCAATGTATTCAACAACATTTATACCATTTTATTTAGGATTACATAAAGTCCCCTTACAAGTATTAATTCAACAAAAAAACTGCTTTTTGAATTAAGATAAAATGAAAAACAAGCTAAACCTATTTTTGTTGCATATAAAATACTGCAAAACTTAATGCAATCAGCGAGCAAAATCCTTCCTCTACTTCTTCCCACATCCCCTGCAAATCTGCACAGGAGGGTCCCTCAACCCTCTAAAGCAGAGTTTACAGGCTCCATGGGAGGGTAGAGACAGGTCCTGTTGTTCAAGTAGAAGCTTGTTCTACTGGATTTTCCCTAATTGTTTTTTATGAAAGCATGCCCTTTTCATATGAAAAGATTATTGACAATCAATGCGTCATGTGAAATGGACATTATCTAACTGATCTCCCAAGATTGAGACAAATACAAGAAGAATGGTGCCTAGTATTCTTTTGTGTAACATAGATAAGCAACTGTCTCTATAAGGACTCTGACCTCTCAAACTAGCCAAATCTCAACTTGCTTGCTGAGCAACAAGGGGCTGCTGTGGAATGCCCTCTTAGGCATACAAAAATAATCATATACTTGGAATCCAGGCCGCTATGTATTTTTATACATACTTATTATTGTAATTCAATAAGTTCACCACAGCAAGTCTTTCACAGCTCAATATCTAACATTTCTCAGATTTTGAACCAGTGGCATTTTAGATTGTTTGCTAATATCACTAACATTAGGCAACACCTCCACATTCAAGCCCAGCTTTCACACTATATCAGCACTTCTTCAGCAGCAGCCTTAATTTTGAAATGGTTGGCACTTTCCCCCAAGTGAATAGGCTTATGCAAGCAAGTACAGTTCTAAGAATTAATATATCAATAATCATTTAGTTTTATAATTCACGTGCAGCAAAAGGTAAGCAAGGTGAAAGACAAGTACCAAGATCTTCAACTGGTAGCAAACTAGTTTTAAATTGGCTATTAGATTATTAGCACAATACAAGTTGCTCAAGGAGACTACAGTGTATTTTTGCCTGAAGAGGAGAATGAATGCACATATACAAATAATGGGTTGTGTCGGGAGAAATCCTGTCACTGAAGATCAGATGAAAAGATTTTATTAGAACTCCTAATAGTCCTACCTGCACGTACAAGAGTGGTGGCCAACTTAAATGTCTAACAGTTATAACAGGTCACTCTCAATCAACAGAATAACCAGTTTTATTATGATGTAAGATTTCACAAGCTAGAATCCACTTTATCACATCCATGAAGTATGATCCTCAGTTGTGCGCATGCACACACATGGTGATGGAAGGGGGAGGTTGCAAGCAGCGAAACTAGGAAATGACAATTCAATCTGAGAAGGAATGTATTATGTATGCAAGGTACACCTGCATGTCTTATCACCAACCAACTTGTTTATATTGAGTTAACTAAATGCTGTAGTGGGAAAGGAAGTCATTGTCTCTATTCAGAACAAGATGAACAGAGCTGAAAATCTTGTAATTCAACAGTTTCACCCTGGAGCATCCTTTTAAAATTCCTTTGTTCAAGTACTACCATCTCAGATTTGTTTCCGTTGATTTATGCAGGGACTGGCCTGTTTGTCCTATGCAGAATGCAGAAGAGCACTGTAATATTTGATGACCAATATTACATTTTATGATGAGCAGGTGAATGAGCTGGTGCTGTGCCCAACATTATCATGTCCTGCAATGGTATTGATAAAGATGTAGGGATGGAATTGACACCCAGGTTTGTTGCAGGATTTGGTTCTTGGGCTTGATTCCTTCTGGGCCCTCTTGATGGTAAACAGCTGTTTCAGGTTAGGGTGCTGTCTGTAAGCAAGAACAGGCGTGCTATCCAAAGCTTAGCAGAGGAGTTATTGTTGTCTGGGATGGGTTATAAATCCTTGATTAAACACTGGGGTTCTTTTAGGTAGGAGCTAGAGGTAGCAACAAGTGATGCTCTACAATTTTCTCTTCTGGTCTGCCCTAAAGTAGCTTATTCCTGGGTGTCAGTCGGGTCTTGCTGATCAATCCGCTTCATACTTACTCAAGTGTAAGTTCCTCTATACAGGAATTGCTGACAAACTAAGTATGCATATGATTTGGTCATCTTTTCCCTAGTTTTTCTGATTCCTTGGAGTATCCCAGTTGGAATGATTTGAGAAAAATTAAGCAGCAGAACACTACTAGCAAGTTATATCATTATTGCTACTAGTTCACAATCTGTTGTTATAAATTATGATTAGCAAATTGTGTGTAAACATTAAGAACCCAATAACTTCAAAATTTGGCTATAGCTAAAATAAACATCATTCCACAGCTCCAGGTTGGTCTGTAGCAGTCAGCAAACGTTCTTCTGACTACTCATTTTTTCTTGTTCACATCTCTATCTTGGCTCCAAATTTTCAAATCCTTACCAATAGCCCAATTTTATACTTTACAAGTTTCCTATCAACCTACAGACTGCACACACATTTTGCTAATCTGCCAAGTGTAGTAGCTTTCCCAACTAATCCAAACTTAGAAATCAGAAACCTTAAAAACAACTTTAGAATGTTCAAAGAACTTTCGACACATCCACTCTGTAAACCTTAAGGTAACCCTGAACAGTAGGTCCATATTACATCCATATTGCAGTGGAGACCATCAGAGAGATAATGGTTTTCCTGAGGCAGCCTTCCTTAAACCAGTGCTCTCAGGATATTATGGGCTACAGCTACCATCTTCCCTGACCATTAGTCATTCTGACTAAAGGTGTGGGAGTTGTAACTAAAAACATCTGGAGGGCACCAAGTTGGAAAAAGCTGGCCTAAGGCTACCTAGTGAGGTGAATAATTGATTAAATCAAATGAGAACTACAGCTTGCATGCAAACTACGCATTTCAAAAGAAGGTACTTCCCAGTTCATATTCTTCACCACTATACTAGTTCCATTTACTCAAAGGTACAAATAAATTCAATTGCCTATTCCAGTCTCATTTGGATGTCGAAAGAGGACAATTCTACTCCAGTTAAAGCAAAACAAAGCACACAATATACTTGATTCTGTAAGGACAAACAGAAATGGAAACAATATTATAAAGTACAAGCACCCAAAACTTCAGTGAAGGAACAGCTGCAGTCCCAAATGGCGAACCTAGTTTTCCAGCAGATTCTTATTGAATCTTGTTTAGAAAACAGAGGAATGTCTCCACAACAAACTGCCAAAAAATGTATCACTGCAATGATTGTTATTCATTCAATGATTGTTATGCTGTTTTTCTTTCATTCATTTTAACTATGCTAGGTGTCAGTTCAACATCTAAGATCATGCTCTGTGCTTCCTTGCGGAGTGAAGTGTGGCCTGTATCCACAAAGATCAGATCCTTTTCAGTGGTAGCACCAATCTCACACTTATCCCTAAGAGGCCTACTCAGCTCAAACATTGGGTATTTTCTGATGTCTCACGATGCCATCTACCCGGTCCTGGAGAGTCTTGTCAACTCTAACACAAATTTTCATGGAGCACTGGGGACTCCAGGGAGGATGGGAATGTTCAAGAACTGCCATCCCAAGAATTCAAGGGCATCAGATAGTTTCCACCAAACGTTTCTTCTGGTTTCACACATCAAGAATAGTCTTGTACACTGATATAAATTTACTACTCCTTAATCCTGAATTGGAGGACAATGGACCACTTGACTTGCCCAAATTTGTAGATTTAAGTAACATCCACACGGAAACTTCAATGGTAGGATGTTCACGGGCTTGCCAAGCAAGTATTTTTATTGTTAAGAGCTCTACTCTTCTCCAGAGCCTGAAGAAGGACAGAGCTCTTTCCAATATTACACAGCCTCAGAAAGCGGAAGCTTGGAACTGGATGGAGTCTTGACTCTGTAGTTCCGCTAGGATTAGAAGCATCTCCAAACCCGAGTATGATGTCACATACAAGACCCCACACCTTTCTCACGAGAGATATAAAACATTGGCCTGCTACAAAGTACAACCACAGTTTGCAGATTCCTGCATTAATATTTTTTTACAGAACACTGTCAATTATATGCTTATTTTTAAATTCAGAAAAAGAACCCTTATTCTATGTAACTTGATTACCAACATAGCTGGTTGGGCGACACATGGATCTGGTTCAGCTGAGCCCTAAGTTTCAGATGCAATACAAATATCTGATATTCTGCTAGGCCATTCACAAGAGTTAACAATCTTCTAAACCTTCTTCTAAATAAAATTTCTTGCATGAAAGAGAAATAAGCTATTCAGGAAGCAGTTGTTTCCAGATATGCTCAAATTCAATAGCCCGACCTTAGACCTCTGGGACATTCCCAGGGCTACAGGTTACCCAGTGACCTTCCATGTCCAAGTACAAAACAGCTTCACCATGCCATTCAAACAAAAGTGAGCCACAATTTGTAACAGGAGAAACATTTGTTCTCTTCCCTCTCATCTTCTGTAATGCCACCATTACAGTAGTACTAAAATGGTAGTACTTCAGTTGCCAAAATAACTGCACTAGAGTTTCCTCCACTAACTGCAACCAAAATGTTTTTTGTTTTATGTTGACTATTTAAAATGTTTCTTTTGAGGCAGCACGGGAACAACTCATACTACTTTCACAGATACATTTCAGAAACTTTAAAAACCAATACAATTAAAATGTATTCCAAATTAAGACATAGTACAAAAAGCAAGAGTAAATACTTCTGCATGCAAGACCTATTTGTTTGTGTGCCTTTAAGCATTTCCCTTACAATACCACTGTGTTGCCCTACAAAGAGTAACCTTTGGCAGGTACTAGACCCAAACATTACCAAGAATTTCAGTTGCATCATCAAATGCAACAACAGTCTTTTCATATTCAAGACTAAATAAACTGTTTTTTCTTCGTGAAACAAAAGCTAGATTCAGAAAGTTAACTCAAAGTGTCCTGAAATATACTAATTGCTTGGAAAAGAATTTAAGAAGTCTTCAAGACAAAAACCTCAATGCAAATGCCAAGCCCACAAGCCTTTTCTCACTCCTTTTGATTGCTGAAAACACATCCCATGCTCTACAAGTAAATACAGGAGTACTTTTGAAAATACCTTTGGATATGCAATCCAGGCTTAAGAAAAATGTCCACTGCTGACAACCAAGTTGGTGAAAAGGCAATCAGGCAAGCAGACACGTGCACACAGAAAAATGAGAGTGAACAATTCAAGTACAAGTCTGAATATGTCTTTTAGATGAACATGCTCCACTTGTCTCAAACGTGTTTTGAACTTGGTGTTTGTTTAGAGGGATACTTCAGTAAACTCTCCCCCCTAGAATTTAGGACTGTCCAAATTTTGTTTTCTTCCTCAGATGCTAGCTTGGCTATGTTGCCAGTCTTGAAATACGGCAGCCATGCCATGTACCACAGGAAAAGCATGTTTATATAGCTGGAACTATGCTATTCTGGGGCTTGGCTTAGTTTGAAAACAGGCATAGGCCCTGCAATAAGTGCCAAGAGAGATTGTGCTCTGTCTTAAGTCCTCAGAAACACACAAGTAAACAAGCCAGTCTCAGAAATCTGAGCAATTAAAGGTATCTGGTCTTACTTGGAAGTTTCTCCCCACTCCTTAAGCATTCCCTTTTAAAGTATGCATCCTGAGAGATACTATTGATAAACAGAACTCACTTTGAGTATTTTCAAAACCTAGGTAGACAGTAAGTATGTGGTCTTGATGCCTGACCGTCAGCATTCCTCAGTTCAGCTAAAGGTGGCATTCAGCCAACCAAATTGTGAGATGAGTGGTAATTTGGGCAATAGTCTTAGGCTACAATCCTAAACACTTACAAGAGTGTGAATGAATGAACACAGTGAGAATAACTTCTGAGTAATCATGCATAGGATTAAACAGTTAACAGACAACAGAAACAGTGTTAATTGTGCTTAAAAAGGAAGGCAAGCCCTTAAAAGACAAAACAAATTGCTCGCCATTTTCTTTATTGCAAAGGGAGGTACAGTGTAAGAACTTAATTCATTCTGGAGGTTCGTTCTTAACCTGAAACTGTTCTTAACCTGAAGTACCACTTTAGCTAATGGGGCCTCCCGCTGCCGCCGTGCCATTTCTGTTCTCATCCTGAATCAAGGTTCTTAACCCGAGGTACTATTTCTGGGTTAGCGGAGTCTGTTACCTGAAGCGTTTGTAACCTGAAGCATCTGTAACCCGAGGTACCACTGTACAACTGTAAAGATTAAGCTAAAGAGGTTTAAAAGTCAAATAAGGATGCCAGTGAGGGTTTCAAGAAAGTGGTAGTAGATAAAAGTGGTTGTTATATCATTTTGAATGATTCAAAGTTCTAAGATTCTGATATGGAAAAAAGGGTTGTTGTCAACATAGTGCTGAGAAGAATGAAGTTCTTCTGTGATGGAACATCCCCCCTTTCCTCTAGCAGACACCCCTAATCCGCTCTACGGGTTCTCCCAACCCCCAAAGCAAATCTGGGGACAGGGGGCAAGGGGGGGGAGGGCAAGTCCTGCTGCACTAATGTTAATCCTTGCACTAGTTTAAACATTCATTTCAGTATTGCCCTGGATGTCTAGACCCTGAAGCTATTTGTTTTTACTTTCAGAACTCTCCTGACAGTTAACCACCATAGAAGGCGGAGGAGGGTGTGGAGAATATAAATAGTAAACATACAATAAATAAATACAAGAAACACAGGAAGCACTTCGCTGAGATGGATCAAGTAGCAAAAAAGCCACCTAGCCAATGCCTCTGCAAAAATCATGCAGCTAACTGAAGGGAAAAACAGAACACTTATTATTATTACTACTACTATATATGACCACTTCAGCAAGACTTGATGAGGTCCTACAGAAGTTTCACATAGTCTGTGTGCGTGGGGGGAGAAAATGGCCAACAATGCTACCATAAAACAGGTATATACAAACTAGAGAAAATCCAATAATAATTTTACTTATTATTAATGTTGAAGTATGAATCTCCAACAGTACCTCTACAAGAATATCACTATTCAACACTGCTATTAATAAATGGATGCAGGAACATTAAAATACAGGTGAAATACTATCAAACAGTATGCAGGAAGAAGTGCACATGGAATTGGAGGATGCCTTGAAGTTCCCACTGATGAATGACCAGTTTATAATGTAGCTTGCCACTTCAGGTTTGCACACAACTGTGTGGGAACCTCAGCCTGTATACAGGCACTTTAATGTGTTCCTGAACGTATCAGATATTAAGCTGGATGCGAAGAAAGTAACTGAAACTTTCGCAATGAGATAGTCGCAAAAGGAAAAGCAAACATGTAGGCCACCATACTGCTGGAGATGATTTTGGGAAGTTAAATGGTCATCAAATAAAAATGCACTGCTGTTGGCTACTGTTTGGGTTCTCTTTATTACTTATTGTGCAAGGTTTAAAGCAAAAGTGGTTGGGAGAAGACTTCTGGTTGCTAAAACTAGTTTGTATCCATATGAAGAGTTATGTTAACTTAAAAATATAAAGCTTGTCCAAATTTAACATATGCACTCCATGGCAATGCAACCAATTGATATTGCCCTTCTTCTGTATGTTAAACAACGCAAACTGAAAGAACATTAAAATAAAAGCAAAGACCGCATGATTCAAAATTTTGGGATAAAAGGTGAAGGAACTATGAAGGGCAAAGTTAAAGGGGGGTGCGAAAAACAAGCAATTATTCTTCCATTCTTATGTGTATAGCGCAAGTGACCACTGCATACTGATTAAAGAAGTATATATTAAAGGACCTCCAAGTTTTTAAAATAAAATAAACATGCCTAAATCTTGCAATTTGCCAAATTATTTAAAAACCTGACAACCAGCTTTTAAGGTTACAGTGGTACCTCAGGTTACAGACGCTTCAGGTTACAGACTCCACTAACCCAGAAATAGTACCTCGGGTTAAGAACTTTGCTTCAGAATGAAAAAAGAAACTGCGCGGCAGCAGCGGGAGGCCCCATTAGCTAAAGTGGTACCTTGGGTTAAGAGCAGTTCCAGGTTAAGAACGGACCTCCGGAACAAATTAAGTTCTTAACTCGAGGTACCACTGTATTTGGGTACAGTAAGCCTGACAGCTGCCGAGATTTCCTCTGATTTATTTAGTGTAAGTTTTTGTTACACATATCCCTTCACTGAAGAGCATGTTTTCTTGAAGGCGCCATGTTTAAGGCACTACATTCTCTCAAGCTATACACCCACATTCATGTTTACTACCTGTCCTAGACAAATGTATGTTATTTGAGGTATATCAATAGGCAACATTAAAAATGATTGTACCAATGCTTTGATTCAGGTTGAATGGCTACTGACACAAACAAAACACCAAGCTCAGAAAGCTTAGCAATATTCAAATGCTGAGTGAAACACTCAACTCCTTCATTATCTTCATTAACATGCTTAAGGCAGAATAGACTATAAATTTCACTCAAATATACAATGCTTTATTGAATTCACATATACACACATGGTATTTATATCTGTCATAATTAACATTATATGTACAGCCTGACTTCAGACAGGCTATCCAGTGATGGCCAAACTTGGCCCTCCAGCTGTTTTGGGACTACAATTCCCACCATCCCTGACCACTGGTGCTGTTAGCTAGGGATGGTGGGAGTTGTAGCCCAAAACGGCTGGAGGGCCAAGTTTGGCCATCACTGCTATACGATGTAAATTATTGTCAACGCACATAACTAAGTCAACCAAGTCTTTTATTCAATCTTCTCCTTTTGCAGGATGCCTCTATTGCAGTGAGTGGAAAACTGTGGCCATCCAGTTCTTGTACACCAAACTCCTGGCAGCATGTCCAATGATCAAGGGCAATGGGAATTTTAGCCCAACAACATGTGGAGAGCCATAGTTTTGCCATTCCTGCTTTAGTCCATAACTCCTAATTCAGACAATCTACAGCTAACCTCAGAAACCATGTTCCTTTTTTAAAAAAGCAAAAAAACAAACTAGAAATCAAGATCACCACCACAAGCATTAGCATGGCTATCCTAGTTTTACATAGGCCAAAAGGAATAACCTTTATACAGGAGTGGCCTACAAGCTCCTCACAGGCAAGATTACCACTTTTGCCTTTAACCCCAAAAAGGAAGGAAGAGTTCCTTTGGATCTGATGACACTGCGCCACACAGCTTGTGCCATTACAGTATTATTCCTCTGAAAGTCACAAAACTGGAACAAAGGTTCTCGTTAACTTTGGGCAATGGGAGAAGCAGATGTGAGAAGAGTTGGAAGCAAGGACTTAAAAGCCACACCCTTTTGGAAAGTTGTCTTGCCATTTCTTATCCCCAACGAGGAAGACCACACATAGATGTCACACCTGGAGCGGCGGGGAGGAGTATATAAGAGTAAAGTTGACACACTGCGATACCTGAGAATTAAAATTACATGGCACACGCTTAAAAAAAAAAAAAGCAGGAAAGGAGTAGGAGATGAGGGGAAAACAGGGAAAACAGCTTAGAGATCAAACCGCCGTAGAGAGAGGAGCGAAGAATGAAATAAATCGTGGGTTTTCTTCGTCACCCAGCCCCCACCCCCGCTTGGCAGGAAGTGCGACTAGGCCTTCAAGCCCCCGGCTTCCCCCGCCACTGTGATGCAGCCGAGGCAGTCACAGGCCTCGGGAAGGGATCCCAGTGACAGGAGGAGGAGGAGGAGAAGGGCCGCCCTCCTCTTCCTCCAGTAGGGGAAAGGGAGTGGAAAGAGGGCGCCCGACCTCCCCAAGAAACAGGGGCTCCCCTCCCCGAGCCCTTCCCCTCCGGCCTGGCCTCCCCACCCACCTACCCACCCAGGCCCTCGGGACCGGAGAGACCCCAGCCCGTCAGCCCCGGCCAGGCCTGGCCCCTTTTGCCCGCTGCCCTCCCCGACCACGTACTCACCCCCAGAAGCCGCAGGGGCAGCGGGGCGGCAAGCTGGGGGCTTTGCTGCGCTCGCTGCCGGCGTCTCCCATGGCGGCGGCGGCGGCGTTGGCGGCCGCAGCAGCAGCAGCGGCGGATCTCAGGGCCGGGGCCGAGGGAAGAAGGAAGGGGCAGCTCCAGGCGGAGGGTCCAGGCCGGGGCTCGAAGCCGGGATTCCAGGCCGGTCAGCTGGAGTCGGGCGCTACCACTGCGGCGGCAGCGGCGGGGCGGGTGGGTAGCTGAAGCGAAGGCGGCGGCGGCGGCGGAAAAGGAGGCGGCCGCGCCCTGTGGTGCTTGAGGTGACACTGAGCGGCGGGCGGCGGCTGCCGGGGGGTTGTGACGGGCCCGCAACACGCTAGCCCCGCGGGCGGCGCGCGCCCCCTGACCCAACAATGCCCTCGGCTCCTCCCCCTCGGGGCGAGTGAGGTGGTCTTGCCCGGCCACAGGATCTGCTGGGAGAGGAGTGTACCAACGTCCGGAAATGGGTGGGGGGCTGCCGGGGACGGGTGGGGAGGCCAAAGCCGAAACGGGGAGCTGAAGCGAAGGCTAGTGTTACCACACCTTTAAAGCGGAAAGCTTCCAGGGGCGAATAAGCTCGAGAAGAGTGGTTGGGGAAAGACCGGGCACCCCCCGCACCATGATCTGCTAATGGTACGGTCTGAAGAGATTGAGTCCGGGGTGAGGCAGATAAGGCTCTGCGCATGCGGGTGAGCAGAAACCCGGAAGTAAGCGTGAAGTAAAGAGTCACTCCTAGGAGTTTCCCCTCCCCCGCGCTGGTGGAATTCCCTGTCTAGGCAGGAGCAATCCCGGGAATTCCTGTTGGGGCTGCCCTACTGGCGTTGTTCGCGGCTGCTTTCTTCCCTCTCCTCAGCCTTCGCACTGGAGGGAGAGGGTTGGAGGAGCCAGGCTGCAAGCTTATGCACACTTCCCCGCGAGTAAACCCGGTCGAAGTGTGTTGGATTTACTTGCTGAGTAAACATTTGTAGGGGCTGCGCTGATAATAGTCCCCAATTTAAAAGGAAGAGCCAGCATAGATAGCTTTCTCCTCTTTTCCTTAAACAGAACTTAATGCACCTTTACCAAGTGGCGTGATGGCAACAACCACACACAGAAAACAAACCCCAGGTGGAGGCGGAGGTCCCCCAGCTTGTACGTGCTGCACCTAAATTTTGTATTGTGCTGCTGCTGTTAAAGTTACAAGCGCCCGTCCCATTATTAAACCAGCTTTTGGCTGGTGATAGCTTTGTGGTACCGGATCTTATAACATTTCTTTTAAAAAAGAGTAACATGGAAAAGGTTCTGTTTTGCAGGTGTTAAAATATGTGTAGAATGTGATCCTATGAGTGATTATTCAGAAGCAAGGCCCCCCATTAGTACTAATGTTGCATTAAAACACCTGAAGCTGCTAAAAGAATGAAGAATCCAGGACCACTTTAACAAATTTATTTAAGGGTCCACCTGGCACCATCATAAACCATCTTTCTGGCACTAAGCTAAAACTTAATGGATTATGATTAGCTTGATAATGGCCCATTTGATGAAATATTCTGCAGAGGGGGGGTTCCGCTGGGTCTGTTTATGGATTATTGAAATGGTGTTACTGAAATTTATTGTTACGGTTTTGTGCTACACATTTGTGCCTTAACTTTTTTATAAGTTGTTTAGAGATTTCTTGCAGTAAGTGACTAATAAGTCATATAGGTAGCAATACTAACTTTTAAAATGTTTTAAACATTGGAGTAAAATGACTATGGAATGTATAAAATATAGGCTGAGATTATTATGCATTTATTCAACAGAATTTGCATGCCAGTTGTAAAGAAAATCTCTTAAGTGGTTGAGTTTAAAGTATGCAACATAAACACAGTGATCATTCACAACAAAAGTAATCAGTGATAACACAATCGGCCTTAATTTGCTATGTTAATTAATATATGTAGTTAGATAGAAAACCACTACATTTATAGCCATAGATATAGACATGAACTTCTTTTTAAACAATATTTGTATTCATTTTCAAGTTGCACCTCACACATAACATAACAAACAACACATTAATCACGTTGCTTAAAATATCACATCAGATTCTTACAGTTCACGCAATCTTCTCAATGGATATAATCCAAAAGTGGTTGCCACACATTATAGAATAGGTGGGGTTTAGAATTCTCTTTGGTCCTACAAATTTGACATATCAGCTTTTCAGGCAGGACTATTCTCCATGTGCTTCAGTGTTCAAGCCCAAAGCAGTACATCATTGCATGGCTATTTCCATATGCGCCACTGCAAGGAGGAACATTAAAAGTTCTTTATGAGCAAATGGTGGAGCAGACATGCCCTTTATTCCAAGAAAAGAAAGTTGAGGGGAAGGTTGTAGGCCATTTTGTGTATTAAACTCAATTTTAACTTCTTGACATTCCTCAGTCTCATACCTGAATCTGCCATTAAAGTTTCTTTCATATGGCCACTTTCAGGTAACCAGCAGATTCTGATACCAATTTTGTGTCCATTTGTACTGTAGTGTAGAGAGATGGGTCTGTCTGAATTCCTATGTATGTACAGTGGTACCTCGGGTTAAGTACTTAATTCATTCCGGAGGTCTGTTCTTAAACTGAAACTGTTCTTCACCTGAAGCATCACTTTAGCTAATGGGGCCTCCTGCTGCTGCTGCACGATTTCTGTTCTCATCCTGAAGCAAAGTTCTTAACCCGAGGTACTATTTCTGGGTTAGCGGAGTCTGTAAGCTGAAGCGTATGTAACCCGAGGTACCACTGTAGAATGCAAAATGCATTATCGGCAGATGAAAAAAATAACTTATTGTAGGGTTACTGGACGTCCCCGTTTCCTGGGGACAGTCCCCAGATTTGCAAATTTGTCCCCGGACAAATTCCATCCCCAGAATGTCCCCGGATTTCATCTAATTTCCCCAGGAAACATGGCAGCAGGAGTGGCAGCGGCAGTCTCAGCAGCCCAGAGCCAGCCTGGTAGCGCAGTTGGCTCTGGCTGGCTTCAGGAGCTGCCCGCTGCCGTGGCGCCCGCCATTTTGCCTTGCTGGTAGTCCCCATATGATGTGTTGCGCACAAGACACATCATATGGGGCTGAAAATGCAGTGCTGGGTGCCGCCGGGGGAGAGCAGCGCGGGGTTGTTGAGCTTGGTGCACCACTGCAACCTGGCACTCAGCTTGCCGTCAGCGCTGCTGCCCAAGGCCGTCGGCTTGGTCTCAGTCTCCAACTGGTGCTTGGGCGGCTGCAGCTGCTGCTCAGGTTCGCCATTGTGCTTCTCGACTTGCAAGCGGTGGCTCAGCTTGTTGGCCAGCTTGTCGTTGGCCATCGCAGACGAGAGGCGAGCAAGAGACGAGCTGATCCAGCCCAAGCGCGCGTCCTCCCACTCGCCGCTGGCTCTGCCCTGGACCCGCTGACTGGGCACACTGTGGCATGGATGGGTGGCCTCCGGGCGATGCCTGCACAGGAAATGCCCAGACAGGCGGGCAGGGCAGCAGTAGGAGGAGGGGGTTTCTGCTAATGCTTACTTCCGAGTAAGCCTGTAGGGGATCGCAGTGCAAGGATGGGGGGGGAGGGAGGGAGGGAGGGGCGAAGCATGGCTAGTGCTTCAAGAAAGGCCAGGACCCAGAGGAAGGCCGTGTAACAGAAGAGACTACAGAAGAGAAGATATTAATTCTTTATTTTTTTAAATAACTTTTTCCTCTCTTTTCAAAAAAATTTTGATTGATTGTGTCCCCGGATTCATTGAAAAAAATCTGGTAACCTAATTGTAAATTGCATTGCTGATGAAAAGCAGTGTATAAGAATACCACATAAGTAAGATGAATAGGTGAATGAACAGTGTGGTGTAATGGTTAAGAGCGGTAGTCTCGTAATCTGGGGAACCGAGTTCGCGTCTCCGCTCCTCCACATGCAGCTGCTGGGTGACCATGGGCTAGTCACACTTCTCTGAAGTCTCTCAGCCCCACTCACCTCACAGAGTGTTTGTTGTGGAGGAGGAAGGGAAAGGAGAATGTTAGCCGCTTTGAGACTCCTTAGGGTAGTGATAAAGCGGGATATCAAATCCAAACATTTGTCACTAGCTCCTGCATGAAATGGGAGCTCATTAGGACCATTTTCTAAAAAAACTACAGCTGAAGGGGGAAACAAACTAGCCCTGCTCATGTGTGTTTAACAGCAGTCATTAGGAAACGAACAAAGAAAGAAAGAAAGCCAATGAACCATTTTCTGTCTCTTTATCTTTGTGTTGGAAATAGGCCTGTTAAAATTTTGCATGTCAGGGTACTATGAAATACATATGACTAAGCAAACCAGGCCTGGTGAGGACGTTTAAATGCAAGCCATTTGATACTTCCAGTAATGCTGGAAATACCGAGGCAGCAAAAAAGACCTTTCCTGAGTCGTTAAGCCGGGGATGCGCTACAGAATAAATCCACAGCTTACACTCACTTTACTTATGTGATCATAACCCCACACGTGGGGGTGGGGTGGGGTGGGAATAAGTGGTGAGCAGGGAAAATTTGTCATTCCCTGTTCTCCATTTATTAATATACAGTGGTACCTCTGGTTGCAGACAGGATCCGTTCCGGAGGCCTGTTTGCAACATGAGCAGAACGCAACCCACGTCTGCGCGTGCGTGGGTCGCGAATCTCCGCTTCTGCGCATGCGCGTGATGTCATTTTCCGTGACTGTGCGAGCGGCAAAACCTGGAAGTAACCCTTTCCGGTACTTCTGGGTTGCCGCGGGATGCAACCTGAAAATGCTCAACCTGAAGCAAACGTAACATGTGGTATGACAGTATATTTTCCACTCACAGACCTAGTGGATTTTCCTTCCTCACTATGCTCTCAGAAATTTGCAGCAGGGCCCCAGGAAGCTTCCAGAGCTCTCACTCCTCCTCTCCCACAATTACATTTGTGAATAAATAGTAGCTACTACCTGTTTTATCACTATAGTAGCGCTAATTCTTAGTCAGTTTTTATTTGAGTAGAATGATAGTTGTAAAAATGAAAGGTAGAGGGAGCTCATTGAAGTCAGTTGATTAGAAGACTGATAAGCCTGTTTAACGTGTGCGTGTGTGTGTAATCTCATATTTGTGGAAGTGAGTCCCATGTAACTCTGGAAACTACCCATGATAATTCATGCATAAGATTGTGGTGTTAAGATTTGAAAGAGGAGCACATATTGTCCAAAGAATTGTGAATTAAAAGAAGAAAATGTTCCTGAAAAACTATAGCCATGCACATTTTTCCTTTTAAAATGATGACATTAGCATTTATGTGAATAACCACTCATCTCTGGATAATTAAAATTAAAAATAAAAACTTTACCAGTTCTATACTCCAGGTGTGGGAGTGGACAGGAAGCATGTTGCTTCTTAAAGCTTTTTGTACAACAGTCAGAGGAATGTGGGCGTGTGTCTGTTACAGCAGAACGGGCCACACATCTGTGGAACTACTTTAGGCTAGTCCGTGACATTGCTCAAAGAGTTTTCATAAATGTGTAGTGCACCAGATACTAAGATGGGAGGCACACCCACAAAAGACAGTAAGATACAAGAGTCTCCAAGTCTTTGTGAAGCTGTGGTCTGTACAAAGCCTATAATAGCTGCAGACTAGATCACAGTTCAGTACCCCAAGTGAGCCTTTGTGACATCACAGCTGACCACAGTTTTACAGTTCATTTGCAAGTGGCCTTTCTGGTGGTTGTGATCAGATGGAGCCCTTAGAGTGCCTTTTGAAAATCAGAAGGGGTTTTTTTTTGGGGGGGGGAGTGTTTTGTAGCAGAAAGGTTTTCTCCTTTTTGTGTTTGTGTGATTAGGCAGAGATGCTCTGAATTGCACCTGGTTCCAGTTATTGTTAGAACCATACAGTATTATCCAGCTGTCTCTTCTGAATATTGTATTCTGGTGCATCCCTTTCCCATAATAACCTCATTTCCTTGCTTATTCCCTACCCTGCCCCGTAGTTCTGAAATCATGGAGCACCAGCACTGACCCACTGCTATTTGTGATCCACAGCGATGTAAGTCTGCCTGACCTAATGATTCATGAGCTGTATCTCTCCCTCTTCCCAAACTCGGTGTGTGAGACCATCCTGTTAATCTATATGTATTCTAGAAATCTAACTGGCCTTTAGGGTTGGCTGCCTTCAGCACCAGACTGAAACCAATGCACTTCAAATAACCAGGTAAAGGTTGAAACTTGAAAGGATGTGTTAATATAGCACAAAAAAGAAAGCCGTATTTTTATTTTAAATGGGCCTTTCTTACATTTCATTTACTGTATTAGTTCCCATCAACTAGAGAGTCAATGTCTCTTATAAAATATACTGCTTTCAACAAACTTGGATGGAATCACATGGATAAATGGTGCCATTTTATCCCCTCAGAATTCTGTCTATAAGTAGCAGCTGGATATATTCAATGTACTTCAAGTGGAACCATTCCCACAACGAGTTCAGTTTTATCAGTGCCACTTCAGCTCCTGCTGTGATTCTGCTGCTTGTGTGTTTCTGTTTACCTTTTGAAATCCAACAAGATTCAGAGAGAGTAAGCTGTAGCAGGACACAGATTCTCCATGTTTGTCCCAAGAGCTCATTTGCACCTAGGTTAAGTTTTGGGAGAAGTTGGTGCCGTTTCCCCCCCAAATCCCAGGTGGACTCAATGATACATCTTCCACTTCTGGTTTGGTTGTATGAAAGAAAGCTCCTCTTGATAGTGGAACTAATATTTCTCCACAATATTTCTGCTTGTGTTTCAACTGTCAGTAGTGCTCCCTCAAGCATGTGCTGACTGAAGAGCCCCACACATGTGCATAGTAGGGAATGGATGTGCTGAAACAGCCTATTGAATCTGCTAAATCAACAGTAGGGTATCTGAGGGTTACCATATATCCGGAATTTCCTGGACATAACCGGTATTCGGCTCTCACAAACAGTGTCTGGACAGGAATTGTTGAAGTATCCAGGCAAAATATGGTAGGTGTGATAGCTCAAATAGAAGTGCTTTGTAGTTCTAGTGCTTTGTGAATTTGGCACCTTTTCCTGCTGCCATGTTCAAAAAGTGCCAAATCACAGCTGGGAAGGAAAAACTGGAAGCATTCTTATGTGTGCTCCCCAATTCTTCCTTTGCAAGCCACAGGTTCAAATTGAATCGCCAATGTCATATGACACCAGATGATTGACAGGTGAGCAGCTCCACCCGCCTCTCAAAGTAGCCCATAAATGGTACCATTTTAGTGGATTATATCACTGCATTTGAGGAAAGCTTCAGCTCTTGAATTTAATGTTTCAAGCAAGGGAGACATTGCGCTTCCCTAACTGGGTGTATTCCATATATTATTTTTATTATGAATTTATATCCAAAGGAGCCCAGGGCAGCATATACTGCATTTCTGAGATTATTTGACAATATTACTGTTGCCATTAACGCCTTTTAAGCAACATGTAAGACTTAATTTTCATTGGCTTTTAATCATCAGCGTGATAAAGTCCTCATTCGAGCTGTACATAATTGAACTATTTAGTCATTCCTGATATTTCAGATCCCCCAGCTTTTTACTATAATTTTTCCAATTTGTTTCTGATTACCTATCTTAAGTTAGCCAGAGCTCATTGCAGCTGAGTCCTAATTCCTGTGCATCAGGTGCCTGAGAGGTATATTGTAAAACAACAAAAGACCAACACTTGCAACCAACTGTGTGTGATTCATCTGCTAAGTTAGTGCCCAGGCACTAGGCTGGGAACCGAACACAAATCCTGAAGCAAAGCCACATGTTGTAACTAGTATCTTTTTATTTGCAGGCAATTCAAACCTGTGTGTTTAAGATGACATGTTTTATGTAGGTCCTGTCACCAGTGCCACTCTACATGAGTCATGTGTAATAGCACCTGTCTGGGCTCTCTTAATTGCTTTGTTGCCAGCAGCGTCTTGGAGAAACAGAAATCTGTGTAGATTCTGCATTATAAAAGCCTTTAAAATTAACTAAGAAAAGAAAGAAAAGCACTGCTGTGGTTTCCTTCTCTCTCTCCTTCCTCAGTTTCCACAATTTAATCACGTCCTGCCTATTAATCTTTTCTGCCTGCCATTTCCCTTCAGTGTTTTAAAAGGGTGATATTCTAAGAGAGATGTGATCTGAGGGAGAAGAATAGAATGCCAACTTACTGGTGCATGTGTGTGTTTTAAAAAGCGATTATTTCAATCAGATGAAGGGTCTCTCTTAACAGATTGGAACCATATGAGTGGCTTTCCTCATTTTACAGTAATTTAGCCCTCAAGATGGGAAGGAAGATGGGTGCCTCTTGTCGTCCACTTCACCTGCCCCTCTTTAGGGTTTTCTATAGTGTATCTCTATTAGCAATCATATCACAACCAAAATAAACAAGAAAGAAACGGATTGATTATATATAGGCACAACTCTTGTCTGGTTGTTTTGAAGCAGCAGCAGAAGGTGTTAGGGCCCATCCCCGTAGGGTTGTCAACATGTCCAGAACAAAAAAAGAATGACCTGGCTACATTGTGAGTTTCTTTTTTTAATCTTTGAGCAAACTGCCACTTTTTCCTCTGTAAAAGTCCGAGATAATGATAAAACTTACGTTTATTCATTTTTTTTACTTCAAAATTGCAGTAATCAAGAAAAGATATTAAAGAGCATGGATTTTAATTTTTTTTACACAATTGGTATAGGATTGTAGAAACTGCCTTCATCCTTCAATCCAGTTAAGTGAATGGAACAACAACAAAAAATCAAATGACAGAAGGATAGCCCTGAAGAGTAACTTGAATAATAGACTGATTTTAAGGAGATTGAGCAAATGTATCAAACCCAGTTTGTTTGCTTTTAAAATTTGGGCATATTAAGCATCACAATAGTTGCAGTCCAAACACAGTGAGAAGCTACTCTGTATGTCATTGCATATACTGAAGATGTTCAGATATATGTCTTGGTTAACACTCTGTATGGTAGAAGAAGACTCATGCCTTCTCTTCTCCATTGCAACCCTGGTGTGCTCCAAGAAGGACAGAGGTCTGGAATTTGGGGGGGGGGGATTGGGAGAAATCATGTGGAGTCAGCTGGGATGAATGGAATCTATTCACACAACCCACCCCCACTTAGTTTCCCCCTAATTCCCCACTCCTCTGCCGCACTCCTTGAGTTTGCACTGCATTGGTTACCACAGGATACTGTATTTTTAAATGCTAAATCAAGAAGATCTTTAGCCTTTTCTGTTTTGAAAACTGTAAGTTTTCCAATCTGGGAGCTGGTGCAGCAAATGGGTGCCCTCCCTCCGCCTGCCAATCTGCCTTGGTCAGCATGAGTAGTGGGCTGTGGAAAAAGTGGTAGCTAAACCACTCCATTAAGTCCTGCTACTGCCAGCCAGAAGTATTGATTGACCTCTACATCTCCAGCCAGTGGGCATTTTCAGAATAATTAAACTTGACCATTATTGTTGGCGACTTGTGCCTTCTTCATGTCCCCACCCTGTTGTATGAATCTGGTCTTTCAATGAAATGTGAAAGTCGCTACAGACTTGTGAGCCTGATTATCCACTAGACTGGTTTGATGGCAAATCCTGATTCTGCTTTCTATGCAAAGCATATTTCTGCCTAAATCACGTACGAGGCTTTCCATTGAGGCAATATAAAAGAACTGTAATTTTTGGAAGCAATAGACATATCTATAGATCATCCATAAGAGTTGGCCTCTCAGAAACTGCATATGCCTCAGGCCAAATAATGCTGTTAAGAGATGTTTTAGCTGATTATATCTCTATTTTTCACTATTAGGCAGATTGTATTTGTTTTGCAGCTCCTGAAAAGACAGTAATGGGTCCTGAGAATTTAATCAATGTGAGAGCTTTAGAATGCCCCTGCCTTCCCGTGGCTTTCTTATAAATGGATGGCCAGCCATTTTAAGTGGAGGATCAAGCAAATTAGAGACTTCTGTTACATATCTAGGTGAAAACATTCAGTAAAAGCAGCATAAATTTCACTAACAGCATGTTTAAACTGTGTTACCAAAGCATAGACAATAAAGTCCAATGTTGTTTTCTCAGCTCCTGGGCATTATCTTATCTTCTTTCTTCTTCTTTGGCGATCACTCATAGCTAGGTAAAATTGTCTTCCGTGAATATGGTCTTAACAGTGAGTCCAATTCTGGATCCATTTGTCCTTCCACAGTAGGGACATAGGTTTCCGGGCAGGAGTTGATCACAGTGAGGGTTTGCCAAGTGTGCCTTCCTCTTAGCACGTTTTCCCCTTTTGTTCTGAGTTCAAGTGTCTTCAAAGCCCATGACACCTTTGGTCAGTGGTGGAGGAAGCCGCTCAGGTGCCTGGGGTGGCGCTCCCGGGGGGGGCGAAGGCGGGACACGCTGCCTGTAGGGACGGGGCGCACCACGGGGCCTCCTGAGTCTGCCTGCCTCCTCCCACTCAGCCACCCTACAGCTGGGGGGGAGGCAGCGGGCAGACCATTTGGGGCAGCACAGAACCTGCGGGTGCCCAAGCCACCGTGTCACTCCCAGGAGAGACGTGTGGCTCGGGTGCGCTGCAGGCCCCACAGTCAGTGCTGCCCGGCATTTTGTCACCCCCCTCAGTAGTGACACCCAGGGAGCACTGCACCCACCTTCCTCTGCCCCTGTCTTTGGTAAGGGCTGTTCTTCAATTGGAGCGCTTGCAGGCCAGTGTTTCCGAATTGTCAGTGTTTACAAGTGATATGTAAAAATTTTTGGAGACACCGTTGATGGAATCTTTTAAGGAGCTGGAGGTGGTGTTTTCCTGGGGAGAGCATTACACAAACGAGGAGCCATTGCAGAAAAGACCTGTTCTCTTATGTTGCTGCCCTCCAGATCTCTCAGACGATGCATGTCACAGGGTCTGAGCTGGCTCTTATGGGGAGAGGAGGTCCTTGAGGTATTGTGGTCCTGAGCCATTTAAGACTTTATAGGTCAAATCCAGCACTTTTAATTAGGCCCAGAAACTATTTGGCAGTCAGTGCAGTCAGGCCAAGATCACGGTAATGCAGTCAAACCGTCTTGCCTTGGTGAGCAACCTGGCTGCTGAATTCTGCACCAGCTGAAGTTTTTTCCAGGCACATTCTTGTGGATTTAACAACTGGAATTTAGCAAGGGAAGTTTTTCTGATACGATGGGGAAGTTTCACTTACTAAATTTCCACCTGCTAGGAGGTTGGGTGGGGAGCCTACCCTATCAAGTCCCAGGTAGAATAGGACCACAACTGCCATTACCACCAACGCAAAATAAAGGAGATAACAGGATGATGTCAATACCCCCTATCCCAAAGAAAATTGTGTATTCAGACTCTCAGTTATGTGCTTCAGGCCCTGTGCATATAGAAAGCAAGTTGAAATCAATGGTGCAGCAGTTAAGTAGCTAATTGATCTGAACCCATGCTCAATAACAAACAAAAACCAGGAGTTAATGATTGGTTGGAGAATCTTCAGCTAAGAAGACACCCCCAAGGTTTAATCCCAAAACACTAAGAAATTACAGAAGTCAGCAACAAAGTGTATTTCGCATAGGCTTGCCAACTCTTCAAATGACCATTGTAGCGATAACTTTTAAGATCAGCTTGATGTGTAAACATAACTGGGTAATACTGTTTATCTTCATGTTGTATAAAGCTTCACCTTTGGCCAGCTGATAACTGAATTTTAAAGATACTGTTAAAGGTCCAGCATAGGCCAGATTTCTACTAGCCAGTTGGCAGCCTTCCTTATTAATCAATTAATTAATTAAATATCCCACATTTCTCAAGGAAACTTAGAACATTTGAAAACATCAATTATAAATGACAAAATAATAACAAGCTAGTTAAAAAGAATAAAGTACATCACAACGTATTTAACACCAACAATTCTTGCCCTCTGATTCTGTGTTTATTTATTGCACACAGAATGATGTATATCCTGGACCTTTAACAGTTATATAGAAAAAGGAAGTTCTGCCATTGCAGCTTCTAAGGCGGGAGGGGGGGCATGCGCACCTTCTGAAATCCCCTCTTCTGTTTCACTTGTATAGGCTGCTTCTCAAAATCATGAAGCATTCTGTAAACATAGAAACTGAGCTTTGGACAGCAAAGTTAGATGCAGCGTGAAGATGCTGTAATGGGGGGGGGTACTTAACTTGCTGAATTTCACGTTTTTTAAAAAGAGAAAACAACCAACCCAAAACGTTTCTACCATTCAAGGCTCAAGCTTCATGCCCAAATAAAGTGGCACAGCGCTGCTCATAAACCAGGCATAGGCAAACTCGGCCCTCCAGATGTTTTGGGACTACAACTCCCATCACCCCTAGCTAACAGGACCAGCGGTCAGGGATGATGGGAGTTGTAGTCCCAAAACATCTGGAGGGCCGAGTTTGCCTACGCCTGTCATAAACAAAGCCCAAACTGGCAGCCACACTGATTTTGTGTCTAACATCACGTAGATAAAACCAGGGATACTAATAACGCCCTTAGCTCCACACCAAAAATCACCATCTAAGGTCCACCTGAACGCATGTGCTGCGCTGCACTAAACCTTGCTCATGGAAACCCAGGGCTGCAGGGCATGGATTTTTGTTGTGGGGGGGGGAGGACTTCGTTGGGGAGGCAGGATTTTTGTTAGGGGAGCAGAACTGATATGATTGGTGAGTTAAGTATTTCATTGAATTACTTGATCTAGGTGGGGCAGCTGCCCCCCCGGCTACGCTCATGCTACAGGGGGTGTTGCAGGATCTCTATTCCTACAAGCTGCAGAAAATCCACAGCCGAAGAAGACAGTTTTCCAGTCTCTGCTGAAAGGAACAGAGGAAGCTCTTACACTGAATCTGCCTTGCTCAGTATTGCCTGTGATCCTCGGAAGCAGCTCCCTAGGGTTTCCCATAGGTGATGCTGGGAACTGAACCTGGTATCTTCTGCATGCAAAGCGGATGTTCTCTCACCAAGCTATGGCTCTTCCCCAAACCTCCTTCCATAAATGCAGCACGAGGCAATCCTTTATTCTGCAGGAGTTCTCCCGCAGTGGAAAGTGATGTTATTGCAAGTTGGCCATGACCATTTCATTGTCTAAACTTTAACTCTATTTATTTAAATAGGTGCACAAAAATGCACTATATTATGGGACATCGCTTTCGGAAAGGGTGTGTAGAAGGCAAACTTGTGTTCAAAAATGTATTTGTTAGGGGAATTTTACATTAATTAATTTTGTCAGGTCAGGACTTTTTTTTTTAAGAACTGCATGGAGAAATTGGGTAAACATAGGAAAAATAAGGAACTAAGAAAAACAGAAATTTACAGACTTGTCTATCTCTACTTGGGAGCAAGCCCCAATTCAGTGCTATGGGGTGGGCATCTGAGTAGAAACCAAGGAAGAAACTTTGTAATATATTTCTCCAAGTGGCTGTCTCTCTATCCCCTCGCAACCGGTTACCAGAGGTCTTCCCTCTAAGTCTGCCATCATACTCTCACAGAACCTTTATTTTATTGACATGCCTAATTTCCCCTAGCAGCTGAGAAGCTTGCCAGCTGTTGATTTCCTATGGTGGGCTGCCAAGTTTATTGGAGGGATGGCTGCTACTGTGTTTCCAACAGCAGAAACTAAATTTTGCTGTACAGAAAAGCATTCCTACGCCAGGGAAAGCATCAGTTTCTCTGAAGCAGGTTGCAGTTACAAAGTGACCGAAAAAGAACCAAGTTTACTTGTGTTTTGTTTTGTTTTTTAAATCCAATTCCTTGGTGCTTGTCTGCCAGATAAAACTGCCAGGAGCTGTGGAGGCAAAAATATTGTATCCTTCCCCACCCTGACTTTTAGCATCCCCACACCCCATGTCTAATTCTGCTCTGGATTGATCCACCTGAATTCTCTGTGGTATTGACAACTCCCCTCGCCTTTGAAACTAATAATGCCAAGGCTGTCTTTGTTTTAAAACTACAAACTTAATTTTTGTCCTCTAAAGTTCTTACATTGGCTCATGAAAGCAAAACCTTTCATCTATCTCTGGAACACCTGCTGGGACACCTGCTAATATAAGTTTAGTGTTGTGCTGCTATTAAAGTATATTAAGAGTGATCTTTCAGGGACCGTCAGATGGTCCAAATTCAAAGGAAGGAAGAAAAGGAGGCACAACAAAATGCCTCTCTAATGATCCAAATAACTGCTAGATGCCTTGCCTGTGGCTTGTTAGAAGTTTTTAGCTATGTTCAGTAAGAGAAGGTTGTGTTCAGGTTCCTCAGAAAGCCCCCCGGAAGGAACGTGTTAAAGAAAATGTTGTGGGAATCAGATGTGCTGGAACCAGAGCCAGTTTGGATGGGTGGGGTGTGAAGAGATGGATTTCAACAAGATGCCCTCAGTAAGTCCCCTCCCCCTTTCTGTCCCCTACATGTGCAACTCTCAGGGACAGCCCCCCAATTTTTTTTGCTGCCTGAACTAGAACAACAAATGGTGTCCCCTTCTACCAAGTCAAAATGAATAGTGCTCAAGTTATTTTGGTACTTCAGGCAGAAAATTCCATGAGCACTTCTCCCCCTCCCTGACAGAATAACACAATACTAATAAATAACTAACAATTTGCTGCCCTTTTATGACATCCATAATCAGCTGCCAGAATCGGCTGCCACACTCTACCTCCCTGACCTTTATCTCTTTTCTCCATCTTTCTTTGCTCTCCCTCACCCCTTAATCTGTTTAGTTTTATTCCCCCACCCCGCCCCCGCCATTTGCCCAATTACAGATCTGGCAGGTCATATCACAAACACTGCTGCTTGGGATGGGATGAGCAGAAGCATTATTTATTTGCCTAAGCTGTTTCTGTCCCACCTTTTACAGTGCAGCCCTATACCTGTCTATTCAGAAGTAAATCCCACTGAATTTAAAATGAGTTCCTCCCAGGTAGTGATAGATATTTGCAGCTTTGAAATGCCTGCATGGACAACAGTTTCCACTCGCATCTGCATGATGTTAATCCACTGGCAATTAGTGCATATGCAAACAGTGGCCTTTTTTTTCACCCCTTCCACCAACACTGTCAGGGAGGAGTCAGCATGGGGCACAATCAGAGCAGGCTTAATGGATAATACAACAACAACAACAACAACAACAACAACAACAACAACAACAACAACAACAACAAAACACCCATTTGGTTGGGTTACCCCAGCCCCTCTGGGCGGCTCCCAACAGAATATTAAAAACACGATAAAACCTCAAACATAGGGGAGCAATGTCTCCCCATAGATGGGGACAGTGGAAGTAGGAATCCGACAACTTCAAGAGGGCCACAGCTTCCCCATCTCTCAAAGTAGAGATGTTCAAGATGTGAGACACACCTTGCCCTTCCTCATCACCCACTTTCCTTCGAGAAGTGGTTGGGCACTATGCGTAGGGTCTTCCAAGATGATCTTGTGATACGTGGGAGCAGGCAGTCTCTTGGACAACCGTAAATAGTTTGGGATCAGAGTAGAGCACCGCTTGTGCATTTCTCTCAACATGATTGTGATCATTTATTTATTTAATAAAATTTATACACTGCTGGACTGTAACAACAACTACAGCAACCCTCAAAGCAGTTTACAAAATAAAATAAAACAAAACAATAAGATCAAGTAAAATAAGAGAGATTCACAGCCATACTTTAAAAACCATACAAAAGTTAAAAGGCTAAAACCGATTAAAATTACCTCAGCTGTCTAAGCATCTAAGTAGGCTTGCCTAAACCAAAATGTTTTTAGCAGCTGCCAAAAGAAAGCAGGACAGTAAAATTACAGCGAAGAGACAGCAGAGCTGCAGACATGCCTTGAAAACGCTATATTTCATGCCACAATGGCATTGCTACTATGCCATCAGTGTGTTGGGAGAGAATCTTAATGGACATGTGTAGGGGAGTCTGGTTCACATGGAAAGCCTATTTGCCTTCAGCAGTCATCTCTCTTTCATGTCGTCCCACAACATAAGGACAATGTTGGGGAATAGTCAACATGGGGTTCAGTGTGAGCAGGATGCCCAGGCACAGTCCACTGTCTCTCTCCCTCTTTACAGAGTTTCAACTGCATGGAGAGAAACACCTGAGCAAGGCTTAAAACAGTGTGGTGTAGTGGTTAAGAGCGGTGGACTCCTAATCTGGTGAACTGGGTTCACTTCCCCGCTCCTCCACATGCAGCTGCTGGGTGACCTTGGGCTAGTTACACTTCTCTGAAGTCTCTCAGCCCCACTCACCTCACAGTGTTTGTTGTGGGAGAGGAAGGGAAGTGAGATTGTTAGCCGCTTTGAGACTCTTTGGGTAGTGATAAAGCGGGATATCAAATCCAAACTACTCTTCTTCTTCTTCTTCCTCTTCCTCCTCTTCTTCTTCTTCTTCAAACTAGACCTTTATCCTCCTGGAAACAGAGTGACAGACAGTGTAGCTCCTTCAAAATGGTGAGGTATGTTCTCTAACACTCGAGCCAGGTAGAAACCCAATTACTTCATTTTTGCACCACCTGTAACTTTTGGACAGTCTTCAAAGGCAGCTCAACATAGCGTACATTGTAGTAGTCCAATCTAGATGTCATTGAGGAATTCTGTTCATCATGAAAGAATGTTATTTTGGAACTATCGGGGACAAAGGAACATTTCAACAAGGATATTGTGTGTGGATGCACAATGTTTGCTACACAATGGAGCCTTTTGCATCTTTTTACCTTTCATTTCTCCTTTGCTACTTGTTTTCATCTCTGGCTGCAATTTAACTTTCGAAAACCCTCTAAAAGCATGAATAATAAAAAAACAAAGTGCATGGATATCATCCGTCTATGATTGCAAGAAGGCCCAAGGTCCCTCGAAAACAGTAATTACATATGACAAGTAAACATGGGTCAAGAAGCAAAGTCATGGGTCAAGAGCTATTTAAGAAAGAGAAAGCAAAAGACAACAATAAATGGCTGAAGTTCCAACGCTAAGAATGAACTGCTGCATGTTTCAAGTGTTTACTATTAAAGGTTTGGGGAAGCAAGTGAATAATGAGGTGGTTAAAATCGACGTACAACAGCTGTTGAAGCTAATGAAGTAGTTGCTGAATGAACAAGATGGTGACAGGTAAAAAAATCTAGCTGTGAAAAACTCAAAGGTAAATGCACTCTTTTAAACTAATCATTTACATAAATGGTTTCTAAATTAACTAGCAGTTTTGGAAGGCATCCTTGTTGAACCCATGAGCTGCTCAAAAGGGCCTCAATAGTAGTGGCAATTGGCCTACCCAATTGGCTGTATAACATTGAAACTATTGCAAGGTCTCTATGCAAGGTGGTGTGTTGCCTTCTGCTTCAGCAGCAGGAGCACACCCTCCAATATTTCTCTGATGAAAATATGGACAGCCTATTATTATTATTATTATTATTATTATTATTATTATTATTATTATTATATTACCCCATCCATCTGGGTTGCCCCAGCCACTCTGGGTGGCTTCCCACATCTATAAAAACATAATAAAAAACCAAATATTAAAAACTTCCCTGTACAGAGCTGCCTTCAGATCTCTTCTAAAAGTTGTGTAGTTTCTTAGCTCCTTGGACGGGGGTCGTGGAACTCCACATCCTCCAACATTTCTCTGATGAAAATAAGGACATCCTACCATACCCTCCAACATTTCTCCATTGAAAATAGGGACGTCCTTATCAAAAGTGGGACGTTCCAGGATCAAACCAGAAACCAGGATGGCTTCTGTAAATTTGGGACTGTCTCTGGAAAATAGGGACGCTTGGAGGGCCTGCAGGAGTATTTAAAAAAGGAAAGTCAATTAGAAGTTCACATTGTTCTGGTAAAAAGGATGACACTATTCTTGTTATGAAAAGTCCGTAAGAGTTGAATGGACGAGTTGTTTGCTTCTAGAGAGCACAAGGATAAAGTAAAAAATATCAGTACATCCAAGTCATGAGCTATATAGAGGATAAATTACCGATGACTATGTTCTACTTCCACTGTTGGAGACTGCATGGTTCTGAATACCAGTTGCTGGAAGCTGCAGGAGAGAAGAGTGCTGGTACTCTTAGGTCCTGCCTGCCCGCTTCTCACAGTCGGCTTCTTGGCCCCTGTGATAACAGAATGCCGGACGAAATGAGTCACTGGTCAGAACCAGCAGGCTCTTCTTATGTGAATATTATTGTTTATGCTCTCCCAAAATATATATGAAAAAACAAGAAAATGTTCAGTTATACTGAAAAGAGAAAAAAGATTTGATTTTTTTTTTTTACTCAATGCATAATTTAGTTCATCCCCATGAGGTAAAATTCAGCTTAAGAGATCAGTATGAATCAGAATAGGATTATCCATTTATTATGAATAAAGTAATGTAGATATTGCTATTTAAAAGGATAATTAAATACGGATAAAGTAACTTGTATATTCCCTTATCTCTTTTGATATGAAAAAGTAAGCACAGTGCTTGAGGCATTAAATTGGTTGAGAGCCAAGCGAGACTATTGCACAGCTGGTCCCAACTCTGACGACTGCTGAATTGTGTGCTTTGTTTCTAAAATATTTTACTATAAAAAATTGAAATATTCAGGTGGGAGGCACTGGACTGAATACATGTAGCCTTAGCCTTTGTATGGCAACCTTTAATTTCCACTTGACCGCCATAGTTCTGTTTTAGATGAATAAATCAATAAAATAAATAACCTAATGCACCAAAATTGCAATAATTTATAGATTAAGCTGGTGGTTGATTATATAATTTATACGGCACAATTAGTGTATTTGGCACTATGTACATTGATAGTGCTGTCTTATCAGTTAAATCTTAAGCTGTATTCCTCACAGTCATACACTGCAAATGTGAAGAGACAGCAGAGGGGGATGGCAGCAAGGGTAGCAAACAAACAGAAGGAGGGATGAGAAAGTAAAATGGAACAAGGGATGAATAAGGGCAAATGTAGTTGCACATACTGTATAAGCCCTTAACTGTGCAAGGGAAAAGAACTGGGACTCAGTTAGATTGGGGGGGGGGGTGAGGGGAAGCAATTTATATGTGTTGTATACACGATACAACACTGTGCCACAAGATGGTGACATTTTTCCCTACTGGATTTCCCTGTTTAAATTTACAACGCGTTTAACTTGAAGCGCTTTTTTGATGGATTTTTTAAGAACAGAGGCAGATTTAGGGGAGTGTGAATGGTTCACCCACACTGGCCACTGAGCTGAGAGGGCGCAGCAGGGATGAACAATGGAAGGCAAGAGGTGGGGGTGAGGTGAGTTTGGCATCACACAGGGTACCGCTGAAATTTCAAAGCCCAAAGTCTGCCATTGCTTAGGAACATAAAAGCAGTCTTGTTTATCAGGCCAAAGGCCCATTTAGTCCGGTATTCTGTTTTCACAGTAACCAACCAGTCGCCTATATGTAAATGGACTCCCTCAGAAGGTGGTGGACTGTCCTTCACTGGAAGTTTTTAAGTGGAAGATGGATGGCCATCTGCCAGAGATTCTTCAGCTGTGATTTCTGCGTTGCAAGAGGTTGGATGAGGTGACCCATAGGGATCTTTGCAATCTACAAGTCTATGATTCTGTCAGGCTTCAGTGAATTCTGATCCCCCCCCCCTCACAGCAGACAGCCAAGGAGTAGACAAGGAAGCTCTTACCGAGTCTTTCTTCAGTATACACAACGAGAGGCTCCTGTACTCTGCCTCTTAGAATAATGGCGTTGCTCCAACTGAGCTCCTCCTCCTTCCCTTCCTAGCAACAGCACTTCCCCTTATGGCGGCCACCAGTCCTTTGCTCTTCCACTTTCAATGCACGCCATGTTCTGGGAAAAGGGGGGGGGGGTCAGAAATACTCTCCAGTGATAACGTGTCACCTGGCTGCTCTGTCTCTGTCTCCTCCTTCTCTTCTCCCAACTCTTCTGTTCGCCTGTCTCTGAGCTGTGACCTTCCTCAAACCACTGCTGTAATTCAGTACAGCACTGCCTTCCTGTAAAGGCTGGTGTTTCTCCTTCAGAGTAACATGCACAGTCAGCATGGTATTTACAGTCTTTATTACATATATACAAGAAACAGCTACAGTTCAGAATTACGCGTCCAAAGCTGTTGAGTCAGATTCGGGGAATGGCTTCCTACGATTCCCGCACCAGCAAAGTAGGCGTGGGAATTGCGCGAGACGTCTTTGATCCTTACGTTTCATTTCTCTCCTTGTCTGTGCTGATTTGAAAGCCCCCTCCCTTCCTGAGTCTGAGCTTCCTTCCGGAGCCTCTGGGTGGTTGCAGGGCTCTTCAGCATCCCTGAGCCCCTGCTCTCCCTGGCTATTCTCTGCCCTCTCTTCTGCTTCCTCTGTCTCTGGGTGCTTGTGGGGCTTTTCAGCATCCCTGAGCCCCTGTTCCATCTCTTCTGTCCATTGCTCCTCCGAATCCTCCCTTACACTTCCTCTTCTGTGGAAGGTTCCGGGGGGGGGGGGCGGTCTCCACCATTCCTCCTCAATCTCGTCCCCCTCAATCCAGACCCTGACAAATTCTATGAGATAAACAGGCTAGATGTTTGTATTAATTTATTTAGGGAAAACTGTATAAACAAAGTAATTTTAAAAAACCACATCTCTAAGTCAGGGTACACTAAACAATATAAAACAATCCACAAAACAAAGATAAAATCAGCAAATATTAAAAACAAGTATACATAAAATTGGGCTGAATCTGTTAGGCCATTCTTATATTCTTTATAGGATGCTGTAGGCAGGAGGTTTATATTTGCTAAATAAAATGCTGTCAGAACCCAGGAGTCACAGGGAGTACTGGGCTACTGCTGTTATTCTGTTGCGTGCTAAAAATATGCTCGCTCGCTCTCTGGTTAGTGGCTGGGATGCATTTTATGTTAAATTCCTCCCAGAAAAAAGGAAAACTACAAGCTACAAAGGAAACTACTGCAATTCAGATGAGCCAAATAGGTGTGGGGATAAAAACACAATGTTTATTTTAAAACATCTGATGTGTAGTGGACTCTTGGCAGTGCTAGAATTGTACCTGGCTGCAACCTGAATCTCCCAATGTTTCATGCAGACGTTGCTGTCAGGTTTCAGCCAAATCCCAAACCCTGAACCTGAGATATTCTCCTGAGGAGAAGGAATAAGGGGAGGAGGGCCCTCTAGGGAGGTCTGCCACTGTCGGTGGCCTCAGAAGCATCCACCATTCCCACAGAGCTGCCTAGGCTCCCACACATATTCCTCTGCCCCCCTTTTTTTGGCTGTCTAGCATTTTTATTTGCCTTCAAGATGCTAAGCATGGTCTGAGATGACATCAGCCCCGTCCATCGGAATGGGGCAATGATGGCATTTCTTTTTTTAAAAAATGTTTTTATTAACAATTTCAACATAACAAATTATCAAAACATATCATATTCATTATTTTCCCCCTTCCCCCCTTCAACCCCCCCAGAGACTTCCCTCAGCTCCTCTCTCTGATTTCTCAGCACATATTATTCTCTGCATGTGATAAAATTATACATATGCTTACATTATCTATCTACCATATTATCAAATATGGTAAATAAATTTGTGCATGTTTATTCAAAACCTGCCAAGGAGTCCAATTCATTTTGTTGTCTTTTTAGATAAATTGTAAAAAGCTCCCATTCTTCCTTAAAGTCACAGTTGTCCTTGTCCCGCAATTTGTATGCCAATTTAGCTAGCTCTGTGTAACTCATCAATTTTTTTTGCCACTGTGCTTTCGTTGGGATTTCCTCATTCTTCCATCCTTGTGCTATCAAGACTCTTGCTGCTGTTGGGCTCCCATACATATTCCAAGCATCCTTTCACCACAAGAAAAGAGAAGATAATGAACCAGACAGAGACTTCAGGGCTGTTGACAGATACCTGGTTAGCCACATGAGGCTACCTGTCTTATCTTATGTGACTACTCAGGAAGAAGAGGAAGCCCATGTTGGATGATCTGGACCGAGCTGAGAACCAGGAAAAGGTGGATTCTCCAGCTCCTGGTCTCATCCTGAGGAAGGACAGTGTGCTGTAACACCTCCCTTGGGCTCTCTAGCAAACTCTCATTTGTGCCATGCAGACGTCGGGTTCCTTGTACCCACTATCTCACCAGAACCAGGGAAACAACAGATAGCCACATTACAGTGTGTTCTACAACTTTCTTTGCCCCATTGGAAAGGGATGTTAGGGTTCAGTTTGGTATCAATGTGAAATACAGAATTGTGTCTGCTGGAATATCTCAACCTTTGGTGTAGGTATCATGTTAAAATACACCACTAGTCAGGGTTGGGGCTGGTAAATGATATCCTCTTTCTTGCCCAGCTTCTTCTTTCTCCCATGTGAATCTAACACCCATCCCCTCTCTTTCCGGATTCTTCTCAAATCCCCATCCCATAATAGCCTTTCCTGTCTACTTACTTCCTCTTTCCTGACTCTGTCTTTAACTACCCTCCTTTTCTCTCCTCTCCCCCTTCTCCAAAATATGTGCTGTAAATTGCAAGACTTTACTGCCACAATTGCAATGCAATCCAGTCTTAAATTTTCCTCCTCCCCACTCGTTTGAAAATATCTAAAGTTTGAGATGTAGTTCAAGGGCAGACTATGGTCTTTCAAATTTCAGTGGCACCCTGTGCAAGACGCCACCCCATGTAAACTGCCATTTAAGAGGACCCAATCTGGCCCAAAGCAGGTGGTAAAGGGTTAAAGTCTCCAACCTGTCATGCTAGGAACTTGATTCATGTCATTATTATTGGCATGACACAGTTAGTATAGTTAGTACAATGGCTTTTGTTTGATTTGACAACTGCATGGTACGAGAACATTTTTCAATATCTATGCCACATTGTGCATTTTCTTGGATGAATAAGAGTAATTGGAAAAGACTAATTAAAAACGCACAGCAGTATCTAATTCTCATACATTGTGATAAATGTTGAAACTTGACTCTAACATCTCCCCTATTGCCTCTCTAATATTCAACAAATCCTTCAGTGGGGGTGGAAATCTGTAGGAAACTGTATTACTGGAGTCGCAGGGTTTCTGTAATTCAAAGATGTAATTTTAGCAAATATAATAATTTCATTTAAAGTGGCACAGAAAGAATGCAGGACTAGAAACCATTATTTTATCAATATCTTCAAACTGAGCATTTTGAAAATAAAAAATTGAAGCTCTGAAAAAATTAGACAATATGCAATTATATAATTTGAAAAGATTTTTTTAAATAGCTACAGAAAAGCATTAACTACAAACTGGAATTAAAAAACACTTTTCAGATTGAAAAGTGTAGTGATAAGTGTTATTTTGGGGAAAGGCTTGCTTTTTATTTTTTTAATCTTTTTTCAGTAGATCCCCAACCACTGGAATTGTGGCAAGTTTCATGATGTGACCTCTTCTGTAGGCAGGAATATGGTATACAACATCTCTATGATCCCAGAACAGGAAAGCAGAGAGTAGTCCATTGGAAGCCTCTTCTGAAATGTGCCTTTAATTTTGGTGTTTCAGCCAAGAGATCTCCCCACCTCCACTCCCAGAAGGAAGCATAACAAAGAATGGGCACATTCCAGATAATTTTTAAGTGCAGTGGTACCTTGGTTTACAACCATAATCTGTTCCGTTTGTAAACCAAAACAGGTTGTAACCCACGGCATGCTTTCGCCAATGGGGCCTCAAAAAAAAAATATTGTTCGTAATTCAAAAAAAAGAGAGTTGTAATCCAAAAAAAAAGGTTGCAAACTGGGACATGCACTTCCGGGTTTGACGTGTTTGTAACCCAGAACGTATGCAAACCAAGATGTATGCAAACGAAGGTACCACTGTACAGTACTTTTAAATGCCACCTATTTTGATTGGACAGAGTTAAATGTGCACTTAATTCTTTAACTGTAATCAACAAAGCTTAGAAATTGTGCTTAAAGTTGGGTGGAAAATGAGTTGAGGTGTGCTGGTTATTTGTTTTTTTTTACATGGCCTTCAGCAGTCAATAAACGTATTTTTAATATACCGTAAGTGCGGGCATGGGTGAATGCCTCTATTTCCTCCCTCTAATGGGAGATGGACAAACTTGGGCGAAGGTCACTTTCACAAAAGTAACTTTTCTGGGGAGAGCTCTATCGTAAATAGTTTCATATACAGAAGGCAGGTTTTCTGCATGGTCCAGTTAGTGGGAATACAGGAAATGCAATATCCTGTCCAGTCTCATTGCACATGGTACCTTCAAACATCCCCACCCCTTGATGTAGATGTTGAAGTCTGCTTGGCCTCACAGCAGGCAGAACTCCAGCTGTGTGTGTTGTGTGATTGTTCTGAATGAGCGGCTGAAGTGAAAATGGTATTCCATTCCTGGAAAAATATTTACCAAGATTAATTACATTTGAGCTTTGTTCATAGGCTCAGCCTTTCCATTGTATCCAAACTAGTTTTCTGCTACCCTGAAGATAGATGATAAACCAGCCCAGCTTTTCTTCATCTTTGCCAATGTAACATCATATTAATATCTGACTTAATTGTCTTTATGCCAACAACCAACTCATCTAGCAACTGCGTTTTGTTTTTCATTCAATTTATGATGTGCATGTGTGTATTCACCCAGATATATAGAACATCTATATGCATGTTACGAGTGGGCACATACTCTATCCATAAAAGTGCTTTTCATAATAACAGAAGAGCTTAGTATAGCTCTATTCCTGGCACTGCTTATTTTCTCTCATCGGTTAATAACTCCGGCAAATCCTTCCTTCCTTCCAAGTGGGTGCCTTTTGTGTACTAAAAATGCTGCCATTATTTATAAAGGACTCTGCATCTGAATGTGCTTAAAGTCAGTCCTGCAGGACGGTTTCAATCAACTTTGGTTCAATTTATTCCGTCTAAATGACTCTGAAGTGTAAATAAAATTAAATTAATGCTACTGTATTTGTCTCCTGTTACAAATGCAGGAGGTTTGAAGTGATACTGACTGCTAAATGAGACAAAAAGCTATGCAACAGGAAGAGGGCATTAAGGAAGCTGCTCTGAGTCTGGTATTTGCCCTGAAAGAGCCACAGAGGCAGCATTTCATATAATTTAATTAGGGGAAAAACCCACCTGCTTGCTTAGTTATAGACAGAATTAACAATACCCTAGTCTCCTTTTCGGTTGCTGCTGCTTCTCTAATGGGCAAGTTGAGCTCCAAAACCAGATGTGCTTTGTATTCTTTCAGACTGAGCATTACCTCTCACTAACCAATTGGACCTGACAAAGATTAGCATTATAGAAATCCTCATTATCTAAACTTTGTCTCTTGGGGCATTCTGGCCCGGATCCAGGGAAAACAAGAGCTTAGCAGAAGCCTCCCAGATGGAGCCTGGCCTCCTAAGATGCAATTGCTGCTGTCTAGGCTGATAGCACTGTTGTCTGTTAGGCAGGCAAGAGGAAGGGAAAGGGGATCAGAATATACAATGCGCCCTGCTGGATCAGACCAACAGCCCATTCAGCTGGGGAACCCTCAAGGGAACCCCCAGGGGAAGAAGGCTCAGAGCCAGGGGCTTGGTGGTGGGATGATGATGAATGATCAGAGGGAGAAGAGGGGGCAGGCTGGGAGTAGGAGGAGGTGGATGCTGAAGAGGCAACAGGGTTTAGTGAGCAGGAAGAAGCTGGGACAGAGAGCAGTCCTGATTCAGATGCTGGACATGAGGGGGGCCCCAGGAGACAGGGATGGCGCAGGCTGCTGAAAAATGTCATCCTCTCCTGCCGCGACCAGCTCCCCTCTCATCCCCCGGTCTCCCAGAACGCAGAGAGAAATGAAAAGAGGAGAGATTGGTTGCATGCTGATGCATGGGGGTTGGGAGAGCCTGGAGAGGAAGGGATTTAGGCAGCTGTGAGGAGGCAAAAACCTTCAGTCCTCGCAACTGCCACATTGGGGCAAAACCTACTGGGAAGAGTTGCTGGGATGATTAGGCCTGTACCGTTTTGGTTTCTCTGAACAAAGAGATTTAGGACAGTGAAGTTTACACCAGTGTTGTTCTTTATTTCTTGCTGACCTATATCTGAATCTGGTTCCTGACAACAATACACCAGCAAACAACCTTTCCAAATAGATGAATAATAATATCCTGGATGTGTTCCCTGGTGGTAAATATTGCATTGCATCTAGAAAGAGGCACTGGCCTCTTGTCACACTGCCACAAAATATTAAACAATGCAGATGAAAGTTCTATAATTTTGAGAGCTGAAGTGATTTGACCTTTACAACCCACCTCCAGATTCTCCTCCACAAATTCTAATATTCTCCAAACATGGAGTGAGTTTTCTTGGAATGTTCAGTGAATCATTGATCATCTACATGATGGCTTTACATCCAAAAATGCTTCAGTAGCAATTAACAGTTGACAGCATCTGACACACAGCAGCCAGTAAAATGTTACAATATTGTGACATGCAATAGATATCACTGGTTGACAATATCAGGCAAGGAGCAATTGCCCACAGTATGGGAGTTCTTGGGTGGACCACCCATAGCAAAGGACAAGATACACATAATGGCAGGAAGAGCTGCATACAAAAACCAAATGCCGTACATTCTCATAGCATCTTCTCTCCAAATTGCTAGCAGCACATCTTGTCAGAAGGCTGGATGCATTCAAAACCGCACTGCCCTGGCTGGCTGGGGTGTTGTTTGGGCTACTTGACCATCAACTCAAACCAGATCATGACAGCAAGTCCGGGATAAGGTTGCTATTAGTCTCCTAACATCCCGCTGTGGCTCGCTATGTCTTTATAATTCCCATCCTTTCTGACTCTGAAAATCTGGTTATTTCTATTGATTCTAACTGAATGGTCACAGAAATTATTTTAAATTGTTTTGCTGCTCTGAAATGTGAAACTGCTGAGTGTGAAATGTCTCTCGGCTGGTGGCATCTAGCAGGATCCTCTTGAAAATGACATACATCTTCCACCATGTGGGCTGCTAGGAGCAGAGCCTAAATGAGAGAGATGGCATGCAAATAGAAAATAAAACACTCTGGGAAATGATTAAGTAGGTTTCTGTCCCATGAATCTGATGAGACCCTTCGAGTCCTTCCTCTTGCTCCCCTTAATTCTACAAAATGCATCCAATGAATTGCTTCCTGTTGCACGTGAATCCCAAATGAAACAAGATGTGCCCAGCAAATCCAGCCTGCCCTTCCATGCACGATTGGAGCAGGTTGTTAATGTCATTTCTTCCAGAATCATGCAGCTATAATAGGCGCATAATGGCCAAATCCACCTCGGGCTGCAAATCTATAGAAATGGGTGGAATTACACCAGGATGAATTTGGCTTTTTAATTTTAGTTTTATGTCCCTTCACACTGGCTGGCAGAGATTTATGGTTTCTATTCTATTATTCTCAATAGGAGTTCCATAGCTAAACTTATTTTGGATGTTTCCACAACGCTTTGCTTGAAGAGGGGCAACAAAAATCCAAGAGGTGTCACTAAAGGATTCTTTTTGTAGTATTGGGGAGACTGTGCTGACGGGGGCACGAGGTTGGGGAAAGATTCTTTAGTCTAATTTTCTTGGATACATTTCAATTATTTTCAGCCTGAGGATGTAGACGAAGTGCTTGGAGACTACTACTTGCTTGCTTATCCTTTGCACTTCTTGGCTTCTTATATGGAGCAGAAGGAGATGGTGTGCCTAAATATAACCAATGATGTCAAACTATCCTATGAAAATGAAAGGTACCTTAGCTGGCAGGGGCATGTAATGAATTATAAACATATTCATTCAGAAGTAAGTTCACTGAGTTCCACAGGACACACTTCTTGATTAAGGATTGCAGCCTAGTGCAGCACATGTACTTGAGAAGTAAAAGTGCAATCCCTCATATGTTTAGCTGCAGGGGGAGGTGCCAACCTGAATAAAATATTGAGGGGGCCCAGGTAAGACTCACCCTGCAGAATCGATCACAAGATGTGGCACACACACATCATTTGAATGGCAATGCCCATCAACTTGGGGAAGGGGACAGCCCCAATTATTTTATTGAGGGGTAGGCAAAGGGACCTCAGCCCCTAGAAGTTGGCTCCTATGCTTAGCTGGGAGCATAAGAATATAAAAAGGGCCTGTTGGATCAGTCCAATGGCTCACACGATCCAGCATTCTATTCTCACAGTGGCCAACTAGATGCCTGGGGGAAACTCGCAAGCAGAACCCAAGCATCCCTTCCTGCTGTTCCCAGCAACTGACTCCAGCTGTTAAGGCAGAGCACAGCCATCATGGCTAGTAGCCATTGATAGCCTTTTCCTCCTTTGATTTCTCTAATCCTTTTTTAAAGCCACTCAAGGCCCATTGAACGCAATGAGATTTCCTTCTAAATAAATGTTCACAGTGACCCTGAACTCAGCCCAACCACGCATGTACCGATAAGGTTGTTAGACTCCCATCTTGATTGCTCTAGAGCATCAGGTATTTAGGATGGGGCAGACCACTGTGCAGATGAAGTACAGAAGCATTCTCCTCCCAGTGTTAAATGCCTGGAAGGACAGAAAATAGTAAGGCTGGCGTAACATCAGCCTAATAAGTGCCTAAGGGAATAGTGAATCCCACCACTCCCATATCCTCAAAGATCTGCCTCCCCAATGTTATGCTGTTTCATGTATTGTAAGCAACATGGGGCCTTTATCGACAGCTCTCCTTCCTATCCTTGCACATCTTTCTCTGAAACTGTCTATTCCTCCTGGCTTTCACAAAGGATGACATTTTTGACATCTGCCCTATAAGAAAGTGGCAGCAACAGCAGCCATGGCAAAGCACTTGTTCTTCAAAGGTGTGTGGGGTGGGTGTATAATACGATACAACACGATACTATATGATATATTATACATAAGCATTTCCAAATGGCTTAATATTCTAAAATCTCTAAGTGGTATACGGAAATGTGACATGAAAAGCAACAACCAGAAGCATGAAAACAAAGATATGAACATAAATCAATATTTAAAAACAGCATTTAAGAAACAAACAGCAATAATGGGGTCTAATCTTATGGGTCAGGAAGGTCATGATCCTGTTCTTGTCTTGGTTCTAGGTTAAGGGTGAAGGGCTCCTGGGGCTCAATGACTATGCATTTCTCCATATGTGCTTGGGCCTCTGCACATCATATTGGAAATTAAATTCTGCATAGAATTGTTTGATCTAGATCCCCAGCATCTCCAGGTGGGTTTGGGAGAGATCCCGGCGTGAAATCATGGAGTGCTGCAGCCAGTCACAAGAATATGAGAAAGGTCTCCTAGATTAGGCCCATGACCTAGTCCATCGTCCTGATCTCACAGTGGCTGATAATGATTGATAGCCTTCTCCTCCCTCTAAATTGGTGACCACTGTTGTCTTCTGAGGGAGCATCTTCTGTAGCTGAACTATGTGCTGCATAGTTATGCATAGCTATGCGCAGTCACTGCAGACAATACTGGGCTAAAGGAGCCCAGGGTCTGACTCCCCTATACAGCCGCTTCTTACGTGACTCAGAAGTCCTATCCTAACATAATCAAGGACAATCCCCAGAGACATTCTGTGAGCAGAATAAAGTTTAAAGTTATTTTAAGGAAACAAAACAAATGGTTATAAGCACCACCACGACCACAAACAACCTCTTCCAGTTCTGCTTCTGTTTGTTGCTTTTCAGGTACATGCTTTCTCCAGACTGAACTTATTTTCCCCAGATACCTTCAAAGCATAGCTATATTCATTTCTTCAGTCAAATTGGTCTGTGAATGAAAGCACTGTGACAGGCACGGTGATCAATAGTAAGAAAAGCACATATTTACTTAAGGTTGCTGAACCCCTTTCAAAAGCTCTCTGCCTTTATTATTTTTTTTTTTAAAAAGAAACCTTGTCTCATTTTGATTACAGTGGTACCTTGGGATAAGAACTTAATTCGTTCTGGAGGTCTGTTCTTAACTTGAAACTGTTCTTAACCTGAAGCACCACTTTAGCTAATGGGGCCTCCAGCTGCTGCCGTGCCGCCAGAGCACGATTTCTGTTCTCATCCTGAAGCAAAGTTCTTAACCTGAGGTACTATTTCTGGGTTAGCGGAGTCTGTAACCTGAAGCGTCTGTAACCTGAAGCATCTGTAACCTGAAGCGTCTGTAACCTGAGGTTACAAACAGCACTCATGAAAAAGGAAACTAGCAACTGCAATATCCAGATCAAGGATGTTTCAAGCCTCCATAAAGTTCTGCTTCTGCTTTCAATCTTTTGAGATTTAGGTTTGCTATTCTGTTCTCCTTTCTTCCATGTGCTACAACTTCAGCAACATTTTGCCCCTTCTAGTCAACCAGATTTTACCCTTTCAGATTCTACACAGGACCAGCCCAAGACATTTTGCTGCTTGAAGCAAAAGACTAGATTTTACCCACACCCACACCCACACCCCTTTCCATACGCAGGAGCGGGATGTACTAGCCATTGAATCTTACTTCAAGATTGGTGATGGGACAGCATCCTTCAGTACATCTCAGGGCAACAGGATATATAGCACAGGGTGGGGAGACATGGAGTAGACCATGCACAGTTCTGGCCTCCAACACCTTGCTACTACTACACATCTCCTGTTCCATCATCCAAATCACTCTGCCTAATGGTAGGGCCGGCCCCAATTCTACATTTCAAAAGAAGGAAGGGGCTCTGATGCCCAGAGCTGATTATGAATATACTTCAATGTCTCATGGGAGCAGCAGGTGTCCATGAGACACAGTGAAAGTTACCTTTCAAAGTATGAGAGCTGAAACCAATTCTCATTGTTGCCGTATCCCAGCAGTCCTACACTAGAGGCTGCAAAGCTCCTCTCTTTATACTGGAGCTTTTGGCACAGGCCCCAGACCCATTTTCTATTGTGCTTTTGTGAACCCGCATTGTTTCATTAAAACAATATGACAAATGAGCCAATAGGGCAGGGAGAGGGGCTTTGTGCTGTTCAATAAACACTTTGTATTGAAGCTCTGACCTTCGTCATATTGATCTAGTGCCCCTTGCTTATAAAAATATTTTTTTTTTAAATGTACCTAGAAAGCCACCAATTACAGGATGCAGCAAATTGTTTTGGTGGCCGCTAATGTAAGCTGATCTCGGTCTTCTCACAAATACCACATTCAAGGCATTCTGTGCTGTCCCCTGGGGGTAAAACCACCCCAGACATCCAAGTTTTCAGTTTAAATGCTCCACCCTGCAAAGGAACAGTGAAATTAGCCCAGAACCTTTGGTTGCTGTTGGTTTTTGTCGGCATCCATCTATTGAGCTGCACGAGAAATGCCAAGTTGCCCTGAACCAAATGTGTACATATTGTACATACATCATTATGGTAATAAAGCACAGCCTCTGTCCCATGTCCTGGTCAAGAACCAGGCTCTCGTGATTTCAGGGTCATGTGTTCGAGCCCCACGTTAGGCAAAAGATTCTTACATTTGCAGGAGGTTGAGCTAGATGACCCTTGTGGTCCCTTCCAGCTCTACAATTCTGTGATTTCACAGGAAAGTTTGGGCACGAGAAAAGTTTATTTCCATCACTGCCAGATGAAAGCTCTGAAGACACAAGGGATGTTGAACAGGCCTTCCAGCAGTTCACTCCATGGCACAGTTGTGCATTCTTTGGTTGGTCAAACTCAAATAGATCGGAGAGCTTCAGCCATAGGATTTCACCAAAATGATCAATTTAGCATCAAAAAGAGCTCTCTGATTGACCCTGACCACTGGATACAATAACCCTTTTCTCACATTCAGAAGGAGTCATACAGTGCAAGGGGGAAAGTGCCTCTGCTGAGTGCACAAGCCATGTGCAAAATGTCACATGTGCACACAGATGTACAGGTAGCTTCCCTGTGCTGGCACCAGAAGCCACAGCTGATCATGGATTCCCAGTGCACAAACACACCATGGGAGACATGCTTGTGGCAAAACCAGGTGCATCTATGTTGGGCTCACATTGCTAACGGCTACACAGAAGTGTTTTCCATGTGGAGATTTTGTCGTAATTTGAAGTAACCCTTACCCCCTTTCTACTAGCTGAAGCTGGACGGCAGAAACAGGGCACACTCCAGAGGGCTCAGACATCTGCTGCCTTTATTCCTGCAAAGTAACTCAGGTGATAGCTGTGGCAACTCAGCCCCTGGCTTTTGACTGCAGTCTCCAAGTGCTTCCTGAGGCGCAGGTGCAGCCTCCTCCATGTTTCCACCTGGCAAATCTGATTTCAAATACAACATGACTCTGTGGTCTGTGAAATCAGGATTTATACAGATTCTTGTGATGATGTTCCAGCTATTAGGTATTTCCCTCCGACCAATTTACTGCACACAAACAAACAAACAGACAGTGAACTGCTCCGTCATTTTCTGCATTTCTTTTAAATGCTTAAAAAAAAAAAAGAACTTTAAAGCAGTGGCTTAACTTACCAGCCCAAGTAAAGGTGCAGGCCACGTCTCCATCTCACCCTAGGTGTCATTTATTTAAAAGGAAAAACACAACTCCAAACATAAGTGGATCAGGCCAATGGCCCACCTAGTCCAGCATCCCTGTTCTCACATCAGATTCTATTACAGCTGGAATAGGCTGAGGAGCCTGGTTTGAAACGGATGCAATACCTTAAAAGAACTAATTCCTATAAAATTCTACTCAGTGCATCAGCGGGTTCACTTGATCCTATTAAACAGCAATGGGAATGTGATTTTAGCTATGAACTTGACTCAGATCCATGGAATATACTTTGGACAAAAAATCCCTTTAAGTATATCTTGGCAAGCAACAGCACCTAACCCCTGGGAAGCTGGCAATGACCCACCTTAGTGCCTCACCATGTTGCTGGAGGGCTGCCTAACATCCAGTGCATACCTCCACATGTGATGGGAATGTACAGAAAACCAGCCTTTCAGAAATTCAGTATTCCAAGAGATTAATAAACTAAGAAAGCAACGATGGGAAGTCAAAACAGAATTAGCTTTATTAAATATATTTCAAGACGATTTGGAATTACACAATAAAGAATTAATAAGCCATTTATTGCAAGTGGTGAGATGCAACATAACCAGACACTGGAAAGACCGTTCTGGCACAACGGTAGGCAATTGGTAAAAAACAGTTTGGGAAACAGCCCTCCTTGAGAGATTGATAAATAAACTATGGTTGACACATGGACAGATCAAGAAAGATGGTTAATTTCATAACATATGCCTGTATTCCAGAAAATGAACAATCTCCCCCATCAGCATTTGGCTCACTCTGGTTGATCTAAATTTAAATTTAAACATAAATTATTATCTTCACTTAGAACCCTGCTCCCATGTTCATTAGTATACCAACACTTTATACAGTGGTACCTCGGGTTACAAACATTTTGGGTTACAAACGCTTCAGGTTACAGACTCTGCTAACCTGGAAGTAGTACCTCGAGTTAAGAACTTTACTTCAGGATAAGAACAGAAATTGCATGGCGGCAGCAGGAGGGCTCACTAGCTAAAGTGGTACCTCAGGCTGCAGGTAGCATTATGACAGTATTGATGACAGGATGACAGCAGCATTATTCAGGAATTGGATGCATAGTACCTGAAGCCAACCCATTACCATGGACAGATGACCCGTTCCTCCATATTGTTACAACTATTTGTTACAACTATTTATGTCCCTATCTAATTCCTACGCCTTGGTTTGGAAATGCAGCCCAGGAAGTAAATTGTAGATTATTTTTTTCTGGGTTATACAGAGGTGCTATGTCCAACAGAAAAGAACTGGTGGGGAGCAATAAATTTAAAAGCACTTAGATATAAATGTTACTAGACTCTCCTCTAGACAACCTAAGCACAAACCTTATGTGGAGGTTAGACTGTGTCTGGTCTTTATTGAGCATTAGTTCTGATTTGCTTGTGATGTGTTTACATATCTCCCCATTTCCCATTCATCCATCCCACACATTGCAGTGCATTTTCTCCTCACTTTTCCAATTGGAAAATGTCCATTTTTTAAAATTAAAAAAAGTGGATCTGCTATGCCGAAGCTTCAATCCACTTTAATTGTACAAATCTAAGTTTTGGGGTATGTGCTTAAATCCCTTTTGCAAAATGCTGTCTGGGGGTGACTCAAAGTGCCTAACAAGCAACATTCAATTACGTATTTTAAAAGCACAACAAACAATACCAACTTATAACAAACATTTCAGGATCCTTTCAACAGGCTTGTGGGTGGGCTACTCCTGTCTAAGGGACAACTGGAGATTTTCCTGTTAACGCTCCATCAACCAGCAGACAGACAACCGGGCTCTTGGCCTGGCAGAATGTAGCCACATTGTAAGTGTCTGGCCTCTTAGACTTGAATATTTTGCACTCCCAGTAACCCAGGAGATATGAATTTCTTATCTTGCTTGCAAACGCTGCCATTATTTTTACATGTGACATTTGGTAATGTAGCAACGGTGCAGCAGAAAAAAGCCCTCCAGTTCCAGAGATGAATAGCGCCTGCCATTTCCCTTTTGTATCCACTGCTGAGCTATTTGAAAAGAGCAGGAGATAAGTAGCCTTATGACCACTGCAGATTAACAGACTCCAAGGTGCCTAAATGCAGGTTGCTGCTGCCTGGCTGCTGAAATAAGGCATATAAGGACCTTTTAGTGTAAAGAACACTGTGAATAATAGGCCATGGGCTATGAACTGAGAGGCAGCTAAGGCCTCGCAAAAATAAATGCTCTTTTATTCAGGAGCAGGATGGCCCTGATCAGTGCTTAGTGCCTGCTGAGCAAGAGATTCTTTGAGATTAGAAGCAATGGAGAGAGATGGCAGGCATTTTCTGTAGCAGCGCTGGGAGGTAGGAGTTGTAAAAGCCACCTCTTTGCTCACTCTGTACCTGTATTTTTAACAGCAAAAGTTTGTGCTGTTAACCTCAGGCAAAACTCCTGCTTCATAAAAGGAGTCTTGAGACATCAAGGGCCCTGAAAATGGGGGAGAACCCTCTCAAGAGACAGCCATTAAAGCAACACGTCTTGGCGTGAAGAGGAAGAACTTCAGAAGACTATGTAACCTCTATTTTCAGAGAACCTGTGTCAAGAATAAAGGAACACGAGAAGCTTCCTTATAAGGAGTCAAACCACCGGCTCTTCTCACTATTGTTTCAGGAGTAGTCTCTTTCAGTCCTACCTAGAGACAGCAAGGATTGAATCTTGGAACTTTTGCATGCAAAACGGGCTTTTTCCATGGAGCTACATCCAAGACGTTATATAGTCTTAAATTCAGTAAGTGCCGTATTTTTCGCTCCATAAGACACACTTTTTCCTCCTAAAAAGCGAAAATGTCTGTGCGTCTTATGGAGTGAATGCGTGGTCCCTGGAGCCAAATTGCCCAGGGGCAAAAAGCAGATCATGCTTTTTTTTTTTTTTAGAAAGAGGGGAGGGGTTTTTGAAACAAAGTCGCTGAGCAGTTGATCGGCAAGCAATTGGGAGGGAGATAAGGAATGCTAGCAATAAAGGAGGCTGCCTGGGAGTGGGGAGGTAAAGACAGCAAACTTGCAAGGAGAGGAGACAGGAATACTAAAACAAGCAATGAGGAGAGAAATTAGAAGAAAAGGAGGAGCAAAAAACTGCTCCAGCTAAGGAAAAGACTCTAAGGCAAACAAGAGGGAAGGGGGTGTTGAAACGAAGCCGCTGAACAGCTGATTGGCAAGCGATCGGGAGGGAGATAAAGGACGCTAGCGATAAAGGAGGCTGCCTGGGAGGGGGGAGGTAAAAATACACGGATCCTCAGGATTTTTGCATTGGGCCACCCCAAATTCACCATCAGATCACATAGCATATCCATGGTTACAGCCTGCACCAAAAAGCACACACATCCACTGTTTCGTGGGGCCGCAGTGGCACAGAAATGTGGTTACAAAGCACGGATCCACATGGATCCTCAGGATTTTTGCATTGGGCTACCCCAAACTCACCGTCAAATCACATATCATGTCTGTGGCCTCAGCATGAACCCCAAAAATCATACATCCACTATTTCGTTCAGAATATTTTTTTTCTTGTTTTCCTTCTCTAAAAACTATGCGTCTTATGGTCAGGTGCGTCTTATGGAGCGAAAAATACGACAAGTAAATAAATTTCCTGTGAACCCATCGTCACCATTTTAGAATCCTAGGAAACCAAGGTTCTACAGAAGTAGAAAATGTTCCCCACTGCATAAGTTATCCTTCCAATGTGTGGAGGAGGATGAGAAAAAGGGGTGGAGCTAGCACTGCTCATTTAGCCCCGCCCCCTCTCCTGCAACTTGTATGTTGACTAAACAGAGAAATCGAACAGGGGCACAGATTATGATGCCTCTTAAGTGGGCAAGGCGATGAAGTGATGTCAGAGCGTCTGATGACATAATATACATTTTGCTAGGGTGGGTCTGCCCTTGGGACCCTGTGACACAGTCTCCTCTACCCCTGATGGAATGCAACAGTGAAGCCAAGCTAGGATTTCTAAAGTAACAGTTGACTGCCTGCAGCTTTTCCTTTCAATGCAATTGTGTGGTCGGTGGCAGGTATGTGTCCTTCAAAGGAAAAGCATTCGTTGAGTCCTCTCCTAGCCTCTGTTTTAACTTATTGCTCATCTGGTGCAGCAGAATGAACAGCAATGGCACTAGAGCAATATAGACCATGTGGAGAATCAGGGAGGTGTGTATGCATAGCCAGTGTTCTTGAGATGCAGGCTGTCAACACTTTCAAAAGCATATTGTTCTAAAGTGCCTGCACAGCATTCTCGAGGGTGGTCAAGATGAGGAAGCAACATCTGTTTGTCTGCTGGAACTGGAGAATGGCACTTAAAGTCACACCGGGCCAATGATATTTAACAACACTTTGCAATCCTCTGGCACCTTCTAATCACATCCTGATTAAAACCCTCTCTCACATTAATGAATTTCAGCCTCACAAAACTAGGAGCTAGAGACTACTCTGTATATGTGCCCCCCCATATTAAGTATAGGGAGATGGAGACACCTAGAGGGGAAATAGCTTTGCCAGGATTGCAAAGGTCCCTTCAAGACAATCAGGTTATTGTGCAATGAATGTTCAGCTTTGTTACATGAGTTTGGTGTTTGAGATCCAGGGCTCACCCATAAAGGGAGCATTTCTGTCTTTTGACTGTTATTTCTGCAGGTGGAAGACCTGCTGCCATTTGGAGTGCTGCCTGGAAGATAATTGTGCAACATCATGTTCGTGACATCACTGATAAAGAACAACAAGACCCTCCCCTCTCTAGTACTGACAGCATGCTAGGACCTTAAGGCCAGAGCTGGAAAACAAGGCTGCTCCTGCCACACAGCAGGTGCAAGACACCTGCTTGAGATGGCAACATGAAGGCAGGGGGCTAGATGAAGGCAGGAGTCGGTATTAGAATGGTGGAGCAAGATATACAGTCATACCTTAGGTTACAGATGCTTCAGGTTGCGTTTTTTTGGGGGTTATGGGCCGCCAAAACCCAGAAGTACCAAAATGGGTTACTTCCGGGTTTCGGTGGTCGCGCGTGCGCAGAAGCACTAAATCGCAACCTGCGCGTGTGCAGACGTGCAGCTGCGGGTTGCGAATGTGTGTCCCGCACGGATCGTGTTTGCAACCCGAGCGTCCACTGTATATATATTTAAGTGTTTGTCCCAGACAAGGCAAACATGAGGGCTCCCCTTCAGTCGCAGACCAGCACTGCCTGCGAAATGGTTTGCATTGTGGGTCCCTGCCTGGTGCTGTTGTGGGACACAGGAACATAGGAAGCAGCCTTAAACGGAATGAGATCACTGGTCTACTAGCTAAGTATTGTCAGCACTAACTGGCAGCCGCTCTTCAGGGTTCAGGCAGCGGACATTCTGTCCTGAATCTTTCAATATTCAGCTTCATTGAATGCCTACAATTTCTAGCATTATCCACTCTTTACATGCCATGTATAATTTAATGAACTTTTTATGAACTCTTACTTGCATTTTCTCTCAACGAAAAGGTCCCAAATGCTGCAGCCTTTCCCCATGGAGGAGTTATGCCATCTTGAACCAGCCTGCAGTCTGATGCACACGTTTGTATTTATTTAGTAATTTTGTTCCCTGCTTTTCAACTACAGTCCTCAAAGCTGGTAACAACGTTTATAAAACACAGCAGGCAGAGCAAGAAAGAACCACATGCTTAGGGAAGCTTTTAATGTTTAATAGACTATTGTATTTTAATATTCTGTTGAAAGCCGCCCAGAGTGGCTGGGGAAACCCAGCCAGATGGGCGGGGTATAAATAATAAATTATTATTATTATTATTACAAAACAAAGCAAAACAAGCAGCCCCACAGAAGCAGAAGCCACATGCATATCGGGTGGTCCTTCCCACAGGGCAGTTGCTGGAGGATGGCTTACTTGGATTACTTCCCATTAAGCACAGTGAGATTTACTTCTGTGTAAAAAGATGCATAAGTTTCTGCTACCTGGCACTAGCTGATCTATGAAAGGACTCTATGCTTGGCGATGCTGTTGCTAGTAGTGGGGTTTTAAGGGGATGTATACTGTCGTGGCTATACAGAATGATAGCTGTGATTGCTTAGGGGTGTGTGTGTGTGTGTGTGATGAGACGTGGGCAAGACTGGTTGCAGATCACAAAGCTGGTTGTGCAGAGATTAGAGGCGAGTACTTCAGGCTGCAAGGTAGTGCTGGATCTGAGTGTGGCGGCAGAGCTGTGTGAAGCGCCCAGGAATCGAATAGCAGGAGGTCTCTGGCTGCTGAAAAAGAAGCCTTGGCAGAGCTGGATGAACTTCTCACAGCCATCAATTCTGTTATATTTCACTCTCTAAAAGCCTAGCCGTGCTGCCTTTGTTGCATCCCAGCCAACTGCCCCCAGGGTAATTTAATTTCGCCAGTGAACTCACACTTTCTCCTACAGCTGCTAAAATTCATTGCCAGACAATTAAGGATTTAAAAATAACCACAGCTGAGCTGTGTGTGTTTTACTCCAAAAGTAAACATGGAATTCTCATTATATGTTAGTCCGAGAGAATTAACAGACTTTTTTTTTGTGGGGGTTGCAATTCTTATTTTACCTTTTGTGCCTTAGTTTCAATACGCTCACAAAATGTGAATGGGGTGCGTGTGTTTTTAAAAAACCAAATGGGTATGGGACAACGCAAGGTACTCAAAAGCAAGGGGTGCACCTTTTTGCTGAATCCTAAGAGCTCAAATCCGAAAGGAAGGATTGCCTGCTGGATGAAACCCTCCATGCTCCCATTGGTATTACACTTGAAGCAGTTTCCACAAAGTGGATCTTGATAAATAGTGCTTAGTTATTTGCTTTTAACCTGCCTTTCAGGGCTCACTGCTCTTACAAGGCTGCTTACTTGCTTGCTTGCTCATTTATTACATTTGGATTCCACCTGTCCTCCATAGAGCCTAAGGTGGCTTCCCCCCTCTTTTTTCTCTCACAACAACCCTGTGAGGTAGGTTAGGCTAAGAGACAGTGACTGGTTCAAGGTCCTCCAGTGAGCTTCATGGCTGAGTGAGGATATGAACCCTGGTCTCCCAGGTCCTAGTCCAACTCCCTAACCATTAAGACTCTTCTTTATGATTTTGTGCATTTCAATAATTTAATAATCATTTTAACATTTCAAAACTTGACTTCCTTCTCCCTCTTTCTGTGGTTCCTTAAATTTATTTTTAATATTTTCTGCATATCCAAATTAACTTAATTTGCTCATTTATTCATCTGCTTTAAATATATACTCTCATTAAACTGCAGGTTATTACAATAATCCTGCCAATTTTCACTAAGACTCTAAATTACAGCACATGAGCACTAGCCCAGCAGCCAAACCCAGACTGAAATGTGTCTTCAGAGTTTGTTTTTTAATAGAAATGGAGAGGTCACCTAACTCTATGGGAAGAGAGTCCTAAAGCCAGGAAGCCACCACTGAGAAGGCCCTGTCCTCAGTACCTGCCAGCCTAATGTCTCTCCCTGGTGGACTAGAGGAGAGGGTGTTAGATGCTGATCCAATGCTCAGGCATATTGGTGCAGCAGTCCTACAGATAGCCATTCAGAACATTAAAGGGCAAAACCAGCACCTTGAAATGTGCCTGGAAATGAACAGGCAGCCAATGTAACTGATGCAGAATAGTTGCAATGTTTAACATAACAATGAAGAATCAAGGCTATGCATGGGGTCAGAAACGGTCTCTTCAGCCACTTCTCCAAAAGCCAGGCTTAAACCTATTGCAGGATAAAGCAACATTGGTCCAGGGGACTGAATGCTAGAGCTCAAAAGGGACTCAACGTGAAAACCGAGAAACTCATTGCACGCATTGTGGCGTTTGCCCTCCTAGGTGTGTGACATCATACTGGGTTCATAAGGAAAGGGTTAACTAATTGTAAAATGACTAACCTATAGGAATCCAAGGGGAGGAGTTAGAGTTAGAATTAGAGTTGTTAAGAAGTCAGTCTGGAGTTAGAGAAGAGAGAGGGAGGATAAGTCTGTGGGTTGGGCTAGTCTGATGTGAGAGAGTGAGAGAATCTGTTAAGAGGAGTCAGTCAAACAGTTGAGATAATCAGTCAGAAGGTATTAGGAAGGTATAGGCTGGTAAAGAAACTAAGGTTAAGAAACTGACAAGAAAATTATCTGAGAAACCATAAACTTGTTAATGCTTATAAAATAAACTTGTTTATTTGGTTTAATTTTAACAACTGTCTGGACTCAGTGTGTACCCGAGAGTAATGGGTTGGTGGCAGCGGGGAAGCGAGCACAGTGGTGGCATAGGGATCAATAGACCGTCAAACGTCCGGGGACCCTGTGTGATCGCCACACGCATCCTTTCCCAATGCAGAACAGAGTGTGGAGTATTGGGAAAACCACTTGGGTGAAAGAAATGAGGGCCTTAGGCTAAGGAAGCTGGCTAACATGCATCTACATCACTTGATGACTTTTTTTACAGGTGGGTCATCATATATCTAATACAGTGGTACCTCTGGATGTGAACGGGATCCGTTTCAGAGCCCTGTTCACACCCTGAAGCGAACGCAACCCATGTCCACACGTCTGTGTGTGCACAGGTCATGATTCGCCGCTTCCGCACATGCACATGACGCCATTTTGAGTGTCTGCGCATGCGCGAGCGGCGAAACCCGGAAGTAACATGCTCCGTTACTTCTGGGTCGCCACGGAGTGCAACCCGAAAATACTCATCCCGAAGCTACTTCAACCCAAGGTATGACTGTACCGTAGGCAGATTATCTATGGCATCTCAAATCACAAGATCTTTTCAGTCAAGGCAGTTCACAGAGTCAGCTGCCACTTGTCTAGGGCAGGTTTACACATGTCTATTCATCACCTAACGACTGCAGCAACTGGTGGTGACTTGCATGTGTGGATGTGCCGACAAAGATGGACCATATAGACACAAAAGTGTCATCTCATCTAGCAGTGCTTGCAGTGATGTCAGTTCAGACATTCAGCTACCAGTCATCAAGACAGCAGTAATCAAGAGTAGATAAATCACAAGATTAAATGTATTTGTTTAAACCAGGCCTGCTCATGGTGGCCAAGGAAGGGAATGAAACAGTGAGTGGTAGAACAGAGTGTAAGAAGGGAGGCATAGTTAAAGGTTATCTGCCCTCAGGGCTGAATTATCATTATGGCAGTGCAAAAGGAAACATTGACGCAGGAGTTATTAACATAGCAAATGCAAGGCGGTATTTGCTCTTGAACTCAATTATTATTATTTTTTTGCCAGCTGCCTGTCACTAAAAAACAAAATAAAAAATGCCCTCCTACCAAACTGGAATAAAGTCACAAATCTCCTAAATGCAAAATGTAATCTGTTGAGGATTTGCTCAATTTCAAAACATACAAATGATAACAAAGATTTCAAAAACCTCATCCCATAAAGTGATTATAACCTTGCACAACTGTTTATTTAGAAATTGAATAGTATGCCTTAAATCAGCCATTGCATTATGCAGTTCTTAAAGAAAGCAATTTTTATGCATACCCACAATTAAAAGGCTTTTGAATCAAGGCCAGAACTAGCTATTTACTATTGTGTTTTCACTGGGCAGACAGGAAGAATATGTACAGTATGAATGCAATCCTATTAAATGAACGTTTGTTTTTAATGCTAGTCTGTATCCATGTAAATGACATAATAGTTCTCTCCCTATCTGCAAGAACCTATCTGGGCTTAACAGCCATGGTTTTGATCCAACCGTTCTGAGTAACTTGCCTTACGATGGTAATATGAATGCTGATTATATGTGTGGGAAAGTATGTATATATCAGCAGTATTTTGTGATGTGCAGCATGCAGTTCCACTCCCAGGCCCCCTTCAGACAACCCATTGACGGAGCATTTTCACTTATTTGCTTGCACAATGTTTGAGAGGGAGTCATACAATGTCTCCTCTTTATTGAGCATTTGTTCTGATTTGTTTGTGAGGAAATTATGTGACAATCAGCATTCCTTTTGACTTCATTGCGCAGAGGTTCTACGTCTTCCTGTTGATCAATTGTTATTCTACACTTTTTAATGTGTTTCCACGTCATTTTCCTAACCACAAGACGTCTATTAAAAATGGATTTGTTGCAACAATTGACAGGGCATTTACTGATATAGGAGTAGCTGCCACCAGACCTGATTATTTCCTATCTCTGAGCAGGACCATTGCAGTGTTATGGGGATTCCAGAGATTAAGGAGATAATACTTTCCAAGTCTGCTGGTTACCACCAGCCCAGACCCAGCCTATTATTCCCATTTCCCTCTCCTTAAATGTCTTGCAGTGCAACTGCATTATCCAGCAAGTGAGTGGGTTAGCTCCTGACCTATATATGCACAGCATTCAAGAGGTCCACTTTCAGTGGCTACCAACCCTGATGGCCGTGTTCTGCCTCCACAGTAAGAGGCAATATGGTTCTGGGTACCAGGTGCTGGAAACCACAGGAGGGGAGAAGGCTGTTGTGCTCAGGTAAACTTGCAACAGGCATCTGGTTGGCCATGGTGAGAACAAGATGCTGGACTAGATGGGCCATTGTCCTGATCCAGCAGTCTCATCTTATGTTCTTAAGTGCAGTAACCAAATTAAGAAACCAATACAAAGATAGACAGAGAACCGATAGGTTGCATGGAAAACAAGGATAATAGCATTTGCTAACTAAAACCAGACTGATGTAATTTTTAAAGTTATTTTTACACTTACGAGTTCAGAAGTATCTTTAGCTTACCATGCTGCCAGCATTGGACTAGTCGCTGAAGCAAAGTGGGGTTCCCCCAGTTCAGTGAAGAAGGAACCACACTGTCTCCAAAAATGTGCTATTTTTATGGGGTGACTCTCAGAGAGGGAGAGGCTGGAATAAATATCCACATCGATGGGATTCTGACTGTCTATGGGTTTGCCTGTACCCACTCATTGTGGTACTTAGCACATAGTTTATTGCCTGGAAGTGACTTTGAAAAGTGTATGTGGTGAAGCATCTTTCCCAGATGCTTCCTTGTATATTGGGGCAAAACCAAAATAACTCAGTGACTTAGTATTGGCTCTTTAGGGGATTCTGGCTGAGGATGGTCTGGGGCAGAGATGTGGCATTTTGTAGTACAGTGGTACTACAATTAAGTACTTAATTCGTTCCGCAGGTCCATTCGTAACCTGAAACTGTTCTTAACCTGAAGCACCCCTTTAGCTAATGGGGCCTCTTGCTGCTGCCACGCCGCCGGAGCATGATTTCTGTTCTCATCCTGAAGCAAAGTTCTTAACCTGAGGTACTATTTCTGGGTTAGCGGAGTCTGTAACCTGAAGTGTCTGCAACCTGAAGCGTATGTAACCCGAGGTACCACTGTACTGCTATAGGCTCTTACAGGGCTATTGTTAGCAGAAGTCAAGGAATTAAGGATAGCCACCTAAATAATAGTAATAGCTCATGAGGTCAGGCTGCTGTCAACAGCTGGTTTTACTATTATTACCAGTCTCCCTACTTGAGAGACACTGTGCTATACCCAACGAAAGACACAGACAGGAACAAAAGCTCAAGAACTTATACTGCTTAATAATAAGAAGAATGAAAGCTTGCAAACCTTTACTGAATAAAACTGAATAAAGATAAACACAATGACACAGGCAGCAAGCGAATAAGAAGAAATTACAAGATACAAGACTGAGTAACTCCCTAATAAAACATGTCCTGCAAGACTGAATATAGGCTGAACAATTTATGAATAAAAGTCCCTGTTAATAAATTTTAATAGAGTAAATCTCAATGATCCAAAAGAGAGAGGGGAGAATAGAATAGAGGAGAGGAGAAAAACAAGCTTTTGTACCTACTCACACAGGAGCAGATGACTGGGGTCTACACAGATCCATACAACTAGTGAGTGTGGTGAATAGAGGGTCTGCAATATACAAGCACCATACAGATATTAAGCACAGGAACACTCTCCCCAATCTCAAAAATACATACATCCCAAATGGCAGGGCGCAGGAGGTTCACAGGGTATTTCTGAAGTGGGCAAGACTCCCCTTCCCATAGAGGTTCCCTGCATAATTTAGAACTCTGGAAGATCAAAATTCTAAGTCACATGGGGAGCCTCTGTAATCACAGAGGACACCCTGCTTCAGATGTTTCCCCACCATCCTGACTCCTGCTCAGACCATGATGACAGAGGCTCTTTCTTAAGAGTGAGGAAGAGATGTTAACTGAGGCTTACAGAGTCTAAGATAGGGACATATAGTTCAGAACTGTGCAGAAGCAATGGAGTTGTCCCAGTGGGTTGGCACACCCACCCACCAAGCTTTTAAGGACAGGGCGAAGTGAGCTCATGAAACTCTTGTGCCTTATGCAAATGTCAAGCATGCAGATGCTCACTGTGCTGGAGGGATGGGTTTGTTTCCAGTGACGGGAGCACCACTTGATCCTGGGCAATCAGGCTGTGCCACCAGGTTGTTCCTTCCCTTTCTGACTCTGGTTCCTCCACCTTTAGTGGTTGGTTGACACCCTCCCTGGATTCTGTTCCCTTTGGGGTCCTGCTTTCCCATCCAGAGCAGCAGTATCCCAGGGGTGGGAAATACCTGCCTCCTCCAGCCTCTGTTCCCCTGTCTCAGCCCCCACCCCCAAGTGTCATCCTCCTGTTCTCCATCCGTTTCAGTCTACCACTTCAAGCCTGCGCCAGTAACACCTCAGGACTCATGATACTCTCCAGGTTGTGTAGAACAATGGGATGTGGAATTTACTTCCACCCTCCCCATTGTCTCCCACATGATGCAGCTAGCAAAAGAGATTATAATGCCTAGACAGGGCATGTGTCATGAACTAAAGCATGGTCTCTTCTTTACTCAGCAAAAACTTTCTTATTTTATAATAAGGGCAAATATGATGTTATAATAAAGGCAAATAAGATGTTTATAATATGGGCATGTCAGTTGCTCCCATGTGCTAGTAGGTTCATGAGAATAGGCTATGTTCTCTGCAGTCCAATGAGATGAAGAATGAAATCTTTGGAACACCATTTCTTTGATGTGTTAACCAACTACCTGTCCAAAGTTGTCCAATGCATGTGGAAGCAATATGGAAACCAGAGAAGCAGAAATACAGGATATATCACCTTCTGTAAGGGGCAGTTAAGTCTGTTCCTCACTCTCCCTCCCAAGGACATGTCTACAGGACTGATATTTCCAAATAATGCATAGCTTTTGTATTGGTCTATTTTTTTTACCGTGTTTCAGTGCCCTAGAGCATTGAATAGCGCCTTTCCAATCCAAATGAAGATCTCAGCAAGTTTTGTTCCCTGTGTCTTAGACATTTATTTTTGCAGCTCATCCACTCACAACACCTGTTCAACATCCAATGGAGGACTTCAATTGTCATTTTCACTTGCTGCTAACTGCCCTCACCCCCTTTTTTTGCTTGCCAACAGCATCAATCTTTCTTTTAATGCTTGTTGTTCTTGATCAGGAGGAAGCATGTACAACAAGAAAAGATCCCCCCTTTCCTCCCAGCATAGTTTTGATGCCTGATCAGGAGGGGGGCCAAGTATTGTCCTTGGTGGCTAGCCACCTACTCCTAGCTCTTCTTCTGTAGCCAAATTCTCTTGCTGGTTCTAAGTAGATGAAAATAATTATCAGTGAGTTTTGTTCCACGGCAGGAGTCAAGGTGGAGCTAAAGAAAATATGGTAAATATGGAAACTGTCCATCTGTTCTCTTTGCAGGGTGGGGAATTTTCCTCCTGAGCTGAGCCTGAGAATTGCTCACTTGCAAAATAAACACACCTAGCAGTGATAGCTCCTTCCAGAGATCCTGTGATATGCATAATAATGAGACGGTGTCAAATTAGAACAAAGCACACTGTTACGGCAGCAGTGGCGATTAGTAGGGAACTCTGGCATCCTCCATGGGAAGCTGTTGTGTTTGACTGAGCCTGGGGCGGCCCCTTAAGATGAGCTTCTGTTTGATTTTGATCTGTGCAGAACAGGGAGTTTGTGTTTGTAGCAGCAACTGACTTAATAGGCGATGTGTGGGAAACCTTATTGAAATGGGAAAAGGTCTCTTCAAATGCGTTTTGCTTTGCTACATAAATGTCTTTTATGCAGGGCTCCAAAAAGGGATTTGTTGCAAGGGAGCCTGTCAGACATAATAATACAGTATTAGTTGGAGCTAGTCAGGTTTCACTGGGTGGGATTTAGATTGATTTGTCACCTGTTTAAGTGTATAGTAAGCTGCACTTCAGAAATGACAAGCTTTATGTTTCCCCCGAGTTGATCTCAGCCAAGGAAGAGCTCCATTCATTTTACATTTTTAATGTTTTGTGAATGAAGTTTCTCTTTGATTCTGTTCTGAGACTTCCAAAGCAATAGGAACAGCGATGGTGTGGTCTTTTCTATGCCAGTTGCCAGTGGTGGTCTGAAAGGTCTGACCATATCTGGGTCCCTGAGAATTTCCCACTGACTTTTTGTGTGTGTGTGCATTTCTAAGGAAGCTCTCTTCCTAAACCATAGGAATAACTCTCTTATGGTAAAAGCCGTTTGACAGTGAAACAGACTACCTCAAAAGGTAGTGGACATTCCCATCACTGGAGGTTTTTAAGCAGAGGTTGGATGACCGTGTCTTCAGGATTCTTTAGCTGTGATCCCTGCATTTCAGGGGGTTGGACTAGAGTACCTGTCTTCCAACTTTACAGTTCTGTGATTCGGTCATTTACTGGGCTGTTGCTACTTCTACTATTTTTTAAAGGCATTTTCCAAGCACAGCAGCAGCTGTTTGCTACTGCTGGGGAAACCCAGTGCCCAAAACACATATGTCTGCATGTACACATCCTTCATACCCTGAGGACAGTATTCAATGCTACCCAAGCTAAACCCATTGAAATTAACAAACACAGCTAACTTAGGTTCATTAATTTCAGTGGGGCTTCTCTGAGTAGGACTAGCAGAACTAGCGCAATCTTATGCATGTCTGCTTAAAGGTCCCATTAAGGTCAGTGGGACTTAAAACTCTGTATAAGATTACAGCTATCATTCTGTACATACAGGCAACCTTCCCCCCAGCCCCATTTTTTTAGCATGGTCAATATATGCAGGACCATGCATACACACACTGTGCTGAACCTGGAAATGACCCAAAAATGTCACAAAAAAGGGGCAGAATGGGTTGGAACGGGGTGTTTGCAGGCTTTTCAATGGTGTTTCATATATACACAATTTCACTGATTTGTACACTGCCTTGGAACATAAGTCCCACATAAATGGGGGGGTTTCCTGTATATGCAACAAGTGTAAACTTATTGTGTGTATGTGTACACACACACACACACACACACTGCTTCCATTTGGATCCCTTTTGCCAAGAACCCTGCCCTGCACCTGCTTAGTAGAATTCCTGTCGCTGGTTGTGGCCCATGACACAATGACTTTAAGAAGTCACTGCTGACTGCAGGCTGTCTGGTTGCTATTGACTCAACATAAAGCAAAGCCTACAATTGTGTTTCTAAAGAACCGGCGCAAAGTGATATGAAATTAAAATAAATGGGCGCATTAAGTGTTCCCCTGAGTCAATAGCGCTGACACTTAATGGCCAGGGATGTACAGAAAATGGCATCAGCAGCCTCGCTTGCATCCAAGCCCTTTAAACAGGCTTGCAGCAAGATTAATTTGCTGGCAACCTTCATTGCTTTTTCCAGTAACTAGGACAGGGGTGGCAGCGGTGGTGGGTGGGGAGGGCAGGCCTTCAATTGTTTCATTGCTGTGCTCCCTGGTGATTGACCTGGCAGGGCTGCAGTGAGCAATCCCCATAACTGCTCACCTTTGATGAGTTCGGGTGTTTACCAGTAAGCCAGATGTTCCCATAAGGCAGCTGCTATTAAAGCAATATTAAGACACTGAAGGGCAATGTTTGCGGCAGGGAGAGGTGGGGGGAGCCACTCACCTCTTACAGCTTCATTTTTCTTAAACTGGAGTTAAATGACCTCCATTACCTTTTTTTATTTATATTGCATCTTCGGCCACTGCAATGCTTTGTTGCTAATCAACAAGAAGCACAGCGGCCCTGACCGCCTAATATCTGAAGCGGCAAAGGATTCGCCAGTCTTAGAGTTCTGGGGACGGAACATGCTGAAATCAGAAATGCTGTAGTCTATGGATTGGAGCGGTGAGCAGGGAGAATCAGAAATGATGGAGGAGGGAATCACTTAGGCCTGCTTCACCCAGGCATGTATATAATTGCTGCCTTGGTTTTGCCCTGTACCCCATCACATTTTCTTAGAACTGCCAGGAATTCCCTCAATTCAGAGGAAGAGCAAAGAAAGAAGGTGAAAGGAGAGGAGGGTCAGAGGAGAGTTGCCCTACTGTTAAGCAGGGTGTGGCAGTTCCCTCAGACAGCTGATTTTGGGACTTCCGGTTAGCGCCGGCGCTTAATGGCGGATCTCAACCGGAGCTCCGGGAGAGATCTGCTTCGTGGGTTCGGGTCCTGTCAGCTACGGCGAAGCGGGGACCCCTAAAAATCACAGGCGCGTTGCCCGTGAACTGGAGACTCGGCGGGCACCTTTGCGCCCCCCCGACGCTGCGAAATAGCCTTTTTAAAGGCTCCGGAGGAGCGGAGGGGTCTTGGAGCGGTGCTGAGAGTCGTCTTCACCCAGCCTGCGAAGCGAAGCCGCGTCGCCATTAGCGGAGAGCGCTGACTTCTTCCCGGGAAATTGGATTAAAAGAACAACTATCCGTGAGTAGGATTGACCGCTAAAATATAATTGGACACTAAAAGTAAAGAAATTGGGCACCGAGACGGACAAGCACTAAAAAGGAAGTCTGCTTTCCGTTCTGTAGCAAGATCAAAGCGAAAGGCACTCTAGCTGTAACTGCTTGAGAGGAAACTTGCGGGATTTAAGAAATCCACCACCAAAGCAAAGAACTCCCCCCCCCGAAGGCAGGAGGGGGGGGGGGAAGAAGATTTTAAAAGTGTTTCCCTGCCAATTTAAAAGAATTGGATTAAGTATCGCTGCTCTTTAACCTGGGATCGGACTGCCGGAGAAAAGGAACCGGCTAAGGACTGTTGCTATAAGAAGCTAAAAAATATCTCAAATTGACTTTGGTTACTTCCAATTTGAAACACTGTTTCTGTGGTATTACAAAGTTACTTACAGGACACTATTGACTGGGATCCCCTTGAAAAAGGAAAGAAAAATTGAAAGGGACTAGGAAACTTTTATTCCTTCTTTTTTGAAGAGTGTGGGATTACTTTGAGAAGCATAGAACTGACTCTACGCCCCCTAGAGGACCTACAAATTGTTTCAGCAACAAGTGGAGTTTAAAATTTGAGAACTTTGTTTGTGAGTTTCAAAGTCTGGGAATGACCTTGACTAAAAGACTTTGTTATGGCAGATGGTAAAGAGAAAGGGGAGTTACAAGAAACAACCTTGAGATCTGGCAGACAATACAAAATTGACACTTACATGCAAAGAAGGGCTTCTGTAACAGGAGCCTCTGGAACTATAGTGGCTGCAAAGCCAAAAGTGAAAGCAATGTCTACAGAAGAATCATTTGCTAAGGTACTGGAGAAGATAAATGACTCTTTGGAGGAACTAAAAAAGCAAGGTGCGGAGACTAAATTGCAAGTTGCTGAAACTAAAGTACAAGTTGCTGAAACAAATAAAAAAATTGAAGAAATCTCTGGGAAAATTGACCTAAATACTAAAAGTATAACTGACCTAGGGAATAAAGTGAACTCAAATGCAGAAGCAATTGGGAAATTATTGGAAGATTCATCTATAACACGAAAGATAGCCGAGGAAGCTAAGGAAATTGCAACTGCTGCGGAGGAAAAATTTCCACCAGTTTACAAGAAATTGGATGAATATGAACTGGCACTCTCTATGCAGGATATGCAACGCAAGGAGAGGAACCTGAGGATCAGACTTGTGCCGGAAAAGGAAGGAGAGAACTTGGTGGATGATTTGACAAAAGAATTTTCTGATTTTTGGAAGCAGGAGCTGAAGAAAGAAGATTTTAAGATAGAAAGTGCATTTAGATTGGGAATAAGACAGAAGAGAAATCGACCCAGAGATTGTCTTATTACCTTAAGATCAAAGGAGGAGCGAGATAAAATATTGAACCTGCACTACCAAACAGCCCTTCGAATTGAAGACTTTTTTATTGAGATCTTTAAAGACATCCCTAAGAGTATCTTGGACGCAAGAGGACATTATAAAGACCTGGTGACACTGCTGAAGAAGAACTACATACCATTCAGGTGGGAATTTCCCCAAGGCTTGTCTTTTAAATATAAGGGAAAGAAGAGAAGAATAAAGACTGTAAGTGATAAAGACAAGTTCTTGGGAGAACACGAAGAAGACCTACAGAAAGAGACATTTCCAGGACAAGGGCATCCATCACTGGACACGAACACGGTACCACCGACAGACGAGGAACAAAAACAGGGAGCTGTAGGAGGAAGGAGTAAATAATCCCATCATGGCTCTGCAACTTCTAACCTGGAATTGTAATGGCTTAAATATTCCCAGGAAGAGAAAAAATATATTTCATGCCTTAAAGAAAGACCAATTGGACTTGATTTGCCTACAAGAGACCCACGTGACAAGAGCACACAGAAAATTATTAATAAATAAAAGACTGGGACAGGAATTTATATCTTCAGACAGAGTAAAAAAGAGAGGAGTGGTGATCTATGCAAAAGAAAAATTGCAACCGAAACAAATTTTTAAAGATGATCAAGGAAGATATTTGGCAATTGAAATTCAATCTCAAGGAGAGAAGTATTTGATAGTGGGAATCTATGCACCAAACGAAGGGAAAGCTGAATTTTTTAAGAAGTTGCATGAAATTTTGATGGACCATATGGATTACAACTTAATTTTGATGGGAGATATGAATGGAGTGGTTTCAACAAATATGGACAAGGCACAAAGACAGGTAATAACAAAAGATGGAAGACTACCAAAGACTTTTTTTGAAATGACTGACAATATGGACTTGATTGATATTTGGAGAACAAAACACCCATTAGAAAGAGAGGGAACCTTCTTTTCTGAAGCCAAAATGACATGGACAAGGATTGACCAAATCTGGGTGACTAGCAGTATGGCTCCGAATATAAAAAAAGTAGAAATCTGCCCAAAAACTTTCTCCGACCATAATGCTGTAAAGATGGTGATGAGGCAAACAACAACTGGTTCCTTCAGATGGAGAATGAATGACACCTTATTTAGAGACGAGGAGATCTGCAAGAAGGCCCAAAAAACCTTGAAAGACTATTTTGAAATCAACTTAAGGTCTGAAGTAGAAAAAAGAATAGTATGGGACGCAAGCAAAGCCGTGATGAGAGGGTTTTTGATTCAGCAAAATACTTTAAAGAAGAGAAAGCAAAATGAGAAAAAGGAGAGAATTTTGGAAAAGATAAAAGAAGGGGAAAAACAATTAAGATCGAAGCCAAAATCCCAAGAGATTCTAAGAGAAATCAAATTTCATCAAACACAATATATGGAACTGATGAATCAAGAATTAGAGTGGAGAATTAAACAAATGAGACAAAAGACTTTTGAATCTGCTGATAAATGTGGCAAGTTACTGGCTTGGCAAATAAAGAAGAGACAAAAACTCAACACGGTAACAAATATAGAAGTGGAAGGAAAAAACATAAGCAACCCAGCGGAAATTAGGAATTGTTTTCAGAACTACTTTAGACAACTTTACACACAAGGGCCGCAAAAAGAAATGGACATACAACAGTTCCTCGAGGAAAATGGGCTGAAAAAGGTTTCGCATGAAAGTAAGATAATATTGAACCAGGAGATATCAGCACAAGAAATAGAAGATGCCATTCAAGGCATGACGCTGGGCAAATCCCCTGGACCGGATGGACTGACTTCCAAATACTACAAAGTTTTGAAGGAAGGGTTGATACAACCTTTGAAGGAAGTCTGCAATGAGATTATGGAGGGGAAAAGGGCACCCGATACGTGGAGAGAGGCCTACATTACACTTATACCAAAGACAGAGACTGAAAAGACCCAACTTAAAAACTACCGACCCATCTCGTTATTGAATGTGGATTACAAAATCTTTGCTGATATTTTGGCAAAAAGACTGAAGAGAGTTTTGATGGAGGAGATTCACGGGGACCAAGCGGGCTTTCTCCCAAAAAGGCACTTGTCGAACAATGTAAGGAATATAATTGACATTTTGGAAAAGCTGGAAGTGAACATAAACACTAAAGCTGTTTTGATATTTGTGGATGCCGAGAAAGCCTTTGACAACATTTCTTGGAGTTTTATGTTGAAGAACCTCCGGGGGATGGGGGTAGGCCAAGGGTTTGAAAATGGTATAGGTGCAATATACTCTGAACAGAAAGCCAAACTAATTGTAAATAATGTGGTTACAGAAGAGTTCAAGATTGAAAAAGGGACACGCCAGGGGTGCCCTATCTCCCCATTACTTTTTATATCGGTCCTGGAGGTTTTGCTTAATATGATTAGGAGGGACCAGTTGGTTAAAGGGATTCAGGTCGGAGCTAAACAATATAAACTGAGAGCATTTGCAGATGACTTAGTACTTACATTGCAAGAGCCAGAAGCTAGCACGAAAAGAGTTTTGGAAATAATTCAAGAGTTTGGTCAAATGGCAGGATTTAAATTGAATAAGTCTAAGACAAAGGTTTTGGAGAAAAATTTGACACAGATAGAAAAGGAAAGGTTCCAGAATGAGACAGGGTTGACTGTGGTTAAAAAAGTGAAATATTTGGGTATAAATATGACAGCTAAAAATGTGAATTTGTTTAAAGATAATTATGAAAAAACTTGGAGAGAAGTGAAAAAAGATTTGGAGATTTGGTCCAACTTGAAGCTTTCCTTGTTAGGCCGTATTGCAGCTATAAAGATGAATGTATTGCCAAGAATGTTGTTTTTGTTCCAAGCATTGCAAATAATTGATAAAATGGATTGTTTCAAGAGGTGGCAAAAAGACATATCTAAATTTGTCTGGCAGGGCAAAAAGCCCAGAATTAAATTTAAGATACTAACGGATTCAAAGGAAAGAGGGGGGTTTGCCCTGCCAGACTTTAAACTTTACTACGAAGCGGCAGCTTTCCGCTGGCTGAAAGAATGGCTACTTCTTGAAAACACAGACATTTTGGATTTGGAAGGTTTTAATAACATTTTTGGGTGGCATGCATATTTGTGGTATGACAAGGTTAAAGCACATAAAAGTTTTAAAAATCATATTGTCAGAAAAGCACTACTAAATGTCTGGGACAGATATAAAGACTTGCTGGAAAATAAAACTCCAAGGTGGCTGTCGCCAATGGAAGCTAAGGCAGTTAAAAAGTTAAATATGGAGTCCAAGTGGCCAAGATACTGGGAAATTTTGGAAAAGGAAGGGGACAAATTGAGATTGCAGAGTTTTGAGAAATTAAAAGGGAAGGTGAGAGACTGGTTCCACTACCATCAAATAAATGAAGCGTTTAAACTGGACAGTAAAATTGGCTTCCAGGTGGAAAAATCAAAATTGGAGACAGAACTGTTAGAACCCAGTACTAAGAATTTGTCCAAAATGTACAATTTGCTGCTGAAATGGAATACACAAGATGAAACGGTTAAATCGGTCATGATTAAATGGGCTCAGGACATTGGTCATAATATTTTGTTTGCTGATTGGGAAAAGTTGTGGACCACCGGGATAAAATTTACGGCATGTAATGCCTTAAGAGAAAACATTATGAAAATGATATATAGGTGGTACATAACCCCAGTCAAGCTTGCAAAGATTTACCATGTGCCTGACAACAAATGTTGGAAATGTAAAGAAACTGAAGGTACATTTTTTCATCTTTGGTGGACCTGCCCGAAGATTAAGGCATTCTGGGAAATGATCTATAATGAACTTAAAAAGGTATTTAAATATACTTTCCCCAAGAAACCAGAGGCCTTTCTCTTGGGTATTGTCGGCCAAGGGGTGTTAAAGACGGATATAACTTTCTTTATGTATGCTACAACAGCAGCTAGAATACTCATTGCGAAGTACTGGAAGACGCAAGAACTACCCACACTGGAAGAATGGCAGATGAAGGTGATAGACTATATGGGCTTGGCAGAAATGACGAGCAGAATCCGAAACCAGGGAAGAGAAGCAGCGCAAGAAGAATGGAAAAAATTCAAGGACTATTTAAAGAAATATCACAAAGTTAATGAAAGTTAGAATGATGTTGGACTGGAAAGTAAATGGTTACTATTAGCAATGGTTAAGACAAGGAAAATAAGGAAGAATAGTCTAAATTTAAATTAAAATAAGGGAAGATTTGCTGAACAATCGATAAGAATTTGGAATACAGAAAGGGGAGGCATGAGGAAGTCGGGGAAGATAGGATATGAAATTAGGATATGAAATGATACATGTTTTTTGTTTTGTTTTTGTTTTTGTATGTTTATGTTTGTTGTATTGTGTTTATATGGAAAAATAAAAATATTTAAAAAAAAAAAAAAAACAGACAGCTGATTTTGGGTGTCATGAAAGGGCTACAGGTTCCCCATCCCTGGTACAGTGGTACCTCGGGTTACAGACGCTTCAGGTTACAGATGCTTCAGGTTACAGACTCTGCTAACCCAGAAATAGTACCTCGGGTTAAGAACTTTGCTTCAGGATGAGAACAGAAATTGTGCTCCGGAAAATGAGATTATGTGTGAACTCAGCAAATCACATCCACCTTTCCCTGACCTTGCACAATAGCAGCCCTTTTGCAGGGCCTGTGTGGGAAAGATCCTTGCCACTGAAGAAACAGGGCGAAAACTGAATTGCCGTTTCAGCTGCCTACACAGAGTGGCCTCGTTGGTACCCAAAAGAGGTCACTGGCAGGACAGCCACGGGAGGGGAGTGACAGAAAGCTGGAATTTAGGAATGGATAGTGCTAAGTCATTGTGGCTTTTCATGCAGAATTTTTAATTATAAGGCATTCAGTACAGTAGTACCTCGGGTTACAGACGCTTCAGGTTACAGACTCCACTAACCCAGAAATAGTACCTCAGGTTAAGAACTTCGCTTCAGGATGAGAACAGAAATCGCGTGGCAGCGGCGTGGCGGCAGCGGGAGGCCCCAGTAGCTAAAGTGGTACCTCAGGTTAAGAACAGTTTCAGGTTAAGAACGGACCTCCGGAACGAATTAAGTTCTTAACCCGAGATACCACTGAATAAGGGAATGACATAAAAGCATGTCAAGAGCCCTGCTGGATTAGGCTAAAAGTACCTCAGCTTCTTACTTCCCCCAGTGGCAAACCAAATAACCCATGAAGCTCACAAGCAGAGCACAAAGGCAAACAGTTTACTCTATCTATGGCTCCTCATGAACTGTCATTTGCTAAAACATACTGCTCTTCATCAAGGTACACAGTCCTATACAGATTCTTCCTGGAGATACCGTCTTATCAGGAGGTCCATTCCTTGCTATTTTTATTCTTTCTTTCTTTTTAGTTTTTGAATTCTGGAATTTAAAATTTTGGAGGTTTAATTTAAGCTTTACATTTTGTATGTTGTGCATTTAATTGTTGTAAATTGCTTTGAGCCCTACATGGCCCCCCCTTACATAGGGGAAAGCAGAATAATGATTTATTTTTATTTATTTTTAAGTAGGAATTGGGCCTTTAGTGTGGTGGCACCTACCCTTTGGATTTCCTTCCCATGACATATCAGACAGGCACTGTCTCTATCATCTTTTTGGCATCTGTTGAAGATATCCCTTTTCAAACAAGTTTTATTTTAAAGGGGCGATTTCTTTTTATCTCATCTTCCATCTATATCAGAGTGGAAATTGTATTTATACATGCATTTATTCATTGTTGATCCTTTATTGTTAAACTGCTTCAGGATGCTTTATAGGAAGCAATTCCTAAGCAAAATAAACAACAACGCAACATCAAGGTTCTCGATAGCTATCACAACTATGGTACCCCTCACCTCCATGTATTTGTTGAAGCTCCTTTCAGGCCCCAACTAGACAAGACAGTTAACAAGTATGCAAAAAACTTGAAAAAATATATATCAGGCATGGGGGGGATTCAGATCAGGACCCCAGTGTTGGGGTAGGCCAGCTTACCCCCATTGTGGTCTCAATCTAAATCTGAAAGTTCTTCTTCAAGAGCAAAGGGCAGGCACAGGACCTCTGATCTGGATTGGGATTGTGACAGGAGACAAAGGGTAAAAATAAACAAAACCCACCCCAGCCCATGTCAGGGTCCCAGTCTGATTTGGGTGTCCTCCTCCCACCCCTGGTTATTTTGTTTTAAAAAGCCATTCATGTGAGTTGCTAGGGATCTCCTCTTGTCTGACCCCCAGCCATCATGATGCCACTTCTGGTGGGTGGCAGCAAAGCTAACAATGTGTTGTTGTACCTGTATACATGCTTTTGCCTGTCCTTCATCAGACAAATGGGTTAAATGAGAGCCGACCTTGTAGGAAGAAGTTTCCTAACTTGATGTGCAAATTGGCTGGATATTGAGGAAGAATTAGGCTTAATAGGCAGGCATGGGGGAGACTGCTTGGGTCTACGAAGAATGGTATGGCAGAAAGCAGGGAGAAGGAGGCAAGACACCAATGCTTGCTCAATCAATGGGGTTGCTTTGCACAATAACTTTTCCAGCTAGGTACAAAGAGTGAATCATAATACTGTTCAAAATGCCACCAACATATTTAAAACAATAATTAACAATAATTAACAGCCGTAACAAGCTGGCATAGTAGAGGATGAAATGTCAGCTCCCATGCACAGGCATACTGATGAACAGGCAGGTTTCGTTATTTCTCAATCATTTTCAGTCCTTTACTCCTATGCTGGATATGCATCCTCAGAGCAGGAGCCAATGTGAGGAGGTACAGACAACTGACAGTGGGGGCACAAAGACCCTCTCCTTAATAGAGATTCAATATGTCTTCCTTGAGGAAGCCTACGGATTGCTGACTCCACCCTTGCCCCAGACCTTCAAACTATACAATGTGTGGGTTGTGGGTTCTCTACTTCACATGTTGGTCAACAATGAGGGCCAATGATACTGTTTCCAACAGATACAACTGACATTTTATCCAAAGGTTTGTAGGGTTTTAAGCTGCATTCCTGCATTCATTTACGGTAGCTGGGCTTACTTCTATGAGATTGTGTGCCATTTGTTTCCCTCTTTTTTCGGAAACCTTAATATGTGATGTGGCTGACCACAAGGCCCTGCTCTAATGTCTTTCCCTTATCTTTGAACGCAGAGCAAGAGGAAATTGATAGAAAACAGAGACTGTGTACACATTACCGTTTACTCTGGCTCCAGTGGGCTCCCACCGCTGCTGTTTGAAGCTGTGTACACATGATGCTAGCCACAATTCATACCTATTCTCTAGTTTATTGAGAAATACTCCTGCTTGATGTGTTTCCCCTCAAACTAGCTTCCATCCAGTTTGAAAAGGCAAGCCACGTTCACCTCACAGTTAAGGAGAGGTGTGTATATTTGAGACAGTCGTTGCATGTGCACAGACAACAACTTCATGACTAGGGGTTGCAGGTGCAAAGAAACCAAACAGGTAATGTGCATCAGGTGAAGACATCTCCGCCCCCTTTCTTATGTGTAACATGGAAATGCAACTTGAAATTCAGCAGTGGGATTGGGATTACCTTGCAGTTTTAAGCCACTAATTCATGCACAGCCAGAGTCTATGCATGTGTGGATTGAGGTGGGAAGGAAGTGTTAGAGACGGTAAAATGGACTCAACTGGACACTTCAGACCACAAATGTTGGGACATGGTTTTAATGTTCTCTCACCTCATGAAAAACTAACTTCAATTGCAAAACCACCACAGCAGGAAGCAGGCTCGCCCACAAATATCTGCCTGATAGGATTTTCTTTCCTATTTACTTGTAAGGATTTTTAATTTATTTTTTGATACATGGTGTAGTGTTAAAAATTGGCACCCCCGGTTTGAATTCTGAACTCTTATCACTCCAGGATTCTGCTGTCTTATTTTGCTGCATACATAGACCTGAATTCAGGCTGCATTCCTAACACTATTCACCTGGGAGTACACCCCACTGAATTCAATGGGACTCATTTCTGAGTAGACATGGTTGGGATTACAGTCTTAATCTGAACACTTCATGGGGTTTTTAAGGCATCAATCAAAGGTTAATCTTGTTCCTTTCTGATTTCTAAACCTTAGTAAGGTGGCTCGTTACAATGATATAAAGGAGCACTGTAAAATAATAGCATGTTTGTTGTATGTATTTATTTTTATTGCATCTGTGCCTCACCTTCTTGTCTAAGGAGCTCGAGGTAGCTGGTGCTCCTTTTCCTCACAACAACCCTGTCACTGAGAGGCAGTGACTGGCTTAAGGTTCCCCTGTGAGCTTTATGGCTAAGTGGGGGATTTGAACTCTGCTATCCAACACTTTAACCACACTTTCTCCTGTATTGCCAGCATGCTGCCAAAGCTTCTTATCACTATTGGGGAGCACGTGATGTTTTCGTTTTTACATGTTGCATGAAATGTTACTGTTTTGTATGATTTGCCTCTTGTATAGGCACCATGTATTTATGTATATGTTTTTAAATGTAAGTTATTTGGATACCTTTTAGGTAGCAAGAGACTAATAAATTTAAACAACAATGTTTATATTGCAGTGGCTGTTTAAAAAACAGTTTTCTCCATAATAACAGAGAGATCTCTACTGGGGCAAAAAAGGGAATTATTTAGTCCCACTGTCTCTGACAGTGGCCAGATCAAGATGGCTCAGGATTCATTTATTTATTTATTACACAGCAGGGTGGACAGAGAGAGGTCAAATTCAGAGAGGTTATGCTTTTGATAGCTCTGATTTCTCATTGTTTAAACTGAGTCCTCGCTTAGGAAATATGAGCGCAGCTGAAGGTATCATTTAGAACAACAGAGACATCAAAATGGTTTCTGGTCATTTAAAATTGCAGAATAGGTAAGTGGATACCTTATACTAGAGTATGATATTACTTTACATATTTTATATTCTTTAAAAGCTAGTGTTCATTGTTGTTGTTGTTTTTAAGCACACACCACTGGGGCTGACCTTGAGGACTGCTGCACCTGCAACTTTGCCACAATTTGTATAAAGATAAAAGATTGGCCATATGACAGATCTAATGAACGGCTCAGTACTGTCCACACTGCCAGGCAATGACTTTCAAGAATTTCAAGCAGAAGTCCATCCTTAGACATACAAGTTAATATTTTTATAACCAGGGCTGGCCCAAGATGTTCAGCTACTGGAGAGAAAGGAGAAGATGACACGCCTCTTATTTCCTGTACAGATGCTACCTGCACTGCTGGTTAAACATTACGTATTTCAGCACTGGCAAGGGGATAGCACCTCCCACATCCCATGAGATCAGCTAGCTGTGGTGGTACCCTGCAAACTGTGTGGCACACACACGTCAAGTACTGCTCTCAAACACTTTTCCACCACTCCCTGCCCACCCTCCAGCAACATTCACCCAACTCTGCCTAATGGTAGGGCCGGGACTATATTTAACCAGAGGCACCCAAAATCATTGTAGGGCATTATACATACAAAGCATGCTCCCCGTACCTCAGAATTATGCCTCCCTTCTCCTGGTTCACCCCTTATGATATTGGTTCTTTCTATATAATATTTCAGGTCTATATATACGGAAACTGTTGACCACCGGTGGCCTCTCACTAGAAACACAATGAGCTGGAAGGCTGTAGTTGGTCTTTATAAAAAGACAATCTCTATAACTGTCATAAACGTAGCAGAAAAGATACATCTTGATAATCGCACCTTCCAGCAACTGGAGTTACCAATAAACTAAATGTGCAAAATTGCGTTGAATGGCTTTGGAGCAGATGACATTTAGCCGTCAAATGCAATAGGAAGGTAGGTCTCTCACTATTATCTCCCCTTTGGTTACTCAGGACCTTGTACAACACTATTCTCATGATCCAAATGTAAGCTCCCAAAATAATAATGCCCAGAAATGTTATTAAAAAGGAAAGTAGAAGGGAAAGGGATGGAATAGAAGGCCGCATTTCACTCATGCAAAATGGTGAGAAAGACATCCTTGGCAGTCAGTTCTGAAGATTCATCCTTTTTTACAGAAATGTGTCCTTCATCCTTGGGTCCCTTCCAACTCTATGATTCTATGATCCCAGTAAAATTTTCAGCATTTTTGTACTTTGGTACACATGTTGTCAGGGCAGACAGTACAAGGCACTGATTATGACGCTGCCGACAAAAACAATGACACAGGCTAGATGAAATTATAGATGCTTCAAGCAATAAATAACTAGGACAAGCATGCTCCCACTCACTAGGCATGTGAGCGTACACTTGGCAACAAACTGTGGAATTGTATTGACTATCTTATCACTCACAGTTTGTGTATGCAAGCTCTCAAGACAGTTTTTATTTAGACTCATTAGCCATTTGCCCCAATTTTGTGTCACTTCTCGGTTCTCTCAGAAATTGCTCTGTTTAAGTTCTCTGTCATGAAAAAAGAGGGACCTGCACAGCACTATAGGAAAGCAGAAATGATCCAAGCAGCCATTTCATTGGTAACGTCACATCACAAAAGGCCTTTAATTAGCAGCTCAGAAGGGAAGAAAATTGATTCTGCCTGTATTTGTTACAGACACATGGGAGTGATGCTAAGCAGACAAGAGGCCATTTATTCATTAAAATGGAAAGTGTCTTCTTTAACCTTGCCGATGTCCCCAGGCAGACCTTGTGCTTCTGATTTCTTGGGCAGTCCAGCAGATAAAGGCCAAAGCTCATCAAAACAAGAAAGGAGCACCAAAGAAACAAAATATTTTCCAGTTGTCAAAAATGGAGCAGGCACAATATAGAAACACGCCATGCTTAGATATCAAAAGACAACATTAGAGCACAAAATCAAGCAAAGATATCTAATAAAAATAGAGCAGCATTCAACTGATACCAGGGCAGGGTGCAACATGAAATACATTATAACCAAATCAATAAAACATGCCGATAATTCCCATAAGCAACACAAACAGAGACAGCTAAAATCAGCTAAACACAGAGCAGAAGATTTTAAAAACTGTTCATCAAAAATCTTAAAAGCCGGATGTCAGGGAACTGCCATCGGAGCCAAGAGTGGAGGTAAGGCTCCCCAACGATGCAGGAGAAGGGACCAGCAGGGAGAGAGAGAACACTTCCTTTGGGGAAGGAAATCGGCGTGACACCAGGAAGAAAGGGGAGCAGGGAAGGACTTCGGAGAGATGGCTCCAAGACTCTTCCGCAGAGACCAGCGGGGAGAGCCCAGGACCTCCGCTGGCCACACCCACTCTGCGCAGAAGACTTTCACGCAGGGAAGCTAGGCGGAGACTTGGCGTCAAGCAGCTTTTATGTTGGAAGAAGTTCAGGAAACACCCACTGACGGATTCTGCCAGTGACTGACACAGCCACGGAGAAAGGGCTGTCCAGCCAGGGAAAGGTTTAGCCAGACAACGTTGCCTAGAGCAGCAGCCCCCTTACGCACGAGCAACCCCAATTCCCTTTACACCTAAGAAATGAGTATCTTTTCCTTTGGTGCTACAATGACAACAGTATTGGCACCTGACATGCCTGCAAGGGTAGGGCATTCCTCAGTGGGGTGCCACTACAGAAAAGGCTCTATCCTGGGTGCACTATCTCCCAGACTTTTTCATATCATCGACAACTTAATAGAGGCTTGAGGGAAGCTAGAATCTTTATATAGACTTGGGAAGAAAAGTGTGGACGAGGTGAGTTGTTATAATTGATATTTAACATGATGTTGTTTACTTCCCATAAACATCTGCTTTAGTTCATGCTCAACCATTTTCATTTCCTTAAACTTAGTCTTAGCTAGTTTAAGCTAAACTAAAAAGTCAAAGTAAGGAGAAGGGCTATAGTTCAGTAATACAGCGCCTGTTTTGCATGCAGGTTCAATCCCTGGCATCGTCATGTGGGGGGGGGGGCACTCTTGCCTAAAACCCTAGAGAGCCACTTGCCATTGAGTGTAGCACAGGACAACAGATCTCATTCAGAATCTACTGCCACTGTAATATCTAATCATGTATAGCAGAGGCTAAGGTGGTAAGGAGGCCTCTATGATCCAGTTTCCCACCCTCCCTTTTGGGACTCCTAATGTGTATATAATTGGAACGAAAGACTGAAAAGACATTAATTGAGGAAGCGGATTGCTTTTACCCTGTCACCTAGAACTGCTGCTGCTTCCAGGGGGAGAGAAAACTCCTATTGTTCATCCACAGACCCATTTTAAATTGTGCCGCTTCCCAGCACACTTGCAGTTGCAGTGTAAATAATTTTACAGTGGTACCTTGGGTTAAGAACTTAATTCATTCTGGAGGTCTGTTCTTAACCTGAAACTGTTCTTAACCTGAGGTACCACTTTAGCTAATGGGGCCTCCCGCTGCTGCTGCGCCACCGCCGCCCGATTTCTGTTCTCATCCTGAAGCAAGGTTCTTAACCTGAGGTACTATTTCTGGGTTAGCGGAGTCTGTAACCTGAAGCGTCTGTAACCCGAGGTACCACTGTATTATGCTTGTGGCAAGGAAGCCTCTGGCAAGAACCAGCTGTGCTGATGTGAAGGCGCAGAATGGTTCACAAATATCCCACCTGCTCAGGGCACAGAGCCACCAGAACGTTTGCAGTCCAACATGTAAGAGAAGGGGATGTTGTTAGTTTGGCTTGGACTGAAATCTCTCACAGATTCTAGGGGGAAATGGTACGTTTATGTGGCTAGCTGAGGACTCAGAAGAGCCCCCCCCCCGAAACAGGGAAACTAAATGGCAAGGCAGAAAGAATAGCACAAAGTAGGTAATGGGCTGAAAAACAGGAACCTGAGGGAAAGAAGGTGGAAGAGAAAGTGGTCTGAATTGCACAGAAGGGGTTTTATGACCGCTATGGCATCTATTGTTACTTAATCATTGTGACTGACAACCCTAAAGGGGCAACAACCGTCAAGAAACAATGCAGGGGAGGGAGTTGAATTCCATATATTGATTTGAACCAACTTGCCAGTTCTTTGACTGCAGGCTTTTTAGTAATGGTAATAATGCAAATTTGAAATTGATTCACACTGAGGCAGTCCTGAGCTAAAAATGAACAAAGAACCAGATGACAAAACAAAACCAGTTAGTCTGGCTGACAACCATCCAGGTAGAAATCCTTGTATTGCTTTGTTTTATAGAGCCACCAGTACCTGAAGCTATTTTGTGCTGCAGGGGACAGATAAAGCCGGCAACTTTTTATTAAATCAATGTCAGTGATGATAAATATTGAAGCTCTTGAGCTTCTAAGGGCTCTTGTTCTGGGAGAATTGGAGACATTTGGAGATCAGGAAAAGCAGTGGGGAATCTGAAAACCCGGAGATTTTCTCTACTCTGAAATGGGTCCCCTGGTAAGTTACCCTTACCTATTGTCACTCTCATTTTCTGGCATCAGCAGAGCAACAGGACACTGTGTGTGTCTTTGAATTGCAGGCAGGCAATGAGTGTATTGGTGGCTATGGTGCTGCACATTCACCTTGAATCATTGTTTTCTTTGCTCAGTTTTTCCTGAAGCAGTTGCGGCTTTGGTGTTCTGCCCTGAAGCCTTTTACGACTCCAAAAATGTTATATTGCACCGTTTCTCCAGATTTCCCAAGGTCACAAGAAATGTCACAATTTAGAATTGCCACTTTTAATCTTGGACATGAACTTTATTAAATATCCCATTGAAGAAGGAGAAAAGGCAACTATGGCTAGTCTTCCAAGGCTGTTCCAGCACATTCCCTCCCTAGTGCTGTCATCTAATCCCCTTGCTCAGCTGCTGTTCAACATATTCAGACATAATGACAAACTATGGTTTATTATTTTGTGAAAAAAATTAGGAGATCCTTATGCTCACAGTTCCCCTTTTCCATTCTCCTTCTTTGGTGATGGCTGATATGAAAACCTCTCACTTCCATTTTTAACTAACTACAGTTTAGCATTATATCTGAATCAGGGCAAACTGTGATTAGCATTGACTGTGGTCAAGCCAACTTCAAACCTTGGTTTATAAAGGAAGCTTATCTCAATAAACTATAGTTAATATTTTCTCTTTACACACACACACACACACACACACACACACACACTTTTAGTTTCTAGCACACAGTATGCAAAAATTAATGTGACTATTAGGGGTACTATTAAAATTATTTCCAATATTTATACACTGCTTTTCACCATAGATGAGCACAATATGATTTACATAGCTATCAATAAAACAACCCATTAATCAAAATAATATGAGGTGGGATTAAACTAGCTAGTCCCACTAGTTGAAAGCCATGGAAGGGTTGTCAACATGTAGAGGGCCGTAAGGCCAGCCCCAGCTGGGCCGTCTCCTTCCAGTCGTCCGCTGCATAGACCCATCGGCCTCTGCTCTGACGTAAATCAGCGAGCCGGGCTTCAAAGCCAGGGCACACTATGAGCAGATTGAACTGTGCACACAGAATAGGTGTAAGGCTTGTGAAAGCATACTACAACTACAGATTTATTAATCATAAATCAGGACAAAGAAACATGTTGTCTCTCTCTCTCCGTCTTCTCAGAGAGACAGGGAAAAAACAAAAGCTATACACACAACAGAAGTTCCCAGCAAGCTGTGCTGGAATGTAAACAGACACGTGATACGTAAAAGTTCAACATGTCTGCTCCTTAAGGTGGAATGGAAATCTCAACAAGGCTTTCCCTGCTATACTGCTATTTGCTGACTGAATTCCACAACTTTAGGGGTGGCCACAGATAATACTTTTTCCTGGGCCACACCTGCCCAAGCCTTCGCAGTTAGCTGAAAAACCAAGAAGGCCCCCTCTGCCAATGTTTTAGCACCTGAGAGGGTCTGTAGGGAAGGAGGGAGTCTTTCAGGTATTTGGGGCCTGTGTCATTTAGGGCTTGAATTGGGGCCGAAAATAAACTGGCAACCAGTGCAGCTGTTTTAAATGGAACCGCAGCTAGTAATCTGGTCACCACATTCTGGACCAACTGAAGTTTCATCATTATAAGGCCCTGCTGCAACAGCCAGTTAGTGGCCAAAGGCCTGTCTCTAAACAAAACAGTATGTGCTTAACAAGAAAAGGAAAGCCGATGGGGGCCAACCTAGCCTCCCATTTGTCGCTTGTGACTCTTGGGGAGAAAAAAAGAGAAAAAAGACTAGCGACATAAGGGGAAGGAAGAGCTTGAGAGAAACTCCCATTTCCATTGGAGAAAAGGGGGAAGGAAACATCAGTGGCTCTGTGGAAGAGGGGGGAAACCAGACCCCTGTTTTTTATAGAGGAAACTGTCCGTGGTGCTCAACAGTGCGAGTGGTGTGCCAGAGCTATTGCTTTCTATGGTGTATACTGTACATGTATATTTCGTTAGCCTTACTGCTGCTCCAGGTCAAAAGAGGCTTTGCAGGTTTTTGAAACAAATAGAAAGCTTGTCTGTCAGAGGCAAAAACAGGGTGAGCATAGACACCATAGGCCATGAACTCTCTTTTTGCTTCCAGTTTCCTGGGGAAAAGTGACATCTATCTCCATTTTTCCCCTCACAGTGGTTTTTCTCTTGCTTCAGCTTGTCTTTTCTGTTTACCAGCTCTCTGGTGAATTCTTCCTTTTTTTGGACTCAGTTATCATTCACTTCATAAACACTTTACATTACTCAACCAGTGCAGAAGACTGAACTTTGGTGTAAACATAATTTACTCTTGCTTTATATGTTTTATATTGTCTGGAGTATTAAATTTTTTTACTTACCACAATCAGATTGAATGTCCAATGAGATCAATCAGTTAGGTTTCTGCAAGGTCTGATCTGGATTCAGTTGCTGAGGAAAGTGATTAGAAACACATTTGGATAACCTCATGAGCAACCTGGGCTGTCACCTGTTTCACAAAAACTAGGCACTTGGCTGGAATGGAGTTCATGTGTGTACGGGAAAGATCCTGGTGCATTTGGTTTTTTGTAATGTTTACCCCAGTTAAATTGGAGTGTTGGAGTTAAGTTGATTTACCCTGCAATCCTATGCATATTTACTTAGAAGTAAGTCCCACTGAGGTCAAAGAGGCTTCCTTCCAAAATTTCTTCAATATGTATTGAAGGAATTTACTGTTAGTTCCATTGACTTTTATAACATCACTTAAGTTTGAATCCAAGCTGGTTGCAATGAGATAATGGCTACAATGAGCCACAGCTTTCATCAGCAGTGATGAATATAAGAATAAAGAAATCCTCCAAAATGTGCCCATTTAGCTAGCAGAATATAATTTTTCTACTTAGTTTTGGACTTAGCAAATCATTGCTAATATATGATGAAGGCTGAAGTTCTAACATTTGTAGTACTAAAGACCTTTTCTTCCAGCAGGGTTTTTAATTGAATCCTGATTTTATCATTTTAACTCTTTTTACTTCCATTGTGCTGAGTCATCTGTACAGCGTTTAGAGTCGCCTATAGTTAAATGGTACATAAAATAAATGGGTGGGACTCAGCTAGCCAGCCTTGGCAGTGGAAGCCTTGCAAGGACTTAATGTAACAGGTCTTCTCCTCGTTTTCTGCCTTCCTACCCACAATTGGCTTGGGGTGGGCGGGCGGTCAGCAGGACCCCCAGAACAGCACATGAGGAAGGGAGAGGGGGGATCATTCCATCCGGCAAACTGCAAGGATTGTGCAGATGGAACAACCTGAAGAGTGTGACATTGAATTCCACCCACCAAGCTTCATGCAAGGGCAGACTTCGGTCTTTGAAATTTCAGTGGTGCCCTGTACGAGGCCCAAATTTGGCGGCGCCCCCCTCCTCTCGTCTTCTGTTCTGCTCAATTCACTAGATCATAGTCATGATGCCCTGCGGTGCCCCCTAGGCTCTGCGACCAGTATGGCGGAACCAGTCACTCTGCCCTAAATCTCCCTTTGCTTCTTGTCAGAGTACCTCGGTTAAAGAACAGTCCAGTTTAAGAACAATTCGGTTTACAAACTCTGCAAAACTGGAAATAGTGTCCCAGTTTGAGAACTTTACCTCAGTCTAAGAACAGAATCATAGCGATGGAAGGCCACCGGCGGCAGGAGGCCTCGTTAGGGAAAGCGTGCCTCGGTTTAAGAACGGTTTCAGTTTAAGAACGGACTTTCTGAAAAGATGAAGTTCGTAAACTGAGGTACCACTGTATATGTTGATACAAGAGTATCAAGTAATGCTGTCAAGTAATGATCACTTGAGAGATACTTGCCTCCCTTGTTTGTTTGTTTGTTTGTTTGTTTGTTTGTTTGTTTATACATTTATATTCCACCTATCCTCCAAGGAATGCAAGGTGGCATCCATAGTTCTCCTGCTCCTCATTTTAATCTCACAACAGCTGTGTGGGGTAAAAGACCATGACTGGCCCAAGGTCACCCAGTGGTGATTTGAACACTAGCCTCCCAGGTCTCAGCCCAACACTCTGACCACTATGCCACGTATTTTAAAAAATGCATAGATTTGACTCCACTCTGCATCTCTGCAGTGCTCCCCAGGCCTTTGGCTCCCTCTCAGATTTCATGACAGGACATGACACTTTGCCATCCTTTCTTCCTCTCTGAGCTGAACCACAATTACATGCAAACACATGCAACAATAACCTGACAGCTGGATTTGGAGTAGATAATTAGTATGGGGGATTTGGAGTCGAGAAAAGCTGCTTCCCCTCCCCTCTCTGCTGGGTTCCAAAGTAACATTGGCTATGAGCTTGGGACTCCGCATGGGGGCGAAGCAGCTGGATGGAGGGTGGAGATGGGAAGGGGTACGGAAAGGCTTGAGCATCCCCTCCCTTCTATCAGTTCACATGCTCCTCCAAACACCCAACAATATGCATGCGAGTTGCCATTCCGCTTTTTAATAACGCTCAGGCTCACTCTGTAGTGGCCTCATCGTGCTGACAGCCTGACTCAGCTACCCCTCACTATATGTCCCTAAGCTCCCCCTCTGGACTGACTGACCCCACTTCACACATTTCCATGGTATTTGGGTTGCCAGCTGTCAGTGTAGCACCCTGCTTGTGGTTAACGCTTAGCTGGAATGAAATATTCAACGCAGCAATAGAGAAATTAAAATAATAATTTATTTGTCAGACAAATAAATGTGAGGCACAGTGGTATATAGTTACCAAGCTCTGGCCTGGCCTCCTGTCATTATGGCCAGCACTTATATTCCCTCAGCTCAGCCCCCTTGCTCCTCCTTTGGCTGCCTCTGTCCAATCAGCCTGGTTAAAATTCCTATTGGCTGTTCGCTAGAACCAATCATAAAAGATACACCCATTTCCTATTACCTTTTATGGGAGACAAAGAGCTATATTTCCTTCTATTTATAATTGGCAAACAGCCATTAACCTCTACAAGGCACCTTAATTACCAGATAACCTTTTGCCCTAGACTAGGCGCCTTAACTAACATTTCATCTTTTGCCCTATTGCCCTATTCACTCCAAAACAGATGGTGGCTAATTTTATCTGAACAGATCCCACACATTATCAATGAAAGATCTCCTTCTTTGGAGGTCATTAAGCAGAGGCCTGACAACCATATGTCAGGAGTGCTCCGATGGCGTCTCTCTGTCTGGCAGGGGTCCGGACCCAATGGCCCTCGTGGTCTATTCCAACTTCTTCTATGATTCTATGATTTCTTACTTTCTAAATCCTTTGCATAATTACATTTAAGCCAATATATTTCATACATAAAATATATAGATTTTTAGAAGCAAAGACCTTTTCTTAAGTAAAAAGGAACTTTATAAAAGCTAGGTTCTCTAAGTTTTCTAAATTCCCTGAAGCTTCAAAGCAGCTTCAAAGAGAGAGAGAGAGAGAGGCCTCTTCCCTAGCCAGCTCTGTTTGTATTAGCTCTTGCTTTTTTAACCTTAGGAAGATGTGGCTCAAGTTTAATGGGAGGCTCAATAATTAATTACTATTTTTGCAACCTTGATTGTATTCTATAATTTGTATGGTCAGTGTGACCTTTTGTTCCCAGGCTTTAATTTCCTTTTACAACCCTGAGACACTGCTATAGATCAGGGGGGCCCTTGATCAAGAAGATAAACAGCTGCCAGAGTATGGTTTCTGCCTGGCATGAGAGATACAAACATTTACAAATATATATTTCTTTAAGGTCATTTTTAGAATACAGGAATCTGATCAAAATATAAGCCTTGATTAAAAATGCAGGCTATGATCAGATGCCTCATCAGTGGCCAGAAAAAAATTAACAAACCAGTCTGGTTTAACAGCAACTTGCTAGGCAAATTCGAAACTCTTCTTAATGACACAGGTACAGAAGCTGGCTGAAAAGTTGGCAAGCTCTATAGGTAGGTGTGGAAACTCATCTCTTCCAGACAGTATTTACATAACCAGCATTAGGCGCTTAGTAGCTATTCAGGGATGTGTTTTATCTATTGCATGTGCAAATTTTGTGTGGTTCATTCTACAAGCATGGGCAGCTGCCTTATTCTGTTTTTTTATGAATTTTATTTTCAGTTTTTAAGAATTTACAAAGACACATCTAACAGTCACATACTTCCAATATAAATACATATCAGACCCGAAACACCCCCCCCCCCCCGCTTTTTGTGGTTGTAACTTTGCTTGCCATATATTGTGTCTTTTTATGCTGGCCTGAACCCCTGTTTTTTCTGTTTGTGTATGTTTTTATACAGTGGGTTCCTTATCTTATTCGGACTGCAGCAGGTGTGGAAGGGGTTCATTCCCCACCTGGTGCGATCCTGCTCATTTTTAACCCCACCAGGGATTGCTAGTTGCATGTGTTTTAAATGGCCCTTCCGACTCTACAATTCTGTGATTCTATGATTCCATGTATGTGTTAAATGCATTGAGACACTTAGCTATATTTGGGCCCTAATGGAAAGCATTAGGACCAACAATTAAATATAATTGTTCGTCTTCATGTGTTTGCTTGAAGTTTTGGCTCATTACACTGCTGACCAAATTCTTGCTCTAAATGGTTTTGCAGCTAGTACTAGCCATCCCCAAGGAGTCTGTGCTTCAAGGCAAAGAGAACTGAATCTTGTATGTTGAATAGTTTATAAAAATGTATGAAGCACCTTTCCAGATGAAAACTAATTTTGAAATGCAGGCTGCTATTCATAAAAGCTACCTTTTCTGTAAACAACAAATGTCCTCATCCAGAAAGATTTGAAAATTTCCCCCACTTAAAGCTGACCTTTATACATATGGTTGATTTGTATTTTATGACTTGGTGGAATAGCTCTGAGGGAGCTGAGGGGGTCGCTTTTCAAAAAGATGTGAATGGTTTTCTTAGGCCAATATTACTGTGCCAAGTGCAATCTCTCCAAGAGCCTCGCAATGGCTTTCCTTGGCTGCCAGCCACAGTCCATTTCCCTCCAGATTTGCCCTGTCAATGAGAATGGTCAGGACGACGACTGCAACTAGGGCTGCACATTACAGCCTGTTTGTGCTAGCAAACCTCGACTGGACCTGGGTATTTACTACCGCCCATCATAAAATAGAAAAGAAATACTCATAATATTTAGCTTTGAAAGGCATATAATCTCTTTCTGCCTTTTATATATTTTTCATCTAGATTTCATCATCAGTTTTATATTACCATGTGTGTGAGAGAGAGTGTGTGCATGCAAGTTTAAGTACAAGGCCACATTTATTTTGCAAATGGGAATAATTGCACCAGTAGCTGTACGTACCATTTGTACACATTAGGAAGTAGAAGCAGGTCAGCTTTCTAATGCATGGATCAGAATGAAAAGTACACTGGAATGGCTTTTCCTTCACTACAAGCTACACATGTTCTTTTTCCCGGGAGTAGGTCTACATGGATGGAACTATAATTTAGGAATTGAGTAATAATCCAGTCCACCCAATGCACGTTGTGCAGATCACCTGTTTTGTATTTTAATTCCCCTTGAATCAAGAATAAATGTAATTTAGCAAGCTAAATAAATGATGGGTGACATTGGCCCATTGTCAGATGTGAAAGGGCATCAATGACCGTCTTCCCCAAGCGTGCAAGAAATATGGTGCAATTAGGTAGTTTTAGACTCTGGACATGCACGACTTGACTTACTTCAGCAGGTGGCAAGCTGACCCCTGTCATTTGCGGGCCCTTCTGCTCATTCTGCTGAGTAGAGATCTGGGCTTCCACCACAAAGTACTGTGCCGATGGCATCTAGCATGGGTGGCATCAGAGGTGGGTTGTGGGTAGGTGAAGCATTTCCCCAAACAAGGAGCTTGCCCTCCCATTACTGGACTTTTCATTAACATATACTGCTATTTTTCTACACACACACACACACACACACACACACACACTGCCTTGTGTTGGAGATTCATTCCCCGTGTCTGCAGTCATGGGATTGTTGTTTATCACATGATGGTGTATGTTTTCATTCCACAGTGTGGGAAGTGATGGAGACAGGATGTTTTGGTTTTACTGCGTTCCGTGAAGTGGGATTATTGTCATAGAATCATAGAGTTGGAAGAGACCACAAGGGCCACCGAGTCCAACCCCCTGCCAAGCAGGAAACACCATCAGAGCACTCCTGACATATGGTTGTCAAGCCTCTGCTTAAAGACCTCCAAAGAAGGAGACTCCACCACACTCCTTGGCAGCAAATTCCACTGTCGAACAGCTCTTACTGTCAGGAAGCTCTTCCTAATGTTTAGGTGGAATCTTCTTTCTTGTAGTTTGGATCCATTGCTCCGTGTCCGCTTCTCTGGAGCAGCAGAAAACAACCTTTCTCCCTCCTCTATGTGTCATCCTTTTATATATTTGAACATGGCTATCATATCACCCCTTAACCTCCTCTTCTCCAGGCTAAACATGCCCAGCTCCCTTAGCCGTTCCTCATAAGGCATCGTTTCCAGGCCTTTGACCATTTTGGTTGCCCTCCTCTGGACACATTCCAGTTTGTCAGTGTCCTTCTTGAACTGTGGTGCCCAGAACTGGACACAGTACTCCAGGTGAGGTCTGACCAGAGCAGAATACAGTGGCACTATTGCTTCCCTTGATCTAGATGCTATACTCCTATTGATGCAGCCCAGAATTGCATTGGCTTTTTTAGCTGCCGCGTCACACTGTTGGCTCATGTCAAGTTTGTGGTCAACCAAGACTCCTAGATCCTTTTCACATGTACTGCTCTCAAGCCAGGTGTCACCCATCTTGTATTTGTGCCTCTCAAATTGCCCAAGCGCAATACTTTACATTTCTCCCTGTTAAAATTAATCTTGTTTGTTTTGGCCCAGTTCTCTAATCTGTCAAGGTCGTTTTGAAGTGTGATCCTGTCCTCTGGGGTGTTAGCCACCCCTCCCAGTTTGGTGTCATCTGCAAATTTGATCAGGATGCCCTTGAGTCCATCATCCAAGTCGTTGATAAAGATGTTGAATAAGTGGTACATGACACCAGTCAAGCTTGCAAAAATCTATCATTTGCCCGACAATAAATGTTGGAAATGTAAAGAAAATGTACATTCTTTCACCTTTGGTGGACGTGCCCAAGGATTATTTTTTTTTATATATAAAATTTTTATTGGTTTTTTAACACATAATAATAGACAATACAAAACAATACAAAAACAAACAAACATATAAACATGTATAATTTCTTCACATTTTTTCTTAAACCTTCTTTCATCGACTTCCTCATACCTCCCCTTTCTGCATCCCTGTTTTAAAGTTTTCCAGCAAGCCCCAATGTCAACTTATAACATTTTCCCCCCTTTGAATCCTTTTTCTCATGTCCAATTATTTGTCCCCGCAATTCTGTTTTACCTGACCCAAAACATTTTAGCACTCATTAATTTTGCAACAGTTCTTGAGATAAACTTTAAATTTCTTCCAATCTTCTTCCACCGTCTCTCTCCCTTGGTCACGGATTCTGCCAGTCATCTCCGCCAGGAGACGTGCCCAAGGATTAAGGCTTTCTGGGAGATGATTTATAATGAAATGAAAAAGGTATTTAAATATACCTTCCTGAAGAAACCAGAGGCCTTTCTCCTGGGCATGGTCGGCCAATTGGTGTTAAAGAAGGATAGAACTTTCTTTATGTATGCTACAACAGCAGCAAGAATACTCATTGCAAAGTATTGGAAGACACAAGATCTACCCACCCTGGAATAATGGCAGATGAAGGTGATAGATTATATGGAATTGGCGGAAATGACTGGCAGAATCCGAGACCAGGGAGAAGAGTCGGTGGAAGAAGATTGGAAGAAATTTAAAGATTATCTACAGAAACATTGCAAAATTAATGAATGTTAAAATGATGTTGGAATGAAATTAAGTGGTTTTAGCAGCAATGTCAAAAAGGAGTATGTAAAAATGGATTGTTAACAGGTGAAAATGTAAAGTTTTAATATATTAAGATAAAGAATTAAGATAAAAACAAAGAGGGAAAGGCTTTGCTGAAGTAACCATTTGAACTGGAATACAAAAAAGGGAGGTGTGAGGAGGTCAGGGAAATAAGTGAATGAAAGGCAAGATATGGAAAGATGGATTTACTTTTAATTGTTTTTACTTTTTCTGTATTTTGTATTTTTTGTTTCTTTTTTCTATTTCTATTTTTTTTCTTCTTTTACTTTTGTAACTCTCTTTGAAACTCTAATAAATATCATTAAAAAAAAAAAAAGATGTTGAATAAGACCGGGCCGAAGACAGAACCCTGTGGCACCCCACTAGTCACTCTTCTCCAGGATGAAGAGGAACCATTGATGAGCACCCTTTGGGTTCGGTCAGTCAGCCAGTTACAAATCCACTGAGTGGTAGCATAGTCAAGACTGCATTTTACCAGCTTCTTTACAAGAATATAATGGGGCACCTTGTCAAATGCCTTGCTGAAATCAAGGTAGGCTACATCCACTGCGTTCCCTTCATCTACCAGGCTTGTAATTCTGTCAAAAAACGAGATCAGGTTAGTCTGACATGACTTATTTTTCAGAAATCCATGCTGACTATTGGTGATCACAGCATTCCTTTCTAGGTGCTCACAGACTGTTTGTTTAATGATCTGCTCCAGAATCTTCCCTGGTATCGATGTCAGACTGACTGGGCGGTAATTATTTGGGTTCTCTCTTTCCCCCTTTTTGAAAATAGGGACAACATTTGCCCTCCTCCAGTCTGTCAGGACTTCGCCTGTTCTCCAGGAATTCTCAAAGATGACTGCCAGTGGTTCTGAGATCACATCTGCCAGTTCTTTTAATACTCTTGGATGCAGTTCATCTGGCCCTGGAGACTTGAATACATCTAAACTAGCCAAGTATTCTTGTACTATCTCCTTAGTTATTATGGGCTGTGTTTCCTCTGCTGAATCATTTGCTCCAAATTCTTCAGGTCGGGCATTGTTTTCTTTATCGGAGAAGACTGAGGCAAAGAAGGCACTGAGGAGTTCAGCCCTTTCTGTGTCCCCTGTTTGCATTTCACCATCTCCTCTGAGTGACCCCACTGTTTCTTTGTTCTTCCTTTTGCTACGAACATACCCATAAAAGCCTTTTTTGTTGCTTTTAACCTCTCTAGCAAGCCTGAGTTCATTCTGTGCTTTAGCTTTTCTGACTTTGTGTCTACACGTGCTGGCTATTTGTTTGAATTCCTCTTTGGTGGTTTCCCCCCTTTTCCATTTTTTGTATACATCCTTTTTTAATCTTAACTCAGTTAAAAGTTCTTTAGATAGCCACCCTGGCTTCTTTAGGCACCTACTATGTTTCCGTCTCATTGGTATTGTCCTTTGTTCTTTCTCTCTTTGCTGTCTGACGAGAAAGAGGCAGGAGCTAAGTCAGGATGCTCCGAGTGTATTATATGTAAATAAACGTAGATTAGCCAAAATGCTGAGCTACTGAGGTCTGTTACGCAAACTGTGAATACTCTGCGGATCCCTAAGTGTGCTAATGCCTTTTGGCATTAGTCGCTGTGATGTTCGGGTTGGAGAAAGCTTTTTTGAAAACCAGTCGGGCATGTGTCTCTACCAGGGTCCTACACGAGAGTAGGACACTCCTAACACCTTGTCTGTGCGTGTCCCCACCCCCTTTTCTGGTGCTGCCACTGTCACTAAGTCACTCAGTCACAAATTTATGCTCTAAGTAAGTGAGAAGCAAAAATATTTGGTCTGGCCCAGTAATGGAACACAGTGAATGGCACTTCCAACTATTCTCTGTTGGAATGAGGCAAGAGGTTTTAATAGTGTGAGTTTGGGGGTTAGGCAATGTGCCTGAGTCCCTTCTAATTCCTAGCTCCAACAAGGATTCAATTGCTGGAATAGCCAGACAGGTTTCTTGGTAATGCCTGGTTAAGAATGGGTTGTTACGGTAACAAAGGAAGCTGCTCTGTGCCAGAGGACAAATGGTCCTCTGTCTATTAGTTAGAAAGACAAAGGCCCAAGTTGAGGTGTGTGAACTTTAAAGCAGGAAGCAGGCTGGGCAGCTGAGAGACAGAACCATGCCCGGTTTCTGCTGGGATCCAAGGCTGTGGCTATGGGAGAAGCAAGACCTTCTTGGGATGTAAATGTTGTGAACCCTTCCAGCATTGGCTCAGGTTGTATATAGGTGTCAATAAAGCATATATCATAAAGACACCACGGTCTTTAAAGATTCCACATGGTAAGTGCCTGGAACCCCTGGAACCTCTCACCACTTGGAGATGGGGGTGGCGTGCAACAATATGTGAAACAGGAAAGCTTAAGCAGAGAGAGGAATTCAAAAAAACAATCTGTATCTGACTGCCCTTCAAAATGGCCCATACAACATAGCCCATAATATTATAGCTTCCACCAAGCCTACTTGGGAGGGCAGCTAACTGCATTGGCATTTCAAACATTTGATCATATTTTCCCAGAGTGTTTTTATTATCTGCTAGCAGTCTGGCCTGATCAAAATGCCTGTTTTACTGGGAGACAGGGAGAAAAAGCAGAGGGGGCAGGCGGGAAATGCACACCAGAAAAGATGATGAAGGCAATCACTTGCTAATGCCTTTTTGAAAATGGATAGGTGATTACCAATCCTCTGCCTCCTCCATTACATCTTCTCTGCCTGCTCTCCCATCCAGCCATGTCAGTTACCAGAGTCACAGCAGTGTATTACTTCAGAGGCATTAAAACAGTTACTCTAAAAGTACCCCAGACATCCCAGCAGCACTTTCAGGTGTCCACCTTCATCAAAACAAATCCAATCTGGACAAAATTAATGCATGCAAAAGGAACACTTAAAAGCATTGCCAATCAATTTCTGGAATGAGTGAGCAAGGGGTGTGTGTAAAGGGAAATCCAACCCAGCAGATTCCACAAAGCTGCAATGGATTGTAAAGGGATGAGTCAAGCCTCAAATGTACAAAGGATGGATGTCAAACATAAATCTGTCTGTTCATTTGGTTTGGTTTGAAGACAGTGGCTACTGGGCTAGGTTGCTAGGGCTGAAGTGGGACGTGGGTGGCGCGGTGGTCTAAATCACTGAGCTTGTTGGGCTTGCCAATCAGAAGGTTGGCAGTTCGAAGGTCATGCCTTCCTCTTAGTACGCTTCTCCCTTTCATCCTGAGTTTGAGCATCTTTAAAGCATCTTTACCTTTGGTAAAGGTTGTTCTCCAATTGGAGCGCTCGCAGGCCAGTGTTTCCCAATTATTGATGTTTATACTACATTTTTTTAAAGATTTGCCTTGAGACAGTATTTAAACCTCTTTTGATGACCACCAGCATTATGCTTTCCATTTTTAAGTTCGGAATAGAGTAGCTGCTTTGGAAGACAATACAGTGGTACCTTAGCTTAAGAACTTAATTCGTTCTGGAGGTCCGTTCTTAACCTGAAACTGTTCTTAACCTGAGGTACCACTTTAGCTAATGGGGCCTCCTGCTGCCGCCACGCCGCCGGCGCACAATTTCTGTTCTCATCCTGAAGTAAAGCTCTTAACCCAAAGTACTATTTCTGGGTTAGTGGAGTCTGTATCCTGAAGCATCTGTAACCTGAAGCGTCTGTAACCTGAGGTACCACTGTAATCAGGCATCCACACAATATGACCAGTGCTTTGACACTGGTGATCTTTGCATTAGTTCGCCTGTCTTCCCAAATGATGTGTAAAATTTTTCGGAGACACAATTGATGAAATCTGTCGAGGAGTTGGAGATGGCGTTCATAAGTGGTCTATGTTTCACAAGCATACAGTATGGTTGATGCTACAATAGCTTTGTAAACAAGCATTTTGGTTTCCCTGTGAATGTACCAGTCCTCAAACACTCTGCAATTCAATTGGGAGAAAGCTGCACTCGCAGAGCTCAGGCGATGCTGGATTTTGGCATCAGTGTCGGCCCTTGTGGAAAGATAACTGCCCAGGTAGGAGAAGTGAAAGACACTTTAGAATGTCACACCATTGAGTTGGATTTGTGGTGCTGCAGAGGGGTTGTTTTGTGCATGTTGGTGCAGCACTTTGGTTTTTTGGATGTTGAGTGACAGGCCAAGCTTTTCGTAAGCTTCTGCGCAGATATTTAGGAATGTTTGTAGGTCATCCTCTGAGTGTGCATACACTACATTGTCATCAGCATTCTGAAACTCTATGACAGAAGTTATGGTAACTTTACTCTTTGCTTTCAGCCTACTCATATTAAAGAGCTTTCCATCTGTTTCCCTTTGACAAAGTATAGGATCATGGCAATGAAAATAATAAAGTTGGGGTAATAACACAACCCTGTTTAACACCTGATCCCACTGTGAATGGTGCACTTTGAGAGCCATTGTTATCTGCAATTGTTGCTGTCATATTATCATGGAGGAGCTGAAGGATGTTCACAAAATTGGGGAGCCAATTTTCAGAAGGATAGTCTACAGGGCATTACAATTTACAGTGTCGAAGGCCTTAGTCAGGTCAATAAACACCATATACAGGGGTTGGTTTTGCTTTCTGCATTTTTATTGAAGCTGTTGAGCCGTGAAAATCATGTCCTACGTTTCTGCTTGTGTACTCACACATTTTACCTTGCAAGGGCAAAAGCAGCTTTGAGGGAGCAATCTCTGGTGGAGAAATGGCCCAAGGTGAAGAAGCACCTCTCTCTGTTTACTGGATAGTTTTTAGATGATAACTCTAAACACACCTCTACACTCAAGCATTGGGGGGAGGCTTGTGATTGATTGTGGCTCCTTTAGATGCTGATGCTGCTGAATTTTTTCCTTTAAAATTTTTTGGGGGCTAATGTGATTTTAATGATGTTCAAATTAATGTTATGATTTTATTATGTATGTTTACTGCCTGGGATGAGGGGTGGTTTATGAATGGAATTAATTAATATGGAAATAAAGTTTTATAAAACGAAAACCAAAGTCTGTGAGAAGAATCAAAGACCTATATGTCATAGGTAATTCTGCTCTCTGTTCTTCTTCCTATCTGGATCCCCAGTCTGGACATTGTTCCTTCAGCTTCTTCACTAACTGGATACGAATTCTCATATTTCCTGCCTTATTATTATTATTATTATTATTATTATTATTATTAATTATATCCCACATTTCCTCCAAGATGATGTGCACACTCTCACCACCTACATTTCACCTTCACAACTTCCCTGTGTGGTAGGCTGTGCTGAGAGAGACAGTGACTGGCCCAAGGTCTCTAGAACAATTAAAAGGAAAAGGAAATCAAGGGATTCTCAGCCACATATATTTCATTCTGCTGCTGAAGTAAATTCCATCTGAAGTAAATGGCCTATTCCTTCACCATTGTTTAAATCTTTGTTTAACTTTTTAGAGGGGAATGATACCCCTCCTGCTTTTCCCCATCCCTCAATTAGAGGTGACTGATGAAGTAAGGACTGTGGTTGTGATACAGTAATGCACAACATGATGTGGCTTTACTTTTAACACAAAGTAAATATTTCCATAGCCCATAAAACTCCTGCAACATACTTATCTGGGTGAACACAAAGCTTAGCACCGTTTGTTAATTCCTTTATCTTTCAGATACAGGACTGGAAAGAAAGACACCCAAAAAGAACCTTGGATTGTTTGCAACAGGAAGCAGTTAAATCTCTACCAGACATTTGGCAGTTGGGTTTACACTCATACCTTCAGGTAAGCTGCTTTCTCTAGACTGTTTATTTTATTTTTGGGAGGGGAGGGGCTTTTTAATCTTTTGATGAGATCCGAGAACACAGTCACACAAGCATAGCCCTAGTTCCCTACATTGCTGTTGCAAAATTTGCAAAGGCAGCTGGATCAAAATGATTCGAAGCAATTTGTCCTACAAGGACATTGGTTACAATTGCAGGACAAGCCTAAAGTCAGTCCCACTCAGCATCTTCTGTCAGTCCAAAGGATGCAGTCATTACTCTCCAGAGAGGCTAACAACTGTGAACCAACATAAGAAGAACCTTGCTGGATCACCAAAGATCCATGTAGTTGCGTTATAAAAAATGTAGCATATCAATGGTAGGGAACAGCCGTAAGTCCATTGGGAGGGGTCTGGGCCTTCAGATGCCCTGCGTGGACCTCCTCAAATGTTTACATTTATTCTCCTTTTCTTCCATGATGGAACTCAGGTGTCTCCCATGCAGGCACTGACTAGACCAAGCCTGCTTAGCTAAGGTGGCTGAATCATGCTCCCTGAAACCATTTTGCTGCATTTCTCCTCTTCCATGACTTCCCCCCATCATTCTCCAGAAGAAGCAGTGCAGCAGAGACTGCTGCTGCTTTCCCTTGCTTTTGTATCTGCTCACACACTTAGAAGAGATGTTTACCTATGTTATTTTCATGGTGGACTGTGTAGGATGGCATGTAGTCTTCTTTCTGCTGATGGTGGGGGCTCTGCTATTGCAGGGGCATCAAGCCACACCCGGGCAGGCTGTAAGTTGTTGCTTTTGGCCCTGGTACTGTATCTGAAACCCACGGGTCCTGCTAGGGCCCCCTTAGCTGCACCAACCTGGAGCTGGAATAATGGGGGGAACTCCTGCCTCCTATCTTCAGTCTTGGCTAGCACATGAGGTGGTAGATCCATCATTCTGCTCCTCCCAGGCCCTAGGCTAGGATTGTTGTGTGAAGTGATTAAGTAGGGCATGTCATTGTTGGAGATGCGAGTAGGGTTACACGCTTGCCTCTGTACATACAGTACAGATGTGGAGGGATAATAAGCGAACAGCCTAGGTGACTCCCACTGCCAGAACAGAGCTGTTGCTGCATCTGGTATCCTGAGAGCCAGTGTGGTGTAGTGGTTAAGAGTGGTAGACTCACAATCTGGGGAACCGGGTTCACGTCTCTGCTCCTCCACATGCAGCTGCTGGGCTAGTCACACTTCTCTGAAGTCTCTCAGCCCCACTCACCTCACAGAGTGTTTGTTGGGGAGAAAGGGAAAGGAGTATGTTAGCCACTTTGAGACTCCTTCGGGTAGTGATAAAACGGGATATCAAATCCAAACTTCTTCTTCTTCCTTTCCCATTCAGATCAGTAACATTGCACAAGCATCTAGTTTCTTGGGCGTTAATGTATTACTCCAGTCCACAGCTATTTCCTAAGAGAGTATTTTATTGGTAAACACCCACAGGATATTTTGGGGTCTGGAGGTCTCATTTAGTGACACTTGCAAATTTATGATCAGCCAGTTAAGCTTGCCTGAATAGCACTGTCTTCCTGAGTTTTGAGGGATTCCTGAATCCTTTGGTTGGTCTTCATCCTGACTCCTCCTTTGTCCTTCATTACTGATTTGGTCTCCAGTCCTCCTTCCCAGTTTCTAAATAACAGCCCGTGTGTGTGTGTGTGTGTGTGTGTGGTTTCTCCACTGCACGCCTCACCTGCAATACAGTATAGGGATTATTACCCTGAACTACTTATAATTTATTTACTAGATTTATATCCCGCTTTTTGACTAGAGCCCTCAAATCAGCTAACAACATTTATAAAACAGGAAAAGATGCACCAGAACCACACACTAAAAACCCCACCAATACTCTGTGTTATCAGGTAGAGCAAATGCAACAATGCACATTGTTTCTTTCTTCTTCTTTTGGAGTGTGTGTCTTACAGCGCAATTCTATGCATGTCTACTTGGAAGTAAGCCCCATTGAGTTCAATGGAGCTTAGTCTGTGTATAGGACCGTAGCCACCAGCTAGGAAGTGAATAGGAACAGTTTAGAGGCACAGAGAGAGAAATCTATATTAGTGGTGGTTGTGGGATTCATGTATTTGTTCAGGAAGCTCTGAGATACAACGGTTCTTTGGGCTTTGTGGATATATTTACAGTATTTAAAGGTCAAGTAATCTTTTCCATTTCCCTGTTTGCTTCAGATGGTTTTGTTGAACATTTTCATTATTCCTTGTGATATTTCCACGCGTCCCTCTTTTTTGGTTTAAGAGGATTTCTCTGTATGTCTCTAGTTATTAGGATGTAGCAAGTGTGCAGTGAATGTGTTATTACTGTAACAAGCTTTTCCACATAGCAGATATTTATCCTCAGTACTGGAAAGCTTTTCATTTGAATGGGAGTGTGGAAGGGAAGATTAGAGAGGGCAGGCAGTCTGGAATAAAGATTGAAGGATAGAAAGGGCTTCCTGGGTGTCGATTCTTACACTGCGTTTTGAGTACAAACGGCAGATGGGAGAATCATTGATGTCTCTGCGCACCTGCTGATAATGGAAAGTATGAATCACTGACAATGAATCAACTTTGCATGTTGCAAGGATACACCACAGATGCATTGCTTGCTGTGCTGCACAGAGTTGCATCTTTAATGCAAATGAAATCTGGCTCTTTTGCAAAACAGTTCAAATAGAGAAACAAAACAAAAAAATGCAATCAGTGACCACATTTGTGACTGCAAATGCTTAGCGAACTGTTAGGACTAAGTTTGGAATTAAAAGGAGAAAACAGAGTAGAAGGAATTGGAAAATGTATTTTGCTTTTCTTAAGCAAATACAACTTAGGTGCTGATGTGGATATGTCTACACCACAGATATGTCTCTTGGTTCAGAGCTTTAGCACCAACCAGATTTGGGGGAAGTTCCTCCTGTATAAATAAGTATGAAGTAATGGGACGCGGGTGGCGTTGTGGGTAAAACCTCAGCGCCTAGGACTTGCCGATTGTCAGGTCGGCGGTTCGAATCCCTGCGGCGGGGTGCGCTCCCGTTGCTCGGTCCCAGCGCTTGCCAACCTAGCAGTTTGAAAGCACCCCCGGGTGCAAGTAGATAAATAGGGACCGCTTACTAGCGGGAAGGTAAACGGTGTTTCCGTGTGCTGCGCTGGGTCGCCAAATGCAGCTTGTCACGCTGGCCACGTGACCCGGAAGTGTCTTCGGACAGCGCTGGCCCCCGGCCTCTTAAGCGAGATGGGCGCGCAACCCCAGAGTCGGACACAACTGGCCCGTACGGGCAGGGGTACCTTTATCTTTACCTTTAATGTGGTAAAGCACACATTCAGATCTAAGTTCGGTCCAGCGCCGAGGGCCTTTTGGTGGTCCCCTCACTGCGAAAAGCAAAGTTACAGGGCACCAGAGGGCCTTCTTGGTGGTGGCGCCCTCCCTGTAGAATGCCCTCCCATCATCAGATGTCAAGGAAATAAACAACTACCTGACATTTAGAAGACACCTGAAGGCAGCCCTGTTTAGGGAAGTTTTTAATGAGTGATGTTTTAATGTATTTTTAATCTTTTGTTGGAAGCCACCCAGAGTGGCTGGGGAAACCCAGCCAGATGGGCGGGGTATAAATAATAAATAATAAATTGTTGTTGTTGTTGTATGTCACATCCTGCTCTGGTCCTGCTACCCCCACCCCTTCTCATGTAGATGGACTGGGGATCAGAATAGGTTCAGACAGGTCTCCTGTAGCTTGCAGGGATGAAGAAGTGTTCCTGATCCCTTTCATTAGATGTCCTCTATGGGACTTCCTAGGGATGCGGGTGGCGCTGTGGGTTAAACCACAGAGCCTAGGACTTGCCGATCAGAAGGTCAGCGGTTCGAATCCCTGTGACGGGATGAGCTCCCGTTGTTCGGTCCCTGCTCCTGCCAACCTAGCAGTTCGAAAGCACGTCAAAGTGCAAGTAGATAAATAGGTACCGCTCCATCGGGAAGGTAAACGGCATTTCCGTGCGCTGCTCTGGTTCGCCAGAAGCGGCTTAGTCATGCTGGCCACATGACCCGGAAGCTGTACGCCGGCTCCCTCGGCCAATAAAGTGAGATGAGCGCCGCAACCCCAGAGTCGGTCACAACTGGACCTAATGGTCAGGGGTCCCTTTACCTTTATGGGACTTCCTACGTTGACATACAAATTTCCTTGTGCTTAAGTGTGGTTGGTATTACTTGGGATGCTTTCAGCTTTTTGTGTTTACTGTGGAATTGCCATCATTCACTTATTCCCCACGCCGAACATTCACATGACACCACCATTCACTCATTGTCCTCTTGTATTTCCCCTATGATTCTTCTACTATTTTTCTTCCAAGCTCCTCCAGACCACCTGTCTATTGAGCAATTATCCTGTTTTGTTTGTGCAAAGCTTATACAGTGGTTTTCTTGAGCCTACTTTCTATGTACATTCTGTGGCCATAATACTGGGCAGTACAGAAACTGCATATTTTCCCTGGCTGTTTGCTGGGAAAGGGTCTCTGCAAAACATCTCTCCTTACACTGGCATCACACATATCTCTGGTTTCTCATTCAATAGGCTTGGGGATGCTTTTGGATCCATCAGCTCCTCTCAGCATGGCCAGTGGTCAGGGATGATGGAAGTTGTTGTCCAGCATCATCTGGAAATCCACATACCTGTATATTACACCTGTCAAGTTAGCGAAAACGTATAAAGTCAGTAATAAATGTTGGAAATGTAAAGAAAAAGAGGGAACATTTTATCACATGTGATGAGAATGTAAAAAGGTGAAATGCTTCTGGGAGATGATATATAATGAGTTGAAAAAAATGTTGAAATATACATTTATAAAGAAACCAGAAGCATTTTTATTGGGCATTGTGGGGAGTGACATAAATAGAAAGGAATGTAAGCTCTTTTTATATGCAATAACAGCAGCAAGAATATTATTAGCCCAAAAATGGAAGCAAGAAGAGTTACCGATGATTGAAGAATGGAGGATGCAGAATTAGATAAACTAACAGGAAGGATTCGAAACTGGCGAGGTCAGAAATTCACGGAAGAGTAAATCTGGAGTAAATTTACGGACTATTTGAAAAGTAATTGTGAAGAGCAGATGACGTTTGTAGGGTTGCAAGAAGTTTTGTGAGGAGTATTATTAGAAGTATTGTAAAAATGGACAAGGGGGAGGATGTTAAGAGATGTAAAGGCAGTATAAAGTTAAGAAATGCATAAGAAGTGGTTAAAACAGTGGATCATCAGAGGTGCTGATGGAAGTCTAAAAGGATTGTATAAGTGATATGTTTTGTGGTACATTTTATAATTTATATGTTAAAATTAATATAAAATATTATTTTAAAAAAGGAAATCCGCATCCCTGCTTTAAGAAGGGATGATAACAATCCTTTCTCTTCTCTGAATTAATCTTCCATTTCTGCGTTAACTTTGGGGTGTTTATCCATTCATCTGTGTACAAATGAATGCAGGGAGGAGGGCAGGCCTGGCACCAACATTTAGGATATTTGGGCAGCTGCTGGGGCTAAAGCAGCCTGGCAAGGGCAATTGGAGCTTTGCTATCTTTTAAGTGCCCACTGAAGGTCATTTCCCCCTTCTTCTCAGTATTGAATGGACAATAAATTAAAATTTTTGCCACTGCTGTTTTACTGCTTTTATTATTTTATTGAAATTTATGTTGCAAATATAAAACATCTTCGTTAGCTGCCTTTAGTGCTCTGTACTGAAAAGGTAGTATATAAATATTTTAAGTAAAAAAGTGAAACTAAAAAGATGTGCAATGAGGGATTGATTCTTTGCCTAACTCTATACAGCTCAGGATGAATAAAGGGAGTTGAATGTGCCACTTTACATATCAGAGCCTCATCCAGACTTTAAGAAACTGAATAGGAGATTTCCCAGGGATGATTTTAATACACTTTAATCAGGCCTTCAGGGCTGTCTGATTTTTATGCATAATTTTATATCTGCATTAGGGTTTTTTTATTTTAAAGGGAAAATGAATGTTATAAGAGATGTTGGGATGTAAATACATGACAAAACAGGATCACAGTAAATGAACACCACTCATTCCACGCATTTCTAAACGTTAGTTAATAATGAACCCATCACCATTATTCTTGATGGGAGAGTGCCAGTATGAATGGTGACAAACCTTGATGGCACACAAAACCCGCTGTAGGCACTGTGGCACATGCTACGTTTGTCGACAACCAGAAACTCAGAGCTTTTGAGAACCATACGCAGGACTGGGTAACATGTCTATGTCCGATAAGTATTGATTGACAAAACAACTCACAGTGCTGGTGGGTGGGTGGGAGAGAAAGCCAAAGCCCACTCATGTAAATCAATTTATTTCTCAAGTCTATGCAATCTACTGTCACTACTGCTGTCATTTGAAAATCCTTGGGGTTTTGAAGAGCTTGGATGGATGAGAAAGAGCTGATGAGTAATTCATACGGTTCCCAGCCCAAATAGGGCTCTGTTGCTTTCTGAGACCTGTTGGGGCATTTGCTGGAGATGCAATGGTGAGTGATGGGCAGATGAATGAACCAAGTAAAATAGCTCAGGTGTGTGCCCCTTAGATAAAAATATAATCAAATCAAGTGCCAAATAAGAGGAAGGCGTCAGGACTGGAGAGCCAGTGCTGAAATTAATTTCCCCTTGCTAAAAGGGAGCTTCAGGCTCTCATATACAGGATAATAATGATCAGAAGCTGCAGACCTGATGGCTGCCTAGCAATGCCTAGTGCCTTCTGAATGAGAGCCGCCTACCTCTCCAGAACACTGCAAATCCAAGTGCATGGCATTACCTTTCCCTCTCCCATTCTGACATCCTCTTTCTGAGAGAGACTTTATTATTGCTGTCCTTCCCTAAACTTTCTGTTTCTTGAAAAGCAAAGGAAGGCATGTTGGCCTGGGGGCAGGTGGGGGGCAGCCAAAACCCACACCGAGGCAATGCCATTATTAGGAACAACCTAAAGTTGCAAAACAGGGACCTATTTTGAGAGGTAGGAGGTGGGGTGTGGAAGCTGGCTGGTGGGATCTGCATTTAGACTTAAGACAGAATGGAAAAGGAGGTAGGAGACAAATGGGGCTGGGCTTGGTACAGCTTTTAAGTTGCACCTAACGCAGGTGGTGCTGTGGTCTAAACCACAGAGCCTAGGACTTGCCGATCAGAAGGTCGGGGGTTCGAATCCCCGTGACGGGGTGAGCTCCCATTGCTCGGTCCCTGCTCCTGCCCACCTAGCAACGTCAAAGTGCAAGTAGATAAATAGGTACCACTCCGGCGGGAAGGTAAATGGCATTTCTGTGCACTGCTCTGGTTCGCCAGAAGCGGCTCAGTCATACTGGCCACATGACCCGGAAGCTGTACATAGGCTCCCTTGGCCAATAAAGCAAGATGAGCGCCACAACCCCAGAGTCGGTCACGACTGGACCTAATGGTCAGGGGTCCCTTTACCTTTTTAAGACTGCCCCTTGGGCTGATGGGGCAAATAAACTTACAGTTTTTATTTTTTTTATACATCAGGTTCATGTTTTAAGGCTGAAGTCATTGCCTTCAGTAAGGTCCATACAACTCAATGGGGCTCACTTCTGAATAGACACACACTGTATGTGCTAGAACCTCAATAAGTTTATCAGGAAAACAAAAAATGGAACTGTTTGTGCCAAGTCTTCTTTCCCAAACATCTGGAGGACACCAGGTTGATCTAGATACTTAGGGATGTTTTAAATATGTTTTGTTTTATCATATATCATTTCCACCCTGGGCTCCTCTTTGGAGGGAGGGCAGAAAATAGATTTACTACTACTACCAGTGCTTCTTTTCCAAGAAAAATAGGTGCCGGAACTCACCATGGAGTTGTTACAGTGAGTCAATGGGTGGACTTGAGGCAGCCCTGAATAGATGCCTGTTTGACAAAAGCCACGTTCACCACACGCAGAGGTGCTAAAGCGACTGCAGTCTGTCTCCCTAGCTGGTTTGGGGGTTGACCCTAGTTCTGGTGCAAGTCAAATACGTGTGCCTTGCCTGCCTCATTCTCTTAGATTCAGGAAGATGGCTAGGGCAGCTCAGAATGGCCCTCACACAATGATAGAGGCCTATCTGGAAAGCTTAAAGCCCACAGCTGCTACATGGGAGACGGGTGGAAGAAAAGGAAATATGAATTGATCCCACCCTGTAGTTGGTCCCAGTCCACCTATGAGCTAGGGGGGAAAAGGGAAAAAAGTAGACTTGCACATGCTGCCCAGCTTCCTTTTTGACTTGAAATGTTTGTTTGGGGCTTTTCAGAAGTACATAAAGGCAAGAAGCACTGGGGGTGGGGTGGGGAGGGGTGCTGGCCGGCAATGGTGCCCACCTGAGAGGTGCTAGAACTGCACTCCAGCGTGCTCTGACTGGAAAAAAAGCATTACTACTACTACTGCTATTACTAATGATATGTGGCTTATGCTTTTTGAAGATTCCCATTTTGGTTTGTCTGCATGTGCATAGAGGCTTTCAGTAACTGGCTGACAATAAAAGCTCATTAACTGCGTAGCAAGTTCGGATATGAAATAATGAGTGTTTGTGTGCTACTGCTCAAAATGTGTGGTTTTTTTTTAGGGCACAATAAGAAAATGAGCAAAGTGGCATATTCCTTCGTTTCAAAAGCCTTCTCTCTCTTTTTTTGCCCTACTTTTCTATTTCAGAGAAATACTCAAGGTGGCAAAGAAAATATAAATCAGCAACAATATATTTAAACCCAAAATTATAAACGGCACAAAGCAATTTAACACATGAGCAACCAGTCAAAATGTTAAGACAGATTGCAGCATTGGGATACTGTTACGAAAATGCAGTACCCAGCATAGTTGGAAGGAGATTGATTAAGGCAGGCAGAAGTGACTGCAGAGACGCAGAAGAGTGGGACACTGAAAACCGCGCACGGTTGCATGGCGCCAATGACATGTATCCCACTGGCGACAGAACAAGCTTCATGGACAGAGCGAGGGCTTCTTGAAGGAGACGGGCAGGTCTGTGGGCAGCACAAAGGAAGAATGGCATTCTGCCTCTGGAAACATGTTCATGCTCAGTTCTAAAGTGAACATGAGCTTGTCCTTGCTTTTTCCATCAGCTGTCACTGTCCCATAATTAAACCAACTGGGAATAAAACGTCCCTCTAAATCTGGACCAAGCTAATTTACAATTCAGGCAGTTTCAAAAAGAAAGTTAAGTCGTTCGGTTGATTTGTCAGCCCCTGAGTCCCTTTGCCAGTCTTTCAAATTACAGGTGTGTGGGGTTTTTTGCTTAAAGGTTAGCCATTTGGAAGATGCTGGCAGGCCCTCATTCAAAGACCCTCTTGTGTTGCTGTGGGCTTTGCCAGTGTTGATACCTTGCAGGACAGAGGGAGAGGGGGCTTAGATTCAGTCCCATCATGCTGGATGGTTAAGTCCAGTCAAAGGCAACTATGGGATGCGGGCTCATCTTGCTTTCAGGCCGAGGGAGCAGGCATTTGTCCACAGGCAGCATTCTGGGTCATGTGGCCAGCATGACTAAACCACTTCTGGTGCAACGGAATGCCATGATGGAAACCAGAGTGCATGGTAACGCCATTTACCTTCCTGCCACAGCGGTGTCTATTTATCTACTTGGACTGGTGTGCTTTCAAACTGCTAGGAGCAGGAGCAGGGACCGAGCAACAGGAGCTCACCCCGTCGGCAGATTTGAACTGCTGATCTTCTGACTGGCAAACCCAAGAGGTTCAGTTGTTTAGACCACAGTGCCACCCATATCCCCAGTCCCACCACCATCACATTCCCAAACAGTGTCTAGGGCCAAAGGGAGCCCAGAGAACCATCTGCTGAGTGCTTTGTGAGTGGCCCCATAACTAGCAAATGAAAAGGCAAGCGCAGCCCCCACCACAGGAAGCGGGGATCTGGCAAGAGCAGTGGTTTTTTTCTTTCTAGAAAAAGAGGTGTCAGTACTCACCATGAAGTTGTTACAGTAAGTGCCACACTTTTTAACACAAAAAAAGAGGTGTCGTTACTGTGTTTTCTTGACTACCCCCTGAAAATAAAGCACTGGGCAAGAAGATCTCTATCTGCCTACCATTTTGCACCTGCAGAACTTGATCCAGCTGATCCTGTCTAGATCAGGGCACAGAAAGGGTGCAACAGAAAAAAGACTATTCAAGGAAAACCAGTGTTATGCGAAATAGATAAAATTGAAGCTATTGGGTAGGATATTTATTTTTCCTTCTGAAATCTTCTGAGATTAATTGTGTGGGTGTGACATGTAATAATATACTAAGTAAATACATTTTGCAATTTTAAGTTGACACTATCTCATTAACTTAAACATCTGTCAGAGTCATTATAAATAAATTATGTACAGAAGTTACCAGTGCCTTGGTTTTACACTTAATTTGAAAAAAAGGAGAAAGCTAGCTATTTTATTGTTGCTCATGTTAATTCATGTTTTCTTCCTTGAAACCTGAAATAATAAGGTTGCTTTTTAACATAATGGGAGGAAGTGAGAAAAACCTTACACATTCCATTAAACTAAGGTTTCGATCCTGCACACACTTAACTGAGAGTAGATACCACTGAATATAGTGGGATTTATTTCTAAACAAGTATCCAAGTAAATTCCATTGTACCTTGGGTTACAGGTGCTTCAGGTTACAGACGCTTCAGGTTACAGACTCCGCTAACCCAGAAATAATACCTTGGGTTAAGAACTTTGCTTCAGGATGAGAAAAGAAATCGTGTGGCAGCAGCGTGGCAGCAGTGGTAGGCCCCATTAGCTAAAGTGGTACCTCAGGTTAAGAACAGTTTCAGGTTAAGAACGGACCTCCGGAATGAAATAAGTTCTTAACCCGAGGTACTACTGTATTCAATAGGAATGCTTCCCGATAAATGACTGCAGTGTTAAGAATCTTTCCTATATTATCAGACAACCATCAGCACCACAGATAGATTACTTTATCTGTTGTTGAGAAGCTGGACTTGAATAGTTTCCAGTTGTTTTGAGTGAAATAGGGGCTTTACTAGGCATTTAAAGGATTCAGGGCACAGATGCTTCGTACAAATTTACATAAAAATTGCATATGCTGATTTATACTGTATGTATAGATTCCTCTGGGAAATTAAGATGGTGGGTGACTGGGTCTCATCAGCATAGTTCTTTGCAGGGCATCTAGCCAGCCCATGAGAAAAGAAACATATATACTGATTTTTAAGGGGGTCATTCAGGAGCTCTGAAGCCTATTGCAAATGTCTCTGTGCTTGGGGCCACTGGCCCACCCACTAACAATGGCCCTTCAATGAAGCAAGAGAAGTTCCACCTGAGACCATATTTTGAAAACTGCATCCAAATGATCATGTCCCATCCACTTACCAACCACACCATGGTTTAACTGTTATAGCTGGTATGACATTATATCCTTCTGGAACTTGGAGGGACTCAGTGTACAACGAATGCCACCAACACACCAGTTTTGCTCACTGAAAAGTTATTAGACTAGATCAGGGTTCCCCAAACATGGGTCTCCAGCTGCTTTTCGACTACAGTTCCCATCATCCCTGACCACTAGTCCTGCTAGCTGGGCATGATGGGAGTTGTAGTCCAAAAACAGCTGAAGCCCCAAGTTTGGGAAACCCTGACTCAATGTATTGTTTTCACCCACTTTTCTGTTTCAAGGGATTACCGTTTCAAAATTAAAGGAATAAAATAATTAAAATGTGAAGAATCTTTATTCCCCCTGCACACACACATATGACCCAGCCTTTGCACAAGAGAGGCAGAAGTCCTCTGAAAGTGGGTGGAGTGGGTCAGCACAGCAAACAGTTGCTGAAAATCTGTGTTCTCAACAGGGCTATTTTTCTGCTGGAACTCACTGGAATTCAGTTCCGGCACCTCTCAGATGGGTGCCATTGCCATTCTAAGAGAATGAAGGAGGTGTTCGTGTTGAGTTCTGGGACCTCTTTTTCTAGAAAAATAGCACTGGTTCTCAGCATGATGGAGAAGGAGTGCTTCTCTTGCCAAAAGACACCTGCTGTACTGTTTCTCCACCCAGGTCTGCAGATGTAACTTTCCACATTGCTGCAAAACCAAATTGCATGGATTGGACATGGCTGTGTTGGAATTGAACTTCAAGATCCAAATCAAGTGAACAAGAGATTCTCTCCAGGAGACTAAATCATGTCCCATAATGAGTTGTAAATGTCCCACTGATTGCTTAAAGATTCATTTTTCCTTCTCTACTTTCTGCCGTAGTCTAGTATTGAATGGGGTAATGTATTACCTGCCATTGTTAATTGTGTTAACTATGTATCTCTCAGAATTTGCTAAATGGATTATTTACTGTCTTATGCTTCAGAATAATCAATAGGGCTAGAGTCCTATTCATGCTTTTCCATGTCAGGGAGCAAGCCCTATTGAACGCAGAGGGATTTACTTCTGAGTAGACTTGTTTGCATTGCACTGCACATGGCTATGATTTGAATTAAAAATAAAATCATCATCGAAAAACACTTTAGTGACACTTTCAGAATGGGATAGCACCTGAGCTGAAGGAATTGAATTGAAACTCTATGTTCTCTGAGCTATGCAGTCTCAGTCCAGAGCCCTGTGTGCTCTCTGCAGTGGATATGACCTTTGCATGTGCATGTTATTGTCCCATTCATTTCCAAGGGAAGGGGAGGACAATGCAGAACTGCATATGGCTTGTGTTGCTTATATGTATCTGCTCCTTATACTGAAATAAACAGAGGAATTCGATTTGGTGCTTCAGCAGGACATCTGTCTGCACTCTTGAACATGGGGGAAGCCTACAGCTGGAAGTGGAGGAGAGCCTTAGAACGTGTGAAACTTTTTCTGCTAGGGCATTCCTTTGAAGGTGCAAAATGGGCTATGCAGCCTACACAACTTCTAAGGCTTCTGTAATTGTCCTGGGTTGGTGGTGCACATTACATTATATTCTGGAGCTGAAGCAGAAAATTATACTAAGTAGCTTTATTCAAAAGCATAGCCAACTGTTTAAAATGCCCTTTAAAATATAAAACATCTTGAATACAATGTAGGAAATTGTTGCATATCACTATCATGGAAAAATCTCTAGTCAACAGCTCTGTCAGTGCAGAAGTAATGAAGCACACGTTAATCAATTTACAAGTACACTTAAAACTGCCATTGTGCAGTTTTGGATGTGCTTTGATGTTATGTATTTATTTCTAAAGTCTGTAAAATAAATAAATAAATAAATAAAGAACCCGTCTAAAATTAAATAGAAGGCACACTAGGGAGGAAAGTAAAGTAAATGAGAAGGAGGGCAATTGTTAAAAGCCAGAATGAACAAATATGTCTTAATGGGGTATTTAAATATAGTAACACAGGAAGAGAGTTGGGTGTGAAGGGTGAAACAGCATTCTGCTAAGGGGTAGGTGGGATATAGATGAGGAAAAGATAGGGTAAACGTAAAGATAACTAGAACAGTGATACCTGTAAGGTGAAACTTTGAAGGAAGTTACTTGAAGACTTGTACCCAGTTTTGCTTGGGAATATGAAGAAACCAAAAAGAATAAGTGCAGCTTTGAAATCAGTAGTTAAAATCAGTGCAGTTTTCAAATTAGTACAGTGGTACCTCAGGTTACATACACTTCAGGTTACATACGCTTCAGGTTACAGACTCCGCTAATCCAGAAATATTACCTCAGGCTAAGAACTTTGGTTCAGGATGCGAACAGAAATTGTGTGCCGGTGGTGCGGCGGCAGCAGGAGGCCCCATTAGCTAAAGTGGTGCTTCAGGTTAAGAACAGTTTCAAGTTAAGAACGGACCTCCAGAACAAATTAATTACTTAACCTGAGGTACCACTGTAGTTAAAATTAGTGCAGCTTTGAAAGGCTCAGTCCTCCATCTTGATTCAAAATGGCATCCAATTGTGTCCAAACGTAGACAAAAATGTGCTCCCTGATCTCAGGAACCAGCATACAAAATTTAGTTATGCTGTCTTTAAAGATGTCTAAATGGTAGATTACATTTATATTGTTCTCCTCCTCCAAGGATCTCAGGACACTGGGTGGGATTTTCCCTCCCTTTCCCCCATTATCTTCACAACCGCCCTGTAAGATTTCAGGTCCTCCCAAATCTGACATTCTAACTCACTAACTTTCCTATGAAAGGAGAGACATTTAGAGAGGAACAAGGTCTAAAAGGAAGTATGCGAAGAAAGTGAAGACAAAATGAGCTGATGAAAAGAGCAGTGCAAAGGAAAAGGGAAAAATAAAACACCCCAAGATTCCAGAACAACAAATATCAACGTTATCAAGGACAAAAGCAAGCAATATTGACAAAAGCTGAGAAGCAGGAGGCATAACCTGAAGAAGCTGATTTATAAAATAATGAAGTTTTAGAAAGTGAAGATAGTACATGAAATCACCACCACCATGATAAATAATTAAATTTAACCCCCTTTTCTCTTCCACAAAGAGGCTTACAAGTAAACCAAAACACAAGAACAACTGCAATACAGCCATTAAAAGGCAAATGGTCCAAGTAAAAACACCAAGAAAGTAACACCAAGAAGACAAAGAAATGAATCCAAAATAATCGCCACCATTTATATCATTTCCTCCCATTTTTAATCAGTGTGACTTCATAGGACTTCATAAGCTACAATATTCATGTTCCAGAATCAGCCTAGAAAAAAACCCTCTTTATACAAAAAAGCAGCCATGCCTGAGAAAAAGTGTCAGATACAAGCTTACAATGAAGTTTGTTGTACAAACAAGCAACACACACACACACACATTTTTAAAGGTAGAATAGTTCCAAAAAGAACATTTCCCTTTTCATTATTATGAATATGAAAATTGCTTCAGTGATGTTGCTGTTTTAATTTGTGGAAGCCTGTTTCCAGAGAAGTACATATATACAATTATATGACTGTTGGGCATGTGAGGCTTCAGAGCCTTCTGTGAGTATTATCTGGTCTCCAAAAAAGGTGCCCTGTGAAATTGCACAGATAGCCTTATATGGGCATTCTCGCTCCCTTGTTGGTCAGCTTGGGAGTAGTCCTGCCCCCAGCCTTCACATAAAAAATGGAACTGTTGATAGTAATGGAGCCTTCATGCATAAACTTAAATGTGCAAAGGCTTCTCATGACCTGGAACCCTGTTCATGCAGGATTCCAGGTTATGCGGAAGGCTTTGAGAATACAGGTGCATGAATGACAGCTCTATCACTACAGTCACGCTCTTCATGCGAAGGCTAGAAGACAGGGCCATTGTGTGCATTCTGCTCCCTGATGACTAATTTAAGAGCAAGAACGCCAGGATAGGCGCTCAGATGGAACCTAAATATATTTGTTACATGATATTTGACTGCTGATAGCAAAAAGAATCATGCATGAAATATGAACCTCTTTTACTAAGTCATGTATCAATAAAAGAGATTAGCAGCTGTGTCTTGGCTTTATTGCCAAGCCAGTATCCAGCTTTTCCTTGAAGGCAGTAAGATATATGGGAACAAAACTCAAGAGATACTATTTGCCCCAAACCTATTGTTTGTTCAAAGGAATGATTTACAGTATAAGTTAAATAAACAGTGTTGTGGAAAGCTGCTCATTATATGAGACCCCCATTGTTGCTTGTTGTACAACTGTTTCTCATGAGAATTCTTGGAATAAAGCCACAGAGATTTTATGGATACATTCCTGGCCCCTGTACTATGTCCACACTGAAAACAGCGGAATCTGGCTTAGGGAGCTGTATGTGTTGCATCTATTAGCTGTCTGAGAATCCTCACATTCAGTTTTTTTAAAAAACTTTCTGGTTTTTATCGTGCAAGATACAGTCAATGCAAGTGGCTTAGTCCAGAGGACCACATATAAAAAGCACAGATTTCTACTAATTCCACACATGGTATATTGACACAGATGTCTTTTAGCCTTGACATACTGAAGCTGGGAGAACAGATTGAAATCTGTAGTGCATTTTCATCATGTTGACATCCCTGTAATACCCATGTAGAGCAAGAAAGCAGAGCAGAAACTTGTTCTTATTTTTCATATACACTGAACTCCCATAAGGAGTTGCGTAAGGTTTCACATCTTCGCAAGGAGCTGTGTAGATTAGAATAACTGGAGGCAACATCTCTAAGGGTGCACAAGAGAATAGCACTTGGGATTAGAAAAACCTGACATTTCTGAGATGAGAAGAGGCTTGGTCAAAGAGACTAATGGGAGAAACCTTTTCAAGTTGAGTGTGCACTTTAGGGTGTCAAGACTAGCTCCCTATCTCCTTTCTAATTATTGTCTCTCATGCATGTACCCCATGGATTTCGTTCTGGTCAATTACTTCATAATAAGAAGTTAGAGAACCTAACAATATGGAGGTAATTTTCAATCTGTTCTAGATGCAGAATTGTACTCCTCCTAAGGCAAGGGTGGCCCTCAAGATGTTGTTAGACTTCAGCACCCATCAGCCAGCATGGAAAACTGGATTAACAGTATATGGAGGACAGCACAACTTCCCCATGCCTGTCCTAAAGGATCCAGTTTGCATCCTGGGAGTGTTGTTCGATCTGCCCATTAATTCAGATGGCCAAGGAACAGCTGTGGCATGATGCAACTTTCATCAGTTAAGGCTGCTGCTGTACCAGCAGCTGCATCCCCTTTGGGGCAGTTAGTTTCAATGCTGTTATCCCTTCCTTAGTAACATCCAGTTTAGGCTATTGCAATGGTTTCTACGTGGGGCAGCCTCGGAACCTATAATTGGTGGAGAATGCAGAACCAGTCAATCTCACTGGATCAGTTTCTGGGCACCTTCAAAGTGCTGGCTTTAAGAGTCAATGTCTTATACAGCTTGTAACATGGTGACACCCCTTCATGGATCACTGCCTTGCCGTGGCGAAGGGGCTTGAATAACTCGGAGAAGCTATGAGCTATGCCGTGCGGGGCCACCCAAGATGGACAGGTCATAGTGGAGAGTTTTGACCAAACGTGATCCACCTGGAGCAGGAACCGGCAAGCCACTCCAGTATCCCTGCCAAGAAAACTCCATGAACAAAGACAAAAGGCATATAAAAGTTATGACGCTGGAAGATCAGCCCCTCAGGTCGGAAGGCGTCCAACATGCTACTGAGGAAGAGCGGAGGACAAGTACAAGTAGATTCAGAGCTGATGAAGCGGCTGGGCCAAAGCCGAAAGGACGCTCAGTTGTGGATATGCCTGGAAGTGAAAGGAAAGTCCAATGCTGTAAAGAAAAAATATTGCATAGGAACCTGGAATGTAAGAACCATGAACCTTGGTAAGTTGGATGTGGTCAAAAATGAGATGGCAAGAATAAATATTGACATCCTGGGCATCAGTGAACTAAAATGGACGGGAATGGGCGAATTCAGTTCGGATGACCATCATATCTACTACTGTGGGCAAGAATCCCGTAAAAGAAATGGAGTGGCCCTCATAGTCAACAAAAGAGTGGCAAAAGCTGTATTGGGATGCAATCTCAAAAATGATAGAATGATCTCGATACGAATCCAAGGCAGACCTTTTAACATCACAGTAATCCAAGTTTATGCACCAACTACTGGTGCTGAAGAAACTGAAATTGACCAATTCTATAAAGACTTACAACACCTTATAGAATTGACACCAAAGAATGATGTTCTTCTCATTATAGGGGATTGGAATGCTAAAGTAGGGAGTCAAGAGATAAAAGGAACAACTGGCAAGTTTGGCCTTGGAGTTCAAAACGAAGCAGGGCAAAGGCTAATAGAGTTCTGCCAAGAGAACAAGCTGGTCATCACAAACACTCTTTTCCAACAACACAAGAGACGACTCTACACATGGACATCACCAGATGGGCAGCATCGAAATCAGATTGATTATATTCTCTGCAGCCAAAGATGGAGAAGCTCTATACAGTCAGCAAAAACAAGACCTGGAGCTGACTGTGGCTCAGATCATCAGCTTCTTATAGCAAAATTCAAGCTTAAACTGAAGAAAGTAGGAAAAACCACTGGGCCGGTAAGATACAATCTAAGTCAAATCCCTTATGAATACACAGTGGAAGTGAGGAACAGGTTTAAGGATTTAGATTTGGTGGACAGAGTGCCTGAAGAACTATGGATGGAGGCTCGTAACATTATACAGGAGGCAGCAACGAAAACCATCCCAATGAAAAGAAAATGCAAGAAAGCAAAGTGGCTGTCCAACGAGGCCTTACAAATAGCGGAGGAGAGAAGGCAAGCAAAATGCGAGGGAGATAGTGAAAGATACAGGAAATTGAATGCAGATTTCCAAAAAATAGCGAGGAGTGACAAAAAGGCCTTCATAAACGAGCAATGCAAAGAAATAGAGGAAAACAACAGAATGGGAAGAACCAGAGATCTGTTCAAGAAAATTGGAGATATGAAACGGACATTTCGTACAAAGATTACCATAATAAAGGATAAAAGTGGTAAGGACCTAACAGAAGCAGAAGACATCAAGAAGAGGTGGCAAGAATACACAGAGGAATTATACCAGAAAGATATGGATGGCTCGTACACCCCAGGTAGTGTGGTTGCTGACTTTGAGCCAGACATCCTGGAGAGTGAAGTCAAATGGGCCTTAGAAAGCACTGCAAATAACAAGGCCAGTGGAAGTGATGGTATTCCAGCTGAACTACTTAAAATTTTAAAAGATGATGCTGTTAAGGTGCTACACTCAATATGCCAGCAAGCTTGGAAAACTCAGCAGTGGCCAGAGGATTGGAGAAGATCAGTCTACATCCCAATCCCAAAGAAGGGCAGTGCCAAAGAATGCTCCAACTACCGCACAATTGCACTCATTTCACACGCTAGCAAGGTTATGCTTAAAATTCTACAAGGAAGGCTCAAGCAGTATGTGGACCGAGAACTCCCAGAAGTGCAAGCTGGATTTCAAAGGGGCAGAGGAACCAGAGACCAAATTGCAAACATGTGCTGGATTATGGAGAAAGCTAGAGAATTCCAGAAAGACATCTGCTTTTGCTTCATTGACTATGCAAAAGCCTTTGACTGTGTCGACCACAGCAAACTATGGCAAGTTCTTAAAGAAACGGGAGTGCCTGATCATCTCATCTGTCTCCTGAGAAATCTCTATGTGGGACAAGAAGCTACAGTTAGAACTGGATATGGAACAACTGATTGGTTCAAAATTGGGAAAGGAGTACGGCAAGGCTGTATATTGTCTCCCTGGTTATTTAACTTATATGCAGAATTCATCATGCGAAAGGCTGGGCTGGATGAATCCCTAGCCGGAATTAAGATTGCCGGAAGAAATATCAACAACCTCAGATATGCAGATGACACAACCTTGATGGCAGAAAGTGAGGAGGAATTAAAGAACCTTTTAACGAGGGTGAAAGAGGAGAGCGCAAAATATCGTCTGAAGCTCAACATCAAAAAATTGAAGATCATGGCCACTGGGCCCATCACCTCCTGGCAAATAGAAGGGGAAGAAATGGAGGGAATGAGAGATTTTACTTTCTTGGGCTCCACAATCTCTGCAGATGGTGACAGCAGTGACGAAATTAAAAGATGCCTGCTGCTTGGGAGAAAGGCGATGGCAAACCTAGACAGCATCTTAAAAAGCAGAGACATCACCTTGCCAACAAAGGTCCGTATAGTTAAAGCCATGGTTTTCCCAATAGTGATGTATGGAAGTGAGAGCTGGACCATAAAGAAGGCTGATCACCGAAGAATTGATGCTTTTGAATTATGGTGCTGGAGGAGACTCTTGAGAGTCCCATGGACTGCAAGAAGATCAAATGCATCCATTCTTAAGGAAATTAGCCCTGAGTGCTCACTGGAAGGACAGATCGTGAAGCTGAGGCTCCAATACTTTGGCCACCTCATGAGAAGAGAAGACTCCCTGGAAAAGACCCTGATGTTGGGAAAGATGGAGGGAACAAGGAGAAGGGGACGACAGAGGACGAGATGGTTGGACAGTGTTCTCGAAGCTACAAACATGAGTCTGACCAAACTGCGGGAGACAGTGAAAGACAGAAGTGCCTGGCGTGCTCTGGTCCATGGGGTCACGAAGAGTCGGACACAACTGAACGACTAAACAACAACAACATGGTGACAAAATGCATAGAGAACAGAAAAGGACACAAACAATCCAAAATATTCAGTAGGAGACTCTGATTCTATAATTCTACGTTGTGATTCATGCATTGCAGGGGGTAGGACTAGATGACCTCCAGGATCCCTTCCCACTCCACGATTCTATTATTCTATGCTTAGTTTCTGTGGACTGCTTTGAGCATAAATGAATCTGTGCAAACTGCAGTATACAAATAAATGGGCTGTGACAACTTGAAGGGCTGGCTCCTCCTACATGGACCTGCCCATTTATTATGAAGAGATGAAGTGGGACTGGGACAGGGCCTCTTCAGTGGTGGCACTCTGGTAATGGCAATACTCTCCCCAGGGCTGCCTTCCTAGCAACTAGTCTGCTTAGATCAGCTTTTGCTAAGCTGGTGGTCATGCAGAGGTTTTAGAGTACAGCTCCCATCAGCCCCAGCTAGCACAATGGACGGGAGTTGTAGTTCCAAACCCCTGGAGGGCAGCATCATGGGAAAAGCTGGCTTAAATGTAGATGTCAGGCTAAGACTTCCAGACTTCCAGTCTAGTAGAATCACAGACTCCAACCCCCTGAAATGCAGGAATCTTTTGCCCAATGTGGGCTAGAACCCACCACCCGCACATTAAGAGCCTCATGCTCTACCGACTGAGTTTTAAGTGTTGCCACCTCATAGTATTTTGGTGTCTGCTCTTTATTGATCCTTTTGGATTCCTATGGATACTTATTAAAAAAAATTGTTGCTTTGGAAACTGTTTTGGATCTCTCAGTTTAAAAGTTGGGCACATTTTTTAAAAAAATACTTTAAACAAATGTGCGCAACACTGCATATGCACCACTTCTGAAGATACCAAAGAAAGTTTGTAATAAATCATTTCTGATAGATTTATTTGATCAAATTAATCTAATAGATTTTGCGTAATTAGTAGTAATTGGTATCATTTGTTCTGCTTAACACAAAATTGCACAATATTATGGTAGTAGTATACATGCAAAGGAAGTGAGCAATATGTTATGGTTTTTGCCCATTTCCTCAAGTTGTATTACCTGGAGCTCTCTGGTCCACAGAAGCCTCAGCATCTGTAAATAGTTCTGTCCCGAACCTGAGAGGATATCTGCCCCTCGCCGCATTATCTATGAAAAATCCATGCCTCCAAACCCTATTTGTAGCTCCATTAACCTAAAGAACTGGTCTGAATGCTCCATTTGTCTTTGAAATAAAGAGCAAGCAGTTGTTCAGGGCTCAAAATCCCTATCATTTCATGTTGCTTTCCTCATTATGAGAGGAACATAAGGGTCCCCAATCATTATTTCTAACTCTGTCATTACCAAAGGTATGGAAAGCTGTGTTTTCACTCCATTAGCCTTCAGAAATAAAAAGAATGATTGCTTAAGTCTAGAATAATTATTTCAACCAGCTTCCCTCAGCAGTCCGGCACAGAGCAGGCTGAGTCCCAAACCCAGGCTGACAAATTAATTTCTATTATTTATATTTTGTTGAAAACCCACGATGCTCAAGACTCATTTAGCAGTACAAATGGCTTTATTTGTGGGTTTATGTGCTTCTCCGGTCACACCTGACAAACAACAAGAAGCTTATCATTTCTCCCCATGAAATAAGTCAGAATTTCCATGAGTTACACCAGGAAAGGTACATAAAGGCACAGGTGCATCTGCAGCTGTCTGGCCTTCCAGCAGTGCTTGCAGACCCGGGATAGCCATGTTCTCCCCCTGCTCGTAACAGAACATAAGGCACTTCGACTGTTTGGACACCAACTTTGATATTGTTATTCTCTGTGGCTTGCTCGTGAGCATCTTTCTGTCTCACAGTATGTGGCCTTTAATATAAGATTTGTATTAAAGTAAGATTTATTATTGCTTGTGACAGATTAGAATGGGGGAAGTCATATTCTATTACTGTCGGCTGATCTTAATAAATTGAATAATATGCTATGTATTGCTGCTCTGCTCTCTGTGGTTGGTGGTGCAGTGAAGTGGCGCTTGCCTGGCCTCCTGCCTTGGGCACCACTGCAGCTCACAAGGAGGAAGAGGGGGAGAGAGACGAGGTAGCAGTAAGGTCAGCATGGTGCAAACGAAACAGTGTGAGAGTCAAATTGGCTCCAGCAGTGCATTTGCACCACACTGACCCTGCTGACACTTAGCCCTCCCTGTAAGCTACAGTGACACCAGTGAGTGGGGTGTATGAATCAGGTATGCACTGCTGTCCCTCCTCACAAACCACTACAGTGGTACCTTGGTTCTCGAATGTAATCTGTTCCGGAAGTCCGTTTGACTTCTGAAACATTTGAAAACCAAGGCACGGCTTCCGATTGGCGCAGGCGCCCCGGAAACACTAGCTGACAGCTGCATTGGATATTCGGCTTCTGAAAAACATTCGAAAACCGGAACACTTACTTCCGGGTTTTCGGCATTCAGAAACCAATTTGTTCATCAACTAAGGTGTTCGACAACCAAGGTCCCATTGTACTGTACTGTATTGTATTGTACTGTGTGTGTGTGTGTGTGTGTGTGTGTGTGTGTATGTATACATGTGATTGCATGTCTGTACGCACTGTACCTCCCTGCCTTTTGGGCTTCCCTTGAGGGCACGACTATGGGTGCTATCACAATGACCTTCTGCACCTCAAAATTTTACTACATCACTGACTGTGAGGTGTGTGTGTGTGATAAACACCTACCGGTAATACATAATTGCTACATTCTTTCATTGGGAGCTCTGGGTAACTCATTCCTAAATCTGCAAGGGTAAGACTTAGATACATTGCAATTAATAAATACGGTAATGGAGTCTTCATTGCACTATTAGGGTCTTTTAAAATCTACTCTGGAAACCTTTCAACACCATTAAATACACCTCTGTCACATGATGAAGTGTGCTTCATAATAGGCTCATTAGCATGCATAGTGTAATTCAATCCCATCCATTAACAGCTGGCAAGCAAGAATCTCAATGCCATCCTCTCCCCTCCCCACAAAAGTATCTAGGAAGCATATATTTTTCCTGGCTAAGGACCCACTTCTCAGTTCTGGCTATTAGATAATTCAATAATTCTTAGTGGGACATTTTAAAGACTATTTTGTGGGACTTCCTTGTAAGGTTTTCATTTGTTATGGACGCCAGGTGAAATTCATGGGGAATTTGGAAGCACTATACAGCACTGGTTCCCAAACTGTCCCCACCCCACCTCAGACCATTTGAAAAAGGCTGAACATCTTGGCAGGCCACTTGATTATTGTTCTGCCTGTTTAGCATGTGTTACCCTCCCTGTGCCTTTGGTGATAGGATCAGCTTCAAATCTAAATACTAATAAGGTCAGCTGTTCTTTAGCGTGACCGTTTTTGTTCTTCAAAAGACTAGAAATGCTTTCCTTTACTCTGTGTGCATTTGCTAAACACTACAAGAGTGATATAAACTTTTACATAAAATGCCTTCATAGTGCAAGCTTGCAAATTTTGTTTCTGTATTACATTGGAAGTCTCTAGGTGCCACCTCAATAAGATAAATTAGCAGGTGTTTGACAGAAAGAAAGTCTTCAGATTTTATTCTTCTTATACATTAGGAGTCTGTTTCTTTAATTTTGGCCAGTTCACTGTCCACAGTGAGCCTCAGTAAAAAAAACACAACTTTGACCTTTTTGCTCCTTGTCATCCCTTCAAAGAAATCTCTTGACCATTCCAAGACAAATGAAGAGTCTAAAATTAGAACGAACAATAGCCCCTGACAAAGTGTGCTTAAAAGACAGAGGGGAAAAAGCCAACTCCTAAGAAGCAGGAACAGCAAGGGAAAAGTAGACTGTAGATCCCACTGCTGAAGTCTAATATGATTTGGTGGACAGGCAACATGATATTATGGTTAGGTTTTACCATTCCTAAATGGGTTAGACCTTAAACAAAACATCTAATGAGATTTTAAAGGCGTCTTTCCTTTAAAGCCGTAGAGTTAATTTCCCGTGGTATCCAGTGCTCTCTTCTCAGACCCTACATGGATTAAAAAAAAGATATAATTTTCATCCTGCTTACCTTTCCTTTCCTTGATTTCATTTTCTTGATTTGGCACATTTGTATCCCACTACTTCCAAGATGCTTCTAATGCACTTATTTCATTTTATATAGCCCATAGATTGCGAACCAGTTACCCCAACCTCCCAATGTTGTTGGATTCCAACTCCCATCAGCCCCTGCCAGCCAATGGTCAGGAATGATGAGAGTTATTGTTCAGCAACATCTGGAGGGACAAAAGTTCCTTATCCCTGAGCTAGCCTATCCTGTGATTATAATGAGATACAGTGGTTTGGACATCAGGCCCCTGGGCAATAGAACAGAAACAGGGAGTTAACCCAGATCGTTTCAGGAACAGCAGTTCTGTAAGAACTTTTACTCTGGCATTTGGGTGGTATGTGTGATCCCACACTGGGCAATACAGACATCTTGCTTTCACTAATGAATCAAAAATGGAGAGCGTGGGATAGGGAGGGAGGGAGTCAGGGCACAAGAGATTGGCTATCTGTCTTGCTTGAAGCTTGAGAGTCTGACAGATCTGGATCTAGTCCCAGAGAGGCCAGGGGGCAGACCTATATAGCATGTTAATGTCATTCACAGCCCTCCCCAGTTCCTTGGTTTCTCCAGGTGTTCTTCTGCTGCCACACCAGATATTTCAGAGGGCTTGGAAGATGCTGCTCATCTCCCCTCTTGCTCATTTGTGTCTGTCTCTGGAACATTCTCCCACCAAGATAGAATATATATTATCAGTCTCTGCCCTGTCTTTCCACCTCTACCTCTTCTGTGCTGGGTTGCAGGGCTAGAGCAGGAATGGGGGACTGGTGGCCCTCCGGATGTTGCTGGACTCCAACTCTAGTCTTAGCCTAACCTACCCTTACAGGGTTGCTGTGAGTTTCTTGAAGCAAAGGCAGTTTAGAAATGTAATAAATAAATAAATACTGTATCTGTCTCTTGGGATTCCATTGGCAGCCTGCTTCCTGATTATTATGTAAGAAAGTCTCTACCTTGGGGAAGTGGCTCAGGTTTTTCATGATAGGAGTCAGCTGATGAACTGTCAAGGAGCAGACCTTTAGGGGTGCTAACTGACTCAGTAAGGATTGGGGGGTGGGAGATTGGTCCAGGTTGTCTTGAATCTGGACCGACATGAAATGGGTCTCACCTGATCTTTAAAGCATGTTCTCCTCCTCATTTTCAAATGCTTGCCCCTATCTGTACTTCTTTTCTCACCCACATATATACAGCCAAGTATATATGTATTGATGACTCAGAAAAACACTTCATCTGATGAAGTAGACTGTAGTCCATGAAAGCTTATACAGTTATAAAGTTGTTAGTCTTTAAGGCAAAGGTAGACAGCACAGTGCCCTCCTGATGTTGTTGGACTACAAATCCTATCATCCTTGACCATTGGCAATGCTTGCTGGGGCTGATGGGAATTGTAGTCCAAAACACTTGGAGGTAGCTGCTTTAAGATGCTGGAAGACTCTTTGTTGTTCTCTCTTGCTTTGTTTCTTTTTTTGAACCATCTGACCTCACCTCATCCACATTGATGTTTCATCCATTCCTATCCTTGATACCATTCCTTGATTATCTCTTACTAACATATTGCAGCAACCCCTCTACAATCAACACAGCCCCATGCCTAGTAGCTGGCCTATATATGACATCAAACTGCGATATTTCCCCATTGCTCCAAGGCAATGTGTATTTGCTTTGTATTTGGCTCCTTGTGGTAGCAGCTGGCAGCTTTCCAGCTCAGTGCTGCTGCTTTGAGTTCAAATTAGGGTTGCCTGCCAGCCATGACCTCTGCTTGGCAGGGCACTCAAAAATGTTTGCACTGTATTCCCATTTGTGGCTCCCCCTTGGCTCTTCTTCAGCAACCAGAAAGCAGATGGCAGCTTTTATCCCCTTGTAATCTATGTGACTGTCTAGAGAATGAATAGCCTGCCACGTAGGTCTTTTAAAGGGCACGAGCGCTTTGCGAAGTTAAAGCAGTAGAACCATGGTTTGCCCTGCACGGAGCGCTCTCGAGCAGGGAGTTCTTAGCACCTTCCCAAAACTACAGTGTCCAGAGAACCTTGGGAGACACCACGCATTGCATGTGTGGCACAGAAATAGTTGCAGCAGTTGTGATTGCATAAAGGTAAAGGTAAAGGGACCCCTGACCATTAGGTCCAGTCGTGGCCAGCTCTGGGGTTGCAGCGTTCATCTCGCTTTATTGGCCGAGGGAGCCGGTGTACAGCTTCCGGGTCATGCGGCCAGCATGACTAAGCTGCTTCTGGCGAACCAGAGCAGCACATGCAAACGCCGTTTACCTTCCTGCCGAAGTGGTACCTATTTATCTACTTGCACTTTGACGTGCTTTCGAACTGCTAGGTTGGCAGGAGCGGGGACCGAGCAACGGAAGCTCACCCTGTCGTGGGGATTCGAACTGCCGACCTTCTGATAGGCAAGCCCTAGGCTCAGTGATTTAGACCACAGCGCCATCCGCGTCACCAATGCTGGTGATGGTGACTGTGGCTGCCCTAAGCTGTGTCAAGTGAGGATCTCTTTAGGAAGATTGAAGCTGTTTGCTCCACTGGTTAGGTGTGAGCTCATTGGGACAGCTGGTGTAAAAGTAGCTGAGTTATAGGTACTGGGGCACTCACTGAGACATTTAAAGTTTGTTAAGTTGGCAAGCTGTGGCAAGAAGCTCTGAAGGATGCGGCTGCCTTCCCTGTCCCACTGCTAGCTCCAGCCTCTCTGCAATAGGTCTCCTGTGTGCACATTGGGGGTACAGACCCTGAGGATGCTGCTCCATTAGTAGGCAGCGCTTGCATCAGAAACAAGAAGGTTGTGAATATTTCATGAGTGAAGCTGTCCTCATGAGATTCTCTGTCCTATTTCTGGACCAAAGAATTTCAGTGAAACTATCTAGCTTTTGGATGTGGAATCTCAAACCAGGCTTTGTATTAACTTCATGCAATGTGAAACCCTCCCCTTGCAGTTTGCACTTTGACAATGTTGAATTGCTCCACTTAAGTCAATGGAGAAACTGTAGGGGAAAAAACCCAGGCACCTTTAGAGTCCCATTTATCACTTGGTGTTTATCCACTTCTAGTCATTGGATGCCAACACAAGAATCCTTTACTGTTACATAGTGTTAGGGGCACATATGGCAAATATGGTGGCGTGAAAAGTCCAAATTTAACTTGCATGGAGTTCTGTTCATGGAGTGGGTGCCTCCCTCTCCCCCACCAATCCCTCTGCTTCCCCAGCTATCTGCTCTGAATTCGGAGACCCTCCAGGACAACATAGGCAGTAACACAGGAGGAATTGGTGAAAATTGTCTCCCTACACCAGGACTGGGGAACCTTTAGTTCTTCAGATATTGTTGGACTACAAGTCCCATCAGCCCTGCCTATTGACCATGCTAGATGTGACTGATTGGAGTTGTGGTTCAACAACATATGGAGGGCCAAATGTTCCCTATCTCTGCCCTCCACGTGGAAGCTTTCACTAGATCTAATTCCCTCCAGGAAAAAGAAATCAATTGTGCAAAAATTGCAGCTATAAAAACTTACCTTCATTGAATTAAGAAAACCTGGTCAATAACTGGTTTTGAAAGTTTGCTAACAAGTATACAAAAAGGGAGGATATTGTCTAATGGTATATTTCAAGTTATTGTGCATTGTATAGACTACTGTTAAGTTTCATTGCAGGGAAAGCTTGTTTAATTAATGAGCTAAATAATTATACGTCTTTCCCTTTTCTCTTAAAACAGCATGTAATTTAAAAAAAATTATTATATTAACAGCATATGAATCAACACATATTCATTTAAAGGAATTGCCTTGATCTGCCAACACAGCTTGGGGCACAAGTTGACTAGTTTCAACAATTGCTTTCTAATGGTTGTAACAATAATGCTCCATAGGGTTATGGCTTCAGGGAACTATGTGGCATGTTTCGGCCAGGGCCCCACTGGGCTAGGTATGAGGGGCTCTGCTATGACCTGCATGCGTAAAGGAACTTTCAGAGACTATCACTTTATGCAGCAGTCATGTGCTGGTCCCGTGGGTTAACCATGAGGCGAGGTCTGAGTCCAGTCCGAGGTCGAGGGTGCAGTATGGAGACAGTCTGTCAAAGATGAAGCTGGGTCCAAGGCAGGGAGTTGGGTGAGGTCAGGAGCTCCGGCAGGACAGGGTGCAGGCAGGAACTGGCTACCAACAATGTTGCTCTCACAACTTGGGACTGGAGCTGGCTGGCTTTTATCTGCCCTGAGGCATAGGGCGGCCCCGGTCCACAGGTGACTCGCCTCTCCTGGCCTGGAGGCGAGCACTCCTCCTATGGGAACTTAGTTCCCTCTGCCTCTCTGCCCTAAGCCTCTGCAGCTCAGGAGAGGCTGGAGGGTTATCGGACTCAGATGCAACCTCAGCTTCCCCTGACGGGGCTGAGAGTGGAGCACCTGCAAGCAATGGGTCCTCCATCACCTCAGGAGCCAGAGCAGACTCAGCTGGTGCCTGCACCTGAGGAGCCAGCACAGGTGAGGACCCTTCAGGCTCAAGCCCCAGCCCCAGCTCAGCTGGTTCTGGAGACGGGGAATCCTGTGCAGGCTGGGATTCCTCAGGTTCAGCCTCCGAGTCCGAATCCCAGGCCATCACAAGTCATGAAGTGATAGTATTCATGTACAAACTAGTCCTAAGGGTTTGCTTATCAAAGTTTTTTTATTGCAGAGTACTTAGATCGCAACCACTGCCCATAGGAATGAGGTCTCGGTATGATCTTTTAGGCACATCCCCATTCTGATGATCTTGAGCCATTAATTGTTTGGGTCCCCAGATGTTGTTGAACTACAACTCCCATCACCCCTAGCTAACAAGGCCAGAGCTCAGGGATGATGGGAGTTGTAGTCCAACAACATCTGGGGACCCACAGGTTGAGAACCACTGATATAGACCTTTGGGGCCAAACCCAAAGCTGACATTAATTTGTGGCCTGTTATCTTGAGCTATATTAAAATCACTTCTAAAAGTCCTTGGTTGGACAGGCTAACATATTCTATAATAACACCATTGTTCCGCCTCTTAGCTGATGCTGCATGCCATCTGCATCATATGTGTGATTGCCACACTATTTTTCTACTGGGTTTTTGGGGGGGGGCATATATTTCTTTATCAAATTTAAAGTGGGAAAGAAATACAAGAGCAGAACACACAGCTTGCTCTATTTATTGCGGTTTCCAAGATTACAGAGTAATATGTATAGCATCCTTGAGAATAAAGGTACATATTGGTTCCAAGGAAAGACTAGGAATGAAGCTTTCCAGTACACTATAATGTACCATCTTTATCATTTGCCCCCAAATTTTGTCTGTTTACTGGATACAAGCAGGAGGAGCAGATCAATAAGTCCACATCCGAGCATATGCAGAGGGTGGTGAACAGCCATAATCCGCTATATTTGTATGATTAAGAAACACTGTATCCAAGCACATTAAAACTTGGTTAGTCTTACATCTGCGCTTATCCACTTTTGAGCAAACATTCCCCACAAAAATACCTAGGCTAGAATAAATCACAGACACTTAGCTTTTCAAATATAAGGGAATGTTTTTACTTATAGAGTTTCCAGAAGTTACAGCAAACAAGTCACTGTCTGCTGGCAGTAAAACAAAGATGAAAAAGCTTCCAAACATCAGGTTAGCAAAGAGGCAGACTTTAAAATATCATTTTTTAGAGCTTCAGTTCACTTGCTGGGACCCATGCATGGCCACATGGCTTCTTGTTTGTTCCAGGAAGCACAAAGAGAAAGGGCGGGGGATAATGGGAGGGGGAAAACAAAAGGTTGCAGGGAGCCTGCTAAGCTCCAACACCACTGACAATCTGAGCTTCATGCATGCAAATGTGAGTCACTAACTGTGTATTACAACATGTTATTCTGCATTATTCACAGCAGTCTTGATTCCCAATGCACAACCCTCCTCAAACACTTTCCTCCATCTGAAATGAGCCTCTACTAGCCAGTAGGTATGGTACTATGCATCAAAATCTATGAGTCTTCCTACACCACCAGCTCTGGGGATTTTATTTATTGTGTGACTGGGAGAGGAGGGTCAATGAGAAAAAAACAACCCACCTCTCTCCAGTATTCTAGTTTCTAAGATTCATGTTTCTCATCAACCGTTTGTTTCTATCCCTAGGCCTTCTCCATCTCCCCCACTACAACCACACTCTGTGTTGTCTGTTATTGTTGTGTAAAAATGATCTGTGTTGACACAGAACTGAGTGGGCACTTTGTATTATCAGCTCTGGCATTTGTCTGGGTCCTTTATTTCAGATAATAAAAGCGTATTTCACAGCAAGATGGTTTCTTAAAAGGTTTTCAACTGACAATTTGTCTAAAGGAGAGACACTGATCTGGCTATTTTTATCAAAGGCAGAAAGCCGGTTTTCTCAGATGAATTCCACAACATTAATGGGAAGCCTCTGAGACAGAGTCAGGGCTGGAGAGCCTTGCAAATAGGGATAGAGTCTTCAATGCCTGCGATATTGCTGGTGCTAGATAATTCTGGCACATCCCAGCATTTGAAATTGTTCATTTCAGCATGCATCCAGACTGCAAGTCTTGTTGCATTTCACTTCATTTCGTTTCACTTTTGTCACTCATTCTCCCATTTAATCTTTGAGCATTTCCCATATATCTGAACTTTTGGAAAAGGAATTCTTCTCGCTATTATTAAACAAATACTCAGCCTGATATATTTGATGCAATTTGCTGGAAAAGCAAGAGAGCACTTGCCACACACAGTTGTGAAGCAGGCAGGTTTAGTTTCTGGTCAATAAACCAGTAGGCACTTAGGGGAATTTGTTCTATGGAAGCAATAGTACAGTAAAGGGAAGGGTGAGATAAGGACCACTGACAAGGGGCCCAGACAAAAGCAGCACCTGCTTCCATTGAAACTGCACTACACAGAGAGAGCAGCATGTCTACGGTGCAGCTTTTCCTTTCCAAATAGCAGGCTATTTTCCTTTGTTGCTGGAGCCACTGTTTTTTTTATTATTGTCTTTAGAGTTTTGTGCTGGAGATTGGTACCATAATCCACTGATAGGCTTTGTTTGTTTGTTTTTTAAATCCAACTTTATAAGCACAAGCAAAAAAACAAAATAAAACACATTTAGGCATTCACTTAAATAGCAAATGCTAGTGAGTGTTCAATGAATTACGGTTTAAATAATCAGGTTGCCCACATCAGTGTTTCCCAACCTTTTTCCAGCCGTGGCCCCCTCCCAACCTTGTTTCCTTCATGTGGCCCCCCCATGGGTGTAGCCAAGGGGGGGCAGGAGGCACCTGCTCCCCAAATAAGTAAAAATCAATACAAATCTGAGGTTCTGCCCCCCCTAATAAAAACCCTGGCTATGCCCATGCCCCACCCATGTAGTACCAGTAGAAAGGTAGCTGTTTAAATGTTTTGTTTGGAAATAGAACATGTTTTATTTATAATTTTTATAATTTATACAAAATACAATTACATAAAAAAAAGCAACATAAATATTGTTGAAGCAGAAAAAAAACATAGAATCATAGGACTGGAAGGAACCCCAATGGTCATCTTTCTAGTCCCACATCCTGTAAGAAATTCAACTAAAGCATCCATGACAGATGGCCATCCAACCTCTGCTTAGAAACCTTCAAGGAAGGATAGTCCAGATTGAGCCTCCCGAGGGAGATCCATCTTCCATGTATTATAAGAAGTAAACAACACCTTTTTGACTCCAGTTATTTGACCCAAACCTACAGATACAGTCCAAAAGGTGCACAGGGAGTTTTGTATATATGGGAGCATTTTTAACAGCAAGTGCTCCTCACTGTTCTGGTGCAAAGAGATCTTGTCATCTGGAGGAGCCCTGGTTGCCTAGATAAAACACTATAGTCCCATAGACCTGGGAGTAAGGCCCACTGAACTCAGTGCGGCTTTCTTCTGAGAAGACACTGAGTAGATGGAAGTCAGCAGTACCAGACAACCCCACTTGGCTAGGCGCTGGGGTGGATTTCACTCTGCTCCTTGCAGAGTCAGGCCCAGGTCAAAGCGCTCTGCTGGTCTACTGGTCAAAGCGGGAGCCTCAGCAATCACCCTCTCCCACCGGAAACCAACCAGGACTGCTCCAAGGAAACACACATTGCAAAAAAGGAGCACTAGGCCCTGGTGGGTCGCCCCCTTACCCGCTTGTGATTGGCGAAGCGGATAGCCAGCCAATCAGGATTTTTTAATAAATAAAAAAAGATAAAGCAGTTTATAAACCTTCTCAATACATTAAATACATAAATAATATAGTATTCAGCAAAATAAACAGCAAACCGTGCTGTGGTGCACAACAGAGAAGCATGGGAACTGATGGGGAAATGTTCTCAGAACAGAGCCCCAGTAAGGGAGGCTGATCCACCTGTTTTATTCACCTCTGCTCCAGGCGGCAAGGCACAATTATGAACCAACAAAGGGTATCTGATTAGGCAGCAACAGTGCTGGAAGGGACCTAGCAGTTATTTGAACTTGACAAGCCTCTCCAGTCATTAGCTCCCACTGAGTAAACATCAACCCAATGTTCCCTGGCTGTTGGCAATCATTCCAAGGATGGTCACCCAGGAGCCGTAACCACAGTCTCCCTTAGCAGGAAGGAAAGGCAAAAGCGAGTTCTTTGCACTGTCTAAAAGCTAAGCACCAAATTTGGATGCCGGCCAAGGTAAACTTAAGAATGAGGGATTTCTGAGAATGATTACAGAGAATCACACAAGGGAAGACTGACAGAGGAGATGATATCGTTCTTCAACTACCCGAAGGGCCATTCTATAAAAGAGGGCAAATACTGATGGATGATAGAGGGCTGGGCTAGATCTAATAGCTGAGTTAAGTCAGGGTAGATTTCATTTAAACATTAGGAAGGGGGAGAGGGCCTGTTTGAATTACAACAAGTGGTTGCAGAGCCCAGGAGGTCAGCCCCAGCCATTTCCTTCCTAGTGGTGGGAAGAGACCAGCGGCACCTCCTATTTGCCAAGAGGGCTCTACAGAGGCAGCATCGTGGTGCTGGTGGGAGACTTCTGAGGAGGTGGCAGATATGGCCTTCAAGGAGCATGCCACAGCCACTGCTGTCACTGCAGTGGCGGCAGCAGGCAAGACATTCCTTGGAGACTGGATCTGCTGCCCCCATGGATCCTGCCGCCTGATGCAGCTGCCTCGCCTTGCCTCATGGGTGGGCCAGCGCTGCTCATGAGTTCTCCCTGCTAGCTCTGGCTGCAAGGTGCTCTGCTACTCATTGGAGAAAGGAACATATGTACAAAATGCAGGGTACGTGGGAGCTGGCCTGATAGGTTGCAGCCAGCAGAGGGCAATGCTGCATAGACACACAAACCAATTGACACCCTTATGCGCCTAGGCACTGTGGAGACCTGGAAGCTCCCTCGGTGCCCAGGCAAATCAAAAGAATTACGGGCTGGGTAACTTGCTGCTGTCGGTATAAATTAGATCTTTAAGGTTAATGTACTGTTTATGTATTTTCCATATCACATTTTCCCCTAATATGATTTGCATCCCCTCTAGGCTTGCAATTAGCCGCAGGCTCCTTCTAATATATGCACAACACAACACGTCCCCCAGTGTTCTCTTTCATGCGCCTCACTTATGGAGGAGAGAGGGGCAGAGAGTAAGTGCATTTCTTCCACTCAGCGCCTATGGATCTGAACGGAATTGTACAGGAGTCAATCCCAGGTTGATATCTGCCTGCACTTTCAGCACACCATTCCCCGAGCTAGTATTCCAGTTCTAACTCTATCTATCAGGTCTAGATACTTGGCCTTTGAGCCTCAGAGACCAAAGGAGGGGATATAAAACCCAAATAACTATCTGAAGGGACTGTTCTTCAATACAGAATGTTCTAGGGGACAGGGACTGGGTTGAGGTTAAATATGGTACAGATAATGAAGCCAATGGGAGAAAGGAGATGTTGAAGGAGGAAAAGGAAGCGAGACATCTCCAGTCTCCCCCCTCTATTGCTGTCAGGAAGGATCGTTCTGTGTCCCCTCCCCTCACAATGTGTGGAAATTATACAAGGGCACAAAGCAAAGAAGGACAGATACAATCTGCTTAATTAGAGTGGCCGGGGAGAGGGGCTGAAGGGGAATTCTGTACTCAGAAGCACAACGTCCTACCAACAACACTGCCGAGTGAGTCTACTCAAAGAAGATGTCTGCACAAGCTTCACAACCTGAAACCTAACCAGAATATATGGCCCCAATCATGTTGTCCTAACTTTAGGGACCCCTACCTTACACTGGGAATTCTCTGGTGAATGGGATGATTCCAGAAACATCTTTTCATTTCTTTCTCAGCTGCAACTTGTTGGCAATCAATACAGTCCTCATCAGATCTCAAATGTCCCAGTTTGAAATTCTGATCAAAACTACCTCTTTGTGATCTGTTGCAAAAGCCTCACACCGCAGGCTGAATCCAGAGGATGGGTACTTGATAATACTACCTGGAGCCAAACTGCTTCCTAGTGTTTGCCAGATAATGTGTGCCTTCTGCACTCTGGACTGCTTCATTGGGATCCCCCTTAACCCTCATTTCTCCATCAGAGCAGCAGAGTTTTGAACAGAGTGGCCTTCACACACCATATCACAGGGCCAATGAAGAGCTTGTGTCAGGGATGAAGAAGCTGTGGCCCTCCAGCTGTAGTTGGACTCCAACTCTCATCAGCCCCATCCAGAATGACCAATGGTCAGGGATGGGGGACCTGTGGTTCAGAACATCTAAAGTTGAGATGTTCCTGTAGCACAGTTCCCTTAATCCCTGTCCATTGGCCATACTCCATGGAGCTGATGGGAGTTGGAATCTCACTACAGCTGGAGGACCACAGGTCCCCCACCTATGTGTTAATGAATCTAGTGGTGCTGTAAAAGTGAAGGATCTTTTGATGGATCCCCCTGTTAGCATCTTTCGGCTGCAAGTACTCTACATCTCCTTTTGCCTGTAGACAACCCCTGGGTAGCAGGGGGGCCAACTTGGAATAAAATATGGGGGGGAGGAGGTAAGCCTCACCCCACATAATTGATCACATGACTCAGCACACACACACAATTTGAATGGCAGTGCCCATCAACCTAGGTGTTGCCTGGCCTCTTCAAATATTTTATTGGGGGGGCTGAAGGGACCTCAGCCCCTAGGAGTTGGCTGTTCTGCTGCGCAGTAATACAATGCCTCCCAATTCTCTTATCCTCGATCTGCAAAAGCTTGTTCTCTTTCTCAGTATTCAGTTTTTTTCCTGCAGGTAGAGGGGTCTATATGCCCACATAATCATTTTTGTGATCCATGCTGGGGAACAGACTCTCCAGACCAGTCCCTAACTAAATACCTTATAAATTATCTTTCTGATTCTGCCATGTTGCGATGTGGTGTTCTCCGGGGCCTAAAATATTAATTAAAAAAAGGCCCCCTTTTACAATACACTACTATATTAAACTTATAACACTATAAATTGCAATCATAAAACTGTAATGCAGTGACTGAACGTAACGCAAAGCTGACACGCTTGCCGCAGGGACAACAAAGATCTTAACAAATGGTATCGCAGGCCAGTTTCCTGCAATAGACATAAAACTTTCCAAATTTCATTCTTACTTGTTTTCCTTTTACTATACCTCGATGGACAAAATATTAAAATGGCAAAGGCAACTACAAGCAAATCAGCCTGGAAAAATAAAAACTGACTGCAGGTTAGATTTGTTCTTTCAGGTTTTGCAGTGTTCTGATTTTTAGAAAAGGAGCTGGGTTTTAACCCCCCACCCTCCCCATCATCTTTTATTTATCTTTTGCAGAGAGTGCAATATGTGGGGAGGCTCAGGAACAGCTTTGCTTCAACTGGCCAGAGACCATAAAGGGTGTTGCATTAAAAAATGATGCCAAAGAATCCGTGCCTGGTTCTGAGAGAGAAAAGCAAAGCCGTTATGCAGCTCCCTTGCATCTGTTTAGGGATGAGTACGAACAAACCTTTCCCATAGCTGTCTCAGCTTCAAACCACATGATGTGGGCATCTTCTGCATGGGCTGATGGTTTGTTCCTTTCCCCCATCCCCTAGCAGATCTCGCAGGATTTCCAATGCAGCACTGGATAGCCTGTTCTTTCAGTACAATCTCCAAAATGGAATGAAACTGACAAAAGTTGTGAAGGCTTTTGTGAAGACAAGTGTGTAAGGAAACAAAACCAAATCCTACTTTTTATTGGAAAAGGAGTCTGAGTTTGGCATATTTCACAGAATCATAGAGTTGGAAGGGATCCTAAAGCTCATCTAGTCCAACCCCCGCAACGCAGGGATCTTTCCCACAACCCTGAGATTAAGAGTCTCATGCTCTACCAACTGAGCTATCCCAGGTCCAATACTTGTTAAATGTCTTCATGCGGATGAGTGTTTGTAACTTGTTATTGAAAGGAGTCTTTGAATTTTACTTTCAACAGATTCATCAGGTGTGTTCTAAAGTTTAAGCTCTGAGAGAAACAGGCTACAGCAAAGCCCAAAGCCATCTGAATGAATGAGCAGCCTCACATCATGAGCCAGTGGAATCAACAGTGGCTGATGACTAGGAGACAAGCCCAGCTGATTTTGTCCATGAATGTTCTGGGACAGCCATCAGTCCTTCCTCTGGGCTTATACCAGCTGCTAAAAAAAAGGGTACAGTATTTGTGTTCTTGGCTGTTGGCTTGGGTTAAACTCCCAGATGTGTTCCTTGATGGTAGACCATCTTATTCATCTGCCCTGCATCTTACTTGGTTATAATTATCTTCCATCTCTATAATGATATACTGCTTAATGGCTGCAGATCTACAATCAAGAGAATTTATTTATTAGCTTTGTATTAGTCTCAGTTATCAAGGTGATTTGCATATATGAACATAAGAATATAGTTACAATAAAAAATGCTAAGAATTTAGCAAGTAAAAACTGAGCATAAAAAGTAAAAATGGATCTCCCTCCAGGGTTGTATAGTTCACTATCAGCTACAAAACTAGGTCCATACAGACTCTGATCAGCATCTCAAACAATATGCTTCACATTCCAGGATAAGGAAATGTTGTTTTTCACAATGCAGACCTAGGCCTTGCATTCTTCCACTAAAATTGAACACATTAAACATGCATATAGGAAGCTCAGCATCTCAAAAATACAAATGCAAAGCTCCACATCCAGTTGCCACTTTTTTCATATTGCAAAAGAGGTGAGGAAATTTATCTTCACACACTTCAGCGCATTAGTTCTGCCTCCCCCCGCCCCCGCCGCCCCCTACCCCTACCCCTGCTCAGGATGGCTGGCTGCTTGGCTCCTCAGGCAAGGATGCAGCATTGTCGAAACAGCAGCCTCTGTTATCTTCATTCACAGTTGCATGAGCTGCCAATTGCATAGTGGATGATCCACTCATTCGAATCAGCTCAGTTATTCCTGGGCAGATGCTGACATGACCAGTGACTTGAAATGATGGGGGGATATAGTTGTTAATTAGACCAGGAAGGCTCACACACCTTGAGTCAAAACATCCCACATGTAGTGTATCAGACATAGAACCGCAGAGTGCCAGGAAGAATCTGTGGAGCAGCGACCCTGCATCCCTGCTCTCAATGGGAATCTTGCTGTTTACTTCAGTGGGATGAGATGAATGCTAGGATAACAATTCCGAGGCACTTGACTTACTGACATCAGGTAACTATGAAAACAGTGTGGCACACTGCTAGGGTGGGTGGATCATTCTATTTCTTGTCTGTCTCAGTTTTGTAACTGCATTTCACCCTGTTCCTACATCAGTCAGTGATTGATTGATTGATTTAAAAACCCGCACACAAAAATTGTATTCAAATACACACTTTTGAACATCTTATCTTACAAAATATCAACTTTTAAATGTGTTTTGATTTAAGGTACACATTTCCTAATGTATTTAGTCCTAAAATGTGCTTTTAAAAACACATTTTGGGGGGAAATGAGCATGCACTGCAAAATCAGAGCAACGTAAAGTCCAAAGGATTAAACTACATTTCATTCTGCACATAACTCCAGGAAGCAGAAGGTAGATGGGAATAATTTGGTACGTAGATCTCAGAGTGATTTGTAATAGAATGGCAAAGGTTTCTGATCCCTATTTGGTGTGTGTGTGTGTGTGTGTTGCGGGACTATGATGCTGTGGACCATATTGTTTTTTTTAAAAAAACATTTTTTGTAACAATAAATCCTGCTACTTTAGCTTCACTTTATACAAGTAATCTCCTTTCTACATACACATGCAGTGTATGTCTGTAGTAAAACTACAAAAAAAATTACGTAAGCCAAAATGTGTTGTTGGTTACGTGTCTGGAAATTCATGTGGTGAAACACACATGTAAGTTTTTGAAAACAATTACAGAATATTACAAAAGGCACCCTGTTCTTTCAGTCTAACTATCTGTCTATTGCAACTGGCCCTGGTTGATCAATCTTGGGGTTCTAGTAAAAATAAATTAGATCTGATCAGGGGTGGCCCATTCCATTTTGCCACCTGAGGCAAAGCAGGAAGGTACCGTCGCCCCCCCCCCCACCTCGCTGTTGCTGCCCCTGCTAAAGCTTCACTTCTGGGGGTTGTGCAGCTGTGAGATCTCATGAGAGTTCTGTGAGATCTCATGAGATCTCACTGGAAGTAGTTGCCACAGCCACGTCACCCCAGCAGTGGTGGCAGGAGTGGGCAGGATGGCTGCAGGCGCCCTGCCCTGCAGGATTCTACAGCCCGAGGCAGCTGTTTCACTCTGCCTCATGAGCGGGCCAGTCCTGGACCCGACAAGCCTGAAGTCTAAGAGGTCTGGATCAGGTCAATTCTTATCTAGTTCCACAGAGATCAAATTCTTTATTTCTACATGTACATAACTTGCCTGTGTGGCTTGGATTCCTCTCTTCCCTCATTCATCTTTGTGCATGCCTGGGTACACATCAGTTGCGTGTTTTCAGAAGATCTTTGAAAAATGGGCTCCAGAACTGACTCTGGGAAAGGAAAGATGTGTAGAGTTGTAACAATTCTTGGTTTTCTTTAGCATGCAGCTAATTGCTGGCAGCCAGAGGATAATGACTTATTTCGATTGGTGGGGGCGTGTTAGCAAAAGGAGGAATCGACTCTAGTATTAAACTGAAACTTAGTATGTACAGAAGGTTGTCAAGAGAGACAAATACGAACAAAGGAGACTATTATTATCTTTTACTATTGTCTTTTAATTCCCTCATTTCCCCTTTGCACTACTTTTCTCCCAGCCCTCTCTCTTTCAATAATTACAATAATCAACATACTAATGATAACAGAAATAATCTTCTGCAAGATAACTAAACAAATGGCACACTATCTCTTCAGCACGGGGTGCATGTACTGCAGATATACCCATTTTTAATGGAAAAGCCAATACAATTTTCATTTCATAAGGTGCACATCTGCTGAAATGCAGCAGTACATGGCTATGCAGGCACAGAGGTGGGCTGGTTTGTGATTCCTTGTGTAGGGGGGCATTGTGGGCCAAAGGGCAAGAAAAAAAATAAGAAAAAGAATGAGACCTTAACCCCAGCAGAACCAAATGACGCCTGGCAGGTTTCAGTTGCTATAGTTATGCTACTTCATTAAAGGCGGGGCTGGCTTGGGAATTTAAATAAGGAGAACTAGCCCTATCATGAACAGCAGTCACATCCGCCTTCGCCATGGCAAGAGCTGGAAAATCTAATTAAAGTTGTGGCATTTCAAGTGTGTGGTGGTGACCTTGATAGCCCAAGAGACTTGAGCACAGTGAGCATGTTCTGCACCAGCTTTGCTCTACAAAATGCCCCTTCAGGGAGTAAGGGAACTCCCTGCTTCCATGGTCCAGTGAGCTTTCTTGAGTCCAGAAACCAGACAGCCAAGGAATGCTTAGTGAGAGGAGAGTGCTTGATCTGCTGGGAGGGGCTGATAAATGGCTAATTAAGCATGAGCGTATAGTTACTTATGGGTTTTAGTCCCGTAAGACTGAGAAGTACAGGCAGAACCTGTACACTTCTGCTCATTCTCAAACAGCAGACATTGCTTACAGGTACAGAGGGCAATAAAACTTAGTTTGGTTTGTATTTTGACGCAAAAGCACCTAATCTGCACTTCCTGAAACAATGCACAAACCGAAAATTCACACTTCTCCAAACTTTGTGATGCAGTTTCCCAATTAAATTGTGTGCACCAAAAAACGCATATGTGCATAAAACCGCATATATTTGTGAAAATAACACATTAAGCACATCATATTAGGAAACGACCCTTGCAAAAATGTATATATTAGACAGAAATGCACTAAAATGTGTTTGTTAGGAGAAACGTGAACAAAAATGCTATTGAAATCTCACAAGGACCCCTCCTCCCCCCCACTCCCCACCCCCAAAACTGCAAACTGATGCTGCAATGTGGAGAACCAAACTTAAAACTGAAAAAGAAAGAAACTGAGAGAAACATGGCCGTGGTAGCTTTTGGGGAGATACAGTTGCTAGAATTTTTTTTTTTTTAAACTTCTTTTTATTGAGTTTCATATAGGTAATCAAAAAGAAAAAGAAATAACTTCACAATTACAAAACGAAAGAAAAATACAAAACAAATGTCTAAACGTAACATAAGTATTATCTATTTCCGTTACAATTCTTTATCCTCACAATTATCTCTTTGTGTTTCAAGAACTTAAATCATTCTTCTACGCTCTATTGACCTCCATCCCTCCCGCTTTCAGGCTTCTTAATATACATAATTTATTTTCCTCGCAGCTAATAATTGTTAATAGTTTACACGTCGTAAGGTTTATATCAGATCTGTTATAGTTTTTAGGCTTCTGTAATTCCCTTCAATGTATGTCATAAATTTTTTCCAGTCATTAATAAACTTTGTATTTTTTTGGTTTCTGATTTTTTGAGTCATTTCTGCAAGTTCAACAAATTCAAATAATTTTGTTTGCCACTCTCTAATTGATGGGATATCTTGATTTTTCCAATCCAGTTGCTAGAAATTAATTTAATAACTAAACAAGAATTGATCTCAATCCCTCCATGATCATTTCTTGGGATTAAGGGATGGGCCTAATGAATATGGTTTGGATAGAGAAGTGATTCTGTCTTTATTGTTAGCTGCTAGGATGGAAATTAAGGATGATAACAATGTTCAGATGCCTGACAGAAGAGATAGAACATAAGCTATTGTGGCTGGGCACTGTTGATAGCCATGAGTTTGTTCAATTCTCTTTTAAAACCAGGTCGCTGGCTGTTTCTGCCTTGTGTTCACTATGCGAAGAAGTGCTTCCCTGTATATTTCCTCATTCTTCCAACATTCAGCTTCATTGCCTGTCCACATGTTCTAGTTTTATGAGCTGTGTGTGTGTGTGTATTCTCTTTCTATCTATTCTACCCATGCCATGCATAATTTTACAAACTTCTATCATGTCACCTCTTACTTTATTTCCAAACTAAAAAGTTCCCAATGCTGAAACGTCCTCACAGGGAGTCACTTCATCCCCTTGATCATTTTCATTGCCCTTTTCTGATTGCCCCCCTCCCAACTCTACAATATCCCTCAAAATATATCCTATAATGTGGATAGCTAGCTGTTACAAAGCAAAGCAAAAATATTGCCTTGGGCCCAAACATCCTGTGAGCAGATCTGTGCTCGTGGGATATTCCTGCTGATGGAATCAGGGAAGGCAATTCTTGCTGGTTCCCCCTTTCCCTGAAGCCTCTTGTTGTGCCCTATGCAATCCCACTCCAAGGGCAGGAGTGGGGCATTGGACCAGCACTGGGAGGTGGTGCTGGGAACCAAAGGGGGAAAGGAAGGAAACTGGGGAGAAGGTCCTCTGGCAATGGGAGCTTCCACAGGCTTCTCTCCCATTTGTGGAAGGGTGACTCAGGATCCAAGCCACTAGGTTTTGTGCTCAGTGGCCCTGTAAATGAGGATTGAAAAGGGAGGAGGAATAGGATGGCTGGTGATGATGATTTCTTTGCATCGTATAGATACCTGGTGTTTCTGCCATTTATTTAAAGACAGAATAAAAAGTAACTAATTGAATCGTAACTTTGCAAAAGCAGCTTTTCAGTTCACTAGGACCCGTCCAGACTACTGTCTGTATTCTGCAACATAGTCTTGGCAAAATAATTAGTGTATTAAATAAATTCTGCTTTATTTGTTGGTCTGCAATGTTTCCAGAAGGGCTGTAGTGCAACAAAAGCAGGACAAACAACAGAACATTAGTTAGTGGATGAAGAGTTATGGGATGGCAGCAGGAACTTACGGGATGTACACTGATTGGAACTGAAGTAGTACGACCATCCCCAAACCATTGCAGTCACAAACTGTATTGAAAATGGGATTGCATGTGGCTGTCCTGATAGCATCAAATAATCACGAATAAAAATGATGTCTGGAGGGACCCTTGCTCTCTGATGTTTTATGTACCATAACGTTTACCTATATTTTCAGGTGCCCCTCTTCCTTCTGGGTTTTGAACACTTCCTTCATATATCCAGCATTTGGATGAAGGGGGGGGGGGAGAGAAGTGGCAGTCTAAAGCAACCCTTTCACAGAGCTGTTTTTCAACAAAACATTTTTTGAAAAGCAAGACAAAAGCCTATTTTGGTTCCCTTCTACCACTTCCAAAACTGCAGTCTAGCCAGAACGGTGCCACTATTGCCCCTGTGCCCTAATGAAGCCTGCTTTTAATAGATCTGCACGCAAGAGAGGGAAATCAGAGCACTGTGTACAACCGCATTTAATAAATTTCTGCCTTTTATTCCTGTCCAGCAGAATCAGTGATTTTCTCCACTTCGAAAGCCTTCCCTGCACCTCCCTTTACAAAACCAGAAGGCTTTTCTTCTCTGCACCCCCACCACCCTTTTTTTTTTTTTTTTGCAGCTGCTGCTGAGTGGCAGCTCTGACAATTGTTCCCAATATTTTGATTACAGAATTGCCCTGTTATTCCAGCAAGTCTGAAATTAGATACAGGTGCAAATTAACTGGCTAAGTCACAAGTGCATTAAAGTTTGTAATTTTTCTGTCAAGAGGCACTTTGAAAGGTTGCAGAGAATTATAAGAGGCAGCAAGGGCCAACTGTCTGGCACAGGTGCATCTTGTGTTGGGGGAATGTTCTTGTAAGTGATGTGTGAGGCAAGGGCTTACTTGCACATTGCCTTTTCTTCAAGGTGTGTGTGTGGCAGCAGGAGAGGCATGCTAGAAACCTAACCACTCAGTGGAAATAGTTAGGACAGCAGTAGTCATTGTGCAGGACGCAGGTAGTGCTGTGGGTTAAACCACAGAGCCTAGGACTTGCCGATCAGAAGGTCGGCAGTTTGAATCCCTGCGACGTAGTCTGACTCACTATAAGGAGGTTTCCTATGTTCCTAACTTTTACCTTTTGTCACTCTTTATACCTATGTGTAGGGACGCAGGTGCCACTGTGGGTTAATCCACAGAGCCTAGGACTTGCCGATCAGAAGGTCGGCAGTTTGAATCCTGCGATGGGGTGAGCTCCCGTTGCTCAGTCCCTGCTCCTGCCAACCTAGCAGTTCAAAAGCACATCAAAGTGCAGGTAGATAAATAGGTACCGCTCTGGCAGGAAGGTAAATGGTGTTTCCGTGCACTGCTCTGGTTCTCCAGAAGCGGCTTAGTCATGCTGGCCACATGACCCGGAAGGTGTACGCCGTCTCCCTTGGCCAATAAAGTGAGATGAGTGCTGCAACCCCAGAGTTGGCCATGACTGGACCTAATGGTCAGGGGTCCCTTTACCTTTAATCATTGTGCTGCTCTCCAGATTTTGCTGAACTGCAGCTCCCATTGTTCCCAATTTTTGTCCTTGCTGTGTGGGACCAAAGCTGAGTGATGAATGTAAATTTGACCTTTGTATGGCAGTTCTCATTTTTTACAGTCTTAACTTCAGTTCTCCACATTTCCATATCCGTTCGGGATTTTTTAAAGTCTTCATGAAAATTAAGGGGCATTTTAGCATGGATTTGTCTTCATATACACATCTTGGTATGCAATTTTGTATAATTTTTGCAAAGCAATATTCCCCGATATAATGCATATTTGCATGTTGTTTTCAGAAATGTATGCCTTTTGTGCACACTTTAACATTTACATTGCAGCACACATTACTTGGCTGGAGAACTGCACTGCAAAATTTAGAGAAGTGTGAATTTCAGTGGCTGGCTGTTGTTTTGGTTCGTGTTTTGAAAAGTGTGCATTGGGTAGATTCAGTTTTAAATGCAAAGTGAATCAAATTTATCCCTCATCCTGATCCCGTCTCAGCCCAGAACAGCTATGCCTGAGGATGTGGATGGAAGTTGTAGTCCAAAGCAATATGAGAGCACCAGGCTGGGGAAGGCTGATATAGTCCAAAATCAGTCTGGGTCTCTCGAGAAAAGGGACTCTACAACTGAAATTTAGCTTCAAGGCCTATGAGACTTTCATTCCCAGATAATGTAGTTCAAAGAGATGTGCTGTTTGGAAATGACCTTGGAATATTCAGAGCATAGTAGCTTCAAATATCCCCTTTAGGCATTATTATATGTTATATTATATGAAATGAATTCTTCTCTCTTTGAACCCAGAGCAGCTCCAATAAATTTGAAGTTCATGTATGGGATGGATAAATCCAGAAATGGCCTGTCTATGAGGTGGAGTCAGATGGCCACCTCAGGCAGCACCTCAATTCCTCCATTCAGCCTTGCTGCTGGGCAGGTGGGGAGATCTCCCCACACACCTGGTGGCATGGTGGGGCTTTGCACCAACCTCTCTTGAAGGGAGAAGCCAATGCAGGGCCCCATCACTGAGCAAGGGGAGGGAACCCCGGGGAGACTCTGTAAGGGCATCACAAAGAAAAGCCTTTACAGAGTTTGTGCTCCCCCATCCCAAATCATGGGGCTGGCCGTGGAGTGTTTCACCTCAGGCTCCAAAACACCTCAGGCTGCCCCTGGAGATACTGTGGCAACTTGAAAGGAGGAGCTTGTTTGACTATAGCAGAGCCCAGGGCTGTCTTAAGCATATGCGGCACGGGGTGTAAAGATCCGTCCGGCACCACCACCACCCGGTTGCCCAGTCCCAGGTGCGAAGTAGGGCGGAGCAGGCTGGCCGCCTCAGCATCTTGCTGGCTCGGTTGCCCCCAAACTTGTGGCACAGAGCCACCCGCAGCAGAAGAGCCTGCCGCAGTGCTCCGACCGACCGGTGGGCTCTTCCCTGGACTCAACTCTTGGGCCCCGGACTCTCGGTTTGGTGCCCCTGAGAGCCCAGCGCCAGGGTGCCCTGCACTCCTAGTGCCTATGGGTAAGACGGCCCTGGCGGAACCCCAGGACTTAACCCCACTCAGCTATGAAGTTCACTGAGTGACCATGGTTCAAGCACCCTCTCTCAGCCTAGCCTGGGTTGTTGTGAGGGTAAAATGGAGTGTGTGTGTGGTGCAGGGTGGGAAGAAGCTTGTGTCCTGAGCAACTTGGAGGCATAGTGGGAAAAGAGTGTGATGATACATGATGGCGATGGTACATTTGGCAACTATACTCTGGAATTCATAAGAGACAATCTGGAGTTGTCACTGAAATTATATTCAGAAGGAAGCTAGCTGGATTTTCAGCCAATCACAACTCCATGAGAAATCTGCCTTCATGATACAGACAGATGCATGCCACTATATACGTTTTGAGGCATACACTTCAGTCATCGTATGAAACAAAGTCCTCCAGCATAACGGGTGGAAGAGACACTTTCACAGATCTTTCTTATTCTTCCCATCCCAGGAGAAAATTATTTATGCACTCACTACAATATCCAGAATGAATCAAGTTGGTTGGAAAATTTAAGCAGGGTGTCTTCTTTGCTCTTTCCCCTTCCTAAACCCTCCCATCATCACAAAGACTGTCTGCTCAACACTCTCAGCCACCCACACTACTCTAAAATGTCATAGTAAAGCACTCTATGCATAGTGCCAAATTGTCTCAACATATTATCTACACATTGGCAAATTGGCATCTACCAAAATTGTAATAATTAGTGAAGAGGTGTGGGGAGAGTCACGTATGGAATTGCAGAAATGCTTGGCAGCTGTCCCATCTCATATGTTTGCTCCCACCTTGCAAATCTATGTGATTACAGATAACCATACAGACATTTCTATAGCTACATCCATGCTGCTTGAATGCTCAACTCTGGTCTGCAAATAACAGGGGCACACCTGCTATGCCTCATCTCACACAACAGGTGGATTGTATGCTCCTTTCCCTGAACAACCAGGAGCTCGCAGGTAAGATGAACACCTGTGATGGCCTGCCTCAGCATTCCCCATGTCAAACTAGGACATAGTCACAATGCCAAGCTGCAGCTGCTTAGCATTAAGTACAGTGGTACCTTGGGTTACATATGCTTCAGGTTACAGACTCTGCTAACCCCGAAATACTACCTCGGGTTAAGAACTTTGCTTCAGGATGAGAACAGAAATCGTGCTCCGGCGGCGTGGCAGCAGCAAGAGGCCCCATTAGCTAAAGTGGTGCTCCAGGTTAAGAACAGTTTCAGGTTAAGAATGGACCTCCGGAACGAATTAAGTACTTAACCCAAGGTACCACTGTAATAGCACCCAGAGGCGCCCAAGCATAGCAGCATGCACAGTTAATGCTTCAAAATGTTGGATTCCTGTTTTAGTTTGTACAGTAACCAACACAATTTTTAAAAGGGCAAGAATTGCTCTGGCTCATAGCTGTCAACTTTTCCCTTTTCTTGCGAGGAATCCTCTTCAGAATAAGGGAATTTCCCTTTAAAAAAGGGAAATGTTGACAGCTATGCTCTGGCTCTGAATAATACTCTTTCAATTTCAGGCATCTGTAACTCCCTGAGGTGTCATTTCACAAAAGATAAAAAAGGTACATAAATGACCCATTGTTGTGCACAACTTTTCAGTAATTCCATCTCATGACAAAATACAAATGCAGCCCAATCATTACCATTCACTCACAAGTAAGCCTTATTAGATTTCAGGAAGGTTTGCTTACAACCAGGTTGTGTTTAGGGTGGCAATTCTAGGGTGGCTTTCTGAGTGTCAAGGGGGAGAGATGGAGTGCTGGGAAACAAGAGTTGCATGTAAAACGTGTAGCAAAATGCTCTAGGGAAAGTGAAAACTCTTTCACAAGAACATTAGCAGATCCCTGCTAGATCGGACCAGGGGCATCCTTGCTTGTCCAGCATCCTGTCTGCTACAGTGTCTGGTCAGGTGCCTCTAGGAAGCCCAAGCATAGGCAGACTTTGGTCTTTCAAATTTCAGCAAATTTCAGCCCTGTGCAAGGTCATAATTCAGCATCCCCCACCCCTTACCTTCCATTTTGCTCAATTCACTACATCATAGTTGAGATGCCTGCAGCACCCCCTATGCTCAGCCCCCAGTGCAGGGGAACTGGTTGCACCGCCCTAAATCCGCCTCTGGCCCCCAAACAGGGCATGAGTGCCAGAGCCGCCTCCTGCTATCCTACCCTCAAAGCTGGTATTCAGTGGCATCTTGCCCTTGATCCCGGTGGCAGGAACCATTGTCACTAGTCGCACACATACACTAATCCTCTATTCATTTGTCTAATCCCCTTTTTCAATTTCAAGGCTAAACTAGACATTGTTATGTTAAGTATAATTGTTTAATCCCTGTTTAGGGAAGCTTTTAATGTTTGGTGTATTACTGGAAGCCCAGCCAGATGGGCGGGGTATAAATAATGTTGTTGTTGTTGTTGTTGTTGTTGTTGTTGTTGTTGTTGTTGTTGTTGTTGTTATATCGCACACTGAAATGGAGAATGTGTGTATGTATGTTGCTGAAAGGGGTTAATCTTTGGAAAATTCCACTGAAACATCCTGAAACTCTCTAAACTTCTAACTGGCTTGATAACTGACTGTTGTTGTTTTCTGGTAGCCTTCGTGTGAGTGTTTAATCTTAGATCATGTGATGAAGCTATTCAATTGCAAATCTCCATTTTGAAAGGGAGCTGCCTCTTGGACTTTTGTTCCCAGGCACAGTCAGAGAAGGATGAGATAATGAAATATCTCCAGGAGCTGCATAGCTTTAGGCTGGATGCAGGCTAATGCAAGCTATGGGAGAGAGAGAGCTTTGGTTTTTTTTTGCTCTGATCATAATTATGTTGTATATTTAAGAAGAAGAAGAACCTATGCTTGGATAAGCATATGCTTTATGGAATTATTTGGATGTATCAGTGATTGTTTTGTATCTGTTTTGAAGATGTTCTGGTTAGTAAAGCTTTGAATAATATATTTATGGGTCTGGGCATTTTTTATTTCCAAAGAAGTCAGTTCTTATGCATCCAATTGCTTCAAGCTGTGCAACATTAATATCTGCAATATGTTATACACACCATTCTCTTCCTCTCTTTCTAACGGCCCATGACCTAGTGTGGAGCTGTCTTCTTAACACTGGTGTTGGATCTGCTTATCTGGCTGGGGCCGGGGTGGGACAGGGTGTCAGCAAGATCAGGACTCCACAGGGGCACTTCCAAAAACTATGAGCAGTGCACCCATGCACCCCTAACCTTGCTGCCACCCTGCCCCATACAGGTAAGCTGCAGCAACACCATTATTGGGGTTGGCTTCACAAATCTCTGCCCACCTCAACTCACTGGCCACTATTGCTCCCCCTCTCTCTTTGATGATTCACCACAAAGTATGAACACCCTATGGCTATACCAAATATTTGTAAAGTTCAGCTTTCAGTCTGAGAATCCCCCCTCCTTTTTTTGCAAGAACTGCATTTATTGCCAGATGCCCAGACTGACCTTTTGGGGGTGGGCGAGCAAGGAAGATGCCCTTTTAACAAATAGCTGTTGATGTTTCTTGAACAAAAATTCCCCTCCCCCCAATGTTTCAGATTGCCCATGTTAGGCATCCAATAAAGTGTCATGTCAGGATTGTGGTCGTGTTATGACCTGACACATGATGTCGTCCATATAGCAATTAAAGTCATGTAGGTCAAGAAAAGTAATCATGGGTCGATACCGTGCAATACACAATAGTGCAATTATGTGCAGATTTCGGTACCATAGCTCTCAATTCTCTTTTAAGACAACATGAATGAATATGTCAAGGGGGAAGCCCCCTCCATAGTAATTCTCCTTTTACCAACAGGGAGCACAAATTCAAAAAAGCATGTGAGTACATTTAGTAGTTACAGTATTAGCTGATTTTCTACTTTCATTTGTCGGCAATGTTATATTTCTACCCCTCGTTGTTGCAGAGAGAATCTGAAAGATTGGGCAAGGAGCATGCCTTGCATTTCTGTGGGGAGATGGGGGCTAAAATGGCTCTTCTACAGGAGCAATATCTGAGGGCTCTGAAATTATATGGTGCACAATCTGTCTCAGCCTCCAAGACGCTGGGGACTTCTGCCTCTTCAAGGAAGACTGGGAGGGTTGTACCCTGTGCAATATATAGAAGCAGAGGCTTCAGCAAAGAGGAAACTGCTGCCCACAAGTATGTCATATATATGTTAAGGAGAATGTAAGTTTTCCTTGAAGCCTTGTACTGGGAAGTTTTTAATGTTTAATGTTTGCTGTGTTTTTATTATGTCGCAAGCTGCCCAAAGTAGCTGGGGCAACTCAGTCAGATAGTAGTAGTAGTAGTAGTAGTAGTAATAGTAGTAGTAATAGTAATAATAATTTTATTCTTTATACCCCGCCCATATGGCTAGATTTCTCCAGCCACTCTGGGGATAGGTGGGGTGTATGTATCATTATCATTATCATTAGCCATGGGGGTGGATTTTTTCCATCAGGATGGTGGGAGAGGGAAGGTTTAAAACTCCCCTCTCCCTGAAATTCCTTTTGTGCTGCTGAGCTGACTGAGGAACAGCTGGGTGGGTTGCATGTTTTAATGTTGTATTTTAATCTTGTTTTTTAAGTTGTATTCATTCAACTTGTTTTTATTATTGGTTGTTAGCTGCCCTGAGCCCGGCCTTGGCTGGGGAGGGTGAGGTAAAAATAAAATTTATTATTATTATTTATTATTATTATTATTATTATTATTATTATTATTAGGGGTTCATAGAGTTCATAGAATCACGGAAATGGAAGGGACCATGAGGGTTATCTAGTCCCCAGCAATGCAGGAGACTTTTGCCCAATGAGGGGCTCAAACCCAAAAAACACACCCCTTGATCTTTACCTTGAGCACCCCCCCCCCATTTCTTCCTGCTGCTTGATTGATTAGTTGGAAGATATGTTGCAGGCCATGTAAGATCAGGGAGTGGGCCAGAAGTAGCCCAGATAGGGCAGTATGCACACTTTTGAATAAGAAATAAGAGTAAAAGTCATGGTTCCTAGAGATTATGCATAATGTCCAGAGAATATACAAAATTCAGCAGATATACGAACATTTTCCAAGGCTATTGAAGATCATATAAATTGTCTGAGAAATATGCAAAATTCCCTCTTCATGAAAGGATTATTTAACATTCTCCATGAGGTCTGGTCAATGTGCACAAGTGCCGGTTGTTATGCACATTAACTGCTTCACTTACATATCCTTTGGCATATAGACGAATTCAGTTACACCAATAATAGTGTGCATTGAAGGGATTCAGCAATTTTGAAAAAGTGAATCAAAGTCAAAGTTTAGCTTTTATTTCCCATGCTTATTTTGGGGAAGATTTTTTTAAAAAATAGTAATGAATAAATCTGTCCTTTGATTCCATGTCATTCTGGATCATTAAGAAAAAGGGTGGCAGCATTGTGCTCCAGATGTAGTTTCCAATTAGGTTTTTAACTGTAATGCATTAGGGAGGTCTAAATTATTATTGGCTCCAGGGCCAAGAATAATTAAAATCAGCAACTCATAGACAGCTTGGCAATTTCTCAGAGGCAAAAAACCAAAACAAAAAAGGAGTCAGAGAAAGGGTAAATACATCAGTGATTTTTTTACTGGAAAACTGGAAGGGGGTTTGGAGTACACAAAACTATATAACTCTTTGCAGAACTAGTGATGCAATTAGAATGCACTAGTTTCCTACTTTGAGGTATAGAATTTTTAATAAAGTTGTCTATAGCCATTCAGTTCTGTGATGTTGGCTTGGTCTCTGTACTACAGGGATATGGAACTCACTGTTACTCTAGATAACTCCCACCATCCCCAGCCAGGGTAGCTGATGGTCTGGGATGAAAACAACTGGAGGGCTTTAGGTTCTACAACTGCATCAGTGTTGCATGACATGCCCATTTGGATCTAAAGCCCATAAAAGGGCCTTATCAGTTGTGGCTTCCTGTTCGTGGAACACTTTTCACAGTGAGGTCTTTCTGGCATGTTCACTGACACTTTTTCAGTGCCAGGTAAAAATGTACCTTTCCTTTCGGGCTTTTGGTGGGCTATAATGGCTTTCCCTGCTTTTGGTAGTGGTGTTGAAGCTTGCTGCTATTTAGGATTGCTTTGTATGGGCTGGATCAGATGAAGATGCCCCATGTGCAGAATGACTTCTGCTTGCCCAGTGGGATTTGCCCTTCCTCTCCTCGTGTGCCCCTCCCCAAATCTGCTCAGAATAAACATGGGAGTTTGTGGGAGGAGGAGAGGAAGGAGACGTTCCACTGGGCAAGCAGAAATCTTTGCATGAATGGGACAACTTCATTGCACACAATCCTGTGTTGTTGTATTAATTGCATACATACATAATAATGTAATGTATTTCTACTTATATGTAAGTTTTTAAAATGGCTTTTAATATTGTGTTTTAATGCCTGCCCTGGGATCTTCGGGTAAAGGGCAGGAGAAAATTCCCATCACCCCTGGCCATTGGCCATACCTGCAGGGAGTTCAGCAACATCTGAGGAGCCAAGGCTCGCCCACACCAGATCTATAACATTAAATTTCACTTTCCCACTTTATTTTGTGGAATATTTGGGTCATTATAGTTCTCCAGCAACCTTTGCTGTTTCCACAGATTTCTTAAGACAGGTGGTTTTCCTCCCTCCCTCATAATTCACACGTTTCTTTTCCTATATATCATAGTTTTCTAATCTGAACCCCTTTCTGCCATCCAGACTGGCAACCCCCACCTTGGTCTATTCACTGATTTCCCTTCTGCTCAAATGCCCAATATACTCCCACCCGCTCTCTGACTTAGCAGGTTCAGCTGCTTCACCTGACCTGAATGTTTGCTTCACTAAGAACACTTGAGAAAAATATCCATGTGGCCACGCTTGCTTCCTAAGTCTTCACACCTTTCGTCTCAGGGCTTCCAATCTATTTTTACCTGTGTCATTGATTTCTCCATGGCTCAATGCTGCAGGCTATTCTTTAAGACTGTCACGACCATCTCCCTGTTAGTGAGTTAAGAGACTACTTCTTCGGCCTCTCTCTTTAAATACCTTAATCAAAATCTGAAATCAGGTTCCCAAGTTAAGAAATATGGCAGAGGAGTAATGATACTTCCATGACTCAAATGTCAATTTCATGTCACTATTCCTTACCATGATTAATAGTAGTAGTAGTAATAATAACAACACAGAGTGATTCCTGTGTTCTGTATGCAAAATTAACATTTTGAAATATATTACATGATGTTAACAAAGCACACTTTTTATGCCATCTATTCCAAAGTGTTAACTATGCACAAAGAACATAGGACTATGTTAGGATAGCTGTGGAACACACCAATAATCTCATTGGCTAACCCTGAAAGTCATCATTCTTCGACAAAGGAATTTCAAAAGCAGACTCTAGTCTTCCTAAACTGGAACCTCTCTACATGTTTGATCATATTTTTTTTTTTGTTTTCTTTCCTACCACAGGTGTTTAATTGACACAGCTGGAACTGATTTTGTTATCACCAAATGCTACTGATGTGTGCTCACTTTTTGTGACACAGGAAACGGTCAGAAATAGTAGTAATTCCATTTCATGGTCATTTGGTCTTGTTTCTTTTTCTCTGACCCTGTGTGTGTGTGTGTGTGTGTATCTTTTGCAACAGAGTAGTAGGCAAAAATGCAAGTTCGTTGTGCTCAGGAGTGTCCTGAATAGTGATGTTTGAGTGATTAGTTCTTTGTGAATTCCAAATTGAATTGACATGGTCCACGGTGTGTCTCAGACAACTGTAATTCTTCAGATTTTGCACTTCTCTGAATTTTGTGATACAGTTTTTGGCTCAGAAATGTGCATTTTAGAAATGTGGGCTTTGAGAGAATAAAAATGCGCCTGTTACAAGAAAATGCATTAAAATACACTTTAAGGGAGGTGTTTAGATATAAGGTTTGTGGCAGATGAAAATAAATGGCAAATTAATGAGGAAGTGGGATGGAATAGGCTCATGGATGAACACATGCAAAACTGAGACAGACTCAAAATAGCCTAATCTGCCCATCCTTAGCCCATGAAGAGGATTCTTGAAATGTGTCAGGAATAAACTTATTTATTTGCACCCAGATACCTCATCCCTTTCTTTCCCCTGCATTTGGTCCCTTCCCATTATGCCCCCTTCACTTTAATATAAAATAAGTTCTGCATGTTTCATCGCTAACCCACGGTATTTGAAGGCTTTGGGACAACGTAAAGCCTTTTACAACATCTGTATGAGAATCTCCCTCCTCTATCTTTTGATGGCTCTAGGGAAATAATATTGAAAAAGGAAATCTACCGCCATCAATTCTGAGCAATTAAGGTCTTGAAGGCAGCCTTTGCCTGTCAACCCCAAGAAGCATCTTTTGTTGGATAGCATGACAGAATACGGATAGCACAAAAGGAAACATCATTTGGGCAGGATGTGTGCTTTTTTCCAACCCCATTCCCAGCTTTAAAAAAAGTTTTTGAAACTTAAACTTCATACACATAGGAGCTTGGTATATATCCCTGATTTAGGATGGTCATGTGTCCTACTTTACAGAGAGCAGTCCTCTCTTTGAAGGACTGGCCAACCCAAGTCTGATGCAAAGATACAGAACCCCAAGGAGAGAGGGCAGAGAGAGCCTTGAAGTTGCCTATCAACATTAAACATCTGGGCAGGAGAGTAAGCAGGCACCACCTGGGCACAGTCTTCCTCTCTAGACTGAGCTGTCTTGTACTTCTATTTAGATTATATTAATTATTTCAAAATTTGTGGCTATACCTACAAGTGAACATATGCAAATTTATGCAACTCTGTGCCCTCTTTTGTCTTTTTTTTTTGGTTACATTTCCTCTTCTTTGGCAAGGTAAGTGGTCTCATGACCCCGATTCAAAAGAACAGACACGCTGCTTTAACTGCAGCAATGTTTTGAATGGGTTCTCATGTTGCACATTTTAACTGCATGTTCATCTTAATGTTTTGATATAATTGTTCTGTCGTGTACAGTCATACCTCATGTTACATCCGCTTCATGTTACGTTCTTTCAGGTTATGTCCCGCGGTCACCCGGAAGTACCGGAAAGGGTTACTTCTGGGTTTCACCGCTCATGCATGCGCAGAGGTGCAAAATGACATAATGCACAGAAGTGGCGAATCGCAACCCGCTGCGGGTTGCGTTCTTTTCATGTTGCGAACGGGCCTCTGGAACAGATCCCATTTGCAACCAGAGATACCACTGTACTTTAATTGTGTGGTTTATATATTTTTTGTATTTTTTAAAATGCATGTAAACCACTTAGAAGTCACTTTGACAGTTAGACTGTGCAGTGGGCCCTCAGAGTCAGAGGTGGGCAGGGCACCGCCTTCCCCTGCTCCTTTGCTGTCTCCCACTCCCCGCCCCTGTCCCCCGCATGAAGTTAGACCAAGGGTGAAGGTTGCCCAAAGCTGCCTTAGTGGTTCTAGCCCTGGTCTGACCAAAAAGCCCACACCAATCAGAGATATTGCTGTCATAGTCAACATTCTTTTTATAACTGGTGTGGCTACTTGCTGAACAGGCCAGCAGCGACATGAGCAGGCCATGGAGATTTTCTCACCAGTGTCCTAGAAACCCGAGGGAATTCCTTCAGTGCAGCAGGAAAGGGGTTGTTTGTTTGCTCTATCACTTCACGGACATTGTGAGTCCCTGCCACTCCTCTTGTTGGTCCTGTCACAACTACCCCTTCAACACCTCCTCTGCGTCCCTTCATTTGCACGTTCCGATTCTGTTATCATTGATCACTGCTGCTGGGAGGAGTCACTGTATGCATCTTACAAACATGGGGAAAGAGCCATAGAGCACCTGCCTTGCATGCAGAAGGTCTCTGGTTCAATCCTTGACATCTCCAGGTATGGCTGGGAAAAATCCCTGGTCTGAAACCCCGGTGAGCAGCTGCCAATCAGTGCAGACAACACTAAGTAGTCTGACTCACTATAAGGAGGTTTCCTATGTTCCTAACTTTTACCTTTTGTCACTCTTTATACCTATGTGTAGGGATGAAGGTGGCACTGTGGGTTAATCCACAGAGCCTAGGACTTGCCGATCAGAAGGTCGGCGGTTCGAATCCTGCGATGGGGTGAGCTCCCATTGCTCAGTCCCTGCTCCTGCCAACCTAGCAGTTCGAAAGCATGTCAAAGTGCAAGTAGATAAATAGGTACCACTCCGGTGGGAAGGTAAACGGTGTTTCCGTGCGCTGCTCTGGTTCGCCAGAAGCGGCTTAGTCATGCTGGCCACATGACCCGGAAGCTGTACGCCAGCTCCCTCGGCCAATAAAGCGAGATGAGTGCCACAACCCCAGAGTCGGTCACGACTGGACCTAATGGTCAGGTGTCCCTTTACCTTTATACCTATGTGTACCTGGCAACTGAGGATCATATTCCATAAAATAAAATAGGTTAGCCTTTTAAGGTGCCGCAAGCCTTTTTTGCTGCAACAGATGGCCCCATGGCCACCCCTCTGAAAATGGATTTTCTTTGTAAGCGTGGCAGTACGGGGTGATCCACAGCCTTCCAGCATTCCAGTGTTTTTAGTTTGTAACCGGCTTAGAAATTTGAGCTATACAGAATAATTTTATTATACTTCAAATCTTTCAAGGCAAGTCATCACCACAAGCAAAAATCTCTTGGAGTGAAGGTCACGGAGATTGTTGTTTCTCTCCCTTTATTTGCAGTGAAAATCCATTAGCGTAGGCAATTGATTCTTGGTCACTAGCTGTTGTCCCAGACAGACTGTCTCAGTTGCCTCATCGCCAGAGGAGGGTTTTTTGAGCAACTACTCACCAGTTGATGAATTCAGTTGGTTTTAATCTGAGGTATAGGAATCTGGGACAGCAGCATATATCACTTTAGAAACAAGGGAAGACAAATAATGATATTAAAATGTACATCATCTTATTTTGCCTCAAAACATGTTATTTGAATGCTGTAATACTTTGCAGTGATGGTAAAAAAAAACCCACAACTACTATTTGTAGGGAGGCTAGTACTGAATATGAAAAGCACAACTAGGGGAAACAGATTTATAATACATTCTGCCTTGGAAGCTGGTGGACTCAGCAGAAGAAGATAAGAAGAGCCCTGCTGGGTCAGACCAAAGGTCTACCTCTTACTGATTCCTGCTCTCACTGTGGCCTACTAGATGCCTCTGAGAAGCTTGCAAGGAGAACTTGAATGCAGGACAGAGAATTCCATAGGGTGGAAACCAAAATAGTGCTAGGGAGATCATTCCATCAGCCCAAGGATTTCTGTTTGCCCAATGGAACTATCTCCCTTCTCATCCCCCTCTTGGGGGATCTCCTGTCATCCAGAGCAGATTTGGGAGAGGCATGGGGGTCCCAGGGTGAGGGGAGGAAAGGGGATAAAACTCCATTGTGCTAGCAGGAGTTCTTGTGGGGGGGGGGCTTCTGCTGGAGTGGAGTGGGTTGGTTGAACTATATGCTGTGTGAAGTACTTTTGTTTGTCAGTTCTGAACCTTCCAACATTCAACTTCATTGGATGTCCCTGAGCTTTAGTATTATGAGAGAGAGAGAAACTTTTATCTATCCACTTTCCTCTTTCTTCAATGGTTTTAAGCATTTTAAGCATGGTGATGACCATGTACCAGGGATGCTGTACTAGTGGTCTTCCTGCCCCAGCAGTAGTCTTCCTGAAGGAGGATGGATTTTGAGGTGCCTTCCAGCTCTATGGTTCTATGAACAGCAGCAGTCAATGGGCAGGGGCAGCGCTGCGCACCTGACTTCCTGACAGCATCACCATTGCCATGTAATGGGTCATTGCAGGTGCAGGGCAGGGTGGTGCTGGGATGCGGTCAGTGTAGACCTCCCCAAAATTGTGCACCCACTTTTTTTGAATTTAATTTAGAGAGGGTAATGCTGAATGGTGGCAATTAACTGAAGAAAGGGAAGTGATTTGGAGCAGGGTTTGGCTGGGATATTAATTGCAGGGTAACTTAATCAGAGAGGAACCTTTTGGATGATCTGGGAAGGGGTGCAAATGTATTGAAGAACTTGCTTGGGATGACTGGGATGGCAAATTCATTGGTGTGCCTTTTGTGAGCTTCAAATGCTAGTTGTTATTTCAAAATTTGCACCTGTATGTATAAGATAGTATACACACGTTTGTCTTCTCTGCCCCACCACCCTCTTTTTTCAGCATGGTATACCTCCTTTTGTGGAGTGAGATGTGTAAAGTGTCTACCTTAAGAAGGAGGCCTGAGTATTAAGCAGTCACCTCTTCTGCCTGCAGAAAAGGAAATGCTCACCTGGTGCTGAGGAAAGCGCCATCCTGAGAGCCTGCATACATTTTGACATTGAATTTCTAATTTTATTCTCAAGAGAGAGGGATGATGGACCAAATGAAGCAACATTTTTTAAAACTGGAGAGGACAAGGGGGAAAAAAGCTTGCTTGAACTTTGTGGCTTTCCTAAATTGGAGATTAAGGTGACTGTGAACTATACTGAAAGATTTCTCCTCTCTTTGGTCATGTAGAGCATTTTTGAGTAGAGGCAATGAGAGTTTTGTGCCATCTGTCATTTCAAGCATATGGTATGCACTACTGAGAAATGATAATAGCCTAACCGAATTCTGGGCTGGCTTTGAAGGTTTCCTTGCATTGCTCCATTGTCGGCAGTCCCCCTGCAGCATTTAAATGTCTCAATTTAGTAATCAGGCAGGAAAGCCAGGCCTGCTTCCGTGGGCAGGACATGAACATCCATAACTATGTGTTGTTTACATTAGAAAAAAGCAAACCCAAATTGAGGAGAAATTTGGCTTCCAAGCAGAACGAACCAAGCCCAGCAAGCTAAGAACTTTGCAAAACTCGAAAAGGTCCTTTTTCTCTCTCCAGAGGAGTCACTTTAACAAACACCTCCTTTAATTTCTGAAGAACGTTAGTGGAAGTTTACTGCTAGAGCTGCAAACTGTATATCAGCATGTTTTTTTTGCGGGGGGGAGAGGGGGGTTAGTGTTGTAGCTAAGGCAGAGATTCCTCAGTTAGTCTTGTGGTTCCCATGGCAACCTCTTTGGTACCAGAGCTCAAAATGATACAATTGCTATGTTGACAGATTCTGATTGACTGTTGATAACTGGTTGGCAGGAAAAGTGGAGCTGTCCCAACAGGTTAATATGTGTATTTCCGGGAAGAAGACAAGGATACACAAATTAGATTTTTGGAGCCGTTAAATTTTAGGAGCTACAGAGCTGAAAGTTCATATTAACACAATTTAGTACCCAGTGGCATAGTAGATCCTAGTTGCCTCATATTTATTTCCTCTGATAGGCTGTCTCCTAAAACTGTTCCTTGATCATGGTTGTTCCCCTCTTCAGTGGATGAGATGTGACTTTATGCTTATAGGAAACCTCCTAATTGCCACAGAGGGACTTATTAGTGGTAGCAGCTGAAATGCCTTCTGTCCCAATCAGAGTAGATTGATTTAAAATTAGTGACTTAAATCACCAAGTGGAGCTGCGATTTAAATCATCAATTTTAATCAACTTTCCCATTTGTTCTTGCGTTATTTTCCAAAGGCAGAAACATTCTCTCTGCTTGATATAACCATGAATACATGTTCATTCGCAATTAAGCAGGGCATGCACACTAATGTAAAACTCTTTAGCCTACCTTGGAGGATACACTAATATGCTCTAAAATATTTGGCCCATTATACAGCTTAATGCTGCAACACTTTTATTTACTGAATGCTTTACTTTGTGTTTCAGAATTACCTATAAGCAAGGATTGATGGATAATGACCAGACTAGTATTTTTAAATAATCTCAAAATATTACTACTACTACTACTACTACTACTACTACTACTACTACCATGCCTTTTTCCTTGACAGGGACCCAAGGTGGCTTACAGATAAAATAGGAACAGTTAAAACAGAAGGGGGAATCATTAAAAAAATAATCAAACATTAATAGAATTAAAACACACACACATATATGATCTGTTAAAATCACACAGATAATATTATTTAGGATAAGTACCAGGCGAGATTGAAGGGCACAACATCTATATAAGGAAATATACCTGAGGCGTCATATTTGTTCGATCCATAAAAATGACTTGATATATGAATCTTTCATTTTCCAGCTTTGCTCAGTTTCTTGCTTTTCCCATCTGAAATTTGGCTCATCACATTTCTGCAACACTTGGTGATTTTTTAAAATAAAAAAAATTACCATGTCAATTCATCAGTATTTTAGCACCCATTATCCTAATATGAACATTTTCATGCAATTTTGCATAATATACACATTTTTGCAAGTAATTTTCTGCAATAGGATGTATTTTTGAATGTTGTTTTCCCTAATATGTGTGTTTTATACACACCTTTGCCTAACAGACTCACTTTTGTACACATTTTTGGTCAGGGAACTGCATATCAAAATTAAAAGAAATTGGAATTTTGAAGGGTGACTGTATAATACAGTTTGTTTTATTTCAGAAAGTTCAAATTAGGTGGGAGCACCTAAAAATGTGAACCAAACCAAAAGAAATATGATTATTAATAATCATTATCACCATAATTTATTATCATTATCATTAAATTTATTACTCACCCTTCAGCAGCAGGTCTCAGGGTGGGCTACAACAATTTAAAATTCACTATTAAAACAGTTAAACCACAGTAACAGGAACAGGGTGGTTCTTAAAAACACAAATATCAAGAGGCACATCTTCAGTCACCGAAAGATTTATAGTGAAGATGCCAGGCACATTTTTAATGTGAGGAGGGAGTTCCACAACTTAGGGGGTTCCACAGAAAATGCCCTCTCATGGGCCAACCACCTCCCAAACCTCTGAGGGCAGCTGAATTACCAATATGGCCCCTCTACTGAGCTTAATATCCAAGAGATTCTGTAGGGAAGGAGGTAGTATCTTGGAAATATCTCCCTCATCGCTTAGCTTTAAACCAATTCCTACCCAACACAATCTGCCCGACACTTTCTGCACCTCAGAAAATGGGCACCCACATGTCAAGGGATGTGCCTGGACATATTCTCTGGTAAAATCAGCATACTCAACACCTTCATGCATAACCAGTGCATTGTGGGAGCTGAGAAGTGGTTTTGTAACAACACTCATCCCACAGTAGTAATGTGTAATTTAATCCTTTCTCCAATGAACAAAAGAGCAGAACTTACTGTTTCTGGAACATTTAGCTATGTTGTTGTTGCTGTTGCTGTTGTTGCTGTTGCTGTTATTTATTAAAGTGGTGTTTTTTTTAATTTTGGGGTCTAGTTCTTTATATTGCTTGATATTATCTTGGTGTAGGCCCCCTTCAGTACTTTTTAATATTTTTTTTGAAAGTCTATTTTTATATCATTCTCTAAAGATTTTACTTCTCCAGATATTAGCAAAATGTTTGTTATGGAAATGAAGTCTTACACAGTTGCCTTTGAAAGATCTTACATCCTCTTCTATGGGTGGCAATTCAATCCAACAGCGGGAATGGGGGAGAGAATCCATGGTGGGTAGTGTTCAATCTCAATCTCTCTCTCTCTCTCTCTCTCTCTCTCTCTCTCACACACACACACACACACACACACACACACACACACAAACACAATTCCACCCCCTGTCTGGACAGATGAGAGAGATAATCACCATTCAAGGGCACATTCCAGCCAGGCAAAAGCACTCAAGGGGTGTGCAGAGCAGGGCTGTTGAGGGGGTGTTCTGTGGAGAGGAGGTATAGTCTATAGTATAGTCTAGTCAGCAAACTTTTTCAGCAGGGGGCCGCTTCACTGTCCCTCAGACCTTGTGGGGGGGCCGGACTATATTTTGAAGGAAAAATAATGAATGAATTCCTATGCCCCACATATAACCCAGAGAAACATTTTTTAAAAAAGCACACATTCTACTCATGTGAAAACATGCTGATTCCAGGACCATCCGGGGTGGATTTAGAAGGCGATTGGGCCGGATCTGGCCCCTGGGCCTTAGTTTGCCTACCCATGGTCTAGGGAGTGTCCCGAGGCCCAGTCAAAGAGGCCTGGGTGAATACTATACATTCTGTTTTATTTGTTTTCTTAATTTATACTTTGTCTTTTTTCCCACTGGAAGCATAAGGTGGCAAAATGAGTGCGGGTATTATCTTTCTGCATCATGACTAGAATATTAACAAAGGATGAAGAACCTTTCCTGCTGAATAATAAACAGGAGAGAAAAGAAATGCTGGCACATTTTGTATTTGGTGGTAGAATCCTGCTTTCCTTCAAGGCAGACCCAGCCACACCAGAGAGAGCTTCTTACCGGGGTCTGGGAAGGTTGTGGGAGGATGCTGAGAGCTTCCCAGGACCATAGCCCTCACGCTGCCTTCCCAAATTCTGGTAAGTCCAGTAATTCATTTCTACCTTTGGGAATATCATGGGTCTCATTGTGTGGGGCAGGGGAGAACACAAGAAGCTATCAGTTGCTCCACCTAACTCCTTATAGCCTGCTCTGACTGGCTGCGACTCTTGGGGATTTCAATCTTCCCCAGACCTGCCTGGAGATTGAACCCAGGACTTTTCACTTGCAAAGCCCGTGCTCCACCACTGAGTGATGACTCTTCTCCAAACAAGAAAATAATTGAAATGGGAAGTGTAGTCAGTCAGAAGATTCAGAAAAAGGAAGGGAAGCAGCAGTGTGTTTTTGGCTGGCATAAAGCCTTCTCTAGCTAATGTCTTTTCTTGCTATGGGAAGTCTGGTTTGCCATTCTCAAACCACAAAGCCCTGATCCCAAAATCCAGAAGCTTGTTAATGACTACATTTCCAGTCGCCTTCAGCTACCTGGCCCCTTTTATTCCTGGAGGGAGTGAATGTGACTATTGTTCTATTTTCTTTTCTCCCATTCTTGGGTAAATGTTACATCGCTTTGCTGCCTGCCGTTTCCACAATCTCTTTGGCAGTGACTGTAATTTGCTGTGAATTAACCCAGTCACAAGGGAGTGCTTAATGGCCAGGCTACAGGTTCACAGATTATCTTAAGCAACTGATATTTAGTGCAGAAAGAGTGAAAACTTCTAAGAGATTTAGTAAATGTCACAGGGAAAGTCTATTATAGATCTCAGGGCTTTTATCCAGGCTGTGTCAACACAGCATGACTGTCCTGACTCCGGATGCAAGCCGGCTTGGAGAAAGACAGGGGCTTTCTGGAGAGGGGATTTAAAAGGGCACATAGGAATATCTAAGAGCCAGGAAGGAGGGGACTTGCCACTTTTCTATTTCTCCAGCAAAGGGCAGGTGTTTATATTCAGCCAAGACTTCACCTGCACACAGATGCCTTGCCATACTTTGTACCATTTTTATGCAATTCAACAGCAGGACTAATTTGCTTAAGCGAAATTAAGAGACGCCTGCTTCTTGGGAGGAAAGCAATGACCAACCTAGACAGCATCTTAAAAAGTAGAGACATCACCTTGCCAACAAAGGTCCGTATAGTAAAAGCTATGGTTTTCCCAGTAGTGATGTATGGAAGTGAGAGCTGGACCATAAAGAAGGCTGATCGTCGAAGAATTGATGCTTTTGAATTATGGTGCTGGAGGAGACTCTTGAGAGTCCCATGGACTGCAAGAAGATCAAACGTATCCATTCTTAAGGAAATCAGCCCTGAGTGCTCACTGGAAGGACAGATCGTGAAGCTGAGGCTCCAATACTTTGGCCACCTCATGAGAAGAGAAGACTCCCTGGAAAAGACCCTGATGTTGGGAAAGATGGAGGGCACAAGGAGAAGGGGATGACAGAGGACGAGATGGTTGGATAGTGTCTTCGAAGCTACAAACATGAGTCTGACTAAACTGCGGGAGGCAGTGGAAGACAGAAGTGCCTGGCGTGCTCTGGTCCATGGGGTCACGAAGAGTCGGACACGACTAAACGACTAAACAACAACAACAAAGATTTGAGTACTTACTTAGTACTAAGAAATACCCATTATGAACTTGCATGATGGTAGAGGGGTTGGCTGCTTCCACCACCACCACCACCAGCAGCAGCAGCAGCAGCAGCAACAACAACAACAGACAATATTAAAGATGAAGTTACTAACTAGATTTCCACTGGTGAGAACATCCTCACATGATGCTCCTGTCAGCAGAAAACGTTTGGTGACTTTCCCCAATTCTTCCCACCCCCTCCCACACAAGCCTCTTGTCGCCACTCCCAAAATTTGCTCCAGGTGGTCAGAAAACCTCTCTGGAGCAGCATGAAAGTCAGTTCAGGAAGCTGCAGGATCTCAGTCGTGCCCAAGAACGAAAGGAGCTATTTTGTTCATGAACACCAGGTTAGGATCCAAGTTGCAGCTTCTTCCTCGCTGGGTCAGCCTCCTAATTACATCTCCTGTATATACTAAGGTGACCTTCTGCACAGTTGCAAGCTCTTACAGTCCTGTTGCATAAAAGACCCAACAGCTGATAGAATAACCTCCAGTTCCTTTAGCTGGCACTTGCAGGCTGCATGGGATGCTGTCCATCGTCCTTTGGTACTGAACTATCGAGGCAGGAGGCCAAGGAATGGACAGCTTTGCTCTCTGCCTGTATGCTCCATTGGCCTGGACTCTTTATGCACCCCCACCTTTTGCAGAGCAGCTGCTACTAATGTCATAGACTGAGAATATTTTCCTTATAGCAGTACATTGAGCTTTCTGGCTATCATTGCAAAATCACAAAAGATTGTGCAGAACCCCTATAGGGAAAAGTACAGAACATTATAGTTGGCTGGCTGTGGAATCCACCAAAGGCTTCACATTTCATACACAAACTCCATTCATTTTTTCCTAGTCTTTGTTATTTTGGATCTTTCTTCAGCATTTTTTCCTTTGACATTTTTCTTTCTGTATATTATAAATGGGATGTTATGAATATCTGATCCTGGTGCCATCTGAAATGCTCCGTAGTCATTTACTTCTGGATCTTCACATTAATAAGCATGCAATATTTGCACAACTATCCATGCAAATCTATAAACATAAAAATAAACGTGGGCCAGAGAGGAGAGGAGAACCAAATACATTACTTTGTGTTATTTGGAGCAAAGGTGGGGTATAAATGTAATGAGAAAGAAAGGCATTTGTTTTTATTTATTTAGAAGAATTTATAAACTGCTTAATCAAAGAAATCCCCAAGTAGTGTACCTAACACAATATAAAATAGTGCACAGATTAAATCAGAAAAAATATAACTAAATTAAAGGGGTGGTATTTAACTCAAGTTTTACTCAGAATTGACCTGTACTAATTACTGGGCATGACTAAGTTACATACTCCCTACTCCTGTGGTTTCCAGCAACTCGTATTCAGAAGCATTGCTGCCTCCAACTGTGGAGGTAGATCGTCGCCATCATGGCTAGCAGTCTTCAACAGCCCTCTCCTCCATGAATCTGTCTACTGCACATGCTGCTTCAATCTAAGTTGGTCCAAAGGGGCATAGGGGCAGAATATTGGACCACATTTTTCACATGCAGATGAACATGGTGACGACCTCCCTTTAGCTCTTAATACTGCATTTTTCTTCCTTGAATCTTGAGGGTGTTCTTTGGGATCTTCTGCATCTGGGAAATAAAAGGATGCTTTTGTTATTTCGGAAGGATTTTTGTCTTGCCCCTAATTCCCTCCCCTTTAAAGCTCACCTAACGGGTTCAGAGACTTTGCTTCGAGAATCTCTGCCGCTAGTCAATACCTGATCCATCTCCTCTTTGACATTGTAAGTCAGACCAGGGCTTAATGGGTAGAAACTTGACTCTCACTCTTCAGCATCAGCTTTTTAGTGCTTGTTAGAGCCCTCGATCCACACATTGGAAAAGCATTGGCTTACACTGCCTTTTCTTCCTCACCCAGACGTACTTAATGACCTTCAGGCAATACAGTGAGATGGTTTTAAAGCTTGCATTCCCCTCCAGCTCAGCTTCCCTGCTCTCAGCAACAAAGCACATGCAATAAAAATATTTATTACATTCCATGGGGAATATCATTTTTAGAGAAAGCCAGGCTCTGATATCTCCCCAAAGGCTGGCTGAATTACACATTGATTAATAGTACAACTTGTGGTCTCCTTGCTCCTCGCAAGCAGAAACTTAAGCCCTGATGTTCTAAAGGGGGCTATCAAGTATTGCAAAGCTGAAATGGCAGCAAATCACTGTGGACATTAATCATAATGCTGGGGAGACGGCGGGGGGGGGGGAACCGTTTGAATAAGCAGGACAGCAAAGTGATCAGAAATATCAAGGTGGTGACTTAATTATGAGGAATTCATGCATGGAAAATGCCTCTAAATATTATTCATATCTCAATTAGACAAGGCCCAGGATTCTCTTTATCCCTGCTTTTGAAAAGTCTAAAACTCTGCAGGTTTGATCAATGGCAAGAGATGGAAAGGAAATGAGCAGAAGACAAAAGGGCTGAGTTTCACTACAAACTGTCATGGTAATTTATGTCTCTGGGAGATAAAACTTTGAACTAGTCAGGTATGACTTGGGAAATAGTTTGGTACAGGCTGTGGCTTTGAGCCTACAAAGAAAATCACCAAGCTGAAGAAGGAAGGGGGGATAGCGGGCAAGGGATCATGGGCACTTCAGCTTGTTTCCATTCAAGATCAGAATCTAGAACACTCACTTTATTCTCTGTTGCCGCTGGCTGGCCTGCCATAACATGTTCAGTAACATCTCAGCTAATGATATACTGGGAGGGAGCTACAAGATATAGCAAAATCATCCAGGTGCCTGGCCAGGAAAACTACAAGCAGAGGAAAGCAGCAAGTGTGCTCCTACCAGGCAGAAGATGATCACCATACTTGGCAGAAAAGAAATGTTTTTTGGGCCTAAAGATATGTAATGACAGTGCCAGGCAAGCTTCCCTGGGGAAAGCATTCCACAAGTGGGGAGCCACCACTGAAAAGGCCCATTCTCACGTGCCACCTTCCAAACCTTCCATGGAGTGGGCACATGAAGAAGGGCCTCAGATGATGATTGCAGGGTCTAGGTCACTTCATGGGGGAGAGGTGGCCTTTGAGGTGCTGGAGTCCTGAGCCACATATATTTGTTAAAGCCCATCAGACCCATCTGTCTCATTAGGTAAGATTTTAAAGGATGGCAATGCTATTATTTTCACTTGTTTTACTTCCTTTATGTTTACATTTTGAGATTCCTGGTAATAGTGATAGATGATTATGTGTTGGTATTTCTTGACTTTTTTCATTTACATTCCTAAGAAATGGGGTTGGAATCCATGACAACTCTATAAGCTCATCAAAGGGTCAGTGAACTCAGGGTCTGTGCAGGACTTAATGCATTGACCCCTACCCCCTGTTTAGTGTCTTGCCACTTTGTTTTCTGTAGGCAGAGGCATTCTTTGAGTTCAGTGAAAGCCAGCAAATTCTGTACCAGATCTCATATTCCAAAGAAAGAAAGAAAGAAAGAAAGAAAGAAAGAAAGAAAGAAAGAAATTGTGTTTTGAAAATACCCTACGGTCTTGGCCAAATAATGGACATAGCAGACTTTGGTCTCTTCAAACATTTTCCTTACAAAAGGTCTCCTACCACCATCGCTGGGATCACCTGTCCAGGTCTGCCTTCGAAGTTGTCAGTTCTTCATGATATGCTTGAGATCAAGGGACTTCACTTTTGCTCAGCCTAGGCATATCGGGCTTGTGGATCCATTTCTGCCACTTGCAAATCAGGGAAGTGGCAGCATGTGCTGTCTCCCATCCATATTTATTTCATGTTAGCTGCAGAAAAGAGGGCAGCTGATTGACAGGTAAACTGAGAGGCAGTGAAACTGGAGAGAGAGAGACTAATAATGTCGGGCCTGTAAATATGCTCTGTGTGCCTCATGGGAAGCCCTGTTGCTGAAGATCTGCTGGGTCGCTTCTTGCATCAATTACCTCCTAAAAGCAAAGAAGCTGTAGCTATTTCTTTCCCATAGGTGTCAGGCAGGAGTTTGGAGGAGAGTGGCAGTCTGCTCCAGTGTGTAAGTGACTGGACGTCAAAGGATGAATCAGTTCAGGCGTTCATTGAGTCCAACATTTTCTTTCCAACCATAGAAGCCAACTCCTAGGGACTGAGGGATCTTCGCTCCCCCTGAAATATTTGAGCCCCCTCCCCAAACTGATGGGCATTGCCATTCAAATGGTGAGTGTGCACCAAATCATGTGATTGATTATAATCAATAATTATGCAGGATGCTGCTTATCTGGGGCCCCCAATATTTTATTCAAGTTGGCACCCCTGTTTCTGACATTGGCTAACCATATGCTTCCAGGAAACTCACAAGTAGGGCACTGAGACAACAACAACACCCTGTTGTTTATCCCCAGTGACAACTGGTTTCCAGAGGTACTCCATTTCTGAACATGAGCATTCTGTTTAATGTTCAGAACTAAATCTTGTGGAATTTGTCTAAATCTTTTAATCTATGTGTGGAGACTGTCCTGAATCTACTGAAAATCCAGTTCCTTGAGTGACTCCAAAATGTCTACTACAGGGGTAGCCAATGTGGTGCCTTCCATCACCACTTCAGTTCCTCCACTGTTGCTGCTGCAGTTTTCTCCTCTTCTTTCTCCCATATATTTGCCTGCTCACAACAGCAGACTTTTATAGCGGCGGGGGGAGCGGGGAGAGATCCTACTGGAGCCTTTCATAGGTCACTTGGCTTTTCACAATCCTCAATATATTGACATGATTGGCAAACTTGTTTTACTATTGTTGATAATGTTTTTAGCAACACTCAATTCTGTTTTTGCCTTCCTTGTTGTCAGCTTACATTTGTTTTGACAGAGTTTTTCTTTTCCTCATATGGGCAAGACTTCCACTTTTTAAATGAAACATTCCTTTTTTTAGCTTCCTTGACTCTTCTTGTTAACCATGCTGGAATCTGAAATTGTGGTGTACATTTTATCTGAGGCACTATTTTAATGGTTTAACTTTTAAATAACCTCTAGCTGTCCAGAAGACATTTTATCTCCTGGCTTTCCTTTTTAACTCATCCCCTCACTTCAGAAAAGTTTCCTATTTTGACATTTAACGTGTCCTTGTCATAATTCTTGGGCAACTTCCACCGACTTCCGGAGGCGGCGCGAAACAGCAATGGCGGTCCTCTTCAGTTGTTGAAGAGGGGCTCCGCGGAAAAGGGTCGTGCGCTGCGGCACAGCGACGACCCGTTCAGGAAAACCACGGGTAGAGTGAGCCCGTGGCCGTGGGATTCGGCGGGCACCAGGAGCGACCTCGGAAACGCAGAAGGGACCCCGTAAGGGGCTCCGGAACGTGGAGGGGGTAGCGGTGCTGTGAATCCATCGCTCTTTCCGCGGAAGTGAAGCCGCGCGGCTGCTGCTGATGAGCGCTGACCTTTCTTCTTTGAACATTTGATCGGAAACAACAAACTCGTGAGTAAGAAATTTGAGGCTTTATTTGGACTCTAAATTGATGAATTTCGGCTGAAAACGGGAGACGCTAAAAAGGAAGTCAGTCTTCCGTCCCTGTTTAAAGTACTGAGCAAAGTTTTCTTTTAAAGCGGAAGCGTTGAAAAGAGTTTAAAAGAAGTTGGAATTTACCCTGCAAGTTTGAATTTGACTGATTAAAAATAAAGGGAAAGTCAAAACTGTATTATAAATGGACTGAGACTGTGCTATACCTCTCCTTATTTTGTGGATTACAAAGTTATGAGCCCCAGCACACGGGCTGCCTGGATACAAAGTAACATCAGACTGTGGCAATTGTGTATAGAGACATAAAGTTACTTGGGCTACTTTACAGCCACTAAAAAGGAACTGTTGTTTACACCTTCGCAAAGAACTTTCATTATCTGCAGTGTAAAGTGATCTTAGAGGGTTCCACCCCCCCTATTTTGGAATTTACTATATATGGGATTTAAATGGTGGAAAATTTTCTATCCTTCTTCCTAACTTTTGGGGAGCTCCCCCTGCTGGATTGTGGAATATAAATCTCTGAGAACTGCTGGTTGTTTTGGAAATTCTTTTGCCTGGATGATTACTTTTCCCATGGGATTTACAATTTGACCTTGAAACCTAGACAGCTGTGGAATGAGTGTGGCAGGAAAAACAAGGGCTGCCAAGAAAGCAAAACAAACTGAGCTATTGCAATCAACTTTGCCTGTGCAGCCACGTAGATCATCTGTTCCAACAGTGATAGATCTGCCAGAAGGACAATTTAAACAGCCAGCTTTGGAGGATATGGCTGCAGGAGGGTTAGACCCTATTTCTAAAGAAATTTTGGAACAACTGGCAGCATTAAATAAGAAAGCCGACGAACAAGCGGCTAAATTTGACCAGGTTACAGCAACAATTAATAAGTTGACAGACCAAGTTGCTCAAAATACACAGGCGATAGGAAATTTCGAAAAGACTATATCAGAGAATCGAAAATTAGCTGAAGACGCAAATACGAAAGCAGACCAAAATAAAAAAGGGATTGAGGAATTAAGAGGGGAAGTAAGACCACTGAGCAGACAGGTTACTGAACAACAGGCCTATCTGTCTATGGCGGAGCTGAAAAACCGGGAGAGTAATCTTAGGATCAGAAACATCCCAGAACTAGAAAAGGAAGATTTGGCCGGTTTTTTGACAGCAGAAATATCCAAGTTCTGGGGTCTGGCAGAAGAGAAAGACTTCAAAATCGTCACCGCTTTTAGATTGGGAAGAGTGGCCAAGAAAGACAAACCAAGGGATTGCTTGATCATATTGAGATACAAGCAAGAAAAAGATAACATACTTGGCCTACATTTTAAAAACCCATTGGTGATACAGGGGAAGACAGCAGAAATCTTCAGAGACATACCAAAACAACTGTTGGATTTAAGAACTATATATAAGGACCTGGCAAGATTATTAAGAAACAACACAATCCCCTACAGGTGGGAATTTCCCCAAGGACTATCTTTTAATTTGAAAGGGAAGAAGGTGAGAATCAGAACAGCAGAAGAGCAAGAAAAATTCCTAAACGACTACGGGGAGGACCTTCGAAAAGGGACAGCAGGTACCTGGCCACCCCCCACGCCAGACACAAAAGATCCACCTCCAGACATAGACGATAAGGGAGACAATCCCACTGGCTAACAAGTGGATCCAGGATGTCTCTGCAGCTTTTTAGTTGGAATATTCATGGTGCAAATTCCCCTGAAAAAAGGAAAAGGATTTTCCATATTTTGAGGAAAGAACAACTAGACGTCATTTGTCTCCAGGAAACCCACGTGACTAGGCTCCACAGAAGAGTGCTAATAAACAAGCGACTAGGCCAAGAATTTATTTCATCAGCTAAAGAAAAGAAAAGGGGAGTCGTGATATATGCAAAGGAGAGCCTAGCACCAAAATTTGTGTTTAAAGATGAACAAGGAAGAATTTTGGCGATTGAGATACAATCACAAGGACAAAAATTTTTGATAATTGGAATTTATGCACCAAATGAGGGGAAATCTGAATTTTATGGGAAGCTGCATGAGACAATGCTGGACCACATGGACTATAACAACATCATTCTGATGGGAGATATGAATGGGGTTGTCTCCACACACATGGATAAGTCACAAAACCAAAATGTGACTAAAGATGGCAGACTACCAAAGACCTTTTTTGAACTCACAGACAATATGGATTTGATTGACATTTGGAGGACAAAGAACCCCTTAGGTAGAGAGGGAACATTCTTTTCTGAAGCCCACCTATCCTGGACAAGAATCGACCAAATCTGGATATCTGGAGGACTGGCACCTAAGACCAAAAAAGTAGAGATCTGCCCTAAAACTTGCTCCGACCATAACCCCTTGAAAATGGACTTGAGACTTACACCAGCTGGATCCTTCAGATGGAGAATGAATGACGCATTGTTTAGAGACCAGGAGATAGTGAAGAAGGCCCAAAAGACGATGAAAGACTACTTCGAATTGAATTTGAACACGTCGGTGGAAAAAAAAACAATCTGGGACGCAAGTAAAGCTGTCATGAGAGGGTTTCTGATACAGCAGAATTCTATTAAGAAAAAACTCTGGAATGGTAAAAAGGATAAGATTTTGGAAAGGATAAAAGACGGAGAGAAAAAGTTGAGACTAAATCCAAAATCAAAAGAAGTTTTGAGAGAAATAAAATTCCATCAAGCACAATATGCTAAATTGATAAACCAAGAAGTTGAATGGAAAATTAAACAGATGAAACAAAGATCATTTGAATCCGCAAATAAATGTGGGAAGCTGCTTTCATGGCAGCTGAAAAAGAGACAAAAACTGAACTTTGTTACCAATCTAGAGGTTGAAGGAGAATGTATTCAGAAACCAGAGGAAATTAGAAAGTGTTTCCAGAGATATTTTAAAAAATTGTTTTCCCAAGGACCCCAAGTGGAGACTGAAATAAATAATTTTTTAAAAAGCTATGGCCTACAAAAATTAACACAAGATAAACAAACTGACCTGAATTATAAAATAACCCAACAGGAAATCGAAAATGCCATTCAGCACATGCAACTAGGCAAATCTCCGGGCCCAGATGGACTTACCTCCAAATACTATAAGACATTAAAGGAATACCTGACCCAGCCATTGATGGAGGTATGCAACCAAATCATGGAAGGGAAGGGGGCACCAGAATCGTGGAAAGAGACATTCATCACTTTGATACCAAAACTGGAATCTGAAAAGACTCAACTTAAGAATTACCGTCCCATCTCACTCCTAAATGTGGATTACAAGATTTTTGCTGACATTTTGGCAAATAGATTGAAAAAAGTTTTAAATGGAGTTATTCATAAAGACCAAGCAGGCTTTCTCCCTGGTAGGCATCTGTCAGACAATACTAGGAACATCGTCGATGTTCTGGAACTTCTACAGACAAATTTGAATACGAAAGCAGTATTGATATTTGTGGACGCGGAGAAGGCCTTTGACAATATATCTTGGAAATTTATGAAGAAGAATTTGGAAGGGATGGGAGTGGGAAGGGCGTTTCAAAATGGTATAGATACAATATATTCAGAACAAAAGGCTAAATTGATAGTAAACAATGTGGTGACAGAAGAGTTTAAAATTGAAAAGGGAACACGACAGGGGTGCCCCCTATCACCCTTGCTATTTATTTCTGTCCTGGAGGTTTTGCTAAATTTGATTAGGAAGGATCAGCGGGTGGAAGGAATACAGGTCGGAGGAAAACAATATAAACTGAAGGCCTTTGCAGATGACTTGGTTTTGACATTACAGGAGCCGGTGTCCAGTACAAAAAGAGTATTGGAACTAATTTCTGAGTTTGGTCGGGTGGCGGGATTTAAGTTAAACAAACAAAAAACTAAGGTCTTGGCAAAAAATTTGACATCTTTAGAAATAGATGGGTTTCAGAGGGAAACAGAACTAAATGTTGTTAATAAAGTGAAATACCTGGGGGTTAACTTGACTGGGAAAAATTTGAATCTGTTTAAAGACAACTATGAAAAATGTTGGTCTGAAATCAAAAAGGATCTAGAAATCTGGTCAAGATTGAAACTTTCCTTGTTGGGAAGAATTGCAGCAGTAAAGATGAATGTATTGCCAAAAATGCTGTTTCTGTTTCAGACCCTACAGATCGTGGACAGAGTGGAATGTTTTGGAAAGTGGCAGAGGGACATTATGAAGTTTGTCTGGCAGGGCAAAAAGCCCCGAATAAAATTTAAAATATTAACAGATGCAAAGGAAAGAGGGGGTTTTGCCCTGCCGGACTTAAGGTTGTACTATGAAGCTGCATCCCTCTGCTGGCTGAAAGATTGGTTTTTGCTAGAAAACACTGATGTCCTAGATCTGGAAGGGTTCAATAATGCTTTTGGGTGGCATGCATATTTGTGGTACGACAAGGTAAAGTCTCATAAGTTGTTTAAAAACCATATTGTAAGGAAATCTCTGTTTTCTGTCTGGACTAAATACAAAGACTTATTCGAAAATAAGACTCCGAGGTGGTTATCACCGATGGAGGCTAAAGCCATAAAAATACTTAATATGGGGGGTGGCTGGGCAAAATACTGTGAAATAATAGAAAGAGTGGGTGACACTTGGAAGTTGCAGAGCTTCGAAAAATTGAAAGGGAAGGTGCGAGACTGGTTTCATTATGCCCAAATTTTAGAGATTTTTAAAAAAGATAAAAAAATTGGTTTCCAGGTGGAAAAATCAAAATTAGAACTAGAATTGCTTGAACCTAAGACGAAAGTGCTTTCAAGAATGTACAACTTGTTGCTTAAATGGAATACTCAAGATGAGACAGTCAAATCAGCCATGATAAAATGGGCTCAAGATATTGGATACAACATTATGTTTGAGGACTGGGAAAGGTTATGGACCACCGGTTTGAAATTTACGGCATGTAGTGCCTTAAAGGAAAATATTATGAAAATGATGTACAGGTGGTACATGACCCCAGTCAAACTTGCAAAGATATATCATTTGTCTGATAATAAATGTTGGAAATGTAAGGAGGCTGAAGGAACCTTTTACCACCTCTGGTGGACATGCCCGAGGGTGAAGGCCTTCTGGGAATTGATTTATAACGAGTTGAAAAAGGTATTTAAGTATACCTTTCATAAGAAACCAGAGGCCTTCCTCTTGGGCATTGTGGGCCAGAGGATACCCAAGAAAGACAGAACCTTCTTTTTATATGCAACGACCGCAGCAAGAATTCTCATAGCTAAATACTGGAAGGCACAGGAGCTACCCACACTGGAAGAATGGCACACACAACTGATGGACTATATGCAACTAGCCGAAATGACTGGCAGAATCCGAGACCTGGGAGAAGAGGCTGTGGAAGAGGACTGGAAAAAATTTAAGGACTATTTACAAAAACATTATAAGATATATGAATGTTAAAAATTTGCTAAGGTTTGAGGTAAATAGGCTTCAGTATTGAAATTCGGAGACGATAGAAACAAAGTTAATGATTGAGAAAGTTTTAATTTCAGAGTGAATAACTAGACGAAAATACAAAAACACAGGAAACAAGGTACTAATTTGCTGTTTACATTTATTATAAAGAATGCAGGGATGGAGGGGATGGGGAAGTCCAGTGGATGATGGAAAAAGATGTTGAAAGATGAATTTTTTCTTGTTTAATCTCTTTTTTTCCTGTAAAACTGCTTTTGTTGTGTTATTGATGATGGATTCAGATTCTGGAAAAAAAGCAATAAAAAATATTTAAAAAAAAAAAAAAAAAAAATAATTCTTGGGCAACTTCCCACTTACAATTATGCTGGATTTGACTGCCTTTTGGCCACTGTTCCCAAGCAGTCCAACAACACTTACATCTTACCCAGATCCTGTGAACCACCCAGTTGCTCCCCTCTACTCAGCTCCATGACTAATTGTTCTAAGGCAGAGCCATTTATTTTTGCCTCATTGTGACCTAAATGTGAATGTATTCAGCCAAAAGGAAGGCAGCTGAAGTCCCCCCCCATTTTTACACAATGGTTGCCTCCCTGATGGTTTTCTCCATCTCAAGATTACTCTCTTCAGTTTTGTTTTGTTTTTGTTTTTATCAGAGAAGTAATTTTATGTCCCCTGCATTATATTACTTTTGAGGCCCAGTATTTTCAGTCACAGCAATTCTATGGAGGAATTTATTCTTCTTCTAAAGTTTAGCATAGAATCATAGTTTATTGCACTTGATATGATCCTTGGGGTTTGGAGTAAGGCCACCTCCAGTAAACTATTCCTTTTCCTTTCTATAGAATTTATATCCATAAAGATTACCTTTCCCATCCATTTCTGACTTTGTTTGCTTGGTTACTGATATGCTTACTATATCCATGTTGTAGTTGTTAACTACCAGGCATGCTCATTCCAGCTTGTTGTGGAGATTCCTAGCATTAGTACATAAACACATATATGTTAATTGTCAGGAGCCTGTCCTACACTCGAGTAGGACCCTGGTAGAGACACATGCCCAACTGGCATGTTCTCTCCCTCCTGGTCGACCATTCAGGAGCTTCAAAAGCTTTCTTCAGCCCAAACATCACAGCGACTGATGCCAACAGACATCAGCACACTCAGGGATCCGCAGATTTCACAGTTGCGTAACAGACCTCAGCAACTCAGCATTTTGGCTAATCTACTTTATTTACATATAAACACACACGGAGCACTGCAACATGGCTCCCTCTGTCTCTAGCATCAGACAGCAAAGAGAGAGAACAAAGGACAATAGTCCCACTTCATGGAACAGAGTAACACAAACATCCTGTCTCTGTCACTTCCCACTCTGTGGAGTCAAAACACACACCATCATGTGATAGACAACAATCCCATGACTGCAGTCATGGAGCAGGAATCTTAACATTAATTGCATGCCTCTGTGGAGTTTCCTCTTCCAATGCCCTTTTTGAGTGAACATTTATTTACATACTGATGCACACCACCTCAATCTCTGAGTGGTGTGAGATTCCAGAGTCCCAGCTATTTACCTAGGGTTCGTGTTTCATTTGGGAAGGAGGCACAACAGAGACACAATGGTGTCTTTATGATATATGCTTTATTTATACATATATATAACCTGAAGGTTTTACAGCATTAGCACTCCAAGAGGGTCTTGTTCCTCTCAGCTTTGGATTCGAACAGACATCAGACATTGTTGTCTGACTCTCTCTTCAGCTTGCTGCTTTTCCCTCTAGGTCATAACACTTCACTCTCCACTCTAAGACTTTGTCCTTCTAATTATCTCCGAGTTGAAGGAGGGCTCCCACCATTTGTCATCTTGCACAGAGCCCCCTTCCTTTGTTCTCTTAATGATCTCTCTTAACCATCATCCAGGAAGCCAGCATGGCTTATATGTTAATATTTGTTGGATCCAGGGGTTTAGGAAGCTAGCCGGACTTGGATAGCTTTTAACACTTGCTGGATGCAGGGATCAGAAGGGTCTGACATGCAGTTCACACACACACACCCCAAACTCATAACGATAACTTTTGTTTTTGCATATTCACACATACAAGCAAAAACCACAATGGCAAAACTACTCCTCTCAATAGGTAAGATATTAAGCCTAGAGACAAAACAGCAGGCGGAAGCATAACACAACTCAATCTGTTCTCTCTTGCAATGCATGCTCTTCTTGAAAATAAATATCCCCCCTTCCTCCTTCTCCTCCCTACCTCCCAAATTATCCAAACCGAATCGACATTTGGTCCAACACCATTAATACTTAAATCTCAACAGCTACAGCTGACTGAACCAAGAAATTGCTTGACATATTTGCCTGCACTGTCTATGAAACTGATTATCTTGTGCAGTAAGGAGAACTCTAAATTATCAGTAATCCACTGGATTTCTTTGCTTCTTCCTACATACAAATAGAGAGGGGGGGAGGTTTTCTAAAATCTATGCATGTTTACAATATATTTATTTCATGCAGTACTCTGATTCAATTACACAGCCTGATATTATAATAAAAAAAGGAATTACATGCTCAACTAATTTATATCCCTACAGCAATGACAGTAGCTCTAAAACTCTAAAGCAGGGGTTGAGAACATTTATCTGCCCCAGGGTTGCATTTCCTTCTGCAGGCCTCATGCCAGAGGTGGAAAGGTCCAGAGTAAAAGTGAGCTGTGCAATTAATGTAACCTTTGCCTCTGTAAAGTTTTTTTTTTTTTTTTTTTTTTGGTGGATGTTAGAAATGAGGTCTCATGCTGCTTTCAGTACACTCATCGGAAAGAAACACATTCCTTCTAGTCTTTGGGGGATCCCTGAGCTCCCTCTCAGGACAACTTCACACCCAGTTAATGGGGCCCAGTTGATCTTGGTTATCAAACAACACACTGCAACACAACGACTTGTTCAAAGCAGATTGGAGAGAAGGACACTGAGGTATGGTGTATAAACATACAGAGTTTCATTGTGTTTCACGAGTTGAGCATGCACAGTCAGAGGCACCGACAAGCTCCATGGAGCTTACTCCCAGGAAACCAAGCACAGAATTGCAGGCAGGGTGATCCTAATAAACTGAGTATTGTGCTATACACTGCTATGTGGATCAGTACAGCTGCCTGCATTTTTGGACATTCTTTGGGGGGGTGGCTGAGAGGGCTCCTGTGATCCAACATTTACCACTCCACCAATATTCACACCAGAAGTGCTCATGCCGCCATTGTGAGTAGTATCACCTTGAACTGCTAGTCACTGGAACGTTCCTTGCCTAAGTTGCTTATAAGTCTCAAGACAAAATAAATGCATGCAAACTTATGAAAGGTACTCTAGACTGATTTTCCGTGGTTTGCTTGGATCTGGAACCCTGTCCTTGTTGGCGAGTCCTTTGGCAAAAGGCTTATATCTCCTGTGCCTGGGGACCCTGGCCCCAGAGCAAGACAGGAGCACTGAACTTAATCTGACTTCTTTCTGAGTTAATATGTACATAGGTTCGCAGAGTATTTTGCCAGAAAGCCATATAGGCGGTCAAGAGAGGGGTGCAAGTTTTATGTTCCCTGTGCATCTTACATCTTTTTTAATGGACGTGATCTCTAAGGAATCAGTAATACCTGTGAGGCATCTGATCAAGGCCTGTATTTTAAAATGAGCTTAAAGATTTGCAAATGTTTCATGCCAGGCAGAAAAGCAGCTGGCCAAGTACTTTGGCAGATGTTTATCCTCCTGGACAAGGGCCCCCCTGATTTATAGCAGAAGCAGGAGACAAAATTCTCAAAGTTGTAAAAGGGAATTACAGGCTGGGAGCAAAGGTTATACTGACCCTACATATTACAGAATACAATCAAGCTGCAAAAACACTAATTAAGAGTTGGTAAATAGTAAGATTTATTGTTTAACAGAAAATAATACCATGTGCCTCCCATTAGAGACTAGCCACATTTTCCTAAGGTTAAAGGGCAAGAGCTAATGGGAAAAGCAGCTGGCCGGGAAAGGGGGGGTGTAAACTGAAGAGGTTTTACTTTGAAAATGCCTTTTCTTCTAAAAAGCTATCTATGTTAATGTATGAGATTTGTTGGCTTAAATGTAATTATGCAAAGGATTTAGAAAGTAAGAAATGTTAGATTCTTATGTTAGATTCTTATTTCATTGATGGTGTGTGAGAATGTGAACCCAAGATCTCTGTTTAGACAAAAATTTAATACCATGAGCCATCTGTTTTAGCCATCTATTTTGGAATGGAGGGGAAAAGGGGGCAAAAGGTGATCTGGTTATTAAGGTGCCTTGTCGAGGCAAATGTAAGATATATGGCTACTTGTCTGCCATTTATGGATAGAAGGAAATATAGCTCTTTGTCTCCCATAAAAGGTAATAGGAAATGGGTGTATCTTTTATGATTGGTTCTAGCAAACAGCCAATAGGAATTTCAACCAGGCTGATTGGACAGAGGCAGCCAAAGGAGGAGCAAGGGGGCTGGGCTGAGGAAATATAAGTGCTGACCATCAGGGCTGGAGTGGGCAGAGCTTTGGTAACCATATACCACTGTGCCTATCATTTATTTGTCTGACAAATAAATTATTATTTTAATTTCTCTATTGCTGTGTTGAATATTTCATTCCAGCTAAGCGTTAACCACAAGCAGGGTGCTACACCTGTGGAAAGTAAGGTAATGTCTGTGGTTGGTGGGTTGGTTCACTTCAAAAAGCAATAAAAGCATTTTCAAAGGAAAAGAAATAGCACACATTATGGCTACTTTTTACGCCTCTGAATGCCAGCTGCTGGGATTGGCAGGTGGGCAGAGTGTTCTTGCACTCAGGTCTTGCTTGCAGTCTTCTCAAAGGCAACTGGTCTGCCATTATGAGAACAAGATGCTGGAATAGGTGTATTATTGGCCGGATCCAGCAGGACTTGTCTTCTGCTGTTATGAGGATGAATAGCTCTCGTGATCTTCGTACATAACACCCCTAAGTAGGAGCGTGGTGGGCAAAACAGCTGATTCATCTTGCCTCAAATCACCCAGAAGTCTCCATTTCTTTCTCCTCCTCCTCCTCCTTTCCCTTTGCCTCCCAGTTGTCTGCAGTGCCCCTGATGGTGCAGGTGCTGGGCAGAATAAGAACATTAAGAGAATATCTCCCTAGAGGAACAGGACTGTTCCCTGGGGACTGGCATGCCGAGCTAATGCTCTCTGTGTTGAGTTGCTGAGTCAGTGCTCCTCCCTGGGGATCATCCCCTCCCTCCCTCCCCCGTGCCTCACTTTCCCCTCTCGGAATGATTCTTTCTGCTCTCTCCGCCTGCTCAGTGGCCTTTGCTGACTGTCTGCTGAATTTTATCAGCCCAGGTCACTCGAGCGAAACCTGACCAGCTTGAGCAGCGGGGAAGCTGTAAGGCAGCAGGCAAAGTGAGTTCAGTGATCTCTACGCTGCCACCACCCCTGTCACAGCAGACTCAATGTCACCCGCTTAATATCCCTTCCTTTCTCCAGATACAGAGAGAGAGGGGGAGAGATTTATTTGGCCTTTAGGGCTGAGGCAAGCAGCAAGTAGCTGGCTCCAGAAGGCTTTGGCTTAGAGGCGAGTGTCTCTAGCAGTGACAAAGCATTACCAGAGGAGGAGTGCAGAAAATTGCAATAGGAGAACACTAAAAGAAGCTGACCCTGGCCTGAGAATATGTATCATGAGGTTAAATGCAAGGGAAGTTTCAGTGGCTAGCTGGTCAAGGTGAACTCAGAATGGAGGCAGAAGCACTCCTAATGTGAACAGTGGTATAGCAGTAAATGCTGAAGTGCAGGGAGCCCCATAGCCAACCCCCCAAAGAATATTTAAAAATGCAGGCAGCTGAAGTCACACACAGAGAGAGTGGGGGGGGGGAGAGAGAGAGATTATTAGTGCACAGCCTAATACTTAATTTATTAGGATCACCATCACTGAAATCCTGTGCTTGGTTTCCTGTGCATAAATGTCACCTTGGTGCATCTGACTGCATATGCTCAACTCGTGGAATGCAATGCAAACAATCTTGGAAGGAAGTGTTACCATATAAACTGCTAGTGTGAAGAAGGAACCCCATCAAAAAAAAGGAAAGCTGTATCCAGCCTCTGCTTTATGGTTTCCCTTATTCTTTAATTTCTTCTATGCTAGTCTGTCACAAAGAAATCTCATTCATTTGCCAGAATACAGAGGGTTTGTGAATTACCCTGGTTCTGACACATAATATCATTGTGCCCACTTTGAAAAAAATGCCCTGGAGCAGCACTTCCCTTCACCACTAGAACTTGATCTTTCACATATCTGAGATAGGTATAAGACTAGGCATTTAGATCAGCTTTTGATTAGAATAAACAATTTACTCCGTTCTGCTTTGTCGTTGTTCCATGAGGTGGTTTTATCCCATGCTCAGCTCCGCTTTGAAGAATTTGTGAAATAAATTTCAGAACAATCACAAACAAGAATCCAGAACCCCCACATTTGGATGCCTTTTTACTTTTGAGCATATTGCGTTGCATCTTTGTGAATTTCAGTCCACATTCTGCCATCTGCACACATTTCAGAAAGGTGGCTGAAATCTGTGCATTCCTGGAATTAAGACATTTGTTATGCTTTTCTTTTCAATGCAATGCAGACTTCTAAAAGATTATCTGGTCTAGAATCTCTGAAATCACTAGTTTGCTTGAAACAGAGTATTGAATAATTTGGTGAAAACAAAGATTGGGGCCACCTGGTCTCCTGATGGTTGCAGGCCCCTCCAGATCTTTGGCAGAAGGGTGGGAAAGGAGTCTCGCTTGCATTATTTCTATGCATGTGTGAAGGTTGTTGGTCTGACACAGAAATCAAAAGAGAGCCATTTTAAAATCAGAGGCAGATCCTAGCCCAAGTGTGCTTTGGCCCTCCAGATGCTGCTGGACTACAACTCCCATCATCCCTTGCCATTGGCCATGCTTGCTGACCAATGATTTTCCACATCTATCCTAGCCAATGTGAATTGCCCATTCATATAGCAGCCATGGGGAAAGCCAGAAAGAAAAAGCCTTTAGAACCACATGTGCAAATTCCTTACAGCTACAGAGAAGGGGATGATTATTACTCTGTCTCTAGAGCTGCTTTAGTCTGTTGGCTCATTAATAGGTGGAATGTATTAGTACCTGTCAAATGAAGGGAGAGCTACCTCATTGGGTGAACAGATGAAAACACATTAACTCCCACAAAGGGGAAAGAGGTGGCGATTAACTGGTGGAGATGACAATATGAAATGTCAGAGGTACAGGCAGTGAGCACAACTGTTCATTATTATATTAACAGCCTTAATTTTCTGCTTTTAAACACTGATACCCTGTCAGTTCAATTAGACAGCATTTGAGTGTCTTTAATTTAGATCAATATATTGCTGCATCTGGAGTTCTTGCCTCGTGGAGCCGCCTCATGCAGTGAGACACCAACTGGCCTTAGGGAGTTCTCTTTTTTCAAAAATCATCTTTTGTCCTTGGGCTGGAAGGTGGTTTGGCAAGAAAGGTTTTTGGATAATGATACACGATCCTATTTGAGGCAAGGCTAATCAACAGTGATTTGTGAAATTCCCACAGAGGGAGAGACATGAGGGAGTGTTTTGAAAGGTCTCGAAAGATCAGACCAAGGTAAAGAGCAATCTAATCTATTTAGCAAATGACATTACAGGACACTTGGAAAACAGAGGGGGTGGGGAGAGAAACTTTCCCTCATGCTGGGTAATTACAGGGGATTAGATTCTGATCTTGGTAATACCAGTGTAAATCAGCTTGCACCACTGAACTTTACTCGCCTTTAGGCTGGTGAATGACCAGAGCTAGGCTACAGCCTATCAAGAAATAACAACAGCACAGAATTTTTTGAACAGCTTGTTAATGCAATTACTTTGGAGGCGAGGTACTGGGAAGAGTTGTTGAAATCAAGAAGGTGGCCATCAGTAAGGCAGGATTTTCTCTTAAATACACCATGCCTACCCTCATGGTTCACAGTATGTAAATAAATAAATATATGGGTATTAATAATAGGGAAGGAGGTTTCAGCTAGAGAATAAGATAAACTGCTTACTTGTAAGAGCTGTTTGAGAAACAGTCTTGGGAGGTGCAGGGCTCTCATTTCCCAGAAGTACTAAAGCAGAGGCTGCGCAGATATCTGTCAGGGCTCATAAAAGTTGTAAGTACGGGTTTGGACCAAATGACCTGCAAGGTCCCTTTCAGCTCTCCAGCTCTTTGATTCTAAATTCAAGATTGATTTCTAAGAAGGGTTTACAGAATCTTTCACTGCAAGTCCCCCCAACTCTTCACTCAATATGAACCTTTCTGTGGGCACCTAACTTTCTTTTAGATAAGAGACACTGGATGGCAGAGGTTGTTCCAAGGAGGGGGCACAGTCAAATAGTGAAAGAGAAAGTGATGGGGATGCTGTGCTTCAAAGGCTGGAAACTTGTCCCCCTGTTTTCATGTACCATGGTTGGCCCCATTTCTTGTAACATATAGGAGCGAGCTCTGCCACACTAATACCTTGCTCAAAACATTCAGGAAGTTTTAATTTTATTATAAGACATCACCAATGAAAATACTGAACAAAACAAAATCACTACCCGAAGGAGTCTCAAAGTGGCTAACATTCTCCTTTCCCTTCCTCCCCCGCAACAAACACTCTGTGAGGTGAGTGGGGCTGAGAGACTTCAAAGAAGTGTGACTGGCCCAAGGTCACCCAGCAGCTGCATGTGGAGGAGCGGAGACGCGAACTTGGTTCCCCAGATTACGAATCTACCGCTCTTAACCACTACACCACACTGGACACAGTGCTCTGGATGTGGCCAAAACACAAAATAGAGTGGAACTATTATTTCTCATGATCTAATTGTTGACGCTGTTGATCTGATTTTGCCCTGCTGACCTGACAGCTCAACTTTTGCTCCCCTGGCTTCAAGTCTCCAGCTTCCAAGCGACACATGAGAAAAGAAGCAGGAGATGGCTGATTTTCAGTGCTATTGGACTCTGGCAAGTACTTCCTGTATTGGTAGTAAGCCAGATATCACATCCTACACCCATCTCTGACCTAGAAAACTAAAGACACCTTAATCATGCTTTCATGACTGACCTGAGTACTTATAAGTCTGGATCCTATTGAAAATGTGACCTTATATTAGAGGGAGGACCAGCCCTTGTAATCATATTAAGACTTCCTGTATCAGCGAATTATGAGGCATCAATTACTAGATATCAGCCTCACCCACAAATTAATAGACATCATTTCTCATCCTGCCAGAGAATCAGCATGACGAAGGAGAAAAGTACAATATTTCCCATTCCCCCTTAACCCAATTGCCTCCACTTAAGTGGGTGCATATGTATGCTAAGACTGCCAGCTGAAAGCTACCAAAGCTCAAGGCGAAAAGCCTCACTCTAAATTCTGGACATATCATGGGCAAAGATAGAGTGAGGATGTAGTAAAGGAGGATGTTGAAAACAGCAGGGGTCTTTCAGCACTGCAGTTGCTACCTTTCAGTTCAGCCAGTTTGGGCATTTTGTTACGGAGATAGATTGGGGAGAGAGGATGAGTTAGGTGTCAGTAACTGAGATTCAGTGTCTGTCATGTACAAACGTAAACATTATTTATTGTTGGAGGCAGTAGATATGGGAACTCACTCCAAGCTCCCTGCTGCCTGCTTTAGCAAAAAGTGCCATTGGTCTCCTCAAGGTGTATGGAAATTTTAAAACCAAAGTTAGGAAATGGGTTTAGAGGTGGAAAATGTGGTGTGCACCTACATACAGGGAAGACCTCTTTAGGTGTTGCACCAGCTTCTTCAGTGAATACATTGCGGGGGGGGGGGGGGCGTTGAAGTGGTAAAGTTACCACTTCTCTGCTACCATTCCCCCCACCCCAAATTGACATTCTTGTAGCCTGCCACAAGTTGGAGGGTGACCTTGGGTATTCACGAGGGGTCTGAACGTGTGTTACAGCCTTGGTTTTACATTACAACCTTGGTTTCACCCCCAGTTCATAAAGTGCAACAGGAACTATGATGGGGTAGGGCTAGCAAACACATCGTAACAGTTGCTCTGTGTTTCATTCAGAGACTCCAGCTTGCGAGGGTGATTGGGGTGGGCAACATCGTGTGTGTGACATTGCAATGTCTTGACATTGTGTCTGCCACTGTTGGGAGGCTGCGACAGAAGGAGGAGAATCCAGCCACTGGAGCCACACCATGGTCAGCTCTGCACCTCACCCCTGTGCTTTTTGGACATGGGGGGGGGGCTAGCTCCTATCCTCCAAATATAGAGGAGCCCCAAAAGGGCTCAGCCCCCAGGAGCTGGTGCCCCTGGCCTTGTTTGTTAGTTTAACTACTGCTTAACATTTTTGGCAAAAACCCATAAGTGGTTTACAGGAATTATAAAACTCAAAACACATGAAACACTAAGGATGTGCAATGACTGTTTTGGGGGGCTGACCGTGAATAGGGTGATTTGGGAGCATGGTATGAATTAACCGCTCTACTGAATTGGATCAGAGCCCTCACAAAGCCTCATATTCCTACCCTCATGGCTGTGATTTGTAGACTGCCATTTAATTTTATTTTGATTTTACTGTGATTTTGAGCTGTGTTTTAATCAATCGTTTGATTTTGTGTTTTTAATGTATTATATATTTTGTGTTAGCCGCCCTGAGCCTGGCCTTGGCCGGGGAGGACGGGGTATAAATAAGAAGTATTATTATTATTATTATTATTATTATTATTATTATTATTCACTCTGTATTTTGTACTTTATCTCTCTTTATTGCTCTAGTTTTCCTATATCTCTGTGTTTCTCTAGGTCCATGGGCTTTGGAAGAAGTGAGGCTGTCAAGAATGTTGCCTTCAGAGCACTGGGCTATTATTTGTTAAAACCCAGCTGTGGAAGATTTTAATTTTTAAAAAGTTTAAAACTACATTATCGGTGTTAGCAACAAAAAAACAAACCAGAGCTCTTCAGAATTATACAGGCAGCATTTTTGACAACCTCATGTTGTAAGGCCTGTAATGAGAGGCCTGTAACACCTGTCGGAGGACACCAATACCAGAAAGAAAAGGGTTTTCTTTCTGGTGCAAAGCTGCAAAGTTTTTTTAAAATTTGCATGCAAAAATACATACTCCTTTACCAACTTTTAATTATTTTAAGGCAATAAAAACAGCAAGAGACAAACTCCCTCCCAGCATGAGACTGTTGAGGGAAGTGAATTCCTTTTACTCCCAGCACAAAAAGCCCTGGACCTATTTGTCTGCAATTTGATGGGCTTAATCTATACTAGAGGGGTTCCTGTGCCTGTAAATTTCATCCACTTTGGCCCAGAGATGAAAAGTTATAGCCATTTTAAGATTTTCTATTATACTGAATGGGGAAACATGGAGCGGCATTTTAAATAGCAATTTGCTGTCCTTTCATGATACCCAAAATCAGATGCTTGAGGAGGTCACCTCACTCTGCCTAATGGCAGGCTATAAATGCCCTTAGCTTATTTATTTAGATGTTTTTGACTCTAATGCAGAATATGCTCCAGGTGTTTCTATTTTCAAACTAGGGTGAGATGTTTATTTATTTACTTACTTATGTCGATCACTTGCATTATTTGACTTCCACCACAATATGTTATCGAGGCCTCTTAATTTCCATTTCCTGCTCCTTTTATTTTCTCTCTCAGTCTCTCTCATTATTTGTGGCAAGAGAAAGATGGAAAGTAGCAGGAAACATGCCTCCATTGATGTTTTGCTGTGTTGCAAAGGCCAGGATAAATAAAATCTCCAGCAAAGGATCATGCGGTGGGTGTGTGGGGATGGAGGCAGAATAAATCATGAATTTTAAAATACGGAAAGGCAGAAGAAAGTGCTCTGATAGCCTTGGACAGAAATACTTAAGCACGAGCAAAACCAAGACAACAAAACCTCAGAGACGGAACCCTTGAAAAATGTATGTTTCAAAATTGCTGCCAGCTGCAGTGATACTGGCTAGTTGGCAGCTGCCCAGCTACTTTGGGCTAATAGAGCTTGTGGCTCTGTGTGTGGGCAGCAGCGCTTAATCCCTCCAGGCACTAGGGAATGGGCACTCAGCCTGGACAGCAGCCACACAGTCTCCTGGACTTCGCTGAGTATTATGGAACACAGGACCTGTCATCTTGTATCAGAGGAGTTCTTCATTTAGTTTAGCATCCCTTGCCTGGCAGTGGTCAGTATTGTACGCTTCAAAGAAAGGAGCAAGGGCACCCACTGTGAACAATGATGAAAGAATGTCATCATGTGACTGGCTAGGCTGCAGCTTGGCAAGGTGGATGAAGGGACCAGCAGAGGCCTCAGTTTGCAAGCTTGGCCTGACCTAAATCAGATGACAAAGAAGTCGAAGGTGGAGTGAGGATGTCTAGTTCTAAACTATATGCTGAGAGAGCAGCCTCAAAGCCTCTCCTAATATAGTCTTTACAATTCTTCTAATCTGACAATTAAAACACTGTTTGTGGCAGCCAAGGACCTCACATTCAAGGCATTGCTGAGTTTGAGGTTTGGGTCAAGAGATGGATTCATTGTGATAAGTGCAGGTACAGTTTTCTACAAGAATCTGCGTTGTTGAACAGCAGAGATTTTGACCTAATCTGAATCACATTCTCCAGATGTGGGAACATATTTGCAAAGCAGGAGTAGAGAACATGGTTCCACCAGATGTTTTGGATTGCAACTTCCATCACCCATGAAAATTGGCCACACTGGTTGAGGCAAATGGGAACTGTAGTCCAAAACAGGCTATTCCTTCTATAAAGGTTTGGCTTTTTTTTTTTTTTTTACATCCCTGTAATCTCTGCCTTTGCTGCAGAATTATGATTCCTTGTCCGCATGAATGGCATGAATGTGCACAGTTTATGGTGCCTAAGTATGAGATTTCTAATCCTAGCTGCAGTAAGCAAAAACATCAAAGGAATATGCTTCAAATGTCCTGGCATGTAGATAACTACTCATTTACTGCTGCCCTAAATGCACTGGGTGTTTTTTTTAAAATAGTTTCCATAGGCAGGGAGTTTAGACATGAAGGAATCATGTAATCAACCCACCTTACATTCTGAAGTGGAACATCTATGGTGCATTTAGGTAATTTTAGGCTCTAGACTTAATGGCTTTCCGCCCCCAATCTGGACTTAATGGTCTTACATGGCCCTGCTCTTTAGAGGGTAATGTGTATCATTTCAATTATTTCAAATTATCATTCCTCCACCCCCTCCCCTTCATTAGGTGGGAGTGTGTGTTGCATCACCAACTTTAAAATGTAGTGAGACAACCCTGTGAGAAATGGCCAGTTCCCCTTCCATCCTCTTGGGCAACCTGTCATCTTTTTAACACTTTGCTTCTACTTGTCCACTCTGCAGCTGAGCTTTTTATTTTTCCTTCCTCATCCGGTGATCAGTGGTTATGATGGATTTATGCTTTGGGTTTAGTTTACCTCACCTATGCTGGCCCCACCTCCTATCTCTTCCTTAACCCTCTGTTGCTGTTGGTTTGAAATACTGCTTTTACTAATGCACATTTAAGTAGTTTCCTCTAAGTTGTAATGACTGGAACCCCATTTTGAACCCCCACCCCTTCCTCAACACCCACTCTTCTGCTTCCATGTTTCATCTCTGAATCTATATCAAGGCATATAGTTGTTGCTACTGTGAACGCTATCTACTTGGAGAAAGTACATTTGCCACCCTTACCACCTCCATGCCTTTACCTTTCAACACAATAGTTCAGAGAAATTCTCTCTTCAGCTCCAGCTTGAGCATCAGCTGTGAAGTGAAGGGGAGGTGGGGTCGGATTGGGTAGCAAAAAGGACCCTGTCAGCTTTGGGAAAAGCACAACTGAGAGGAGCTGAAAGTGGCTTTATATTCCAGCTGCTTGTGCCTAGTATCTCCATTGCTTGGTGGGTGATTTGGGTGGAAACAAACCATCTTAAACCATAGTTAAAGAGGTGCCTGCATTTGCACATAGCACCAAGCCATAGTTAAGGTCCATATGCCAACAACATGCCATGGCTTGTTTTTGCAAACAAACCATGGTTAATAAATCATAGTTAAGGCACTGTATGGGCTTAAGACATTACACTAAGCCATGGCATATTAAATAATTATTATTTAAACAACGGTTTACCGTGTTGTGCAAACCAGGTCTATAAAAAAAACACACAGGACTTAACAAATTGTTTACATAAGTAGTGCTTAGTCTCTTGGTTTCCACTGTACCTCTGCCTTTCTCCTCTGAGAGAACCAGATTGGAGTGTAAAGATTACAAAGGAGTCCTCTGGGGGGCAATGAAGGAACAACTATTTTTTAAATTTTTTAAAACAAATGCACTTTAGGGCTTTTATCAACAAAGCATTGTGTCCATTAGGAAACAAATTAAGTCATTCTTCAGGCAGCCTAAGTGCTGTTTCCATGCCAGAATTAATGCTGGCTACATGGTGGATGCTCAAGGTTCCTTCCCTCTTCTTCTCTGCACCCAGAGATTAGAGCTACTTTTAGTTTCCAGAGGGGGAATTAATCAGCATCGCTCCTTTGCAGAGCTCCTGAAATAGAAATCACAAATCAGGGTGGCTGGGAAGGAGCTTGTGAAGTGACACATGTGAAATTATGTTGTACTTTGCTTGGTGCATGGAGGTGGGGCAGGGGAAGAAGTCTGACTGCAGGGCAGCCTCCATCAACTGTGGCTGGTCAGCTGTTGGAGCAGCTGACTACATCCCTTACCAGACTGGGCTGAGAATAGAAAGAAAGAGTTGCAAATGGATATATATATATATATATATAAATAGATGTAATCATCTGAAAGCACACATCCTTTTAATCATAAGAAGAGAATTGTGTTGGAGGTAAAAGGGTTGTATTTAATGTGTTTTAAAAGGGATATAATCAAAGTGTAGTCCCAAGCAATTAGTAACTGTGATCCTAATCCTGACTTGTGGTTAAGAAGGCCCAGGAGGCACCTGTGCGCCTCCACACTCCACTTGCAATGGATATCTTACTGCAAGCTTCTATTCTCTCCAAGCTCTTGCAAAACTACAGCTAAGAATCACCCCTGCCTGCTTCCCTCCCCTCTCCACTGAAAATATGAGGCAGTGATGTGCACATTGCATAAGTTGTGCATTATACAGGGTTGGACCCCGGAGATCTGCCACATGGAAGTGCAGCTGAGGTACTCTCAGAGGGCATGTTATTAGCACCCATCAGTGGCAGAATGCATTTCGGTGCACAGCAGGTACAGAGGTTGCCCTCACACACACACACTGAGGGGGAAAGAAGTGAGCTATATAGCAGGGCTGGAGAGCCTGAGGGCAGCATTCTGTCCTGGACAACCTTCTGAGGGCCACATGCCAGTGGTGGTCTTGGCCAAAGGCAAAAGTGGCAGTACCCCCCCAAAAAAGTTCTTTTTTTAACAGTAGGCTAGTTTCTAATAAACATACTCCTCTCTCTATCCCTCATCCAGGCAAGCAAGAGATGTTATCGGAGTTCAAAGATGCATTCCAGCCAGGCAAAAACATTCGGGGTGCAAAGCAGGGCCTGTGAGGAGTATTACCAGGGGTGGGGGAGAGGATGTGTGGCCAGATACAGAGTCCCTCACCCCTCATTTATATAATAAGAAAAACCCCAGCTTTGTGTCAATGCATAAGGTCATTGAAATTCACAGTATTTAAAAGTGCTTAATTTGACCGTATTACACCATCTGTATTTTTTTCCAAATTCAGGGCTTGAGTTACAGGAGGCAGTTTGGCTGCTGACTCATCCTTAAAGGCCACAAAAGCCTTTCTTCTGGTCAGTTAGGTAACATTAGACTCTGAAGTTAATAGCAGTAGCAGACAGCATGGTGGAGCTCAACCTCCCGCAGCTGAGTCAGTGCTGCTTACTGGGAAGGGGTATGTGGGGGATGAGGCAGAGGGGCGGTCAGCGTGGGGCAGATGGCCAGGTTGGTTCTGCCAGTATGTTTGCACCATGCCAACCTCCCCTCCACTTTGCCCCTCACTCTCTCCTTCCTGGCAAGCAGCAGCAATTCAAGTGTTAAGAGGTCATGTGAGTGCAGCTACCCCACCCCAACCTCCATTCTGGTTAGCAGTAAAAACACATGGCTTCCTCTGCACTTACTGGTCTCATGGCAGGAGTTTTTTGGAAGGTAAAGTGTCTTGCTTCTGTCATACATTCAAAGCGCTGTGAAACCTCTTTAAACAGGCCTGGCTTCCCCAGAGAATTTGGGAGCTGTTGTTTGTTATGGGTGCCGAGAGTTGTCAGGAGACCCCTTTTCCTTTCGCAGAGCCAGAGTTTCCAAAGTGATTCAACCAACTCTTCCTGGTGAATTCTGGGAACTGTAACTCTGTGAGGGAAACAGAGGTCTCCTCACAACTCTCAGCACTCAAACTATGGCTCCCAGAATTCTCTGGGGGAAGCCATGACTTTTTAAAGTGGTACCAGAGTGATTTAAATGCATGCGGTGAGTCGGACTCTGGTTACTGGAAATAAACTTTCTCCATCCCTGTTTTTAGCTGGTTCCTTTAAAATAGCAAGGATGGCACTCCCTGAGCATCTCAACTAACCAGGCCTCCTAATAGTTTGGAAGCATTGACCTCTCCCTAAAGCAGGGACAGTTTACATGAGAAGTAATAGGAAGGAGAGAGTAGTCCGCTTCCCTCTGCCATCCCTCACTGCTGAAGTGATGAGGGCAGTTGTTTGCTTTTCCCAGCCTTGAGTGCACAATGGCATCAATCAGTACGTCTCTGTCCCACTGCCATGCCCACTTGGCCATTCTTTTGTGCTGTATTTCAATCCTGTTGACAGTTTGTCATCTAGCACAGGCCCCAAATATCCATCTTGCTTCTGAGGTGTCATTCTCCAGCCAGCCCATCGCTGCTGTTCCTGGCGCTAGCAGGGAAGGAGATTGATGGGCCAGTGTCAGCCTGCCTGACTCTAAACTCCCCCCACCCCAGTTTCCTGGTGAAAGAATCTCTCCTGCTCAGCTTCCCCAGCCCTGTCAATCTTCTCTGCATTACTACTGGAGGCTTTGAGGGGTGGGGAGGAGGAGTGGAAAATCTGAAGTCAGGGGATAGCTCAAGCTGTTCTTACCAGCCGTGGTGCTTCTTCTTCATCGTCATCATTGGGGACATTGAATCCTATTCCACTGGGAATTCAGAGCGGGAAAGAGGCTGGCATGCCTGCTTGCTTCTACATGTTGTGGACTTGGGAACTTCATGGTTTGTAATTCCAGAGACACTGAGAACAAACGTAAGGACACACTTGGATTTCAGAAATTGCTCCCGCAGGATGTAGGGATGGCCACCAGTCTGGATCACTTTAAAATAGGATTAGACTGTCCTCTGGAGGATAAGTTTACAAAATACGAAATACTTTATTGTCACTTGTACAACTTGTATACACTGAGATTACACTATGAGTTACTACTAGCCATCACATATATGTTGTCCACCCAAACTCAGAGGCAGCAAGGCACTGAATACCAGTTGCTGGCAGGGCTTTTTTTCAGCCAGAACTCACCAGAAGAACTCAGTTCCGGCACCTCTTAGGTGGGCACCATTGCCATTATAAGAGAACAAGGGAGGCATTCATTGTGAGTTCCTGCACCACTTTATCTAGAAGAATAGCACTGGTTTTGGGGAATCACAAGTGTGGAGAGTGTTGTTGTGTTCCATTCCTGCTGGCAAGCTTCCTGTGAGCATCTGGTTGGCCACTATAAGAACAAGATGCCAGAAAGAAAGAGTTAAAAGAGAGAGAGAGAAGCCCTTTGTTTCCAGCAATAGTTAATTCATTGCTAATTCATTCATGCCACAGAAAGCATGGAAAGTGTAAGTTAAGGCATCCACCACTCCATCTATGCAGTTATTTTCTGCAATAAGCCGGTGGGATGTAGTCAGGAGTGGCAAGTGGGGAGGGGGGCTGCTGCAACTGCAGTCGGTATGAATGCAGCGGTGGAGCCAATTCAGCATCCCCACCGCTGCATTCACACCACACTGACCTCCCTGCTGCCTCACCTCTCTACTTCTCTCTCCTGCTAAGTGTTGCAATGTTGCAATATTGCAGTGTTGCTGATGGGAGGCCAGCTCCTCACCATTTGCTACTCCCGGGTATAGCAGTTAGGACTAGGACTTCTTAGCTATTGGCCAGGAGGCACCATGATGCAGTATGTTCTTTCCATAGCCTGGACAATGTTTTAATTTCTTCTTACAGGAATGTGGATTTAAGTCCTAGGAAAGGAAGCAAAGCCCTTCAGGGGCCTCAGCAAAGAGGTTTAATTGTCAGCTCCCTGTTTCCTGCAATGAAATATTCATCGGAGGTCAGGGAGCATTTGTCATCCACTCTGTGTAGATTCCAAAATGGAGCGTTAATTATTTTGCAGAGCAGCAGTCAAACCTGGGGCCAGGTTTGACAGCTAGCAAATGATGCACAGATATGCCCAGGTTCTCCTTCTTGATGCCAGCTCCTGGGAATGGAGTTGACTTTTGGATCCCATTGGCATCTTGGGAACTGAGAACTCGTATCAAAAGACATTAAAACAAAACAAAAAGCACATGATAAGCTTGGCATGAGTGTATCTGAAAGAACCCATTATCTTTGAAGCTGCAAGACATAAAATAAAGAAGACATGGTTCTGGAAGGAGGATTAGCAATCCCACCAAGTATATCTTTATTACACTAAATATACACACAGTATTGAAGAAATTGAGTGAGTGGGTAAGTCAAAGAGTTTGCAAGCAAAAGGCCAATATTGGGACACTGCAGTATCTTTTAAAAGCTGACCAAATTGACTGCAATGTGGCCTTTAATGAATGCATGGAAAACTTGATGTAGTACAAAGATACCTAGCAACAAGTGTTTGAAGCTCATACAGTTGTCATTTTATAAGGAAGAAAGGTTCTGTGGGCTAACCTGTATAGAAGCTACATCCTGCATCTTCTCTTCAAATCCTAACCATCTGGAGATAAGGGTACTCATCAGTGATTGTAGAGCCTTCTGTGTATGCTCAATGGTTCTGTTGTCCTTAGTCCATCATTGTTGTTGTTTAGTCGTTTATTCGTGTCCGACTCTTCGTGACCCCATGGACCAGAGCACGCCAGGCACTCCTGTCTTCCACTGCCTCCCGCAGTTTGGTCAAACTCATGTTTGTAGCTTCGAGAACACTGTCCAACCATCTCGTCCTCTGTCGTCCCCTTCTCCTTGTGCCCTCCATCTTTCCCAACATCAGGGTCTTTTCCAGGGAGTCTTCTCTTCTCATGAGTTAGCCAAAGTATTGGAGTCTCAGATTCAGGATCTGTCCTTCCAATGGGCACTCAGGGCTGATTTCCTTAAGAATGGATACGTTTGATCTTCTTGCAGTCCATGGGACTCTCAAGAGTCTCCTCCAGCACCAAAATTCAAAAGCATCAATTCTTCGGCCATCAGCCTTCTTTATGGTCCAGCTCTCACTTCCATACATCACTACTGGGAAAACCATGGCTTTAACTATACGGACCTTTGTTGGCAAGGTGATGTCTCTGCTTTTTAAGATGCTGTCTAGGTTTGTCATCGCCTTTTTCCTAAGAAGCAGACGTCTTTTAATTTCGTGACTGCTGTCACCATCTGCAGTGATCATGGAGCCCAAGAAAGTAAAATCTCTCACTGCCTCTCACGACGAGTCAGACACGACTAAACAACTAAACAACAACAGTCTATCATATAACCAGAGGTGTACCCTTGCACTGAAAACAGCAGTAACAGAGCCCTGGCTTTGATGAACCCTGGATGTACATGAATGTAAACTTGCCCCCATAATGTAAGGTCAAGATTTCTAAGACAGCATAAAGCCCCAAAGGTATTGAACTAAAGGGAAATTCCAAGGGATGGATGGATGAAGAGGATTGGGTTCATTTGTGTCTCCAGGATCCAAGACAAAGTGTGATATGCAGATCCCTTTGAAATAAATAAAAATAATTAAACATAAAATAGCAGGCTATACTTTCATCAAGCAGTCACTTACAATCTCCACAATTGTTTTTAAAACACATACGCAGACAAATGCCAAACAGCTCCCCATGCTCTTCTCTACAAGACTGATTAATATATTCCTTCATTAATCCAAGATCCCAGAACTGGACTTGGTTCATTTTGAACTTGTCCAGAGGACGATTGATTATTTCTTACCCTTTTCTTGCAAGCCAATTTTTGATTAACAACCTTGTTTTGTTTATGATAGCTTACTTTTCCTTATAGTTTCTAGTGAGTGACAATCCTCCCACACAATCTTTCCCCCTTCTTTATCCACAATTTCATTGACATCTTCATAGATCTTGAATAGATTTGTAGGCTTGGGTTTTTGTTATTGTTTTAGCTGTGTGCAGTCATTATGTTTCTAATTGGCATTATGCACCGTTTGCTGGGTGCCAAAGGAAAGTCATCTTGGTATTTATTCTGTAGCTTGATCTTGCATTGCTTGAAAGGAAGAAAAATGACATATTTCTCATCCTCCAGTCTCCCCAATTAGCTGATTGATTTACTGGGGACTATAATTCACTGGAAACTGTAAGGAAATGTAAGCCATTATTTTTGCTAGAAAATGGTAAATAAAGGTAAAAGGTAGATGAACCCTGGACAGTTAAGTGCAGTCAAAGGAAACATGCTCGGTCTCAGCTTCTGCCAACCTAGCAGTTCGAAAGATAAACAGGTACTGCTGTGGTGGGAAGGTAAATAGCGTTTCTGTGTGCTCTGGCTTCCGTCACAGTGTTCCGTTGCACCAAAAGTGGTTTCGTCATGCTGGCCACATGACTAGGAAAGCTGTCTGTGGGCAAAAGTTAAAAAATGGTATCTCAGTTATGAGATATGATTTGCAGCAAGATATAAGTTGCTATTGGGTTGAACCCTTAAAAAACATGAAATTTATTTGAAGAGGGTTTGATATGGAAGAGGAGATTAAGATTTGAGGAATTCAGGGAGTCCATATTCTAAAGCAAGCTCACCAGCTCTGCAGCTCCTGAAGTAATGTGTGGACCGGAATGTGTACTGGTTTGGAATCTATGCTCCCAACAAATTTTACAAGATTATCTGTGGGCTCTCTGCCTGTTGTTGTTGTTGTTGTTTTTGTTGTTGTTGTTGTTGTTGTTGTTTTACAGGTTATAGCTGTTTCGTGCAGCACAAAAGGGCAGAAGCTGCCATGTGCCTTGAAACTGCAGCTGAGAATGTGATGATGCATACAATGAAATGCTGTTGCTCCCAGGGACAGTATATGAAGGAAAAGATGACTGTCCCATGTATTTATTTATTTCCAGTACTTATGGACTGCTTTTCACCACAGATGGTCATAAAGTCGTTTACACAACCATCAATAAAACCATCCATCAAAATAATAAGGCGTTTAACACACACACACACACATCAAACCACAGATAAAGGCTTGAGTTCAATGAATAAGCATAGTACAACTTACTCAAAATGTCTTTGACAAGCACCTGAAAAGTTCAACAGGGAGGGTGCTTATCTAATCTCAGTTGTGAGAAGGTGGGGGAGCTCCATCTGCAGGCTTGGGCCCACAAAACTGAATGCACGGCTTCTAGTAGTTAGGAGTCATGCATCTGAGCCACGGCATCTCCACCAACAGAGACATCCCCAAAGATTTCAGAGATCATTCAGTATTATAAGGGATCAGGCAATCCTTAAGATACTTTGGGCCCGAGTTGTTAAGGGCCTTATAAATGAACACAAGAACCTTGGACCTGGCCTGGTAACCAATGAGCAGCCACTTCAAGCGTTTAAGCACAGGTGTTATGTGCTGGCAGTAGTTAGTCCACTTCAATCATTTATGCCAGCTGGAGCCTCTGGACAAAGCCCAAGTTACCCCCTTTTTTGCTCCAAGTAGCTATAATTTATAAATATAGAGGGGGGTGGAGGAATAAAAAGCAGCCTTTAGATCACCTCATAAAATTGTAAATACTTTTCTTCTTCTTCTAGAACTGGAGTGGGGAGCCTTTGGCCATTCAGGTGTTGCTGAATCACAACTCCCATCAGCCCTAGCTAGCATGGGCAATGGCCAGTGATGATGGGAGTTATAATTCAGTAACATCAGGGGGGCCAAATGTTTCCCCACTCCTGTTCTAGAATTTCATGTGGTTTTAAAAATAATCTGCACATACATGCAGAAATGAAATAGAACACGCTAACTGTTGGTCACATGTGAAATTGATGTGGACCAAATTTAGGCTGATCCCCAGAGGAGACTGAATACCTGCGAGGTCTCATACCCCATGACTGGCCAAGACACATTAATGCCAAATGACTCAGGAGGATGCTCCTTTTCAAAGATGACAAAGGTTCATAATGGCTGATTCAAAGAACGCTCTTGGCAGCTTTGGGTATAATTTGTAAATGAATGTTGTTGTTTGAAAACCATAGATACGTCTCTTCTTTGTCCATAGTTTTCCATGCATAGAAGGAGCGAGATCCAGTTTGTTTCCTTACCCGCTTTTTATCGTTAGCCTGCAAACATTTGCACAACCCACCCAGAGGAAAGGATATAAAGCTAAAGAAATCATAAATAATAATACCTCATTGAAAAGGAAGTGTTTCCTTTTAGTGCTACACTATAGCTTTGGTAATGAGTGAAGGGAAAGCAAAACCTCCCTGGCCTGTTGCAAGACTTTTACCGATTGAGCCATGCCGCCGTATAATGCTCAAACTTGCTTGCAGATTTTCCATCTGTTTTACAGTGCTCAGGGCAGAGCAATAAAACACCCAGAAGCAAATCAAAGCCATATTTCTGCTTTGCTTTCACATTACCAGCTATGTTTAGTGAATGTATTTACAGTGCCTCTAGAATACATTTGGGTGCGCATAATGGCAAATTCAGAGGAAGGGCCATAGTTCATGCTAAAGCATCTATTTTGCATGCATAAGGTCCCAGGTTCAGTCCCCGGCATCTCCACATATGGCTGGGAATGCCCCCAGTCTGAAACTCTGGAGAGCTGCTCACGGGCAGACAATACTAAGGTGAAGGAGGGACCAATGCTCTGTCTCACAACAAGGCAGTTTCTGATGTCCCTGTTTAATGGCCCATTTCCAGTTTCCATTCCTGAGATCACTTCTCTTTACATTTATGCTGTCCTGTTGTCTCAAAAGGTTTTGCCCAGGCAAATAAATTCATCAATAAAGTAAAGTTCTACAAGCAATACAAATGTTTCTCTTAATTAGATGTACAATCTAATTAAAACAGATTCCTTCAGAACCAGTCCCCCCATCATTGTTTTGAGTCCATTATGCATTTTAATATGATATGCAGATGCAGTATGGGATTTTCAGAATGGAATGGACATGGGAGACCTAAGTCCAAACCACTGGGTGATTTGATGACCTTGGGCAAGTTCACCATCTCTCAGCCTGATCAACCTCACAGTATTGTGATAATAAATCTATATACCACCAGCGAACTTGCTGGAATTGTGTGGCAGAGCCATTAGGCTACTTCCTGGTGTTTGGAGGCTAATCAAGATCAATTTCTGCTTTGCTTTCATATTCCTAGCTATATTTATGTGCAATGTGTTTCCGGCCCTCTAGAACTCATCTAGGTGCATATAGTGGCAAATTTAACTGCCCACCTCTGATCTCCTTTCCTGATGTCATTTATCTTTACGTTCATGAAGTCTTCTCCGGCTTCCCATCAACTGGAGAATAGCTTCCAGCAATTCTTGCGTCATAAAATAAGTGTGTGTATATATACACATACACACAGAACCAAAACACTGACTCCCTTGGTTAAAAGTTCTGGCAGTCTAGTGCTAGACTTGGGTTCTGTAACAAACTGGGTCTGTTCTGTTTCAGTGCTAGCTCGAGGGATGGTGTGTCCCATTTCACAGCCTGAGGCAAATGAGAAGCTGCTGCCCACAGCTGTCACCGCCCCTGCTGAAGCCTCAGCTTACCAGATTGCCCAGCTGTGGTTTCTGGGTTCCAGTAAGATCTCACAATAGCCCTGCAAGATCTTGCTAGGATCCAGAAGCCACTGCTGCAGCCATTGCTCCTTGCGAAAAGAAGCAGCAGCAGTGGCTTCCAGTGATATCTCTCTGAAACCCAGAAGACACAGCTGCTTCTCACTTCTCCAGTGGGGTGGGGGATGCCCACCATGGCACCAGGGGAGCAAGGAGAAGCAGCCACTTCTTGCAAGTTCTTGTTGGAATCAGGAAGCCACCACCACCATTTCTCACTTCTCTAGTGGTGGCGTCCCAACCTTGGGTTCCAGGGTCTGAGGACAGGGCCATCTCCAGAGGAAATGGAGGCTTTCCAGGATTCTGGGTCTTCATGAAAATCCTCTTGCGTTGACTGAGAGGCTAGTCTACTTCTTCAGCAACATGCTGGTGGTAAGGCAACCCAATGTCCTCTAGATGCTGTTAGATTAAAACTCCCACCATTAATGAACATTAGTTGTGTTGGCTGGGGCTGAAGGGAATTGTAGTCCAACAACATCTGAATGGTACCACACTTGCTACCCCTGTGGTTAGGAAACCATGCTGTCTTTTATCTTGAGTGAAAGGCTGGCTCTGATGTTCTAGCATTAAGGAATAGCTATTGCTGAAAAAGGAAATTCTTCAAAACTAAGATCATATTAGTTTTTTGATGGTGGCATGGGAAAACCATATATTGACTAATTTTGTCTTATACAGTGTGTCACTCATAAGTTGAGCCACACGTTTTCAGAGAAGAACTGTGGTCTTGATATGTGTCTGAAGACAGGTGGAGTCTTCGTAAGACTGATCACCCTATAAAAAAGTCAACCCACAGTCCCATCGCAATGTCAGAATGGAGATGTGAATCACCCTTGAGCAAAGCAAACACTATTCATTCCATTTCACTGGCAAAAAAATTGCTGCCAGCAATAAATAAATAAATAGGATTGTTTTCTTTCTACTCTTGCTGTATGGCAAGCCATTTAAACAGGCTACCATTCCTTTAAACTAAGGTAATTCCACAATGCAAAATGTTCTTGTGTTGACCCAATTTGGAAGTGTCATGAGGATAATTTTCTTTCATGTGTATTCACTAATCAAGTAACAAGTGAGAGTGACATTGGCAATCAAGTGTTGGATGGGTATGCATGAGCAGTGTGATCACCTCCATTAATCCATCAAATAATTGCTATCTTGACGTGTATTTGTCTTTCGTTTTGTAGATATGTGTCATGAAATTTTAAAACACCCTGGCAGCTTAATCCCCTAGTTATGCAGACACCACATGAGAAGGACAATATTTTGTCTCTGTCTCCTCCACCTTGTTAATAGAAGGGGAGTTACTACAACATAGTACTAAAGCATGGAGCTGTAGCAACTTCTCTCTTCCAAAGCATTTGTAAATTTGCCTGAATATTTCCCTTGCCACAGCCTCTCAGGACACTTTTTCCCTGCCACCAAGGAAGTGATTACTTATGGTCTAAAAGCAGTGAGGAAGAGATCTAAATGGGGTGATCTTTCACAGTTACAGGTATTTCAAAGTTGCAAAAAACATTTCCCTCTTCATATTCCCAAGCATGTCCATTTTCCTGAAGTTCTACCATTCCAGCAATTCTGTTGTCAGTGAAAAGACACAATAAGGATATGATTTTGTGTGAGTCGGTGCAGACTAACCAGCTCGGCATAATTCTAATCCAAACCACCTAAGCTAGGCAAAAGTGGTGATGGATTCTGTCAGATGGTTGTTTAGGGGACCGTTTGAAATAGGTTGATGGTTCTCAGTCCACAGGCAGCAATACTGTCAAGACGCTATCATGACTAGCTCTAATTGGCTCCCATGTTGGCTTTCATAGCCCAGGCGCCTAGGATGGAAGGGAATGAACTTGGCCCAGGAGATGGTTCTGATCTGAAGATTAAGGCTGCCAACATTACCACTTACTTCAGAATGACACCTCTGAAGAATGTGGAAATACTCCTAAACATTTTAGGACCTTGGTCTATAGCACATTGGCAATGTGCACATATTCATGTGTATTTAGACAGAGCCAAAGAATTCTGATGTCCTTATTCGCCTAGGATTCAACAAGTCTCCTTCCAGTAATAAAAGTGGTTGAACTTGAAAGGAAGATGCCCTGTCCTGGTCCTGATGAAGAACCCACAAGGCCTGAGGCAGTAAGGCAGAGGGCTGGTTGCAGTACTGCAGATAGCTTTGATGGAAAGACTTCCTCCAGCAAGGGCTGGAGTTGAATTGGGGACTTTTGAGCCTGTGCCTCCAGTCCACATGTGCCCCTTTGCTGGAGAATGGCAACGTGTCAATCCTTTGGCCTGAAAATGGCTGCCCATCACTCTATAGACATTCTCTGCATCACTGAACTAGTGAGGTAGCATGAGAGGCACTCAAAGGAAGATGCCTGCAAGGATCCTGTCTCCGGTTATATGGGCCCTGATGCTCTGTTTGCCAGCTTTGGGTTCACTGGGCTCCCAAACATCAGCCAGTAATGTGGTCCAGCTTTCCAGCCGGTGTCACTCTAGCCTCTGAATCACCTAGGCCATCCTCTGCCTCTGACTCCAAGGCTGGGGCCATGACAGAGGATCCTTTGCATTTAACTTGGTAACTCTTCCACAGCCCCTTTCATTGCATTTTTAAATTGAGGAGTTTAGTCGGTGCTAAATTTTGTAACCCTGCATTTTCAGAGAAGTCTTGTGTTATTTAGGAGGCAGGCTTACATTTGCTCTGTGACAAATATTTTATCAGCAGGGACACAATATACACGTTGCAAAAGAGCATCTGGAATAAAGTATCTCTCTATTTCATGGAGGAGACATGTTTGCTATGCAGATGGGCTGGAGTAAATCTGGCCTTACAATTAAAATCTGTTTAGAGTTTGTAGTGAAGTGACTGATGGATTAGGCTCAGCGCTCCATCAATCCCCCACGCTCTCCTCTCCGCAGAGTAGTATTGACGGCACATCATAAATAGCCATTTGTACAAAGTGCAGGGATTCTTTAAGTATATCACTTTATAGCTGGTGTATATATTCCAAATGGTAGGGAAAATGCAAAGTGCTTGAGGTTTCTAAGTAACAAGGGCAAAGGGGTCCGCGTCTGCATCAAGGATCCCTTACTGGCGCACGTATCCTGCTGCAAAATAATGTTTGCATTCCCATTCTAGGCTGCTTTTGAATGGATTAATTAAGCTGTTGGGTGGGACAGACCTGCCAGTCTCAGAGCTACCAACTCTCATGGGCAAACTATCCTGCATTCAGTTGTGGACAGGTTAAAGTAGTTTTTCCACACCCTCGCTCCATTGTTTTGCAATTTCTCTCTTTTTAACCCCCTTTCTCCATTTCTTTGTCCTGTCCCCCCACCAGCACTGCCAGCAGCGCCATGCAAGCCAGATCCTTTCTCCCCATGATAAATGCAAGTTGTTCAATCTTCCCCACCCCACATCATGCAAGACTCACTCATCACGTCATTTCAGCTGCTTCTCCCCCTTCCTCTCCATTTTGGCTGTTTTCTCTGTCATTTCCCACTGCTTCCCCGCCACCTCTCCCTCACTGCAACCCTCTCATTGATCTTTCCTGACTCAATGCAAAATAGCTTCCTGAGGGCTCACTGTGCTGCCAACTTGCCCTTTCGTACACACATCTGTGGAAGAGAATCTTTTTTCCAAGCTCTGTGCAAGGTGGTTTTTAAAAAATTATTCCTTCAGGGTGGAAGGATCTGTCAGTTTGGGGCCTCTCAATGTCTCATTTTTCCTATCTCTTAAATTCAGTTCACCACATTTCTACAGCAATTTGTGATTTTTTTGTTTTAATCCTCATAAACAAACCATCACGTCAGTGCAAATTTCTCCTAATAAACACATCTCTGTATCTTGCTTTAACCAATGCACACATTTTTGTAAGCAATTTCCCCTTATATGCCACATTTTTTATGTTATTTTCACAAATGTATTCATTTTTATGCAAATTTCCCCTCACATGCATTTTTGTAGAAATTATTTGGCTGGAGAATTGCATCACGAAATTTGGATAAGCGCAAATTCCAAAGGATAGCTATGTTTCGGTATAGTAGGGTACAAAGCAGGATGCCAACAGCAGGTGGAGCTAGAGCCAATGGCAGGTAGCACTCATTTCGTCCCCCTCTTCCTCTCTAGGAGTGCAACAACTTGGCTAAGGAGGAACGATCAAGCAGCTAGTGCCATCCTCTGGACTGGTTGTAAGTAAGAAGGCAGGCAGGTAAGAACCGACTGAGGGCAGACTGAAGTTGGTAGTGCAATGGCTCATTCGCACTATGGGACCCATCCGCCACTGGGTGGAAATGCCTTGTCTTTTGATGACTCAACCCCAAGAACAAAAAGAGCCCTTTAGGTCTGCAGTATCTTCAGCCTGACAATAGCATGCTGCTTCTTTTTTTACATCTGCTTGGCATGCTGGAAAACAAAACCCAAATGTACCAGAGAGAGTAAATGTCTGCACTCTCCTTCTGTGTGCCCCCTCAGAGTGGCTCACCTGCACGGGCAGGTTTCCTTATTCAATTCAGCAGAGATTTCACTCTGTGCAAACCTCTTCCATTATGTCTTCCATCATGTAGACCTGCCCTATTCACTATCTCTGCATCAGAACTCCTGTGTTCTTAAGGAACTGGCAGGTTGAGACAAGAGGGTTTATATATCCAATAGCAGTGGAAGCAGTCAAGGCTGCTACTAAGATTAAATTGCAAGGCCTGGATGGAGCTGCTCCTAAATGGGAGAGAGGATTAAAAAGGCGGCGGGGGGGGGGACACACCTTAATGTGTTAAATGCATTTAAGAGTTGTACCTGCTACTTACTCCTGCTTTAGCAAAGAGAAGCAAGTGCTTATTCTTTTCAGTGTTCGCCTGTAAACCTCTCTGGGGTTCTGGCAGAAGAAGAAAGGCACCAGTGTGACCATGAAGAACAAAGCACATAATAAGAGGCCAATTTAGGGGCTTCTTCATTATAAAAGCAGTAGGCCTGATGTTGCGGGTCCTAGTGGAAGAACCTGATTAGCTGACTTGGGAATTCAGAAGTGGATCTCTCCTTACAGCAGCAGCAGTAGCAGCCATTTTAGCAATATTATATTACTCCTCATCGTACAACAGTTGCTTGCATCAGCTGAATATCTGACTCTCTCTTGGGCTGCAAAAGAACTAAATATTTCAGCAGCCATGGATATACTCTTCCCCATCCTCCATCACCCCACCCACCGAGAAAAGAATGGGCAATTTGTGCTCACCTTGGCAACCCATGGAACTTGTAGCAATTTAAAGTTATGGTGGGGAGGGAATCACCCTTCACTTTCATTGTTCTGTTCATTCCAACAAATGGAGAAGATGGGTTTCTGTTTTTCTTGGGTGGGGTGGGGGCAGACAAAGTACTAGGAATTTTGTGGAGAAACACCTGGTTTTCCTATGCTTGCTTATTATGGTACCCTTGATGAATGTGTGAACACATTTCATGAGCAGCAATATGCTGCTGTGAAAAGTTTAGCTGTGCTTTTTTAAAATAAAAACAACTGTGACAGTCCATTTCTAAAGTGCAAGTCATGAGCTGGTGTTGCAGTCATCAAATAACGAACATGCATATGGGAACCAATGCCCATGTGGAACAATCAAATGAGCTGCATGCATGTTTGAACCAACCCAAGCAGGCAAATACACAAGTGTGACTGGTGGAATCAACTTGGAGTCATCTGATATGGGGTTGCCTGCACCTGCTGGGCGGTTAAAGGTAAAGGGACCCCTGGCCATTAGGTCCAGTCGTGGCCAACTCTGGGGTTGTGGCGCTCATCTCGCTTTATTGGCTGAGGGAGCCAGTGTACAGCTTCCGGGTCATGTGGCCAGAATGACTAAGGCGCTTCTGGCGAACCAGAGCAGCACACAGAAACGCCGTTTACCTTCCCGCCGGAGCGGTACCTATCTATCTACTTGCCCTTTGACGTGCTTTCAAACTGCTAGGTTGGCAGGAGCAGGGACCAAGCAACGGGAGCTCACCCCGTCACGGGGATTTGAACCGCCAACCTTCTGATCGGCAAGTCTTAGGCTCTGTGGTTTAACCCACAGTGCCACCCGCGTCCCTTGTTGGGTGGTTTGCCACCTCCTTATAGTCCTATGGGCTAGTTCACTGTTCCAATAGCCAGATATTTTATCTCTCCATGAAAGCAGCCATGCAGGCTATGTTCTACCTCCACTGTTGGAGGCAGCTTGACTCTAAATGCCAGATGCTGGGAATTACAAGTGGTCAGAGCGCTATTGCACTCGGGTTTTTGTTTTGGGTTCCCATAGGTATCTAGTTGGCCACTGTGAAAACAAGATGCTGGGTAGGCCATTGGCCCAATCAAGGAGGACTCTTATGTTCTTAAAGATCCCTGCCAGACAACAACCAAGAAGGATGCTTCACATAGGCATATGGTTGCACAGGAAGCTGGACTAGATGGGCCATTGGTTGGATCCAGCAGACTCTTCATATGTTCCTATGCTTATCCCTGCTTGGTGGCAGAAATATGTCCCTGTTACTGCATGCTGTAGTCAAGGAGTGCCTGGTTCACACAAGCATTTATGCACACATTCATATACTAGGCGAGGGAGCTGTGCATGGAGGGAAAAAAGCAGCTGTTAGAACATCTGAACTAGCCCTATGGCAGTACTTGTTAAGAATTAGTAGTAGTGAGGAAAGCTCTTTCTATTTTCTTATTGTCATTTCTGCTAATTATCTGTGATTGTGGATCATATTTTCTATGGATGTAGCACACTTTCTTCCTGTTGGAACAGTTGTGGCCTGACAGCAGTGATGAGGTTTAATTGAGAAATAAACAAGAAATTTAATTATACACATAATTACATATGTATTAATTTCTTGTTTATTCTGCAATTATTTCTATTTGTTCCTGGCACCATTATTAGCTCTTCCTTTGGAAACTCAAGACAGAGGAGTGAAGGTGTTTCTTTGGCGTGCGGTGAAGGGTCAGAGGACAGGGCAGAGAGCCCCATCTTTCATATATGCACTGGCCTTAAAAAACACTGCAGTAAACCACCTTCATTTTTGGAGCTTTAGCTGTTTAGGAACGAGAGGACCCTCTGATTAATGGCAGACATTTGAGCCAAGTCACTATTTCACAGTAGCAAGGTGGCCTTCAACTCGTTTGGCCAGCCAGCCATACTGAATGTATATGGCTCTCTGAGAAATCATAGACAAGGAGGGGCTGCTGGCTGGGCCTGGAGGAAAAGTGAGTTTTATTGAACTTGCTGTGTTAGCTAATCGATGGAGAAGCTTGGCAGTGCTTTCTTGATGCTTGAGGTCTGCATTGCTTTGGCTCAAGGACTAACATTCCTTATGCTTCCTGCTGTCGCCCCAGCACCATTCCTTCCCTATAGACACTGTATGCCCCCAAGTCAGTCCCCTACATATGCAGCTGAGTCTGCAAAGGCTGTCCTGAACTTTCTATCTAGACATGGAAGGAGAAGATAGTTGCCAAATGAAGAGATATCCTTTTTGTGCTTGAATGGAGACCATAGGTGGAATTCAGTGTAAGGCTATGATGATCGTTCCATCAGCACAAGCATTTGTGCTGACCAGATGGAATTATCTCCCCTCTCCTCCTCCCACATGCTATTTTGGGGCTTCTCCTGAACCTTCAAAGTAGAAGTTGGGGGTGCACAGGGCACACAGGGACAGGAGAGGGGGGAAAGTCCTGTTGCACTGGCTTCTGCTAGAGCAGGCATCCCCAAACTCGGCCCTCCAGATGTTTTGGGACTACAATTCCCATCATCCCTGACCACTGGTCCTGTTAGCTAGGGATGATGGGAGTTGTAGTCCCAAAACATCTGGAGGGCCAAGTTTGGGGGTGCCTGTTCTAGAGCTTACTTGTATCCAACTCCATACGTCTAAATGGAGATGAGGAGCTTATGGTCCTCCCAGATGTTGCTGGTCTCTTGATACTGGTCATTGACTGTAATAAAAACAACTTGATTTGTTGCTGGTATCCAATTTCTATCAGCCCCAGCCAGCAAAATCAGTGCTCATCATGATAAGAGTTGTGGTTCAATAACATCTGGAAGGCCACCTGCTGGCCCTCTGAATATCATTTGATCCAGGAGCCCAATATTCTTTAATCTGTCCATCAGTGAAGATCGGCTATCAAAAGCAGAGAAGCAAATGAAAAATTTTCAAACCGACCGCAAATAAATCAGAGGCAAAGTAGCTATTATGGAAACCGGTGGGCTGCTGCCTATGTGCTTGCTGGAAAATGTCTCCAGAAGAGGGGGATCTACCCAGGGGGACGCGGGTGGCGCTGTGGGTAAAACCTCAGCGCCTAGGACTTGCTGATCGCATGGTCGGCGGTTCGAATCCCCGCGGCGGGGTGCGCTCCCGTCGTTCGGTCCCAGCGCCTGCCAACCTAGCAGTTCGAAAGCACCCCTGGGTGCAAGTAGATAAATAGGGACCGCTTACCAGCGGGAAGGTAAACGGCATTCTGTGTGCTGCGCTGGCTCACCAGATGCAGCTTGTCACGCTGGCCACGTGACCCGGAAGTGTCTGCGGACAGCGCTGGCTCCCGGCTTATAGAGTGAGATGAGCGCACAACCCTAGAGTCTGGCAAGACTGGCCCGTACGGGCAGGGGTACCTTAACCTTTACCCAGATGTTGCAAGCTGTGGAGCTGGGTCCCCATGGGTATAGGCCAAACTGTGTGATAAACCAATCTCCATGTCAGCAGCTCTCTTGAGGGATGTAGCTCTGGAATAGAGCTTTAGACAATCCACATGGAGAATCTGGTAGGGCCTAAACTGGAGGGCCCAGACCCAGCAGTAATTTTCAGTGATTACTATACAATCCCACAATGTATGCAGCAACAGATGCAATTGTTTTGGGATAAAAAGTAGGAGCAATAAAGGTTTTTCCATTAGAGTGAAAATAGCCAAATTCCTTAGGTACACCTAACTTCCTTCAATAAGGAATGGTGTCAATGGTCACTCTGAGCACCTACTTTTAACTGACATTGCAATAGCTGGTAGTGGTATATTGTGGTCTGCAGTGATGGGTGGTACCTATTGGGACTGGTGGGATGGAAGGCCAGGAGACTAGCAAGGGATGGAGCCAGAGCCATTGACAGGCAGGGCCACCCTGACTGGTGGTAAGTAGAATGGCTGAGTAGTAGAGCAGTCCTGCATTTGCCCTACTGTAGCAGCCTTTGCTGGCTTATGTAGACTGTTCTACAAGGAAGCTGCTGCTCCTAGTGGTGGTGGTAGGTGGCATTTCTCAGGCGCAGGGGAATGGACCGGATGATTGTCTGGTCCTAAGAACAAACAGCACTATCTTTCATGATCCTTCTAACTAAGCACCACACACGAAGCATCTCCTATTTTCCATTGATTTCCAGTTTGTTAATCAGTGAGATGGCCAGGTGCCAGGGACCACTAATGCAGTTCTATTCAAGTGCCAAAAAGAAGAAGGTGATGAGACAGTGACCTTTCCATCCAGATCATAGGGAAAAAGCTGCACTAATAGCACTTGGCAGTCAAACGGCTGCTTAATCTAGCATGAGTTTTTGACAGCTCCTTGGCAAAGCCTGTTCTTTCTCTTCTGTCATATAGAGGCCACGTTCTCACAACAGGCAGATGGACTGGTAAACCTGGATGTGGACTGGACCACTTCAGGCTGCAGGAGATGGGAATTGACATGATAGAATGCTTTGATTCTAACAATAACAACAACATCATAATATCACAATCATAATCCCTGAACAAAGAAAAATAAATGTCAAGAAGATGAGTTCTGGCTTAGCCAGAACGCAAGCTACTTTTTATGAGAAAAGACCATGCCATGCTATCTTTTCATGAGAGAAGACCATACCACAGTAGTAGAATATCTCTGCCTTGCATGCAGAAGGTCCCAGGTTCAAACCTTGATGTTTCCAAGTAGGGCAGAGACTCTTGCCTGGAACCCTATACAGCTGTTGCTAATCAGTGCATGCAATAGTGAGCCAGATGGACCATTTCTCTGACTCAGTATAATGCAGCTTCCTATGTTCCTATGTTTAGGAATCATTGAATGAGGGATTGCTGAAGTGGTGCAATCAAGTCACCTCAGCTCCTGCTGGTGAGAACAAGGACAGACTCTGATCTGCTTGAAACTGGGCTAAATAAGAAAGCCTTCCCAGTATTCAAACCTAGAAAAATGAAAGCTCTGACTGCTTTGCACAACATCTAGGTGGGGATTCCATGATTTTTTCCCCCTGCAAAAGTCAGGCAAAACAATTCAATGCTCAGAGAGCACTCAGACTCACAGAGTGGGGAGGAACCACCCAGCTTCAACAAAAAAGTCATGTTGTCAACCACACATTTTGTTTGCACAATACAAAGTTCATTCGTGGGCATCAGATGTGTAAACTGAAGCACACAAGGCCAAACTAGATGGGAGATCTGTTATCAGATCTATGACACTTATTATTTTTTAAAAAAATAAAAAGTAGACATGGGGATAGGGCCCAAATTGGACTGGGGCTTTAGCTGCAGTGCTGGCTAAGAAGTTTAGCACCCCCATAGCTGCTATTTAAATCACAAGGGGAAATGTTCAGGTACTGTTAAAAGTACCATAATCTCTGCACAGTTCTTTGGGATTGTTCAAAACCACAATAATAAATGTTCAGCTAGAATGCATATCATTGATCAGGAAGGCCAACAGAATGCCAATGTGGTTAACAAGCAGAGTTGAGGAAGCCATTACGGTCAAGAAGGATTCCTTCAGAAATTGGAGGTCTTGTTCAAATGTGGAGAACAAAGAGAAACACAGACTTTCGCAAAAGACATGCAAGCAGGCAATAAGGGATGCAAAAAAGGAACACATTTTTGCTAAAAACATGAAGACTACCAGTGGCAAAGCCTGTTTTCTCCTTCTCTCATAATACAATGGTATCTCAGGTTAAGTACTTAATTCGTTCTGGAGGTCCGTACTTAACCTGAAACTGCTCTTAACCTGAAGACCACTTTAGCTAATGGGGCCTCCTGCTGCTGCCGGAGCACAATTTCTGTTCTCATCCTGAAGCAAAGTTCTTAACCTGAAGCACTATTTCTGGGTTAGCGGAGTCTGTAACCTGAAGCGTATGTAACCTGAAGCGTATGTAACCCGAGGTACCACTGTACTAGAAGCTGGGATCATTCAATGGTGCTGAATGCTGGAGATTCCGAATAGACAAAAGGAAGTATTTCTTCATGTAATACATGGTGAAATTATGGAACTCACTCCTACAAGATGTAGTGATGGCCACTAACTTGGATGGCTTTAAATAGGGTTGAGACAAATTCAAGGAGGATAAAGCTGTCTATGGCTACTAGTTATTATGATTATGTACTGCCTCCTGTATTAGAGGCATTATGTCTCTGAATAGCAGTTTCTAGACAGCTCAAGTGGGGAGAGTTCTGTTGCTTCCCATAGGCATCTGCTTGGCAACTGAACTGAACTGATCAACTGCAGAAAGGTACATAGTAGTTTCAGGCTGCCAATCAATGCATCGTGAACTAGATGAGTCAACCTTTCATCTCTGAAACTTATAAAACAAGCATAAAGGAATCTAGCTCTAGCTATAGCAGGAGCAAATGGGTTAATACCCATGTTCCCATTGCTCATTGTGGGGTAAGTCTGGATTTAAGAAGTTTCCTTGGAAACTGTTTCAATAACTTCACCACCACTATGTACATAAGAGCCATAGCAGCCTTACTGGACCCGATCAAAGGACATTCTAGTCCAGCATTCTGTTTTATAACAAGGATCAGGCAGATGCCTCTAGGATTCCTAAAAGCAGGACATGAAGGTTCATCCGTCCTCCACTTTGTCTCTAGCATCTGAATCTCAAGAGAGAGACTGCTTCTGAGCATGGGTGCTCCTTTTAGCTATCATGCACAATAGCTATTGAAAGTGTGTTTTCATCATAATATCCACCCATGTTGAAAGGGATGCTGAACTTGTTGGGTCTTTGGTGTGATTCAGCATGGCTCGTCATATGTTCTTACCTCCCCTCCTTTCCCCTCTTCAAGTGCTGGTTTACAAAAGCAAGGCTTCATGCCTTCACGGAAACTGTGCTGACTTGGGCATTTTTGTACCACCTACAGTGGTAATGGCTTGTCAAAATGATACACCTCCTGATCCATCCCCCTCTTTGAACTGCAGCTCATTTTTAAAACATTTGTTAAACAGAGAAATGGATACCGGAGGCCGGAAAATAGCAAGCAAGTACACAGTTCAGGCCTTGCAAGAACAATTTGTCTCATCCCGCCAGCCTACTGGTTGCAAAGAAAGAGGGGGTGGGAAATACACATGAATCTGATGTTTCCATTGGTGTGTATGGTGTATGTACAGACAACAGGAAGACAGGTCCCTGCCCCAAGGAACACACAGTTGACAATGCAACACAGGAGAATCCATAAAGGAAGGGAAGGGAAGTGAGACAGAAGAAAACAGGTAATGAATGTGCCATCGTTTCAGTTGTGCTTGTTTTGGGCTGAGATATAGCAGGGCAGGCAAACTAGACACGCTCTCTCAGGATAAAGCTGGCATTGCATGGAGGTCACGTCCTCTGCCCTTTATTGACAATGTACAGAAGTGACTGAAATGATTCAGGGATGTGGGAAGAACATTCTTTACATGCTCAAAGTCACTCTTATCTCAAACCAACGTAAGCACACAATTCTTCCATTTCATGCCTGATGTTGAATATTTGGGATTGACCTGAACATATCATTGTCAATGGGCTTTAAGTTATACACTAATGGGTGGCAATCAGCTAGCAAGATTCTCTTCTGTGTGTACAACCTCCAACTTTCAGGCACACATCTCATTGTAAAACAAGATCAGACTCCAATCGTAGACCAACAGTGCAATCGTACGCAAGGTTTGCATAGAGATCTAAGTCCCACTGCATTCACTGAAATTTACTTTCTGGTAAGTATATTAATAATAGTGGTGCAATATTCTATGCCACATGTTTAGATACAGGATATCTGAAAGCCAAATAGGTTTGGGAGCTTGGGCCCTGACAAGTCTGTCTCGGCGTAATTAAAAACTGCAGTAGTTTACACTGTGACTTACCTTTATTATTAGACTTCTTCATTCAAGGATACCATCTGATGAGCAGGAATATAGTTTCTTCTATGCCAGAATAGCCCCCAATTCCTGCATATGCAAGTTATAGTACAAAGGGGAGCCTGCAAGCTTACTCTGAAGCATCCGACAATTGTAACCACTGTGGGAGGCAGAATCCTGAGCTAGATCAGCTATTGGCAGTTTCTGTGTAAGAGACAAGAACACTGGTGTACAATATCCCGGCAGCTTTATTGCTTTCCCCTTTTTACATTCTGTATAACCGATGGTTGTGCCGTTAGAGAAGGACAAATGTGATAAATAACCATGGAAAACAGATCTAGTGAGATGGATATTCTACTGTAAACCATATGTCTCTGTCCGGTGCCACTGCAGAGTCATTACTAAAAATGGCAGGGTCTTAAACAGCAAGATTTCCTACGCTCTACAACCATCCAGCATAACAAGAGCTGGGGGACCAGCCAAAGTCTGCGTTCAGGAGTGGGGATGGAAATGCCGTATCTTAACTCCTGCACACCAGATAGTTTGGAGGCGTGCAGTTCTTACTCACAAGAGGAAAATCCTGAGCTCCCTTCCAACACTTTCTCTGCACCTGGATGCCAGCAGGGCTGACATAGCAGTGGCATGATCAAGTGTGTGGGGACCAAGCATCCGGATGAATCTGATGAGCAATCTGTGAACCTTTATGTTATGTGATTCTCAGATAATTCGCAAAGCCATTTAGTTAGTGTTGGCCTTTTGTCCTTGGCTCATATTGAATTATTTTGACCATATTGGCAGGGACTAGTGCAATAGTTGTAGTCCAGCAACATCTAGAGGGAATAGAGTTGGCCACCCCCACTCTAAAAGGAAAAGTTGCCCCAAATGTCTTATAAATGTCTTATAAAAAGATGACCCATTGAAGGAAGCCTCCAGTTTAGAATCGAGGCCTGGAGGGTGTGATTGGCAAACATATTGAACGGGCCTAGTTATAGTTAGGTCCATTCTAGACCTGTTTTTGTGATCACATACTATATGGCTACTTTAATGCATTTTATGGCTATTAATGTACTACAGTGGTACCTCGGGTTACATACGCTTCAGGTTACATATGCTTCAGGTTGCAGACGCTTCAGGTTACAGACTCCGCTAACCAAGAAATAGTACCTCAGGTTAAGAACTTTGCTTCAGGATGAGAACAGAAATCGCACGGCGGCAGCATGGCGGCAGCAGGAGGCCCCATTAGCTAAAGTGGTGCTTCAGGTTAAGAACAGTTTCAGGTTAAGAACGGCCCTCCGGAATGAATTAAGTACGTAACCAGAGGTACTACTGTATATGGCTACTATTTGCACACAGTGCAAACAGGTAAAATCTGAAGCTTTGACAACAGACCCACATCATGACTGGACAATGGCCAGTCCAGACAATAAGCAGGGATCCATTTTGTAGCATACAGTGGATGCTTGAAAGTGGCTTTGTCAGTCTGCTGGCAACAGGTAGGGGTCAGGCTATATTTGACACGTGTGGTAGTGAGATGAACCTAGATATCCTCAGTTAACACTCCTGTCCAGTCTTCCCTAACCTGATTCCCTCTAGAAAAGATGTTTCTAGACTACAACTCCCATAATCCCTGTTCATCAGTTTACTGGGGCTCTTGGAACCTGGAGACTGATGGAATCTCAAACTTGGCAGGTTAGGACACGCAGCTGAAATCCCTCAGCCATTTCCCTTCCATTTTTCATTATGAAATTGTTATAAAAATTCTGCAGTGACACCAGTGGTTAAATCCTGGCACAGACTGAACTATGCCTTGTGAAAGTTTCCTCCTTGCCTTAGCATCCTCTTTGTGCAGACTCTGTACTTTGATTGACCTCTATTACTTCCCGTCCCTACCACTGATGGCCCCTGTAGCCACTGATCTCTTAAGTCATTGCCCTCACTTACAAAGTAATTTCAACAATCGTGTTGACAGAATCCCTGAATCCTTTCGTTCCAGTCCTGGTCTTCACCGCTGTGGAGAATATCACCAGTACTTCAATCCACGGTGACTTAAAAGAATTTAGAGGTGAACATACAACATCCCAAGCACTCTGCCATCATAGCCATTTCTGTGCCCTGTTGCCATGTGAACTCTTAAAATCTTTGCAGGAGGGCATCACACTTTTTCCCTCACAGAGCTTGCTACCAACTACATCAGAGGACAGAAGCAAACCTCCCGCATGATTACAAGCAAAGCATCAAAGAGCAAGCAGCTTATTTGTGAAAAAGGTTGGGGCGGAATCCAGGTAGCTTGATCAAACCAGAAGACGAATGGAAGTGAAAATAAATACTCCTGTGAGGTAGAAAAAACACAAACTAATCATTTATTGAAGTGGCAACCCTGCTGCACTGACAAATCTCCAGGGATGGTGGGATACAGCAAGAAAGCCAGCATTAAGAGGATACTTGATAGTTCAGCTGAATTGTCACTGCATGTCTGTGTAGTTGCTTCTGTTGTGGTATGGGGCAGATAGCCAGAAAAGATTATAGTAAGCAACAAGTTTCAGACTTAATTCTTGAATTGCTTCTAGCTACGGATGCTCTAGTCAGTCTCTGAATGCTATGGATGAGGGAGAAACTTGGTTCACTTAGCATTTAATGATGAGCTTACCTAATTTTCACTTTCCCAAGCAATATGCAAACTGAAACAAAACCATCCTTTGAAATTTGCACATCTACAAATTTCACAGTGCTGTTCTCCACTCAGATAAATGCATATACTAGGGTAAAGCATACATAAAAATGCGTAAGTTAATTAAAAATAGCATATAAAACAGCATTATAATGGGGGAAATGGCTTTGCAAAAATGTGTATATTAGGGAAAATTTGCATTAAAGTGCTAATGAATTTTCATGAGATTTTTTTTTAAAAAAAAATTCAAAATAATGAGGAAATGTAGAGAACTGAACTTAAAACTGAGAAACTAAGAATTACTGAAATGGACAAATACATCCATCCCTACTCAAAGCACTGTACATTTACGCAGAATGAGGCCCATTCAGAGAAGAGGATTGTTGACAGGATCAAAGCTGGAGGGCAAGTTCATAGAAAGGTCAGATAAGCAAATAGGCATGAGGCTTCTAGTTTATAGTACAGAGCAAAGCCAAGATCAAAAGCTGAGTTTATCCATGATTGAAATGAACTAGGGTGAAGGAGTTGAGATAGAAGAATGGGAGAGACCCGACTTCCTTGAGAACAAGTGGATTCAGAAAAAGCAGGCCTGAGCTCTGGAATGATGTGTCCAGACTGGGTGAATGGGTAGTAAAATAGCAAATGTGGTTCAATGTAAGTAAGCATAAAGTAATGCACATTGAGGCAAAAATATATAAATACATGGTAATTTCACATGCACACTAATTAGGATTTGAGCTGGCAATGACTGACCAAGAGTCCTGGCATAGTTTACTAAAAATATCAACCCAATGTGTGAAAGCTGTGAAAAAGATGAATTCCATACTAGGGATTATTAGTTGAGAGTGAATTTCTCTGATATTTGCTGATATTTTGAGAGTTTTTATTGTGTACTATTATATTCTAAGGGAGTATTGAATATTACTTTATTTGATATAGGTTATTTTAAAGTCATCTTTTTATTGCTATTTTCTGCATTGCGTTGGATTGATATAAGTGGTGTGATCTTTGTTGTATATTTTGAAGTTTCCTCGGCTCATAAACCAACGTGTGTACAGCAATATTGAAAGGCAGTACACAAATTAAAAGTGAAATGAAATGAAATTAGGAAAGGGATCCGAAATAAAAGCACCAATATCATATTCATTTCATTTGGGCTCATCTGCACTTACTTTTCCTCTGTTCTTTCCAGGCATGGCCCATGGTTTAAATCTCCCTGTCCTAGCAGCCTCTTTTCTTTTCTCCAGAGTTTCCCCTGTGAGAACCCACTGTTTGAAGCTCAATTGAAGCAAACGGCTATCTGTGGAAAGCCCAAATTGATGCTTGCTCTGATTGAGTGCTAAAGAGTGGGTTTTCATGGGGAAAGCTTCAGGGCAAAATTAAAATAAGACATGCCCAGACACTGAGCTCTTAAGCGTGGATCTGTGCCTGGAAAGAGTGGGGCAAACAGTAAGAGTGGATAAGTCCTTTGTACATATCTCTGGCGCAACCACACCTGGAATACCTTGAACTAGATAGGTCTGATCTAACTGGGCTTTTCTTATGTTCTTATGAACAGGGAACCTTTAGCTCAGATGTCAGCTTTGGAAATATTCAAATATATATAGGGTTATGAGAGGGTTTTAAAAAAAATGTTTGATGTTTTGTTATGTTTTTATATACGTTGGAAGCTGCCCAGGTCGGCTAGGGCAACCCAGCCAGATGGGCGGGATATAAATAACAAAATTATCATTATTAAAATTATTACTATTATTAATGCCTGGGTCACTAGCTAAGAGCTTAATGGCTGGGAACACGGTCCTCTAACTAGAATAACTTCTAGAAGCTGGCAGCTGCATGAACTGGAGCAATGTCCCCAATGTAAGGCCGGACATACCTAACAATGGCCACTACAAGCGGGAATGAAGAGTGTTTTTGTGTCCAACTGTGAAGTTGGCAGATGGCTACTATTGTTGAGAGTAAAAGATTAGATCGGAGCAGTGTGTGGCACCACATGATAGAAGGAAGCCATTCCTTCTCTTTCCCCGTAGATATAATCACTACATAATTGACGAGGCACTTGATTGAGTTTTTGCCTTCCGTCTCAGCATAAATTATTGATCTCTGCTAGCCCATCTTTCACTGATATTATAGACCGGCAGGCCAAAGAGCACATCCTGTGCTACATTCTGATCTCAGATATGGGAGTGTACGTTTAGTAGAGTAGTATATTATTCAGAATTAACTAGGAAACCGAGTAAGAGAAGAACAAGAAGGAACCTGTTTTATACAGAGAGATAATGGTAATAACAGCAGAGGGATCCCCCCTCCCCCCTCTCTGTTCTTGAGGGAAAATGTGGCTGGAAAGGTATAGTGAATCCTTGTCTGATTACTAAGACTCCCAATCAGTACATCAGGCACATGGGTTGGTGCTGAAGCTTTCTAGAAGGCAAAAGCTCATCCCACCCCTTCTCACCGCCTTCTGCAGAACGGGATCTGCAGATCTCTCATCAAGAGTTCCATTCCGTGTTACATAGGAATCAGACCTACAGGGTGGCAAAACCTACCCTCTGGAATTCTTGCCCATTACATATCAGACAGGCATTGACTCCATTTTTTTGACCCCCATCAAAGGCCTTCCTTTTTCAACAAGCCTTTTGAGTGGGGATTTTAATCTCCATCTGTATTGGGCTTGCTTTTTTAAATACATGTTTTTTATTGTTAGATCACTTTTGGGATATTTTATGGGAAGCAATTTATAATTTAAATAAATAAAGGGTAACAACGTGCCTCGATTATGTTTATAAGGCGACCCTGCAATTTTCTTGCACCATACCCTTTGATGTGCAGTTTTGTGCAATGGAAACAACTTTGTGCAATGCTTCTATGCCACATCTGCTGTTAGTAGCTGTTCTTGAACTAGTGGCATTGATTTTGCACGTGGCACTCACGTGGCAGCCAGGAATACCTTGTGATGATGGTGCCTTCCAGCTGGTTTTGATGTTGTTGAGGAGTAACAAGAGATCCTCAGCACTCATTTGTTGGCATTGTAGATTTCAGGCCCAGGCTTTTAGAGACATTCAGCTTGTATACAATGACTTCTTTCTCCCCACTCTGAAATGAGCTTGGAAACATTTTCCAACAGCTTTTCTTCTCAGACTTCATTCTCGGTCTTCCAAAATGCACCTGTGTATAATATATGAATTCAATTCAAAGCCCAAGCTTTTTCAACACTTTCTCGGGTATTTTGACCACTGGGTGGACAGAGATGAAACTGGCAGTCATTTTAATGTGTACATCAAATTGCTCTTGAGATCAGTATTTCATTCATTCATTCATTCATTCATTCACTTTAATTCAAACTCTTACGTTTGAAAGCTCAGTGTGACTCAACACATAACTTCCAGGGAGTCTCCCATCTAGGCATTGAGACCAGGCCATGTCTGCTTGTTGTCTTTGTCCATGGAGTTTTCTTGGCAGGGATACTGGAGTGGCTTGCCCGTTCCTGCTCCAGGTGGATCACGCTTGGTCAAAACTCTTCACTATGACCTGTCCATCTTGGGTGGCCCTGCACGGCATAGCTCATAGCTTCTCTGAGTTATTCAAGTCCCTTCGCCACGGCAAGGCAGTGATCCATGAAGGAGGAATTAAAGAACCTTTTCATGAGGGTGAAAGAGGCGAGCGCAAAATATGGTCTGAAGCTCAACATAAAAAAAAATGAAGATCATAGCCACTGAGCCCATCACCTCCTGGCAAATAAAAGGGGAAGAAATGGAGGCAGTGAGAGATTTTACTTTCTTGGGCTCCATGATCACTGCAGATGGTGACAGCAGTCACGAAATTAAAAGACACCTGCTTCTTGGGAGAAAAGCAATGACAAACTTAGACAGCATCTTAAAAAGCAGAGACATCACCTTGCCAACAAAGGTCTGTATAGTTAAAGCCATGGTTTTCCCACTAGTGATGTATGGAAGTGAGAGCTGGACCATAAAGAAGGCTGATCGCCGAAGAATTGATGCTTTTGAATTATGGTGCTGGAGGAGACTCTTGAGAGTCCCATGGACTGCAAGAAGATCAAACGTATCCATTCTTAAGGAAATCAGCCCTGAGTGCTCACTGGAAGAACAGATCCTGAAGCTGAGGCTCCAATACTTTGGCCACCTCATGAGAAGACAAGACTCCCTGGAAAAATCCCTGATGTTGGGAAAGATTGAGGGCACAAGGAGAAGGGGACAACAGAGGACGAGATGGTTGGACAGTGTTCTTGAAGCTACGAACATGAGTTTGACCAAGCTGCAGGAGGCAGTGGAAGACAGGAGTGCCTGGCGTGCTCTGGTCCATGGGGTCACAAAGAGTCGGACACGACTAAACGACTAAACAACAACAACATGTCTGCTTAGCTTCAAGGAAGTTGTGGCATCAAATGTTACCAGATAAGTCACACACAGGGCCTTTCATGTGTGCAAGCAGGGAAGAAACTCTAGATTTATGCTATCACATTCCAGTTGTTTCTGGACTTAAGAGGGACACCTTCCCTCTCTATCGATTAGGTCAATGCTTCACATGCTTTTGAGCTGGATCACTGAATTTCTGCCTCTCTCACCTCCTGCAAGGTCCTGAGCATGAAGCAAAGCTGAAACTGGTATGGGAAGATGAGAGTCAGGGAGCATGCAACACAGTCCTCTCACAGCTTAGGCCACAGAGTAGATGCTTTCATAAGGTTGACTTTCACCATGTGACCTCCGCTGGCCTCTTCATTTTTTTTTAATTTTTTTTTTAAATTAAATTTTTATTAAAGTTTTACAAGAGAAAAAAGTAGAGATTTACAGAATAAAAAAGAAAAACCACAGATAAAAATAAACAATACAAAAAATGAAAGCATACAAAACACACAAAAAACAGCTAGTTAAGAAAAAAGAAAAATTAAAAAAGTAAAACAAATCCATTTTTCTCAACATCCTCAGAGTCATTTGCTTGTATCCTTGACCTCCTCACACCTCCCCCCTTTTGTATTCCCATTTACATACTTAATTCAGCAAATTCTTACCCTTTTTCAGATATCTTAACTTTGTATCATAACATATTATACCCGAATATTTTCAACCGTTTATCAATACATTTTTTACGTAATCTTGTTAACTTTGGTCACTAGTTACCACTTATTGCCAATCCAAGCATAATTTTAATATTCATTAATTTTACAGTATTTCCAAAGATAGTCTTTAAATTTCTTCCAGTCTTCTTCCACCAACTCTTCTCCCAGGTCTCGGATTCTGCCAGTCATTTCCGCCAATTCCATATAGTCCATCAACTTCATCTGCCACTCTTCCAGAGTGGGTAGCTCTTGTGTCTTCCAATACTTTGCGATGAGAATTCTTGCTGCTGTTGTTGCATACATAAAGAGAGTTCTGTCCTTCTTTGGCACCAATTGGCCGACCATGCCCAAGAGAAAGGCCTCTGGCTTCTTAAGGAATGTATATTTAAATACTTTTTTCATTTCGTTATAAATCATCTCCCAGAAAGCCCCGCTGGCCTCTTCATGTTCAAAAGGCACCTCTGCTTGTCTGGTCTGTAGCGTGTCCTTGTTGCTAGACTCAACCCAAGCCTCCCTGCCAAGCACAGAGGTTGGCATTACTGGACAAACCCTGAGGCCCCAGGACTCTCAGCTTTCCCACTGCCTGCTGCTTTCTCCCATCAGGTTTTTGCTATGCCAACCGTTCAGGCAGGAGAGAGGCAAAAGCGGCAAAACCCACTTTTTTGCTCTTCTCTCTTCAAACTGAGCCACTCCATCACTCCATCTGGCTCACTATTGTCTAACAAACTTTATTTCATGAACCATTGCATGGAGTACAGCTGCCAGGTATATATACACATAGGTACGAGCAAAAGGTAAAAGTTGAGAGAACAGGAAGTTTCCATATTTTGAGTCAGCCCATTTAGTTTTGTATTGCCTACACTGAATGGCAGCAGCTCTTTGGGATTTCAGGCTACCTGGAGATAATAATAATAATCTGGCTGAGTCTCCCCAGCCACTCTGGGCGGCTCCCAATCAAATATTAAAAACAATACAGCGTTAAATATTAAAAACTTCCCTGAACAGGGCTGCCTTCAGATGTCTTTTAAAAATAGGATAGCTACTTATTTCCTTCACATCTGAAGGGAGGGTGTTCCACAGGGTGGGCGCCACTACTGAGAAGGCCCTCTGTCTGGTTCCCTGTAACCTTACTTCTCGCATCGAGGGAACCGCCAGAAGGCCCTCGGCGCTGGATCTCAGTGTCCGGGCTGAACGATGGGGGTGGAGACGCTCCTTCAGGTATACTGGGCCGAGGCCATTTAGGGCTTTAAAGGTCAGCACCAACACTTTGAATTGTGCTCGGAAACGTACTGGGAGCCAATGCAGATCTCTCAGAACCGGTGTTATATGGTCCCGGCGGCCACTCCTAGTCACCAGTCTAGCTGCCGTATTCTGGATTAATTGCAGTTTCCGGGTCACCTTCAAAGGTAGCCCCACGTAGAGTGTGTTGCAGTAGTCCAAGCAGGAGATAACCAGAGCATGCACCACTCTGGTGAGACAGTCCATTAGAGATGCAGGATGTTGGGCCCAATACCTTCTTCATGCAAATCAGATGCTCTACAACTCAGCTACAGGACCTCCCCCCCCCTTATTGCTGGGCCCGGAAGTTCAGAAGCAGCAGGGAAGGTGAGCAGGAAGGTGAGCAGTTCACCTTCTAGCTGTTTGTCCAAATGTATAAAGAAGAGGAGGGAGAAGGAGTGGCTAGCTGCGTGTATAGGGCCCCTTGAGAACTCCCCCAAAACCTGGAGAAGGGACTGCTCCATGTTCAGGGCTGCCTGAGGACTCAAGGACTAAACCTCCTGTAATGGAAGAAGGGGAGGAAGTGTTTCTCGTCCTGTCAAATAAAGAAACAGATGGGGTTTTTTGCGCCATTAGAAACATTGTAGCTTGTTGCCACGGTAACTGAGGGGAATATTTTTAATTATTATTTTAAATTCTTCATTGTCTTCATTAAAGGTAACAATAATAGCACTGAATAAACAAAGCAGAGCCCTGCTGTGCAAATCAGTCCCTCGATAAATAAAATTTAAAAGTTTGGCGTGCCTTGAATACTGATTGTAACTGAAAGGGCAGAGCGACAGTCTGGGGATATTTTCTTGGAAAAGTGGTTGCTTGTAAGCAGGTACTGAGAGAGTAGGTCTCTGCTGTAGTTCTGGCCTGTAAATCTGCCAGCACAGCTTAAGACTTAAGTTTGGGTGAAACGGATATTTGGTGGATAAATTCACCCCTCTGAAATATTTGCCTTTCTATCTATCTATCATCTCCTTCTCCGTCCTTCCAATGTCAAAGCTTTACTTACAGCGTCTTACAGCACTTAAAATCACAATACATTATAAAACAATACTTTCTACGTTAATACAAAGGAGACTGTTACAACAGATAAAATACAATCAATACTAAATGTATCATCTTCTTTGCAAGGCATAAGTCTGCTCAGAATAATAACAAAAGTATTCATAGTACAACAGAAGACAGCTAGAATTGGGGCTACCTAAGGCTGTGGCGCTGTGATCTAAAGCACTGAGCCTAGGGCTTGCCGATCGGAAGGTCTGCGGTTCGAATCCCCGCGACGGGGTGAGCTCCCATTGTTTGGTCCCAGCTCCTGCCAACCTAGCAGTTCAAAAGCACGTCAAAGTGCAAGTAAATAAATAAGTACCGCTCCGGGGGGGAAGGTAAACAGCATTTCTGTGCGCTGCTCTGGTTTCGCCAGAAGCGGCTTAGTCATGCTGGCCACATGACCCGGAAAAACTGTATGCGGACAAACGTCAGCTCCCTCGGCCAATAAAGCGAGATGAATGCCGCAACCCCAGAGTCGTTCGCGACTGGACTTAACTGTCAGGGGTCCTTTACCTTTACCTTTTTAAGGCTCATCAAGCAAATGTTTCCACAATAATGGTGCAGCCACCAACAAGGCCCTATTCCTTGTCATGATCAACTATGCCTCCCCTCTAGATGGTCCTTTCCACCTGATCTTAGGGATTGAGCAGGTTGGTAGGGAAGAAGTAGGTATCTTGGACCCAAGACACAGAAGGCTTTAAAAGTAACCACCGACACATTGAATTGTGCCTGAGAGCAAGGACTTCCAGTTTTTGCTAGTGGTGGCAGGGAGTGCAGGTCCAATCTGCTGACGGACCTGAGTTAATTACTGTAGATACATTGGTACATTAGCAGGCCTGGATTAAATGCTTGCAACTAGTTGAAATGGGGATAAGATTAAAAGGAAAAAATAATAATAATTAAGCATAGATGTGAAATGTATAATGGAGAAAATTGTTTCAATAATTAACATATCTGTGCAAAATGTTATAAATGATTTGAAGCATTAGTAAGTTTTGATTAACTAAGTATACTGGTTAGAAAATTTGGCAAATGGGTATGGAAATGTAAGAGGATTTTGTTCATTTATAGAACAAGAAGAGGGGATGGGGGGAAGTCCGGAGATTCACGGAATCTCAAAAAAGGTTCAAAAAGGATATTGTAATATATGGGGATTGGGGGGTGAAAATGTTTTTGCTTTGTTTTTTAACTTACCAATGTTAATGTGGAATTTAATTGTGAAAAACAATAAAAAATTATTTACAAAAGAAAAAAAGAATTGATATTAGTAAAGGTGTGCATTACCACAGCCAGTTCAGACATCCTCGGGAATAGTAGCAGCTGGTGCATCAACCTAAATTGTATGGTGCTGGTACTGTTGTTGCCACTCACCTTAGATCACGCTATGATCCAGTAGTGGGCACTGATCTACCAGTTGAAAACCAATGATTTGGTGAATGCAATGATAGCAGGAAAGTTTTACCGCAGAATTTCCAGAACAGCAGATGTCTATCAGAGCCAACATGGACCAATGATGCCATTAGTGCATGCCAGCACCTAGATGTCTCCTAATAAGATGTCTGGTTTATGAAGGACCTTCCAAAGCCAGGAAAAACCTGTAGAAGAACTTGGTGATTAAAAAGAAAAGATTCAAAGATTCAAAGGCTAATATTTTTATTGCCTATTTTTCACAAGTAGAACACAGTACACTTACATTTTCTTTTACAAACCGTTTCCTTCCCTGTTCCTTCCCTTTTTTCTCCCCTCCACCCTTCCCACATCCTGTTATCTCTCCTGCTTGGGTAGCATAGACAGTCTCTGGGGTCAAATAATAGAGAATAAATATGCAAAAATGTGTGAAGCTAGAAATGGCAAGAAAATCACAACTCTTTGGATGTAACATTTTCTTTGCCCTTCCACGTTCATCGATCTATCTACACTAAAAAAACCTCACATTGCTTTTATACATGTTTAACTGGTGTGGATTCTCTCAAAGTATCCTGAAAATTATAGTTTTGTGAGGACACTGAGATCCATCTGCCAGAGATAACTTCATCAGTTTCCAGAGTTCCCTGGGGAGAAGAAATAACTGCAGCGTTGAACCATTTGAAGTCTGTTGTGTAGTTGTGCCCCAAGTGTGGGGTTTTTATTACTTATTTGTTGTAGGGAAACTAGGCGTCTTATTTTAAGTTATTGGGTCATTATCTCCAAGATCTGTGCATGGAATTTCTATTCCTCTATACGTATTAACAAAGAGCAAGATGACTATAATTGCCCACTGTTGCATGACAACACTGTTGATTTTTCTTACAGAAATCAAGTGAGTCCTAGGATCACAGTCTAGGAGGTGCATGCATGTTATTCCTTTCTCCTGATGTATTTGTACCCTAGGAGGCTACACTGATAAACCCTTCTTCTGACACCCCTGGCTTATTTTCCATAGCTTGAATATATTTGTAACAAGAAATCACCAAGGCAGAAACATTTTTTTAATGACAAGGCTTGTTTGGGAAAGCATGCGAGTACAAATGAAAGTTGCCAATACGTCATAATCTTTTGTCTCATTACTGACTTCGCTGCCCATGTGCCCCAGTTTCCCATGTACACAGAGGCGAAGGGCAGCTTGAGGGTCTGTTACAATATGCTTGCTCCTTCATTACTTAGAGTAATCAGCCTTTAAATGTTCAGTAGGCATGCCCTACAAACCAATAAGGGAAATCCTCATCTCATTTATAATGAGCAACTAGCTTGAAAACATACCTATTTCTAGATCTGTGTTAGAAGACTTAATTCTACTGCCTTCTCATTTGCAACATGAAGAATCACTCTGGATCTGCTGTGTCACATGGCCAAACACAATGGCCTTGTTCACTCATTGTGATGGTCGCAGGTGGTTTTAAACCACTGTTTAACTGTGATCATGCTTCTGTGCTGTTGAGTGGGTTCCTTTGTGGCCCAACAGTGTTTTCACAGCTCCAACAAGCCATGCTATGGTTTGCAATGTCACCTAAACATGGATGATGCCATGGATGTTAATTTCTTGATTTATTTCTAGCTTACTACTCTTGGTTTATTTAAAACAGACCATGGTTCAGGTTCAGATGATATGACAGATCACAGTGTGGTTTGTTTGGGTCATGTGGGGGGGGGCAAGATAAGTTGTGCAAGGACCCACGTGGAAAGAGAGAGACTGACTTCTGTACTCTTCCACTTCCCCCTTTGTTCAATACAAGCTGTAGCTTTTTGCAACATGCAAATGAGACCGACTTGTTTTTCTTTTCTTTTGCTATCTGAGTTTTGTCTGAGCAGCCCTGTACAGTCAAAAAAAGAACCAACTGGTAACCCTATAGGCCTACAGCTCATTAAGAAAATTAAAGCTCATGCATGCTGAGTGAATTCCAATAATGACTCAACAGCCAATGAACGGGCAGGAATCACTATCCAAACAGCAGGGACACCACTTTCATGGAACATAAAGGGCATGAAAAAACAGTTTGGAGGAACAGAAATAACCAGGCAGAAGCTACAGAGGTTGTTGGAATGGTATAAAAAATGAGGACACTTCTCATCTAGAATGGGAAATGGATCACTCTCATTTTCAGTAACATACAAACTGGTCTAATCTCCTCCGCTACTGCAGGGATAGTCAATGTGATGCCTTCCAGATTTTATGGACTACAATTCCCAACATTCCTGACCATTGGCCATGCTGATTGAGCTGATGGGGGTTGTAGTCCAAAACATCTGGTGGGCACAACTTTGGCTACCCTGATTTAGAGGAGGAGATTGGACCAGTTCATTAGTTACTGCAAATGGGTGGGAGCCATCGCTCTATGGCTATTTCTCTTTCCGTTCTGCTCATGTATGAATGTGCGGACCATATTACTTTCACATCTTACAAAGCAAGGCAGTGGATGTGCAAGGGAATCACTCTTATGCTGTTTGCTACTTGCTTGTCTCACTAAAAAAGAAAGCCATGTCTCTCTCCTGCAGGGAGATGTGTGAGTTTTCTTTTAAGGTGACACAATGTTGGATGAAAGGTCACTTGCGCATCCGCTTTTCAGCTTCATGTCACAACTGCAGAGCCACAGCAAATGACCTGAAGGAGATGAAATCCATCCAAGGTGGATATTTCTATTCCTATCCAAAGCCCTGTCTTGTCTAGACTTCTCTTGAACAGCATCCATTTCAACACCACACCTAGGCAATGTGCAATTGCCAAATGTTGCAGGGCCTGGCACCAGATACAGTTGATGTTCTGCTCCAAGGTTCTGCATGCTATCATTCTGATTGTATAGCTGACCATTATACCACTGAACTCAAATTCGCTATGTTACTTAGGTCAAAGTATCATTTAAAAAACAAACATAACCAGATTGGTGCTTAAACACGTCAGGAATTAAAGATACGGCTTGATACTGTTGCTGCTGTTTTTCCTCTTTGAATGGGCTTCTAACCAAAGGATTCAGCATCCAAGCAACAGACCCCATCCACACGTCCACTTGTCCCTTATTTAGTAAGCATAGGTCCAAGCTGTTTTCTGCTTTAACCGTGCCCTCTAGGCCCAGGTCTGAGTGGTTTTCCGCTTGCCCGGCTCCTTTCACAGGGAAAACCCTCCCTTCAGCTCTAAATAGGAGCAAACATCAATCCAGAGACAATCCAAATTGCCATTTTAAAGAACTGTTTTCCCTGGGGGAAAGCAGAGGAACAAGAGGAAGTGTGGGTAACAGTGTCTCCTGGCATGGGCTGAATTGCCAGGGGTGTTTAGCCTGCCACAAACTGGCAAGGGAGTTCCCTTGAAAATCTATGTTAGTTTTTAAGTTCATGAAATTGAACACCAGTCACCAGTATGTGTGACTTCATCTACATTTGGACCCTGACATGTGGGGTGGGGAGGGGATTGGCTCTTTGCTATGATCTTGATTTGGATTGGGGGTCCCACATAAGCATTTGCACAGAACAAACCCCTCTCCTTTGCGTCAATGGGAGCTTTTTTTCTCTTTTGCAAATTTCTGGCATCCCCCCCCCCCAAATCTGAATTGGCATCCTAGTCTGGACTGGCAGGGGGGCAAGGGAAAGTGTGGATAAGCCCTTAGTCTCACAGGCAAACTTTTTCCTCTTTCCCCTTTGCTGCTGCATAAGAATGGTGCAACGTTCCTGCTTAGCAGTTCTCTTGTGGGCTGAAAGCAGCACTTGAGGATAGCATCCTTGCCCTAGTTTCTTCTTTTTCTTCCCCTCCGCAGTCCCCGCATCATGGCATCTATTGTGGGTAGAGAGAAAGAGGAGGGAAGTGGGTTGGAAGAGGACCCTTCAGGTCTCCATGCTTCCCTTCCCTGCCATCATTCCAGAGGGCAGAGCACCTGACCTCTCTAATTTTATCTGCGAAGGTGCAGCTCTATCTTTTTCAAAGCTGTTTTCAAAGTGACTCTGATAAGAGAACTGCCTACAGTTAGGACTATAATGATTATTCAAAGCATTAATCAGTGGGAAATTATGCCTGTTACTGATTAGCTAATTACTGCAATCAAATATTCTCTCTGCTCTTTGGAACAGTGGATACGGCATGGGGAGAAGGATGGGGAGGGAACACAAGCGGAAAACATATAACAGAAGAGAGAGAGAACTGACAAGGTGTACCTTGATTTGAGGAGATCCTCAAACAGGAGTGGGAGATGGAGGTTCCTTAAAAAAACAAAACACCTGAGGATGTTCTCCTTGCACTGAAGTCCCTTGATTGGTTTTTTTCGACCCCTCAGTACAACACTGTTTAATGAAATGATGGGCTAGAACAGGAGCAATTCATAAAGTGGCAGTAAGCAGCACACAGTGACCTTTGCTAATGGTAGCAAATTACAGATTCAATAATGCCACTTAGGGCTATATGTTTGGGGCAGCTTTAACAGCTCTCCACTTTGCACAAACATATGCCTCTCCCTGCTAAGACTTTTGGGAGTGGCTGCGTGGGTGGAGCAACCGGGGAGCAAGGGGGAAGAGACAAACTGAGTTTGTACAGAGTTGCTTTTCTGTTCTATGGATTCACCAGGAAAGGCTTATTCACCACAAGTGAGCTGGAGTGCAGATGCCCAGATGAGAGTCAAAGACTGGGGAAAGGAGTAGTTTTGGCCACCGTGGAACATGTTAACTTCACAACTTAACATTCCTCCGTTACCACCTTCTTCTGCTTCTCCTCCTTGAGCATCCAAAATATTCATGGTGCTTTGCACACATGAGAGGAGAGGGTCTTTCAAGTTGAACATTGACACTAAGGAAATGATAGAAGAAAAGGAGGTCATGGAGGAATAAGCAGGGAAGGAATGTGTTATTATTTCAGGGCACTTGGGATTGGTAATAAGTTGAAGAAGAAGAAGAAGAAGAAGAAGAAGAAGAAGAAGAAGAAGAAGAAGAAGAAGAAGTGGTGGTGTGGGTGGTGATGATTATGTGCTTTTAAAACTGTGGGTCAGGGATCCCCAGTGGACCTCAGGGTTAGCCCACGCATGAGGCAAAGTGAGGTGACAGCCTCAGGCGGTAGGATCTACAGGGGCAGTAGATCCTGCTGTACAGAGTTATTGCCCGCTTGCTCCTGGTGTAGATCTTCACTCACTCCTTCTTCCCTGGTGGGGAGGGAGGCACCTTTTGTGGTTCATCTGAGGTGCAAAAATGTCCTGGGCTGGCCCTGCTCAGCTCCACACTGTTGTCTTGTTGTTCCCCACATGTGCAGTGTGTGGGCACATATGACAGCAGGAATTGTTCAGAGAGCGAAGCAAGGGTGATGCTCTAGCATGCAAAGTTGGGGGCGAGGAAAGGGAAGGAGCCAATGGAAAGAAAGGAACCTGTGCCTTTTGGCCCGTCTCTTACACACACACACACACACACACACACACACACACACACACTCCATCTGCTGCCATTTGGTTACTAGCTTCCCCCAGCACCACCATTTTGTGACTGGTGAGCCTCAGTCCTCTCAAGTGGACCCTGGGGTAGAAAGTGTGAGAACTCCTGATTTAGGGTGTTTGAAGTTCTAAACATATATTATTTTCTTGTAACTGCATAAAGTAGAGCAGTATTATCAGCCCCATATTACAGATGGAAGGCTGAGTCTGAGAGAGCAGGGTGGGGCGCTTCCTTAAGACTACCTGTTAAGTTCAAGATTCGTCCCAGCGACCACCTGTTAAGTAACCAGACATGTGACACGGAGGTGGCATGTATAGGTGCTATCAAACCTATTGTGAAGTCATTCAAGAGACATATTTGTTGACGCATGAATTCCTGAATAATAGCTAATGGGACAGTTCACATATAAATAATGTCCCAGGCTCCCGTATAAATAATGAAGGGAGAAAGAGGCATTTTATTTTTATTTTCCCCATGATTTCTGACAGATAATGGCTGAATAATTGCATTTTAAATTGACGTAGATTTTCTACCCAGGAAGGTTTAGTTTTTTAAAAAGACTGTAAATGCTAATTGCTGTTTCAAATTCAAAATGCAGTGTTTGGTGAGAAAGAGATTCATATTGCATTCAGGATTCTGAAAAATCATTTAACATAATATTAGCTTCTTACCAATTTTATTTTAAGCCTCTAGAATTAGTCCCTTTACCCCCCAGCTGAGTCCTTGCCTCTTTTAGCTCCTCTGAAATTATGAGGTTTTCTTGTTGTTGTTCTTGAAGTACAATTCAAAGGGAAATTATTCTGTACAAGGAACGTTGAAATAAACAAGACTTGTCCATTCAGTGTCCCCAAAGGACTGTGCACATAGACCTCAGTGGGCTCTGGCTAAGGTCCGCTATCTACTCGGAGGATGCACCTGGGAACAGAGCTAATACTCCATGAATTCATATGCATTTAGCATTTCCAAACATGTGAGCATTTGACTTCACAGCACATCAGTGTCACATTTCCTGCTATTTTTGTGGGTAGTCGGTACTAATAATAAATTGCAAGCCATGTCTCCGGTAACATTTTCACCATAAGGGCAACAGAGATAAGGTCATGCTCCAAGGCAATCATGCAGTATCCAAAGGAACTGAAGGATGTGGAAAAGATCTGCAGCAGACCACCATAATGGGCAATAAAATGGTGTTTATGTGGTGGTATTAGGATTATCGCCATCATTGACTTTTATTATTTTTGTTATTAACCTGTCCTCCCTTCTAAGGTTTTAGAGCAGGTTACAACAATTAAAACACAATATTAACAATAGTTCAAAACAAGTTAAATAAGAAATAAGGTGGGGTGTGGGTGGGTGGGTGTATGTGTGTGTGTGTGTGAAAAGCCAGGGTGAAGAGTAAAAAAGGTAAAGGTAAAGGACTCCTGTCAGTTTAGTCCAGTCGCAAACAACTCTGAAGTTATGGTGCTCATCTCGCTTTACTGGCCGTGGGAGCTGATGTTTGACCACAGACAGTTTTTCTGGGTCATGTGGCCAGCATGACTAAGCTGCTTCTGACAAAACCAGAGCAGCGCATGGAAACGTCATTTTCCTTCCAGCTGGAGCAGTACCTATTTATCTACTTGCACTTTGATGTGCTTTCGAACTGCTAGGTTGGCAGGAGCTGGGACCAAACAATGGGAGCTCACCCAGTTGCAGGGATTTGAACAGCCGACCTTCCGATCGGCAAGCCCTAGGCTCAGTGGTTTAGACCACAGCACCACCCACATCCCCTAGGGTGAAGAGTAGTTTCACTGAATTCTCTTAGAAAGTAATTGCTGGGGCTGGGCCAAATCACATACATAAAAAATTATAAATCACTGTAGATCTCTCTGCCAACCTGCTGTCTTGGAAACTGGAACGATCTGTGTGTTAGTTTGTCCCAAACCTAATCTTATATCTCCAAGAAAAGCCATGTTGTACAGCCCTTTTTGATTTTTAGACTACACCACTTCACATAGCAGGTAGTAGATTTCGTGTTTGAATTGTCTCTCCATAGCAAGAGTAGAATATCAGGGAGAAGGCTAGGCTGAGGTTTGCTTTCTTCCTGATGCAATAAGGCAATAACTTCTCACCTATAGAAAATGATTTTTATGGGGTAGCATCATTCAAGCATGCAAACCCTGAAGTGCTACAATGGAAGGAGGGTTTACCATATATATTTTTTTCATTTCAGGAGTGCTGTAACTCCCCCCACCCCACCCCAAATGGTCAAACTTTATGTTTAATGGTCTCTGGCATGCCATGACCACTTGCTGTTACATGTGTGGCAGCTGTGCACCACTTGAAAGGCAAATTCCAAACTAGAGGACAGCAACACTGTGCCTGTAAACACCTTACTTGATTTTGCTGGGCATGCATAGCCCTGCTGAGATTCCATCATCATTTGGTATAGGTAGAATATCTATTGCATTGCATTATATACAATATTATATCAATGTCCACTCTGTGATATACATCTATCCATATCATCTATCTATCCTGGACACTGTCCAATATCTTGGGAAAGCTGGGAGAATGTGAAGACAGGCACAGTACAAATGTATGCATCTCTCTCCCCCCCCCCACTTCATGTGCCAAAATGCTAGGTTAATAAGTAAGCTTGCACACATAGAACTGCGATGATGATGATGATGATGATGATGATGATGATGATGATAATAATAATAATAATAATAATAATAATAATAATAATAATAATAATTTATTATTTATACCCCGCCCATCTGGCTGGGATTCCCCAGCCACTCTGGGCAGCTTCCAAAAAATATTAAAATACTGTAATACATCAAACACTAAAGCAAGATGAAACAAAAGTGGGGGGGGGGAGCATGAAGGCAGCTAAAGCACTGTATGAGTAAATGAGAGATTAACTCAAGCACAAAGCCTGGATCTTCTGCCGATTAGATAAGGGTGAGTGGGAAAATGAGAGAACACTAGAGGAGTGGGAATTTGAATTACCCATTCCCGAGCCTCACTGCAGTGACAGACCCTCAATGAAATGAACGCAGACAAGAAAGGCTAAGAGGGGAGACACCAGGGGCATGGGAGGGGGGAGAGAGAATAGGGGAAGGCATCACACTTAGCCCAGGAAGAAAAGACAGATCCAAAATAAACCCACAGAGACAGATGAAAATTATTTCTTCAACTAATCAGCTTCTCCAGGGTTAATCTGGTTGTGCCAGCCAGAAACAACTAAACATGTGGCCTCTCTGACCTCCATCACGTTCTGCCAGCTGGGTTGGGGGGCTGGAAAAGGGAGAGACTGAGACAAATATTTAAAAGCTCAGACATTGAGTTCAGAGCTAAGGCTGCCTCCTGTGCTTAATTTTCAAAGTGTCTGATGCTGGGGGTTCAGCAAGTATACTTGGAATCCACACAGGCATGCTCACCAGAAATCTGCTGCTAAAATTGCAGTGCAAGGAATGGTTACTTAGTGGTTTACGAGAGCCTCTGCCAGTGCAGTTGCAGTTCAAGGTTGGGTAGGGATTGTGGGTGGGCAAGTGAAGTCTTCCAGCAGCCACAGCGGGTCTCTTAATGGTTCCAGCCAGCCAGAAAGTGTGGCCCAGGTTCCTTTACAAGGGTCTGGCAGTCTTAGCTGACTCGTGCTGACTTATCAGGGTCAGGTTTTCTTGACTTGTCCATAGCCAGATGATGCAACATAGGTGACCCACTGTTGCATACCACTCCAATCTCTGAGTGGTGTGAGATTTCTGGAGTTCCAGGCACTTAACTGGGGTCTGTGTTTCCTTTTGGAAAATGAAAGGACAGTGGAGACTGTGGCGTTTTATGATATATGGTTTATTTGCACATATACGCAACCTGAACCTATGATGGCAGAGTTCCCAGCATTCACACCCTAAGAGGTTCTGGTTTCTTCCATAGCCAAACCATGGATTTAAGCAGACCCCAACCATGGCTCTCAATTGTTGCTCTCTGACTCTCCCTCCAGCCTCTTGCTCATTATCTCTGTTGCATAACTCCTAACTGCCATCCTAAAACTCAAAATGAAAATGCTGGCATTGTGTTTTAAACTAACTCTCAGTTGAGGGAGGCAGCCCACTCCTTTGCAAATGAGATTTGGCCTTCGTCTTGTTGGCTCATCTCCAGGCTATCACCTCAAAGGAAAGTTGTCTGACTTATTTAGTTAGCCATACCTGTTGATTCTGTAGGATTAAAGGGGTGTCTGACACACAGCTTAATACACACGGGTCTAGATTAGATTCTAACACAGGGAAGTCTGACACACAGTTTTGACACACTAAGCCTTCGTTAAATTCTACCACTAGCTTGATCTGGAATCTAGGGTGACTTGCACCCACATACCCATCAATACACATTTACCAACCCTTGAGTCAACACAGCGTGAAATCTCCTTGTAGGCTTGATCTGCAACAAGCGTGTGTTCACTATGGATCACTTCCTCTAGTTAAGTGCTGACACTGAAAATAGGTGAGCGTTAAGCACATGGCAATATCACTGTCAAACCTTATGAGAAGCTGCTGCAAGAGAGGGACAGGGAGCAAGATCGTGAAGGGGACCAAGGTGGATCTGTCAAGCTCCCTTGTTATTTTTGCTGTTCAAAGTTGTTAATGTAAACTTGTTAAAGATCCTTGAGGATCATCTAGTCCAACATTGATAGTACTGAAATGTTGTTTTGTATGTTTGTGTGTATGTGTGTGTATTGCTATTGTGTTGTTGGTTTAGTATGTTATTATGAAATTTTTTGGCAGTGTTTGATTTTGAAGTGCATTTCTGTTTCCTTTGTTGTAGACTGCTTGGGCATGATTTGATTTGATTTGATTTATTTATTTATTTGGAAAAGCAGCATGCAAATAAAATGATGCTGATGCTGAACACCGATTCTGGTTCCACCACTGTACCAATACTTTTATTTTCCAAGCTGATATTTGGATTCCTGAACTGTTAATTTTAATCTCCCTGACATGTTCATTGTGGTTCGCTGCGTATTTTATTTTTGGATTTAACATGCTGTTTAGATAGTAGAGTGCCTTGAGCATTTCTTTTAAATAGAAAGGTAGGGCAAAGATACTTCAGACCAACAAATACAAACACACAGCCTATGGGCATGCCTTGAGCGTTGTCTCCTGTATATGTAATCTGTTCTGTATCTGAGCTCCTGCTCCATTTGCCCCTACCAGCTGAAGTGTGGCAGGTATGTTCTGAGAGCCAGGCATTCTCGGCAGAGGCTGGTGCCTTATGACATGAGCTCTCCAGGGAAACCCATCAGACCCCAACACTGAGTACCTTCAGGTCTCAGACAAAAAGCTGGCTTTTCTAAAACATCTTTGGGATCAGCTGATCTTTACATTCACAGCCTTCCTGCTGATCCCTATTGTGAACCACCCTGAGATCTATGGATGAAGGGCAGTATACAAATTACAGTGGTACCTCTGGATGTGAATGGGATCCATTCTGGAGCCCCATTCGCATCCTAAAGTGAATGCAACCTGCGTCCGTGTGTGTGTGTGCGCGCAGGTCGCGATTCGCCGCTTCCACGCATGCGCGTGGCATCATTTTGAGTGTCTGCGCATGCGTGAGCGGCAAAACCCGGAAGTAACACGCTCCGTTATTTCCGGTTTACTGCGGAGTGCAGCCCGAAAATGCTTAACCTGAAGCTACTTCAACCCAAGGTATGACTGTATTATTATTATTATTATTAGAGACACAAAAGGCATAATCCACCTGGAGGTTCTGTGGAAACCACAGTGAAATTAATGGGAACTGTGCAGGTGTATGTGAGTGACAGGGACATAGGAAGCTGCCTTATTCCAAGTCAGACCATTCTTCCATCTATCTCAGTGCTGCTTACACCAACTGGCAGCAGCTCTCCAGGTTTCCAGCTCAGCCACATTCCCAACATCTCCTACCTGGAGATGCTGAGGTCTGAACGTGATACCTTCTGCATGCCAAACAGATGTCCTACCCCTGAGCTACTGCCCCAGAAGGCAGTCCTCTATGTAACCACCTTGAGCTCCATGGAGAAAAGGGTGGGATATAAATGCAACAAATAAATAAATAAATAAACATAATTATTTGAAGCGCTGACCAGTCCAAATCTAGTTTAAAGTTCAATAACCCTAAGAAAGGAGAGCAGGAGGGTCCTTGAAGTTGCCCAGCAACAATTATCACCTGGATGGACAGCTGACTGAACACAGAACAGCTGCTTACAGCCTTCCCCACTATGACAATATATGTATTGTAAAGGTAAAGGGACCCCTGACCATTAGGTCCAGTCGTGACCGACTCTGGGGTTGCGGAGTTCATCTCACTTTATTGGCCGAGGGAGCTGGCATTTGTCCGCAGACAGCTTCCGGGTCATGTAGCCAGCATGACTAAGCCGCTTCTGGCGAACCAGAGCAGCGCACAGAAACGCTGTTTACCTTCCCGCTGGAGCGGTACCTATTTATCTACTTGCACTTTTATATGCTTTCGAACTGCTAGGTTGGCAGGGACCGGGCAACGGGAGCTCACCCCGTCACGGGGATTTGAACCACCAACCTTCTGATCGGCAAGTCCTAGGCTCTGTGGTTTAACCCACAGTGCTACCTACGTCCCTATATGTATTGTATTTCTGTTTAAATTACAGTATTTATTTCTACATCTGTATCTATGAACATAAATTAGCACAAATGTTCAAATTTTATGCAAATCGGTAACCCCTTCCTTGGAGATGGGCAAACAGTGAAGAACTAGGGAAAGCTTTTTTCAAAGGTATAGCTCTCACTGAGCTATACTTATTAGGAAGAGAAACAATTCTATCCCCGCCACTCCCTATATCCTGTTCTGTATTGCTTCCTTTGCCATGGAGGAGAATTTACAAGCAAGGCTTTGTAGGTGAAGGAACTGGAGTGAAAACGAGAACTTAAGCAGAATGCTGCTCCTGAGCTTCAAGCAGACTGAAGCATATGGCACCCAGCCCAAATAAATTCCCTAATCCCCCTTTGTTATTAAATCCCCCTTCTTTTTTCATTTAATACCGGGAGTCTTTTAAAGAAGTCTTTCCGTTTAGTGTTGGGAGGAGTCAGAGCATATCCGATCTCTCGGAGACCTGCTGCACGAGTTGCTTTGGAGTTTGAGAGGTCGGTGGGCGGTCAAATACCCAGGGGAGCCTGATTGCTAAAGAGCTTGTCAAATTATGTCTAATGTTGTATATGAAGCTGGAAATACTCTTTGGCAAGGAATACATGAGCAGAATTAGAGGTTAGAGTTAGAAGACATTGAATTCTCAAGTACAAAGCTGTTTGGAAGCTGTTTTAGGGGGCCATTAATCTGGGCTGTCAATAGATTTAAGACATTTTAGATCTATCTACGTCCATTAGTTGAGCAATTTTAAATAAATTTGCATATTGCCAAAACCTTTGTAAAGATTCCTATTGCAACACTGAAGGAAGTGTGAGATAATTTATACTTCAGCAAAAGCTGTTAGTACATAGTAGATGAGAAGGCCATGTTTAATGTTTTGTATTGTGACAATCAGTGTAACACATCAGAACCAACATAACTCGAAAACAACAATACCACAAGTGTGCCCATAACTTGCAGTTCCATGAAATAAATTCCTTAGAGTGTAGTTCTGTACATGTCTATTCAGAAGTATTCTCTGCTAAGTTCAATATAGCTAATTTCCAGGTAATTAAGTGTAGGATTGCAGCCAATGCTAGGGTTGCCATACAGCAGTACCTCGGTTTAAGAACAGACCAGTCTAAGAACGATTTGGTTTACGAACTCCGCAAAACTGGAAATAGTGTCCAGGTTTGAGAACTTTACATCAGTCTAAGAAGGGAATCCAAACGGTGGAAGGGCGTCGACGGCAGGAGGCCTCATTAGGGAACGCGCGCCTCGGTTTAAGAACGGTTTCAGTTTAAAAACGGACTTCCGGAACGGATTAAGTTCATAAACTGAGGTACCACTGTATTTCAAAAAGTAAAATTCCTGACACACACGAAGCTTTTGAGGTTTTTTTTAGGAAGACCCCAAAATTGTTCAGCTTTTTTGAGAAATTGTTGAGCTTCTTTGGTGAAACCTAACCCCAAAATAGTGATTTCAAGCTTTTGGAGCTGTTTCCGCTGCTTTTTCCATCGCATTGACATACATTTCCCCTGACATTTTGCCGAGTAGGCAAAATTCACCCCTGCTGCCATTTTTACACCTGAAAACCTAGCCAATACACACTTACCTTGGAATAAAACACACTTAACTGAGTGGAGCTCAATTCTGAATAGACATGCATAAGATTGTGCAGGTAACTGTCTTTATGTATTCTACAGAGGTAGAAAGAAATATTTTCAAGCATTTAAAATGTACACATTTTTAAATTGCCACACTTTTCTTTTCTGGTTCTTTCGTTTTTGAACAAGAGAATTCTAATCTGGGGATGGGGGTGGGATCTCATTTTGCAGATGATATTTTTACCCCAAAATATTTCAATAAGCTTGTTTTTGGCAGGCTTCAGTTACAAAATTTCATGAGCTGTTAGTGTCAAATATTAATTACTGTTGTATGTAATATATCAAATCTTTATTTCTTTTCTTTTTAAAATATTACATGCCAACTATCAAATGTTAAAGACGGTTGCACAACAACCATCAAATGCTGTCAGATATGACAGCCTAAGGTATTTTAGCACCTTTTCTGGGGAAATTGCCAGGGCTTCCTCAGAGGGAAAGGGTGTGACTCAGTGGTACCACACGTGGTTTGTATGTAAAACATCCCAAGTTTGACTCCAGGCATTGCTAGGTAGGGCTGGGAAAGGCTATTGCAGGGGTCAACAAACTTTTTCAGCAGTGGGCCAGTCCACTGTTCCTCAGACCTTGTTGGGGGCAGGACTAGATTTGGGGGGGGGGGGAATGAACGAATTCCTATGCCCCACAAATAACCCAGAGATGCATTTTAAATAAAAGGACACATTCTACTCATGTAAAAACACACTGATTCCCAGACCGTCCGCAGGCCGGATTTAGATGGCGATTGGGTCGGATCCGGCCCCCGGGCCTTAGTTTGCCTACCCATGGGCTATTGCCTGGAATCTTGCAGAGCCACTGCCAGTCAGAGTAGACAATAGTGAACTAAGCAGACCAGGGGTCTGACTTCGGGGTGGGTGAATCTGTCAATTTTGGTTTCCCTCAGTATCTCGTTTTTCCAGTTGTAAGATCAGTTCTCTATGTTTCCCCACAGCAGCTTGTGATGATGATTTAAAAAAAAAAACAGAAAACAAAAAAAACCTTGAAAATTCATTAGCATTACGTACCCTCCAATATCCCACTGATCCAAACGGGGACACTCATTTTTGGTCCCAATCTCTCGTGGGAGCCAGCAAACTTGCGCAATAGCCCAAGACACACAAAAAAAGAGGACATTCCAGTATCTAATCAGAAGCCGCAATAGCTTCTGTAATTCTGGGATGTCCTGCTCAAAATGGGATGGTTGAGGGGTATGGCATTTAGTGCAGGTTTCACAAGCAGGGTGGAATTCAGGAGTGGCCCTGTCCCACCAGGCAGGCCTAGGCCTCATCCACACTTTCATTTGCCCCACCACTTTCCCCCATTAGCTGCTTTCTATGCAGGGGACAGAGGGACACAGGTGGCGCTGTAGGTTAAACCACAGAGCCTAGGGCTTGCTGATCAGAAGGTCGGCAGTTTGAATCCCTGTGACGGGGTGAGCTCCCTTTGCTCGGTCCCTGCTCCTGCCAACCTAGTAGTTCGAAAGCACGTCAAAGTGCAAGTAGATAAATAGGTACCGCTCCAGCAGGAAGGTAAACGGCGTTTCCGTGTGCTGCTCTGGTTAGCCAGAAGCGGCTTAGTCATGCTGGCCACATGACCCGGAAGCTGTACGCCAGCTCCCTCGGCCAATAAAACGAGATAAGCACTGCAACCCCAGAGTAGGTCACGACTGGACCTAATGGTCAGGGGTCCCTTTACCTTTACCTTTTTATGCAGGGGACAAGTGGAAGCGTGAGCAAGCCCCAAATCTGGGCTAGGATTGTTGTACTGTCAGAATTATCACATCTGTGTGTCCTTTGTTTACCTGTATTATTATTAAGTAATATTATACATACAATTTTTTTTACCAAAACCCCCGTTTTTTAAATTGCCTCTTGTGCAGTGCTGTATAAAAAAAAATTAATTGGGCACGGTACATTGCAGAGTAGGTATTTCTTTTTGTTTAGTCGCTGCTGGCTGGTAGAAGCACGCTTCAAAAGAAAATTGTATGTCACCGAATCTTTAGATAAATAAAAGCCACGACTTCTGTTATCTGATTCCCGTGCTCAGCTTCTCATCAGCACAACCGTAGCACAAATTCCTCTTTTTTTCTTGGAAAGCCATGAAGCACATGTAGAAACAAAGGCGGTATTAGAGCTGTGATCTCCCATCTAGGGCAAGGATGGGGATCTGAACAAAAGACTGGAAGAAAGTGTACAGGGTTGCCATCGAGGTGATCTCAGAAGCAATGAAGATGTGCCTGGGAACTAGTACAAACACAGAGAAGCCATTTTGGAAAGGGCGTCTTGAAGAACAACAAAATGGGTGCAGGTTTTCAGTGGGGGGGGGATCGCCACAGGGCAAGCAATGACCACAGGGTTATCTTCCAGAGAATCTGTTGATTAAGCATGCATCCTGATATGTTTGCATTTTGGTTATATTGCGTCTTATCAATCATTTGTTATTCCGCTCTTTCCAGTGCATTTCCCCTGCCCTTTCCTTACTGCAAAAACTCTGGTTTTTAAACTGCTTAAAAAATGGGCTTGTTGTGGAAGAGCACCAAATCCACATTAATTGTGACAGCTGGATATGCATGCCTCCCCCACCCCCCAGAGCAACGTGATAGGGTTAGGTCTGCTTGATGATACTGGACAGGAAAGAATTGTGCTGAACTCACTTGTGTGAGGTTGTGTTGCTTCGCATCCCAAAGGCTTCCTTTAGTCACTCCTCCTGTTCATTTGTTACCTCTGCCCACAGGTGCTCAAAGAGAGGAAGATATCCACATTCATTTCTGTCCAAAGCTGATTTATATGTGTACTTGTCAGGCCCTATCAGGGTCCAAAGCAAGGCTGTAAAAATCACCCAAGAGGATGGATAGAAAGGCAGCAACATTCTCACTCCACTTCCTTTTTATCAGTAGTTTGCTTCATACTGTCTCGTTTCTTATTCTTGGATGTCTTTCCTCCTTGCTAAGTCCTTGCTGTTCCTCTGCATCTCATGCATAGCAAGGCCCCTCAGCACATCTAGAATTCATAATCACCACCACCCCCGCCAAAAAAAAGCTCTATCAGAAAATGAAATATTTACACATAAAAGACCTATGGTGACACTTCACAAGAAACAGTTTGCTTGGAGATGGTGTGGGAATGAGATGTGCCAAAGAGTGGTAGGGGAAAGGGACAAGATGGCTCCCCCCCAATTCATGTCCTCGTCCTTCTGTTTAATATGCTGAGAGAAAGAAGCCCAGGGTTTACATTTGCAGTTACAGCAGGTTTAGGGTGCTTTTGCATGGCTAGCCAAGGCCTGTTCTGCTAATCAGAAAATAACAAAATTGGACAGAAGGAGGCCATGTGGCATAGCTTGTGCTGCCCCACCTGACACAGTTGGTGATTATTTTCTGGAATCTCAGGTATTTCGACACGACTATCCAACTCTTGGTATCAAACACAGTTTCTCCTCATGACTTCATCAGAGCTGCTTCTCCTGTTAATGTTGAGAAGCCCTCTCAGGAGAACATGCTCGATTATTGTGATGTAGGAACATTCTTAGATGGACTAATACACACACATACACAGTCCTTTGGCTTGAAGGAAAGCTCTGTATACGCCAAGGTATACAGCAGCTTCAGTATGTTCAAAGATGCTCTCCCCGAAGGAGAAATGCACACACTGTAAATCTCATGTCACTTTTTCAGCAGTCACACTCATGACTTGCAATAAAAATAAAATGAAGTCACTGGAAGAAGCTGCTTGAGCAGTGTTTCTCTTTCCATTTGCTGGGGTCAGCTGAAGGCACTGAATTCACCTTTTCACCTTCCTGACAATTTTTGTGTGTGTGAAAGTGGGTGATGCAAAGGGCCTCCTGCTCCCACCCTCTTGCATCTCTCTCTTTCATAAACAACAGCTGCTACCTTTGCTTTAATTATATTTGAAATCTGGACATGTAGATCCCAAAGTGGCCATGTTCTTGAGACGGGGTGTGTGTGTGTGTGTCACACCTTCTAACATTCGCCAAGCAACTTGATAGCCTGAGGAACAGGGCTCATGGATAAGTGAAGTATTGAGGTAAAATTCATTACTCAACTCTAGGCTTCTAATTAAAGTTATTTATTAAAGCATTCAATTTAAAGAAGTAGAAGAAATTGGACAAAAAAACACACACCACCCCCCATTTATGTCCAACACCTTACACGTTTTTAAGTAAGTGCAGCACTTCACGAAAGAATAACATCCTTTACATCAGGGATGAGTAGCTTGTGGCCCCCCAAGTAGTGTTGGACCCTGGTGGGAGTTGGAGTCCATTCCCATTTCCAGTCCACGTTCCCCATTCCTGTTGAGTTACATCTAAAGGTTTCACTGTGTGCTTAAACCCTATTCATTTCAGTGGTGAACTGAGACACATTGTGTTATACCCATTTTCTGCATCACACCCACAATCACATGTCCTAAGCCATAAATATTGTATATTTGTGACCATCAGTTTCCTCAAGAGGGTATGAACGCCATTCAAACAATTTGCATTCCCCAGGTGTCATTGGAAAGCCCACAGCTATTGGTAATAATCATCTGATAGTTTAAATTAACAGAAAATTACTCCAGGACATTAAATTCTAAGATCTTCAAAGTTCTCCTTACCTCTCAGCTATCCAAACTTACTATGACATCAGAACAGATAAGACATATACCGTTGCATAGTGTGTGTGTGTGGGATATTGGGGCAGGCAAGCAGGCATATCCACAAAATCACACCCACATACCTTTCCGGCTTGTAATGAGAAGAAATAGGGATGAATAGCATAACAAAGAGGGGAAAGACTCTAGGAATCTATATATAAGAACTAGCATTTAAATGTGCGAGAAAAATTGCTGAAGATATGTAACAGCAGAATTTCTTGCATTGTCAGTGCCATGAACTATGCCACCCAATAAAAACTCTTAACGATTTTTTTTCCACATCTGTAGACTGAAACATTCTATTTTGTGACAGAGCTGTCAATCCAAGGCCTTTCCCCAGCAGAAAATTGTCTCAAAAATAATCTTCATGAAAGACAAAAACTTCAGTTAAGTGATTGCCTGGGGCAAGTAGAAAGAAGCCAAGAGGCAGGTTGGCAAATAATTAAATATGCACTTTTAACTCTTCAGGTGAAAAAGCTGCATTGCTTTCACTTTTTGTCATTAACATCATTAAAACTTCCATCTGAGCTGCTGCTTTGGCACTCTCAAAACTGTAACACGGGCAATTCGCACTTGGCAGGACTGTTCCCGCTGGGCAACTCAAAAGTGGATGCTTGAACAGAACCAAGAAACTGCTGACAAAAATGCGCAGTCCTTCACTGGTGGTGTCAATCAATGTAGGTGTAGGAGAAATGGGCACTAAAAATGGCAAGATCATTGCCATGTAAGAGCCAACCCAATATCTTCTTGTGGGCCAGCCCAGAAATTCTCTTCACTTTGGCACGGACCAGAGGTACACACAGAACATACAGGAGACCCCAATGGTATTGTGAGAAATTCTGAAGTGCCAGTGCTTGTAATAAACAACTCTCACATCCTGTAACACTTCCTTATGCAGTTGGTTTTATTGACTCAGCAGCTATGGGGCAATTGCACTCACCTGCCCCCCTGACAGCTAAGTCACTGCTGCTTATCAGAAGGGGGAGAAGCGAGGCAGAGGGGAGGTTGGCACAGTGCAAATGTATCAGCAGGAGCACCAGATTGGCTCCACTGGTGCATTTGCACCCGTCCAACCTCCTTGCCTCCTTGCCCTCCCCTCCCTCTAGAAAGCAGCAGTGACTCAGCTGTCAGGAGGTCACGTGAGCACTGCCATCCACCATGCCATTCGCTACTGGGTTGAATTTCTTTACATAGATATAGATGCTAACAAATCCAGAATGTTTTGCCCACACTTCTAGACATTGCACACCATTTGAAAATTTGATTGCAAGTGTCATGCAATTAGGCCAAACAAATTTGATAAAACATACTTGGGGATCAGATCCAGAGACAGTGATTGAGGCGGTAGATTGGGAGAGCTTGTGGGCCAAGTAGCTCTTAAAGACAATTTTTAAAATAAAAAAAAATACTCTTAAGCTTCTACACAGGTGGCATTTAATACCCTTCAACTGCAGTCATATTAACAAGGCTATTTCTCCTCTTTGCTGGAAAGTGTGTGAAGAGGTTGGAATCACTGAACATATGTGGTGGGCATGTGACAACTTGCAACTATTTGGGGAGAATGTTATTGATGAAATAAGTTTGATTAGGGGGGAAAGTTATTTGTTCCCCAATTTTAGTATTGTTAATAATCTTTTTTTTTTTTAATAAAAAAGGTCAAATTGAGATACAAAGAAATGAGTGGGTTTTTTTTTTAAAAAAAGTAGCAGCTCAACAACTTGTTGCCCCAAAGTAGAAATCTTTAGAATTTGCAAATATCACAATGAAAGCAGAAAGTTTGGCCCATAGCACTTTCGGTGGGGGGGGGGGGGACTGACTAGGAAGTTAAAGCCTTAGCTGGAAAGAGAGACAAGGATGCATTATATAGAGACATGGTATCCTTTTATCATATACTCAATAGAACATCAAATACAGTGATATCCACAGGACTCACGTTTTCACATTTGAAACTTTTGAATAATGTTTTCCCATAGGATTCTGTGTTTTGTGGGAGCGGGCAAAGGAATGTTTGTTAAAGGGGTTTTGTTCTCATGTTTCTTTGAAAAACTAATAAAACCATATACGGTACATTTAGATACAGATGCAGGAGCTTAGCATGACAGCCTTCAGAACCAGGCTCCCAAAGGAAAGTCATGCAAGTGTTTCAATCTATTATATCTCTATGTATAGAGTGCCATTACTTATACACACACACACACACACACACACACACACACACACCCTATGCAGAGTTACCTGGGAATATACTCCATATAACTCAGTGGTGCTTACCTCTGACTGCTTTGGTCAGCTTGTGAAACATACAGAACTTTAACAAAAGCTCTTCAAGCCAGCAGAATGCAACCTTTAGCTTTTAATCAGAAATGTAAACAATCTTTCAAAGAAGTGATAATACCTAAGCTGTGAGTATGAAGTAGGAACCCCATCAAGAAAGAGGCAAGAGTTATGAAGACAGTTTGATTATTTTCTTCACTCTCAGACTTCCTCTGTCTAATCAGCAGTGGTTCGTGGAGGTGAAGGCACAGAGACCGTGGCCTCCTCCTGGCAGAATCGTGTGCCTGTAGGAGTGCTGCCACCAACCTAGATCTCCCCTGAACTTGCTCATTAAACCACAGTAAGTCAGGAACATGTGAACACAGCCAAAAGACTTAATATGTAGTCTGCAGTTACACAAGTATGTATGTCCTTTACACAAAAATAAGCATAGGTGCATTCACAGCACATGGAGAGGGGAGACATTATATCAGGGGACTCTTGTGGCTGTTATTCCTAAAACTAACCAACCAACTAACTAATTGTTAAAAGGTAAAGGACCCTGACAGTTAAGTCCAGTCATGAACAACTCTGGGGTTGCGGCGCTCATCTCGCTTTACTGGCCGAGGGAGCCAATGTTTGTCCGCAGACAGTTTTTCCGGGTCATGTGGCCAGCATGACTAAGCCACTTCTGGCAAAACCAGAGCAGTGCACGGAAACACCATATACCTTCCCGCCGGAGCAGTACCTATTTATCTACTTGCACTGGTGTGCTTTCGAACTGCTAGGTTGGCAGGAGCTGGGACCGAGCAACAGGAGCTCACCCCATTGTGGGGGTTCGAACCGCCGACCTTCTGATTGAGAAGCCCTAGGCTCAGTGGTTTAGACCACTGTGCCACCTGGGTCCCTTAACTAATTGTAAAGGTATGCAAATGCAGTTGCACGTTTAAAGTACTGTCTAGTTTGGCCCCTTGTTGCATCAAGTCTGTGAACAAGAATTGGGAATTTGTATAGGGTCATGAAAAGGCCTTGGCCAATCACAGTGGGGAGAGCTGGAACAAGTCAGTAAAGCTACTGGTGGATATTCAAAGAGGATGGGTCCAGCTGAGCCCCAGGTATGAACCCACTTCTGGGATCTCACAGTGCTTCATTTTCCCATTGAAATAAATGGGGCTTAAATGTGTTTACTTACCGTAGATCACATCCCATCTTTCACAGTTTAAATTTGTTATGTACATCTTCTGTCCATTTGGTATCTTGCTCAAGTTTTCTATGTTCTATACCTCTTTGTATGTTTCCTGCCTCAGCTGAACATGGATATTTTCTATATTCCTGGAAAAAATATTTTTAAAAAAAGAAGAAGAAGAAGAAATTAATCAAAGTTTCTGGTTTCAGTGATATTTTGTGACAGGGAGTCCCAAGAGTTAATTATGTATTGTGTTAAAAAAAAAATGCTGTCCTTTGATCATCACTTCTCTCATTCCACTGACTGCCCCTTCATGCCGGGATTACCAAATATATTAAGTTGGAGTTCTTAGTTTACTTTTCTATACCATTAATTGTGCTCCTTCATCACGTCTACTTTCATTCATCTACTTTGTAAAGCAAATGGTCCCAGTGTTTCACTCTCCCATTACACAATAGGCTTTTCATGTCTCTAATAATTTTTGTCAACTGTCTCTAGAGCCTCTGTAGTTCCAATATATTTTTGTTTGAAGCAAAGAAATCGTGAACTAAACACACTTCACTAGATGGAAATACAACATTGATTCAACTAAGAGGTGCTTAATGCTTTAATGTTACCTGTTATCTGTTCCAGTTTCCAACTCACCCTAGCATTTTCTTTGTTTAGGTATCTATTGAACCACCCGTCATGGCACAATGATCATTGTATTATATTCTCAGAGACTTGAGTGCTTACTTAAAAAAAAATAAATCCCCTGTATTCATTCATTCGGCTGGACATTTATAAGACACATTTATTTATTTATTAGATTTATATCCCACCTGTCCTTCCAATGGAGCCCAGAACAGCTTCTTAAAATTAATTCCAGTAAGGATGCAGACTGAGAAAGATCTCAACCTAAAAGTTTTGTTGAAAATGGAAGGTCTTCAGTAGGTGCAAATAACGCGACAGAGATTATTCATACCTAATATTCAAGGGGAGGGAATTCCAAGGAACAGGTGTAAAATACAAAATACCCAATTTTGGCATTGTGTGGAATGGATTTCCTGATAAGATTATATCTGCAGGAGGTCCTCCTCTGCAGAGTGCATTAATCAATTGGCTATATAAGGGGGTGAGACAGTCTTTCAGGTAACCCAGTTCCAACCATACTCTCTCCAAAAAATGACACTTGAACATGATTTAAAATTTGGGTGGCATGGATACTTGTGGTACGACATCAAAATTAATGTGGATTTCAAAAATCACTTTATTAGATGTGCCATATTAAGAATTTGGAACAGATATAAAGCTAGGTTATGTATAAAGACTCCCTTGTGGATTTCACCACAATAAGCTTTTTATACAAAAGAGGAGAAAGGCAAAGAGAAATGGTTGACCTATCAAGAGCTATTAGAGCAGAGTCAAGGAGATTGTAAAATTAAAACAAGGGAACAGTTAATAGTAGAAGGTTATAGCTTCCAGTGGTTTTCTCATTTACAACTAACAGAGGGATTCAAGATGGATAAAAAGACTTTTGGTATAGAACAAAGAAGGCCAAATTTTGAAATATACCGTAGTTTTGTACAGATGATGAACATGTTATTGTGAAAATGTGTAAACTTTTGTCGAAATTCAAGAACAATTTAAAGAATGCATGATTATATTGGCAAAAAACCTGGTTATAATATACAGATGGAACAGTGGGAACATATATAGATTAAAGGGATAAAATTTACATTGTGCTATGATCTTAATTTTTTTTAATAAAATGATGCATTGATGGTGTCTAACTGTGGTGAAATTATTTAGAATGTATAGAAATGTTCCAAATATTTACTGGAAGTGTGAAAAATATGAAGGGGCATTTTATCATGCTTGGTAGACTTGTAAAAAAGCCAAGAAATTTTGGATATAAATACATACACCGATGCAGAAGATTTTGAAGTTTAACATTCCATTGAAGCCAGAACTTTTCCTGCTAGGAAAAATGGATATACAATTAGAAAAAGACTATAGAACATTATTTCAATACACAATCACAAGGATGAGACTTTTATATGCACAATCATGGAAAGATTCTTCATTACTTACCATGAAGGAATGGTTGTTAAAATCATTGAACTTAGCTGAGATGGCAAAGTTGATGTGTTAAATCACAGAAAAATCATTGTCAATATTTACTAAATATTGGAAACTCCCTATAGACTTTTTGTTTGAAGAAGTAAATGAACTTACAATATTTGGGTTTGAGGACTGAATAAAATATTGGTTTATAGAAAACAGAATTGTTGGGTATTATCTTGGAGTGGATGTTTTGAATAATTTTCTACATATAGCTGACTGACAAAGTAACTCCATCAAAAAAAGAAATGAGATTTGTCTGGCATAACTTGTTTTTGAGAAACCCTTGCTGGGTCTTAGTAATCACAGTATCCTTTTCTAGGTGCTCACAGTCTGACTTTTTAATTATCTGTCTTAAGACCTTTCCTGGTATCAACATCAAGCTGACCAGTCAGTAGTTACCTGGGTCTTCTTTCTCCCCTTTTTTGAAGACAACATTTCCCTACCTCTGCCGGGATCTTACATGTTCTCCAAGAATTCTCAAAAATTCTAGATAGAAGCTCTGAGATTACATCCACAAGCTCCTTTAGTGCAGCTCACCAGTCCCTGGAGAACTGAATTTATTTAAAGCCTGATCTTGGGCTGATCACCAGGTTGGGCACAGTAGGTGTTGAGCACTTCTGAGCGCCAGTGTGGTGTAGTGGTTAAGAGCGGTAGTCACCTAATCTGGGGAACCGGGTTCGTGTCTCCGCTCCTCCACATGCAGCTGCTGGGTGACCTTGGGCCAGTCACACTTCTTTGAAGTCTCTCAGCCCCACTTACCTCACAGAGTGTTTGTTGTGGGGGAGGAAGGGAAAGGAGATTGTTAGCCGCTTTGAGACTCCTGAAGGGGAGTGAAAGGCGGGATATCAAATCCAAACTCTTCTTCTTCTTCTTCTTCTTTTCTTCTTCTTCTTCTTCTTCTTCTGCTTTCTCTCTGTCACGCAATAGCATTTCTTCTCCTCCACGCAGAGAACCTACTACTTGCTTATTCATCCTCTTGCTTCAAACACAGCTGAAGCAACCATTCATTATTATTTTTAACCTTTCTTGGAAACCTGAGCACATTCTGAGCTTTGGCCCACCTGACCTTCTCCCTGTGAAAGTTGGCTACTCGTGTATACTCTTCCTTTGTGATTTCCTCTTCCATTTCTTATATATGCCCTTCTTATATCTCAGCTCATCTGTATGCTCCTTATACAGCCACACCAGTTTCTTTAGATGCCGCCCAATTCTCTTTCTTGTTGGAATTGTTTGCATAAGAAACTCCCATCTTGGACTGCCTTCTCACTGAGTATTTCTGACCATGGGATCTCACCCAGTAGTTCCTTAAGCTTTTTGAAATCAGTCTTCTTAAAGTCCAGAAGAAGAAGAAGAGTTTGGATTTGATATCCCGTTTTATCGCTACCCGAAGGAGTCTCAAAGCGGCTAACATTCTCCTTTCCCTTCCTCCCCCCACAACAAACACTCTGTGAGGTGAGTGGGGCTGAGAGACTTCAGAGAAGTGTGACTAGCCCAAGGTCACCCAGCAGCTGCATGTGGAGGAGCGGAGACGCGAACCCGGTTCACCAGATTACAAGACTCTTAACCACTGCACCACACTGGCTTTCCACAGTGCATGTCCGACTACACACAGTGCATGTCCGACTACAAACAGCTTTCCCTTGCCTCTGTATCATGAAACCCAAGAGGACATGATCACTTTCTTCCAAGGTTCCCAGGACTTCCACTTTGTCGATCAGTTCCTACCTGTTGGTAGGAACCAGGGATAGATAGATGACCCCCTTGTTGCTTCTTCTACCTTCTGGGAAATGAAATTGTTGGTGAGGCAATGGAGTAATTTGTTGAACCTTACATTCTTGAGAGAGTTTGAGTTCCAACAAATATCGGGTAGTTGAAATCGCTCATGACTACTATATCTCTTCTTTTCAAATGTTTGGTAATCTGCTGTGAGAAGGCATCAACCAATTCTTCAGTCCGCCATGGAGGTCTACAGCAGACACCCACAGTAAGGTCCAGGTAATTGGGAAGTTACCTGGTTGAGGAAGGCTGTGTTAATACGTTGATAGTATGTTTATTATCTGTGAACTTATTAAATCTGCATTCCTGGATTTATTTTAGTACAGCCATAGGGGCTTTTTAAAATGCATATTTATTTCCATAAATTATGCATCTGTGTATTGGCCAAGATCTTAGAACTATTTGAAAGCAGAAAAAAAGAATGTATAGGAATAAGCAATAAATTTCAACACCAAAGGGGGGGGGGGGAATGACTCCAGATTCCTGAAGGACCAGCTGGTTTAATAGTTTTGCATAGGTTACATGTTCTGGCATGTATCTCACCATATACAGATGTGGAGTCCAGGGACTCTGCTTCCACATCTGGCAAGGTTTGCTCATTCTCCTCATAATTCACATTAGCACCCAAGTATCAGTATATTGGTCTTGGGCACAAGGTTGGGACAGGCTATATTAACACAATGAAAGGAACCGTCTAAGTCTAGAATTGGCTGGTTGTTTCATATTTCTGAAAAGGCCTCTTTAGGAGGAGTTGTTGAACTATTTCTATTTCTTCCAAACTTTCTAGAAGATGAAGCAACCAGGCAATCGTGTTATTTGATTATTTAGGAAGCACCTGACTGAACCTGAATGCCACATAAATACATTGGTTTATTTCTCTGGTATAGACCAGAGAAAAAGATAAATGGGCTCCCACATAATTTTTTCCAGCTGCTATCCATGCTCTCCTCTAAGTATGAGCCATAGAAGCTACAGTATCATCTCCCTCTGAGCTGAGAGTTCAAAGTAGGGGCGGAGCATGAAGATCTGCCCAGCACTGGCACTATTAAGTCCCAGAAACAAACTTTAGATCAGAAACTGACAAACCTATCTGAAAATTTAACTTTATCATTTTGGTTAAGGCAGGGGGTGGGTGGGTATAAAAAGCAAGTAATTGAATTGCATGCAGATTGCGACTCCTATTGCCTTTCTTTGGCTGGATGCTCCAGATTAATTGTTTCATCCTGCTTTTTTTCCCTTGCAAGCATGGCATGCATATTAATATTAAGTAAAGCAAAGGATGGCAGCGCCAGGCCATCTGCCCATAATCTTGTTTTCCCCTTACCTCATTGGTACTTTGCCACTTGCCAAACAGATTAGGGTATTGGGCTTGTTCATTCCTGAAATTTCCAGTAGCGCTGAAACTGCAACGGCGCTTTGCCATCCTTACTGCTTTGTTTGTGCAGCAGGCAGGCTGCTTAGGATTGGCAAACGGCTGAGTGCATAGCTTGCCCTTCTGTCAGCAGACCAGATGATCCCCTGTTCTGATGTATCTTGCTCTGGCAATGAAGTGTTGCTGAGCAAGGAACCAGCGGGGACTCAGATCAAGCCACATACAAATTGTTTGGATTAGATGCCATTGTGAAGTGCTTCTGATCCTGGGAGTGGAGTGTGGGGACCTGAAGACATACCCACTGTGAACTTATCCCTTTTATAAATGCTTCAGTTGCATGTACTGAGTCCGACACACACACACACACACACACACAGCCTCCTCCGAATACCTTACAGAATTATCAACAAAGTGGGAAGGGTTGTAGTTCAATGGTAGAGAATCTGCTTTGCATTCAGAAGGTCCCAAGTTCAATGCCTGGCATCTCCAAGTAGACAGGAACTCCTGTCTGAAATGCCAGAGAGGCTTCATCAGTCAGTGTAGCCAGTACTGAGTCAGATGGACGAATGGTCTGACTCAATACAAGGTGACTTCCTATTCTCCTGTGTTTAAAAGTGCACACTCATATATACACCTTGCCTAGATGGTCTTTGTGAATCCAGACCATACAGCAGCCACACACAGTGGTTAACCATTGGCTTATTTTCATTGTTCTTCTTTGAACTTAATAATAAATAATAGTAATAGTAGTAGTAGTAGTAGTAGTAGTAATTTCTTACTTATACCCCGCCCATCTGGCAGGGCTTCCCCAGCCACTCTGGGCGGCTTCCAGCAGGATATTAAAGACACAATAAAACATCAAACATTTAAAACCTCCCTAAACAGGGCTGCCTTCAGATGTCTTCTAAATGTCAGACAGTTGTTTATTTCCTTGACATCTGTTGGGAGGGTGTTCCACAGGGCGGGCGCCACTACTGAGAAGGCCCTCTGCTTGGTTCCCTGTAACCTCACTTCTCGCAGTGAGGGAACCGCCAGAAGGCCCTCAGAGCTGGACCTCAGTGTTTGGGCTGAACGATGGGGGTGGAGATGCTCCTTCAGGTATACTGGGCCAAGGCCATATCTTTCCTTCCAGTTGCTGACATTAATCAACCCCACAGGGGTCTTATTTGTTTATTTATTTATTTCATAAAATTCGTATGCTGCTTGATTGTAGAAAACCTCAGAGCTGTTTACAAAAACAATACAGTTTACAAAAACAATACACCGTTTTTATTAGTAAAAACTATTAAAGCATTCAAAAAATTCAAACTACCAATAAACTAAAAACACATCCGCATTCCAAATATCTGTCTAGCAATAAGGTCTTTAGCAGATGTTGGAAAGTGCGCAGTGAAGGTACCCCACACCAAAAGATCAATTTCTTATCAATGTGGCACCTGTAATAGTGCCAGGTGAGAGGGCAGATTTGTAGTAAGGAGATCTCGTGGGTAGACTGGGCTCAAGTTATTAAGGTATTTGTAAAGTAATAGCAACACCTTGAACCTGGTTTGCTAGCAAACCAGCAACCAGTGCAGATCTCTGGACACAGGTATTATATGCTGATGAGATCTCACTCCTGTCAGCAATCATGCTGCAGCATTCTGCACTAACTGAAGCTTCTAGCTCAGGCACTACTAGGCTTTCCACACGTCAGGAAAATTCTTGACATGTCCTGGTTTTCGGGTGCAAAAATGTAATGGAAAAAGCAGCAGAAAGAGTTCCAAAAGTTTAAAATCATTATTCTAGGGGGAGACTTTGGGGTCTTCCTAAACAAAAAGCTCAACAATTTGCGGGTGTCAGAAAATACTCCCTCCCAGTGCCTCCATCTTGCCAGGATTCCAAGCTCATCTTGCTATTCCTCATCCACCTCACCACTGCATCCAGGACCAGAGACTACACAGCCTCAACTGTTTCAGTTATTATTTAGAAATAGAGCTGAGTGTCTTCAGCAACTGGCAACTTTATCAAGCACGTTAAGAAGGTTGAGAAAAAGCTGTGAGTGGAACAGGAGTGAATGGTACAGTGAAGGATGGCCGCCTTAGACAGGCCTTAGACCTTTTGCTACAGTGAAGCTGTTACATTGCTGAATTCTAGCTTCAGTTTATGCTCAGCCCCTCCCTCGCTTGCTTGCTCATTCCTTCTCTGTCTCATGTATGAAAACAAGCTTTCTCCAGAGATCTCAAGTTAGGTAGAACTTGGAGATGAAAGAGAACTTTGCATCCATTTTACTCCCCAGTCAAACCAGGCACACATTCCCTGCAGTCTGTTTCTCTGTGGATTTCATTTCATCTAGCAACTGGGGGGCGGTGTTAGGCTGTCCCCCCCCCCCTTTCACTGGCATGCTGTGACTCGGCAGCAAAAACAATTCCAGCCGCTGTTTCTCAAGGGACAACTGCCATGACACACCCCCAGTGTGGTTTTAAGGAAGTCACGGCTGTTTCCCTTGAAGTTATATTTGAAGCACTCTTCTCTAAGCTACTTGAGAAAAGACGTTTCCTCCTTATCCTTCTCACCCCCATCTCATTTCCCCCCACTTTCCCCAACACGTGGACTGGATGAGGCCGGAAAGAGCCAGGTGTCTGCAGCACCAAGAGGCAATTTGAGAACTGCGGGTATTTTGTCTGTTTACTTGAAAGCACAAAAATTGTCACTTGTGTGAGTAATTTGCTGCTAATTATGAGCTTACAATCTGCAGATAGGAAAATCAGAGCCAATGTGCATTTTCAGAGGAAAAGGAAAATTACCCCAAGTACCATATAATTATGCACTTAGCTTAGCTTTGCTCCTGGATCCTTGCTAGCATCTTGTTCCTGCTTTGCATATCAGGACAGCTACTACCACCTATATGCTGATACAGGTAGGTCGGATTTGGTCAGAGATATGTTTCTCTGGCTTCCACCTGCTTTGCCATACCTGTTGCCTGTTGGCATATGAAGTAAACAGATTGCACAGCTCCAAACCAACCATTGCCATGAACCGTACACTCAAGAGGGAGCTACAAGTGATCCCGTCTCTCTGAAGAGTGTTCCTGTGTGAGGCATGTTTTCAAACACTTATTTGGCACATTTACGTGTTGCATTTTAGGTGCACATAATGCATATTGCATGAGAACGCTAGAAGAGCCCTTGCTGGAGCAGGTCAAAGGCCCATCTAATCCAGCATCCTGTTTTCACAAGGGACCTTCTACATTGGTACCTCTGGTTACGAACTTAATTCGTTCCGGAGGTCTGTTCTTAACCTGAAACCATTCTTAACCTGAGGTACCACTTTAGCTAATGGGGCCTCCCGTTGCTGTCGCACCATTTCTGTTCTCATCCTGAGGTAAAGTTCTTAACCCGAGGTACTACTTCCAGGTTAGCGGAGTCTGTAACCTGAAGTGTTTGTAACCCGAGGTGTTTGTAAACTGAGGTACCACTGTATGAGGATGAGCTGTGTGAATGTGGTTCTCCCATGAATCATAGATCTTAAGAACTGTGTCCGGGACAGTTTGTCTAGTCTGTGGAAATGACCTTTTACATTTAGAAAGAGTAAGGGCTGGAGAGCCTTTTTTAGGCTCATACATATTGACATCTATTTATGGGGCCACCACAGAACGAAAATAAGCCAAGAGTAAGTTCCCATTGCACATGTGGGGATGAAAGTCACAGGAGCCCATTGCTTACCAAAGGATGTCAATACTCTGAGTGTGCAAAACAGGCCTGCCCACTCAGAACCTGGAGGATGGGCTGTAGCTCAGTGGTAGACCTCCTCCTCTGCTTGCAGAAGGTCCCAGGTCCAACACCTGGTATCTTCAGGTAAGATTGGAAGAAACCCTTGTCTGAACGCCTGGAGAGCAACTGCCAGTAAATGCAGACAACACTGAGCAAGATGGACCAATGGCCTGAAAGAGTGTATGGCGGGTATGTTCCTAACCTGCTTCCTAACTGTCTTCCTCACTATATTTCCTCAGTGCCACCACTGACTGAAAAGGAATAGGAGTCCTTTCCATCCCTTGCAGCAGCAAAAACATACTGCTCTAGGCAGCCACCTAGAGTTGCCGGCATGTAACACAAGCTGTCAATTCTGGCTAGGTAAGTGTTTGGATTTGGCTCTCCAAGTAGTACCATTGTGACTCTCAGGCTGATGCTGCAGCACTCAGTGTCTTGGAATTCATATGAATAAACCATGACTGACTCTAAAATACGCTTTTCCCTACAGAAGAATAAATCGACCACATTCATTCTTATTGTTGCCCTAATCTGAACGAAGGTCTCCAGAGGTCAAAGGACCCGGCACCAAATTGCCTTGTGTGCAGGCTAAAAACCAAGCATTAGCAAGGCTAATATGCAGCATTACAACTTCCCCATAAAGAGAAAACCCAAAACATTTGAGAGAATTAAATCATACAATTACTGGGATAATAGCACAGGGGGAGTGAAACATGAGTCAGAGAGAAAAGAGAGAGTCAGCTGAGATTTGAAATGAGATGAAGAGTTGATGAGGCGGAGAGCTACAGGAAGGAAAACGTTAAATACTTAATTAAATTTGCATGTGATTCCTTAATGGTAAACTTAGGGTAGGTTGAGAGACTTTGGAAATGGGAAAGACGTATTAGGTCATCTTGCCCATAAACTGCTTTGGTTAAAATAACTTTTTGCCCCCCCCCCATCCACATTAAATATTTTTCATTATATACCCCTCCTCCAGCCCCCAGGAATGTGAATATTATGTGGACTTGACTTCCTTCTACCGCCTCATTCAAGGCATTGGTACACCAGCATGAGCATGGGATCAGCAATGCACTGCAACTTTCACAGGATGTCACAAGTCGCCATGGTCTTCCATCAGTGTCGGCTGAGTCCAAATATTGTAATCACATGGCAACACTGATGCACTGGAGCTGCTATCTACCATCAACAGGGCTGGCACAGCAGAAGTGCAAGAAGTCATTATGCAGCACAGAAAGTGGTAGAATCATAGAATTCTAAGCTGAAAGGGGTCTTGGAGATCAGCTTGTTTTCTCCTGCTCCAGAAGGCAGAACCTAAACCAATGGCTTCAAGTTACAAGAAACGAGATTCTGACTAAACACCAGGACGAATTTTCTGGTGTTAAAAGCTGTTTGACAGTGGAACACTCTCCCTCGGAAGGTAGTGGACTTTTAAGCAGAGGTTGGATGGTTATCTGTCATGGATGCTTTAGTTGATGTTCCTGCATTTCAGGAGAGTGGACGAGATGACCCTTCCAACTCTACAATTCTGTGATTCCATGATCTAGTCCAATCCCTGGAATAAAGAATCCCCAGTAGATGGCTGCTCACTTTCTGTCTGAAGATTTCCAATGGGAGAAAGCCACTCTATGAAGTTGGTTTCATGTTGTTGACCTGCTCTTACTGTCAATAACTTTCTCCTAAAGTTTAGCCTGCAACATAAGCCCACTAGATCTAGTTCTCTTGTCTGGGGCAGTAGAGAACAGATCTTTACCTTCTTCATTGTGGCAGTCTTTCAGGTATTTGCAGAATACTAACATGTTCTCATTTTCTTCACCAGTCTAAACATACTCAGCTTCTTTCACTTGTTTTCCATACTGCAAGCCACCTTCATTGCCCCCCTCTGAACCTATTCCAGTTTGCCTGTATCCTTCTGAAACTGTGGTGCCCAGAACGGAACACAGTGCACTGTATGTGATCTGACTAGTGCATAGATGTATAGATAGATAGATACAGAGATCGTTATCCAGCTGACCTCTCTGTTTCAGCTGCTTTTATGTGCTGCATCCTTTTCATGCCTTTGCTGTTTTGTATTTATTATGTTTTATGCATGGATTTTATAGTTGTTTAATGTTTGTTATTAGCCTCCCTGAGAATCATGGATGCAATAAAAAGGCGGACTATAACTCTGCTTGAATAAAGAAATAAAATGGATTATGAAGCCAGCTTGAGCATATATAAACATGTGAAGCAGACTTCTACTGAGTCAGATCATTGGTCTGTCTAGTCCAGTTAAGTAGTGCATCCTCTGTCAGCAGCCATCAACAGGAGCCTGTTGGACTCCAGCTGTAATCAGTATGTTCACTGAGCAGGGATGATGGGAGTTGGTGGCCAACAACAACTGGAGGACCACGATTTCTCCACCCCTGCCCTCTAGGATTGTAGGTAGAAACCACTTTCCCACGGTGATGTCACTGAAGTTTGCGATTCCTTGATTCAGAATGTGATTCCCAGTGGCTTGTAATGCTCCGCTTCAGTTCACAATCGCTATCATCAGCATCATTTATTTGCATGCCACCTTTCCATAGTTAAACCCTCCTAAGAAGCCTTACAATGCAATTTGTATTTACTTACAAAATTAAATTAGGATGTCCATGCGTCTTACTTCCAGAATGCAGAAGGTGACAGTACTTGTTATAGGTTGTGTCCCCTTGCCTGATTTCTATGTAACCCATCACTTTTTAGAAGTATAATTGATTGAGATGAGAGAAAGGGGATTTTCTGTTGTTTCACTCAGGTTGTGGAACTTCCTCTCAGGGTTGGTTGCTTTCAACTAAAATCCACTGAAACTAACGAACGTGGCTAAGGGCTTATTCACACTTACCTTTCCTCCTGGCTTTCCAGGCTTTCCACACTTTAAAGCTCTGTGTTCTTCTTCTTCTTCTTCTTCTTCTTCTTCTTCTTCTTCTTCTTCTTCTTCTTCTTCTTCCTCTTCTCTGACACTTTCTCCACAAAAACCCACTCTTTACCACTGAATCAAAGCAAATGGCAATTCCCAGAAAACCTGATTTGCCATTTGTTGTGTTTCAGCTTTAAAGAGCAGGTTTTTGCGGGGAAAGCTCCAGGGCTAAAAAAAGGGGGGGCCTCTCAGCAGTGCTATTTTTCTAGGGAAAGAAGTGCTGGAATTCACCATGAACACTGCCCTTGTTCTCTTATAATGGCAATGGGGCCCACCTGAGAGGTGCCAGAACTGAGTTCCGGCAAGTTCTGGCTGAAAAAAGCCCTGGCGCTCAAACACTGAACTTTAAAGTGTGGACCTATGCCCAGAAAGCACAAGGCAAAAGGTAAGTATGGATAAGTTAGGTCCATTAACATCAATGGATCTATTCTGAGCAAAGCTTAGTTGAACCACATCCTCTACCTTTTAAGCTTCAATATAGGTACTAACACCTTTTTATTTGCAGAGCTTTTGGTTTAAAGGTCTGTCTCCCTGTTTTATACTGAATTGTTTTGCCTTGCTTTTTTGCCTCCTCTTGGTTTTAATATATGAATCTGATTTTAGTAACTTGAACTGTCTTGTAATTTGAACTATTTCAGTGCATTTTACTGGAGGGAGGTGCTTGCAAGCTGTTTATTTTATAAAGAAAAGAAGGCTATAGTGTGTGTTTTTTTAAATAAATCAGCTTTGTGGAGATGTGCTCTTGAGAGTGTTCCATCCATCTGAAAATATGCTTAATAACACTATAAAAGATGTGGGTTTTACCGCTAGCTACAGAGAACCTAAAGAAAATGGCACAGCTGTCACTTCTCTTATTGAGCTATTAATAGATTCTTTTCTTAACCCCCACACTGTCTGTACAGCTGAGCTAATACAGCAAAATAACCTTTCATGAATAATTGTTTGAATTTGTAAACAATTTTATTTTGCTTGCATTCACTCTCCCACTTGGCGTGCTCGACAAATTCTTCCCCAAATGGATTTCTAATAGAACCCACACCCTTGCACACAGTGTGCAATGAGCTCCTCTGATAACTTTGCTTAATGCTCAACTCTGGCTGCCAAATTATAAAATGAAAACAAAATAAGACCTCCTATCCCATTGGGTTCTGTTGCTGGGCATCCTTGGATCAGACGGGATACCATGAAACTTGATAACTGACACTTTCAGGTTGGTTAACATGGTCAGCTGAGGTTGCAAGCAGCTGCTGCAAAATACTGGGTTTTGGGGAGTCCACCATCAGCAATGCATCTTGGACCAGACTCCAGGCAGTTCAGGGTCCAATGCAAAAGACATCGAGAATAGGCTTATGGGCAGTGCTGGTCTTGCCTAGAAGCCTCTAGGCCTTGGAACATTGCAAATGGGGATGCAACTACGGTGTGGCATGACCTCCAGGCCCTCCTTGCGCTACTTATTTTGTGCTACTCAGAGCTGGCCCAGCCATGTTGCGAATGAGGCCACTGCTTCGGGTGGCAGAACACCACTGCCCAAGTGGAGAAGCACCACTGTTCCCAACTTAAAGAAGGAGAATACTCTATGGTTTCAAAATTTCCAGCAACTTTGTATCTCTGAGGTATGTGGGAATCCATGTGCCAATTACTAATCCAGGGGTTGTGCACCCACTATACCTTTAATGCAATTGAAGCACGTTCTTCACCTCATGGGATCCTGGACACTGCCATTTGTTAAGGATTACTGGGAACCATAACTCTGCGAGGGGCAAGCTACAGTGCCCAGAATTTTTTAAGAGAAAGAATGTTCTTAGAATGTCCTTTAACAGTGTAGCATATACACAGTCTGGATCAGCGTGGGAAGGAAATTCCTCTTCTGGCTGGCTCTGCCATGCACTTGGGGAAGTCCTGCCAGAGGTAACACCATAATGGTGGCGGCTGCACTATATGAAGGAAGTATCTGGTGTCTGAACAGTGCAACATTGGTGGGGTCTTGGAGGGGGAGGAATCGCTTGTGGATGGAACGTATCAGGCCCCTGGGACTGGGGTTACCCACCCCTGCTATATACAGTCACCTGGGATTAAGTCCCATAGCGGGAACATGTATAGCATCATGCTGGAAATGTCCGGATGATTAGACCCAGTGGTTTTTTTTTCTTTAAAAAAAAGATAAAAATTTAGGGGTACTCTCATTTTGACTCAAGAAAATCACCATTTCATAGCTCCAATCGGGAAAAATAAATACAGTAAATGGACAAAAGTACAAAGAACGTGCATTACCTCATATCACACAGCCGGCTCACAGTAACCTCCCAGCTCACAGTAACCTCCACATTGGCATGAGGTTGGGTTCTGCCTGAAACTCAGGAAACACAAGGAAAGGAAGTTACCATCAGAGGTGGTAACAACGAAACTGACCAATCACTGTGCTAGATTCCAACTCCTACTTCACACATTATACACTCGCTTCTGTCTGAGACTCAGGCAACACTGTGACAGGAAATGAGGCCGCCATCGGGGGTAGCGACGGAACTGATGATTCACCGTGCTAGAGAAGAATTTTATTTTTTTTTTAGTTTCTTCTCCTGTTAGAGTCACAAAATGTTTAGGGGTACGCATACCCCTGCGTACCCCCAGAAAAAAGCAGCTATCAATAGGATGGCAAAAGAGGGCAGGGCTTTGCACCTTGGATAGTTGTGCAGATGGGGGACTTTCAGCAGGATCTGCCCACCCTCATTATAGACCTCCAACTACGGTAGGATTGCCAATGACTTCACGCCAGCCCCAGCACTGTACACATAACAGCAGTTTCATCTTTAGATATTAGCGGGGGATAATGTTTGTCTCTATGCTTCACCTGCTAATGCCTGTAAAACCACTGGTGCTGATAAAGAGAGAGAAGCAATGGCCAGTGGAAAAGTGAGCATCTCCACTTTATTTCCTTGCAAATTTACCGGAGTCTGAGCATATGTACCTTTTGGAAGCAGAGTTAGAGACCATTTGGTTTATTTAGCCCAGTGTTGTCAACTCTGAGTGGCAAATTCAGCAGTCCAAGGCCCCTGGCAAATGTCTTTCCTGGCTCTGCTGCCTGGCAGGATCAAAACCCTAAAAGGAAGCAGAGAGAAGCAGCTGCCTGAGGTGCAAGATGCGGCAGTGTGTGTGTGTGTGTGTGTGTGTGTGTGTGTGTGTGGTGGTGGTGGTGACAGCTCCATCTGTACCTTTTGAGCCTCCTAGTCCTTATCTTCTGTTGTAAGACACAGTTGCCCCTAAGCCAGCCTGGTTCTCTTATGTGTCAGGGTGGACACTGTCCATCATGGTCTAAAGTAAGGGGTATCACCAGACTTCACTATTTAGTAGAAGGAATTCAAATCCATGCTGGAAAGTTAGTTGTGCACTGCAAATAAATCAGAATAAATGCTCAATGAAGATGGGCTTATCCACTTACCTTTTGCCCCACTCTTTCCGGGCACAGGCCCACACTTTAAAGCTCTGTGTCTGAGCATTAAAACATTTTTATTTTTTGCCTGGAGCTTTTCCTGTGTAAACCCACTCTTTAGTGCTTAATCGGAGGAAACACCAATTTGTTGTTGTTTTTTGCAGATTGAAATAGGTCATCTGAAGGAGATCTAGTATCCTTGTCCCTCAGTTCAGGCAGCAAAGGGAGGAATTCAAAATCACACTAAGGCTATTGTTCCATCAGGGCAAGCATTTTGGCTTGCCAGGGTTGGGGGGAACGATCCATTCTCTCCTCCACCTGCACGCTGCTCTGGGAGTTCTCCTAACCCCACCCCAAGCAATTAGAGGGTGCAGGGTGAAGGTAGGGAGCCCTGTCATGGAAGTGGAGGTCCTTGCACTGATGGGGCTCATTAGTGGAATTCCATCCCCAATGTCCTTGGGCCAGCCTTATACCTAAGATCCATTGCACTGGCAATTCCTAGGACCAAACTGGGACAGCTAATACTCAACAAATACGTTCTACCACTCATCTATGATGCTTCCCCCATTTCAAGGAGGGGAAGAACACATGCCTTGCATTTTAATTTAGAATCAGGCAGTAAGTGTGGAGGTCAGACTCAGACCTAGGGTAAGACAGCTTCCCATGCTTAGTATTGTTATAGGATGGGGGCTACTTTGGGTGCCATCTTTGAAGTCCATCCAGGTCTGTGGTTTTATAGCTGTAAGATGGGATTCTGTAGTAGAAGGTAACTGCTGAAGTGGCCAAACCATTTAATGTCCCTAGCTAAGTCTCTTATGCATCCTTTTTACATGACTAAAGAGTTATTCAACTACAGGTGTGTTGCCGTAGAAACAACTAGTTAGTGGTTCTCCCTAGCGGTGGGAGAACAACAGGCCAGGGGTTAGTATTGCCTGTTATTGCATGAAGCTAGAAAGACAGAGAGGTTTGACTTGCTCTCTGTGCCAAACCAAAGGTAAGGCTTGTAGCTGGCGGGGAGAAATGACTAGGAAACCTAATGGGGCAGTAAGATCCATTGAAGTGTCAATGTTGTGAGCCCTTCCATTTTATGCTCAGGTTGTTCTATATATGTAAATAAAACCATCTATCACAAAGACACCACAGTCTCTGGCAACCTTCATTCCAAGTAATCCCAACATGAAGTATGTGCTGGCTCCCCTAAAGCATCTCATTGCTCAAAGATTGGGGTGCACATAGGAGAATGTTTGTTAGCCTTTAAACCCATTTTACAACAAAGCAAGGCCCTTGGGTACAAGCAGCTTGTGACCTAAGCTTATGCATGTTTACCCAGAAGTCATTCTAATTGAAAGCAGTTGGATTTGCTTCCAGATAAATGTGCACTGGATTAAAATCTTTAATGAAGGATAGAGGGGTTCCGAATGATATTCCAGTTTAGAGCATTGAGGCTCCAGGGATCTTACCTAGCAACTTTGCTTCATGTAAATTAATTGTGAGTGAGGTTAACTCAGGATAACAAGCCTGAATTATCAGGCTTTGAATCTTGGGGAACTCAATTATGTGAGCTTGTTGAAAGATCTCACCCAAATTTCAGGAGCTGGACTTTTACAGTACGATACTTGAGTCCTTCAGAAATCCATCTGGAGATCACAGGCCTTTGTCACAAGCTGTGCCAGCTTCAATTCTGCAGAACAATAATTAAAAATAACAAGAAGTGGTGTCATTTCTATGATGAGAAACCAACAAACGGAAAGAGGCTGTATACAGTTTCTCTGAATACAGTTTCTCTGAATACAGACAAGTTGCAAGATTAAGGGCACAATATTCCAGTTACTTTCCCCATGCCCAGTCACTGGTGGTAGCACTAATTTTTCCATCTCCAAATCCTCTTTCTTGATAGAATCTACCCCACCCCCGCTTTCTGTAAATCTTAATATTTTTGTTTGCCAGAATTATTCATATATTGAACTAAAAGTATTGGCTGTGGGACTCATCCCATCTGCTTCTCCCTCTATGGAAAAAATATTATTTAACTTAAGGTGGCAGTTATGTAATTTAGTTCTTATGTTCCATTATTAATGAATTTTATCATGAAATATTTAGACTCTTCCCCTGTTCTGCCTTTTGGAGCCTTGGTCGTAATTATGTCAGATCAAATTTTCTTCTTTTTTGAAGAGGTATTTATTAACAAATCTGTCCTCTGTGGCCCTGGCACAAGACGTTTAAAGCTGCAATCCTATGCTCACTTACCTGGAATGAGCCCAGTTTAACTCAGTTTGATTTACTTCTGAGTAGATGTACCCTGGATTGTGCTTTAAATGGAGCAGCAATCTGTTCTATTTTTCCTGGAGCTATTTCGATATTCCAGGTTTTGAGAAATTGACACACACACCCTTCCACACATACACTTTGATGACTCCACACTTGCTCAGCTCAAAAATTAATTCGGAGAACCCTGGAGTTGAAAGGTACCTCAAATATAATCTAGTCCAACTCATGATGCAAGAAACTCACTAATACATCAATCTTGCTGGATAGCCATCCAGCCTCTGCTGAAAGACCTCTAATAAGGGAGAGCCCACCACTGTCCAGTTCAGCCAGTTCCACTGCCAAATGGGTTGTACCATCTGGAATTTCTTCCAAATGTTTAGTTTAAATTCTTCTTCTTCTACATTAAATCCCTTGGGTCCAAGGATTGCTTGAACCCTCTGGAGTAACAGAAAACTGATGCTGCCCATCTTACCTACCAGTTCCCCCTTTCCCAAAGTTACTCTCTTTCCCCGCTGTCCAAAGAGTAAAGTAGACAGCTTTACAAAGCCCAGAAAGTGCCACCTAAGACCTCGCCCTGGCTATGCAGAGCTGTCGAACATTTGCAGCCAGAGACTGTGAGCGTTGCCATCTGGAAATATTTGTGGAGTCAGGAAAAGCACCCATTTGATACTGAGCATGTGCAAAGGGGAACTGTGCTTCATAGCCGGGGCAAGACATTTCGCGACCTGAGACAGAGTGGCTGGCTCACACGCTGCTGCCTCTTCCTCTTCCTCTTCCTCTTCCTCTTCCTCTTCCTCTTCCTCTTCCTCCATCTTTTGATTTTGCCACTGCTTAGGTGGCTGCAGTGCAGGTGAGGTGAGCATCTCTAGGGTCTGGGAAACTACCATCTTGGAAGGATCCTTCCAGAGTGAGGCATTGTCATAGCTGTCAACTTTTCCCTTTACTTGCGAGGAATCCTATTTGGAATAAGGGAATTTCCCTTTTAAAAAGGAAAAAGTTGACAGCTATGGGCATTGTAGATGAGGTAGCCATGGAGAATACCTGCATTGCTGCTGCTTTGCCCCAGTACCAGCAAGTCTAAAGTATTAGACTGTGAAGGTTTTATTCATTCATTCATTCATTTTATGATTTTCAGTTTTTATACATTTCAATAGTTTTACAATCTTTTTAACATTTCAAAACTTGACTTCCTTCCCCCTCTTTCTGCGGTTCCTTAAGTTTATTTTTAATATTTTCTCCATATCCAAATTAACTTAATCTGCTCATTTATCCATCTGCTTTAAATAAAACTGCAGGTTATTACAATAATCCTGCCAGTGTTCTTACCTGTTTACAGTTTGTTTGTAAATATTCCATAAGCCATTTCCATTCTTTTATTAAAAGTTTATCTTGATTTCTTATTTTCCCAGTAAGTATCGCCATTTCTGCGTATTCCATAAGTTTTTGTATCCAGTCTTCTTCTGCTTCTTTCCATTTTGGGGTAAGTAACATTCTTGCCGCTGTAGTTGCATAAATGAATAAATTTCTATACAGTTTGTGTAGTTCTGTCCCTATAATTCCCAAAAGTTTTAACCCTGTGCTGCTTTTAAACTGTAAAGAGTACTTGCTGTAGAAAAGGGGTCCTAGTCCCATGTTTTGTTAGCCCAAAACGAGCGAGGTCTCAACCAAAGATGAATGGCAACTTAAACTGATGGAATATGCACAGCTTGCGGATCTAACTTATAGAACAAGAGAACAAGAAGAACGTTTGTTTAAAGAAGATTGGAAAATGTTTATTGAATATATGAGGGGAAATTGTGTACACTTGAAAACATTGGCAGCGTTAAGATAAATTCTACAGTGTAAATAAGTTTCGATAGAAGTAATAATGGAATACTGAATGGTTTAGTTTATATAAAATATGCAGGGATTTATGCTATGCAAAATGAACCATGGAAAGAGAAGCAGCGAAGTCATTGGTATTTTAAGGTTGTCTAAATGAATATTCTAGATTGTAAAAAAGAAAATTTAATATTATATATAACAGAGAGAGAGGAATTGGGGAAGGAAAAGGGTCCTAGTCCAACCTTTGCCTTAACATAATTGCTTTTGATATGCTGGCAATTTATTTTGTGGAAAAACGTTCTCATCAAGTGAGCCCCTGTCTTCCTCTCCCTGGCAGTCCAAAGTGGGACGGTTTAGGCAGGTGGAGATTTTACTATCTGGTGCATAGCTGTCAACTTTCAGATTTGAAAATAAGGGATCAGCAGCCTCAAAAATAAGGGATCAGCAGCCTCACCTGTCCCAGGGACAGTCTATGGGATATCTAACAATCTGGGATAGCAGCGGGAAGCAGTGGGAAACGGCGCTGGAATAAGGGAATTTCCCGCAAAAGAGGGGAAGGTTGACAGCTATGATCTGGTTTGGTGGGAAGGGAACATGGACTCAGCTCAGAGAGCTTCATGCTGATGACCTCAGCTCTAACGCTTCCTGTGATGCAGCCCCTCTAGCCGTGCCATTGCCTGTCTCTCCCTTGGTTTTCTTCTGGTGTGATTATTCTCACTCCTGTTTGCCCACACAGATGGAGCTCAATGGATCCCTAATAGCATACTTTACTTAATTAACGTGCAATTAGCTTAATGAATATTTTAACCTCATTATGTAGTTACTCATCTTTATCTGTTGCATAAGCCTGGTGCCCAGCCCTGGCCCATTACAAAGACAAGCCAAATTAGGTTTTCATTCAGCAATCGCTTCCAAAGAGGAACCTGCTTGAACGGTTGCTTCTCTTGGTTTGGTGAGGATGCAGTGAAGGGACAGGGGGCATATAAAGAGAAGGGAAGCTACACAGAGAGGGCGGGGAAAATATCAAGATACTCGCTGCCCTGGTCTCTCTCCACCCCAAAAATGCAATCCAACATATTTTTTAATGCTCGTGAAAGTGAGTAAATCACCTCAACACCAAACCATGTGTTGGCTGTTATTATATCATTACAAACAAACAAACCAGGCACGAGGATGGGAGAATTTTCATTGGGATCTAATTTGTTGAGTGAAACCACTGAGTGGGGTCATCTGGAGTATGTTGTCAGCAATATTCTGATGGCACACAGCTCTACTTATTGGCCTGATTTAAAACCCTGCAGGCAAAAATGGGCAACCTTTGTTTCCTTACTTTTGCTACACCTGAGAATCAATCAAATATTATTATTATTTTAAGGGGGGTATATAATTGATACCATTATGATTTTAGGTGACTGGCAGGTGTGTGGCCTTCTCTACCTGTCAAAGTTGGCTTGTGAGCAGGAGGGAGAAAATGATCCAGCCCACTGCCTGCATCCCATTCCCCACTGCTGCTGTAAATATCGTCACTTTCCTTCTGAGAACCTGCCGTTCCTTAACATAGATTTGGGGCATCTTTGAGAACACAGCAATGAACTCACTTTAAACAGCAATACAACATTTGTCTTTGTCTTCCGTTCTGTTAAAGTTGAGTAAAAGGACCAAAAGAGAGAGAATTTCAAATCAAAGCTTTTCAATCACTTTCAGCCTCTGAGGTAGGTTTGAATTTGTTCTGCTCTTGCTGCTAATTTTCTTTTTCTCATAAGGTCACTTGTTGATGCTGTCTGTACATGTTGTGTTATGCTTCAAGGAATGTGGGTTGCCGTTGTGTAGGGCTCCATCCACCAAAAAACACCACACAAAAAAACACCACAGAAAGTATTTCTGGCACAGTTAATTCTGGTCCCCTCTGCACCTTAGCTCTATTTGGGTTGGGGATTGATGACTAGTTGGACATGGAATTTAGAGGAAGGTACAATTCTTTATCTTCAGCTATTTAGTATTTAAATTACAGCATTGATTAGTCTTTTTTTTTTTTTTTACAAAAGTGATTTACAAACATAAATAAACAACACACACATTAAAACCAGCATAAGAAACAGAACTGTGGGGAAGGGATCTAAAACTCTTTCATATTTTTAAAAGACAGGACTGAAACATCCCACCTACAGAAAGATGCCACAGGTATTTAAAAGCCAAAGGGCTTGGTGGAAAATAAATGTTTTTGCCTGGTGTCTAAAGACAAGCAATGATGGTGCTAGATGAGCTTCCCTGAGGAGAGCATTCCTCGAGTGGGGAGCCACCACTGAAAAGGCCCATTCTTGTGTTGCCAGGACCTCTCATGGAAGGCGTACACAGAGAAGGCCACAGATGACGGTTGCAATTCCCCCCCCCCAAAGAAAAAACATGTTTCGGAGCCCCATTGCTATGGAAGTCCCCCTAAGTTCAAGAGGCCATTTCCCTAGGTTAGTGTTGTCATGGAGCTGGAAAAGTGCCTGTGAGGCAGTGTGGAGTAAGGGGGAAAGTTTCCAGATCAGAAGAAGCGGTGGGGGGGGGGTTCTCTAGATAAGCTTGAACCTCAGTATAACTTTTTCTTGCTATAATGCAGGCTTCGGTTTGAATGCTTTGTGGGATACTGGTAATTGCATGGAAGCCAGGACATTAATTCTGGAAACATTTTCATTCCCAAAACCTGTCCTCCTTGTCACAGCATTAATGTTATTTTACACAGTGGGAAATGTTCTTTCTTTGTTTCACAGCGAGCATACTAAGTTTAATGTACCAATAAGGTGGGATAAATCTATGCCCAGATATGATTCTCAAGAAGATATTTTGCCCTTCTCCAAACAAGCTACAATTTATGCTAAACCGAGTGGCAGTAGTCTTTCTATGAAGGAGAGAGAGATTCATTTGGTTGGTTGGTTTTCAATAGCATATTCAGGAGTCTATAGAGTTTTGCTGGCCTTGATGTTTTTTTAAACAGTCAGAACTCACGTCTTCATTATATTAGTATCTATATATTGCACACATCTAGCAATCATTAACATGCAAGTGAAAAAATTAAAACTGCATTTTCAAATGGCAAAGTAGAAACCAGAAGAAATGCATGAAACAAAAAAAGAAACTTCCAGCAGCAATGAATATGACTCTAACTAGAGCACTATACAAATCTACAGATATGACAGAGAAACCCTGCCTTAGCCAGCCACTTAAAAGTCAACAGGGTGCTGCTGCTGCTGGGACTATCCTGCCCTACAGAGCAACCCCCTGCATTTCTCTTGGAATGGACACATGAAGCATCTGCTTTGTGTGCAAAACATCTCATGTTCAATCCCTGGTTTCTCTAGTTAGGGCTGGGAAATATTCCCTGTCTAAAATCTTGGAGAGCCGCTGCCAGTCAGTGTAGACGTTACTGAGCCAGATGGACTCAGTAGAAGGTGGCTTCTTTATTTCCTATGTGACCTATGTAAAGGTAAAGGTAAAGGGACCCCTGACCATTAGGTCCAGTCGTGGCCAACTCTGGGGTTGCGGTGCTCATCTCGCTTTATTGGCCGAGGGAGCCGGCGTACAGCTTCCAGGTCATGTGGCCAGCATGACTAAGCTGCTTCTGGCGAACCAGAGCAGCGCACGGAAACACCATTTACCTTCCCGCCGGAGCGGTACCTATTTATCTACTTGCACTTTGACATGCTTTCGAACTGCTAGGTTGGCAGAAGCAGGGACCGAGCAACGGGAGCTCACCCCATCACGGGGATTCAAACCACCGACCTTCTGATCGGCAAGTCCTAGGCTTTGTGGTTTAACCCACAGCGCCACCCGCGTCCCTGTGGCCTATGTAAGTTGACTGCAAATCAACTTTAAAATCTACTTTATATTTTGGAAAGTTGTTTATCTGTTCTCTATGCACTTCGACAACACTTAAGATGTTGTAACCAAATTTTGCATGGTGGTTTTTGAGATCAATGACCAGGTTTTTGTCTACATCTGGGTACAATTGGATGCCACTTTGAATCGTGATAGTGGACTTTCTAAGCTGCACTGTTTTTATCTGATGATCTCAGAACTGCACTGATTGTTTTGGTTTCTTCGAATTCTCAAGCTATACTTTCCAAAAGCAAATGATGAAACAACTAAGAGTAAAGAGCATTTCCAATCACCACCACCAACGCTGATCTCAGACTTGCAGCAGTGAAGAAAATTGGAGGCTATTTTTTGCCATTTACAAACCTAGATTTGACCTGAATTTATTGAATTTAAGGTCAAACTAATGATGATCCTAAATGGGATCTACAGTACAATCCCATGCATGACCACTCAGACATAATACCTATTCAGTTCAATGAGCTTTTCTCCCAGGTTAGATTGCAGCCATAACATTTTAGATCGGATGCAGAAGTAATGCTGTATTGATGCTGCTTTCGTTCATAGAAGAAATGTAGCCAGATCTTCATAAATACACACACACACACACACACACAGAGAGAGAGAGAGAGAGAGAGAGAGAGAGAGAGAGAGAGAGAGAGAGAGAATATCTTTTGGCATATTATTAGCCCCTTGCCACTGCCTCTCTGATGGTTTGAATGTGGAGGAGGCCGTCAGGCTTCCCACCTTTCTGTCTGTGGAAACTCACTTGTGTGAGCTCTTCCCTGTCTCTATGGGAATCCTTGCAGAGGAAGAGCAACGGACATCAAAGATCTGTACAGAAAATCTCCAGTAAATATGCCACAGGAAAGTGAAGAAAGCAGCTAGCACTGTTTCCTTCAGGCTACATTTTTTGTTTTTTGTTATTGTTGTTTTGAGTCAGCAAGGTTAACCAGAGAAATAGAGCAGAAAGTTGAGATTATTGGGAACAGCTGCAGCCAGATTTTCAAAGCCTTCCCAAATACTTCAAAAGAAGAACAAACTTTATTTACACAATGCACACTGTTGCCTTGTCAACCCAGAAATGGCACGGCCAAGAAGGAAGAGAAATGACATAACATAGGAGAACAAGCAATATACGTTTGTGTGTGTGTGTGTATTCTGAGATGGGGACTTCTGTAAGATAAAAAGTAAAATAAAATAAAGATTGCACCTTTCCCTCTCCACCCTGTGGCAAATAACAATAATAAAAAGTCATCCTGTAAGGTGAAAAGTGCATGCTGTTATCTTAGTATAGGCTTGGGTTTTGACATTTTTACAAATCATAAATTCAGCTCTGGATTGACCCAGGACCCAGACTTCCAGGGCCAGTTTCATGAGTTGTGAAAGGTTTCCTTTGACAGTATTTAGCTCCACTTCGGAGCCTGCCCAAAGTTCTCTAGTGAGTGGTCATCGCCAATTAATTCCACTGTGCCTACCTGTTTAGAAGCATTTTTCTTTCAATGAACGCTCAGTGCCCCCCTAAATTAAGAGATAGTTGCTTGGGCATGCCTTGGGACCTGACCCTTGCAAAGCCAGCCTGCTGCTGCTCTGCTTTTCAGAACAGGGCCTTTCAAGCAGACAAAAAAAGCAAGAGAATCCAGGGGCCACAAACAAAGCCTATGAGGAGGCCTTCCCCATCATTCCTGGCCCTCCCTCTCTTGCCTCTCACATGTCCCTCTCTTTCTCCTCTCTCCACTGGTTGAAAAGTTTTTATTTCTGGCAAATGAGGAGGAGGAGGTATGAGGCACAGAATCACTTATGTTGGAATGGATATTGTTTTCCCCTGCCTCATAAGGAAAAAGATTTTTTTCCCCTGCATCACAATCATGAATTCAGGGGTGGATGGTGTGCAGCTGCTGTTTAGTGAGCAGAAATCAAACAGGCAAAGACCAGCCACATGATTAACATCACACCTCATTTGGCACCATATCTTAAGGAAAATCAGGCCACAGTTTCTCCTGGCCCGTTCCCCCAGTACTCTCTCAGACTGAAGCTGCTGTACCAACAATAATTTTCAATGTAGAATTGCACCTCACTGAGACTGTACCACATGAGGGGAAGGGCCATGGCTGAGGGGTGGAGCCTTTGCATGCAGAAGGTCCCATGGTATCTTCAGGTTGGGCTGGGGGAGACTTCCTGTCTGAAACCCCAGAGAGTCCCTGCCAGTATAGACAACACTGAGCTCGATGGACCAACCGTCTGACTCAGTAAAACAGCAGCTTCCTACGTAAAACAAATCTCCTTATACAACACAGTGTCTCTTGGTTCAAGATAGAAGATGGTGCAATCCAGTGCCTTCATAGTTTGCTCCTTTGTCAGTTGAGCTGCTCTGAGCCTGTGGTTATTTGCCAGCAACTCTCTGAGCCATGAATTGTCAGGAGTAGGTCAGCAATAAAAAACACCTGTGTCTGTGAAGTTAACTCTTTATTCAAAGAAACCGAAACAGCACAGGCCTAGTGATCACAGCAACTCTTCCTGGTAGGTCTTGCCCCAATAAGGCAGTTGTGAGGACTAAAGGTCCCTGCCTTCTCACCGCTCTCTAAGGCTCATTTCCCAGTTCCTTCCCTAGCAGCCTAAGGCTCTGTCACCTTGTATCTCATTGTTCTACTCTCTTCATACCTCTGTGTGTTCTGGGAGACCAGAAAGGAGGGGAGCTGGTCACAGCAGGAGGGGGAGACTCCCTAGATTCTTCAGCAGCCTGCCTCATCTCTGCCTCTTGGGCCCTCTCCTCTCCAGCCTCCTCTTCTGCTTTTGAGCCTGGACTGCTCTCTGTCACAGGCTCTTCCTGCTCACTAAACCCTGTTGCCTCTTCAGCTTCCAACACCTACTCCTCCCAGTCTGCCCCCTCTTCTCCCTCTGACCGCTTATTGTCATCCCACCACCAATTCCCTGGCTCTGAGCCTTCTTCCCTTGGGGGTTCCCCAGCTGGTGCTTCCCACCACTCTTCTGCATCCAGCCAGTCATTGTCATATTCACACTTACACTTCCGCCAAAACTAAGACATTGAGGGCACATTTTTGCAGGATCAGTTACTTATCGAGATTACAGGGAGTACAAGAGAATTATGGTGCTTGGGTATTTGTTGTTGAACTCCAGCTTCCATCAGCCACCAGCCAGCATAGCCAATGACCAGGCATGATGGATGTTGTAGTCCAGTAATATCTGATGGGCAACCAGTTCAACCATGCCCCCTCCCAAGGCACTGAGAAGTGGCACAGTATGGTTTCACCACTCATGTCAGTCTTATCCTTAACACATCACCCGTCTGCCTATCAGATCTCAGGTTCACACTACACTGTGATGTCGCCATGCAAGCATATATTACTGTTGGCATGTTCCAAATGTGTAGTTCACCTCGTTGGGTCAGCATCACCATAACACATTCTCAAACAACATGATAACACTTATTTCTGTCTGCAACTCGAGTTCTTTAAAGGGTATGGAAAGAGCAAAGGAATGCTTGAATCAAAGGTGGAAAGCTGCTCACTTTGAACCTGGCATGAAGTAAGTAAAAGAAGCAACTGGGTTTCTCCCTAGGCACGGAAGTAATGCATGTGAAACTGACTCATCTCTCCTGGCACAGACGGAGACCCTGCTGCTGTCAGATGCAGAGGGAGCAGAGTTACAGCGGTTATGGCAGCAGAGGACAGAACGGCGGCAGCAGAGAAGCAGCCTGTGTCCTCTTTACACACTACCATCTGGTTCTCTCTAATCATGGTCCACAGCTTGTTATTTCCCCTGGCCAATAAATAAAAAATAAAAATGCCCTGGTTTTATTCTCTGAGTGCTGCTTTACAGTGGTACCTCGGGTTGCAGACGCTTCAGGTTACAGACTCCGCTAACCCAGAAATAGTACCTTGGGTTAAGAACTTTGCTTCAGGATGAGAGAAATCGCCCAGCGGCTGCGTGGCAGCAACGGAAGGCCCCATTAGCTAAAGTGGTACCTCAGGTTAAGATCAGTTTCAGGTTGAGTATGGACCTCCGGAACGAATTAAGTTCTTAACCTGAGGTACCACTGTATTTCTAACAGATCTGACTCAAGTGCAACTGTGGCCTACAAAGACTTGACTCCCTTACTCTCCCCTCCCTTCCCATCTACTTTGTTCCATGAAGAGTGATTCATTCATGTGACCTTGTGGAAACCACATGAGAGAGAGACCTGGTCCACAGGGGGTATTACTGTTGTCCAGAAGACATTAATGTACACAGCAAAGGAACACTGTAGTTTCTGGAGGAAGAGGGTCATAGAACTTTAGCACAACATTTCCCTTTGGCCAGTGGTTGATGGTCTCAAAAGATTTTTGGAAAGAGTAGAGGAAGAACTGCAAGGTTCCTATCCTTACAAAGCAATGTGCTTGCTTGTAACATAAAAACAGGCCAAAGCAGGCTCCTTGTCAGCACACTTTATGATGTGGTTTCTCATATAGGTTTATATTATTACATATTATGGGATAAATACAATCCACAGTGATGCCTCCTGACCCCTTTCATTATTTTTCAGATTAGCAGTGATTACATTTCGCAAAAACCTGCCCGGGGCATGGCAACCCCCATTCTATTTTACTTTCATACAACAAATCTCCTTACAGTATTTTCTGTCAGCCAAGCAGAACGAAATATGCAGTTAAAAATAGTGCATATATTCATGTGTATTTATTACATATTGTGGAAGATATTCTTGGTGCTATAAGGAACCTTAGGATAGACTAAATACAACGATCCTGCTCTCTAGGGAGCTTGCCTTGTTTGTTTCCCTTGTAAAATCCAATGTCTGTAACCTGGTGCGTGTACAGTTTAAACCAGGATTGCCCAAATTTATTTTCACATAGCCTAGGTGGATCTTTCTGTACATCACTATGATTTACTTGACACCTGCTGATCTGAATGATTTACCTCTTCCTTTCCCTCAGATTAAATACATGAATATGCAATGGCGGTCGATGCATAGATGGCAGGTGTCAGGGCATTTGAGGACCACATAATCTGAAATTAGGGCCTGCTCTAGTAAGCAGGGCAGGAAGATGTGACCTGCTTGAGGTAGCTCCATTGGAGCACCTGTACTACCCCAGCCTTGCAGCTCTCCTGCCTCACCCTACCCAAGCTCCATCTTGGCACAGAGCAGTGATGCTGCTAATGGAGGCCAGGTCCACATCAGCACCCTTCTAGGCTGTCTGCTCCTGCTCTCAAGTCTAGCCTACCTAACAAAGAGAACATGTGCCAGATTGATCTGTTCTCCAAAGTGGATAGAGAAAAGTTTTTCTCCCTACATTCAGTGAAGCTGGAAGCTGGAAGATTCGGGACAGATGAAAGTGCTTTCCCATGAAGATCATAGTTAAACTATGGAATTCGTTCTCACAGTGATGGCTTTAAAATATTAGACAAACTCATGGAGGACAAAGCTGCTAGCCACAATGTAGGGGTTACGCCTTACCCTTTCTTCTCCCGAAAATGTCCCGCAAGGTAGTGGGTACGGATTGTTCATTGGGGTTTACTCCTGAAGAGTTTCTCATGAATGTGTATAGTCAAAAGGGAGCAGAGGTTTAGGATCAGAGTTTTCCTTCTCCTGAATGGGCTACTTTCCCAGGTTGACAAGTCCCGTCTGTCCCTCAGTTCCCTCTATAGCACATGCAAAAACTTGACCATTGGTCCCACTATCAGTCTTGTCCACTCAATCTGCTGAAGCCTGTCTTTGCATGTCGGGGAAGTCCCTAACTCACCAAGGGTTTGCGACTCATTGGCTACCCTCATTGGCTGGTTTGGCCAGCCAGTCGAAGCTGTTCCCAGGGGGTGGCCGCACTCTTATGCTGACAGCTTCTAGAAGCCACAGGTGAGAGCTGAGTGTAGGGTGGGGACCAAAGGTGGACAGACAACCCCAGAAGGAGCACAATGTGTGCCCCACCAGAAGTACTACCCCTGCCCTAATACCCCACACACCCCATACAAAGTTTATGGAGAAGCTTTAAACATTGTTTTTTCTGTTATAGCTCTGTGTTAAAAAAACACACAAACCAACCAAAACAACTCCTGCTGCTTAGAATTCTGCCTCGCATTTCTTCAAACCTATCCAGCATGTAAACATCTTGCTAGTTGCATCTCATTGACAACAGAACATTTCCTGACACTTCTGAATAAATTGCGTAGGCATGTTTTGAAATTAAAATAATTTTAATGGTCTCTTTTCAAAATGTTGGCAAAGTGTCTAGTGTTTCTTTTGTGTCTTCCTGCCTGTTCAATGAAAATAAATAAAATCCGTTTAGTTTGTGGGCATTTATTTATTTATTTATTTTTACAATTTAAGGCATTAAACTAGGAGTAAACAAGAAGACTCTGAAGACATTTATGCTATTTGCTATGTGACCCAAAAATTTGTGCACAAGACATCACATCATTTACTACAGTGGTACCTCGGGTTAAGAACTTAATTCATTCCAGAGGTCCGTTCTTAACCTGAAACTGTTCTTAACCTGAGATACCACTTTAGCTAATGGGGCCTCCCGCTGCCGCCACACCTCTGCTGCACGATTTCTGTTCTCATCCTGAAACAAAGTTCTTAACCTGAGGTACTATTTCTGGGTTAGCGGAGTCTGTAACCTGAAGCGTCCGTAACCTGATGCGTCTGTAACCCGAGGTACCACTGTATAGGCAGGGAGCAGGGTAAGATCAGCAACCTTTTTTTCTGTAGAAAGGGTAATCCGTGGGGGAGGGATCATGCTGGTAGGGGGCGTGGTCAATGTCAATAGTGGGTGGAGCCAGAGTTAACAGTGGGCATGGCCACCCCTGCCTCCCCACCTCTCTTCATCTGTATCCTTTGCCCCTGCCTAGTAGACTGCTATCAGATTATCATGCCAGTTATCGGACCAGGCCACTGTTGAAATTAGACCAACCCAGTATGGTCAAATATACTGTTTTGCTGGACTTGTAACAACTACACATTTCATTGGCATGCAGAGTCTTTGGAAATGAGTTAAAGCTGATGGCTGAACAAAGGAAGGTTATTTACCGTTTCCACAGTGGTAAAAAGTATACACTGGAGTCTGCTAAAAAGAGCTGAACTGAGACCAGTAGTTGTTAAATTCCGCCATGAGTGATCTGCAGTCAGTATTAACAGTGAGGTAGTCAAGTGGTGAGGACATCTCATTATTTGGACTGATAAAATGCTAATCCTATGGAAAGCTGCAAATAAATACCTTCAAACTGAGCGACTAAGTAACAGAACAGCAGACGAAATTCACAGTTAAGTGATGTGCATTGGGACAAAAGATACCTACGTCTGACTTTATATACTTGTCCCAACAGGGTTTAAATTAGAAGTAATTACTCAAGAAGGAGATATGGGGATCATAATAGAAAACTCATTTGAAATGTCAGTTCGATGCAGTGAAGCGGAAAGGGGGGAAAGGCACATTCAGTGTTAGGAATTACTAGGAAGAGGACTGGAAATGAAATGGGGAGCACTGTAATGCTGTTCTATAAATCTATCATGCATCTGCATTTACAATATGTGCTCATTTCTGTTTATTCCCTCTTTAAAAGGATACTGCGGAGTTGGAAAAGATATATATGTATAAAAAGGGGCAACTAAATTGAACAAAGGGTTTGGGACACCATATAAAGAAAGGTTGAAGGGGCTGGAGAATTTTCACTTCGAGAAGAACATCTGAGTGGGAACATGACAGAGGTTTATAAAATTATGCGTAGTGTGGAAAGAAAAAGAGAGAAGAGAGAATGGAACACATTCTCTCTAAAACAATAGATTTCAAGGTCATCCAATAAAACTGGGTTCTGAACAGCAGGAACAAATGGTACTCCTTTTTTCACAGGACCATAATCAACTTCGATACTTCATTGCTATGCGTTCTGTTTACAGCATTAGCTTGGATGACTTTTAAAGAGCATCTCATCGCTTTTCAAGTCACCCAAGCGAATGCAGTAACCAAATCTATGAGTTAGGTGAATTCATGTAATTCACAGACTTGGATCCTAAAAATCCTTTTGGTGGCTCCGGGGTTCCCTTCTGAATCTTGTGCCGTGGGGCTGCAGTGGGAAGGAAGCGAAACCTTCCTTCTGTGAACTTTCTTAGGTTTTCCTCTACCAGTCTCCTTGTTGTGCCCCAGCAGAGCCTCCATGTTAAGAACAGTGTACCTCAGAGTAGCAGATGCTGGGAACAGGGAAGAGTTGAAAGCACAGGAAGGGGGGGTATTGCACTTACCAATCCCTAAATTGGGGAGGTGGAAGTTTCCATGGCACCTGCCTAGGAATGTGCTGCCCGCTTCCTTGAGCAGCAAGTTCTAGGGAACTGCTACAAAAGTTAGTTTGCTTTTGATGAAAGCGAACCCTGCATACTTTGTATAAAGGTAAAGGGACCCCTGACCATTAGGTCCAGTCGCGAACAACTCTGGGGTTGCGGCGCTCATCCCACCTTACTGACCCAGGGAGCCGGCGTACAGCTTCCAGGTCATGTGGCCAGCATGACTAAGCGACTTCTGGAGAACCAGAGCAGTGCACAGAAATGCTGTTTACCTTCCTGCTGGAGTGGTACCTATTTATCTACTTGCACTTTGATGTGCTTTCGAACTGCTAGGTTGACAGGAGCAGGGACCGAGCAACGGGAGCTCACCTCATCACGGAGATTCGAACCACCAACCTTCTGATCGGCAAGCCCTAGGCTCTGTGGTTTAGACCACAGCGCCACCCGTGTCCCATACTTTGTATAGTGGCTTTGTAATATCAGCTTGTCAGGCACTATAAAGACAGATCACTATGGGAGCAGATTTCTAAGGCTAACAGCACAGCTTCTATTTCTGCATCAGGGTCCCACCGAGGCCAAAGGAACACCATACAGGTGTTTCACCTTATCCAGCTACTCTCCTGGCTCAGTGGCTCAGGCATAGAGAATTTGCTCTGCATGTAGAAGGTCCTAGATTCCAACCCTCGCATCTCCACTAGGACTGCCTGGAACAGATTGAAATCCTGGCTGAAAAGCAGTGGCCAGTGGGACAATACTGATGAACTAATGGGCCACTTTCACTGGTCCAAAGACATATCATGTGCATCTTTTCCTAAACATCTTTTTAAACCAATAAGCGGCTTTCAGAGCAAAGGAGGAGTAGGGGAAGGGTTGAATACTCCTTTTCCTCTTGGCCTGCTTTCCAGTCCCCTAGCTGTTTTCCCATCCAGAAGAGGAGTGGTCGTGTTAGTACATTGCAGTAATGAACAGGCTTGTGGCATTGTGAAGACTTAACTGTGGCACAAACTTTTATCCACCCAAGTTCACTCCATCAGATACCTATGAGAATGGCTGTGAAATAGTTTGTCTTGAAGCATTAACAGAGTGTTCTTTTGCATTTCAAGGTTATGTAGGGATTTCTTCCCATTGTCCAAAAATGGGAAATTCATACACATTTAAAGCACTTTTATGTCACTGTTAACAACCATGACTTCCTCCAAAGAATCCTTGGAACTGTGGCTAGTTCAGGATGCTGAGGAGGAGAAGGCACAGCCCCTACTAGAGAAGAATGGCAGATTAAACTGATGGACAATGCAGAAATGGCAAAACTGACCGGAAGAATTAGGAATCAGGAAGACCAAAATTTCAGTAAGGAATGGGGAAAATATATAATTTATTTTTAAAAATCATCATAAACAATTAAAATTATTAGTAGGATTGGAATGACGCTTGTAGTTAGTTAAAAGTTGAACTATGGTTTTATTGGAGATTTAATAGAATTGGATTAACAGAGAAGATGCAGGAGAAAAAGTTAACATAAGGACCCACAAAAGGGGAGGAGGGAAGTCCAAAGGAATTTATGGAAATTGTTTTAATTGTTTGTAAATCCGAAAATCTAATTTTTAAAAAAAAGGATGCTGAGGACACCCCCATATAGAACTACAATTCCCAGCACCTTCAACAAACTACAGTTCCTGGGCTTGTATTCAAGTAAGATTTACTCAGAGCTGACCCACTGAAATTAAGGCCCATTAATTTCTGAGTAAAATTTATTCCACTTCAGGCTTCTTTGGGGGAAGCCATGCCTGTTAAAGTGGTATGAGAGTGTTTTAAATTATACTGTGGATGTAGCCTAGAGTGGGATGCTTGGCATAGATAGCTCTGCCTGCTCCTCTCCCTGCCCTCAGCATCTTTCTCCTGAGGTAACAGGCTCCCTCTCCTTAATGGTAGGGCTGGCCCCAGTTGCTGTCCTTGCACAAGGCCTGGCTAAAAGTGCACATCTTCATTATACTTCCTTGCATATTAAACCACAGCATAACCATCTAAACTCTGACCTCCCCCTCCCCCCCCCAAAAATGAATAACATTCTTATAGAGTGGAGGACAGTGAGTTGTTGTGATGAAATATGCATCACTTTATTAAACTTGCTGGGGATAATTGGGATGGTATGTAGGGAGTGTGAAATCCGTCACATCCTTGACTATTAATATCTGTGCATTATAGAACTTGAATTTTATGTGTGGTCTGACAGATTACTAATGTTCGTTGTCAATCAGAAATTGGAAATCATTTTGAAAATGAATGCATGGTGGAGGTGGGGTTTTCCTTCTCTCTCTCTCCGTCTCTCTTTTAGCGTATTGTAATAAGAACTGTATCCATCTTCAAAGGTTTTGGTTCCCCTTAGGGCATAATAGGGCAATAGCATAAAAATGTGCAGGACTAAAGCTTAGTGATTTAATGTGGGACCGTATGTGCATTAAAAGAGACCTTAGTCACTACAGACTTGTAGGGCTGGAGCAACGTGATCTCCCACATGGAAAACTATGTAGGATACCCTCAATGCCTCCGCTGGGAGACTGTGTTCTGAAACAATCTACACCACTATTATGAGTGCATTATAAATATTGTTAAATAGCTTGTAACGGTGTCTCACAGGACTACCACCCAAGAAGACAGCTCCATTGTGTATAGACGGAAAGTAATTGCCTACCAAGGAAAACAAGCCTCTGCTATGTGAACAATAGGATATCAAGAACAACTGAAACAGAGGAGAAAATGCACATTCTTGCTGGGGAGAGCCACTGATGCTACAACTACAAGGAATTAAAAGCAGGTCCTTGCTGTGGATAAGGTCACACCCTAAACGTGGGGCAGTTGCAGAGTTTTGTACCCTTGGATCCAGCACTGTCGTGGGAGGTGCAAGTGTCCTTAGCGGCTAGGACTGCCTTTTACCAAATTTGGTTGGTTACAGCTCAGGACCGCAATGCCTCAAGAACCACCTCTCTCCATATGAACCGCCCTAGAACATGCAACTATCATCTGAGGCCCTTCTTTGTGTGCCTCCTTCATGAGAGTCCGGAGGGTGGCAACATGAGAACGGGCCTTTTCTGAGGTGGCCCCCCATTTGTGAGATGCTCTCCCCAGAGAGCTTTGGCTGCCCCTTTCATTATATACCTTTAGGTGCCAGGCAAAAACGTTCCTCTTCAACCAGGCTGATTAACATCCGATGCCCTTCTAAATATGTTGTGGGAGGAGGGCTCATTGGTTAGATGTTCTTATTTTTGCTATGCATATTGTGGTTTTTATATTGTAAGTTTATGTTGTGAACCACTCTGAGATTGGTGGATGAAGGACGGTATAATACTAATACTAATACTAATACTAATACTAATACTAATACTAATACTAATAATACTAATAATATGCCTATTCCCAGATCAGGAAAACTTGGTCATCATTGTCCATGCATTAGTCACCTCAAGGCTGGACTACTGCAGTGTGTTGTACATGGGGACACCCTTGAGGTTGGCCTAGAGACTACAACTGGTTCAGAATGTGGTGGCTAAGTTGCTTGTGGGAGCAAACTACCAAGAGCAGATAACACCTTGCTTGCAGAATGTGCATTGGCTGCCAATCTGCTACCAGGCCGAGTTCAAGGTGTTGAGGCTAAAATATATGGCCCTATGCATCTCAGGACCAGGGGACTTGAGAAGCTGCCTTACTGCTTACATGCCCAGGAGGCCACTGGGGTCCGTGGAGGAGCTTCTCCTGCAAGTTCTTGCATGAAATCAATAAGATCTCAGGAGTCAGTATGAGACTTGGGTGGTGGACAACTAGATGTCTCTGCTTGCATTGCAGACAAATATACACCTTAGCTGCTAACCCGCTAATCATTACCATGCTAATTTTGCACTTAAGAAATTAACCCTGGGAGCGCCCACACAAAGCAGATATGTAAAAGGACTTAAAGACAGCAACCTTGTTCAAAGGTCCCGCCCTGCACTACAACCTGCATTTCTTTCCTTCTGCCCAACACCCTTTTTTTCTTGGCTCTTTATTTTCTCTCATCAAGATAGCTGCTCAGCCAACCAATTTGTATTCCAGTTACACAGGTGCGCTTCTGTGCACTAGCTGTACTGAGTGCTTCTTATAAGAACATGAGAATCAGACTATGTACTTAAAAGAACATGAGAATCAGCTATCTGGTCCAGCACTTTTATTCTAGTCGCTTTTCCCCCCAAGGCACAGCAGGGCCTATCATCACGGCTGCCCATCTTTAGCATGTAGCTTCCACAAGTGTTTGGAATGCATTACCACCTGAGTCTGTTGGGCTTGCAGGATTGCAGACAGGGCGGGTCGGGGTGGAAAGACCTGTCGATTTTAATTCTTTCCACTTCTCATTTTTCCAGTCTTAAATTCAGCTCTCAACATTTTGCAGCAAAATCCTCATGGAAATTTGTCAGCGTCTTAGTGCGGATTTCTCTTAATAAACAAATTTTTTCTTGCATAAATCAAACCCCTGCGTCCAGTCACACTTCCCTGCGTCGCTCTGCTGGAAGTTGACGCGGCAGGGGAGCAGAGCTGCAGCGGTCCCGTCCGTGTGAGATGAGGGATAAATCAAGTCCAAAGACAGCTCAGTTCTTATCTCTAGAAGCGTTTATTTACAAAGCAATAAATCCGTCCGATACTTCAGACATTCTCTTCCGTGCTCCAGGAGCACACACGCAGCTTCTGCTGCTCACCGAGAAGTGAAACTGAGTGAGGAAACAGAAAGACTTTGTGCGTCACTTCTCTGCGACAAGCCCCTCCTTCTGCTCCCCCTCCTTTTCTTCTCAGACACAGGACACACCGGAGTACTGACCCTGTCAGTTCCAAACTCCACATTTTTGTATCCAAGTTTGCCTCATGCACACATTTTTTGCAAAGTAATTTTCCCTAATCTAATGCATTTTTGTATATTGTTTTCAATAATATCTTCATTTTTAATGCACACTTTCCCCTAGTCAAGCATTTCTGTAAGCATAGGTTGGTTGGAGAACTTCACTGCGCAGTTCAGGTAAGTGTGAATTCTGAAGGATAGCTGTGTTGCATTTTACACTTTGTTTTCAAACGTGTCACTTTGATAAGATTCTGCTTTAAATGTGTACAGAATTGGATTTTTCCTCCATCTGCAGGGGGGGGGACCCCATTTGATTTCTTTGGCTTTATCTTAGTGCTTATGGCTTCTACTTGCATTTATGTATTTGATTTTGGCATTTTTGAGCCAGGGGTTTTCTTTCATTGGGATTGCTGGCTTTCACTAATTGTAGGGGTGGTTCTACTTTATTTTTTTCAGTAAGTTATCTTGAGAGGGTTTGCACCCTTAAAAGTGATTCAAAGATAATATAATATAAAATAAAGATCAGTGGAGGCTGACCCATTAGGCTGAATGAGGCACTGCCCCACCAAGCTCAGTTTGCCCTCAGCCAGCCAGCCTTGTTACTTGCAACCTGTCCAGGGGGTGGCATTGACTGACAGCTTCCTCTTCCCCAGCCTCAGTGTTGCCACGGCAGAACTCAGCAAGGAAGATGAGGGTCAAAATTAGAATCAGCTGGCTCCCCTTCCAGTTGGCCTGTTTTCTGCATTGCCAGCCCCAAAGGGCATCAGCCTTCACTGCAAAAGATGCCCTTCCCTTCCCAGGAACAATATACATTCAGAATGCATGGGTGGCGGCACTACCAGTTCTCCCTTGAAAATATCCATCGTGCACCTGTTGATCCTACTGATTCTTATTCTCGCTCTAGCATTAGAGCTTTAACTCTAGACTCCCCCTCCACTTAGAAGCAGCTTTATAATGTGTGTCTCAAGGATCTCCTTTATCGGGCCAGACTTGAACAGTCGGCACTGCACTGTTCTCCACCGGTGGTCTTTGCACTAGTTGGTGCCACCTGTTTCCTGTTGTGAGGTGGATTCTGGATGCCTTACCAGACACAGCTCAAACTGTGCAGACTTCTTACAGTGATGCCGGTATCAGAGCTTGTAGCTCGGGCTGAAGCCATCTGCTTCAGGAGGCAGCTCTGCTCTGCGCTCCCCAACAAGGCAGCACGCTGGGGGCTCTGATCATTCAGCACACATTGAACAGCATTGCAACTGACGTGCCATCTGCTGACTGTGGCAGGGCTGGGAAAGGAGCAAAGAATCAAGGTCTGTATAGATCAGGAGCACCACCAATCTATAAGGCTCACTTTCCAGTGTCACAGCAAAAATATCCCTGTTGGTGAAAAATTACTATTATTATCTTCTCTCAGTCCTCGAGACAATGTAGGCCACACATCTAAACCAGACAAAAAGAGGAAGGAGGGATTTGAATTAGTGGTGTGCCAAATATTCATAAGGTTTGCTTTTGAGTGCAAAAGCCACTGTTGGGAATAAATGAAAGGGTCCAGACAGACACCCCCATGCCTCACATTCCATCTTTCTCACCTGCATTTTTTTAGGGTATCTTTCTCTCCTCCCTCTGCATCCCTGTCCCCCCATTTGCACAGGGACATGGGTGGCGCTGTGGTCTAAACAACTGAGCCTCTTGGGCTTACTAATCAGAAGGTTGTGCAATCTGTGCAATGGGGTGAGCTCCCGTTACTCTGTCCCAGCTCCTGCCAACCTAGCAGTTAGAAAGCATACCAGTGCAAGTAGATAAATAGGTACTGCTGTGGCGGGAAGGTAAATGGCATTTCTGTGCACTCTGGCACTTGTCACAGTGTCCCGTTGCGCCAGTTGCAGTTTAGTCATGCTGGCCACATGACCCGGAAAGCTGTCTGTGGACAAACGCTGGCTCCCTTGGCCTGAAGTGAGATGAGCGCTGCAACCCCCAGTTGTCTTTGACTAGAATTGACCATCATGGGGTCATTTAGTTTTATCTTTTACACTGGATCAGATTTTGGGGTTGTGAAGGAGCAAGGAGATACAAGGGTGAGGGAAAATATATCCAGCCAACAGTGTCTAGTCTGCTGACGGGTGGATATTGTTGGATTTCATCCCAATTAATTTTGCAGCAATTCAACTGTCAAGCCTTACCACCAAAGAATCCCAGAAACTAATGAGATCACTGGAGATATAATAATAATAATAATAATAATAATAATAATAATAATAATAATTTATTATTTATACCCCGCCCATCTGGCTGAGTTTCCCCAGCCACTCTGGGTGGCTCCCAATCAAATGTTAAAAACAGTACAGCATTAAATATTAAAAAACATCCCTAAACAGGGCTGCCTTCCCTTCAGATGTCTTTTAAAGATAGGATAGCTGCTTATCTCCTTGACATCTGGTGGGAGGGTGTTCCAGAGGGTGGGTGCCACTACCCAGAAGGCCCTCTGTCTGGTTCCCTGTAACCTCACTTCTCGCAATGAGGGAAATCATGCTAGCAATTTGATTCCTGTTCAGCAACATCCAAGGTACAAGAAAAGCCAGTGAAAAGTAGTTTCCAGGGTGCATGACATCTTTATTCAGGGTCCTGGAAAAGCTACATTTCCTAGGGTCTCTGGTATCACTGCAGTGTGCAAGGTGTCTGTCATAGACTGGCTGAATGCACAGGAGTGGTGGGAGACACCAGCTGGGGAACCCCCAAGGGAACCCCCAGGGAAAGAAGGCTCAGAGCCAGGGAAATGGTGGTGGGATCACGATGAGTGGTCAGAGTAGAAGAGGGGGCAGACTGGGAGGAGGTGGTGTTGGAAGCTGAAGACACAACAGGGTTTAGTGAGCAAGAAGAGGATGTGGCAGAGAGCAGTCCAAACTCAGGGGAAGGTGAGGAGGGGGGGTTACAGAGATGAGACAGGCTGCTAAAGAATCCAGAGAGTCTCTCCCTCCTGCTTTGACCAGCTCCCCTCTCCCCCTGAACATGCAGAGAAATGAAGAGGGCAGAGCAAAGAGAGACAAGATGGCCGAGCCTTAGTCTGTTGGGGAAGGAACCAGGGGTGGAGCCTTAAAGAGTGGTGGGAAGGTGGGGACTTTCAACAACTGCTTCATTCTAGCAAGACTGGGAAGTGTTGCTGTGACCACCAGAACTGAGCTGTTTTATTTCTTTGAATAAATAATTAACTTCACGAGAATCGAGCACTTTATTGTTTTATTGCTAACATAGGCCTGACTCCAGTTCCTGACAGTGCCAAAGGTGAAAGCACAGCTTAGATTGCAATCCAATCCAGAGAAGAACTTTTACAGACAATGGTAGCCATCTTGGAATGTCACCAGTATGTGCAGGACAGGTTTGCATTACAAAGTAATTATGTATTTCAGAACCACCGTTCTTGCAAGAAGTCAAGGCAAAAAGTGGCTTCTTCAACCACATTCTACACTTCATATTTGGAATACTCATTTTTAGTATCAATATTAATATTAATATTGGTACAGTGTTCTATAAAAACTAAACAGCTTTTAACTGGAAATAATTAAAAACAATCTTTATTTTGAGCTGCCTGCCTTCCATGATGGAACGTAAACAGCACTGCAGCATTAAGCTAGTTACTAAGAACTGAAAAACAAAAATGGCTCTCTCCTTTTCAGCATGGCTACATCCCTGCGCCACACACTTCAGGTTCTGATCTCGCTAGTTAATTGTGACTAAAACCCATTCAAACTGTCAGAACAAGTTTGTCATGACTAACTCCCACTGCTTTCTGTGGAACCGAACTTAGTCACAACTCACTTTAACTGGGTCAGGACTCTATGACATGCAGATGGGATACGGCACTATAGATGGCGGACTGGTTTTTGCACGTATGTAGTGCTAAAAACAAAAATCCAGGGGTTTTTCTTTGGGGGGGGTCAGCTGGAAAGCTCCCCCTCTCACTGAGAGGTAATAAGCAATGAGAATATGAGGAGCGAACAATGTAGGGTAGGGTGATGAAGCAGGCCCATTCTTCTTAGGTTATTTCCAAAGCAAACACTCTGTGTACTGAAGAAGCATTAACCAGAGGCAGAAAATACAGATGAAACACAGATAATGCTGTAAAATGCATTTGCAAAAGTTACAGAAACAGATGCACGGCATTCTCCCAAGACAGCAAGGTGAGAACCTGTGAGACAAATCTAGCTCTTCTCAGTCTTAATATTCCACTGCTGCCCTTCGCTGGGAAAAACATGGGGAGAGCTAAAGGGCTAACACCCAGTGTGCTCTCGCTCAGCAGAGAGCGAGATATTCCAGTACTCTGACGTCACTTCATGGACAAACAGGAGGAATTCAGCTTGATTTATATATTCATTTGACAACAGTTGCTGATTCCAGCACTTCGGAATGGTACACTACTATTATCGGCCTATTATTATCAGTCTTTCACTGGAAGACGTATATGGAACAGAGTGCTGAAGGACAAAAAGCAAACCATGGTCCTGGTTAGTCCTGCACTTCAAGGATTTGGTTGATGAATCTTCCCAGTGCATTTTGCTTCCTTGGTGCCTCTAGTTCAGGATGAGCTTTCTGCTTTTCTCTTTCCTCAACTATTCTGTGACCTTTCAGAATTCTCACACATTACTGGCACCTTAGTTCAGAGCTGTGCTGCAGCATTATAGGAGCACATATATAGACACTCTTTCCCCGTCCTCTCCCTAGTGTGCGGACTCAATACATGTCCCTCTGATGCTTGGTTAAGTGCTTCTGATTTTGTTTTGAACTGTGTTTGGGTTCTTGCAAAAGAAAAAAAGAAATCAGATTTAAGAGCCATTTGATAGAATCTTGGGAATTATGCTGAGAGCGAAATATACTAGAGACAGGTGATGGAAATGTCAGATGAAGAGATGGCTGGGGCACATAGATAGCAGCTTCATCCAACTGTCACCGAGAAAGAAAAGAGAGTGATGGAGTGCCCTTGGTTATAGCTTGGAAACATCAGCACAAGAAAATTAATAGTATAGTAACTGGACCTTGGCATCTCCCAGTTCATCAGTCGTCTTTCCCACAGTGACACTGTGAAATATCTATGAACGATTTCCCCTTTGAACACCACATCTGTTCCAGAGGCTGTAACAACATCATGCAAAAATGTGCTGAAAAGTAATTATAAATATTTAAAATAAAGAAGTGGCTTTAAACTTGCGAAATGGGTTTGGGTTTAAACCAAAGTAAGCACAAGTAAGCACTTGTTCCCAACCAGAGGTTGGCTTGACTATGTTCTTTGTATATAAATTAGCAGCAGAAAAAGCAACAACCTTCCCTTTTTTAGTTTATAACATGTGGAAACTGGCATGATAACGGTTTCTTTATAAACGTGTAAGAAAAATTATAAGAAATGTCTCACTTTGCAATTGGAATACTGAAAGATAATATTTAACAAGTGCTACAAAGTGATAGACCAGAGCAAATAATTCATAACTTACCAGCAAATGTAGTCATTTTTACACCTCCCAGAATATCTGCAAACAGACCAGAGCCCTCTACATTTTTTATCATTCCATTAATGTTTTGTTAAAACTTACAGGTGGATTATGAACAGTGCACTCCCAGTCTGCTTTTTACAAGACACAGTTGAGTAATAAAGAAACGTAAGTCCACATGATATTTCCATTTCCTTTCTGGGTGACTACACAGATACTTCTCACACAAATATTCATGTGATTGAATATAATGGGTTGGTTGCTGCAAGTGTGTATAGCCTTTAAATTTCTTTTCTGCTGTCATTTTTGTCCTTGAAACCAAAACATGTAGATAGTCATGAAGTTATGTACAAATGCTGTCAAAACAAATTACTTTTGAAACACTTCAGTTAATACTGGTGCATCCCCTCCACCTTTTTCTATTATTCACCCCGGTTAGTAAGCTTGTTACTAGCAGCCAATCCACAGGTAAGTATTGAAGACCAGAGCAATAGTTTCTATGGCAAAATCTATCCAGCAAGCATCATGAAAATTAATCCCCATGTTATTGGTTATCACATTGCATATAGTAAATTAATACCTGCCACCCTGCTCCTTAGAAAACAGTCAAACACCGAGTGCCTGTTTTTGGATAGAAAGGGGGATTCTAATGCTTTGTGCCACTTCCCCACTTCAGTAAGTTTTGTGGAGATGTTGTTTCACTTTCCATTCCTTCCTTCTGTCCTTTTCTGCTTAGCATATAGCTATTCTAAACATAAGAGCCTTTCTAATTCAGCATCTTGTCTCTCTCTGAGGCCAACCAGACACTCATGGGGAACTCACAAGCAGGGCACGAGGCTAACAGCTCCCCACCACCACCACTGTGGCATTCAGTGCCTCTGATCCTGCTATCCATCCTTCTGTCCTTCGAGGCTATGGGGCAGCAGCCTGGCAAAGGGCATTATCTGTGGAGGCCCCTAAGCTGTGGGCTGTGCCTCTGGCACCTTCATTATACAGTTACCAGAGAATGCTGAAGACCCTCCATTTTACCCTGACTTTTAAAATACTCAAGGTGTATGTGTTTTAAAACCAGCTTATTTTTTTATTGTAAGTTGTTTTTAAGGTGAAGGGCAGGAAATAAATTCCCTTTAAAAACCATCCAAACTGGTGACCATTGCCATATATTGCAGAAGTGAATTTCATAGTTATAACCATGTGCTGTATGAAGAAGTCCTTTCTGTTTTGTGTCCTGAATCTCCCACTTTTAAGTTTCATGGGATGAGTCCGTGTTCTGGTATTCACAAGACAAAACACAAAATACAAACCGTATTTGCTTGAGTCTGATGCACCATCAAATCTAATGCGCACCTCAATTTTCAGAACCTTGAAACCAAAAACATAATGGCAAATGTAAATGTGCCATCGAATCTAATGTGCACCTTAATTTTTGCAACGTAATTTGGCCAAAAAAGGTGAGCATTAGATTCAAGTAAATATGCCACCCCCCCAAAAAAAACACATAAAAACCATCAAAAACAATTTTATCTTTTTTTAAAAAAACAACACACAATTAAAAAGCAGTTTAAAAGAATGTAAACCAGGCATAGGCAAACTCGGTCCTCCAGAAGTTTTGGGACTACAACTCCTATCATCCCTAACAGGACCAGTGGTCAGGGATGATGGGAATTGTAGTCCCAAAACATCTGGAGGGCCGAGTTTGCCTATGCCTGATGTAAACAGTACTCTCTGCTGGGTAGCAGCAGTCCTCCCCGCTAGGCCTGGTGGAGAAAGGCTGGAGCAGGACCCTTAGACTCTCAGCAGGTGTCTCCCCTTCTCTTTTTTGCTAAACTAAATTTCCTTGTAAGGGTGTTGCTCCAGCCTCTTGATCATTATGGCTGCCCTTTTTGCGCATGTCCTTTCAAAACCTTCTAGTTACAATGTGGAATGCCTATCACTATTATCAAACATGCTATTATTTTGCTGTTTTAGGCAAACACAATGGACCCATTCTTGTATCACAAGCTGTGTACTAGTGCACACTACTAAATTTCTCCTATTCTATTCTGTTCCTCTTCTTTCTGGAACCAGGCGCAACAAGCCACAAGCCTTGGTTTACTGTGCTGCATGAACCAGCATTCATGGTTTGTTTTCTTCACAGAAGTCATGACTGGTAATCCAACAACAAACCTTGGAAACAACCACAGGAGTTGGTTTGCATATCGCAGACTGCAAAGGCAAAAAGGGATTTTAGAAGTACATTAGAATTTAAATCCACCCCCTCCTGTGCAAAAAACAAAAAAAACCCACCCTTTATCAAGCAGTACCTGTAAGTGTAGTACATTAAAATATTTAAGATGTGGGCTTTTGCAAATCATTTAATCCTTCTGTCAGCTTAAAGAATGAAAGCGGTCTCAGCTACAAACCCTATGTGCTCCACCTCCTCCATTGAAGGGAAATTGGTCATTTTGTGAGAGCTATTCAGTCAACTCTTGCTCGCCCGTTGCTGATGCAAGCTAACTGCTCCTTTCTACGACTGAATGCCATTTATAATAGAAATAACTGCTTACTAATTAGCAGCTATATCTGTTAACTGCTTATTTGTTAGAGCATGAATTAGTAACCAGCCTTTGGCTGGGCTATAACGCTCCATAACCCTGGGAACAATTCTCGTTCATAGAGTAAATCAATACCTGCCAGCCTACCTTTTACAAATACATCCCCCCCCAGGGCATCACATCTCTTTTGCAGCATGCTTTCTGATTCCAGCAAGACGAAGCAGAGCGATGGTGGCGACACCTCATAGCTGATGGTCCATTGTGCGCAGTGATGTATTAATGAGTGTGATTGTTGAGACAGCTACCTTTGCCACAGATATATTGCAAAGCTTAGATATATATATATATATATATATATATATATATATATATATATGTATAGTATAGGTCAGTGATGTTTTGGGACTACAATTCCCATCATCCCTGACCACTGGTCCTGTTAGCTAAGGATGATGGAAATTGTAGTCCCAAAACAGCTGGAGGGCCAAGTTTGGTCATCACTGGTATAGGTGCTGCTGCTCTGTGTAGACCATAGATGAATTAGTCAGTGAGGGGTACCCAGTGGCACTTTTGAACATGACGGATGCCAAGATGTCATTTCCAATTTCTGTAACTGATAAGGCAACCTAATGTGGTATGGTCCAATGGGCAGTGTGCTGAGCTTGGACAGCCAGTTACTTACCAAGCGGCTGAGGGCACAGTAATATTGCATCCTTGTAAACAGGTAAGTCAAAGGCTGTAAAAAATTGGGCATGTTCTGGCATTACATGATGCAGACACTTTGCTTCCTAGATCTGGCCCAGAGACCACATTTGCTCTAGTCCTGCTCCTCTCTTTGCTGCAAGTCCTACAAGACCAGCTCTTCTGGCCTATTTCCACCAGATTTGGAAGGGCAGGGCCCTGTCTGACTCCAGCTGCAAAAGCTGCTTCCCTGTGAGCTCTGCTTCTCAAGATGCCTATAGACTCCTGGGGTAGAGTATTGCTTAGGTGTTTTTTGTTGGGGTCAAGATTTACTTTAGGAAGATGCTTTTTTATGCTCTTAGTCGTTATATTTGCATATTTACTGATAGATCTTACTATGAATTATGTGTGGATTGTTTAACTTAACCATATACTTACTGATAAGTTTCCATGTATTGCTTCTGATTACTTAACTTCTGTTATATTTCTGGAAATACATAAAATCTTTTGATCTTGTATGCTGCCTTGAGTATGGTTTGACTAAGAAATGGCAGCATACAAATGAACTGTGCCACTCCTGACTCCTCATTCCACATGCAGTAGATGACCAGAAGAAAGCAGCAGACCGGGTGATGGGGTGGAGGGCAGACCACATGGCACATTCAGCTCCATCTTCCGACGCCTTGCCGCCTCCACCATCTGACGGAGTCTGCCTAATGAGACATCTGGCTCTGTGTGTTTGCTAAGCAGCTCTGAGTCTGGTCTGTGGATGCATTTGGGACTACATAGTCTTAGGAACCTCATGGCTTGAGCTCCACAGAAGTAAATGAAATCAAGAACTAAATTCAAACTGCCATACAAATGAGTAAAAAGTGTGTCTCAAGTCTCTTACATGAAATCAGAAATACAGTGGTACCTCGGGTTACATACGCTTCAGGTTACAGACTCCGCTAACCCAGAAATAGTGCTTCAGGTTAAGAACTTTGCTTCAGGATAAGACTAGAAATCGTGCTCTGGCGGTGCGGCAGCAGCAGGAGGCCCCATTAGCTAAAGTAGTGCTTCAGGTTAAGAACAGTTTCAGGTTAAGAACGGACCTCCGGAACGAATTAAGTACTTAACCCGAGGTACCACTGTATTCTTTTGTGAAATAAATCTGTTGGGACTCACTGAAAGCCAATGTTTTGCTGACATTCAAGTGCTTAGAGTGTAGAGATGCACTATCCTGCAGGCCTCCTCAAAAGCTTTTGGTGACTGAGGCAGAAAATCCAAAAAGGCACTGGGCACCTGGAAATTTGATCCCTTTCAATGGTGCCCAGTAACTGCTGCATGTGACCCGCAGGGCTTGCCACTTTGGAAAACCCCAGTGTTCAGCTACTGTTGGTTCCAAACAGCTTGCTTGTGTTCACATGTCCTGGCAGCTGCACTTCTTCCTCGTGGAAAGAGAAAAGATTATTAGGAATTCAGCTGTGGAAGTTGGGATTCTTGACAAAGGTGAAACTGAAGACAAACAAGAGGCCGGGCTGAATACTGCTTCAGGCCCTCCAGACATCCTTTTCGTTGCACGTTCATCATGAGTTGTGCTCATGAGGTTACCAGGGCAGTTACACAGGGCCATGACTTTCTGTGCTATTTTTGACAGCAAATGTTTTTGGGCAGTCATGCAGCTTTGTTTGCAAGAGGTGCAGAAATCTGCTAAAATCCTGTAGCTTTCCATACCACAAATTTCCTGGTTGTTTTTTGTTCTGCTGTATAGAGTAAGAGTGCTCCTACAGACAGCAATTAAGTGTTAACATTAGCACTGCAGAACAAATAAAAGTGGGATGGTGTGTAGATGGTCCAATACAAATCCACCATGAATGCACTATTATTATTACATCAATGACAAGTCTGCAGGGGCCCCTTATTTGGATCCCCACCAGCAGATCTCACTACAGATGAGATCGCATTAGATAGGTAAAAATGAAACAGAGACAAACATATGGGGGCGGGGGAATCAAGAAGCACACGCTCCCTCCTTCTCAACCCGATGTCTTGTGACTTATTTATTTGTGCAAAAAACAAGAACAACAAACCCAGGTGGACTGATGCTGCTGGTTACAGAAAAAGTGGAAAATAATCAGTGTATCTATAACACATCTCCAGATACTCAGTTGCACAATGATCAAAAATATCTATTTCCTCACTGCTAGGAGTTCAGTAGAAAGAATAAACGTTTGCAATAACAGCCCCATTTCCTCACCATCACAAGGTCTCATGCTGAAATATATATTCCCCATTACTTGCAGGTAGCTCAAATCCGTTTATTGTGATGGGAGAAAATAATGCTTTACAGCGCTATTTTAAGACAGGGACTGGCTGATGGGAGTTCAATTATTTCAGGAAATGTATTTGGGCTGGGTAGAGAGTAAAACTTAACGGAACTATTTCTGCATCATCAGTTTCTATAAAGCAAGTAGGCACTTCTTGATTAATATTTTAACAGCCTCGCTTACATTGTCTGCACATCTTCACCCCATCATTCTAAAATGGGATCTTGGTGTAATTTGAAAATTAAGGGTTTGTTCCTTGAGGAAATTTTGATTTAACACTTCCCTCATCTCGGATGTGGAATATAAAACGTTCATTTATAAAAAGATTAAAATAGGATTGTGGGGAGGAGAATCCTCTTGACCTAATGAACAGGAGAAGGGGGAATCGCTGGAAGCAGGAAAGTTGCAAAATAAAATCCTGAAAAATGGAAACCAAACCTAGAGAGTCTGAAGGAAGGGACCAGCCAGACGGCGTTCCAGGAGTTTTGCTCTGCTCTGTTCACCCGGGACACGACATCTTGCATAATCCTGCCCAGACGCCCACCTGCGAGGAAGGCGGGTGACTCTGGCTACAGAGCCTTTTGGAAGGACTTGCTCCATTGCCAGAATTGCCTACTGAGAGAAGTCCTCCCCCGACGGCCTCGAACGGCGAAATGGTCGCCTCGGATCTTCGCCTGCGGAGAAAGATTTGCAGCAAAGTGGGGTGGGGGTGGGGAAATAAAAAAGAAAAAAAAGCAGACACACCGGCACCGCTGCTTGGGATTCTCCAGCACGCAAGCCGAGGGTGCATGCATGCATGCATCACGGGCCAGGCGTCTCCCCCGGGCGCAAAAGCCTCGCAGGAGCGCTAGAGCGGCGTAACGCGCAGACACACAGACACGTACAAAGCGGAGTGGACGAACGTGTACCAGTACAGCAGCAGCAGCAGCAGCAGCGCAAGCGGGTTGCAGACGCCCCTTGCATCGCTGATGGGCTTGCAAGCGCGGCGGGCCTCCGCGCTCTCGCAGCGCGCAATGAGCAGCCACACAACAGGTGCAAGCGCGCGAGCAAGGGGAATGTGCAGAGCGCACCGTGCGGATCCCTCCTCCCCGGCGGGATCCGCGTGCCCCTCGCGACACCCCCTGCAAGACAAACCTATAGATCGCGAGGGCTGGGGAGCCCAGACACCCACAGTCGCCGCCGCGGTCTGTTCCTCCGGCCTGGCTCTCCGCCCGCGACGCTCTTCCAGAGAACGAGGCCGGGCGCCGAAGCGGTGCACCCGAAAGCGTTGTGCGTTTTAGCGTGGACGGCTGAAACCTCGGCCGATTCCTGGCATTTCCTTGCAGAAAGGAATGGAAAAAAGCGGGGGGGGGGGAATATAACCAGATAGATCCGTTTTCTGTCAGCCTTGTTTTGTTTTCTCTAATTGGCCCTGGGGGAGGCCGGGAGAATTGGGTAGGAGGCAGGACTCCGCTGGAGCAGAGTTGATTTAATTGGCTCCCTTTCTTTTTCAAAACTAGAAGGGACTCGCGAAGATGGGAGAACGAGCGAAAGTGGAGGGGTGGGGAGGGTAGACGGAGGGAGGGAGCCGGGTTAACAGGCAGATCCTGGAGGATTGCAGGCTTACTTCAGGGTAGGGACTGCGATTAGAAGAGGGCGCCTGCTTCGCGCTCGAGCTGAGCAAAAGGCTCAGGAGATCGGACTTTCCTCCCGAGTCATCTTGGCGATCTGGGGGAAAGGTGACTGCTAGTACGAGAAGAGAGCGAGTTCTCCCGGCCGAGCGACCCGCAAGTTTCTGGAAGGCTGAACTGCCTTCTAGAGCAGATCACGGCGAAGCAGGTATTGAGTTACACCGCGCAGAGCCGCCTTCTATAAGCGGAACAGAACTGGGGGTGCGGTATTGTAGTTGTGCGCTTGCTGTATATATACACACGTTCTTCTAGGAAGGGGGAGGAGCCAAGGCTTGCCACTCCCCTATTACAGTCCGTCCTTTGCAGTGAAAAGCCGCTTTCTGCAAGTTTCTCAGTCCTCTTGCCCTATTCACTCCCCTCCCCTCTTTCAGAAGTTATATCCAAGATGGAACGTTTCTGCCTCCCATCTGTAGAGAACAAAGCGAAAACAACACATTAGGAAAAAAGAGATTTTATAAATTGCAAAAGGAGAAGGAAGAGGGAGGGAACTTTCCAGCTGCCAAAACGTCAGTCCAACGCGCTAAAACTTTGGATAAATCTGACCCGCTGATTCGGGCAAAAACGAGAGCAAGGGGGCAGAGAGGTCGAAGGAGGGGAGGGAAAGCGCGACAAGCGGAGCGAGTGTTGTGTCTGGCCCTCGTTCCTCCTCCTCCACTATCAGGCCGGCATGCGATGCACTGCAACTGAGCAACTTCAGCCTGGAGAGAGCGGAGCTCGGCAGCTTTGAAGGAGCTGGGAACGAGAGATGCTTCTTTGGAGGGGGGAAAACAGCACACACAAAACCACCACGCGCAGCAAAAGTCATCCCTGCATTTAATTAATTCCAAAATCGGGGGGAAAGGGAGAGAAAGCAGCTGGAGGCAAGAAGAGGAGGATTACCTATTGCCCCAGCAGCTGCCTCTCGGTTTCCTTCTCCGCACCTCCCTCCCCATCTCTCTCACACGCGCGCACCCGCCTCCCCTCCCTCCTCGCGCCCCCTTGTTCGCTCCTGGGGTTGCAGCCAGAGGCTCATTAGTAGGAGGGAGGGCGAGGAGTCCGTGTGTCTCCCTCGCTCTCCGTCGTTGTTGCATCTCTCAAGTTGGCCTCAGTTGGCAGGCGACTGAGTTTGGGAAGCTGGGGAGTTCAGAAAGCACTTGACGTCTCTCTCCCTCCGCCCCCCCCCCAACAAATACGACTCCCTCTGCTTAAAGGAATCGGAGCGAAGCCAGAAAAGGGGGGAAACCCGCGGAAGTTCTCTGTGGATTTTGCGTCGTCACTGGATCGCTTCGTCTTGTGCCTTCTGGTTTTGAATCGCCTTGTTATTTCGTCGCCGTTGCACGTCTGGGCGTGAAGTTCTGTTTGTTTTCTTCTGGGAGGACTCCGGGATCCGGCGAAAGGCAAGACGGGGAGCGAGGAGAGGAGGGAGGAGAGGGGGGGAGAAACCAGATCCCTCGCTGGCTTTTCCTCTCCTCCCTTCCTCGCACCTTTTACACTTGCAATTACTGCTCCCCGTTTGGGGAGGGCGGATATTTCTCTTCGTTCAAATTGACTCGCTCCCTCGCTCTGTTGTGTGTGCGTGCGTGGAGGAGATCGCGAGCTTCCCGAGAAGCACTGGCTGGAGTTGACTTGGCTAAGCCGGGCTGAGGCGCCCTGTGCCCGGCCAAGGCTCCCTTCCTTTCGCTGGATCCATCTCTTCCTGCTTCGAGCCCCAGGAAGTGGTGGGCATTTTTCATATACAGTATATCTATATATCTACAAAAGCGCAAAATAGCAGAGCCGGTTCAGGAAAAGCCTCCTCGCCTGCCTCTCTCGAATCCACCGCCTGATGCTGTCTGGGCTTTTTTTGGAGGTGGTGCTTGGGCTGTTCTTCTTCACAGGCTATGAAGCTTCTGCCTTGAAGATGGAGACTATTTGGGTTTTATTCCTCTCTCTGGTTCCGGTGTACACCAGGGGACAAGGGGTCTACGGTAAGTGACGCGGGGTCGGTGTGTGTGTTGCACGATTTCCTGCTTTGGGGGAGTGCAGGCTTAGCTAGGCTCAGATCAAAGTTTTTCCCCCTCCCCAAAAGCACCTGCAGCAGCAAGAGAAAGTAAATGGTGCCCACAGAACGCAGGAAGGAGCGAGAGGATGGATGTAGCAATAGGTTCCCCCACCAGCCCAGTTCGCGACTTCGTAATTCCTTGCCTGTGTGCTGTCGCCGCCGCCGCCTCTCTCCCCCCGCTCCCTTTTCCAGATTTACGAGGCGAGAGAGACGCCGCCGATTAACCCTTTCAGAGCTTCGTCCTGGGCAAAACAGGGGGGGCGGTGGGTTGGGGATGGCACAAGAATACCCGTGCCCACATGGCTCGGCTCCCTTCAACTTGTTGTTGGTAAAGAGAGAGATGCACTTTTCGGTGTGCGTGCGTAATGTGTACAAAACTATGTCCTCCTCCTCCTCTTGGGAGACGAAGCTGCTTTCCATTTCGTTGGGCTGCTCAATATTGCCCTCCTCCTCCCGCTTTGAGTCGCCCATTCCCCTCGGGCGAAGCACCCGCTGCTGCCGCCGCCGGTGCGAGCTGTTGCGCCCTCCCTCCCGCTTCGGTTACTTGTTGACGCTGTTCCCGCACAGAAGCGGGGTTGTAAGCCAAGCGCTGGCCTGAAGTGCCGCCGCTGCTGCTGTGGGAGACCGGCCGCCAGGCGGGCTTTCCTAAACGGTTATTAGAACCACATTGCCAAAGTCTAATATGGTTGCAATCCGGTTTATGCTTCTAGACAACCCCCGGCGACTTCTCGCGCGCGCTCTGCCTGCACCCACGGCGCCCGGGGAAGGGGAATCCCACCCACACACCCCGCTCCCTTTCTTGTCTGGGGGAGGGGGGCGGCGGCGGCGGCGGCAGCCGGGGAAGTATATTCAGGGGCCCGATTCCCCTCCAGCTCTTTCGTGGAGGCCGGATCGCCAGAAGGGAAGGCAGCCCGACCCAGTCGCCATGGAGCTCCCGCGATTTTGAAATGAAGCGGGATGCGAGCGGGCTCTGCAAAGCGGCAACGCGCATGCACGGCCGCTGTTGCTGTTGGGAGAGCCCCTCGGGAGTTGCGAGGGCCGTTTGGGGAGCCGGCTGGAGGTGTGGAGATGGATGCTCGCTGCGCAAGGCGGCGAGGGCCGTGGGGGTAAGAGAAAGCGCGCCCCTTCCATCCGCCAGCCACTCCTATACTGGCTCCGTGGGCTAAAAAAAAAAAAAAAAAAGTGGGGCGGGGGGTCGTTCGGGTGGCGGCTTCGATCGCCTTCCTCTCTCCACCGCCTCCCCGGCTCTTATTTATGTTGTGAAAGAAGCGTTCCCAGCCCCTGCCCCTTTTCCACGATCCCACTACAGCTGCCCCCCCCCCCCGTTTGCAAATGGATGCACTCGCGCGCGCTCACACGTGCACTTGGCCAGGCAGCTGGCGCGCACCGCCGTGGTCCCAAACAAGCGCAAGAGTCGTTTCCTGTCGGCCTCATCTAGGGCCGGCCAGTGAGGGACTTATCCGGCGCAAGGGATGCGGCGCTTCCGCCAACGCTTGCGTGTGCAGGTGCGCTCACGCTGCCCCGGCTTCTGCATCTCAGAAACTCCTATTTTACTATATTTGTTGCTTATGGGTTTTGTGTGTGGTTGTTTTTAAAAAGAAGAACTTGCCAGACTTATCGAAGCCCTGTTTTGCCTTACCACTTCATCGTAATAAAGTCAGCCTTCAGAAGAAGCGTGTCTCTCATATCCCCACAGGGGAGAGGGAGAGTTAAAACAATAACAGCTGAACCAGCATTTAACTGGAACTTACCTATGTGTAAATACCATCAATGCTGAGTTCGGTGCAGCCTATTCCCCACTGCAGCTAAAAGTCTTTGTAGGTCACTTTAATTATGCTTTTTTTTTTTAAAGGGAATTTATTCTCCTCCCTTAGGGCTGGGGTTGTTAGCTGGAGTCTAGTTCTGTTTTGTGAAATAACTGCTTTAAATAGATGCTCTTTTGCTCCAACTTCCTCCTCAGCCCCTGTATCTCTGTGTCTGTCAAGGGGAAGGGAGAATGGGGGGATTTAAGGTCCAGAGGGAAATTAGGAGAAGCACCCGAGAGCGGTGAGACGGGGTGTATAATGTCTTTGTGGCGAGAGAACCATTGTGTGCGCAGGTTTTTACATCCCCATGGGTGTTTTATATGCTCCCAGGCAAACTTTTTATTTTTAATTAGCCTGGCTGCTGCAGTCCAAGCAGAACTACTGGTGGGCTTGCTTTCAAAGGCCTCTTCAGGCCCTTTAAGATTGTCAATCTTCCTACACCTCTGGCTTCTTTTTAATATTAGACCCTGGGTTTTACTCCTCAGACTCAGGCTTCTTTCTTTTCTAGTTGATTCCTTCTTTCTTTCAACCCTCTCCATGTTTAAATCAACATCCTGATGGTATTTTTTAGGGAGAAAGAGAATGCAGGGTGGGGGAAAATAAGCTTCGCTGTAATGGAGGCATTCTTTAAAGCTTGCACTGTACACAAGACTTTCATTTATTCTGCAGGGTTTCTCTGGCTCCCCCAAACCCTGGTTGTACAAACACGAACAAAAATCTATCAGCTTTCTCTCTCCCTCTTTCAACTATCTATTGAGTGAATGCTGGTTTTAATATAGAACAGAATTTTCTGTGTGTATGGCTCAGGCTATTCTATTGGCACACTGCAAACTTTCAGTATTTTGTCTTTTCACAAGCCTTTCCTTTCCAGGAGCTTTCTCCGATCACAGCTGCTTGTTTAGAAGGTGAAGCACCAGCTATTAATGGCGCTTTGGCAGTGCTGTATCAAAGCTGTTACACTTGCAAAGAAACTTAAAGCAGGATTAGAGACTCTGCAACCCCCTGCCCACCCCACAATCCTCCTTCCCTTTGCCCTAAATGCTGGTCTTGAGCTGGAGCCTCAAGCTATATATAGTTGGAGTATTTCATGTTCTGAATGTTTGCCTCTTGTGGCACTAAATGTGGAAGGGTTGGGAATTCAAATGTTGTATTTCAGTACGCTTACACACACACACACACACACACACACACACACTTGAATGTTAGAGAGGCAAGGAAGGCAGACGGTGAGGAGGGGGGGTCACATGCGCTGGTATGAAGGCTATAAATACATTCTATCAATCTGAATGTAGTAAGTTTAAATCCGATTAAACCAGATAAAATATCCATTTGACGTACCCTTTAAATAATAGGCCACGTGGGCCTTCCTGAAAGGCCTCTGCCAAGGTTTATTGCAAAGGATGGAATAAATAAAATATATGTTACAGGGAGACACTTGGAGTGGAGACATGGAATAATTGGGAGTCCAAAGTACATCTAGCTTGCTCGCTGCCTGAAGAGGCTTGTTACACAAATTGGTGTTTGATACGATGACTGAAGGGTGTCTGAGTCCCAATAATCTTCCTTTCCCTCGTTATCTGATTCCTTCCATTCAGCTTAAGCTGGCCACAGAAAATTGCATGTGCGCACACCCCTCTCCCATTAAAAGCTGTATAGCTGTTTAAAGAAGGGCTGGCAAATGTCAAATCTTACATGAGCTGCTGGTGATGCAACAGAATCCCTGTGCCGTCTTTGACCACGTTCACACATCTATAGAAAGCCAGTTTCCTCTCCCTTTAACCATCCTTTCATATGATCTGACTCCTACTACACATTTCTCATTGTGAGCTGGTTTATACTTTGTGGAGGCCACCGAAAATTGCTGCGTGTGGAGAGGGGGATTGCTGCCGTGTCTCCAAAGAGAGATTTGTGCTGCCATAAAGGAAATCACCCTGAACCCCGTAGTGAAGTACGCTGTGTGAATGGCTTGCCATACCATACCCTCTTGCATATGACAAGATTTAGAGGGGCATCCATGTGAGGCAGCCACCTTAGGAAGCTGTTTTTTTGGCTGTACACTTAATTTATTTTTATTGTTTTTTTAATCTCAGGGTGTGGCGCTTGTGTGGAGTTTTCTTTCTCTGGTGTCAAAGTAACTTGTCCAGCCTTGGGTACTTTGTACTTGGGGTCAAGGGGAGGGGGAGAATGCCATATGTTATTGTGCCTCGGGTAACAAAATACCTTGGCCAACCATGGTGGAGGTTGTAATATATAAATGGGTCCTGGAAGAGAAGTTGAAATGAGATAAGAGCAGCAGTCTGACCTTTCTACTCTTGAACTAGTCGGAAAAGACTCTTATAAAACTTATTCCCACCACAAGTAGGGCAGATGAGAATTCTAGATTGTTTTCACTGAGCATTTTCTCCTAGTGTTGTTTGAGGTAGACAGTGACTCTTCACAAACAATGCCAAGCCATGGTTTTGTTTTAACCATGGTCTGTTCAGCAAACCCCAAGCAAAAAAGCCACATGTTGTTTCTCCAAAGTTTTTCAGCGGCTCTTGCTTTGTGCCGCTATTGCTTGGCAGGTTTCTTGAGTGGGGAGGCCATAAAAGACATGGTTAAGCAAGTTGGGTTATGTCCAAACACCATACCTTAGTTAAAACAAGTCATGGTTTATAAGTCAACATGGCTTCACGTCATGACTTGTCACCGGAAAACAAGCCTTAGTTAGTCTGCTGAACTGAGCTTGGACATTCAAACATGCCACACTCTGGCTAAACAAACAAAACTAAGTCAGTTTTGAGCAAACCAGACAAATGACAGGATCAGGGAAGAACTTGGTGGAACCTGTTGTAAAGTCCATGGTGAAAAAACTAGATCAGGTGGCCATTGAATTTTCATGCCATTGTTATGTTTGCCTGGTCAAACACGGTGGTATTGGGTGTGCAAATAAGACAACAACTGGTTGACAATTCTAATTCTTCCTTGTCAGGCTGTACTGCTCTACATAGTGAAAATGATAAAAAAGAAATACCCTAAATAATTCCCTGGTTGTATGCTTTTGTTCATGTGAATGCAGCCACAGCTTCTGGGCCTAGAAAGTGTCTATAGTGCAATCTCGTAGGTTTCCTAAGGGAAACACTGTTTTAATAAAGCATTTAGCAACAAATGTCTCAAATAGGGTGAAAAATACATTAGAGGTGGGTGGAAAGGAGATAGTCATTGAGAAAAAGAAATGGGTTTGTCTCTTTTCCTCTACAAATAGTTGGTGGCAAATATTTTCTCTCTCTTTAAGTATGTATACAGAGAAAGACGGGGGAGTTTTGTTTTTTGTTTTTCAATACTTATTTTAAAGCCCATCTTATAAAGTCTACAGTCTTTTGAGAGCAGGCTTTTTTGAGTAGCTTTGTTTTGGCCGGTGGAAACTGGGCTCCTGCTTTGTTTACTTTAGAAACAGGATTTAACAAGCCTTGATAGGAGTGTTTTATTGCTAACATGGAGCAGCTGACAGCCCAACTTTCTCTTCCCTTGCTGAGGAAAAGGCCCTGTGAGTTGGCAGCCCCTCATCATTGTCTGCTTGCAGAAAACAAATCAACACCTTCAAGGAAACATTCCAGGGTGGAAGATGGAAGGTGAAGCGATGAGCTTCAAAGGAGTACATAGGCTGAGCATCAGGGAAAATATCCTTCATGTGCAATCGGACAGAAATGTTGTGGGGAGATCTCCATCACCAGAGACAAGGAAAAGTAGACAGAATATGCACAGGAAGGAGCAATTCTTCCCTCACGACAAAAAAAGAAATAAAAAAGGATCTGGCTGAGTGAATGATTTCCCATTTTCTAAGATTATGGGGTCAACTCTATATTTCTGATGCTGGCAGGGTGCCTAGTGGAATAATCTGCCTGTATATTACTGCCTTGTGAGTAGCATAGGGGAACATGTGCTAGGTTTGTTTTTGCCGTAGTCTTTTTGCTAGCTTATTTCCTGTACCTTTTAATAGTAGATTGATGTGCGTACATTAGTAGGTGACAGTACTTTTCTCTAGACCCTGTGTAGCTCTCCAGATGTTGGACTCCTGTCAGAGTCAGTATGGCCCAGTTAGGGGTGGTGGGAGCAACATCTGGAAGGCCACAGATTCCTCACTTCTGTTTATGCCATGGAAAGCTTCACTTGCTAAATCCAGTATACTCAGTGGCGTAGGAAGGGGGGCAGGGGGCAGTCTGCCCTGGGTTTCATCCCTGAGGGGGGTTGACATCGCTGCAGGCGGCACCCCTATTGGGATGCTCGCGCAGTTGTGCCACGTCCCTGCTCAAGGTGCCAAAGCCCCTAGCTTCGCCACTGATATGCTAAGCTGAAGTTGAAGGCACAAAAGCAGGCAGGGCCAGACCGTTTTTTTCTGGCAGTTGAGAGCCCTGCTTTAGTGAGACCCAGTGAGTCCTATATGTAAAAAGTACACTGTGTCGGTTTCCTACGATGTGCACATGCCCAGAGTGAATAGCATTCCCAAATCTGGTGATCTAAACTCCTTTTCCATTGTTCAGATGTCCCACCAGCTGTGAAACAAGATCAAAATGTGTATTCCAGAAGTGTATATCTGTTAGCTGAGGCCTTACGATCTGCAGGGAAGGTCCTCCTTATAATCTCACTGACAAACTCAGCTTGCTGTGTGGTGATGTGAGGTAGGGCCTACTTGGTTGTGGCACCCATTTATTATGGACTCCCCTCTCTTGAAGTCTGCTTGTCTTCCTCACTGTTATGTTTCAGGTGTTGTCTCAAGACATACCTATTTCTTCAGGGCCTTGGAACAGTTTCACCAGTTCATGGTCAGTGGAATTAGATTCCTCACTGTGGTGTTTGTTTTGCAGTTCTGGCATATTTGTGGTTTTAAATTTAATTGTTTTACTTGTACACACACTATCCCGGAATTGCTTGTGATGAAGGGCAATTTAAAAATCACAACAAGCAAACCGTTTATTGCATCCCTCATAGATCTTTCTTCCATTTTCATCCTAGCCGATAGAATCAATTTTTTTAGCCTAGAGAAATCTCATGGCTAGGTTTTGGAGTCTACTAAGTAGTCAAATAAGTATAATACTCCTTGTGGTAATATATAACTTTCCTTATTCCTGTGTTCAGTCAGCCTTCCTTGTCTGTTTGATTTTGGTTATGCCTGTTCTAGGGATGCCATCCTTATCTTACAGCAGGAATGCTCAGTGCTGCATAAATGTATAATTCTTCCCCAAGATCTTCTTTCCTCTTTTCAATCAGATTTTCATTTTCTATGCACCAAACATGCTCAGCATCAAACATGGATTTTAGCTTGTGTAGTATTGCTATGAATGCCTTCTCCTGCCTGTTTGTGGTGGTGTTGTACAGCCTAATCACCTATGCCCTTTGTATAGCCCCAACCCAGCATTAGGTCGGTCGGGTTTTGCTCTGAAAAACCCCAAACAACCTGCAGAGCCATCTTTTAATACAGTATGCAGTACTTGGAAGCTGACATTATCCACCCGACAGGTTGTTTGCAACTTACTGGTACAAGTCAAAATATTTCACTAGAGGTGTCATCAGAAACCACTATCTTATGCTAATTTTTGTGAGCACGAAGACAGATGTTGAATAATTTGACATGAGCAACATAGCTTAGAAAATTATCACCGTGTCAGGTTTTTGTCAGGTTTTTGAGGAAATGCATATTTCAGACAACTTGAAAAGGCAGAGAGAGAGAGAGAGAGAGATATGAGTAGTACCAAAGAAAAACTTGTAAGTCGTTTGCAGCTAGCAGCTTGGGCAGTTCAGAAAGGATGCTCTTTCCCGCAAGTAGTCTTTATATATAGCTTCTCCAGATGGAGTTAGGACATGTTTAGACAACTGAAAATTGCTATGGCATTTTGGAGGTTGCTTCAGGATTGTTAACTTGCACCGTAGGGTGTTCTTCGGTGCCTCACCTGCGACCTCCTGCTTACTATTTCAGCTCACTCTTGGATCACGGTGTGCTTGTGCTAAGTTGCCTGTTCTACTTGCATACCTAAAGATAATGTCCATACTGCTGTTTGAATGGTCACTTATCCTGAGACAAATGCAAAAGCCCCCATATGACTCAGAGGTGGTTGATCTCTCTTCCAGCCTTTAACTCCTTAGCTGGAAAAACAAATCTGAAACCGAAGTGAGTTCAGACACTGGTTTAAGAAAACAAAGAAAAACAAACAGAGCAAAACAAAAACTATTTGTATAGAGAAGCTCGTAGGAAGCCATTTGTTGCACATCAAATGTAACAGGGCATGGGTAGGTGAGTGACAGCAACTTCAGAGAGTGTTGATAATGTGGCAAATGCCTATGCTATTCTTCATTGGAACCTGAGCTGCAAGTCATAGTTCAACCTCAGGCCCTGATAAAGAACATGTTCATGCCTCAAGCACCTCATTAGTTTTGTGGCATTCCACACAAGCTACTTGATGGCATCCTCTCGAAGCATATTATTAAACATGCTGAAGATGAATAAACTCAGTTGTCATATCAGTGTGATATTACTAGAATCCAATTTGGGAACTGAATAAATGGTGACAGAAGATTACTGCTTGTGAGATAAGTTGCCTTCAAATAACCACTGATGAAGCAAAAATGCATAAAAATAATAAAATAGAAAAAAAGATCCTAGGGAAGTAGTTGGAATTATAATATGGGAGTAAAAACAAATTTGGACTAGAGCTTAAACTTCTGAGATGGTCTGCCTTGAGCCAGGAGCTTCAATAACTGGAAAACCAAGTTAGAGAAATCTGAGTTTTATGTGACATGTTAGCAGTGATCTTTTGGACAAAGTATTTCTCCCTTACCTACATACAGTATCATCAGAATGGGATGTTAGAATGATGGTCTGAGAATGGAGTTTGCTTTTATCCTTGGGCTATACAAAATCACCATAGATGAAATTGGGAAGGAATTTATGTGAGTCTCATTGGCTGCTGCTAAGACACCCCCCCCCCCGCGTGCAATTTTCCTGTAGAATAGGCCTGATTCGCACAAAGGACTAAGCTATACAGGCAACACCTGATTTGTTTGGGGTTGCATTCTGGGTCATCACATGTGATGGCAGAGCACATGTAAGCCCGTCCCATTATGCCTCCATTACGCCCTCTCCCAGGTCTGAACATGGCGCACATGTGCCTGGTTACATGTACCTTAAACATGTGCAAACTGGTCTTCTGTAGTCCGTTTAGCCAAACTATGGTTTGTTTGTTTGTTTTTTATAAAATATTTATTGAGATTTTACAAAAACATAAATTTACAAAATACACAAAAAAAGGGGGGGGGAACATACAAAAATACATAAAAAATAAAAATAAAAATACAAAGTACAAAGTACAAAAAACAGATACAAAAGAGTTAAAAACAAACCCATTTTTTGTAACTTTAAACTCATTAGCTTGTTTCCTTGACTTCCTCACACCTCCCCTTTTTGTATTCCCATTTAAATAATCAAATCAGCAAATCCTTACCCTCTTTCGTTTATCTTAACTCTATATCTTAACATATTATAGCTCTATATTTTCATCCGTTATCAACTCATTTTTGCATATTCTCATTAACTTTGTTGCTAGTGCCTCTTATTTTCAATCCAACATCATTTTTAACATTCATTAATTTTACAGTGTTTCTGAAGATAGTCTTTAAATTTCTTCCAATCTTCTTCCACCAACTCTTCTCCCAGGTCTCGGATTCTGCCAGTCATTTCCGCTAATTCCATATAGTCCATCACCTTCATCTGCCACTCTTCCTGGGTGGGTAAATCTTGTGTCTTCCAGTACTTTGCAATGAGTATTCTTGCTGCTGTTGTTGCATACATGAAGAAAGTTCTATCCTTCTTTGGCACCAATTGGCCGACTATGCCCAGGAGAAAGGCCTCTGGTTTCTTCAGGAAGGTATATTTAAATACCTTTTTCATTTCATTATAGATCATCTCCCAGAAAGCCTTAATCTTTGGGCACGTCCACCAAAGGTGGAAGAATGTACCTTCATTTTCTTTACATTTCCAACATTTATTATCGGGCAAATGATATATTTTTGCAAGCTTGACTGGTGTCATGTACCACCTGTATATCATTTTCATAATATTCTCTCTTAAGGCATTACATGCCGTAAATTTCATACCGGTGGCAAACTATGGTTTGTTTGGACACGTGAAGCAAGCTCAGCAGACTAACCATGGTTTGTTATGTCTAAATTGAACAATTCTGTTCTGCCAGCCCACCACAAACATTTGCCAAGCTACAAAGATGCAAGGCAAGAGCAGCTGGAAAACCAACCAAATTTTGACGAAGCAAGTTGTGGCTTGTTTACTTGTTTTGTTGAATGGCTTGTGGTTTGTCGAACCTTTTGCCAGTAATTCCTGACTAGCTGAACAATACAGTGGAACCTCTACTCACAACCACAATCTTTTCCGGAGGCCCGTCCGGAAATTGAAACGGGTCGCTGGGAGAGGTGCTGTTGTACGCAGGCGTGAGCGACGATTGCCCGCTTCTGCGCATGTGTGAATGGTGATCGCTGCTTCTGCACATGCGCAAATGGCAATCGCTGCACACACAGTGCCTAGTTTCTAAAGATGACATCAGAAAGCAATGCTGAACTTTAATAGAATTGGGATCCCAAAGGACCTCTAGTCTAACCTCCTGCCAGTGTAGGAAATCCCCTGCTACTGTGTCCTTGATAGGTGACCACCTGGCTTCTGTTCAAAAGCAGCTAAAGAGGAAACCCCAGCATCTTGTGAAACAGTCTGTGTCAGTGTCGAACTGGAATATAGGAAGCTGCCTTTCACTGAGTTAGAATGTTAGTCCTTTCTTAGCATTGTTCACACTGCTGGCCAGCTGCTCTTGTGGATTTGAGGCAGGGTTCTCTCGTAACCATACCTGGAGACGCTGGGGATTGAACCTGGGACCTTCTGCATGCAAAGCCGATGCTTTGCCATTGAGCTACAACCCTTCCCCAACTGCTAGTACCACCAGAAAGCCCTTCCTAAGGTTTCTTCCTGATCCCCCAACCCCTTCCTTGTTGTTTGGACCCCTCTTGGTCCTGCTGACTGGAGCAAAGGAGAACAACTTTGCTCCATCACCTATGTGGCAGCTCTTCAAATACTAGACGACGGCTGCTGCCTCTTAATTGTCTCTTCTCCAGGTTTTAAATGTTCCTGTTTAAATTTCTCTCTCAATGTTTGTCTCATCCAGGCCACCACTCCTCCCCAGCCACTGTCTCAAGGTAGCTGTAGTGATGTATCCGTTTTGTAAAGTGCTCCTCTGTCCCAATGCAAAACAGCACAGCGGTTATTAAAAGCAGAGATCCAGTCACTCGACTGCCTCTGGAATTGCATGTCTGCATTTGACATTTGTCTGCATTCGGCAGCACTCGGCACTCATGATGGATCATGTTTCACAAGAGGGACCTATGAAGCTGTGCACTGGAGAGCTGCAAGAGAAAACTCCCATTTGCTCAAGTGGTGACTGGCAGAAATCTTATTATAATGATGATTGTGCTGGGAGTATATAGAACTGGAGTCTTGAAGCAGGTCATGTACCCAGCAGGATCCTCTGAGTATTGCTGGACTTTGGCTCCTGTCATCCATTGATGGGACCATTGGCCATGCGGGCTGTGATTCATGGGAGCCACATCAGGAAAGCCTCCATCTTTGCTCCGAGATCCAGGGGTGTGAGAGTGCTTACGAGTACAATGTAACATTTAGCAAAGTTTAATTAGAATGAACTATTAAGGATCCAGAAAAAAAACCTGCTTTAGTCCTCCTTTTATTGAAGATTCTTGCAGATTTATGTTTCTTCCAAGCAGAAAATTAGCATAGTGGAGATTTTCATTTTAGTTACTGTATGTGTTGCTCTGCAGAGATCATATCAAAATCACATTGGAAATGAGTTATGAAGGGAATCAATAGCTGGAGCAGAGGAGGAGGAACCCAGAGCAGAAGTTGATGCCATTCTAATAATACTTAAAACTATGGAAGGAAAGCTACCAAAAGAGCAATAGATTGGGAGACTTGTGGGACTTAGGCACACTGGTGTCTTGACTGCACAACATCAAGCAGCGAATGGGAGTTCACACAATTGCCATTGCTCTTCTGTAGGAACATTAAATCTCTTCCCCTTTGCGTACAAAACTAGCATGCCAAAAATAAGGGTTCTAGTGCCAGCCTTCTCCTTGGCATGCTTGTTTTCTGTGGAGAGGAGCATGCAAACCCATGAATCTTCATTTGTTATCTGAAGTGGTACAGCTCAGACACAGATGTCCTGACCTCGTGGAAATTGCTCTTGTTCTTCCTGCAAGTCTAGTTCTGAGGCAAAGACCAGAAAATGCACCAGTGAGGATGATACAAATCGCCTGGTTTGCATCACTCATTCCTCCCATTTTCACACTGCTGTAGTTCCGCCAACTCCAGTTGCATCAAGTTTCTTGACTTTGCATTGAAAAGTGGGTTTTTGTTCTGCACCTGTTGCAGTTCCCCTGATGCCACTGCCACCACCTCATGCATGAAGTAGGTGAACAACAGACCTGTCACCACTGGGTCTGAGCACCTGGTCTGGAGACAGCTTCTGCAACCCTTCTGAGTCCTGCTTTGGTGCCTGACGTGCTCTGCTGCTATGCTTTCAAAGTGCTTTGCTGTCCACAAGTAGGCGGCACACGTGGACGTGGAGCTGGACATGCTGCCCGTACTCTGGCCAGCAGGGGGAGCGCCTGTCCATCTTATTCTTCAGTGAATGCTTTTATTGAATTCTGGAGGCCAGCTAAGTGCACCAGTCACTAAAAGGCCACCTTCCAATAGGCAGCCATGTCAGTCTCCGGTGCTGCCTCCTGTTTGACTCACCTTGAACTTAATTTGCATGCATCTGGATTTAAACTCCCACAAATAACACTTCTGCACAAGCATGCATGTGCATCATAATTATATTGTTTCAAGGAATTGTCAACGAAGTCTCGGGGTATGATGGTGGTTATAGACCATGCAGTACAAAACGGACCAAAAACCAAAGTAAAAACATCCTTTCTGGAGAGGCAGTGGCAACCTGTATAGTTTAGTCGTTCTGTTCTTTTGTTTTCAGGGCCGAGAAATCCTTTCTAGGACAAGATAGGGAAGTACTGTAATTGCAAAGCCATGTCAGAACTTCGAAGGGTGCATGGCAGTGGGAAAGAAGGGATGTCAAGAAAGAAGGTTGGGGCAATATTTTTGAAGGGTTGAGCCCAGACACTGAGGTCCAGTTCTGAGGGCCTTCTGGGAGTTCCCTCACTTCGAGAAATGAAGGGAACCAGGCAGAGGGCCTTCTCGGCAGTGGTGCCCATCAAGATGTCAAGGAAATAAACATCTTTTAGAAGACATCTGAAGGCTGCCCTGTTTAGGAAAGTTTTTAATATTTGATGCATAGTTGCTTTATACTATGTTGGAAGCTGCCCAGAGGGCAACCCAGTCACATGGATGAGGTATTATTATTATTATTATTATTATTATTATTTATTATTTACTGAAGCTCACCAACAAAAAGCACGTGCTTTGCATGCAGAAGATCCCAGGTTCAATTTCTGGCATCACCAGTTAAACAGGATCTAAAAGAGCAAAGCTGAGGAAGATCCCTTGCCTAAGATCATAGAGAACTGCCATTTGTGAGAGCAAAGAGGATTAGTTTAGATGTGCCTGGGCCAGTGGCCAAAGAGCACTTTGAACATTCTGGAGGTTGAATCCAGAGTTGTCCTTCCATGCTCAGTCGGTAGAGCATGAGACTCTTAAACTCAGTGTCGTGGGTTCGAGCCCCGTGTTGGGCAAATGATTCCTGCAACGCAGGGGGTTGGACTAGATGGCCCTTGTGGTCCCTTCCTACTCTCTAATTCTATGATTCTGTCTCCTGGGGTATTCAAGCTGGTGTTTGCAGGGCTGCCATTCTTCTCCGCATTCACTTTGGTCACTGGAATATACTGCTGGATTATGCAATTTGGTTGTGATTAGGAGCGGATGTTTTATTTAAAGCTAGTCTAATTTTCAAATCAACTTTTATGTGTACTTGAAAACGCACTTATGCCTATTGCCAGAGAAATAAAAACATACTCAAACTAATGGGTTTTCATTAAAGACAGTATTAAATTACTTTCAGCCTTCTCTTTAATAATGTATTAGGAACCCCCTCATATGTTCCATCTCAGGTACCGGTGTATGACTCTACTCCTCCAAGTGTTGGAATCTCAACTCAGGAGAGGCCCAGTGTCGTACCTTAGGGAAAAGACACAGTGAATGTAGGCAGACTTTTGGGTCAAGGAAGCTGCAACCAGGGGCAGACTGGGGTAATATGGCACCCTGAGCGAGGACAAAATTTGTTGCCCTCCCCTCTCTCACCTTTTGCTTTGTGCATGCGCTCAAGTGCACTATGTCATTAGTTGCAGCAATTCAATTGCCTTTCTGACCTGGGCCTAAACACTGGCTCTCTTTTTTACCTTAACTTTGAGTAGGTACCTGCATAAACATAGGTGGTAATAATGATGATTATAATAATAGTAGTAATATTGCACCCCATTGGCTTTGTGGCCTGGGCTGGGGAACTACCCTAAATCCACTGGTGCTTCAGCAGCCTGGCAGGTAGATAGGATGGCAGTCTTCAGTGATGGAGCTTGTGCCCCTTTTTTCACATGGTCCAAAATTTCACGGGTACAGTGGAGAATCCTAGCTGTTTCCTGTATATGGATCGCTCTTTACAGCAGGGGTAGGCAGATGTTGGATGCTGCTTCCTGTCAGCCTCAGGCAGTATGATCAAATGTTTAGGGATGACTGGAATTGCACTCTGACAGCGTTTGGAGGGCACCATGTTGAGGTACCCCTGATTTATGGAGTGTTGTGTCGGCTCGCTGAAGCTGAGCTGTCAGTGGTTCTAATCTGAGGGTGCCATGCTGAGCACTTAGGTTCCCATGAAAACAGAGAGATGAGGACAGTTGGCTTGCTGTCTGCTTATCTTGCTGGGGATTCTTTTTGTGATTAGAAGGAGCTTTGGTGGCAAACCATATTACTGCCAGGCTTACAGGATACTAGAGAGGGGCTTCAGATCAAATAGGTGTTCTCCTTGGAGCAGCAAGAATTGCTTTCCACCTTCTGCTGTAAGGTAAATGAGACAGCAGCAAGCTTCACCTGTCACATGTCATGTTGGCAAGGATTCTTCCCATACCATGAAGATCAGGTATTGGGCCATGCCCACATCGCCCCATTTATCAGAAGGTAAATTTCCCAACCATTACTGGAGAATGGGTTGTAACATGATCAACTCCCATGTGGGCCCTTGATGTTGTGCAGGAGGGAGCCATGTTCTGGTAGGGTGGGGTGGCTAGAAGACGATTACCCCAAGGAGAGACACTTGGTTACTTAAAGGCATTAAAACCCCATCTTTCACCCTTGAGAAGCACTTTGAGGATGACAATTGAATGTGTTGTTCAAGATGAGGGTTAGTGGCTCACACATTTTGGAGAAGGTAAGAGCTCTGTGTGCAACTATGACACCTCAGTTTGATACTGGGAAGAATGGGTCATATACAGTGGTGTCTTGGCACTATTGGAAAGCACTTCTACTTGTGCAAGTCTGAACATACTAGAGACCTGAAAGCCTTACTAGGCGGCCAGGTGGCAGGTGAAATGGATTTTTTTGTGGTGTGGGGAACCTGCTTCCTGCTCATTTCTCCCCTGGGCATTCACATCTCTACATCCTACTGTAGCCCTTTGTGCCATATCCAATACTGTTTCCATCACTCAGGAGTTGCTTTTCAGGAGATGCAAAGGAAACTGGGATGCCCTGAAAGGAGTAGAAGTGTACTATGCCAGCGCCAGGCCACCAGGACACAATGGTTGCCATCTGTCTGGCCTTGGTGGACAATGGAGCAGTGCAGAGAGAAGAAACACCCTGGTGCATTTGCAGCAGGACAACCAGACGCCTTCATCCGCCTCAGCTGCAACAAAGCATGTCTCTTCCATATCGGTCTCTACAACCACAGCAGGTGCTGCTGTTGAGAACTACATGAGTGAAAGCTTTCCCCACGGTACTCGGCGGGGAGATCGCACGGTAGTTGTTGCAGTCTTGGAGGTCACCTTTGTCCTTGTAGAGGGTCATAATCCTGGCGTCATGCATGTCTTGTGGCATGGATCCTTGTTCCCAACACTGCAAGAGGAGGCTGTGGAGGTGTGTCACGAGAGGAGAATTTAAGACAGCTTTCATCACTTCTCTTGGGATTCCATCCTGTCCTGGGGCTTTACCACATTCCTGAGAGTTGATGGCATTCTTCAGCTCACTGAAGGAGGAAGGGATATCCAGCTCTTCCAAGGAACCTAAAACCTCACTATTCGAAAAATGCTAGACTGTACTGTGTTTTATGGCAGAGGGAAGCAAGGGATGCTAGCTTTGTCCCTGACATGGTGAGCCCCATAATTTCTCCTGAGGACCAATTTCAGACATAGTTGTTGTCCCCACTGCAGAAGCTGTCTGTAATACAGCCCCCACATGAGTATGGAGGGCAGCCCTGGTGAGTCGACCTGCGTGCTTGTACTACATGGAAAATGGAGCAGGGCCCTGTCTTCTATTTATATGTACACACGGTTGATTGGGGAGGGAATAATCCTTACATTAGCACACACCTTAAACTTCAGACCTCATAAAAAGATTTTTCCGCTGGCAAAAGCTGGCAGGAGATATAAAAATACATTTTTCTCCCTCAGCTCCTTTTGCCAAGGAGGCTTTGAATAAAGTGTTTTCCTTCCCATATCTGGCTCCTCTGCTTCCCCATCCCTTTACTGCCCTTCTGAAACCTTTTCATCAGTGTTCTGCTGTGTTACATAAGCGCAGCAGGATTTCCTGATCTCCACGGAGGTTGGGAGGCTAAGTGCTGAGAATGGAGAATCCCAGTACTTTCATCAGTACATTGAATGTGTTTGTTTATGGAGTGCACCAGTGTTTGGCAGTGCTATGAGTTTTTTTTGCGTGTGTTTGTGTGTGTGAGTTAAATTGTATGCCAGACCCTTCTAATACCTGGATCCAGCAAGTGCTAAAATCTAATCAAGGCTTCTAATTCTTGGAATAGACAGACTAGCCTCCTGGTGAGGTGTCAGGAGAACAAAGGAAGGGGCTCTGTGGGAGATGACAAATGGGTGGAGCTCCTTCCTCAACTCGCATGTAGAGCTTGTTATAAACTAAAAGGTATAAACTAAAGGGGGGGAAAGCAGCTTGTCTCTGGCAGGAGCCCTCCTGGCTTAGCCCTCCAAGGCCTGTGGCAAGTGTACCCACCTATCCCTGACCTCTCTGCACGTACCTGGTGAGAAGGACAAAAAGCCAGAGTTGAGAGTTTAGGAGTGATGTGACCTAATAGTAATCTGGAGAGAGAGTCAAAGCAATGGCTGAGAGCAATGTTTGATTTTTGTTTGACTCCAAGGCTGTGGCTATGGGAGAAAGAAGACCTTTTTGGGGTGCTGATGCTGTGAACCCCTCCATTGCCGGCTCAGGTTGTGTAGATGCATAAATAAATCCTATGCCATAAAGACACCTCGGTCTCCACTGTGCCTGAGTCCAAGAAGGAAACATGAACCCTGGGTAATTGCCTAGAACTCCTAGAATCTTGCACTGCTCAGAGACTGGGGTGGCATGCAGCAATATTATAGCAACAAACAACAGCATCCTGCTGCAGATTAAAGCCACACAGGCAAATGGTTCAAAATTAGGAACCTAAATATATTGATCACAACCAAATCCCCCTTAAAGTAGTTCCATACTGAAATGGAAATTGCCCCAGCGGCAGCAGTCCCTGCAATTTCGGGAAGGAAAAGTTGCTGATGTTACGTTAACAGAAATTGATGTAATATTGAAAATTATAGTCAAGAGGATGCAGGATGAAGGTCTTGGAATGTTTGCAGATGAAGGCAGAATGCAAAGGTAGCAGTTTGCTGTCACTGTTCATTGTTATAGAAGGAAATGGTCCTTCACTAATTGGCAGAAATTGACTTAACAAGATAAATTTGGATTGGAGTATTGGACTTCATTTTTTTGGAAGTGTTGAGGAAACGTAAAACGAAACACAAATCTGTTTCCACTGTAGACATGAGTTCAGTGAACTGCAAAAATGACTTTTACTCAAAATGCCATTCCATGTTTTCTTAAAATCCATTCTGTGTCTCTTAAGCAAAAAAGGCGCAGAAATCACAAAAGAAGACACGGTGAAATTCTCTGTGGAGAGCTTAATGAATGGAATGCAGGAAGTATGAGTGTTCATAACATTAGAAGCCTGTGGGGCCAAAGGGAACTCTTGGTTGTAGGTGTATGTTCAAAGAAATATTTAGCGTAGCTTCCTAGTCTCTGGATTTTGTATGCTAGTTTAAAAGTTCCTAGAATAAACTACAGTATAGAGACACCTTAACAGAGTCTAAAAGCATTACAGTGGTACTTCGGGTTACATATGCTTCAGGTTACATACGCTTCAGGTTACAGACTCCGCTAACCCAGAAATAGTACCTCAGGTAAAGAACTTTGCTTCAGGATGAGAACAGAAATTGTGAGGCGGCGGCGCGGCGGCAGTGGGAGGCCCCATTAGCTGAAGTGGTGCTTCAGGTTAAGAACAGTTTCAGGTTAAGCACGGACCTCCGGAACGAATTAAGTACGTAACCAGAGGTACCACTGTACATCACTCTAGTATTGAAACCATGAAAGAAAAATGTTTCTTTTTAATTACTTCTGTGTGCATGGCACGTATAGATAGCGAGCACTTCGGCTATGGGACTCACTTGTATATGGTGCTCTACCAAGTGGCATATATATTGTTTGCTGTTCAATTGGGGGGTGGGGAGACTCAGGCCCAGAGGCTATGTGCAGCTATCTGGCCTTTGGGACTCCCTCCCAACCCTGTCCACCAGCAGACTGGCTCCGCACATACTGTTACCTGGCTGGAATGTGTCTCTGAATTGAGCTAATGACTTATGCTTGCCTGGATGGAGGACAGAGAGCTGTGTCGGGGTGTAGAAACCTCTGACTTGTGTGTGTGTGTGTGAAGTATAGTCTACCCTGCAAAGTTAAGAAGAAGAAGAAGAAGAAGAAGAAGAAGAAGAAGAAGAAGAAGAAGAGGAGGAGGAGGAGGAGTTTGGATTTGATATCCTGCTTTATCACTACCCGAAGGAGTCTCAAAGCGGCTAACTTTCTCCTTTCCCTTCCTCCCCCACAACAAACACTCTGTGAGGTAAGTGAGGCTGAGAAACTTCAAAGAAATGTGACTAGCCCAAGATCACCCAGCAGCTGCATGTGGAGGAGCGGGGAAGCGAACCCGGTTCACCAGATTACGAGTCTACTGCTCTTAACCACTACACCACACTGGCTCTCATATTTGGCTTACTTTTACCTCTGGCCCCACCTGCTCTTGCCTTTGTTCCTTTTCAGATCCTTGAACGGATGCTTTCAAACTACTTTGAGTATTTAACCCACACAATACAAGTGAAGCAAAGGCTGGAACAAGACTTTATGAATTTTTCTGACTTCAGGCTCACAAGCTTGGACTTCCTATTACTTCTGGTTATATGGACCACGCTGCTCCAGCAGCTAAAAAATCCCAAATCTAACTTCTTCCTTTTAAATGGCTTCCATTAAAGCAGGCTTCCTCAAACTCAGCCCTACAGATGTTTTTGAAACTACAGTTCCCATCATCCCTGACTACTGGTCCTGCTAGCTAGGGATCATGGGAGTTGTAGGCCAAAAACATCTGGAGGGCCGAGTTTGAGGAAGCCTGCATTAAAGGAATCCTCTGTTATTTTCATGGAAATGAAATACTTAAATCATGCAACCATAGAAATTGATAACATCTGTTCCACCTTGGTCGTGTGACCCGCACTGTGTTCTGTATTATTAAGCACTCAGTTTTGTTCAGTGACTAATAACTTTGATTGTTGTGTTTTGAATACAGTGCTGTTAAGATTCCTGCATTGCAGGGGGTTGGAATAGATGACTCTGGGAGTCCCATTCAATTCTATACAGTGGTACCTCAGGTTAAGTATTTAATTCGTTCCGGAGGTCTCTTCTTAACTTGAAACTGTTCTTAACCTGAAGCACCACTTTAGCTAATGGGGCCTCCTGCTGCTACTGCGCTGCCGCTGCACGATTTCTGTTCCCATCCTGAAGCAAAGTTTGTAACCCGAGGTACTATTTCTGGGTTAGCGGAGTCTGTAACCTGAAGCTTATGTAACCTGAAGCGTATGTAACCCGAGGTACTATTTCTGGGTTAGCGGAGTCTGTAACCTGAAGCTTATGTAACCCAAGGCACCACTGTACTATGCAGCCCCTGAAAGCTTGCCCATGAGGAAATGTGGCCCTTGGGCTGGGAAAGAGTACAAATAATAAAAATGGTAGATAAAGTATACCTTACCTGAAATTAAGGATCTCTCAGCATCCTAGAATGTTTATTTGAGGAGCATATTTTTAGGTAAGCTGTTCTAAGACACAGGGTTTCATTCCCAGCTCGCCTTCTTTAATAAGTGTAAACACTGCCTTGAGCTGTTAAGATTGGCAGGATGGCAATTATATAATAAAACTAGTTTGATGCACAGGAGCTTGGTGAATAGATGCTCCTTTCCCCCTTTTTTCTATTTTTGAACGCTGTATTGCAAACCTTTTAAGATTTCATTTACAACACAACAAAGCAAGTCTTTATTATCTAAGGCTGTGAGTTGAAGCAGCAGCATCTGCTTGGATCTGCTGTTGCTGCTGCCGCTGCTCTAAAAACTAATTCCAAGAGAAATAAATACTACGAAGTGGGGCAGGGCCTTGGCTGACATGCAAGCAGCGATGTTAACTCTTTTGCAGTAGATCCAAACTGATCAGGAGTGCCAAGCTCTAGTTTGAAGAGCCAGCTTTATAAACGGAAGGAGGGTTGCTTGAACTCTCAAAGCTTCAAGTAAGAAGGGAGGGCGAAAAACACAAAGGAGAAGCATTACTGAGATTTGATGTCGTGTGGGACAGGAGAAATGAATGCTCACTGAATTCAAGCAAAGGATGTCACTGGAACAAAGGTGGGTGGGTTACATGGTGGTGGTGGTGATGGTGGTCCAAAGTATGGGCTGCATCCAATCTAGCACCAAGAAACACTCTCTGTCAGCACAAGGATTTCTGCTTGCACAATGGAACTTAAAAATGGAACTTAATTACAATGGAACTTCCTCTGCTTTCTTCCCCTCAGATCCTTAAATCTATTTTGAAGCTTCCTCCAATCCTACAGAGCAGATTTAGGGAAGCTGCAAGGGGCACATGGGGAGGCGGGGAAGTGTTTGAGTAGACAAGTGGAGATTCTTGGACTGACAGAACCTGTTAGCTGGATAGTGCCCTATGGCTTAAGAATGTGCAGGCAACTCCCCACTTATGTGGGGGCTGTGTTCTGCCCCCCAAAAAAGTGAAATGTGTGTAAATAGGGAGTCTGGGTGGGAGTTGATCATGGTGAGGGTTTGCCAAGCATACCTTCCTCTTAGCACATTTATCCTTTTAGTTCTGAGTTTGAGTGTTTTCAAAGTCCATGACACCTTTGGTGAAGGCTGTTCTCCAATTGGAATGCTTGGAGGCCAGTGTTTCCCAATTGTCGGTATTTATACTACATTTTTAAAGATTTGCCCTGAGTTAGTCTTTAAACCTCTTTTGTTGACCGCCAGCATTACACTTTCCATTTTTAAGTTCGGAATAGTAGCTTTGGAAGACGATAAACAGGCATCCGAACAACATCACCAGTCCAACAAAGTTGATGTTGAAGAATCATTACTTCGACACTAGTGATCTTTGTTTCTTCGAGTACACTGACATTAGTTCGCCTGTCTTCCCAAGTGATATGTATTATTTTTTTCTGGGGACATCGTTCATGGAATCTTTAGAGGAGTTGGAGATGGCGCATATAAGTGGTCCATGTTTCACAAGCATACAGTAAGGTTGATAGCACAATAGCTTTGTACACAAGCATTTTGGTTTCCCTGTGAATGTCCCGGTCCTCAGACACATTGTGCTTCAATTGGGAGAAAGCTGCGCTCACCAAGCTCAGGCGATGCTGGATTTTGGCATCAATGTCATTCCACATTTCCTTGTGGAAAGATAACTGCCCAGGTAGGAGAAGTGAAAGACACTTTAGAATGTTACACCATTGAGTTGGATTTGTGGTGCTGCAGAGGGGTTGTTTTGTGCATGTTGGTGCAGCACTTTGGTTTTTTGGATGTTGAGTGACAGGCCAAGCTTTTCGTAAGCTTCTGCGAAGATATTTAGGAAGGTTTGTAGGTCATCCTCTGTGTACACACTACATTGTCATCAGCATATTGAAGCTCCATGATGGAAGTTATGGTAACCTTACTCTTTGCTTTCAGCCTACTCAAGTTAAAGAGCTTTCCATCTGTTCAATATATGATTTCTACCCCGATGGGGTGTTTCCCTTTGACAATGTGTAGGATCATGGCAATGAAAATAATAAATAGGGCAATAACACAACCCTGTTTAACACCTGATCCTACTGTGAATGGTTCACTTTGAGAGCCATTGTTATCTGTGATTGTTGCTATCAACAATTCATTCTGTCACTTTTCACTGAATGACAATGGCTCTTCAAGGTTTCAGACAAGGGACATGCCCAGCCCTACGTGGAGATGCTGGGGGTTGAACCTAAGACTTTCTGCAGGTAAAGCAGATGGTCTACCATTGAGCTATGGCCCTTCTCTGATCTCTGCTCTCAGGGGCAGAAAACAGAATCTGGGAAGGAAAGTGACAGTTGTAGCAACAATAGCAGCTGTCCAGTCTGTGGGATCTTTATGTTTGAGAAGGAATAGTGTAGGGTCACTGAGGAAGAAGGAAACAGCAACTGCTATGGGAAAGACAAAGTCCTAGTGTTTGAGGCTTCGAGGTAATCCCTTTAAGGTAATATATGTAAAGGTAAAGGGACCCCTGACCATTAGGTCCAGTCGTGGCCGACTCTGGGGTTGTGGCGCTCATCTCGCTTTATTGACCGAGGGAGCCGGCGTACAGCTTCCAGGTCATGTGGCCAGCATCACTAAGCCGCTTCTGGCGAACCAGAGCAGCGCACGGAAACGCCGTTTACCTTCCCGCCGGAGCGGTACCTATTTATCTACTTGCACTTTGACATGCTTTCGAACTGCTAGGTTGGCAGGAGCAGGGACCGAGCAATGGGAGCTCACCCCGTCATGTCAATTCGAACCGCCAACCTTCTGATCAGCAAGTCCTAGGCTCTGTGGTTTAACCCACAGCGCCACCTGTGTAATATATGGATCACACCCTTAATTCAAGAACTTGGGGTATTCTCTCCACACACCCTTGCCCTTGGGTGGCAATGCAACAGGGAGGGCCAAATCTGCAAAGGGAGGTTCAGACAGGACAGGTTCAGAAGCATCTAGTCCTCACCATCTTCTCAATGATGTCATCTGGAATCTATCAGGATGCACGGGCCTCGCTGACTTGGAACAGATCTATTAAAAGAAAAACAACACCAATTAATTTCAGCTGTCCAGTGGATGTCCCCTTAAATTAATCCATTTTTAACAGATCAATTCCAAATTGGATAGAGCTGAGAGGAGACCACCCACTGCTAAATTTAGCGGTGTTCGCATGTGATTTTCAGATCCCCAAATCATTGTCATTTCGTGTACCAGCTTTAATGGCAGGTGGCAATACTAATTTGCTATCCAAATAGAGTGTAAAAGGAAAATGTGCAACTGGAAACAGAATCTGGGGATTCTCACTCTGTTGCTTGAAAGAGAAATGCAGAAATGAATAATTTCTCTCAAGGCTGAGTAACATCAGGTCTTGCTTTTGGCTAATCACAATGTATAGAAGGCCCAAAGTTTTGTTCTTGTTCCTGGTAGGAGCCTTGTGGATTTGATAGTAACAGTGACTATCGGTGACAAAATCTATAGTGAAACCAGAGATCCTTTTATGTACAAAACATGAGATCAACTAAATGACCATTAACAAGAATAGTAATTATTAGAAGCTAGTTTTTAAATGGTTTTTTAATGGGTAGAGTTTTGTTGAGATGAGATGGATCATTTAGTCATTGTGAGCTCTATAGTAGTTTATTAAAATGTGCAGCCATTGGTTATTGAGCATAGGCCATGGCAGCACACTGATTTTGCATCAAACCCTTAAAATATGTACTTTATTTTCTTCATTCCTTATTCCAGGTGGCCAGCGGTGATATATAGCTGAACACTTGACTTGCTCATGTTGCTGAGGCATTGCAGACTCTGTCCACAGCATATGCCTTTGCTTAAGAAATTGCTTAGGATAAGGAAAACATATTGCATCAGTTGCTTATCTCTACTTAACATAGGGCCACAGAAAGGTTTTTGCAGAAGCTACAATGCTACAGGGAAAGTGAAGTAGAGGTAACAGGCCATACTCTATACTAACATTTCTGGCATATTTGACCAATGTTCCTGAATTCTGAACTGAAAATGTCATACACCCTGAACAGGAACAATATATATCCTAGTTCCATTATGGAACAATTCAATTGTGTTCATCTCTCGATTTAAACCAGTTCTCAACATTCTGTTGCAGAGGTGGGGAACCTGTCGCCCTCCAGATTTGACTACAATTCCCATGAGTTCCCTGGGAAAGAGGGGATTGATTGTTAAATCACTCTGGGAATGGTAGCTCGGTGAGAAGAAATGGGGTCTCTTAACAACTCACAGCTCTCTTAACAAACTAGAACTCCCAGAATCCTTTTGGGGAAGCCAAGACAGTTTAAAGTGGTATCCTAGTGCTTTAGATTTATGGTGTCTGTGTGGCCTAGGGGGACATTCCCTTCTGGGCAACCACCTGGCTTCCAGAGGAGAAACTGGACAAAGAAACAATTGTGAAATGTACTTTTTGCACACTTTCTATGTACACACTCACACATCTACATCCAGACAAGCAAGAACTGAAGGACACACTTCAGCTAGGCAGAAATGTTCAAGGAGGTCCAGGAAGGGGTGTGCCCTGGGCTGAAGGCATGGCCTGGAAGAAGCCCTGAGGCCAGGTGGAGAAGCTGGAGGGGAGGCTGAGATTCCCTATCCCTGGCTAGGTGAAGGAAACATTCTGGCTACTGAGGCCAAAAGATTATGGCTTATGGGAAAGGGTTGATTTTCAACCTTGCTTAGCAAAATGAGTAGTGGGGCTAGGCTGCGTTGAGGGGCAAAAACAAAAGATAGATATGATACAGATTGTATGCAATGTTTTCAACGCTTAGACCAAACCAGTTAATTGCAGGTGAGGAAGCCTCTCTGAGAAACTGCTTTTCAGACAAGTGCTTGGGCCAATGACACACCTAGAGAGGTAAAACTGCAAAATGATGAAGGAATATCATCTGGCTGTTGCTATTAGACAGCGGCCTGGAAAAATAAAGAAGGAATTGATGGCGACGGTGTAATTACCGCGAGAGGATGTTTATCCTTTTTACGAGCTGAGTGGTGATATCCATGACAGTGTTACGGTGGAAAATGAATTTGAAAATTAAGGAACGGAGCAGCAAGTATTCTTCTTGGCAGGAATGTTTCACCAAAACAATTCCAGGCCCACACACAGATTCATCTGTAACCTTAAAAACGACATGGGAGGAGTGTGGTATATGAGAACTCTGAAGGCCAGATGCGATGCCAGTATGTTTTTTAAGGGGCTGTACCGTTCTTTGTGGGTGAGTTTTAAAATCTGCACATTTATAAGCAGTGCTCACCGACAAACCTTGAGGCAGGAAGCTGAACTCAGGAAGGGAGAGAGGGGGTTGGGGGACTATAGATTTCAACCCCCTTACTGTGCTAACTCGTCTTATTCTGCTCTCTTTTGTTCTGATCCAATTAAGGTTACTCTAATTAGTTTGCAAGGCATATTTGACTTATTGGATTTCCCAAGATATAATGGCTTGCTACTTGCAAGTCTTGAAGTTGCACCTGCTCACTTTAACTGACACAAACAAGTTCTTTGAAACATTTTTTATTATTATTCTCATTAGCCCTGCAGGAACTGAAATAGCTATTGCAGAGTGAGCTGGTGACTGCTAGATTGGCCATCAACAAGGAAAGCAGCAGCTTCATCCTGACTATGTGACAGGAGATGATGGCAGGGGCAGGAAGAATGGTTAGGTGTTCCGATCAGATCCTGGCTTGAGTTTGCAGAAATGAATTTGTTTTTTAATATATATATATATATATATATATATATATATATATATATATCCAAGAAACATATTCCAGAAAAAAGAGCTGTCTTGTTTATAGGAGAGAGAGAGAGAGAAGACTTCTGTGGCACCTTTAGAGAATAACTCATTCATTAGGTGCAAGCTTTTGAAGGCAATGGCAAATTCTTCCGGCACTTGAAGTAGATTGAGAAGGAAGTAGGTTAGGTATATGTACAATGAGGTTGAACTTTGCGGGAGGATAACCTGAGTTAACAAGTCCTGGAGCAGTTCCGAATGTTGCACTGAAGCTTGAGTGATGCAGTCTTCAGTCCTATACTAGCTCACTTGGGATTCTTATTATTATTACGCATTGAACGCATTGGGACATAACTTCTGAGAAGATGTGTATAGCATTGTACTGTGAGGATTCCTTGGTCTGTGTAAGACCAACAGGGAGGTGGTTGGGAAAACTTGTGCCACCCGATTTATGTGGGATTCCTCTCTCTATGGGAGTTGTGTGTGTATGTACCTTTCAGAGGCTGCCCAGGATGTGGGGTCAAATAAGTCACTTGTGGATCCTGTGATAGTGCTTCCATGTAAAAGGCCTAAAGGCCAAATCCACTCTTATTCCATTTAACCACTCAAAAGTGGTGAACACCACCTCAAAGAGGCTGCTCCACCTGGACTTTTCCTCTCCAGCTGCTCTCCCCCCCCCCCCCCGACAGCTCAAGTCATCTACCACCATTTGACTTGTGGGAAGGGCACAGAACTGAACTGTTATATTTTAATATGGCTATTGTCATTTATTTTATTTATTTTTGGTTACTTGTAAGCTGCCTTAGAAGGGTTTTCGTGTGGTAAAGGCAGAATAAAGATAACTGTAATAAACACATGGTACAATCGATTAGTACAGTGGACTGCCAAATGAGACGTAAATGGAACCATGTTCATTGGAAGTAGAATTCAACAGATTTGAGCCTTGGAGCATATTTTGTTTTGGGGTCAAACCAGAGCATGTGGGGGACGGGAGTGAAACCTCTAATTGCCTTGCCTTGGTGCACTCTGTTTTAAGCTATTTCCTTCCAGCCTGGTCTCCAGATCTACTTACTCCTATCCAGAAGCAGCTACTAATGCAGGGTGTAGACAAGGAGCAAAACATGCTTTGTATTCGTTCGGCTCCCCCCTCTTTTTTCCTTTGTCTGGCGGGAAATTTGTGCTTTTAAACCCCCTCCCCCCATTCTGCAATATGGGAGATAATATTGACTTGGCTTAAAGGACTATTGTAAAGTGTTGCAATAATGTGAAGTGCTTTGAACATTTGGACGTGCTCTACAAATGTCAAGTATATGCTGTATTTTGCCTGTGTCCTGGTTAGAAATTCTTTGAATGTACATCTGTATGCACTCATGCCTTCATTGAGAGTCTGGTTGTACATTTCAGTAGTGCTATATCTTTTAGATCAACCTCCCCCCACCCTTGGTCTCCTCCAGCTGCTGTTGGACTGCAACTTATATATTTATTTATAAAACGATATACTGTCCTCTCGCGAAACATCAGATGGGGGAGTACAGCAAGATTTTAAAAAGCATTTAAAAGCAATACAGAACAATCATTAAATGACTCAATAAAATTTTAAATAACTGCATACGCCTGGTGACATTAAAAAAAAAATCTTCACAGAGCACCTGAAAGCAAGAGTCAGCAACCTCTGACCAATGGCTGATGGGAGTTGTAGTCAAAACATCTGGAGGGCACCGGGTTGAAGAAGGCTGTTTCAGATGGATACGCAAAGAGGGAAACCTCTGTTGAAATATTTTCTTGGGCTCCATGTGACTAAAATACTGTATATCTCCATGCAGTTGCACTGCTTCTATTTATCAGGGACAGATCCTATTTTCCTCTCCTTGCCCCTGTTTTGTCTTTTGGAGAGCATTATGGAGATGTCTTATTAAATACCCTGTTGATTTAAGTTGCTGTTCTGCAGGTTTCAGCCCCCACCCCATCCCACCCCAGTCATGTTCTCTTAATAAAATATATGAGTAGAGGGCAAAGGCATCTCGCCTTTACTGCACATGCCTCTAAATGGGTCCACATGAATCCAAAAAGCCACCACACTGCTTCCTTTCCATTCACTGAGAGAAAGAGAGAGAGATGTTGATGAAAACGATTTTCAGTTGCAACTGTTCTGCAATCACATCCATGGTAAGATACCGGTATGTATTTTGTTAAACAATAGCAGCCTCGTATGTAGCATTGCTTGGGGCGTGTAAGAAACAAAAACAAAATCAGTGCAATTTTAAAATCAGGGATTGAAATCAGTGCAGTTACGAAAGTCTTCCAACTTGATTCAAAATGGTGTCCAAACATAGACAAAAATCTGCTGCTTGATCTCAGGAATCATATTTTAGGGTTGTCATATTTCAAGAAGTACAAATCTGGACACAGTTGCTCAAAAAGTTGTTGAGCGTTACCATTAAATTTAACCCCCCTCGGTGCCAAGTTAGCCCCCACCCACCCCCAGACATTACCGGAATTTTCCAGTATATATGGAGACCCTATCATATTTAGAAAAAGCTTCCTTCTCACAGCAGAAGTTACACCAGACCACCTGGGCAAACGGGATGAGCCTCATGGTGATGGAGATGGGGCTAAAAGTGGGAAACTTCTGAATAAGGTTCAAATTTCTCACATATTTCTTTTAAAGAGATGGGTCCACGTAATTGTGTGTGACACTACTTGATCCAGCATAATAATGTGTCTCTGGAGAAACGCCTGTTTCCCACAGCAGTTAATGTGTAAAGCTGCCTTTAGGATTGGAGAAGAGACAAGCAATGAAGTGTTGAGGGTGAGGAAAAGTTTCATTTCTATGACTAACAGTAGCAGAGGAGTCAACAAAAACAGCATTTTCATTCATGTGAGTCATTACTAAGATGTTACAGTGCAACTATATTTGATCATATGTGATAGCCCATTCCCTTCTTAAAGCTCTCTTTTAGTACCTAGTGCATTAGACCTCAAAAGGGTGTGTGTTGTTATTTTTACAATTTAACCAGTAAACTTATAAATGGATCATTACTTTGATATCAGACCATAAACCTGCTTTGCATGTCATACTGATTTGCAGCTCACTTGCATCTTGTGGCAAAATATGACAGATTGGAAACGGTGTTCTTATAATTGCTATTGATATCTTGAAAATTTGTGAGACAATTAATCTTCCTGGCTAATAAGGAGACAAAGGACCTGTTTTGGAGGGTCTTAATATCACTTCTGCCTTTGAGGCACTTATTCCAGCAAGATGAATAATAAATGTCTTGGAAATGCTGTGTTATGTCAAGAAGATCAGAGATTTCTCTTCAGAACTGAAGGCCTTCTCAGATTTTCAAGGGCAAGGCACACACTGCCATGTATTATCTTCTCTGGGTCAGATTGCATTAATTGAAGGGGATGTCCTCCCCCCCCCCCATTGGAGCCAAAGAGATGCCACTGGCACAAGAGAGGGGCCTCCCCACCAATGTTTTGTCTCTAAATAGCCTTGTTCTGGGATGTGATGGAAAACCTCCTGTATTAATGAACATACGCACATATGAATTGAGGGCATACAGGTGCCACCAGGGATTTTATTTTCTGCAGGAACTGAGTTCTGGCACCTCTCAGGTGGGCGCCATTGCCATTATAAAAAAACAAGGGTGGAATTCATGCTGAGTTCCAGCACCTCTTTTTTTTTAAATTAGCACAGGGTGCCACCCTTAGTAAGATAACTTTGAATAAGAGAAAGAAGCTAATAATACCTTACTGGGTGAAATGAATAAAAAGCAGCACATTGTTATTATTATTATTATCATTATCACTTATTAATACCACACACATCTTACCGGATTGCCCTAGCCGCTCTGGGCGGCTTACAACATAAAAAACAAAGCAAATGTCAAACATTAAAAAACTTCCTGATACAGGATTGCTTTCAGATGTCTTCAGAAAGTTTTCTAGTTGTTTATCTCCTTGACATCTGATGGGAGGGTGTTTCACAGGGTGGGTGCCACTACCAAGAAGGCCCCCTGCCTGGTTCCCTGTAACTTCACTTCTGGCAATGAGGGAACTGCCAGAATGCCCTTGAAGCTGGACCTCAGTGTCCAGGCTGAACAATGGGGGTGGAGACGCTCCTTCAGGTATCAGGACCAAACATGACATACACATAATATTTAAAGGAATAAACATAGAAATGCTTCTTATTATTTCAGGCCTTGTTGAGACAGCAGGGAGACATTTAATAACTGCATATACAGGCAGAAAGGTGTCTGCAGAACAACACAGTGAATCAGAGCCCAAGTTACCTCAGTAAGCATCATGCCACTCTGGTTGCTGGGCATCCCCACCACCCCACTTGTTTGACCAGCTGTAAACAGAATTAACATTTAGGCTACTAACTGAATGGCCTCTACTGCTGCATTTCCGACACTACTATTGTCAGAATTGTGATTGTCATTTGCTACATGCAATGTCCTTTCTGTGGTGACCCTGTAGAGTCCAACCTCTCCAGGAATTTTCTCAAATCCATGCTATCTTATCTCCTGCTGATTTACTATAGTTATCATATTTGATTTAAATCATTTTGATTGTTATTTATGTATTCATATAGCTGACCATTAGCCACTTTAGGTGATGTTAGGTCAAAATGCAGCATACTGATGTAAATAAGTAAGTAAAACAACTGCTGCGCTGAGGCATCAGTTCCTAGGATTGACCAGTTGGGCCTTAACATTTCATTTGAAATCACCTCCGGAGCTTGCAAAGAAACTAGAGCTGTGCTCAGGTGTTCTTTTTGAAATTCTCCACTCTACTTTTCAGGAGAGAAACTGGGGAAAACATTTCATTTCATTTCTTCAGGCAGAGGAGAAATTATTCTAGGAGCTGGGGTTCACTATTAGCAATTACACTAGTCCAGTTTCTTTCTTTCTTTCTTTCTTTCTTTCTTTCTTTCTTTCTTTCTTTCTTTCTTTCTTTCTCTCCTGTTCCTGAGGGTCGTGTGTGTGTGTATATGTGTGTGTGTGTAAGCACACTGCCTCTACAAATGGAAGTTCAACAACATCTAGAGGGCCACAGGTTTCTAGTCCCTACTTTAAAGGTCAACAGACATGGCCAGAATGTGATTTATAATTGGAGAATGAAAATAAAGGGAGGGGTTAAGTACAGCTGTGTCAATTCCCCCCACCCCAGCATACATGCATGTTTTGTTTATAGCTGTACTGCATCATGGGGTTTGTGGTATTTAGGCTGCGTAAGATATTGTTTACTGTTGTGCATGCTTATTTTACACATGAGAATAAAGATTGCTTTTACATCTTATGAAACTGTAAAACCTTTTCACGTTAGACATGTAAAAGAGTTGAATATTGTAAGGATGAAAAATGGTTTGGTGCAGAGAGTTGAAAATGTCAAGATAATGCAGAGACATGATTCTAATTCATGTAAGCATGACTCACAAGCAGATTTATCAAAAACATGGCAAATTTCAAAATGACTGCCAGAATTTTTGGCTCATGTTTATGCTACTATTCAGACCAAATTAGATTATTTTTAAAATGAAAGAAAGTTCTAACATTAATGGGATGTTTAAAATCTATTCCATACCTCAACTAAAGTATAGGGCATCTTGGACAGAGCCCACAATTTCTGAACAGGTTTTAGTCTTAGCATATACCTGTTTCGAGATTCAGCTGGATGTCTATGTGTGTATTCACATATGTCATCTATAAATTTAACAAAATGGTTTGTCTATTTGCTATGCATTTGAGCTATGATATTTTAATCAAATTTTGCATGATGGTTCCTGAGACCCCCATAGCAATTTTTTGTCTGTCTTTGGTTACAGTTGAACGTTGTTCTAAATCAAGATAGCAGATTAAACCTTTCAAAACTGCACTTTAACCAAGTTTGGCATGGTGGTTCCTGAGATTGGGCAACTGCCTTTGAATCAAGATGGGAGACTGAATCTTTCAAAACACTAATTTCATGTAATCACTGATTTCATGGGAAATCATGTGATCACTGATTCACGTAACCACTAATCACTGATTTCAAAACTGGAATTTTTTTTGTTTCCTAGAATTCCTGAGCAATGTCGGATGCGAGGCTGCTGGTTTGGTTATAATTCAGCTTCCATCTGAAGTTTCTCTCCTTGTGCCTTACTAATGAGCCCTTTTGTGATATGGCCACGTCTCTGCCATAATGGTCTCCTTTGTTTTATAATAATTGAAATACTTCTTGCTTCTATGGTGTTCTTTGAGGAAAGAGAGAAAAGGCAAGCTATTTTCCTTCCGTTGCCGTATGGATAACTGCCTCTGCACACTGACTTTATGTCTAGCTGCTCGGGGGCAATGCAGATATGTGTGGCAAATCCCGGGTCTCTCTCTGCTCCTTAGGGAAATGGCAACCCTGCCTCTTCGCCAGGAAATATTAATGCATGTAAACATTTTTCAAAAGGCATTACATCTTCTGGTGTGTATTTTTTTATTATGCTCCCACAAATCTGACTCCGTTTGAAAGATAGGTGCACAGGGAGCAAGGAGGGAGAGGAGCTGGAAAGAAAGGGAGAGAATGAAATAGGCCCACCAAGCTGCTGTAATTTAAAGCAAGGCGAAATCAGATTGTGTGCTTTGGCTAATTTTCTTATTCAGCTATTGATCCAATGGCTGCTCCAGAGTCTATTAGCAGTCAGCCAGTGAAAATATTTCCCATCGGGGTCTCTGACCTGAGACGGGGGTGAATCTATAGCAATTCGTTCAAACAGGGGAAAGCTTTTTCCTCTGATTTGTATTCCAATTTGCACCATGCTCAGTGGGGGCATTTGATGGGGTTTATGCTGGGTGATGCTCATCATGCTTGAGCCAGGTAAACCAGCTGAACAAAGCCCAGCTAATACTCGGTGCTTTGCACCCTCTATTCATCCCTCTTAATTACTGGGCCTCTGCATCCAAAAGCCCGTTATCTCCCAGCAAAACATCAAAACTCTTGGCCCGGAGCTGGCCATGGGAAGGTATAAAGCATTATCTCTATTCAATCTGCCAAGTGAGGTGACACTGCAGAGAACTCATTCATCTAAAAAAGCCTGGTAGTGTCTTTTAATGATGCACACCCTTCCCTTGGTTTTTGTGCTGGTGTAAGTTGCCAGCTTGACAGATGTCACTTTATTTTTACAGCCCTGGCTGCCAAGGTTTGCCAGCCCTGCAGGAGAAATGCCACAGGAGAACGCTGAGACACATTCCAGCTTACAGACGGCATTGCCTGGTTGTAGAAAAGACAGGTTTGTAAGGGGCTGACATGATAGAGGAGGGACAACAGTGTGCTGACCTTGGTGGCACTTCCTCTCCTAGTTGTTGTTGTTTTAAAAAAAATAAATCAATAGAAACACAGGCTTTTGTGTGTTTGTCAAGAGCTGAACCTCTCAGGACAAAAAAAGAGACTTCACTAGCTGACTGCCAGGTTTCTTCAGATCTGACCAAGCTCTGCTAATGCATGTTTGATCATGCTCTGCTCTGAAGAACATGAGAAAGATGCTAATGCCAGAGTGTTTTGTGACTTTTGCTGGAGCTCAAAGAAGCACTCACGGGGAAGTGTGTTGGAAGGAGAGCAGTGAAAGCACATGGCCGTGATGAAGGCTGAGGGATTTTAACCATTCCAGTCATGCTCTCAGCCATCATGCTAAACCGGTTCCAGCTGTAGAGCTTGTATTTCAGCGAGGTGGCATTCCAATGTGTGTTACCAAAATGTCCCCACTTCCATGTGCAAAACAAGAGAAAAGTTATGGTGGAAGAGAACAGAATGTGTTTGGGAAATATGGGAAGGGGCAGGTAGACACCAGTAATTCCTGCAATAAGGGAGGTAGGGCATTGCCTTGTCCATAGCACTTGGCTTTAGTTTTGCTCTGATCCTCATGGCAACTGGACCTGCGACGAGAGAAAGAAGGATTGCCGCAGCAAGGGGAGGGGAAATAAATAAGAACCTTAAATCCTAAGTCCATTCAGTTTTTTTAAATAACAAGTTTATATTTTTGACTTAGCCATAACTTCCAGGGAACCGGCCTGAATTCCAGGGAGAGCTGTAACTCTACTTCAGGAAAGAGTGTGTGAGTTTACGAGGTTTTAAAGCAGTCAAACAGAGGTCCCTACAGGGGCCGATGTGAGGAGAGTAGTGGGAGAGCTGACATTTTGTAATATTTAAGGGAAGTATTTAACAGTGTCAGGTCTGGGAATTGTGCTGCTGCTGATTTTATAGGTCACTGAAGGGGTGGGTGGGTGGGTGTGTTTGAAAAAGCTGGAAAAGGTAGATTGCCAAGAGAAGCTGCATTCCCTCTGCTCAGCCAGAAGGGATGTTACACGGCTGGATACCGAGGAGATAGATTTTTCTCTTCATTTTTTTTGCTCACTCACACAGTTTGGGGAATATGGCATAACTGCAACGTAGACTTGGTACTCTGAAAGCAATAGGGAACAATGAAACTCCAAGTTGATACTTGCTTTGTAAGTGCCATTGATTACATCCCACCAGGAGTACAGGCTTATGCATTGCTCGCCGTGTAATTGATCCAATAACTCTTAGAATCTTGCTTTGAGAATGACCAGTCCCTAAAGTTTTAATGGGGACTAGAATGACTTAAGAGCTGCAATAGAGAACAAAGGTATCAAGCCATCTTTGTATTCTATTTTTGCTGTCATTTGAAAGCACTTTCTTTATTTCTATGCTGGGAGGGAGGACTAAACTCTTCCTTCTCGTTTCTTAATAGTCCGATTCCTGACTAGAAAACATGAATCCATCAGCATTCAGAAAGACAGCTATTGTTTGTGGCTCCCTGCTTCCCCAAGTTGTAGGATGTTCTGGGGGTGGATTTTTACAGGCTCGTTTTCCTTGCGGTGGAGAATTGTGGTTTTGAAATATATGTTCATTTGCAAATATACAAGATAGGCGTATGGGGAACAGGCATGCACCTTGTGAGACAGTACTAGTCTTCAGGAAAGCATCAACTCCCCCACAAAGCAAATGGCATATGCTCAGAGACCCCAGCCAGCTGCAGAACACAGCCAGCTGTCTCCTTTGCTGGCTGAATAACTATATCACTATGTTCGATCTACCAACTGTTTTTCTCCTGCACTAATCCAAGGAAGCTGGGTTCCTCCTGAACCAATCTCAAGACATTGAGCAAGCATCTTTTAGCCATTTAATGTTCTTTAGGGACATAGTAAGCTATTTTATGCCATGTCAGACTAGCTGTTCATCTAGACTAGTATTGTCTATTCTGACTGGCAGCATCCCTCTGGAGTCTTAGGCAGAGGTTTTCACATCACCTGCCTCTTAAGTGAACACATGACACCAATTCTGGTGCAGCTGCATTGGCTACCAGTTAGCTTCTGGGCCAAGTTCAAAGTTCTGTTTCTGACGTATAAAACCTTATGTGGCTCAGAACCTTGGTACTTCAAGGACCATCAACCTGGATTTCTGTATGCCACCTCTGACGGAGGTGAGAAGAGCGGTGGCACAAGAACAGGCATCTCAGTGACAGCTCCTTGGTTGTAGAATTCTCTGCCCAGGAAGGCCTGCCTGGTGACCCTGCTATCTGTTTTTAGGTGCCAGGTAAAACCATTTTTCTTCATCCATGCTTTGGGGTTTAATTCTCTGCAAAAAAATTGGGGGGGGGAATTGGGTTGGATTTGCGGTTTTATGTACTTTACTGTGACTATTGTGGGTTGTTTTTGTTCTATTTTTAATCTTTGTTTTTGTAAGTTGCTTTGAATTCATTTTTTGAAGAAGAAAAATATCAAATCATAACTATAATTACTGGAAATGCTAGGAATTGAACTTGAGGATTTTTTGGAAGCAAAACATAAACTCCAAGACTCCTCCCCGTTAATATCTATACACAAAGCTAGAGAACGTTATTGTTGCTTGACAACATACAATGGCATTCACATTATTCCATTGTTCTGGGCCAAGGGTAGGGAACCTATGACCCTCTAGATGTTGCTGGATTTCATCTCCCATCAACCCTAACCCTTGGCCAAGGAGATGGGAGTCAAACAACATCTGGAGGACCATACATTATTTGTTTGTTTGCTTGTTTGTTTGTTGTTCATCATTCATTCCTCCATTGCATTTATACCCTACCTTTCCTCCAAGGCGTTCAGGGTGGTGTACATCGTTCTCCCCCATTTTATCCTTGCAATAACCGTGTGCCATAGGTTAGTCTGAAAGACTGTGACTGTGACAAGGTCACCCAGGGAGCTTCATGGCTGAGTGGGGATTTGAACCCCCATCTCCCAGGTTCTAGTCCAACACTTCAACCACCCACCACATGTTGGGGAGATTCAGGACACACAGAAGAAAGTACTACTTCAGACAGCACATGGAAGTTACAGAATTCATTATCCTAAGATGTTGTAGCATCGACCAGCTTGCATGGCTTTAAAGGGGGATCAAAGAAATTTGTTGAGGATAAGGCTGTCATTGTCTTCTAGTCATGATGGCTATAGTACTTAAAGGATCAGAGGCAGTATGTCACTGAATACCAGTTTATGAGAACGAGTAGGACAATACTGTTGTGCTACTGTCTTGCTTATGGGCTTTCCATTGGCATCTGGTCGGTCAGTGTGGGAGCTGAATGATGTACTAGATATTGATGATGATGATTAAATTTCTATACCGCCCTTCATCTGAGTATCACAGGATGGTTTACAATATATAGATGGGCCTTTGTTCTGACCCAGCAGGGCTGCTCTCACGTTCCACACAACAAAACTACCAAAACCCTCATGAATAATTTTGTGTTCAAGTGAAGACATTTTTTTAAAGGGAAAACAACAACATAGTAAGGCAGTATAGAAGTTATTCCATCATCTGTAGGCTTATTTTATTTATTATTTATTTATATTTATTTATCTGTAAGCTTATCATTTTATTTATTTATTTATACATACATACATACATACATACATACATATACCACCTTTTCTCCTGACATGACTCAAGGCTGCTTACAGATTGAAAACAAGAACTGCTAAAAACAGAGAACAGACAACCATTAAAATACAATTAAAAATTGATAGAAATAAAACAATATACATATATAAAATCTGTTTAAAACATATCAACAATTACAATGAAAACAGTGTGACACCAGCCCTTTAATTAAAAGCAGTTCGATTCTCAAAAGACTGTTGGAACAATAATGTTTTCACCTGCTGGAGTGAGGACAGCAAAGAGGGAGCCAGTCTAGCTTCTCTAGGGAGAGAGTTCCAAAGTCTGGGAGCAGACACCAAGAAGGCCCTCTCCCACATCCCCACTGAACATGCCTATTGCGCTCAAGTCAATTTAGGACCATGGACAGTGTTTCTTTAATTTTTTTAAAAAAGCTTCATGGTTTCCATCAATTGGCTTTTTGCTCTCCATGGGAACTGCTGGATAGAGAGCTCATTCTGGTAGCTATCCTGAAATACCAGGTAGGGTAAGGTAAGGGAGTTTTGTCTGCATGGTGTTTTGTGATTTTTAGTTGTTTACTGTGCACCTTATTGAGGGTCCCATTCAAACTACAAGGAACCTTAGAAAGTTAATAAATACATGTTATCTATGCAAAAGTTCTGAGGATCAAGTCATCCATTACTTTAATGTGCAGCTCCCTTCAGAAGTTGTTGGATTACTGCTCCAGTCATCCCTCTCGGTTGGCCATGTTGGTTGGGACTGATGGGGATTAGAATCCAAGAATAATATCTCTATGCTGACTTTCCCTACTTTAATTCATGGTAATGGTCTATTCAAGTTCATGGATGTAAACCAAGGCAACTTTCATAATCTAAGAGGTACATTTTCTGTTTCAGAAATTGGAAATGTTACTGTGACTGTTACTCTGGAGCTTCTGACTCACATGATACTCTGTTCTGGCAAATAGATCATAGAACGTCACTTGTGAATTGGCCCCCTTGTTTCAGTTGAAATGAGTATGAATTAGGAATGCCTGGGAGACACTAATCAGGAGAATAAAAATGACAACCCTGCTTAGCCTCTGAAACCTTTTGTTCACTATAACACAAACACACACAAATTGTGTCTTCATTTTCTTTGTAAGGTCAACGAGAAAACTTGGAGGTCCATAGCCAGTTAGGTGTATTCAGGCCAGAGCAGTTCTTGACTGATCTGATCCTCTGCCCCAGGGTCGTTTTTGGCCAGAAGAAAATGAAGTGCTAAGACTACATGTTTGTCTGCTCTCTGAACTGTGACTTTTATTATGTGTGCAGCTACAGTTACCAAGAGGTTTGAGAGGCAAGCTAGAAAAGTAAGCTGCTTTTTAATGAGCTTAAGCCAAAGAAACACCTTGAGGCAGATTCTGAAGTTATAAGCAGAGAGCCCTTCTGTTCAATCCTTATCCTTGCTGAATAGGCTCTCTGGCTCACCACTGTCAAGAACTTTGTGCTCTTCCCAGTTCTGTGTGTCCTCACCTTCCTGCTCTGCCTTCTCTTCCCATCTATATTGTGCTCAGTTATGAAAGATTTCCACCATGCAGCTAAAAATGACTGCAATTGTTTTCTCACCACACATAACCCTACTTGCCATCAAGGAGCTATACTGATTTATACGTGTCCCTAACCTGCATTGTTCTGTCTGAGTCCCACTTTCCACCCCAAATGCAGTTTTGTAAGCAGAAATTTGGAAACCTATTCTGGTAAATATATATATTCAATATATATATGGGGGGGGGGACTCCCAAGTCTTTGAGTGTCTCCAGGAACCAGTACAGTCATGGAATCCAGTTAAAAGCAGTTTATTTAAGAGGAGAATAAAAATATGGAGAGAGGGGGAGTATGGACAAACAAAAGTGAAATAAAACACAAAACCAGATTATTGGACTTAGCTGATCCTGTGCTAGGCAAGCTAACATAGCAATACTTGACTTTTTTGTTGGTTACAGGTTGATGGACAAAGGCGTGTTGGCATTATTCCAATTATAAGGGCTTTTAACCCAGGTGGAATCTGATTGACAGGTGGCTCCAAGCAGCCTATCAGAGAGGCTAGGCATAACCAGGAAGGTACTGTTAACATAGTTTTGGAAGCCAGGAGATAGGGCTTCTACAGCATTAATTACAGCTTTCCTGCTAGATTGTAAGATTTCTGCAGCATGAGTCTTGGAGAAGAGACATGACCGTGTTGCTTGGACATGATGGAGGACTAGAGAAGAGCAAGGCTAAGGCAAGGCAGAATCACGACACAGTTGGGTTCACTGGTGCTAATATGCCTTTTCAGCAAGATGGGCTGCAAGTGAAAGGCCCACAGCTGGAGTTAGTGCAAGAGGAGCTGTCAGTACATTCAGAAGCTCTTCTGGAGACGAGTCACCCACAGCTTGTGTGATCTAATAAGGTGTCGGTTCTTTTCTTGAAGGGCTGAATTGCTTTTGTGAAGGTTCCTTGTTATACGAAGAATGCCACCAAGGATTCTCAGTATGTGATTGCTACAAGACTCTGTCTGTATTAATGACACTTTCCCCACTCCTGCCTGTCTCTTGTCTTTTGGTTCTTAGGTCGCATCATCTATCAGGGAAGTTGGGGATGAAAAATAGTACCTAGCATCTTTCTCTTAGCAGTATTTTATGCACTATTGTGAACCAATGTACACAATCTGTGATAAGATAAATGGACTACGTTGCAGGGGGATGTCTCCTAGTCATTTCCTAATCTGCTTTTAGGAAAGGTTTGAACCAAGGCCCCTCTGGAGAGCTTGTTTTTGTTGCAATTTGGTGTGTGTGTGTGTGTCCCTACTTTGGTCTTACTTGTCCCTCATTTGTTCCTCTGTATCTCCTTGTGTGTTTAAAGCACATATGTGCAAAAAGCAGCAGTGATGGATAAAGTGATGCACAGCAACACAGCTTATTTATTTACTGCATTTATATCACAACCTTGTGAGGTAGGTTAGGCTGTGAAGCAGTGACCGAGCCCAAGGTCACTCTGTGAGCTTTGTGGCTGAATGGTGATTTGAACCCTGGCCTTCCAGGTCCTAGTTGGACATGCTAGTCACTACGTCACGCTGGCTGTTGTGTGGTGGTGTGCCAGATTGCTGCTTCAGATGCCGAATTAGTATATGTATGTGAAAGCAATGCCCCTTTCAGATTGGCTTTCCCTTTTACCACTTGAAATGACTACCCTAAACATTCAGGACAAAGGACCTTTTAGTTCTCATTTTGTTCATTACATTAACACTATCCAGGTGTTCAATACCTGTGAGAACCCAATATGCGAAGGAGGTTGGTAGGAATACACACGTCTCTCTCTCTCTCTCTCTCTCTCTCTCTCTCTCTCTCTCTCTCTCTTTCTCTCTTTCTCTCTCTCTCTCTCTCTCTCTCTCTCTCTCTCTGTGTGTGTGTGTGTGTGTGTGTGTGTACTAGCCTAGCCCCCTTGCCATTGATCTGAAGGAGGCTGCTTCTATCCGCATAAGATTTCATCCAAGGGCCAGTCAGGGTTTCCTTGTGGGATGAAATCCTGTGAACAATGAAGCAGCCCCCCTTCAGACTGCCAGTGATGCTGAATGCTTGAATAGAGCTACAGGAGAATGGGACTAGATCAGGGCCCTTTCTTCACAAGGAAGCAGATATCTTTACATTTCAAAAGGTATTCTGTCGGCTCACAGTTACAGACCCACATTAAAGAGAAAGCAAATGAGACTCGGGCAGTGAACAAGAACAGATGGGAATTTTGGACTGGAAAGGAAGATTAATCTTGTTCCCTAATTGCACATAGTCTGGATCATCCAATGCAGGTTGGATTAACGCATGATCACCCCTTAATGCCCCATAACTTGTCTTTCTGCTATAACGTTTTCCGTAATAACAGACGGTGGCTAAAGCTGGATAAAACAATGAGACTTTACCATTTCTCCCCAGTGCAGTGGATGGAGTGTGCTGTTCAACAGTGTCAGGGACTGAGAAGTGGAACAAGGCTGGTAATTTTCAGTCGTCATGAGTGGGAAAGGCTATGTCTCTGTGCATGTGCCAAGGTCATGCAAGACTCTTTTTTCCACTTGGGTACCTCTGCTGGATTCCCTTCCAGGAAGACAGATCGGCCTGCTCTTTGAAGCTCTCCTTTTCTCTCTCTCTCTTTCTTTTTTTCCCTTCTTCTCTCTCTCTCTCTCCTTTATTTTTTCCCTCTTGATAGTCTACCGTCATCATTGCTGACAGCTAATAAAATTATGCTGTTTGGCTAACATGTCCACTAAACAATGTAATCTCCGCGCAGTGAGAACAATGCATCACGCGAGTCCGCAGGGCCCAGTGATATTGAGTTACTGTTAGTCAGCAGAGGAGGGACGCTGAATTGAATGCAATAACATTCACTCAGCACTCTCTGGGGAGAAGAGAATGGAGATTCGGGCCCTGTAAGGAGGGACATGAATTATATGCAGAATCTCGCTCAAATGCTCTTAATTCATCCTTAGAATTCCTGGCCTGCTTCCTGCCCGGAGGCCTCCCTCGCTGTAAAGGATGCTTAGCAGCATGACTGAGCCTGTTCTGCGGCAGCCCACTCCCCTCTGCTGCTTGTGCCTCCTATTTCCTTTCCTCGCTCACGCTGGGAGGCAATTGCAGTTGTCACAAATGGTGCTTTCCAAACTTGTGAGTCATGTGAATTCAAGTGTTTGGTTCCTTTGATGGAGACTTTGAATACGTATATGCACATCCCTTGATAACACAGGTTTTTGTTTGCTCTGCTGAAAAGTAGAGAGCCCTTCTTTTCCTTCCTTCCTTTCCTTCCTTCCTTCCTTCCTTCCTTCCTTCCTTCCTTCCTTCCTTCCTTTCTTTCTGTGGCACAATCTGTAAATCACCAGTTGCAAGAATGTAATCTGGAATCCCCTAGTAATATAAATAGGTAATTGTACGTGTTTATTTCCCTTATGTGTAAATTGTGAGTTCTTTTGATAAGAAGCATTTGTGAAGGATGTTTATTATTTAGAGTGGGGTGGGGACAACAGGGATGGTGATTTTGATGCCAAAATATGTTAACTCATCATTTGTGGGAAAGCAGTAACACTGGGGAGAGGTTTATTAATGTGGGTTGTGAACACATTTCTGAAATAATGAACAGCACAATAACTATGCATTGATTTAATGATGGGAGGGGCGGGGTAGCCAACTTCCTGACTTGCCACCTGTGTGGCTGTCACCTTCCCCCTATGTCTGGTTTTGCAGGAGCTGCTGGCACTCCACACCTAGACATCATGATTCCTGTACCCTAGAGTTATCCCCCACCCAGTCTCATTTCCTGCTGTGGGCCTGCTGAGATCTAACTCAGGACAGAGGCCACTATACATTTGAAGCCATATCATACTACTTTAATTAATCAGTCATTTTATTTGTATGCCACCTTTCCAAGCAAAGTTAAAAACATGTTCAAGGAGGCTTACAGTATATAAACAATTGCATAACTATAAACATAACAAGAGCAAGTCATAGATAAAATATCAAAAAGCACACAACCAAATTGAACAATTTCCACATAAATCATAATATCTCAAATGAAAAATACAAAAAATTAGCATAAACAACAGCAACAACCCCCCCAACAACCCCCCCTAAACAGTACCCCAATGTTCCCTGGGAAGATGGTTTGATTGTTAAACCACTCGGATGTAAGCAGAGTTTGATTCATTTCATTCTATGCAATCCTGTAGAAATTGCTATTTTCTCATTGAGAGCGCCTTGGAAAAACTCCCACTAATCTCTGAAGCAAGCGGGGGTGCCTGCTGTCAAGTGTAGCCTCCCCACAATCCAATGTATTTCTGCTAATATAGCATCCCTGTGACTCTTTAAAATATACCTAAATAGTCTGTTTTGTTTTGCTTTTGTGTTGTGAAAGATTGCATTACGGCAAAGAGCATTTTTAAGGAATCTCCAAGTGGGAGCGCTCTCTGGGTCCTATTAACAATCTTTCAATTGCTTCTCGTCAGCTACATTCCGTATCAGCAAAGCTATTATCAAGTACAGCTCAGCAAATAATCTGTATTGAATAATATCATCAGGGCTTCTCCACCCCCCAGCCTTTATTCTGTTTATAATCCCTTCTGTTCAGATGGGATTTTCAATCCAAATGCTCTTTCAGGCTTCCGTTCGGCCAGGTTACTTAAACACGTGGGTACTGTATCTTTCGACACACAGATAGCCTCAGTGACAGCCATAGGACTGTGCTTTGCTTAAATTCCTTTCTCAAAATATTCTACAATCATAGCTGAGATTGTGCCCATAGTGCTGCTTTCTTCTGCCCCCAATTGTGTGTGACACCAAATAATCTGGAAGCGGTCCAGTGGCGCAGAAAGCAGGATGATTTAAAGAGGCTTCATTCCAGAAGGATTCTTTGGTTCCCCACCCTGCAACAGTTCCTCTGACTCCCTGCCTTATTTTATTAGGATGTTACGCTGCCTGTGCCGCTAGAATGGAATGGGGAAGGCTGCCGAGGTGAGGAAGGGAGAGCTGTAGCTACACAGGATAGCAGTGGTGCAGAAGAAGGGTTTCTGGCAGGTACAGCTTGCCATGCAAGGCTGGGAAAAGCAGCTCTTTTGGAAATGCCCTTATCTGCACCACCCTTACAGGTACAGATGTCCTGCCCTCCTTAGCTTAGCATCAGTCCAACATTGGAGTGGGTAGGTCAGGATCTGCTGTTAGATCTCTGGGTGATTTGCAGTGGAACGGCAAGGATTCTGACCCCTCTTCTATACTGAGCTGCTGTGATGAATAAAGCTTGGTGGAGTAGGGAGCAGGGGAGGATTTTTTTTATTCCTGGTCTAGGATTATGCTCATTTCTTAAATCCAATGGTATACTGCCCTCCCTGGTTATGTTTTGCACCTGCCTTCACTTGCTGGATTTTTGAGTGGGGGGGTTGGAGGGAGAACAAAGTAGATATTTAGACTACAGGTGTATGAAATCAAAAATTGCATAGATCGGTGGGTCAGGGTGTTACATCTTGGGCAACTTGAAATGGTGGGTGGCCACCAGGGGTGGCTCCTGTTCCAAAGTGCCACTTCTGCCTACCATTGAAAAAGCACCTGGGGGAGGACCGTGAAAGGTGTCACGTCCAGGTCAAGCTGTTGAGGGGCCCATTTTCCAACCCGTTGTTAACCAGGGCCCAACCTGGCTGACTGCTGTTGATGTTTAGTGCAGTGAAGTTATTTATAATCAGGTTGATGTTTCTTAGAACCTTGAATTGCCTGTGTTCCAATTTTCATGCAGATATACATTGGGAACATGTAGGAACCCAGTAAATAAAAGGGGAATGCAATAATAGCTGCATTCATATCATGCTGCCAAAGAAATATTTCTACCTAGTTCAGAAAAACGAATGGATGATTCTCAGCAGCTCCTACAATAATATGCCAGTGCCAGAAAAACAGCCCACAAAAATTCCTACTGGGATTTGGGGGGAAACAGTAGAGCATAATGGCATTGTTGCGCCATTGCATTACGATGCATGCATGTGCTTTAACATTGATTCTTCATTTTATTGGTTAATTTTTCTAGTAGGGCTGTTTCCCATACTATTTGGCATCATTGGTCCATGCTTACTCCTGACAGATGTCCGCCCTCTACCTCTTTCCCCCTTTTCTTCCTAATGTAACACTAATGTCTCAACAAATGAAACTGATCTGTAAAAATGTTACTTGGAAAAGAAAAAAAGAGAGACACTGCTCATATTTTTGTAAACCAAGAAATCTTTTAATAAAAATACATTAAAATAATAATAATATTGATTCTTCATAGTGTAACCTTGTAAGAGTTATAAAGGAAAGAGGAAGGCATCATGCGAGGGGTATCTAAATGGAAGAACTGATGGACAGAGGGAGGGAAAATGGCACAGAATACAACCCCAGCATATTTTTTTTCTTCCCCCAAAGCATAGAAACAAGTAAAAACATCTGGTGTGATAGGGGGAAAGTCTGATTTGGTGATGGCAATTGAATCTACACTGTGAATGATCACTAGACCAGCCTTCCCCAACTTGGTGCCCTCCAGATGCTTTGGATTCCAACATTCACCCTTGACATGCTGCCTGGGTCTAATGGAAGCTGTAGTCCAACCAGAGCGCCTCTCCCCTATGTTCAGCCTAGGAATCCTTGTTGCAGACATGACGTGCAGCCACTGCCCAGTTGGATATAACACAGTATTGAGCCTTCAGCTGAGCCACCATTTTATGGGACCCCCCATTCCTGTGTGCATAAGGCAAACACCAAATCTGTATACATTGTGGTGCACAATAAAAGCGTGGGGTTTTTTTAAACCCAGGAATAACTATTTTACCTCTGCACACACTGGTTTTAGTATTACCCATCTGTATATGTGGTAAGTGGGATTTATGATCTGTAGTTTAACCTCATTTGCGTTTTACGTTTTTATTTTACTGTACAGTGGAGTGGGATATTAATAATTAAATAAATTAACTATTAACAACAACATCTGGATGGCTCCAGGTTTGGGAGGAGGTGCACTAGCCTATTCCCCTGTGGTGAATAATAAGAAGTGCCTTCAGGCGACTACGCAGGGACGTTTCGGACAGCTGCTAGAGGGTTGGGTCTCTCATAAGGCTGTCAGCATGCCTTTAAAGGGCTGCGCTGTAATGTGCAGGCAGATGCACTAGGGGACATTCTTGAGGGCTAGTAACTTTTGTCAGCTTATTTGTGGCACTGCTTGGATGTTGATCGGGCATTCAGGCTTCTGACTGAAATATGCAGCAATTCCATGCTGATGACTGTGGGCTTTGGAAAATCCTCCTCTAGAAACACCTTTTAGAAGGTGGAGTGCAAAACATCAGCTCCTGTTCATGCCGAATGCCTTGAGAATCAGATTGTCCTCAGCAAACCAAACCTGCCACAGCCTTGTGTCTGTCTCCTCGGCAGCCTGCCAGGAAGGGTTGGCACCAGAAGGAATTATGAGCAGGCACAGCAAGAGCAAAGCAACTCATGTTTTGTAATAGGTTTTGGAACTCTGCTATCATTTAGATGACCTGTTGATGTGTGGCTATATAACTAGGATTCATCATGACGGCTTCTTGAAATGCAGACTTGGTACGACACATTCTGTATCTCCTTCCCCGGTGAGCACGGAGGGTGTTATTGATGATTCGTGGCATTACGCGTCCAGAGGGCTATTTTGTTTAGTGTGTGCAGTGAGATTGTTCAGCTTTGCAGCATCTGCCATGTGTGTGGGGGGAGGCAGCTGGTACTTGAGTAGCTAATGGAATTGCCAGTGATTTCCTTTCTCTGATAAGAATAATTCTCTTAGAGCCTGCCAATGGCTTTGCCCTCCTACACCTCCACTCCCTCCCCCTTCTCATCTCTCTCGCTCCTTCCCCCAGCTTTCCTGTCTGGAATGTTTTTTTAGCTACCTTTCAGCTACATGCAGCAGTGACCAGTGCCCCAACCTGGGTTCACAGAAACTCTGCCTAACAACCCAGCCCCAGTTGCACCCATCGATCCACCACTCTAAGTTGTGGTTGGAGGCCCAACATTTGCCCACTCCCCATCACAAAACCTCAGCAGAAAGACAGATGCTGTCACCTGCATGCTATTGCTTCTGTAGCCCAACCTCAGACACCCACTGGCTTTTGCAATTCAGTACATAAGAAGAACCCTGCTTGATCCGACCAAAGGCCAATTTAGTCCATCTCCCTCTCCTTGTAGGGGTCAACAGTGGACCTGAGTGCAACACCTCTCTTCCCCACTTGTGCTCCCCAGTAAAGGTAAATGTAAAAGGGTAAAGGACCCCTGGACGGTTCAGTCCAGTCAAAGGCGACTACGGGGTTGTGGCACTCATTTCCGCTTTTCAGGCTGAGGGAGCTGGTGTTTGTCTGTGGACAGCTTTCCAGGTCATGCGTCCAGCATGACTAAACCACTTCTGGCGCAACGGGACACTGTAACAGAAGCCAGAGCTCACAGAAACGCATTTACCTTCCCACCACAGTGGTACCTATTTATCAAATTGCACTGGTGTGCTTTCGAACTGATAGGTTGGCAGGAGCTGGGACAGAGCAACGGGAGCTCACCCTGTCGTGTGGATTCGAACCGCCGACCTTCCGATCAGCAAGCCCAAGAGGCTTAGTGGTTTAGACCACAACGCCACCCACTTCCTTGCTCCTCAGTAAGCAGTATGGAGAGGCATACTGCTTTTGGTTCTAGCAGCATTTCCCCGCCATTGAATCCATTTGACCATTTAAAGCTGTCCAAGTAGGTGGCAACCCACTATCCTGTGGGAGCAAATAGTTTATCTGTGTGCATTGTAAAAATAGTGCTTCTTCCTCCTGTTGGTATTTCACATCTGATTACCAGTATTTTTCAGTTCAACATTTAATATTTGATCATGGCTATTAATTGGTACTTTGTAGTGGTCAATATTTTACAGTAAGAATGCAACAGCAATTGCTTTCTTAAAAACTTTTAATAGCTGGTATGAAGGCTACGTTGCCAACTTGTGCTTATGGCACCTGAAGAGATGGATAAGTATGACATTCTTAAATTTTTTACTCAAGAATTCAAACTGTAATCCAACTACAATGTCACTTTAGCTCTGTGGTCCTCTGGATGTTGCTGGATTCCTGCTTCCATCATCCCTGATCCCTTGAGAGCCAACATTATCTGGAGAGCCACAGGTTTCCCATTCCTGCTGTATGGGAAAGTCATCTGTTTTAACTCATGCAGTGAGAATCAGCTCTCCCTGGTGCCTAGCACCTATGAAACAAACTCTAAAACGGAACAGACACTTGCCCCTTGCAGGCGTTCAATCAGTATGCATGGGATAGAGTATTTATTCATTTGTTTATTTAATATTACCCCCATCCTTCTCTTCCCAAAGGAGCCCAGGATGACAATCACATAGACATGTGATTCTCTCTCCATCATATGGAGAGAGCCTTGTGTATTTCATGGTCCTCAGATCTATTCTGACTTTCAAGTGAAGGTGCGTAGTCAGGAGCACAAGAGCTTGGAGCTGCAATCCTGGTTTTCCCTCCCCACTCACATGCCCCAACCTTCCACTCATGTATTCAGTATACGCAGTTGGATTGTCTGAAAAAGGCTTGCTTTATCCAGATAACAGAGAGAAGGATTGTCAAGAGGAGGGTGCTAACTTCAGAAACACTTGTAAGCCAATAAGTTTATTTAAAGACTTTCCATTGTCCAGCTGAGATATTCATGGCAGGCTTGCATTAACTGATAGGCTAAGAACTTGACAGCATGGAGCTCCAACAAGCCTGGAGCTCTATGATTCATTCATTGGGGAGTTTGGGTGGAAAGGGTGAGAATTGCTTACAATGCTCTTTAATGCAGATGGATGGTGGTTGTCATTGAAAGGGCTGGAGTTCTCAGTCGCAAACAAAATTAGAATACTGCTAGACTGGTCATAAAAAAGAGTGGCTGGGTTCCTTCTGCTACCAAATATTCTGTGGGCAAGTCCCTCTGGAATGAATAGTAGCATGGGAGGCTTCCTTGCGTCCATCCATTTTTTGATGTGCACACTGACAGATAACTCTGTGAAAATTAACTGATACATATTGTGAGCTGCTTTGAGGGACTTGATGGGCTTACAGTCAGCTTATATGAAAAATGACTCTGGTCTGTAGAGTAGCCGTGTGTGTTTTCCTGACTGCCATATCCTCCAACCATTCCTATATGCAGTGGTGCCATAAGGCACAATTTGAGGGGAGATTTCCAGGACACCACTTGCCAGAATGAGAAGGAGGACCCCCAAATGCAGGAGGGCGAGCCTGCGGTATTTTAAAGTAAGTGATACAACGTACAATACTATCCCCGCCTCCCGGTAAGATCATGACATTCAGAGTCTTCGATTACCCAATTGCACCACTCGCTATATGGGAAGAAAGTGATACCCATATTTGCCGGCTAACTAGACCTGGAAGAAAATTTCTTTCTTCTCCCCCTCCAATAAGGATTGTCTACAGTCTTGGCGTGTTAGACAAAAAACATATTCTCATATATCCCAATCTCCTAAATTGACCAGCAGCATGTTAGAGCTGAAGCAGATCCCAAAATCCTTTTGAGCCGATCATATGTCCTCAGCTGACATTTATTCACATTGGCCTTGTATCATGTTCTACTAAATGGAAAGGGAAAAGAAAAGGAGGGTGCCAGGCTCCAGGACTGTTAAATTTATATTGCTCTGGAGACCTGACCTTGCACCTTGTGTTACCCCTAAAGCTGCTCCACTTTCATAGTTCACTAGCTTGAAATTGGGGCCTTGAACGATAGCTAAAAGTCAGGATGCTCTGAAGCCATCTTTGGGTGTGTTAATAACTGAGAGTTACCTCCAGCTCAAAACCTTGTGTAGTGGTTGTGGCACAATTTGGTTTGCTTATTTAATCTGTACTATTTATATGCAATTTGAGCGGGGGGGGGGGATCCTCAAAGTGGTTTACAAAAAGAAGAAAGCAATATCAATAAAAAAAAAACTGCTATGAAAAACATTCAAAGAATAAATGCAATCAGGAAAAAGATAAAAGCAGATTTAAATACCTGTAAACATCCTACATACCTTGATAGGCTCGCCTAAACAAAAATGTTGTTAGCAGCTTACTTTGTCTTGGAAGCCCTTTCCAGGCCTCTAAACCTTACATGATGGGGAGGGAGGAGGGAGCAGGACCATTTCACCCTGTCTTAATTTCAGACAGCTTCTTTGGGGAAACTTAGATGCCTCAAATGACATTAACGTTGCTGCATCTTCATTGCCTGAAGCCAGAAATCACTCTGCTGTGGTTTTGGAGAAGGGTGGTATCCCTCTTAGTGAAGTCTATGCACTAGTCCACCCCCTCTCCCTTTTTTGTTGTGGAGGCCACCATCGCAGATTTGCTTTTCATTTCCCCCCTTTTCAATTAAGTGTTGCACAGAGAATTAAAGCCCACATCGGATTACAGAAGGCTTTTAATCCTTTGCACTTCTCCAGCCCATTCCATTTGATGATCTGGGATTGTTTTACAAACATTAATTATGAAGCTGCATAATCCCCTTGTGAGGAAGTTAATAACAGCAATAATACAGAGCAATTTATACAACACTTTGCATGTTCAACAAAAGCCGTTCCAACAATGAGCTTTTAAATATAAAATGAGAGAGAGGGGTAGTGCTATTATTTCCCATGACTCACCTGGGGAAACTGAGACGTAAAGGAGTGGAAAAGGTTTGCCCAAGGATGGAAATTGAAGACAACAACAACTGGAAATGGAACTCTGCAGATCTCCAATGAAACCTGTGGCTTTAATCCATGGCTGACTTAATTTGTTCTTGTTACATGATCTGGACACATATATGCTGGATGTGTGGAAGGAGAGAGGGATTATGCACACCTTTCCTTTTGCAGCCTCCAGGTACATGTTGTTGCTTTGTGTGTATGAACAGAGTCTGTGTATGTACAAGTTGCATGTGCTTAGGCTCTGCTTGTGCAAGCAGGAAACGTGCAAAGTGCATACTAGTTGTATATGTGTAAGTTCTGTTCACAGTGAGCTCACAGAGGTCAGGGCAGGAGTAGAAGGTGCATTCAGAGTAAGTACTTCCAGACCATGTATGCATGTGTAGGCATTTCCAGATTATTGCAAAACTCAAGTTTCTCTCCCTCACAGGGTGTTTCCAGTTACCTTTATTACTGGGTGAAGAATTTAGTTCTGTTGTGACTTCGGTACTATTTTGCTTTTCTTCTCTTTGCTTGTTATTGTCCTTTGGAGGCCAGTTGTGGCTTTCCTGCAGAGAGGGACCATAGCTCAGTGCGAGAGCATGTGCTTTGCATGCAACAGGTTTCTAGATTAATCCCTGGCATCGCCAGTAGGAGGGTTAAAGAGCAGGTGATGGGAAAGACCTCTGCCTAAAAATTTCATCCATTTCTATCCAAGTTTCTTAATAAGGAGAACCCTCTTCTGCTTACCAAAAGTAGGGGTGTGTGTGTGTGTGTGAGAGAGAGAGAGAGAGAGAGAGAGAGAGAGAGAGAGAGAGATCTACATATGTAAAGACGTTTCTTAAATACATGTGCTAGTTTGCACTTCAGGATCTTAGAGCTCCGTTTCCTTGGTGTCAGACAGTGATAAACTTCCTTTCTTTGCACACCTGTCAAACACACTCTGGATGGAGCTAATTTAGTCCCTTAGTCCCATTTGTTGTGAGAGTCTTGACAATAATGTTTGCAGAAGCAAAATGTCTTGGGGCAAGTGTTAATCTGTGGCCTCTTTCTTCATTCAATAAGTTATGTGAGAAATACCTTCCTATTTATATCTTCTTTCCCTGCCTTTCTCCATGTAAAACTTCTCCAGCTTCCTGTTGAAGTTTCCAGCCTTTAAACAACACCAGTAAGCCTAGTTTAAATAGCACCAAACACTCTCATCCCTTTGTATAGAAGTCTTGTTTATGTGAGGGTCTCTGCAGTATTTGCCTATGTAAGCATCAGAACTGTGCTAGATTTGATTTCATTGTGAGTCATTCCCACCCCCCACCCCAATTCCCTTTTACTCAGTTCACATCAAAAATGTTTCCTCTTTGGTTGATATGTCATTTTATGTTAAGAGACAGCCGAATCTTTTGAGCTTCTCTGATCACTCTTGATATCCTGACCAACATACCTAACTCTGCTCTGCTTGCTGTTTGTTTTGTGGGCTGCAGAATGCAGCAGCTGGAAATGCTGTGTGGAGCAAGTCTGTCACATCAGGGAATGGCCCAAAGCAATTTCCAGTTACAAAATAGATACTACAGTGTTTTGATGGTTAATGGTATATACTCAGTCAGCAGGTCCAGTTGCACCAAGCACTAGCCCTAGGTACAGGTAATGACTGCAGAAGACCAATTCTGATAAACAGATATTTAAGAAATTGCAAGCTGGCCATTGCTTCTGACATCTCTTAGAAGAGCTGCTTACCCACAGGGTATTGTGCTCTCTTTGGGGGTTGAATGTTGACAAGCAGGAATACAAGAATGACTAGCATTTGCACAGTTATTGCAGCTTGGCCAGCTGTCCTGCACAGCTGGAGGAGCATATGGAAAAATCTATTAATGGGACACAATGCAAACTGTTATGGTGCTGAGAATGTTTTGTTGCATGATCATGCAGCTGATAATGATGTGGTACAGGATATGGGAGTTTTATGCAGGAATGTCAACTTTGTTTTTTGGATCTTTTGCGCCACTTCAGAATGATTGGTTCAGACTTTTAACGCATTGGCTTGTTTGCATGTAGCATTATCGTGAGTGGAACAAAATGCAACAGATGATTTTCACGTGATAGGTGTCAGTGCCATAGACTTTTTTAGTATCCAACCTGGCAGCCCTCATTTAGGGAATCAGATGCATCTTTCCAAAGTATCCAGCTACCTCAGAACACATGGGCAGGGAGCTGTAGCCTATGGCAGGCTCAGTGTGAGCTGCTCAGCCCATAGAGCTAGACTTCCATGAGTCCCATGGTCCACCTTTCATGCGAGAAAAGTTATCTGCCTCTTTCCTGGAAGAAAAATTCAGGCAATCATGATGGCTGTGTTCTTCTTCCATTGTCATAAGTAGTCTGCATCTGTACCAATTGCTGAGAATCTCAAGTAGAGAGAGTGCTGTTGCACTTAAGCCCTAACTGCTTAAGTATAAATAAGAAATTGTTGTTGGCTTCCCATAGGCATCTGTTTGACCATTGTGAGAACAGGATGCTGGACTAGATGGACCTTTGATCTGATCCAGCAGATCTTCTGTTCTTATGCTTCTGAACTCCTGTTTGGAAACTGGACCCCCAAGAGCCACTTTCAGTGCATGTCATTATATTGCTATTGAGATAAATTCTTGCTTTCAATTTGGAATGCATGCTGGAAATGTAAAAAGCAAAAACTTTCCGAGGGGAATGGGTATAATTTCTTTCTTTCTTTGCAGGCTTTTAGCATGAGTTTTGCCTTACCGGGTACTCTGATCTCATCATGGCCGCCATTTGCAATATGGACAGATATGGGAGCAGGATGGGTTGAAGCCCCAACTGGCTGTGGACCACAGCAGATGATTATCTTCCTTCTTTGAAAAAAGCTACCTGAATTTATACCCCTTAGCTGAAAACCCCATCAGGTCCAACAGGATGTCTGTTTGGTTCACCATCACAGTGCCTAAAGAGCAAAGGATGGTTGGGACTGAGGCATGTACACATAACCTTAAAATGCAGCTTATGGGTTGCGTAGCGAGTTCCCGCCCCCCACCAGGGAGAAATAAAGACACAGGACACCAAGCATTAAGATTAATGGGCGAATTAGGCCACAACTTTATTGATTTCAGGAATGAGAGGTATTGGCTTAGGCATTGGTCCTATCCACTAACCGGCTCCAGCCTGATTGCATGAAAACCGGCATGGGTTAACACCATAAGGGGGACTCCTGCTGAGGCACGTCAACTAGGATCTCCCCCGGGTCACCGCTCGGGGGCGTGCCTTAGGCCCACACCTCCATAGGTTTCGGACAGGGCCACGCCCCCCCCCGGAATCCTTTATTGGACTACCCTTAGCTTTTGGGGGGAGGTGATGGTGTTTCCTCCCCCCCCCCCACATCTCTTAACCCCTTCTTACCAATGCCTAACCGCCACTCGAGCAAACGCTCGGTAGCTATCTCCAAAGCTCAGTCAGATAAAACAAGATGACTCCAGCAAAGGAAGATTTCCCATACCTGTTCTTAGGCATCTGTTAAAATTGAATAGTCATAAGAGGACTGAAAGGGGTTACTTGGAGTAGCAATGGGCAGGGACAGGGTTAGGCATCCCATACCCTGCCCCTCTTCTCTGCCCAGAACTTCCCCCTTCAGAAGCAGCTTTTTCCAGGGGTCAGGGTGAAGTATCAGAGTTCCCTTACGCAAGTGCTAGTAAGGGGTTTGGTAACTGAGAGTCAGTAAATGATTAGTTGGCTTGCAGCATTTCAAGTGAGCAACTTTCGTATACAAGCAATCACCATTATTCTTCGAGGAAGGATCTGCAAAGGTTTCATTGCAAGTGTAAATTGAAATACAAATGCAAAATGTTTGAATGTTGTTTTCCAGGAGTGTTTACATGTAGAGTGAAATATTCTATGTGAAGATTGTCTCAGAAATAGCTGTGACTCATAACTCAGGGCTTGTTTACAGGAATACTAGGCAACTTCCTACCTTGCTTCCAGTCTTGGTTAAATGATAACACTTAGCATTTATATAATGCACTGCAAGTGCTCAAGGTATGGCATATATGTTATCTTGGTAATTCCTCCAACAATCCAACCCCATATTTCAGATTAGAGGGCTGAGTGGGAGAGAATAGTAGTTTTCCGAAAGTCACCTAAGAAATTTGTTACTGAGGTAAAAAATAAACGGGGTGTGGTATTTAACTAAGTTTTACTTAGAGTAGATCCATTACCGTATTTTTCCGTGTATTAGACGAGTTCTTTTGACTCAAAAATTGTGTCAAAAAACGGGTCATCCAATACATGGATAGTGGCATGGGGCGCGGAGCGGCGCAGCGAGCTTGAAACGATTCCCCCAATGCCGCAGCGAGCTTGAAACGATTTAGGGAGTGTTTCCTGCCTGCAGCTGGGGAGGGGAGAAGCTGTGCACTGCCAGCCATCTGGCTGGTGGGAGCACAACCTCCCCCAATGCCGCTGTGAGCGGGAAACACCTGCCCACAGCTGCATGGGGTGGGTGCGGGGGAGAAGCTCAACAACCTTGGTCCATCTCCCCTCATTTTCTTAAAATTGAGTCCCCCAAAATAGGGGGTGTCTTATACATGGGGGTGTCTTATAGATGGATAAATATGGCAATGAAACTCAGTCATGTTAATTAATTTCAGTGGCCTTCCCTGAGAAAAACTTAGCTGAATGCCACCCCAGAAATATCCTAGCTGGCATGTTCATACCATAATGATAACAATAGTAATAGTCATAGTAAATAGTAAAAATAATAATGAAACTAAACCACTTCTCACAACTTCTCTGCTACTGTTGCGTCTGCATTCTACTGTGTAGCAGAGCTTTTCTGAGTTAAGAGGGAAGAATTTATTTTGCCACAATTATCCATACTTTGGTATCATCCAGGCTCAATTGCTGCAGTGTGTTGTTGGTGCCTCTCTGAAAAGCCTCAGAAACTTCAGCTTGTTCAAGAACACAGCAGCTAGGTTGTTGACTGGCATTTATTGTATTGATCCTATCTCTCCAGTGCTTAAAGATGTATGTACTGACTACTAGTTTGTGCCAAAGAACAGCCCAAGGTGCTAGACCTGGGGTGAGAAGCTCAAGTCTTGGGGCTGAAATGTACCCCATAAGGCCTTGGGGCTCTTCCCAGGCCAGTTTCCTTCCCACATGGCCCCTCATCTCCCTAGACCACGCTTTTCTTTGACCCTGCTGCATGCCCCACTCAAGTGCTTTTGCTTGACAGGAATGTCTCCTTGAAAGGTGATAAAAACTTCTTGCTCACCTGGATTGAGGATGAAGCTGGTGTGTGTTGAAACCTCTGGCTATTGTGTGGCAGGAATGTAGTCTATACTGTACATACAAAAGTAGGAGTCACATACATTGTCCCGTCCACTTTTTTTCCTTTGGCTCTGTGTACCACTGGCATACTGCTCCTAAAAGGTTGCCCATGATGCTGAGAAAGGTTCCCTTCAAAGGTGGTAGGTGAGCATCAGTGAGAGAGCCTTTTTGGTGATGGTGTCCCATTTGTGGAATTTACTCTTTGGAAAACTATGCCATTGCCATGATCTTAGAGGCATCAAGCTGTCCTTTGAAACCTCTTCTCATTGCTGCTGGAAACACCATTTGGACCTGAGTCAGAAGCCACAGACTAAGAAAGGGAGATGGGACTAAGGAGCCAACAGCAATTGGAACTAAGAAGCAAACTGAGTTTGATGCTAAAAAGCAAGTGAGGTTTAGAGCTAAGGGAGAAGGTAGGAGCCAGAGCAGTGAGACAAAGAGAAACCAGAACCAAAGGGCAAAGTATCAGACATCAGAGTGATGGGCAAAGTACCAGATGTCAGAGCCAAGGTCAAATAAGGAGTAAAGACCAGGAACAAAGGGCAAGCTAGAGTAGGGATGCAGGAGAATTCTGACTGAAACATGAGCCACACAATGAGTCCGAACTGTCCAGGGTTGTAAAGACTGCGGAGAGAATAATTGGGTGCACTCTTCCCACCTTGGATCAAATCTATGCTTCCAGGTGCTATAAGAAAGCTGCAGAGATAGCACAGGATAGTGCACACCCCGGAAATGATCTCTTTCAGCTTCTGCCTTCTGGAAGAAGGTACAGGGTTATAAAGACTAGGACTAGCCGCCTGAGAAGCAGTTTCTATCCAAATGCGATTTTGGTTTTAAACGCAGTGTAAGGAGTCTCTATGGGAGTATATTGTATTTTAAAAATGGGGTATCAGAGTTTTTAGGGGGCTAACCACATTGGGATAGCTGGGATAGCAGGCTTGCTGGTTTTGAATGTCTTATGTAGATTTTTATTTTTTTTCAATTTCGCTGTTCTGTATGGGACAATGACAATAAAGATTATCGTATCATATCGAACAAAAATCAATCCAGGGAGTTCAGTCTGTAAACAATATACAATTGATGACATTTCTCTCCCCCCCCCCATTTACATTGTGTTTCCTTTGCATTGAAATGAATGGTGTGGAATAACGTAATTAATTACATAATTACGTAACATTATGCCACAGCAGACAGCAAGACAAATCATGTAGTTTTTGACAGAAGCTGAACTGCAGCGGAACAGACACAGCAGCTAGGTTGTTGTATTGATCATATCTCTCCGGTGCTTAAAGATGTACATATGGACTGCTAGTGCTTGTCAGATAACATGGGTTGGAACAGAAATCAGTGCCTTCTTATACCTGTAAACTGGAGTTAGGATCAAAAAGCTGACTGAATGACTAAGAGGACAGTCCAAACTTAAGATCCATTGGGATGAGCGAGATCTTCAGCTCAGCTTGCCTAGCTTCCTAGACTTCAGATTGCTCTGTAAAGCTTGAAGAAACATATTGTCACAGTTCTGCTTGATGTTTCACATGTAAGTCCCTTTCCCCAGAACTAAATCTATGTAGAGTGGAACCGTTGTGGTAATGGGAATAGTTCAAGTGGCCATTTTAGCTCAATCTATGTGCCCTTGACAATCACTTTGCTTTTCTTTGCTACATAAAACATGTAAGGCTTTCCTGGAAGACACCCAGTGCTACAGGTGGGAACAGCATGTTTATTTTTCAGCTGGCCATGTTAAATGCTGAAAACTGAGCTTTGGAAAGGCAGCTGTGTGTGTTCAATGTTTATTGGATTCTTGGAACAATCAGTGCTTGGGACTGCACTCTTTGCTGCCTTCTATTTATTATACCTTTACATCCTGGAAGCAGGTAAATAAACAGAGGCTAACAACAGCCTCGTATGAAGTTCTTACTGTTCTCTTCTGCCAAAACCTCCAAATGAACTGAGAGAGATATTTCAAAAACTGATCCATCAAGTTCAGCAAAGAAAAAGGGCTTGAGAGTGGAATAGATGGATTTGTGGGTGTTTTCGGTAAATGGTACCTTTTCATAGCAGATTGTTACAAAAACATGTCTGTTCTAAGGAAACCCTAAAAACAAAGGCAAAAAAAAACGATATTTGAACTCTCCGGCAGTTTCCTCTGAAAAGGCAACGGACAGAGAAAAGCTTTCCTCATCCTTCTAATAATTACAGAAAGGGCTGTGTGTGTGTGTGTGTGTGTGTGTGTGTGTGTGTGTGTTTGTTTGTGTTTTGGGATATAGATATTCCAATGTTGTGTTGTAGAATCAATTTACATCAGGACAAATAGATTCTACCTGTTTGCCTAGAAGGCAGGTTTAGGCCCTGCACAAAAAAACTGTGTGAGCCCCTTATTCCGCGTCCCTTTTGATTTTAAAGAACAACTTATTTTTCCACAAAGAAAACAAAAGAGTTGACAAAAATGAATCCGCTCAACGAGGCCAACAGCCCTTGGAAAGGTTTCATTCTGTTCAGCAGCTTAGTACTGAGCCAGGCTCTGTTTTTCGCCTTCAGCAGAATCCCCTTGGACGAAAGCCGCAACAGGATTCTGGAGACAGCCCCTTTGAGCAAATAGCTGCCTTGCATTCCTTTGTTGCCTCTTTTGCTGCAGCTAATTAAAAGAGAAAAGCCCTTTAATATTTAAGCACCATTAACTTGGCTGAATTATTAAATGTCAATTTGCATTATGTGCATAAAAGGATCAATAAACATAAAGGGGAATAAAACAATGAAGATGGCCAGGGTTAGGGAGGTGTCAGCTCCTCTTATTGATGGGAGAAGGAATCTTTCTTTCCCTGCTTTCCTGGCTATGGTTATTTAAATTTTGGCGAGAGTGAAGGAATGGGATACTGCATGGACCTTCAACATTCCAGAGGTTTTTAAGGATCTTTAAAGGGATGATGTGAAGATGAACATTATTTGGCAGAATACGCAGAGGTGCAGAGCACAAGCTATCTTCAGCCACTCCTGATATTCTACATCTCTCTCCCTCCTCCGTTTTCCTGTGTTATATTTCGAACACAGCTTGGCTGATGAAACTCGGCTGGGATATTTGACTTTGCCAGTTTCCCAAGCCGCCAGACACTGCTGGCTCTTTAGGTTTAACTGTACTGCAGAGGAAAGCAGCAGAAATCCAGAGACAATCAGTGTTTGTTTGCTTGTTTGTTTGATAATCTGAAAATCCACAGGCACATTTCCCCATTTTGTGAGCATGAACTGAGCTCTGGATTGAACAGTCCTTAAGCGCTAATAAAAGAGGGCCATTAGAATATGATAGCAGCCGTCACTCAAGTTCCAGAAGTTTAGAATTTGGATTATTTTCAATGGTACATAGAGATGTTTCCATGTTTATGTCTGTATCTGAGTGTTAGAGATATGATCAATGGAACTCTTTCCCTCAAAAAAGTAGGGCTTAAAAATTATCTTAACTTTGGCTGGATTGTGTCCATTGTTTTTAATTACTCCCCAAACAGCTTAAGCAACAAAAGGCAGCATTCACAATGGACAACTGTATTTGAGTAGGAAATACGAGTATAAAAATGCATTATATTAGGGAAATTGTTTTCAAAAAATGCATATATTCTGCAAAATTGTGTACACAAATGTGTATACAGTGGTACCTCGGGTTAAGTACTTAATTCATTCCAGAGGTCCTTTCTTAACCTGAAGCTGTTCTTAACCTGAAGCACCACTTTAGCTAATGGGGCCTCCTGCTGCTGCCGCACCATCAGAGCACGATTTCTGTTCTCATCCTGAAGCAAAGTACTTAACCAGAGGTACTATTTCTGGGTGAGTGGAGTATGTAACCTGAAGTGTATGTAACCTGAAGCGTATGTAACCCGAGGTACCACTGTATGAAGAGAAATGCTCACAAAAATGCATACAATTTTACATGCAGACTTTTTTTTTATAAAAAATGCATACACATGTTGAAATGTGGCAAATTGAAGTTAAGATTTGAAAAATGAAGAAGCCAAAACTAGCAGATTTGTCTAACCCTGGCATTCATATCTACCCCTTTGACTACACCTAGATCCCTTTTTCATCAGATACTTGAGAAATCAAATGATGCCCACAAGTCTGAATGCTCAAAGGTTTTGGCACAAACACCAGTATCCATGTCTTTTCAGGCAAAGGAATACTGCTTTGCAATGAGCTGTATTTCTAGCTACAGCAGACTGAGAATTGTTCCACAATCTATTTATTTGCAACCAAATATGTCTCCAGTCCACTTGCCCCTCCGCGCGCGCACACGCACACACACACACACACACACTCTTCATCCTTGAATCTGCTTAATCCCGTGCGTTCAAAAAGAATGCTGATCTGTGTGGTACCTTATCACCCTGGGATGTTCTGTCCCTCTGAGAGTAGTGCATTCTAGGGATTCTATGACAGACTGTATTAGGAGCTTAAGTGCAAGGCATTGAAACATGAACTGTTTGGTGACTGCAGTCCATCAGCTGCTTAGCTGCTTCTTATGTAAACAAGGCTGTTACAGAGAGGAGACCGCTTGGAATTCTGGAACTTCTTTTTGAAATTCGGGAGCTATCTGGACCCCTAAAAGTCACAAGCTATGTTAGAACAGAAGTTTATTTCGGCCTTGACACTCCTGCGGAAATCTGACAGTGGAAAGACGAGATCATTTGCAAGCGGTTCCGTCTATGTGCTCTAAAAGTTAATATGAGACAATCTAATTCATTTTATGCAGGCAGTTAAGTAATTGCTAATTTAGGCTTTGAATGTTACAGAGCCCCTTCTCTGTATTATTTAACGTACTTTACAGTTTGCTAAGGTAGCCCCACTGTGTTTCGCAGCCCCCTTCCTCATGCTATTGGGTTGGGTCTAAGTCTTCTGCCATAAAGCCCATAGGAACAAGTTCCGCTTCATTCCATTGCAAACATAAAATATATATTAACATTGTTTCTTTGTCACATGTGGTAAGGAAATCATGAAAGCCCACTTTGAATACATGAATTCACGGAAGAATTGTTCCTTCCATCCTTCTCCCACTGCACTGAAGATAAGCTTGGCTTTCTGCCAAAGCATTTTATAGTACAAGAGCAGTGAAATATTTCTGTTCATTGAGATTTTCTCACTGAGACTTAATGTGCCAAGTATTTTAGGTAATACCCATCCTCACACAGTGGAAATTATAGGTTCTTTACTCACTTTTCTCTCTTTGACCTCTCAGTACAGTCTATGAATGAATATATTTTCATGTGCCCCTTTGCCCAGTCCTCTGACTGCCTGTCTTCTTTTTTAAAATACCATTGTGCTTTAATATTTTTAAATGTTTTTTTAATTACCCGTCTAATTCAGATATAATGGCTAATTAGTCGCCCACAAGGCACACCCTGCACCCATCCTTATACCATATTAGGGGCTGCTTCTCCCTTAGCAGACATCCCTCCTAGCAGGCAGATGAGAGACACAATCACAGCCTACTGCAATGGGGCACCAACCGATGGGGAAAACCAGTACTTTGCATTGCTTGGGGCTTTCTAGCGCCACCTCCACATTCACTTGAGAAGCAGTGCTGCCTGGAGCAAAAGCTGCTTTTAGGTTTAATGCTCCAATTGAGGACCTGTTGAGAAAGGGGAGGTCACCTAAGATGTCATTACAGATGGCTCAGGGTGATCATCCATTTTCCCACTGGGAGGGACACCTGCAGATTAGGTGGGCAGCAGCTAGTTTGCCATTGGAGCAACTTGCTCAGAGAATGGGGTTAGCTAGTTCTGAAGGCAGCAGAATATTGGATTCCGTTTCTCATCAGCTACCTACGGGTGTTCCCCACATCGGGGAAATGGAAGACAGCCCCAGGGAGCTCTGTGTAGTTTTCAGCCTGTGGGTTCTGCATTGCTTAAGTTGATTTGCTGGTGGTAGGTGATTGGGATTTCTTGGAGACAGGTGTTGGACCAGGCCTGTGCAGGGGTGGGGCAGCCAAGTGCATTTGCCCTGAGTCTCGGAGGGCTAAGCCAGTGGTGGGGGCTGCCAGGGACCTGTTGGACTTAAACTGTCATGCCAGGAATGCCCCCTGCCTCCTAGCAGACCAGGGACTTCATGGGCAAAATCGTCATGGATGAAACACCCATGCCCATCCATTTGCACTGCAAGGCTTTGAAAGTGAAATCAGGACCTGTGTTCCTATGTACCAACAAGACTGCCACCCCGGGCCTCAGACAAGCTCTGCATGGGGCCTGTGCTGAACAACAACAACAACAACAACAACAACAACAACAACAACAACAACAACAACAACAACAACTTATTATTTATACCCCGCCCAGCCACACTCTGGGTGGCTTCCAACAAAACACTAAAATACAATAACCTATGAAACATTAAAAACTTCCCTAAACAGGGCTGCCTTTAGATGTCTTCCAAAAGTTCGGTAGTTATTTTTCTCTTTGAGATCTGGTGGGAGGGCATTCCACACGGCGGGTGCCACTACCGAGAAGGCCCTCTACCTGGTTCCCTGTAACTTGGCTTCTCACAGCGAGGGAACCTCCAGAAGACCCTCGGTGCTGGAACTATACATTTTTGTCCTCCAACTTCACTAGTTTTGGAAATGGCAGCTGAAAGCGGAGGGAGCAGACAGAGAGCTGGGGTGATTTAAACCCTCAGTGCCCTGACTGGGATACAATTTCCCCCTTCTTGGTCATTGGATTGATCATTTGATAACCCTTCTTCTCAACTTACCTGCATGCATCAGCTGAAGAGGAGAGCTGTGAAATGTCCTCTGTGCATTTGTGTGCCTTGCATGCCAGAGTGGGGGGGGGGGTTACGCCCTCATTGCTGGCATGTGGCCTTCAGAGGGTTGGCCAAGGGTGAATGGGGGCCACAGGCCAAAAGAGGATAGCTGTTCCTGCTTTAAGGAAGGTGTGAAAGTGTGTGCAGCAGAAGCAGATTCCGTATGTACTCTGCTTTCTCTTAGCCCGGTGCTATGCATGTTTACTCAGAAGTCAAGGGACTTACTCCCAAGTAAATATAGATAGGATTTCAACCTTAATACCTGCAGCTGGCAAATGTTGGACGATACAACAGAGTAGCTAGCTTTTAATTTTGATGCTGAAGCTTTTGTTTATCTTTAGCAAAGTCCTGAATGTTTTCTGTCCTGCCTGCCAGGGACTGCCGTATGGCACTCCTCGCTCTGCCTTTTGTGTCTCTTTTCCAGCACAGAAGCCACAGCTGTTGCCCAATGACTTTTGATTTGGGGGGGGGGGGAAAGGCCTCGTCGGCCCTCATTGATCAGGGTACACATATGTACCTTTGCAACTAATCCAGCTGACAGATGATTAGCAAACTGACATTTCCTTTTCCCTTTTGAAAGGATAAAGCCAGAGTGTCTGGGCTCCTCTTTCATGTCCTCTGTGGAATAGTCCAGCAATAAGACAGCAGCTGAGTTTCAAAGCGCTCCTGTTTCTGGATCCATAGACACAAACATCTTTGTAGAAGGGGAGGAGGAGTCACTGTTTGCTGCGCCAAAGGAAGTAAAAAAGAAAAAGGGGAAATAAAACAAATGGTGCCAACATTGACCTTGGGAATTATCTGATCTCAGACAGGCATGAGACGAGACGGAGTGACAAAGCACATGGGACAGAGGCAGTAAAAATGTTTGCTTATAAAAAGGTTATTAGCAACCGGTGAACTTTTCCAATGAGTAGCCAGTTTGAGCGGCTAGCATTGGATTTACAATGTGTGTGCTGTCCAGAAATCCAAGGAAAAGAACAGCTAGAAGTCTCTATGCAGCTGTCAGAAATCCTAATATCTTTTCCGTATTTGTGAGATTCTCTCCCTCTCCCACCCCATCTCTTATCCCGCTGCAATCCTCTTAATATATGGACACTTGATAACTGCATAATGCATTTATCTTTGCAACATCTGTATCAGAGACTCACATAAGGATGAGCTAGTGCTGGGAGGGTAAGGGATATGGCTTGGATTTTTAATTTAGCCAGATTAATATCTCTTTACAACATTCGTAGATCGAGCTACATGCATATATATAAGCTAGCCATGAAATATAGGGAAAGGACAGGAATGAAAATTTCATAAACAGAGTGTCATTTCATTCCTGATTTTACAGATGAGAGACTGTAGCAGAGAGAACTAACATTTGCTGCATGACACACTCACCCTTGTGTTGTGTTGGCACTGTTTGACCACTATTAATGTAATGCCCTCCATTTAAAAGGAGTACGTATTGAGAAAGGATTGTTGTTGTATTACATATGCATTGTTTTTGCAATATTTAGCATAGTTATCTCCAGTGAGCTTCAGCCTTGTGGCCCACCCCTTTGTAGAAACTGCTGCTTGGAATATTGGACTGATTCTTTTTAGAGGAACCTCATGAAAGGCTTTTGAAAAGGATTTTGAAAATTCTCAGAGATTTAATGCAGCTTCAACTTTCTTGGGAGTGTGTGCCAGGCGGGGTTGCCAAATACAGCTGTACCTCTGCTTAAGTATCCCTCTGGATACGTAAACTTTGGGATGTGAACGCAGCAACCCCGGAAGTATTTTTCTGGCTTTCGCCATGCAGGAATGCGCAGAAGCGTTAAACCGTGCCATGCGCATTCGCAGAAGCGGCCCTCTGGTTACGAATTCCTCAGGATGCGGCTGGACCTCCAGAACGGATCCTGTTCGCGACCGGAGGTACCTCTGTATTCTGACTCAAGAAGCCTTTCTTGTCAGGACATTGAAATGCCCTGCATGTGTAAGGCATGCATGGAAAAGCAAAGGCAATGTGGTAAAATACATTTGAAATAGATACTGCATATGTCTAAGGTACATATAGTCCTCATTCACACGTAGCAGAAAGTTGCTAGATACATACGCACACACATCAGCCATCCCTCACCTGCTACATTCTTTGTTCTAAAACAACTGGAGATTATGAGGAAGGTGGCAGTCATTTTAATAAAGTGATTGTAGAGAATAACTTAAGTAAGGTGCTGATATGGTCCAAGCAGGATTGGGCCTGAAATAGGCAAGTTTCAGTGTTTGGGTCCAGCTGTTATTCTGTGAGGCCAGAGACAGGGAGTGTAATCCAAGGGAGCCAAGGGTCAAATTCATTGAGCGTCAACTGCCTGGCCAAAAGGGCCAGAAGCTGGTAACACAGTCTTAAGTCAGGCAGAAAGCCAGTGCTCAAAAGCAGCAGCTTAAGACCATAAGAGCCAGAGGCAAATAGAACAATTCAGGGCAGGCAGGAGGCCAAATTCCAAAGACTGCAATCCATTATGGCAGGTTGCTCAGAATCAAGGAGCAAACATGGAGGCTGCGGCTTCTTAGGGCCTGGTGCAGTGGGAGACCATGCGGTCTCAAATTTCAGCAGCACCCTGAGCAATGCCAAAACTGGGCGCCTCTTACTCTCCATGCCCAGTGCAACCGAACGAGTCGTGCTCCCCTAAATCCACCTCTGCCTGGTGGAAAGTGATGTATTTGTCATATCAACTGACTCAGGGCTCAGATGGGTTGTGGGACTTGGCGCTGCAGCCTATGTGGTCGCAAGGCTTAAGTCAGAAAAACAACTCTGGGATCACAGGAGGATAAACCACCGGAGCTTGGCTTCTGACAGCCCCAGTTTGATACTGGCACAAGTAAAGTGACTGCCTCCAATTCTAAACAATTGGCACATGACTACTGGGAATTGCAACATGAGTAGGGGGTTGTGGGACCCCCACCCCAGTGCCCCTGCCTCTTCCTCTGTCTCTGTGTTGTAGAGGATGTTGGGGACATGGCCCCACGTTCCCTACATATGGTAATTTGGCTTCAGCATTGCTCTTCTTCATAATGTCTGCCTCAGCCTCCCTCTCTCAGCCTCCCTCAACTAAAAATGTATTGAGTTGACTGAACTGAGATTCTAGAAGCACCAAATGCCAGGACTCATTCTGAAAATTGTGCATAATGATGATAAACAGTATGGCCTGTCAGTATCAAAATATCAGCAGTCTTGGTCATTTACATGCTGCCTGTTGCCTCCTCCCTCTTCCCCTATTTGTGTTGTGGTGTTAACTGTATTGATGGGCACAGAATGGTCTTTCTTCAGCCATTAATACATTATTGATCCCCACCCCTCATGATGGAGTTAATGGACACTGATCGTGTATTATTATTTCCATAATCAGCCTGAAGCCGGAGTGAATTTCCCATTGCAAATGCTCCATCAATATTGTGCTTGGCTTTCCAAGGCTGAAGGGGAAGAAACCTGATTATTTGTTTTTGTTTAAAATTTCGGTGGTGCCTGCAGCCTTCATCCTTGATAGGGTAATGAATGTCACCAGTGGAATAATGAAAGAAGATCTCCTTAGAGATGCAGCCACCAACCTTTCCTAGAAAGAAATTAACTATGTCATCTTTAGGCAGTCAGAAAAAGTCACTATGCAAAACTGCTCCCTTTGTAACTGAGATGCATCTTCACTCTATTAGCCCATTATACTTTGGTGTCTGAGGTTAGTGTGTTACCTCATGTAAGATGGAGAAAGAAAATTTCCAGGATGCATAGCACACTTATGTCGAAGCAAGTTCTATTGAAAACAGTGAATGTATATAGCCTGACTAGAGACATATGGGCAGTATGTGACAGGTCAAGAAAATTTAGAGTGGAGACAGACTTTTATAAGTATCCCCACAAAGCCATCATTCCCCATGATATGCACACTTGTCTATCATCTTTGGCCAACAGGTATTGGAAGGTTCTGTAGTGCTTTGCAAACATATATACCATTTGACTATAGACAGTAATGGGACTAATAGGACTGCAGGAAATGTTTGCCCTTTTGAAAATTCTGATCATGATTTCTGTCTCCGCCCTAAAGTGGTCCCAGCCAGTCACAACAGCGTGATACCACATGACCAATCAGATATGGCTAAATTGCTAAACTGGAGGGACTTCTTATTGCTGACTAAAATGTTTGCAACCTCATTCTTTTTTATCTTTTGTGATCTTTGGATGAAGGGTGGTGGTATAATAATAATAATAATAATAATAATAATAATAATAATAATAATAATAATAATAATGTGAGTTTGTACACCACAGGCAAAGGTGGCTCTTCCATTTTTCATCTCTTTTAAAAACTGTTGTTTGTAGCCTATAAAAGCATGAAGCTGCTTTACCCATAGGGATGGGTGAATCTGTCAATTTCAGTTTCTCTGTTTCTCTGTTTCTCATTTTACTAATCTTTAGTTCTCCACATTTCCACATCAGTCTGCAGAATTCTTTTTTAAAGTCCCCATGAAAATTCATAAGTGCTTTTGTGTAAATTTCTTCTAATAAACACAGTTTTTGTCCAATATACACATACACATTTACCCTGTTATAATGCCTTCTTATTTGCTAATTTCTCTGATACATGCATTTCTACGCACACTTTACCTCAGTATTTACATTTTTGTAGACATTAGTTGTGTGGAGAAATGCACTGCAAAATTTGGAGAAGTCTGAATTTTGAAGGATGAATGTGTTTTGATTCCTGTATTGTTTTGGAAAGTATAAATTAGGAAAGCTCACATTTAAAATGCAAACCGAATTAACTTACTATTTAGGCTGAAACAAGACATTCATCGATCTAGCCCAGTTCTGTCTACCCTCAATGGCATCAGCTCACTGGGGTATTAGGCAAAGGTCCTTGGAAGAGATCTCTGTGAACTGAGGTCCTTCTTAACTGAAGATGCCAAGAGATTGAACTTGAGACCTTGTGTGCGCAAAGCATGCACTCTGCGCCTCAGCTATAGCTATCCCTTGAGTGACGACCCCTCCTGAAACAGCTGTTCTGTGTCCTAGACTAAAGAACCATACTTCCCCTTGAAAACTCTTGTAGTCCTTGCAGCAAACAAAATAAAACATTTCTGCGTCACGTTGTACAAAACGTAAGTTGCTAATGGTACCATTTACACAAAGCACTAAGCAACCATTTCAAACTAATGCTGGAGATCAGGGACCTGCTGTTTTGAGTTTCTTACAAATTTCCCCGGAGGCGTAGTTTGCCCACTAAAATGGAAAGTCCTTCTGCCAGTTGCTTTGCATTTTTCCCCAGGTGTTTTAGTCTATGGGAGATTACAGCATAACACAAAAAAAAGAGATAGCATATGAAAAGATGAAGCTATTGTACACTGAAACAACTGAGCCATTGGGACAAGTATTTTCCAGTGTAGCTTGGCAGTGGCTCTACCAAATATCATGCAGAGGTCCTCCCCAACCTTGTTTTTGGGAATCCTTTTGTTTAGAAAGCCAGCAAACAAACCTGTGGCCTTCTAGATACAAAATGTCTGATCTACCACAGCTACAGCTGTTTCAGTGTGTTACCAAGTTTCTGTTTATCTTCTTGACATAATGATGTGCTCCTCCCAAAATGATAAATGGGCCTTGCCACATTTCCTTCTCATCTATGGTAATTCCTTATTCTCCTAATCCAGGGCTAATCTCTTTCAGCCCAAGGCCTGCATTTACCCTTGTCAGATCATCCAGGGCTGCATGTGAGCAATGGATGTGGCCACCCCATGAAACATCTGAAAGGATGCTAGAGATGAGTGTCAACACTCTTGCTCTCTCTCACACACAGAGCTGATCCATGCCGCTTAGCTGAGGCAGGAGGTTACCTCCTTTCCTTACTCATCAAATGATCAATCTGATGACAAGCATTTGCATTCCTTAGAGGGCACTGGGCTAGACACAGAGGTATAAACCTCTGTGCTCACCCCAATGCTGAATCTACTTTACAGTGGTACCTTGGGTTAAGTACTTAATTCGTTCTGGAGGTCCGTTCTTAACCTGAAACTGTTCTTAACCTGAAGCACCACTTTAGCTAATGGGGCCTGCTGCTGCCGCCGTGCCGCCAGAGCACGATTTCTGTTCTCATCCCGAAGCAAAGTTCTTAACCCGCGGTACTATTTCTGGGTTAGCAGAGTCTGTAACCTGAAGTGTATGTAACCTGAAGTGTATGTAACCCGAGGTACCACTGTATTCATTTTTGTTTTTGCCTCAAAATGGTGGCGTCTTCAAGGGGCATAATTTTTTTGAGGGGTGGGGGTTCAGATTAGGCCATAGGCGGGGCATTCAAAACCATGTTAACCATAGTTACAAGCCTATCTGCATTGATTTTTTTTTTTTCCCCACTTCTTTCAATTTTTGGAAAATGGCAAACTCGATACAGAGCCTACTTATTTATGTTCCTTGGGAGACAGTAGAGGCCTTTTATGGCACATTATGGAATGTGGCTCAGGAATCTTTTTGATGGCAGAGACATCCCCCCATGAGTTACTTTCATATTACCAACCCAATAACAAGCACATGCATATGGAATGCTGGGGAACCGCTACCAGGTTATGATTTATTACTACTTTGCCGTGAGATTACAAGACACCTGAAAGCAGCCTAAAATAGCAACTCGGGTTGGGAGGAAACAGAGTGGATTTATTATTATATGCCAAAATCCCCAGGCTTTAGGATTTACTCCTTTCCTGGCGCCAGGTGCAAAGCTTGTGCACTGGCTGCCTCTTGCTTCGGATCAGAGCTGTAGGAGAACCGGCAGACGAAATCTTGAGGGCCTGAGCAGATGGTTCCAGTACAGCCTGTGCGGCAAGTTCACTCTCTTCTTTGCAATGCTCACCGGGCTTGTCTGCTCCACAGGGTCCTGCCACTCAGACTTGTATGGCATGGCTTTCTGAGTCTTTGTTATTTGGCTATTCTTTCAAAAGCTGCCAAATTATAAAGTGAATCCTGCGTTTGCACAGCAACAGGCTTAGCCTTGAAATAAGGCTGTCCTACTAAGCTTTGTCATTTCTTCGAGACTGCTGGCAGCTGCCTTGCTTGTCTGTTCCCTTCATAGATTGTACTACTACTACCTTCTTTTAAAACGTGGGCATTTGCAAGAAACTTACAGAGAACTCTTGCAGAAGAATGAGCACTTGTACAAAACAGCCCCCTTTGCTCCTCCGTTCCATTAACAGGATGAAGAATAGACTTCCCTGGAGTTTGCCAGCTGGAATGGATAAGGGCAGTAGGATGAAAGGGAAGAGAAGAACCTTCATTTAGACTGGGCTCACCTGGCCTAGACAGTGGGGTGGTGGAGCAGGAACAGGGGGAGTGCAGCTCGGGAGAGAGAAATTGTGTATAGATGCTTACATGCTAATGCAAGAAGCCTCCGAGCCAAGACAGGCCAGCAGGGGTGCTGCTTATTAAATGAGAGAGTAATATAGTAGGCATAATGGAATGGAGAGGATCATTCTTGATACATACTCTAGGAAGGGCAGGGAACAGCATATACACAATTTAAGAAGGATACTGACAAGACAGTTTAACTGGGCACCACAATTTAATATGGATACAGTGGTACCTCAGGTTACATATGCTTCAGGTTACAGACTCTGCTAACCCAGAAATTTTACCTCTGGTTAAGAACTTTGCTATAGGATGAGAACAGAAATTGTGCTCCGGCGGCGTGGCAGCAGCAGGAGGCCCCATTAGCTAAAGTGGTGCTTCAGGTTAAGAACAGTTTCAGGTTAAGAACAGACCTCCGGAACGAATTAAGTTCATAACCCGAGGTGCCACTGTATTGACAAGCTAGAATGTGTGCAGAGGAGGGCAACCAAGATGACGAAGGGTCTGGAAACCCAAACTTATGAGGAACGGCTGAGGAATTGGGTATGTTTAGTCTGGAAAAGAGGAGACGGAGAGGAGATATGATAGCCATCTTGAAATATCTCAAGGGCTGTCACATGGAAGCTTGTTTTCTACTGCTCCAGAGGCTAGGACTCAAACTAATGGCTTCAAGTTACAAGAAAGGAGATTCCAACTAATCATCAGGAAGAACTTTCTGGTTTGACAGACTCCCTCGGGAGGTTGTGGACTCTGCTTCATTGGAGGTTTTTAAGCAGAGACTGGGTGACCAAATGTCATGGATGCTTTAGTTGAGATTGCAAGGCATTAGACTGGATGATCCTCTGGTTCCCTTCCAGCTCCACAATTCTGTGATTCTATACTCTCTATCTATTGATAGCTAGTAGCCGCAATGGCTGTGCTCTGCTTCCACAGTTGAAGGCAGCAATGTTTCTGAACACCAGTTGCTTGAGGAGAGTGCTCTTGTGCTCGAATCCTGGTTTGCTGGTTTCCCACCGGCATCTGGCCAGCCACTGTGAGAACAGGATGCTGGACTAGATGGGCCTTTGGCCTGATCCAGCAGGCTCTTCTTAAGTTCTTAGCAAAGACAATATGCTGTGCAAGAAGCTAGAAATTGCAACAGGTGGTGCTAATGGGGCCCAAGAGTACTATGGCTGTTCTGCTGTCCCCTTGACCAAATTGCCCAGAGTGAGAACAGACCACAGTGAACCTCAGGTATATGAGCTCTCCCACACCTGTCTCTGGAGTGGCCGTGAGGCATACTTAGGAATCTTTTGCTTCCATTTTCCATTAGCTATAGCTTTTTGTGTTGTGCAAATTGACAAACTGTGGTTGCTGTTTTGTTGTTGTTGTTTAGTCGTGTCCAGCTCTTCGTGACCCCATGGACCAGAGCACGCCAGGCACTCCTGTCCTCCACTGCCTCCCGCAGTTTGGTCAAACTCATGCTGGTAGCTTCAAGAACACTTCCTCTGTCGTCCCCTTCTCCTTGTGCCCTCAATCTTGGTTTCTGTTTACTATGCTTCTAAAACTGGCTTGTTTTAACAGACCATTGTTAACATTAACCACAGTTTAAGGTTCAGCTGAAACACTAAACAATGGTTAATGGAAAAAAAGAAGTGAAAGCTCCCAAACTTCTTGTGTCTTTACTCCCTTGTAGGGAGTGCCCATGTATCAGGCTTGTTGTCATGCGCTAGCATGACATATGAACACAACCAGACTGCTGATCTTCTTACTTAGCACAAAGCAACCATGACAGTCAAGCATGGGGCTGTGTTAGATTACTTCCTTTGCTGATTTTTTTCTGATTAAGTTTTAGCAGGAACATTTGTTCCTCCTGAAAGCACAACAACTTGAATATTGCAAAAGGAACATCTGTTAGTGCCTACATCTGACTACCAGATGTTATGAGCATAGTCGTTGAATTTCACTCTAGTGCTATTCCACAGGAATATCTCACAGTGTGAACAAGCTCTGTATCTCAGAAGTGATTCTCTGACAGTTTACATGTTATTGCACCTGTGTTAGCAGAAGTTGGATACCTCCTTGAGTATCTCATTTCTACCTATGCTTCTGGATAATGTGGAGCAATAAGATATTGTTATGGATTTGTGGGTGCCTTGACTCCACTAAATTCTTGGGTTTAGTGGGTGTTGGAGTTTAAGCAACTAGGTTGCAGTATTAAGATGGGCTGCCAAATGCTGAATTTAGCAGGGTCAAAATGCAGGCCAAACCAGTTTTCCCATGCTCAGGAAATTGCCTGGGAGAAGAGCCATCATGGAGAACAAAAGGAAGGTAATTCAACAGACCGTGTATTTGTTTTTGTCCCAGATTAGGTCTCAAACATTTTATGTTTTTATTTTTCTTTATTGTTTCATTTTTTATTATCTCATTTTGCTTTTTTCTGTATTCCGTTAATATTATTATCTACATTTTCAAGCATCCCTTTTTATGTTGTTTAATGTTCTTTGCTTTTCTGTTAATCAATTTCAGGTTTCTTATGTTTATATTTTCACTTAATTCTTTAATACTTTCAATTATTACTGTTGTTACTTGTTCATTAATTTGTTCTATGTTTATAGGAAGTTGTTCGTGAATTTGTAGTACTTCTAATTTACTTTCTATGGTTGCTTTAGCATCATTGTGATTCCTAACCAATCATAAACACATTATTCAATGCTACAGTACTAAACTCGTTTGAGGCAGGAAGTGATTGCAGGCTGCTTAGATCAAAAGTGGTCAGGGATAAAAAGCTACAGAGGCAGCAGCCACGCAGAAAGAAAAATTTGCGGAAAGCACATAACAAATTAGAACAAATAAGCAATATTTTTGTATAGTTATAATAAAATATAAAAATGGACCACAGTGAGGGAATTAGTACATTGTATGTTTTGAATAATGGACAATACTAGACACTCACATCCCTGCTCTACATTTAAAGCACCCTTGTACCACTTTAACAGTCATGGCTTTCTCTAAAGAATCCTGGGACTTGTAGGTCACCACTTCATAGAGAGCTATAATTCCCAGCATCCTTAGTTCCCCTACAGTTCCCCCCAAAGAATCCTGGGAAATGTAATCTGTTAAGCATCTCCTAAAAACTCTCAGCTTCCTTAACCACTGTTTCCAAGATTCTTTGGTGGAGGAAAACAATAACTCTTAAAATGGAATAACAGTTCTTTAAAGAAACACAGAGGTGCCAGCACCCTCCAGATGTTTTGGTCTATATTTACTGTCCTCTCTGACCATTGGCTATGCTGGCTGTTGGGGAAGGCTGTGTTAAACAAAGTAAAAATGTTGGAAGCAAAAGTATGAGTTACAAATATGTGGAGATACAGCTTTTAAGCAAACATAAAGCCTTTCAAGGTTCCAAACATTCTAGTACGTCCCAGCTTTTTGCTTCTGCCAAGCCAGCATAGGAGATGCCTGGCCGTCACATGCACTTGACCTCCACAGTGAGGTTTCTAACAAGCCCTTCCTTTGATGTATATATACATTAAAATGAAAGGAAACTGAAGCGAATAAAATACCTTTATGCCTAAAGCAATGTACTGTACAATACTATTATTGCCGTAATATGTGAGGTTTATGAGACTTCTGCTACTGAAAGGATGGTCATGTTCATAAAAAGCAGCATTGGGGAAAGAAGTGCTTTTTTGGCAATGATCAAACCAACATTTTAACTATTATAAGTTAGAATTAAAACATTCAGTTCAACATAACAGCCGGACTAAACGCAATAACGGGCCATCAGAATGCAGGCACTTTCCTGATTAAAGTAAAGCAGAGAGGGAAATCCAGGATTAATGGCATAGAAAGGAGCTTGGGTGGTACCAAAAAAGCAACAGCAACAAACCAACCTCACAACTATTTAGTGTTCACTTATTACTGAGCCACATCCTGGGTGACATAGCCCAGTGGAAATGGTCATCTTGTAGCCCAGATACCAACCACTTCTCCTTAAATCTCTCAGTGCAGCAGGGGAAAAGACAACTGCAGCTCTTCTCCGCTGTTCCTTCCCTTCTCCCATCAGCCACCCTTTCCTGCACCTGCCCTGGCCAGCAGATCTGCTGCACAACAGTTAAGGGAGGAGGCAAACAGAACAGGGGAGAGAATGGGCAGGAGGAGTTAGAGCTACATTACCTCCCACTGCACAGAGGGATTTTGAGGGATTCATGGAGTGTCTGGTGTGTGAGGTGACAACCCTAAGTATGTTCTTAAAGAGAGTTGAGTCTTCCATTCACATAGCCAATATGGGCTGGGCACATGTCAAAGAACGCACACATGGAGAGCTGTTGGTGCACAGAAGTCCCCTACCATACTGTATTTGTTTCTCTGCCTTCCATATGTTCTGTTGTATGCTGAAGCACAAAACTGAAAAAGTAGGAGTCCACTGCATGCACAAGCCCTTTGTTTTGAGTTGCCACATTAATAAATATATAGACATTGGCTCTGTGCCTTTAGCAGTTGCATTACAAAGCAGAAATCAACAGGTGAAGCTTTCCCCATCAGCATCAGCTCCACGCTGTGGAAAGCTCTGGTTGTCAAGCTCTGGCTGTCATGACTCTCGCAGTCAATAACAAGACACAAAGGCTCTATCTCCCAAGAGCTGTTATGCCTTGCTGCCCATGTTTCCACAACCTAACCCCAGCACCTCTGCATCCCTGCCCATAGGTCTTTGCTAAAAAATACATTCTCCTGAAGAGAATTTCAGAGCATCTCTATTTCTTTTTTGTGGCGAGACTTTGGCAAGTCTACTTGCCTCTCAGCCAAGACCAGTTCAGAGTAGATTTATTTTAAAATCACTTTGCTCTAAGCTAAGCCAGTCAGATTCTCTGTGAGCTGCTCTTAGCTTTAAGCTGATTATTTCTTAATTTTATTTTCATAAAAAAAAAATACACCAGATCCCCATACAGTGACATTGGCCAGTCATCTGATGAGTTTGTTTACTAATGCTTCAGGCACCAGCCTCTGTACAGTACAATCCCCTATATCCCATAGTTTGTATGTAAAAGGTTGTGAGAATCAGTAGCAGTAGCCACAAGCCTCTTAGACTGGGGCTGGGATACCAGTCTCTTGAACTGCCAGATATCTTGTGAATGTGCGCTGATGAATAAATATGGAGAAATGATAACAAGTAGAGAGCAAATGTTAGAGACTGTGGAAGGATTCTATGCAGGTGTGCTATGAATCCCAAGCTACAGAAGAGACCATGAACAGAACCCCCCGACAAAAGGTAATACAAGAAGTTAGAAACGAAAGAGGAGATAGCTGAGAGATTGGCAAAACTATTAAATGAATGCCTGCAGCAAGGTAAGGCCCCAAATGTATGGAATAATTCCAAGGACGTACTAGTGTTCAAAAAAGGAAATAAGCAAAAGAAAAATTGGGAATTATCAGCTGATAAGCCTCTTGTTGCATATGTACAAACTATTAAATAAAATAATTGGTAAACGCTTAACTAAGAAAATGGCTGATTATTAACCTAGTGGGGTTTAAGAAAGGATATGCCACATCTGTTAACTATGAAAATATTGATAAAAAAATTCCTGGGGTTCTCTCACCGAAGAGTCCTTGCCCCAAACAGGGATCTTGGCATCCAGGGAATTCTCCTTTCTATATGCATTTTCTTTTTCCTTGCCACCAACAAGCTGGATGCTAGCAAGGAAGCAGCCACTGATTTATTTAACTATGATCCCATAGAGCCTGAAGGTGGAATGATGTGGCAGCGTTGTCGTGGAGCTATTTTATAGTGTCCTTTTGACTTTTTTTGCCTTGTAGTTTTATTCTCACAAGCCCCAAATCCCCCTTTCTAGGTTTATATAAATGTTTCATCCTCGCAATACTGGTGTACTTAGTAAACATTAATCCCTCATCCTCCTGGGAAGGGCAGGCCTCCCATCTGCTCAGCTTTGCATTCTGTCTTGGGCATGTTTGTTTTTTAATGACAGCCGAGGTTCTTGTGAGCATAATAGCAGGAGGTCTCTGCAGATGTTGAAGGCAGGGAAAGGAGGGGCAGCTATGAGCTCCAGCGTATTTGCTGTAAAGGCGTTCTAGTAAACACATTGAATCTATTAATCCACAATTGTTTGGATAGTACTTGTGGAATAATCCTGCCAATAAATCACCAGTCATCTGGAAAGAGAAACAGAGGAGAAGAGGGAGGGAAGAGAGCTCCTGTGTAGCAGTTGTGGTGGTGATCCATAGAGAACTGCTACCCATTCATAAATATCCACCAGTTAGAACAAGTTAATTCACAACAAGTTTACTAGCAGTTAAAATGCCACACAGGTTTCATTTGTCATCTGACAGATACCAGGGTTTGCAATTGATCCAGTCTGTTTTTGAAGAGCTTGTTAGCACATTTCATACAGTGGGTGGGTAGCTTGTATAGATCTAATGTCTGTTCTCAAAGTGTGACTCAGTTGGCCCCAATCCAGGCGTAGAACTGGCTTTCCCAATTTGCATCCTGGTGTGATGAAAATATAGCATTCTTTTCAGTTACAAAGCCTCTCCCCCACTCTGAAATTGAAATTTGTTTATGTAGGTTGGAGGAGAAATGCATGTGTTGGAAGAAAAGTGTGGTGTAAGTTCAATTCCCAGCTTTTCATTTGTGCTGCAGTCATAGGACCAGCTCTTCTTGAGTCAGGGCTTAGAGGAAACTAAGAGAGAGTGCTTATATGATGTGCAAGTAGTTAGTGGTGTTACGGCTAAAATCTGGGTGCGGGGCTACTCTGCCACCCAGCTCATCGGACTAAGTCCGTGGGTCCCTGCGGAAGAAAAATGAGCTCAGCCGGACAGGAGCAAATTGCAGAAGATCCAAGTTTATTGCGCAACAGGTTCAAGGCAAGATTGAACAGCGAGAAAGGGGTGACATGGACTTTTGAAACTCCCCCCATGTCCCAGAATACAGTGCAAAACACATCCCAGTTACATCATGAATACATTAAGGAAAGGTTGGGTTACACAGATTACATCATGAATACATTAAGGAGAGGTTGGGTTACACCGGATTAACATATGGAGGAGGGAGGGGGGAATATGCAGAGCTGGAGATATGCGCAGATAAGCACATCCTGAGTGCCGGTGATGAGAAGACAATGGTCCATATATGCATAGTCTGCCACCTGGCATTGCCCGGAGGAAAGGCTTGGCAGAGTGATTTGACAGGATTAGGGTCTTGACACCTTGCTTGAGGGATTATGGAGGACAGGGGAGGTGTGATGGAGTCCTAGAGAAATTGAGCAAATTGGCACGTTGATTTTCTATGAATTTTATAAATTTTAGTCCCTTTTGACATTGACAATTGGACTCGGAAATAAATGGGTATATTGTAGCGAAGAAGAAGGTGAAGAAGACATGCCCCCCCCCTTTCCGTAACAGTCCCCCATTCGGAGATAGATTTGCATTAAAGTTCTGTAAGAACTTGCAAATCTTTTCTCCGCACCCTAAATCTCGGTGAAGGTAGGGGTGCCCTGTGAGTGGGAATAGGCTTTAATGGAAAAGGAGGTGGGTTGAGCAGGGCAGCAAGGAGGGAGCAACACGGACCAATACAATAATGTACGTGTATGTTATATAGATATGCACTAATAACTTGGTATCCACCGTACTAGATGTGTGGGTTTGTGCAAACCTGAAGGGGACTTGCAAGCCATGCCTCTTAAGGTCATTTGCAAGTATAGTAGTGCAGATAGCTGGATATAGGATATCACATAAAAGAACACCTGTTGTATTTTGTTCAATAGTGGTCTATGCTTTACATTTAGCAGGAAGGTCCGCTACTGACTGAAAAAAATGCAGTTTGGTTTTTTTTAGCTCCACCATTTTTGTGTTCTCAGGTGCGAAGGTAGCTCTTCTGTGGTCTCACACCGGCATGGTGTCACAGTAGTGGCAATCCCTGGTGAATCCACTTAGGGCTTTCATATTAACCATGTTGCCTGGCACTCACCCCAGCTGGCACAGGTTTGGGCACGTCATGAGGGAAATGTCCTTGCCTTGGCCATTCTATGGGATTTTATTATTATAGGCTCTGGTCTTGCAGTCATGGGAAGTTGCTCACTTGCACTTTAAGGACCAAAAAGCTAATTGCAGCCTGGATACACTTGCCCAATTCAAAATGAGTCCAATTTGAATTTATCTTGCCCCATGGTTCCCAACTTCTCAAACTAATCTGTTAAAATAAAACCATTCTTAGAGGGCATTTGTTCAAATAAGTCAATTTAACTCTATAAGGGATTATTCCTGCTAAACCAAAGCATATGCACTTTCATGTATCTTATCAGCTTTTCTTTGGTTAAGCGAGTTTTTAGCACATTTTAAAATGGGTAGGGAAGTTGGCAGAGTGCCAGGTGAAACAACTAAATGTGGTTATAAATTTATCTAGTTCTAAACATTGGACTACATAATAGCCTGGTCTGTTAAAAGCATAAAATGTATGAGAATCCTCCACTGGGTTGTAAGGAATAAGACATTAAACATAAAAACAATTACACACAAAAATAGCCACAAAATAGCCCCCCCCCCATTTGTGGAAATAACACACTGTCAGACACATTTCAACATTCCTACATAATAACACATAATACAAAACAAACTAATTAAGTATCAGTTGCATATCTTGAGACAATTGTGATATTTTATGTATGTATCTTTTGAATCCTGGAGCACAGTCTTGAGGTTCAAAAGTGAGAAGATGTCCTTACAATTCTACTCCACCCCCCTTTGAAAGGAATTGCTGTGGCCACTTTGAAAACTTTGGTGTCTGTTGTTGTTGCTGCAGGTCTTGTGGTGGCGAAGCTTTTCATTGGATCTGTAGTAACACATTTGTAGAAGTGATATCCTGTAGGGGGCAGGGTTTTGGGAACTTAAAAAAGAGAACTGTAAAAAATACAAGGTTAAAATAATAATAAAACACACACACACACACACACACACACACACACAATGACCTATGAGGAACCAAAAATAAATAAATGCTAAGACACACAATTTCAAGAAACCTGCAGTAACAATGAAAATAAAAGAGTGTTTCTTGATGTGACAATATCGGCTAGGATGTTAATAGCAAAATACTGGGAAATGACTTAATACCAAGAAAAAATGAATGACAATTTAAAGTTCTGCAAGTACCTTGAACTAGCCAAAATGACAGAATCAATAAGAAATGCTCAGGCAAAAGGTAAACAAATACCATTCCACAAATAATGTTTGCTTGTGCTTCGATTAATTTCATAGACATCATGGAAAAATGGATTAAATAAATGAAAACAGATTATTTGTAACTTAAAAGTGTCAAAGCCACAAAGAGATGAAAGTCACTAATATAGCAGGGATTCAGACTTGTTTCACAGAACAGAAAGAAAGTTGCTGTGGGAGAAAAGAAGGGACAAACACTTTGTTATCGGGGTTCACATGTCCTGTTAAAAGGGAAAATTATTTCATGTGAGAAGCCTGTCAGGAAATGCTGTTCCTAAAATGCACACAAAGTCTGTGATTTAAATCCCATTGAGGGGGGAATGCTTTGATATTTACCTGTGAAAAGAATTTGGCATGTTAAGATTTGAAATTTGGCAACCTCTTGACTTTGATGGTCCAGTACTTAAGGGTACATTAAGGGTGATTTCCCTCAATGGTTCCAAGTTTTACATAAGGAAATTTGGATAAGTTTCTCCCTGCAGCCCAAGCTCTCCAAACCTCCTCTCCCCCCCTACAGTTCCCCCTCCTTCCTCTCTCTCTCTCTCTCTCTCTTTTTTTTCCCTTTTTTTTTTTTTTTAGCTGATCTAGCCTCTGTGCATGTGCAGAGTTCATGTCTCAGCAAACCTTTTATACTATTGAAAATGTTGAATCTTTTGGCTAAATTACCATTTGAATAAAGGAAATGAAGGATAAGGAGTAGATTTTTAAAATAGGGTTAGATTTAAAACAAAACAAGAAACTCCGCAATTCAAGCATTTACCAAAGCTAGAAATTTTCTAAGGGATCATGTTTCCTGTAGCCCAAGCAAGGGAGTGCTTCCTTTATTTACAGGAAAGGGCTATCATTTTGTGTGATTTCCCTCTGGTCATTCGCGGAACAATGCCACGCCCTTATATATGGGAAAAATGGCCAGAGAGTCAGAATTCATAGGATTTTTTAACATTCAGCCTTACCATTTGCAGACAAAAAATTTTCCTGCCCTTTATTTACAGGATTGGTCAAGGCCCATATGTATTTGTATGTGCTTAAACCTTGAATTGACTTTGAAGTCTGATTTTTAAATAGTAGACAAAATGATAAACACTGTAGTCACTCAAATGCTTGATATTACTTCAAAACATCACAGCTTCACCTCTCACCTTTTAAAACTAAAGAGCAAAGCTAGGCTGAATTTCAACTCCATCACCACACCAGAATTTAAGAACTACCCTCCAATGCTTGCGGACACATGTCCTTCCACACAGCCACAAATTGGGAGAGTTGAAAGGGACCCTGGGGTCATCTAGTCCAACCCTCCAAAATATAGGGTTCACAGCAAGATTTCACAGCAAGATTTGTACTACCAAAGAGACACACACATACTTATGTACACAGGCACTACTGGGGAAGAGAGCACAATCAATGCTCCTATCATGTACTAAGGAAGATGAAAATAAAAGTACCCAGCTTTATGCAGAACCCTTTTAGCAGATCTTGAAGCTAGTTTGAGTGAGAGTTTACTTCCTTAGACTAAAGAATGCAAGTTCCTAGTGAAATGATATTTAAATGAAGATTGAAGTGAACAGTTTTTCTAAGATAGGGAGAGGATCTTTTATTAAGCATAATTAAAACAGCCATAGATTTGATTTAAAGGGAATACAAAAGTGAACAATTTTTTCTGAACTTGCAGAGGAATAGTAAGCCTAATTTAGATTATTATTATTATTACTACTATTATTTTAATAACTACACATAGGAAAGTGAGATGCAGGGTACCTTAGGAAAGATTGCTCCCCCCTCTTTGCAGTTTCCCTTAAAGGAAGCTTACTCGGGAGTAAATTTACCTGGCACAGAAGTAAGAAGGGAGGGGAAAAAAAAACAAAAAACTGAAAGAGACAGAATGAAACAAGGGGGGCATTTGGCCAGGAAGTCTTATAGAGACTGATATCAGGAGCCTTACAATAACTCTTCTGTCCAACCAAATCAAAGTTAAAACTGGACTCACATATTTTCTTAGAAGGAACACCATACTTTCATAGGCATATGCTTAATGAAATACATACACTGCATTTTAGCTTGAGAGAGCAGTTGTGCTCAACTACGCTTTTGCAGCAGAAACATTAGGTTAACTTCACATTCCAAAATAGACTGTAGACTCACAATCTCAAAAGTTGCGGCAAAGCAAGAGGTGGGGTAAACATTTGCACCCTTCACTCTCAATTTGTCTTATTTAGGACTGATAAGGTCCAGCATGCCTTCCTTAGATTTAAAATTTTGAAGCAAGCTTGCAGTTTAAACTATGCACACTTAAGAAAGGCAGTCTGTCAGAGACAGAAGGAACACACATAACAGACAACATGTAAACATACATATTCTCATATTCTCATATATGTATTAACACACAACACACATAACAGACAACATGTAAACATATATATTCTCATCCTTTAGTTGGTTATTGCAAGGAGTTGGGCCGCTTCCTTTGGCTTCATTAAGTGAAATTAGTAGGAAGGTCCCACATGGTTTTAAGAGCCTCCTTGCCTCTTCAAACACCACCAGTTAACCAAACTGGCAGGGCTCACAATGCTTAGTTGACTGGGTACCCCTTTATATATGCATGCGTTGTTGTTGCTTTTTGTTGTTTTTTTTCTTTTTTCTGGGATAGAGAAGGGAGAAAGAGAGGGGTTGATTTGGATCTGGGTAACTTGTACAGGGGGCTATTTAGGGTTTTTCTTTTCCTTGTTGCTTGGCAACTTCCTAACAGGGTTTCCTTTTAGAGAGCTCTTCTACCTAATTCCTTATTTCTTCCTTTCTCACTTATTTTCTTCCTTCCTTACTTATCTATTTCCTGGGGTTTTCCTTTCCACTCTGCCAAATCCCGCCCAATTCCTCTTGAGCTATCCCTCCTGGCAACCTCCTACCTATCGTTACAATCTCAGGAAAAGGGGCCCTACTGGACGCCCGCGCCGTGCGGTGCCAGATCGGGTAGTCCCTTGATAGAGTTTTGAACCGAAAATCCCCCTTGCTTTTGGAAGCGGGCTCACGCACGATACACGTGTTACGTGGCACCGACCAGTGCGGCTGGGATTGAGACAGAAAGCAAGACCCCTTCCTGCCCCCTCCGTAAGGGCGCTCGGGAAGTTCGGAAGAAGAACTCCAGCCCCTTGCTTTCAACTGAGATGTCCGTTGCGGGGAGTCGGCTGTCTTTCAAGCCGGGTCTCTCCGTCTTACTTTCGGACTCCCAATTGGTGCGGCTGACTGGAGGGTTTGAGAGGCGAAAGAGATAGAGCTCAGAACCCCCCTTTCGGGTCGAGCGGCAGTCTAAGGTCTCTCTCAGCAATTGGACCAAGAGACAGGCGAGAAAGAGCGATAGAGAGGAGGGCAGAGAATTCAGTTGCCAGGAGAATCCACCCCCTTCCCACCAGTGCACTGGGTTTTCCTTTTCCTTATACTCACGTGTCTTCTATGATGATCCCGGGATCGATGAATAAGCCGGCTGGATCCCTCTTTGCTCCCCGGCTGAACTCCTGGGGCTTTTGATTACCGCCCGGAGGATGGCCGAGGGTCCAAAGGATCTTCCCAGGCAAAATGGCCCGGTGCCGGCTGAAGATTTCGGGGCCCCCGGTCAGCAACGCGGGAGAACCGCATGCCCCACGTTGGGCAGCCAACTGTTACGGCTAAAATCTGGGTGCGGGGCTACTCTGCCACCCAGCTCATCGGACTAAGTCCGTGGGTCCCTGCGGAAGAAAAATGAGCTCAGCCGGACAGGAGCAAATTGCAGAAGATCCAAGTTTATTGCGCAACAGGTTCAAGGCAAGATTGAACAGCGAGAAAGGGGTGACATGGACTTTTGAAACTCCCCCCATGTCCCAGAATACAGTGCAAAACACATCCCAGTTACATCATGAATACATTAAGGAAAGGTTGGGTTACACAGATTACATCATGAATACATTAAGGAGAGGTTGGGTTACACCGGATTAACATATGGAGGAGGGAGGGGGGAATATGCAGAGCTGGAGATATGCGCAGATAAGCACATCCTGAGTGCCGGTGATGAGAAGACAATGGTCCATATATGCATAGTCTGCCACCTGGCATTGCCCGGAGGAAAGGCTTGGCAGAGTGATTTGACAGGATTAGGGTCTTGACACCTTGCTTGAGGGATTATGGAGGACAGGGGAGGTGTGATGGAGTCCTAGAGAAATTGAGCAAATTGGCACGTTGATTTTCTATGAATTTTATAAATTTTAGTCCCTTTTGACATTGACAATTGGACTCGGAAATAAATGGGTATATTGTAGCGAAGAAGAAGGTGAAGAAGACATGCCCCCCCCCTTTCCGTAACAGTGGGAAATTGCCCACCATCTTCTGGCCTGTACATGGTACTGGAAACTAAGCACACTTTTTCAAGGAGCACAGAAGGACTCAACTCTTGAGTACCTTGTTTCTGAATGAAACCAGCAACTGTATCTAAACATGGTCCTCCTATGCCTTCGCCTATGGAAGGTGAAGAGGGCTAAGCTCCAATCATACTGAAATCATTCATGGCAGGACTGGAGCTGAGTCTCTATTCTGGCACTATAATTTTAGTCAGAGGCTCCTGCATCACATGTGTAATGAATCTTCCAGTATCCACACCATAATCCAAAATCATCTGAACTTACCATATGTCATTCATCTTAAGGTTACCTTAATTTTATTCAAGATTCTGAATGCCTTGGAGCTATTATATGAGACTGTGCTTGCTGCATTTGCTTATTTGGGAATATGAGTGTTGTATCTTTCCAGCAGCCTTAGAGGATTCTGCCATACATCACACTTACAAGATTTCATCATAGTCATCTCTTTGTAGTCTTGTCACCAGGCCTCCTGAGACATTTATCCTTCTGTTTTCCTTCTGGATTTACTTTGTTTCATTAACAAACAGATGCCACGCCATATTAAGAAAGCAAAGTCTGCAGTGGATGTTTGGAATGTGATGTAGATAAGAATTCTTCCAAACAAACACTTGTGAGGATGATTATCTCTCATTTTGTCTCCAGGTGCTGGTAGTTGACTCACACCATAAATGCATAATCTTTATAACAATGAATAGTGGATGTCAATAGTTGTGTCAACCCCACCATTCTTTCCCACAACCAATGTGAAGTAAAGAGTACCTAGTTACACTTGCAGCTATATTTTGGTTACCTAAGGCTGGTCCTCTGAATCCCTTCAGTGATTCAGTTGTACCAACTATTCTAGTCTATTCAGTTGTACCAACTATTCTAGTCTATTCCAGGCTCAGTTCAAAGTGTTGGGTACTACCTTTAAAGCTGTAAATGGTTTAGAAGCACAGTATCTAAGGACTCTATAATCCTGCTCACCCAGGGAAGCTTTGCATCTGAGGTTCATCTGGCGGGGGCTTTATCTGTGGTTGCACCCAGGTTATGAAACTCTGCCCAGAGAAATCCGTTTGACTTCTTCAATGTCTTTTTGATACTTCTTCAAGACAGTTTTATTCAAGCAGGCATTTAATTTGTCTAGTTGACTGCTATTTGGTGGATATTTAATTTTTTAAAATTTTCTGTCCTGTCTGTAATTAATCCTTTTAGCAATTTTAAAATAATGAAGTAGTTAATATTGATTGTTTAGATTGCAAAGGATCTCAGGTCAGGGAACATTTCTTCTCAAGAGCTTGTACAGCTAGACAGCTCTGGGTACAACGGTCTGACTCATAGAAGGTGGGTTCATGTGTTGCAAAGTTGCATGAATGTTTGTACCCTTGGAAATGTAATGTCTCTGAACAAAGGAAGTTGAATACCTATGGAGATTTGGGTTTTTTGTGTTTTAAAATGCATACAAAAGGGAGCAAATTTAGAGATAGCAGTGGTGGTTGAACAGGCTTGAGCTGTGGTGGTTCTTGCAGCTATTTGTGCTGTTCAGTCTGGTGTTCTTTTCTTTTAGAGATTCCTATAGCCTTCGCAGTGTTTGCAATAAAAGCCCAGGGCCAGATAGCTTAGCCGCTGTAGCAGTTTCTCACTAAAGTTAAATGCTCCAACAGCAGAATGCTCATCCATTTGCTGAGTAGTTCAACATGAACACCTACTCACAAGTGGGAGCTCTGCATGATGAGGATACATGGTTGTGTTAGTTTTCCAATTGCACAGAGCCCATAACCATGAGTATGGGCTCCCATGTTTGCAGAGAAGTCCATATAGCCACAGGTGCTACAGAAAGAAGACCTGGCTGTTGGGGTTAGGGGCTGAAAGTATAGCCCTGCTCCACATCAACATGGATATGCCACATGTGTTAGTAATGCATCAATAGAGCTTAATTGAGTGGGCATGGGTTGCACTGGATATTAGCATCCCTAATTCTTTCTTTTTCTTCATAGCTCCTGCTCAGGCCCAAATCATCCATGCTGGGCAAGCATGTGTTGTAAAAGAAGATAACATCAGTGAACGAGTGTACACAATTCGGGAGGGTGACATCCTTGTTCTGCAGTGTTTGGTTACGGGGCACCCACGGCCACAGGTAACCTTTCTGTCCCTTTTGCCTCCTGCATCGCTTTCATTCTTTATCTGCTGTTTTGCCAAATGCCAGGAATTCCCCTCTATGTTAGTGTAGATGTTCTGTAGAACATCTGTGTGTGAGGAGCTCAGAAATAGCCAATGTCCTGATTAATGAAATGCTTTGCAGAAATCATTGTTCTGCTGCCACAGCTGGATATTGTAGTGTTCCATCTTCAGTTCAAGCATTCCCTTTTGTAGAAATTCTGAACCCACCTCTGCCCATTTGTATTTGGAGATTGCTGACTCAGATACTTGACCATGCTAAGTCAACCCATTTCCCAGAAGGATATGATTTTGAAGCGTTACTGACCTTTACTGGAGTCCCACGGTACGAGGGTGAGAGATGCTCCCAACATAGTAGACAATGATGTGTGCAGACAAGACTCTCATCCTAGGGACACCATCACTAAAAGCCAGCCAGTGACTGCCTAAATGGACCCGGGAGAACCTGACATGAATTGGATAGGGGCCTCCAGGGAGGAAGGTACATTAAGAGCAGAAGAAAACACAGCACTTCCCTCCTGCTCTTGCATAGCCTTACTAGTCACAGAAGCTGAATCACTGTGACTGCCAGTCATCTTCTCTGTGGATTCACAAGCAAGTAGCTATTTGCAAAATAGGATGTAAGACACAATGCACCTAAGAGGGCAAACTAGTTAAAAGAATTCAAGCTGGGAGAGCTATTCACTGGGCAAGCACCCATTTCCCTCAGGAACGGCCCTACTATTAGGCAAAGTGAGGAAAGAAGCAGTGCTGTGGCACATGGCCTGACCTGCACCCCCTAAGCTAGCCTGCTGCCCTCAAGCATTATGGAGAAAGCTGCTCTATCTCCAGCATTTAATGTGGAATGTACTTCATCTCAGGCAGCAAAATGTCTTGGACCAGCCCTGTATGGTGTTCTTAAGATGTGTCTTTCTGATTCCTTACTAATCTGGGATTAATATCCTCTCCATGTTCTGTTGTCACAAAAATGATAAAAGATTAGAATCCCACCTGTTTGCATTAGACTTAAAACAGACTCAAAAGGTAGTTTATAATCCCACTGTGGAGGCGGGGAGGGAAGGTAGAAATCATTTTGAAGTACAAGTGGACCTTCCTGGGGAAACACCACTACAGAGAAAGCCTTGTTCCTTGTAACCACAAATGCAGCTTCAAAAGACAACAGCACCAGATGACATTAGCCTGAGTGCATGGGAAAGTGGTGCTTGAAAGATTTCACCGTGTGAATCAATCCTTAGCTATAGCCATTGCAGAGGGCAGTTGATCTATAGTAACAAATATGGATGATTATACAGACTATTTTCTTTCTGTAGACATAAATAAGGATTATAAAGATTACATGAGAATCACAGCTATGCAGAGTTAACACCTACATTCTGCTTAGAGCATGGTTTACCAGACCTAGATACCATCAAGGCAGAGAGCTTAGAAATATAAACGATTCCATTTATTATAGAAGAGCAGAGAGAAACTGAAGATTCAGGAGGAATCTGGGTATTGCAGAATGTGGGATGCTTAACGTATAAATAAACAACTTGGCATATCTGTAGAAGAATGATTTACACACTTGACTTTTGAATTTTTGAACATGAGTATGTTTGCCACCAATTCCTGCCTTCTACTCTCTTTTATCCCCCCCCCCCATACACCTCTGTCACTTTACTCATCTGGTTTCCTCCACACAAGCCAGCAGACAATTTTAAAATCTGCATACATTTAAATGAATTAACATAAGCAAATGGTCAATGACCACTGTGAATGGAACAGCCGCCCCCTTCCCCTCATTCACTCTCTCTGTTGACACCCCCTGCATTTCCCAATCAAAGCTTTCTTTTTCTTAACCTTTGTTTTATCCTCTCCTTTCTCTTTTCTCAGTCATTAAAACTCCAAAATGTGGTCAAACTAAATAAATGAGGCTGAAATGAAAAAAGCTGAGGAAAGATTAAAGAACTGACTGAAGCAGCCAAGCAAACAGAATGCACTTTGAGAGGCTTCAGGCCTCTAATGAGAGGACAAAGGCTAAATAAATCCCTCATGGGCAGCCATTAGCAGAGAAACACTAAACAATGTGGGGCGCTGGGCGGAGGCCATAGAACCCTATCATCTGCAAGCTGAATTTCCCTAGTACATAGGTCTGTAGGCGAGGAGGGGAGTCAGATTAAAGTCAGGACTGTGGGGTGCTATTGATATTGTTGTTCTCCTTTGTAGTATACAGTATGAACCCACGCTCAGTTCTCCACCGCCCTTCTTAGGCTTTGCATGGCCCTTAGCAAATCACTATGTTTGATCTTTGCTTCATCCTCTGCAAAATGGGGATAATTGTGCCCTAGCTCTCAGTGTTATTCTACTAAGAAAGAACAAGTGATAAGCAATTACGTATAGCCTGAGGTAGAAATGGCGTCCTCCTCCACTCTCTCACACAAATGTTTGCAATTTTCTCTTCCAGAATTTCCCAAATATTTTGGGTTACGCATTTTTGTGGAAATGCATGAAGATGTTACAGTATTGTTTACCTGAGTCTTCCCGCCTACTTCTTTCCCCCTCACCTTCCTGGCTTGGTTTGTATGCCAGCCTGGGTGGCATGGTCTCCACAAGGAACCCGAAGCATTGTTCGCACAGCTGTGTGGGTAGTTGAATTTATCTAGCCTGTTCACATAGTTCACACTAGCCATAATCTTGCTGGTGAAGCCCGCAGGTATCTGGGGTAAAGGTATGGCTATTGTTGGCTAAACCACCTGCTCAGAACATAGTAAGCTGACCTTATGCTGAGTCAGACAATTGATCCATCTATCTCAGTTCTGTCTACTTTGGCAGTGGCTTTTAAGCGTTTTAGACTCTTGCACAGCCCTGCCAGGAGATGCTCAGGATTGAACCTAGGGCATTCTGCTTGCAAAGGTTATGCTTTGTCACTAAGCAACAGCGCTTCATACAAGCCATGGTCCTTCATATGCTTCTCACCAGCAGCCTAATAATAATAATAATAATAATAATAATAATAATAATAATAATAAAAATATTTTTTTTATACCCTGCCCTCCCTGGCTAGGACCAGGCTCAGGGCGGCTAACATCAAAATATATAATACGTTAAAAACATAAAGTCAAACAATCAATTAAAATACAGCTTAAAATCAGATTAAGATCAAAATAAAATCAGATGACAACCCACAAATTATAACTATAGGTGTTGGGGACATTAAGTGCTCACCAGGGTCAACTATTTGTGTTAGTCTTATATGGGCCGGTGGGAAGAGTTAGGGAGGCCACTTATAAAAGGAGGGGGGTCAGACTGGGCCCCAACCAAAGGCATGACAGAACAGCTCCATCTTGCAGGCCCTGCGGAAAGATGTTAAATCCTGCAGGGCCCTGGTTTCTTGCGGCAGAGCGTTCCACCAGTGAAACTGCATATAAAAAAGACTTGCTCAAGCTTCAACTAGAACACTAACAGATGGGAAATAAACTGTATCCAGAGCTGCTGCAAAGTTTTAAAGAGATGAGTTTTCGTTTGAAAGACCCTCTGCCAAGCATTTTGTTTTCTTGCGGTGGCTGGGTCAAAGCAACACATATTTTAGATAGATAGATAGATAGATAGATAGATAGATAGATAGATAGATGATAGATAGATAGATAGATAGATAGATAGATAGATAGATAGATAGATAGATGATAGATAGATAGCAAGCACAAGATGTGAGAGCTGGTAATGATCTGCTGTGTTACGCCCCAATGCTTAGTTTGTCTGTGTCCTATAGCTGTGCTTTCTCTCTTTCTCTGTCTTTCTCATTCCCTCTTTTAGGTGAGGTGGACCAAAACTGCTGGCAGCGCCTCGGACAAATTCCAAGAGACATCGGTGTTTAATGAGACCCTTCGGATTGAGAAGATCCAGAGGCTGCAGGGGGGTCGCTATTATTGTAAAGCAGAGAATGGGGTTGGGGTCCCTGCCATCAAGTCCATTCGAGTAGATGTGCAGTGTAAGTCATTTTGTGGCCATCCAAAGCTTCCCACAGTTCTACTGCGTGCCGGTATCTGATCGCTTGGCTAGTGAAATTCTGCATTGACCTAGAAGCATCCTCATACCTCAGAGGCAAAGGGACAGGCACTGCTACTGCCACACTCACTTACCTGAAGGTGCTGATCTTGGAATACCAGACCATTTTTTTTAATGTGGTTAACTGGAGACTAAATTATTTATGAATGACTATATGAATGAGAAAGAGAGTGGTGTCTTGAGTAGAGTGCTGGACTTGGATCAGGTAGGTTTGGGTGTCCTTGAAGAAGAATGCTAAACTATGGTTTGATGTGACATGAATTAAGAGAAGTGAACCTCAGGCTCATATGCTTCCATCCAATACCTTCATGAGCACAAGGAAAAGATTAACCAGCTTATGTCTGAATGGAGGAAACTCTCATTAGTTTAGACTATGTTTTATTGAATGAAGCAAAGATCAAACCATAGTTTATGATCCTGTCCTACATGGGTATACTTAACTGTTTAAACTACCCAACGTTCCCTGAGTTCAGATGTAATTCTTAACTTAAACCAGTGATTGGATGCTTCAAATCCCTTCCTCAAGGCTGTAAGATGGAGAGTATATGCATCTGATACTTGGTTTGGCTCATTCATGTCATGCTAAACCATGGTTTAGCATTATGCCTGAAACAGGACACCGTATACCAGCCTAATCACTGTATGAGGTCACCATGATTAAAAAAACAATAATCTTGTATTGCCCTATTTCAGCCTAACCCACTTCACATGTTTATCACCCTCAACTCACATAGTCACACAAATGTGACAAATAAATAATATAATAAATGTAAGACTACAATAAGAAGGAAGCTCACTATCCCTTTAATTTAAAAGGACCCTCCATTCTGACATTTTCAAAGCCTCTTGCTTCTTAGCTTGGGTGCCTCATATTTCAGACTTGTTATTTCATATTTCAACACACCCTCCCCTCCCCATTTTTATATCCCTTCAAGTTGATGCTTTGAGGGGATGTTTGGTATAGTCTCCTCCTCACATGCTTTTAGTGGTGATTGATCCCATCTGCATGGGATGCAATACTTTTATTTGGTCTACAAATACTTATTGCTTCCTTTTGTAGGTGCCTAGTGGCAATCACAGCAGCCTGGGAGGGGAGTTTTATAGGGCTCTAAAAGCCACTGCTGCCTCCTCCCAGCCAATCAGCCTCAGAGCAGCTTTTGAAAAACAATGTTGTAACTTGCTAGGTTTCAAAATACGATAGATAGGGAAATTATTTTAAACCCCACATTTCACTTCAAAATCCACTTCCCCCTGCCCCTCCTAGAAGTCCACCTGAGCCCTATTTATTTCTTTTAGGCAATTTCTATATTGCTTAATCTATAAAAATATCTATAAATGATTGGTGGCACACTAACAAGTGCTCCAAAAATAATCAATTAAAACCCTCAATATCAATTCAGAGTTTATATCAGTATTTATATATTGGTAGATACTTCTCTACTCAACACCTCCCGGCTCTTACTTGGTCGACCCCAGTTCTCACTCAGGGCCCAAACAAGTGCATATATCACACACACACACACCCCAATCTTGCACCAAAGATAATTCCTGGAGCCTGCTGATATGCCATCACCCTAGTCTCTAACTCTAGGATTTATGGACAGGCATCAAAGTCTGATGGAGCTTTCTCAGGCTGCCTACAGCTTTGTCTCAACCAGCACTCAAATCAGCTGCACTGTACACACCCAAATTTGATTCGGTGAGTTTCTCATGGGGTCCCACTGGTCGCAAGTAGGACACCCCCCCCTATTCAGAGTTGTTTATCTTCCCTCCTCTTCCAAAAGCTTTGCTGTCCTATGGCAGGGCTTGCTTTCATAATGGCGTTTCAAAACAGATGTGTCGCCAACATTCAGATCTAAGTGCAAGCGATCCATTTTGCTGTTGTTGCCACTATAGATGGGGTGACAGAATCCCAATAGACACCAGCTGTGGTCCTTCTTGAAAATTCATGAGCTTCTCTTAGAAAGGTTAGGCTCTCCCCTCCCCTCCCCTCCTCTGTGCTTCTCCTTTCTTATCTGAACTTAGTAACTCATGCCAGGCACTAGTTGAGAACTAAAGTGGGGCTTTATCCTTGTGGGGTTTCCCTTTGCTTCTAGGATGCTGTTTGGATCTAAGCTGATGCAGACTCCTGTTGTTCTTCATGCATCTCTGACCTTTAGAGCTATGGGGTAAATTGGGTGGCCAAGGGCTTTCTGATACTAACATCTACTCTGCAGATGGACTTGGTAATATGCTGCCTCCTTTCTACTACTTTTTCTTTTCCTGCCCTGCGGAAGAGCCTGTATTTTATGAGTGCTTCATAGATGCATGAATGAGAGGACTGGGAAGGTCCCAGTTAGTCCTTTACATAGATGACCTTTAACTGCATGCTCTACTGTTTGGCACAATGTCTTTCCCTCCTGCCATTAGTGTGTAACTCTTGATTGTAGATTTTCAGCTGTTAGCGGCCAGACCCAAGGCTAACATATGGTGTCTTCTGAACCACATAGTGTAATGTAGTGCAAAAGCACAGAGATCCATTTTTATACAGTTGACCTGGAGAAGGACCCTGCAGATTACCTTGCAGAACATGACCCCACTGCCTAACAGATGAGAATATAAGATGAGTGTGGGATCATACTAAAGACCTGTCTTCTCCATTATCCTGTTTCCCCCAGTGGCCCACCAGATGCCTTTAGCAAACTCACAAGTAGGACATGAGCCTTTACCCACTGTTGTTCCCCAGCAATTGGTATTCAGACTCATGGTGCCCCTGATCCTGGAGATAGACACTGGACATTGATTCTATTTAGCCAGAATTGAGATGACAGTAGTGTGTGTCTCTCACTTTGACATGGCCAAATGTGTCCGTTTCAGTTTCTTTCAGTTTAAGTTTGGTTCTCCACATTTCCACCTCAGTCCATTAATTGTTTTTGCAAGTCTCCTGAAAGTTCATCAGTATTTTATTGAAATTTTCTCCTAATATAAACATTTTTTGCAAACATATGCTCTATAATCTAATGCATTGTTGCATGTGATTTTCACATGCATTTGTATGCACACTTTAGCTAAGTATATGCAGTTTTGTACACGTTGCTTGGCTAGAGAACTGCGCTGGAAAATTCAGAGAAGTTCAGGTTTCAAAGGATGTCTACGTTTTGGTTGCCTGTTGTTTCTGAAAGTACAAATTAGGCCTCAGATGTGAACTGTACCAAATTTCTCTCCTGTCCAAACTTGGGACCGAGACCAGATCACTGCTAGCAAAGAAAGACTAAAACACAAGTAGACAACAGGCCACAGATTCCTAAGGTGGCTCCACTGAATTAATAGCAATGGCACCAGCCGTGAGCATCGTCTTGCTTGTTGACCATCCTCGTTCTGAAGATGGTGCCCTTCCAGAAGAGCCAAAGTTGTTTGTAGACTGAATTCCAAAGCAGCTCTCAGTTTGCAGGAGAGCCTTGGGTCATGTGCTGCCATTTCCCCACCCAGATCTGTTTTCAAAGCTTCCCATAAATCCCTGCAGGAGAAAGCCAGGCGGCTTGCTGCTGTGTTTCAATTAATGCCAGCAAGGCAGGTGTGCTGGGGATGTAGGAAACTGCTGTCACTAGCGCAAAGTCCCCAGTTATCAGCATTAATCAGGGAAGCTGCTGCTTGGAGCCTTTCCATGTTGGGAGAAAGAAAAAGGGAAGCCAGATGGAAGGAAGGGACATTTAAAAGTTATGTTGGTATTGAAACATCCCACATGGTTGTATCAATTGGCAAGTCACCAACCCGTGAGTTGAATTAATTTGTAACATAGCTTAGATGAAATCTTTATTCTACTAGATAGGCCATTTTAGCAGGGGCTGTTGTGAAGTGCCTTGAACTCTCAAAAGCGCTATGTAAACGTTAGTTGTTAGTAATATTTCTTATCTTTGCTAAGATTTGAGCCTTTGGATTATTCTACCTATTGTAGGGAGATGTTGAGACTTAGCTGGAGTGGAATGGAGTCTTGCAGAGAAGCAAGAAGAGTTTGTGGTGCCAGATTTCAGGGTGCACACAAACTTCCTGGGGCTCTAATCCTTTTCCTATAGGAGATTGCTCCCCAATTTAATGGAAGATGAAAGGAGCCAAGAAAGTGTGGAGGGGTTATTTTTGGCCCATCTTTAGTATGACGTCATCCTTTTGTGCCCCACCCACACTGATCCCACCATGCCACTTGCAGCTCTGTTCATGTGGCTGTCAAATGCTCCTGATACCATGTAGCCACCTCCCTCCCTACATTTCACTGAAACAGCTCCACTCCCAGAACTCTATCATTGCTTGATGCTGGCAAGAGCATTGTTGACTCAAGCAAATTGGAGTTATCCTGCCCTTCCAGGGGCGTTTTTGTTACAAACCCATCAGTGCACAAGGCAAGATTCCGCCCCCCCCCCCACAACAAAAAATGTTTGGCCTACCATTACAGCATCATAGGGTAATGTTAACTGCTTTATCCAAGGATAGAGCCCACAAAGCCCTCTTAATTTCAAACCAGCCCATTGAATCACAAAGACATGAATTTGGATAAATGGGAGGTTCATGCTCTGTTCTTACTTTTATTTTTGACACGATTGAGCCACTACAGCTATACTTTCCTCTGCCACTTTGGCACAGCAAGGTCTTTCCTGAATGCTCCCCAGCATGGCCAGAGATGATAGTTTTCACATCCTGGAGACTGATAGAGAATTCAGATTTTCCAGCAGAGGATAAAGATTAGGACTCGCCACACTAAGGAGCATTTGGAAGAAAAACTTGCCTGGCAAAATTGGGAAGGAAAAGTCACCTTGTTATAGCTACTTTATCATGTCAAAAAATGAATGAGGGAATCAGGCCTGGAGATAATTGAGATTTACATCAGGTGAGTTATACTGTAGCCCAATTTGCGTTATCGTCTCTTGAAGCCCAGTAATGCTATTTCAGCTGTTTCATTGTCACTGATTCTTATTTTTATATTTTAGCTCGTGGAACAAGGAAGAGGGCAGGCCCCGAAGCCCCATCTGAGTAGGAAATGCAGCAAGGAAGGGAATAGAAAGAGCAAAATGCAGAGGCTGCTCAGGGACAGAAATAGTGATGAGTCCAATGGGAAGCATATTTTCTCACTTGAATGGTGGATATGATCTCAAGGCATGGGGAAAATAAAATAACTGAAAGTTTAGCTACCGCACAAAGGTCTCGTTCCTCCATTAATATAAATGAGAGTCCCTCTGCACATTGTAGGGAATGTGTAGTTCTGAGCCATAACCATTCTGGGGAATTTAATCATCTTTCCAAATGAGTCTGCCGCCTCTATCTGGGGTCACAACAGGTTCTCACAAAAAGATTTGTAGAGGGAAGAGGGAGCCTTGGCACTTAGAACGAAAATAGGAGAGTGATATTAAAGGGTTTGGCACAGAATAAGGAATTGGGGCAGTGCGGAAAGTTAGTATATATCGGCCAAATCTCCTAACCAAGTGTTTCAGAAGGGGCTTTAATCTGGCTGTACATCTCTTTGTGTCTCTCCTCTCCCTCTTTGTCTCTGTTGCCACCCAGCTAACAACTCCGTCCGTGTGTCTGAACTGCAGACCCATATTATCAGGCTAACAAATCTCAGCCTCCATTATAAACACTGTCTCTTCAAAACACGCGCCTCATTAAAATATGCAAATAGCTTGGTCCAAGCAAGTGTCTTGATGGGAAATGTCTGCTTTTAGCAGAAAGTCATCTCTCCCCTTGAAACCAGATTTTCCAGGCTTGTATATATCTAAATCAATTTCTTTGAAACCCAGTATCATAAAGGAGCTTGGTGGAAATGTAGGGGCGGGGGGAAAGGAAAGCAGGCTCTGCTTTAATGGGCTCCGTAGGAACCAAACTCCAGGATGCAAGCAATTTTTTTCTAACTAGTTTAATTTTGTAGATCCTTCACTTTAAAACAAAGGGACTGATTTTGGTCCACATCAGTGTAAGACTGGGATCCACCAACTGAGTTCAATGGCTATCCCCTTCCCCCATCGGCGTTTCCAACTGTCTGGGAGAAGCAGCATATGAAACATGATGACAAGTTTCATTAATCTGATTTAGCCCTGTCTCTCCATATTAGTAGATCATTAAATGGAGCAGTAACATAGATGGATGGTAAGAATGATGGTGTTTGATTCAAGGGCTCCTTGGTTCTCTGCCTGCTTGATCTTGGAGATACCTTGGAAGAAGGAGGCTCATTAAACAAACTAGTGCCTTTAGTGGTATCACATTGTAGAGTTCTTCCTGCATGGTACCATTTCACAGTACAAGTGGGCAGGGTTGCAATTTTGAATGTTTACCCCGCAATGATTTCCCCAGAAATCTTACGCATGTAGAAGACATAACACATCAAGGAGAAAGGATCTTGCTCCTAAACTCTTCTCTGATTTTTGGATGCAAGAAGGTTTTTTTTAAAAAAGAAAGAAATTGGGAGGTCATTTAGAAATTTAATTCCCTACCTGCAGTTGAACTACAATCTACTTAAATTCTGTCAACTGGCACAAGTATAGGTATGGTGCTTAAAATATCAGAACACAGTTAAAAATACTACATCTGCAGGTTTCTTTTGCCATATGGTTTGTTAACAGTGAGGAAGCAGAATGCAAAATTTATCTAAGGGGTTTGTGTGGCATGTCCCACCCCCCTTCCAGCTTACTGGGGCCAGGTTGTCTTGTGTTAATTAATGATCAATCTGCCACATGCAGATGGAAGATAGGAGGCAATCTAGAGAAAAGGAGGAGGAGCCCTAATCTGAACGGGAGGCACTGTCAGAGGAAGGGGTGGGGGAGTTAGAGAGGTGCTGGTGGAATGGCAGGGGAGAGAGAAAATGTGAGCACACCTGGCCACATGGAGCTGCAGGGAGTGGTCTTTGTCCCCTTTAGAGAAGACACTGGACAGGCAGGGATGGGAAGATACAGTTAAGGAAGAAATGAAGTGTTGTTGCCTTAAGTTTATTTTTCCAGGGAAGGCAGGTTAAGCACAGAAAAATAAAAATGCCATTCATTGTAAAAATGTTCTGTGTCTATATGTGAATTTTTCAAATCCCAAATTTAAAAATTGGCCCATAAGTTTAATGAGTGGGGCAAAACACTATTTAACGGGGAACAAGAAAGAGGAGCATAAGGCAGGCAATTTGTGTGCTTCCTTATGTTTTGCTTCTCATATTTTACATGATCAGTATTGTATCACGTTCCTCTTTTCTGCCTGTAAAATGACTCTCCATCTCAGCAGTTTATTCTTCTCTTTCTCTGTCTCTCCCTCCTTCTTTCCGCCCACTCTTTAAGTTTAACCCATTCCTGAAATCAGCATTTTTAGGTGCTACATAGTTGTCTAGCAGATACCTAAGCTTCCTTAGGGAGGGCGCTAATTTGAGAATCCCAGGTATCCTGTGACGAGGGAGGCTAGTCCATTCTTACCAGGTCACCTGTGCTTCTCCTTACCACTGGTAAACTGGATTGTCTCTGGTATTATGTGGGTTGTTATTTGTTTATTTAAAATATAATTTATATACCGCTTGGTTGCAATAAAAGCTCTAAGTGGTATTTTTTTGTATTGTAACCTGCCCTGGGATCTGTTACAATGACCAGAAGCTTATATATTTGCCAAATAAATGATTAAACTTATTCCTTGTCCCCCCCCAATGCAGTAGCATTGAGCGATGGGTCACTGGTGTACCTGCCTTCAGGTACCTATCAGGACAATCTTCTGTAGGAGCACCTGGAAGCCTACCAGCTGTTGTTGTTAGAGGAGTGAATTGTGGTGGGGCTCTACAGGCCTTTCCCTTGTCCTGCCCGTTCTTCTTGGAGTTCTGGCTGACCAGCAGACCTTGGTGCATCCTGGCCTAAGCTGCGCTAATAGCTGCTGTGGGCTCCTTCCCTTCCTTGCAGATTTGGACGAGCCCATCCTCACTGTTCACCAGACCATCAGCGACGTACGGGGCAGTTTCTATCAGGAGAAAACAGTCTTCCTTCGCTGCACAGTCAACTCCAACCCACCTGCTCGCTTCATCTGGAGGCGGGGCTCCGAGACCCTTTCCCACAGCCAGGATAACGGAGTGGATATCTATGAGCCGTTATATACACAGGTGAGAGGGATGCTACCTGTAAAAAAACAACAACACTTTGTGTTCTTGTTGAGACTTCTGTTTGCTTTGGGCGGCCACCCTAGAGCCTGAGAGGAGGAGAGGTTTTATTATATTCCCAGACCTCTCTCCCACTTCTACCTCCTCAGCGGACAACTGTTGACACCAAAGAGAGAAAAAGGTCTTGCCATGTTCTCTTCTTTCATCTGAAGGGTGGTGAAAGTGTACTAGAGATAGTGACTAGAAATATGAAAACTGGGGGGGGGGGCGGAGTAGTGTTCCTCTCATCTCCCCCCCCCAAGGACTTGTTTACAATTTTTCCAAGAAACTGGAAATTTTGGGGAACACTGAAAAGCCTCCCAATGACATATTTTCTCCTTTAGATTGAGTGAAATGCCTCTGAATATTTTTGTGTGAGAGTCAGTCTACAGCATAATAATCCTGGCACATACAGTACTCAAATCCAAGATGTGTTTCTATGCTTAGAAGGTGCTGCCACCTTTCCCGAGAGAAACGTGTGGGGCTTCTGTTGCTTGTAAAATGCTGCTTCCCTTCTGGCGACTTTTGGTCAAGTTTGGAGATACCAGAAGAAAGGATACTGCTTCTGCTGTCCTTTGGGCCTGGCCTCCCCCTTGCAGTTGACATCTTCACCTTTTCTCTCAAAAAAGAGTAACACAGACATTGTGGTACATCCTGGGGAAAACAGCAGGCTTACTTCCCCGCCCCGCTGGATGATAAGAAGCTCAGAAGGAGATAGAAACCTATCTCTGTGTAAATGCTTGTGATGATGATGATAATGATGATGATGTTAAGTTCCTGTTTCCACCTGGAAAGTTAAGAGCTCCATGAAGAAGGGCAAATCTTGCTGAGGACTGAAAAAGCACTTGGTTTGTAAGTGATCAGACCATGTTATGAGACCTATAGCACCATATAGCAGTAAGCTGCTTTTTCCTAGGTTGCCTGTGCTTCATGAATGCACTGCCTCTTTTGTTTTTTAAAAATGTTTGTCATTGCTTGAAAATGCTGAAACATCTGGTGAGGAAGTACAATTTGAGAAGAGTTTGCAGGGTGAATGTGGTGTTTCTTTTGTGCTCAACAAAGAAAGGATCAAAACTCTCGAGATTTCCTGTGTGCTTTCTTTCCTTAAATCATTTATTAGGTGGCTCTCTCTTCCTCTGAATTCCTGGATAGTTTTAGGGAGCTGTGGCTGTGCTGCCGAAAGCAGTCTGGGAAATGGTGCCTCCAGCCTTTCCTTTGTATGCACTACTATAGTTAATTTCAGAGCTTCTGCCGGGGAAACGACGTAAGAAGCACAAGGAAAATAACCTAGAAGGGAGAAAGGAAAGGGCAGTTCTTTTGGGAAAGCTTCATCCCACACATCTATCTGCCAACCTCAGGCTGGACTCTTGTGTGGATTCTGGCTGAGTTTGATTTTTCTGGTGTGCCCCAGGCAGCTTCTCAGTTAATATAGCCCAGTACATGGCTTATTAAAACTATCCTTCCTTGCATGCAGAGGAAACAGGCAGCTAGATGAAAGAGAGACTTTTTGGATGTCAGTAAGAATGGATGCACAATGGATTCATTCCTATGATTTTTTTAAAATATATACTTCCAGCACAGTATCCAGACAGGGAAGGCTTACACCAGTCCTTGCAGTGAAATATGTGTGCCTCAGATGTGAATCTTTGGGGACACGCACGAGTTCTTTGCAGTTGCTACACAGGAAGCAAGGGAAATAGATGTGCATAACACACATTCATTCTCACATTTGCCCTATGAAATCTGAAGATACCCTAAGCAGACAACTCTGTTGATCTATTCTGGTAGATAAAAAATATGCTGTGGGTGAGTACTGGTGTTCTGAATAAGAGACTGTGGCAGTGTTTGGTAAGAAAACAAGTCATTAAAATATAATATCATTTCTTGTGTGTGTGTGCGTTGAGTGTGGGACTTTCATATCAGGGCTGGTTATTCTTAAATGTGCTCAGAGACTGACTAGCTCGTCGTGTGAAGACCTCCAGGTATAGAGCGGTATATCAATTCAATAAATAATAATAATAAATAATGTGAAACTCCTCTGTTTGGATCATCAAACTCTTGGCAATGATTCTGTTGTTGGATTAAACAAGAAACAAAAAACTTCTGGGGGAGGTGGGCCATTTTAGTAAAGGAACCACAAACTAGAAGGACAGCGATGTGCCGTTATTCTTTTCGTACACTCATTTCTTGGTGATTCCACTTGCACTGGTCTAAAAAAAGTTTTAAAGGTGTGTTTTTTTAGGTGGCTCTGAGCATGGATTATACTGATGCTCAAAATGGGACATCCGGGAGTTGTTCTCCCCTATGCTATCTTCTGGCTGTTGCTTGAAACTTGGCTTGCTTGCTTGCTCTGTAAACACTTCCCTGCCCTTCATCTGTTTCTTCGTAAGGCATATTGTGGACTTGGAAGACTTGGTAACATGGCTGCTGGAGAGAGAGTGTGTTTGTTTTTAAATTGCTATTTTCATCCAAATAGACAAAAAAGAAGTATTAGTATGGATATAGATATGCACACATACATACACATTTCTTTCTTTCTTTCTTTCTTTCTTTCTTTCTTTCTTTCTTTCTTTCCTTCCTTCCTTCCTTCCTTCCTTCCTTCCTTCCTTCCTTCTTTCACCCTGAGGTACCTTTAGTCATATCTTTGTAAAAGTGTCATGGATACCAGCACAAAATTTTAAAAAGAGCTGACGGTTCTCTGTACTGTCAACAAAGAAGCACTGTGCATACATATATAAAATCCATATTCCCATTCCATGGTGTAGCTTACATAGCCAAATCGAATGTAACAGTTATAACTGTATATAAGGGAGCAACTGTAGCCCCCAATCTGTGTTCCTGGAGAGAGTAAGGATTGGACGGAGGTTTCCCTTTGCCAGTGATGGTGTTGGGTCTTCCACTGCTGTGGCCACTGGAAGCTCAGGCAGTTGTGAAGTTACCAGTGGTGGGATTCCTGCCAGCATTAGTCAGCCCAAACCCCTATAATAGGGTGTTAAAAGGGCAGGGTAGGGGTGGAGCAGGTCTAGCACTGGAACTCCCAGATCCTCAGCCATTCTCAGAAGAGGTCTTTTTGCTGTGCCAGCCTGGAGCTGTTAGAACAAAAAACAACCATCAGGAAAACCACAAAGTAAACCAGAGATTAATCCATTTATAACATGAATCAATCAACAGTCTCTCATCTTAATAATAATAATAATAATAATAATAATAATAATAATAGAACCCCACCCAACTGACTGAGTTGCCCCAGCCACTCTGGGTGGCTTCCAACAAATCAATATAATAGGCTCATAACAACTCATCTCTCTGCTTTATCATATAGCCTCTAACGCCTGCTCGTTTATACCATAATAGTTATTTTTTGCACTTCCAATATTGAACAAAACTTATCCCACTGTTCCAGTGACTCATTTTTGCATAATCCATCCTTCCCAAAATATTTTAAAACAGGAACTCTTTAACGTCACTGTTCTATGCCAGGTATTACTTTCACATTCTTTTACAGATGGTAATTATAATTTTTTTCTTCCATAAAAAATTAAAATTAAAATTGATTTTGGCAATATTTTTCTCCTTTAAAACTTCATACTGAAACTTCCAGTTTTGCCAACTGAAGAATCATTGGCTCATAGTTACCTTATACCCATTATATTCTGGATAGTTATAACTGACCAGTTTTTTTAATATATTTGCACAACCACCAAATACGTCAAAAGCCTGCAAAGTCTTGACAACCCCATCCTCACCATGCATTTGAACCATTATTCTACCACTTTATAAGTCATGATTCTGCCAAAGAGTTCGGGAAAATGTAGTTTGTTAAGGGTGTTGGGGGTTGTTAGGAGACACCCATTCCCCTCACAGAGCTACAGTCCCCAGAATATTTGAACAGTCAATTCCTTTTCCTAAGGATCTCTGGGACTTGTAGCTTGGCAAGGGGAATAGGAGTATCCTAAAACTCTCACCACTCTAAAAAACTACATTTTTTTCAGGACTCTTTAGGGGAAATCATGACTGTTAAAGTGGTATAATTGCGATGTAAATGTATGGAGCAGATGTGGCCATCTTGCCCAACATGATACCCAGGGCTTTTTTGCAGCCAGAACTCGCTGGAACTCAGTTCTGGCTCAGTTCTGGTGGGTGCCATTGCCAGTATAAGAGAAAAAGGAAGGTGTTCGTGGTGATTTCTAGCACCTCTTTTTCTAGAAAAAGAGCACTGATGCATTTGATAATGTATTCATTTTGTTTGTAATCTCAAAGGTGCAAAATACAATAAGTACAACAACTTACAGGTATTTTCTCTTGCAGCTACACCCCAAGAATGCATAGGATCATTCCTACAAACCTTTTTACATATTATTAATTACAATTATCTTGTTTGGACATATTTCTCTTTACAACGACTCACAAATGGGCATTTGGATACCATACACAATTAAATCTGTTGCTTCAACCACCTTTTACAAAAATAAATTCTGCTTAGTACTTTCTGCTTCCAGAAATTACAGTACACTCTACCTTTCTCAAAACAGTTCATAGAATAGAAGGATGGATTCACTGATCCTATTTGCAACAAGAGGAAGTCTGGATGATCTTCTGGTTAGTTCCTGTCCTAGAAACCTTATTTCACATAACCACTATAAATACCTGTATGATAGGATAGCAACCATCACATTCCATTGACTAGCTAAGTTTGGTGACCTATGATAGGAGCATATCTGAACCAGCAGTTTCATAGGATCAGGTAACTAGGAAATACAAACACTGTGTTAAGTTTATACTATTGTATGGCTAAGATGAGACAGAAAAGTTTGTGTACACAATGTCACACTCATCTGTATGCCTTCTGCCATCTCAGCTTCGTGACTGCATATGGGTCTTTAAAATGAAGCTTAGACAGTTGGTTACATTAACAAGTGGAGTAAAGTGAATTGCAGACTTAATAGTTTAGGCTTTACAGTCCCTGGTTCTACACATTTACTCAACCTTTACTGATCAATAAATCGGACGCATACGAACCCTGCATAAATCACTTGTTGACAGGCAGGCTGTAAATGCCATTGTTCATGCCGCTTAGCAACCATTCTCCAGGGAGGTGTTTTTCACAGGGGTATTGGTCTCCTAGGTATTTATTTTACTCATCCAGTTCATATATTACACATTCCATTGCATACTGTTATGTGAACATCATGTTCTGAGCTGTATAGTCAGCTCTAGTGAATTTGTAGTAGAATCATAGAACATCTAGTCCAACCTTCTGCAATGCAGGAATCTTTTGCCCAGTGTGGAGCTCAATCCAATGACCCTGAGATTAAGAGTCTCATACTCTTACCAACTGAGCTATCCTAAGTGGCTTTATATGTGATCGGTCTCATGAAAGACATTCTCTGAAACAGATTTTCTTGAAGCAAAAAGGCAAGTGGAACCTAACACAAGAAGTGCAACATTGCTGAGAGCTCCCAATTAGTATGCTGCTTGACCAAAATGTTGACATGTCCAATGCTACATGCCTAACTTGGCATGACAGCCTCAAAAAGTTAGTCTGGAAAGTCCTTTGGAAAGATATTTTAAATGGAAACAGGAGGTCAAGGGGACTGATAAGTTATGGAAAACCATACCTTGCAGGAGGAAAGAAAGAAAGAATCATTATAAACTAGTGGGGCATTTTTTTAATGATCCAAAAATCAAAATGGAAACTTCGGCAAGATAGCACTAAGTGCAGATTATTAAGAAGGACTCTATTGGTGGTGCAGAAGAGTAAGGGCAAGAAATAAGGAACTCATTTTGTAGACTAATGAAATTCATTTCATATGATATAGGTGGACCTTAGCAATATAGTTTATCGTCCCTCAGCTGTCAATTGACGTGAAGAAAAAGATAGCCTGGCTCAGTTTTCTGCTTAAAGCAAAAGGGAAAGTCTGTTCTCCCCAGCCCTGTCAAAGGCCCTATTTAAAGCTGCTATGTCCTAAATGAATCATCCTAGAATTCTGTATCTGCTTTTCTAGGAGTAAGTTCCATTGCACTCAGACTTACATCAGAGCACACATATATAGGATTCCAATTTTGTTCTGGGCTTCATCTGTGGACCCACCTCAAACTGCTGGTTTGTGGGGTTTTTTTTACCCACCAGATCAGAATAGTTTCCTGGTAAAGACTGGTGGGGGGGAAATGTTATCCCTTCCCAGCAAGGGTCGTTGGTAGGGAGTTGGCTTTTGCCCCACACACCGGGGATTTTGAGGGACAAAACCTATTCTCTCTGGGAGAGAATTGTTTCAACTGACTGCCTAGGGGAAGACACAGATCTGCATAAAAAACCGTTTGTAATATTCACCTCAACATTCTTCCAAATCACTGTGATTGGAGAGAACTCAGGGTGTTTCCCTAGTCAGCTTGGTTTCACTTTAAAAAAAATGCAATAGTTGCTTTAATCAGGGGAGAAAAATAGGGTTGTTTTTAAATGCAGCATTTTTGGTGCCCCTGAATCCACAGAATGATTCAGAGCATTAAGGGAATCCCTGATATAATGTAAAGACCTCAGGAGAATAACTCCTGTTCACCTAGTAATTTGTGAAGTACGCTGAGCTAATGCACACTCCTACTATTTGCATATTCAAGGTTTTGTTGAAGTAGTGGATTATCAAATATGGGAATGAAACATTTTGGAAACCTTTTAGAGTGTAAGTTCAAAAGGCAGAATATGCTGGTCATTTCCAAATATTCAAAGGCATTCCAGGAAAATGAGAGGAACAGCTGTTTGCCCTAGCTGGTGAATAAAGGACAAGAAGCACTGATATTTAAACTACAGGGCAGCTGAGCATTTGGAATAAGCTGCCTGGAGAGTGAAATCTCCTTCCTTGGAAGACTGGGCACACATCTGTCAATGATATTCTGCATATAAGATCAATTGTTTCAGGAAAGGGAGTTGCAAGAGATGTATTGATTCATAATATTGCCATCCCATCTTCCTTCTGTGGAACTCAATGTAGTGTACATAGGATTCCCATGTGATTTCCCTCTTGGCCATGCCCTGACCAGATCCAAAGTTGTATAAGTTGCAGCAATGTTATGGCATCATATATCTTCAAGTTGTGCCCTGTACTTTGTAGGTTTATGGCCCAGCAGTTAGGGTTTGGGGAAGGGTTTGGGGGATTTCCATTGGTGAAATTGGGAGGTTTGTTTTTATGCCTGGCTGCTGCACAGGGTGGTGGGTGTATGGGGTCCAGAACTGGAGAGGGAAGGAAGGGTTAAATGTTGTCACTGTGTGCTGTGATTCTCCCCTCCGCCTCAAAAATAATCATCTCCTGTGTTGCACTTAAGCATAGAGGAAATTGGACAGAACTGTTTGCATGTACGAACCAATCCTAACATTCTTTGATGGAAACACTGGGTCATATTAAAGTCTGACAATTTCTCTCCCTCTCTCCCTCCCTCTTTCCCTTCCCCTTCCCCTTCCCCTTCCTGTTTCCTTCCAAATCCAGGGAGAAACCAAAGTCCTGAAGCTGAAAAATCTGCGACCCCAAGACTATGCCAGTTACACATGTCAGGTGTCTGTTAGAAATGTTTGTGGCATTCCTGACAAGTCAATCACCTTTGAACTTACGAACACAACAGGTAAGTGAGAGACCTCCAATGGGTGGTGTCAGTAGGAAATGTGTCAGCATATGAGTCCCACCCATTAAGATCAGCAGCAGAGGCTTTGCTGGCAGGAGGGAAGGAGGGATATTTGAGCAGGAACTTACATTTTTTACTGTGAATTGGGGGAATCTTCCTACAACTGATTCTTGGGAATCTTCCTACAACTCATTCTAAGTTCACATTTCCACATGTTTGCCCTTATAAGACTTCTTTAAAGTTTGTTTATGAGACAAAATGTTACACCAGAAGGGGCTGTGGAACAGATCAAATCATACACAATATTGCTTTTCCTTCAGCTCTGCTCCAATATGGGAAATGAGTCTGTTTGGGAGGAAAGTGCTGGGGGATTGCAGGGAAATAAGCTTTTCAGGGAGATAATACTTTGGGCCAACATCTCCTTCCCACTTGTCCAACACTTTTGCTCTTAAAGCCCAACCATCCTTCTGCTGCTCTATATATGTTTGGTGTATGACTAAGGTTCTGCCACTGTCATTGAGGACTTTCTTAATGTTAGAAACTTCAGTCCCTTTTGCAAGGATGTCTGACTGGAGAATGGAGAATAGGCAGTGCAACTCTAAAGGCACACATGACTGATTTGAAACAGAGAGAATCCTGTTTGACTTGAACATTGCTATTATTCTTAAGAAGTATATGTAAATACACCATTAAAAAATTGTCTTTAAATATCTACTTCCCCCACCTCTACCACCACTGCAATTTCACATGACTGCATTCAGGAAAGGTCCTTTTGTCCTTACGGAATCTTTCCCCTCATGAATTTTGTAATGGTGCCTATGACCTGTAAGTAGGAGCCAGGGAGAAAAAATAAATTCAGTTCACATTGAAAGGCAAACATTCCTAATTCGTGCTTTCCGAAACAATACACAAACAAAACTTGGTCATATTTTGAAATTCCCACTTCTCCGAATTTTACAATGTCTACTTCTCCAGTGAAGTTATGCGTAAAAAATATATATATACTGGGATTAAGGAAAAGCACATTACAAAAGCACATAATATTACAGGAAATTGCCTTAGAAAAAACTTGTTATTAGGAAAATTACATGCAAACATGTACATTAAGAGAAATTCACACTAAAATGCTGGTGAGTTTTCATGAGGACTTTTTGAAAAACAATTTGCAAAGTGGTGTGGAGTACTGACTTTGACTGTCATGGTTGTCACTCAGACTATGATGATAGATGCTCTTACTTGATACTAAGGAAGAGAACTTTACTGAGGCCGATCTAACAGGCAAAGAGTCACAGCAGCCTCAAAACTCGGACTAGGCAATGGGAACAGCATGACTAGCTGGGCTAGAAGAAGAAGCCCATTTTGAAGGAGTCCAAGATCAGAAGCAACAGAGTTGTTTAAATAGATTGACACACTCACCTGCCAAGTTTCAAAGGTGAGATAAGCTTCCTTGGAAGACTCCTGTGCCTTGAGGAAATGTCAAGTGTGCACTGCATCAAGGATGATGGGTCTATTACTAGTGGTGGTCTTGTGCCCATCTGATGCCCTGGACCCCATTGATGTTGTCCCTTCCCCAGGAGGGAAGAAGAGGGAAGGAGGGATTCCCACCTCTCCATCCAGAACTGCAGATTCTGGGAGAAGGGACTACTTGCCTTCTGCAGCCTCCGTTCTCTGGTCTCAGCCCCCCCCCAAATTGCATCCTCTTCTTTGTCCCCCCTTGTTTGTCACAGCCTGCCAATCCAAGCCTGAACCCAATGATACCTTGAGTCTCTTTACATTAAGAAGAGAAATATAAGAAACCAAAATGAACGTATTTGGCCATCCCTAGTGGGATGATCTTATGTATGCAAAACATGTGTTCTACCAGTGAACTATGGCCCTTGAGGAATAAGTTATTAGCATAAGGCTTTCGGATAGCTAACAAGACTTTAGGAGCAATACTAGATAACAAATTGAGCATGACTTAACGAGACAATGATTTAGCCAGAGAGTTGAAAAGCCTAATTCCAGCATGTACAGTGGTACCTCGGGTTACATATGCTTCAGGTTACATACGCTTCAGGTTACACACTCTGCTAACCCAGAAATAGTGCTTCAGGTTAAGAACTTTGCTTCAGGATAAGAACAGAAATCGGGCTCTGGCGGCACGGTGGCAGCAGGAGGCCCCATTAGCTAAAGTGGTGCTTCAGGTTAAGAACAGTTTCAGGTTAAGAACGGACCTCCGGAATGAATTAAGTACTTAACCTGACGTACCACTGTATATAATTTTAAGACATTCTATCTAAGACATAGATGGTAGTCATGATACTACTCTGCCCAGTAATGGTTAGACCCCCCCCCCAAATGCATCATGTTCGCTCCCAAGTCTTTTTGTCCAGAAGAGTGTTAACAAAAAGTAAAGGATTCGTAGGAGTGCTACAAAGATGGGGTGTGGAAAGGCAGGAAAGAGACTTAGAAAGCAAGCCAGGGAAGCTAGTGCAGAGTAATGGCTAAGAGATTGAACTGTGAACCTGGCACTTCCTAGGCAGCTCTAATAGCTGAACATTAGAAAGATCTTCCTAGCTGTAAGAGTACTTTGCTGGGGAATGAGCCGCCTGGGAAGTTTCTTCCTCAAAGGGGTCAAGCTAAGCTTGGCCAGACGTTGTAACTTCAAGGCTACAGGACTCCTTTTCATAGCATACATTTATCTAGAGAAACCACCACCTTTTTGTTCTGTACTTTCACTCACTAAACCATTAGAATCAGTGTTGCCTCCATAACCTGGGGGGGCGGGGAGAGACGTGGAAATCAGCTGTTAATGCCCTTCTTGGGAATACGAAAGAGAGTCTGTTAAGGGGTGACCGAGCTTTAAAAGAAGTTTGCCCCTTCATCCTTCCCCCTTGTATTCTTTTATAAATGGCTTTACAATTATGAGGCGTCAAGGGCCAGCTACAGGACTGTTGTCAGCCCAGAACCTTGCATTTTAGGTACCGTGGCTGAGGGTGGAGGAAATTAAGGGTGCTGTGCCCCCCTTGATTTCAGATAGGATAGGCAGCACAGCTAGTGAATTCTCCCGCAGTTAGACTGCAGCAAATTGGACTTCAAAGGGAATTGAAAGTGACTCTTGCTTGTGTTGCCCCCCTCCCTTTCCACGACAGACTTCGCCAGCAAGTTTTCTGAGCCGAGAACAAAAGGAATCGCCACAGGTTACAAATAAATGAGATTCATCTGCTGCATAACAATGACTGCATATTGTTAGCCTCCATCCGCTAGCAAGGGAAGGATGTGAATGGAGGTGGGCCCCAAAGCTGGTTTTGGATTTTGCGCTGTCTAGCCAGAGCTCTTTTGCCTGAAGAGGTGCTGCTGGCACTTTTACAAGGTGCAGGTGGCAGTTTTACAGGCACTTTCCCTCCCAGTCATACATATAAACAAGCTGCCCCAAGGTACCACCGGTACCATCAGGTCACATTTTCTGACATTACCGAGAAAGATAAAATAAAATGTTGTTGCTCAGCAGGATTCTAGCTATTAAGGCTGAGAAACCGACATAAAATAAAAAGTATAATTTTGAATTGTTGTCTAAACCAGAGCTTCAGAGACATTCCCCCCCGCCCCACTCCATTGCAGGGCACAGTATGTTGAGAAAAACGCTACTTGGAGCCTCTTCAAGGGCAACAACTTACGTCTTTTCCCACAGGATGAACTGCATCCTGATTGATCCATGTTGGTTTTCAGAAATGAAGACTATCTGTAGCCCATAGGTGTGAAAGAATTATTTTATTTGCAATGAGGAAAATAAGAGAACTATCAATTCAGCGAAAAGCAGGAGAAATCCCACACTTGTGATTATTGCAGGTTATTTATTATTTAATTATATGTATTCCGACCTTCATCCAAAGATCACAAGGAAACTCACAACGTAGAAATACAAAAGGAAAAGATGCTGGGGCCAACAAGAAGAGAAAATGCTCGGTTTAAGATGCCATCATTTGGTCATGAATTTGGGTAGATGTTCTCCCTATACTTTATGAAGGCTTTTAGAAAATATTAATAACACACCAGTTATATTCTCACATTCCAGAGTTGTTTCACATGTCCATCTGTCACACGCAAAGATGCAGATGGTACTGGTTGTTCAGTGTCATACAAATTGATAAATGAAGGGCATTTTCGTTTACATGTAAAATCAATGCACAGCTGAAAGATAAATCTGTGAGTCTCTTCTAAGTGGTCCATTATCCTCTGATAACTATTCAGAAAAGTCATATCTGAACAGGAGTTCGTAGAAACGGTGCTTTGTACCACACCTAACAAAAACCATCCATAATTTCAAATGAGGTACAGATGTGTTCAAAGCCCCATTATAACCACCTTCTTTTCCACAACCAAAACAGATCCTGTTCATTCAGCTTCTTCGCTTAGAATTTTCTTTCTAGACTCTTTAGCATCCTTGAAGCTCTCCTAGGGTCATCCAGGTCTATCTCTGTGGTGCTGATTTGAGGACGTCTTTGTCATTGCATGGACCAATGACATATGAGTTCACACCATCTTTTAAAATCTAAAAACTTTAACAGGATTGGAAAACAAAAGAACTAAGCACAATTCAGCTATGGTGTAGCGTGGCACCATAACTTATTTATTCTTTGACATAAATATTGTGTTAATACAACATAAAATGATGTTGGCCTTTCAAACTACAAGGCCACCTGGTTGCTTCATGTCCAGTTTGTTATCCACAATAATCCCTAGATATTCCTGAGAAATGCTGCTGCTACCTAAGATTCTACATACCCAAGCCTTAGGGCCCTCTTCTTGTGTAAAAAGGAATAGGGGCCTTTGTAAGCAGAAGAGACTATGAAGTTCACTGTTGGCCAAGTATGGTATAAATATCAGGAGCCTCCTCAACAGAGGCATCTAAGACTCTTATGGCCCCATCAAAGATGAACAAATTGGATATGGCATAAGCTTTTGTAAACCACAGTCCACTTCATCAGATACATGGTAATTGTAAGTTGGCAGGCTTTTATACACTTGGTGGTGGGAAAATGTTCAAGAGTAGGGTCAGAGTAAAACAAAATGCAAAAAGAACAGCTTCAATGGCAATTACCTAAAAGCAAAATAATTAGTGAACCGTTTACAAGGTAGTGCCTTCTGTGTTTTGGACTTGAGCCTTCTCCTGCTTCTAGCTTCACACACATCCCCATCCGAGATTTGAGTACATCTAGGAGTGAGCAAATCCCCACCCCATTTTGCTCCCCCACCTGTGAGCAACAAAATGAGAGGCATCTCTGCAAATTTACACACAGAGGGCAGAATCTGCATGTGCTCGTTGCTGGAGCGCCTCTCAGTTGCCACTGAATGAAAGTCATAATTCCCCTACCTCTTTTCCTCCAAAAATTTGGCTGTTGGGAGTGGAGTTACAGTGGTGGTGAGTGCATGTACATTTCACATTACTCTTCAGATATATCAGGGCCCCACTGCAGCTCAGCTTGGAGTGGTTCTCAAATGATAACATTTGTCTCACTACTAGGTACATCCAGTTTTAATATAATGCCTTGAGTACTAAGTGAGTTGAAAGAAATTGGGGGCACTTCACTTGAGTGAATCTGCATATTTGGCCAGTAAATGGGGAGCACTGCTTTCTGAAGCACTGAGGTAGAACAATCAGTCTGGATGTGGAAAAAGAGAGCAGCTCTGAAATATATATGTTGCTGCCCTTTTATTGAGAGAACAACCCTCTCACTTTCTGTTTGCGTGAGCTGTAACTCAGAAATTCAAGGCAGTCTCAGCACAGCTCATTAACACAGGGTCCAAGGAGAAGAGATGGCAGAAATAATGATGTCGTTAAATCAAGCTTTATGAATATGTAACAACACCTTATTTTGCATTATTACGATTGTTACTTAAAACATGCTCTCAGCCTTTGTACCTCTGACTGGTGCTTTCTGAGCTCTGTTTGGAGTCTCTGATGGTGCTGACAAGCTTTAAAGGGGCTTTAAAGGGCCTTTGAGAGATTAGACAGAAAAAACATAGAGAAATGTCTTTTGGATCTGTGTCTGGGGATGTGGGAGGGGGGAATTAATCAGAAGGGTCTAGGTTAAGCATTCTAAAGGAAAGGAGCTGCCCATTCATAATGTGACTCCTTGCATAAAGGGGAAGGCTCAAGGATTTGTGAATGAGGTTGGAGTTGAGTGTTTGATATGTACACAGGGCAAGGAAATGGGTTAGCACCAATTGCTAGGGTGGAGAGAGGGGTGGCATTAACAAGCTAAAGGAGTTTTGCTCTTTGTTGTTAAGGCCTGAGCTTGTGGGAATTAAATCCATAAGGAAAAAATCTTTTGATATCAGGAGTCTGCTTTGAGAAATAAAATGAGATGTGGGGATTTGGAAAAGACCGTTTTGCCACAAAATGTGATCGGATGCTTCTAATGTCCTCCCTTCACCCAGAAAGGGCAGAAGCATGACAGCAGAGGCAGCCGTGGTTTAGCATGTGCGGCCTTTGTCTGTCCAGCAGAAAAGAACTGCTACTTTACTTGACAAACCATTTGCACTGTCTCTGTCATACATCCCCGAGACGCCAGCAGTGAATTACTGTTGGATATTCTAGCAGTAATTTAACACTGAACTACTGCTGGATTGGTGTGAATTCTACAGTGGAATTCTGTATTAAGGAATAGTGCCGGGTGAGATTTCTGGGGCTTCCCACAGATAGATTTAACCAGCAAGGAGTGTTTCTAGGAGGTGGGCAGGGGACATTCTTCTCCAGCTCAGCAGGCTTTCCAAGCCCCCGAAGTTTGTTTCCCTGCTTTGCTTGAGTAAACTTGTCCAGCATCCTGGGGCAAACCAGCAGTACCCCAGGGGAAATCGTAGAAGCTACACCAAGTGCCTAGAAAGCACCATGGTCCCGTCCTGAAGTTGTAGCCTTGAGATGTAGTGATGGCTGCTAACCTGGCTGGATTTAAAAGAGGATTAGATAAATTCATGGAGGATAAGGCAATGAACAGCAGCTAGCCCTTTCCAAGAATGCCTCTGAATGCCACTTGTTGGAAATCACAAGTGGGAATAGTACTGTTGTGCTCAGGTCCTGCTTGTGGAATTCCTATAGGCATCCGGTGATAACAGGATTCTAGCCCAGATGGACAATTAACCTGATACAGCAGCTTCTTACGTTACTAAGGAGAGACAAGAGAAGCTGGAAGCTGTCCTGCAGTTACAAGAGGGTGATCTACCTGTTCTGGAAACTGATTGCATAAATATAATTGAATCTTTTGAGATAAGATATACCTTCATATTTAATACAGATAAGATGGAACTGCATTCTTAGAATCACATATTTGAGAAGTACTGCCTTCTGACATGTAATCTTTAGCCCAGATTTTCCCTATAAAGGCAAGAGGAAAAAAACCCAAGTGTCCTCCTTTGGTAAATAAAGCAAATTCCCCACACACAAGCTAACCTTCGCCCCCCCCCCTCTCTCTCTCTCTTCCAGCTCCACCAGCCCTGAAGTTGTCTGTCAATGAGACCTTGGTGGTGAACCCGGGAGATAATGTCACCATTCAGTGTCTGTTGACTGGTGGGGACCCTTTGCCCCAGGTCGTCTGGTCCCACTCACCTGGCCCTATGCCCCGCAACAGCCTTATCCAAGGGGGAAACCTCACCATCTGGAGCATCCGTGCAGAAGATTCAGGGTATTACAATTGCACGGCCATCAACAACGTGGGGAATCCAGCCAAGAAGACAGTGAACCTTTTGGTGCGATGTACGTGTTTCAGTGGGCTTAGTTGAAGACTGGCTCTGGACCCCCAGTGCACACACACACACATGCACATACTGCTTGATTGTAGAAACAAACAAACAAACCTCAAAATGGTTACAAAAAGATAAAACAAGAAAATCAAGAAAAATTCACAACCACACTTAAAATCTTCCAAAAGTTAAAATACTAAATCAGATTAAAATTACCTCAACTTTCTAAACATAATACTAGCACTATGGGCTAGAGAATAATATTAAATATATTATTCTATTTCAATTTATTGTCTGCCCTTCACCAATTTAATGTTCAATATTAAAAGCAATTATGCCCAGCACATATTCCAACTTGCCCACAAAGCTGTTTCCCCCCCACCAAACCATGCCCACTTCCCCCTCACCTCGTGTCATATGAGATGTCAGGTGTGGATAAGTAAGGACATGGCGAGTAATGAACAAACTGCAGCTTAAAGTGAGCTCCCAGTTGTTCCTTTCCAAGTGGAGCTTACTAACAATGAGCCCCACTAGAATCAGCTGCACTAAGGAATTAAGTTGGACAGTATAGTCAGCAAACCCCGCTATGTCCTTTCCCCGCTCTATGCCCCTTTTCAGGTGCAGGTTGAATGTAAATCATGCCTGCAACCAGACTTCTCAGGGGCTCAGCTGCCGAGCACTTAAATTGAACCCTTTGAGCTTTGGCAGGTGGTCCACGGGTGTGTGAGAATTATGGGCTGGTTCCAGTTCCCCACCCCTGCCTTAGAAGGTACAAGGTGCCATTGCATTAAGTGACTATTCACCAGCTTGGCATTTGTGTCTCTTACAGCCATGAGGAATGTTACATTCCAGATCACTCCTGATGTGATTAAAGAGAGCGAGACCATCCAGCTAGGGCAGGACCTGAAGCTCTCATGCCATGTGGATGCTGTCCCCCAAGAGAAGGTTTTCTACTTCTGGTACAAAAATGGGAAGCTGGCCAAGATCTCAGACCGGCTAGTTGTCATCAGGAATGATCCAGAACTTCCTCCGGTGACTAGCAGCCTGGAGATAATTGACCTACGCTTCACTGACTATGGCACGTACCTGTGCGTTGCTTCTTTTCAAGGAGCACCCATTCCTGACCTCAGTGTTGAGGTGAACATTTCTTCAGAAACAGGTGAGCCTTCCACATGGGCCTTCTTGGACTATTAAGGAGGTTGAACTAAGTTAAAGAACTTCATATACCTCAGCAAAATCTTTGTAGGAAATTTTGAAAAAGCAACCCAAGAATAGGAGTGCAAAGTTTAATCAACTGGTACATTTGCTTTAATCGCATGGCACATGCATAGGCACACAGAAACAAATGAATATATCTTCCATTGGAGGAGCTGTGATTGATAAGTGCACCACAGTGAAGTTCTTCCTCCCCTTTCCAAATTTGATTAAAAAGGTCCTTAAAGAAGGCTTTCCACCCAGTCTGTGTCCAAAGGTAGCAGGTGGGTCTAGTCACTTCATATTTCTGACTGAAACCATTGTGGAATAAGCATGTGTGCAGTACACATTCCTGTATAAGATCATCTTGGTAAATTGTGGCCTCACTTGTGGGATTGTACTTCTTCAAATAAAAAGTGAGGTACCACCTGTCTGGATGCTTCCCCGTGTTTTGAGTTGTTTTTTAAGTCTGCATATAGAACAATAACATCTCAAGGAGAAGACTTTTAGACTAGGCTAGATTTTGCTATGCAGATTGGCTCTGAGAGACCTAAAAAGAGAGAATCTGATTGCATTCTTCCTCGGGGTTATATCTCTCAATGTTGTAGCTGAGAGGGGCAAAGCATTTGGGCAACTAGAGTGCAGGGCATTTTGAAGCATCTTTACTACCAAGGCCATCATTTGCACATTATGGAAATTAGAGCTGCATGCTCCAGAGAGAATTTCCATATCAGGATCCTTGGCAGTCCTTTCCTTCTCTCTAACACAGGGAAACGAAGAGTTGGCCTTAAATTCTCCTTTATGTGCTCTTTAAGAAACGTTGAATGATTGCATTGAATGGCAGCTCTTTCCTCTCATCGCCAGTGGACCACAATGGTGGGCTAGGAAGAGGGAAGTAGTTCTGTGTTCCCTGTCTCTCTGGCTTCATCCCACAAGTGAGGCCACAGCTTAGCAAGATGGCCATCCACAGTAGGAGGCCCTGGAGAGACAGCTTTAATTAAAAACTCCACAAATGTAATTTACACGTTTTTCCCTTGGAGAAAATTGTCTCCTGCCAGGTGAGCGTGTGCCAGCGGTGCTGAGCTGGAAGGGTGCAGCTCCGTCTTCGCACCGTAGAGAAGAGGATCTGATGAGATTCCTCAACCCACAGGAGACCTGCAAATTGAAAATTCACCTCCTTATTGCCTGGCAAAGTTGCCGCTGGAGATACTGGCGGCTGGAGCCAGCCTAAATATACTCTTAAGGCAGCTATGTACTCCTTTTGTGTGTTATTAAAATAATCACACTCTCCCTTGCCCTATTATACGTGGGTCACACTGAGTCATCACTGGGCAGTGCAGGTTAAAATGACTTCAGGACTTCTGAGTTTCATCTAAGGAGGAATAATACAAGCCCTCTGGCACATGAAAGCATCAGTGTACTTCATATGGAAACAAAAGAGGCAGCTGGAGGAAGGAAATTTTAGAGGAGGAGGAGACATTTCTTTCTGTGATCTTCAGGTGTTCCATCCCTGGGCTTGGCAAAACTTGGCTTTTACAGAGGTAGAGGACTCAGGCAGCAGAGATGAATCCCAAGTTTCATCTTGATGGCAGGGGTCAGAAATCTGTAGCCCCACCACCCCATCCCACCCCCAAATGTTGCTGGACTACCTGTCCCACTAACCCTGACCTTTGGCCATGCTGGCTACTGCTGATGGCAGTTGAGGTCCAACAACATCTGGAACCTCCAAGGTTCCTTCAAACTCTGTGATTCTGTGAAAGCAGTATATAAGTACAGCAAGTACTGATTTTTAAGAACATTTCCAAACTAATTGGAAAGGAGGATTCTGAGTAGAACCTAGCAGAAAAAGGAAAGCTCCTCCCTATGACTGGCAAAAGCCAGATATTTGCAAAATAAGGAATTGTGTTCATTTACTAGATAATTTAGTCAGGTTAAAGGATTTAAATTCTACTCTTCTAGGAGCTCAGATTTCAGCGACCCTTAACAAAGGATTTGGATTTTATTTTTTATTACCACCACCTTATTGCAATACACCCATTTAACCAACTCCTAAGTATTTTTGTTGTGCTAAGCAAGCAAGGTGCAGCGCAGTGTGTGAATGGTCCTTTCTTGTCGTCTTCTCCCATTAGTGCCTCCATCCATCATGGTGCCCAAAGGTCAGTCCACCATCACTGTGCGCGAAGGCTCTAGGGCAGAGTTGCAGTGCGAAGTCCGGGGGAAGCCCAAGCCTCCCATCCTTTGGTCCAGAGTAGATAAGGAGGCTCCTATGCCCTCAGGTGCCATGACAGTGGAGACAAGCGACGGGAAGCTGCATTTGGAGAAAGTCACCCGAGAACTGAGTGGGACTTACAAGTGCCAGACAGCCAGGTACAATGGCTTCAACATTAGACCCCGGGAAGCCCTGGTGCAGCTCAATGTACAGTGTGAGTACAGCTGTAGAATTTCATTGCTCTTTGCTTCTATGCTAGTGTGCATCAGTGTTCTAGTTGCCTCTAAGAAGAGCATCTCTTGTTGGACCTAGTTGTTCTCTGTTTTCCCTTGGAATAACAAAATCCACATGCATGAAGAGTGCAGTTGAGATACTACAACTTGAAAGAACCTACATATTTGAAAGAACCTCAGTATGGTGAAATGATGTGCTTTCCATCATTTCACCAATGATTGAATTAACTCTTCCAGAACTGAAGCTGTCTGCCAGTTCCAGTCTCCTTGCTTGGACTCTTTTGGCAAGAAATAATTGCTGTCTCTTCCCACCTCCATTTCTTTTTTTACTCCTTGGGTTCATCGGTGTGTCACAAATGACTGACTTAAGCATTAGATGTGAGCAGGTGGCTTTTGTTATTAATATTGTTGGCTAGGATTGCTGTGGACTTATTTGCAGTTGGATGTGCAACTCTGACTTTCTTTTTTCTTGTTGGCCTTGTGATGCCCTCTTGTTCCATAATAAGATTCTAAACAGAAACCCTTGAAAACCATGACTACCTAGGTGAAGTTTCGCTTTACTTCACTTAAATAGGGAGAACATATGAAGTGATTTTATTTTGTAAACCCAGATAAGAAATTGGGTTAACCCTGTTTCTGTGGTCCTTCTCATGTGCATCTTCACACTACAGTGAACATGACAAACTGCAAACCATGTGCTCTGTTTACATTCACAAGTCATGGATGTTTTAATTTCAGGACTGTTTCAAAAATAAGACTTCCTTTTATATTTTGGTATATTATGAGGCAGCAAGCAGATAACTTAGACTCTCATCTGGGAGCATAATTTTAGCAGCATTCCAATGTTGGGTCAATGGCAGAGTCTGAAAGGCGTTTATTGGAGTCTGGTCAGATGCAGTGTAAGGCCAGTTTGCCCATGATGAGAGAAGATATTTAATCTCTGTGCTCTGGAAAGATGCCACTCAGTTACTCTCTGTGACCTTGGATGGCCCAAGTTATTTGGGAGTCAGCCAGAAGGCAATGTGATTCCAAATATGTTGCCTTCTGGCTGGCCCAGAACCAACTCACATCGGACATAGATCAGTCACAGATGTAGCAAAGCAATATGTTTGGTGTGTGTGTATTTTAAGGATGGATCTTTCCCTAGCGTTCATAGTGTAGCAGCTTTCTTGATAGCATATGTGAATAATGCGCTCTTTGCAGGTGATCAAATGCTAAACCGGGCAGAATTTTTAATACCTGAGACAGGATGAAAGCAATTTGGCTCTTTCACTCTCCAGGTCTGGGATGAAGTCATTGCTTGATGTTATTAATGGGAGTGGTGAATTGAAGGCATGTGGTGATAACTCTTTTTGCAAAGGTAGCCTCCCATCAGGAGAATTTCAGGACCATATTTCCTGTGGAATGTAGGTAGCTTTGGGAATGAGAAGCTGGCAGGTGTGGGATTAAGAGAGAGAATGTTAATTTGCACCATCAGGCACCATCCCTGGGCTGCTGTCACCAAATAGCATGCTTACAGCACACACAGCATCGCTTATTAGAAACCAGCCGTTCTTTCTAGGCACTCCCCCCTTTCTCCTGCAGAAATAAAGAAATCTGTACTGAAAACCTGGACAGAGCTGAGCAAATGCCCTCAATTTTGTTGTCTAAATCTCCCTGAAAAGCAATATCACAGAGCAAACAACTGAAGGTGCAGTTTAAAGATGCTAGGTTCAAATTACAATTCGATTCTGATGAACATATCTCCATCCCCCGCCCTCCACACACAAATATAATATTACCCGAGTGAATCAAGAAGAAGGAGAAGAAGAAAACATACACAAAATGCAACACAGGCCTTGAGCTATCATAACCCTTGCTCCCTGCAAGCCATGCTTTTCAACTCAGGACCCAGCCTTTGAAAACAGACCCCTGTTCCCCTTCCCTTCTCCTCTCTTTCATGTGATACTCGCTGCCTGTTGTTAAGCATGGTTTCGCAACAAGAACAGAAGAAGAGCCTGCTGAATAAGGCCAATGGCCCATCTAGTCCAGCATCCTGTTCTCACAGTGGCCAACCAGGAAACCCCACAAGCAGGACCCAAGCACAACAAGAGCACTCTGCCCTTCAGTTCTCAGCAACTGGAGGAGCAGCCATTGATTGCCTTATCCTCCGTGAATTTGTATAATCCTCCTTAAAAGCCACCCAAGTTGGTGGTCATCACCGCCTTGTGTGCTTCACTGGGTGTCCATGAGTCCCATGAGGGAACTTTGCCCATGCCATGTATAAATTTATTAACTTAAATCATGCCACTTCTTTTGCAAACTTTTATTTAAACTGAAAAGTCCCAAATGCTGCAACCTTTCCTCATAGGGCAGTCGCTCTGTCCCCTTGATCCCCTTGATTGACCTTTTCTGAAACTCTTCCAACTCTACAGTGTCCTTTTTGAGGTCAGGTGACCAGAACTGTACACAGCATTCCAAACGTGGTTGCACCATAGATTTGCATGGTAGCATTATGATATCAGCAGTCTTATTTACAACCCCTAGGATGGGATTTCAAAGCTGTCACACATTGTACGAAGAGGGAAGATGAAAGGGGTGTGTGTTCTCAAGGCTGGTTTCCAATCTACAAACAGGGAAACCAACATTGTGTTTCTACCAGATCACAGAATCGAGGCACCCTTAATAAGGGATGGTTCAAATTATCATTTTAAGGTTCATTTTGGTGAAACTGTCATTAACAGAATTTATCAGCTCATGAGTGGAATGTACAGTGCAGTGTTTTCAATGGGCCTTTGAACTGCAGCTTATTATACCCCTACTCAAAACTTGTTCCAGAAAGTTTCCAGGGATCTCGTGGCGAGTTGTGATTCAAAGATGTATTTATTGAAAGCATCCCAGGATAGGTTTGCCATACCTTTGATCTCATTGCATTGCAAACGAACTGAAATGGCTGTATGAACTCGCATGCAGATTTTGGTGATTTAAGGGAAGGGCAAGCCATCGTACCCCTGCACAGTCTTGGTCAAGAGACCTTGCAGTTCCTTCTTTAGGACCATCTGCTGGATCGTTTTCAGAATCTTTCTGATCTTTAAAAGAGAGCCTCATTATTTGGAAAGCACCGCAACACTCGGGGTCACCTCCATGCCCTCGTTGCTGGTCCCTCTCCTTCTCATGTGGGGAGTGAGGCGTTATAGACGGGTGCGTGCATGTGCTCCACTTAATTGAGCCACTGCTCTCCAGCACGAGCAGCTCATTAGCTTTATGACTTGCCCTGGAATTCTAATCTTGTCGGAAATGGGAATCGTGTGGTTGCTGAAGGCTCTCTGATGAGAGCGCAAATTTTTCCTCCGCTTGTTCTTTCCAACTGAGAATCTGCTCTGATGATGAGTGTGTGTTATAGGTATATATTTGTGCCTGTGCACGCTTGTGACTTGCTTTTGAACTAGCTCTCTTGGGGGAAAGTGAATTCTGGGTGATAATTTGGTTGTTTTGCTGATTTGTTCCAAAGCTAAAGTTGCAAAAAAAGAGAGAGGGAGAAAAAAATCAATACGGCAGATCTGATTAGATGTCAGAACCTGTTTCTCTGTTTGTTTTTTCTTCTTCTTTTCCTTTTCCTTTCCACCCACCAATATATAGTTTTGTATTGTGGCACACAAAGCTCTGAAATTAGCTTTGCTAGCGATACTGCTGCACTGGGAAGTGGGGGTGGGAGTGGAGCAGAGGCTTACAAACTTTTAATCTCTTGGAGATGGTTATTTGTCATCCATGTGTTTTGAAAATAGGAATAAATCACTGCACGCTACTTACAGGAATGAGCTAATGGTAAAATGTTCAGACTTTAGTTATGGTGGGGGTTTTTAGGTGCACATCTAGGAATTTTTATTTTAATGTGTCTGCCTAACAGTGGAAAATCCAAATGGGGCAAATATGTTTCCAAGTATTTTTTAATATTCTTGTATTCATCAGAGGTATAATGAGGAATGATTAAGGGAGTTGGGTATATTTAGCCTGGAAAAGAAAAGACTTGGATGTGATGTGATAGCCACCTTCAAATTTCTGAAAGGCTGTCACATGGAAGATGGAGCGAGCTTGTTTTCTGCTGCTCCGGAGGGTAGGGCCCAAGCCAATGGATTCAAATTACAAAGAGGGAGAGAGAGTAGGAAGAACTTTCTGACAGTAAAAGCTGTTCAGCCGTGGAACAAATTACCTCAGAAAGTTGTTTTTGAAGGTTTTAAACAGAGGTTGGATGGTGCTCTGTCAGGGATGCTTTAGCTGCGATTCCTGCATTGCAGGAGACTGAACTAGATGAGCCTTGGGATCCCTTCTAACTCTACAGGCCCTGCTCCTGCCTCTAACCAGCTGACCCAGGGCAGGGCCTGACAAGTTTTATAAGAACTTCTTCTTCTGCTGCTGCTGCTCAGCAGAGAGGGCTTCTTCTTTTAAATTGTTTTTTATATCCTTTTAAATTCTTTTTTTTTTTAAGTGTTTTAACAGTTTTTAAATGAGTTGTAAGGGCATTGTGTGGGATGTGCCTGGGAGGAGAGGAGTGCCAGGCAAAAACCAGTTCCTTTTTAACCAGGCCTTTGATTGACATCCTATGCCCTTTTAAAATGTGGCCTTTTTGGAGGGGGTGTTATTGGGTTGTGGTTTTCATTTTGATTATATATTTTGTGGTTTGATTTTGTTCTGCGAACCGCCCTGAGACCTCTGGGTATAGAATGGTATATAAATTCAGTAATAATAAGAATAATAATACATATTATTATTATAATACTTTATAATAAATTCTAATTATAATAAATTATATATTTATAAATTATAAAAAGAATTATTATTCTAAAACTAATTATAAAAAGAATTATAATAAATTCTTTTTAAAATATCTTTATTAATTTAAAATAAATACATTTATGAAGAAACAGACATACATACAAGTAAACAAACATACAATCAAACAAACAAATAACAGAAGAATCAAACAAACCACCACACTATAAGATACAAGAAGATTAATATAATTATCATCATATATACTCCTGATACTGAACACAATTATAAAACTTATAGAGAAGAAATTTAAAACTGACTTCCAATTAATCTCACTGTACCACCGCGCAGTTTCTGTTCTCATCCTGAAACAACGTTCTTAACCAGAGGTACTATTTCTGGGTTAGCGGAGTCTGTAACCTGAAGCGTCTGTAACCCGAGATACCACAGTAGGCATAAGGTGATCCTTTTAAGTAGACAGGTTCTTTCTTTAGGGCAGGTTTCTGATGCCTGCATTTTGCAGCTTGGATTCCCAACTCTAGAAAAGCTCTTCCCCTATAGCAGCACCATGCATCTTTCAAAACCATGCTTCTTTCCATTAGTTTGGGATGCATTTTCCTTCATTCTAGAATAACTTATTTGGATTACTTTCCCCCCTGATTTGTGTACCTGCTATAAAACTTTAAGGATGGGGGTATACGTTGTTATAGGGTATTGGGTGGATCCAGACTAAAATAGTTGAACTGACGTCCTGTTGAAATCAGTGGGATGAGTCATGACTTAATTTAAGTTGCATTGATTTTAGTGGAAGACAAGTACAACTAACTTAGTTTGGTTCTCATCCAATCCTCTTAATCCACTAGTTAATTTTAATAACTTTTTAAGGCCGCAATCCAATAACACACTTATCTGGGAGTAAGACCTATTGTACAACAGGATTCACCTATGAACAAGCAGATATAGGAATGTGCTATGACTCTCTTTTATTTATTTGGAATTCATTAAACTCAGTGATATTGGTTTTCTGAAGGGGAAACTGGGGGGGAAATTCCCATGCAAGTTAGGGTAATTTACGGAAGGTATTTTACATCTGGTAATTTTCAGTTTGTATCAGAAATTTTTCGGATGTCTTGGAAAGTGATCCAATTTAGCATGTTTATTTTTCTTGTATTTAGGAAGCTGCTAAAAACATTGAAATTGCGAAACTTGCCTAATATTTCTTTGCAGTTGGCATCCATTCATTGTTACTAATGAAGTTTTGGGAACTTTTATGCGAAATAATTATGCACTGGAAAACCCACTAATTCCCACTTCGCTGATTAAACGTCATAAGATTATTCTAGTTCAAGTTTTTACTACTTCCTTTTTTTTTTAAGTGTATAAAGAAAGCGCAAAGCAATTTACAGTTGGAGGGAAAGAGAAGTCTCAATCCACATTTTAATCCTCATTTTAAATTTAACCTACTTTGCTGCTTTGTGTCTCACAAACTACAAGCAACTGGGTGGGGGGAGGCAAAATCCAGGGCAACCCCATACCCTCCCTTGTCTGTCTGTCTGTGTCTGCTATACAGTTTTCTGTAATATCCTTTACACAATAGATCACACAATCATCAGCAATACATGAAATTGCTGTATAGATTCAGCTTGAGTGTAGGCCTCTGAGATGACATGCCTGAGTCAGCATCTTGACCGAAAACAGAGTAGCAAATATTCCAATCTAAAGCATTTCCTCTCCCTGCATTGAGACAGGGAGTTGCATACATCCAGTCTCTTCTAAGTTCCTGGATCAGAGCAGTCGTCTTCTTCCCACTTTCTAACTTATAACAGCAATCAGGGTGAGAAGAAGCAGAAACCAAACATTAGGCAAAATTGAAATTTCTCTTATATCAAAACATCTTTAGGAGTTTTGAGAGAAGTTAAAAAAATTAAAGGGCATCTTCAGACATCCTTTGTATTGCACATTCATAATTATTTGTGCTCATAATGTTATTGGGGCAGTGACATACGATCCCACTTTCTGCTTGTGCCTGCAAAGTTTGGAGGGCGGTCATACTGCTTCATTTCCAACCAGTGCATATCCTGTAAATTCCTACTGAAATCCTGCAACTTTTCACACCACATATGTTCTGCTTTACATTTGCTCTGCTTTTCTTGTGCTATAGCTACTCCGGACAGCAATACAGTAGTAGCATCAGGGAAGCACCCCAGAACAAAGCAAAGCAGCATAAATCTACCACCAATGCGCTATCATCAACAACATGGTGCAAAAAACACCCACAATAAAACACCAGTTGTGGGGAGGGGGCTTGGTAAGATTAACAAGATGGCTTGGGGTGTGTATGCGAGATGGCATTCTCTTATCTCTGAGTGAACATTTGTGCAGTCTGACAAATATCTCTACAGCTGCATATGGTAAGGTTACCAGATTTTTTTCAATAAATCTGGGGACAATTATTGTTTGCTGTGTACGTGTGAATGCTGAGAAAGCTGTAAATCCGGGGACTGTCCGCAGGAAACGGGGGCGTCTGGTAACCTTAGTATATGCTGTTCTCTGGGTTCCTGGGAGAAAAGTGGAGTGGTTAGTATCCAAGTAGAACTGGGGAGAGATCTATGTTCAAATCCCCACTCAGCCACGAAGCTCAGGGGATGACTTTGGGCTTCTCCAGCCCAACCCAATTCACAGGGTTGTTATTGTGTTGGGCAGGGGAAGAAAACTAGGTGTGCCTACTTGAGTTCCTTAGAGGGAAAGGTAGGACATACTGTAAATACAATAAATAAATACAACTTACAGCAGAAAAGGCATCAGAGAAGTACTATGGTCTCTTTCTTCTGTTGCTTAAATGAAGGAGGGGATGGATAATAACAAGTAGCTGAACAAGGAAAGACCTGTGAATGTTGAACCCAGCTTGATATGCTTGAAGATGCATTGCACTCCCTGTGCTATAATTTCCCCATCTTTAAAGTGGAGATAAGTCTGACCCTTCCCACCAGAGGTTTCTGAGACTTAATTAGTGGTTTCAGAGCACTTTGAAATCCTTTAATAAAAGGCACGCTAGATGAGGCAAGGTTTATTATTATTATAAACACCATCTACCAGACGCCTCAGGTCATGGAGTCACAAGTGAAATTAAACGCATCAGCCACCATGATGCATATTAAAACTTGTGGCAGGCAGGTGAGATTAGAAAGGTTTTTGAGGCCAGCCTGCAACGTTTCAGTATTGGAAATCGTCCCCCTGGAAGGAGGCGAGAGGCCGACAGATGGCAGATAAACAGGATCTGGACTAGTCTATGCAGTGCATTTTATAGCCCATGAGATACTAACTGCGAACAGCATCCCTGCCTGGCATCCATTGTTCAAGTTGCTGAGCTCCTGCAGGGCCACGTCTGCAAAAACGGCTCACAAGTGCACGTTAACGTAATTCCAGTATGCATTATACATGGTCAGATGTTAATGTGTTTGTCCGTTTATTTGAACAATTCGCTTATATACCGCCTTTCTGCCAAGGCACTCAAGGAGGCTGTAAAATAATGTCTTGCAATTTAATTTAAATGATACAAAAGAGAAAAGCAAGGCAGGAGAGGAAAACAAACACATTTGGGTGACCATTGCATGAGACAGGTTAAGAAAGGGAGGAGCCAGAGGGCTTTTGGTCCTAGCCAAGCAGAAGCGGAGTAGCTCTCAAACCTCTCCTTTTGAGGTGATTATGGAATGGTGATTATGGGGAGAATCCAAACTGGTCCCAGTTAAAGAAGTTCTGGCTCATGGTTTCATTTCTCCCTCATATACAGCTGGTTGGAATGTTCAGGTTGCCATGTCCATGATTTCATAATACAGCCAAGGACACATTCTGGTGGGGGGTGCAATCATAATGCTGTGTAATCCTGAGCCAAAATATACCAATTAGTGACTTAATAAAGAACGTTTTGAAGACCTAGACCACTGTTCATCTGAATTTAAAAATAGCTACTTCCCTTATTGGACACAAATACATTATATGAGAACGGCCAAATTCTTCAAAGATCCATAGAACTGTAGAGCCGCAAACAGCCTAGAGATCATTTATTCCAAGGATGACAACGTGGTTCCCCCCTGGATGTTGCTGGACTATAATTCCCATCAGCCCCAGCCAGTATAGCAAGTGGCACAGATGATGGGAGTTGTAGCCCAAGGGCATCACATTGGGTCCTCCAATTTATTCCACCTCTGTACTTAACTGTGTGTCAGAAACAGAGAGCAAAAGCAAGGTACCTCAGGCTAGTGGCAGTTGTGTGATATAGGATATGTTTGATAAATACACACCCAAATAATTTAAGCCTGCACTTATTGCAGAAAACGTTGAGAAAAATACTGACTTCAAAGGGGTTTCCCCACCCCCATTCATCTGCAAAACAAATGTTAAATAGCTTTGTGTAGTTAAATAATTGTACTGTACTAACAAATTGAAAGTCTCTTTCTCAGCCAGTGAATGCTTTACAATTCCAAATATGTGACCACACTAGTTAAACTTTGAAGACTTTTCCGCATAACCTCTGACAGCATACTACAATTTCATTTTAGCCATTATGCATTTTCCCCCCAGTGACAACAGCATGATAGCCCATATCACAGCAGAGGCGAATAGCCTTCTACCCAGAGGAAACTGACATGATGCTGCTTGCATTTTTGGGAAGGAAAGGGCTAGATTTGCACTCCTCCACAGGAGCAGCAGTGTGTGTTCAGAAAGCTTTTTCAAACCCCTAATAAAAGGTTCACATTATGGCTCTGGCATTGCTGAGGTGAAAACACTGCTGGTTTTTCAGAGATGAAGTAAACTCTGGTCTGTCACCTCAGTGCCAAAACAGACCTTCCTCTATTTTTATTCCAAGGTCCCTCAAAGCTGCATAGGAAGAGTCCTTACAGGAACTGGTAAGGAGAAAGACTGATTTATATCTATGAACTTTTGAGAGAGTGATTGCATCATAAGTGTGAGATATTCAAACGTGGTCAAAGAACAGGACAAGGAACTCACGATATAAGGATAACCTTTTTATTGGTCACGCAGTTGCAAAAGCGGGCCCTCCGTACTCACGAGCACGAAGAGCCTCGAACAAGCCTCCGGTTCCAACTTTTGTCCCTATTGCTGCCGCCCCTCCTTGGAGGCTTGGCTTACAATCTACCTATCATGATTTACCCTGTTTCTAATACATAGACCAATCTACACTCTTCTTTCAGTTCATTGCCTTATATGGGGAAGCTTCCTTTTTTTGTCTTCGTGGCCCTTCTATATTGTTCGGAAATTTCCACTGAGCTTGAGGCATGGCCTATTTCCTGTTCTCACAATCCCCCCTCTTCTTGTATCTTGCCTCAAACTCACACAATAGCTCCCAGTGATCCCCTCCTTCCTTTTCATCTTCCGTTGGTATTGGGAGATACCGCATGGACATTAACTGAGTTTGAACGTGTCTTTGTGTCAATAGAGAAAGAGAATTATTGATTGTCCTTACAAAAATTGGCAATATACATGGAATTCCTGCAGCTATAAGTCCAATAAGGGCTACTATCGCCTGCAATCCTGGTAATTTGGGGAACCATGATCCAAACATATCCTTAAAATTTAGCCCATCCCATGTCTGTACGGGCACGTGAGCCAGCTTAATCATGCGGTCGGCTATATCCTTTACTACTCGTCCACTATCATCTATTTCAATGCAGCAATTAGTTAAATTAAACTTTCCACAAACTCCTCCCTCTCTTGCCAACAAATAATCTAAAGCAAGCCTATTTTGCATAATATAGGTGCGACTTTTAGCGCTTTCCTTTGCTAGCTTGGTCAGGGCAGAAGCAGTTTCATTTGTAATTATTTCCACTACGGCCTGTAAACGTATTATTCGGTTCAACAAGTAAATTGGATCCCGCCCAAATGACCCTGCCGTTCCATCGTTAGCCCAAGTGGCTGGTCCGTAATACTGTATTATTCTTTCTGGGGGCCATTCAGTATCCTGCCATGTTCCTATACGAATGCCGCGTCTTTTTCTTGGCCCTATTTCATCATAAACTGGCATCCCTAATTTAGATTTCACTTCTAATGGAAGCAAAAAGAAACTAGGTCGTAAGGTGGCTAATACACAGGACCCTATCCAATTCAGAGGGAGCCGGTTATATGCATAGGACCCACATGCCCAATAGAACCCGTCGGGGGTCGTCCATTCTAAAGTGGTGTTTTGGGGGTCCTGTAAAAAGGTCATATTGGTCATGTTGGCCAGAGGCGAGGGCCACTTCCTGGAAGAGTTATCTGAGGCCCACCATTGTCTGTTATCCCATTGTCCTAGACAGGGTGTATTTCCCACCCGTGTTCCATTTGTATCGTTTCTCGTAAAACATTCCGTCCCTACCAGCTGATTAGAGATTTGCCATATCTCATTCCCTAAGTGTTGGTATGTGAAATTTCTTTGATTCTTGTATACTTCAGTGTAATTTACTTCGTGAGCCACCCAAGGCCATTGATCCCCCATGTTAGTACCCCCGCATACAAAACAATTTCTCACTGTGAGTTCCTTTGCAATTGTTTCTGCCAGGCTTAGAAACATGTTATGGGCTTTGGGTGGGAGAGGAAGGTGATTCAGTTGCTGTATCTCATCCTCAAAATCCTCATAAACAGACATGGGCCTTTTACTAGCTTTAGTAGTATGTACCTGGACAATGAGATAACCATAGGGGTCCGTTCCCGAGCCTTCTATGCCTAGCCCCAGATATATGTATTTTGGGTTTGTGGATGCGGATTCCTTTGCCCATAGGCAGATAGGATTACAGCTCCCAGTTTTACAGTCCGTGGATGCCCCTTTTCTGGTGATATTAATCCCCTCGGGCCCCCGATACCTAGGGCCCGAGTTAATTCCCTCTGTATACCAATAATTCCAAGTTCCGCCTCCTGCTCCCACATTGGTCCCCCTTATCTGTTGAAACAAATATTTTCTCTCTTGGAGATATGATTGTTCCCACCCGTGTGAGCCACAAGTTACTCCTGCCTGATTATTTGGTCCTTGTCCCTTGGCTATGGCAATGCAAGCATCAAAACATACCCAAACTGCCTCTCCTCCTCTAGTTATGTTGTGGGCTATGTATCCCTGCCTAGTTTGAGCTATAGAGAACATGGCTTTCTTTTCCCCCTGCTTGTTTGCGGTTCCTCCTTTGTATCCATACACATAAATGGTTGAAGTGATGGGCCCTACTGCCAAAGGTTCATAACATTCTATCTTATTTTCTTTGGTCCTGCATCTATAATACTGGGTTTGATTGTATACACATGGTTTTAATGTTGTAGTACAATCCGGGGCTACATTATAATACATCAAGGTTCTTGTAATTTTATTCCCTGTCCTGGTGGTCTGGATGCATTCGGTGCATTATGGTGTTTCGCCCCGGGCTATGCCCAATACCAGAACAGTCAATCCCCATTTCCCTATCCAATTCATTCTGGGGGTATCCCTTTCCTAAGATATTCTAGTGCCTGGGTTACGGTGGGGGTCTCTAGCAATTCACAATAAACAGCTTCCAGGGTGACTCTACAATGTTGAATTATTATGTCCTATATATATACTATTGTACATTCCCTAGTGCAGTGAACACAGCAGACACAGCCCTCACAATGGGAGCAACAGCAACATTCAAAAAGACATTTGCAAGTGCAAAATATACACATTACTGTCTCAAGTCTTTTCCCTGGTTCCTGGTCTCTGACTTGGTTAGTTTCACCTTCAGTGGATTGTCTAGGCTTGGCGTTGCCGTCCGACTCTCAGGCGGGGCTCTCTTCACCCAGTGGTAATGCGTCCACCCGTGTTCTCGGGTCCGTACGGCAGATTCGGTAGCGAGTAGGACCTGAAAGGGGCCTTCCCAAGCCGGGCTGAGCTTTTCCGCCTTCCACGTTTTGATCAGAACCAGGTCGCCAGGTTGGAAGTTGTGCTGCTGTTCCAACAACGGGGGTCTTTGTGCCAAAACTCCTCGCCTATGGAGAGATAATAAAGACTGGGACAATGTCTGCAGATACTTTCTGAGAAACATGTCTTTAAACTCAATCTGGGGGTTTCCTAACTGGGATAAATAAGGTCGCCCCATCATCATTTCAAAAGGAGACAAAAGGAGGGGGCCATGCAGGTGCTTCCTCCACAGTTTGACAGTTAGGCCATGGCCTCATTTCCTTATATGGGTAATTAGGGCAAGAGAAGCGTTTCTCGAAGCTTCTCCTCCTCAGTCTAGGGAGAGCAAAAACTTTTTCCCTCCAAACTGCTGCAACTCACTTAGCACTGCCAAAACAATATAAGTAAACATTCTATAAGTAAAAGCTCTATAGGCAATAATCGCCTCCAGAATTCCCATCATGATTGTTTTGGGGAGCACTATTTGTCCCTCCGGGGTCTCCCATCTTCCCTCATTTTCTTACCATCCTTCTTTTGTCATATATTCCTTTTCCTTGGGGGTGAACACTAATTTAGCTGTGTCCAGTGAGGTTAAAACAGGGACTCGCAGAGTGCACTGCCGGATGACTTCCTCATTCGGGGTGCCTTCCGCGGCTTCTTTTGCCCTTAGGTCTGCCCACGCGTTTCCCCTTTCTTCTGGACTTCTCCCTGAAGTATGTGCCAATATGTGGACCACAGCTACCCTCCGTGGGCCGCACAGGGCCTCCAATAATCGTTCTAGAAGCTTCATGTGTTCTATTTGTTTCCCATCTGCCCTAATATATCCCCGTTCTTTCCATGTTCTTCCAAAAGTGTGTACCACTCCCCAGGCATATCGTGAATCTGTCCAAATAGTCACCTCCAATCCCGTCCCTAACTCTAGGGCCCGGGTTAGCGCCATTATTTCACATTTTTGGGCCGACCATGTGTTTGGCAGGGCCCCACTTTCTATTGTGTCTCCATTGTCCAATACCACAGCATACCCTGACCTTCTCTTTCCCTCTTTCACATAACTCGATCCATCTATGAACCATCGCTCCCCGGTGCGGAGCGGGGTTTCCATTAAATCTTCTCTCACCTTTGCCATCAACTGTATGTTACTTAAGCAATCATGCTCATCTGGTTCCCATTCTCTTCTCTCCCCTCGCAAAAACTCCGCGGGGTTTAAATTCCTGTCCGTCCCAATGGTGATGTCAGAACTAGTTCTCAGTATACCTTCATATTTCACAAGGCGGCCATCAGTCATCCAAGTGGACGCGGCCCCGGTCAGAATTGAGTTGATTTGGTGGGGACTGTGAACTATTAGGGCTCCCCCAAATGTCAGCTTTCTGCTTTCGATTACCAATTCCGCCGCGGCAGCCACCGCCTGGATGCACGAGGGCCACGCCCTTACCACTGGTTCTAGAGTTTTACTTAGGAAGGCTACGGCTTGGTACCGCCCCCCCCTCTTCTGTGCCAGGACTCCCACCTCTACCTCGGTAGGCTGTATTACCTCTACCCTGTTCCTGTGTTTGGTCAATTTTTCCTGGTTTAGGGCCTTCCCACGCCTTCTGGAGGGTGGCCGCCATCATCTGACATTTCTGTTTGCTCTTTACCGCGTCCCTATTAACATAGACCTGTTGTGCTATTCTTACTAATTCTGGGGTGGTGGCATCCTGCCAATTCATTTTCTGCAATTTCTTTTGGATGTCCGGCCAAGCCTTTGTCACAAATTGCATTTTTAGCAGGTTGTCGAAGGCTGGTGACTCTGGCGTAACGCCCGAATACTTAGTTAAATGTTCCCTGATCCTCTGGATGAAGTCTCCTGGAGACTCTTCCTTTTGTTGGTTTACCTCAAAGGCTTTTGTCAGATTTGTGCTCTGCGGAACAGCCTGTTTAATTCCCACTATTATCATGTCTTTTAAATCCTGTAAATTTGTCCTGTGAGCCTGATCATTTGGGTTCCAGTTCGGATCAGCCAGTGGGAATTTCTGCTCCCCCGCCACTGGATTTGCATTTGCCAACTGTCTAGCGTCCCAATATTGCATGGCGGCCCTTCTGATTAACACTTTTTCCTCGGGCGTGAAAAGATGTCCCAAGATGTACATCAATTCGGTATATGTGTACAAGTGGGGCCCCATCCACATCTGCAGGAGGTTAGCTACCTCCTGACTGTTTTCATGTAGCTTGGGTAAAGTCTGTTTTAATTCTCTAAGTTCTGAGGGTTTAATGGGGCTCACCACGTACACCATAACCGGGTTTCCTTGTGCATTGAGTCCCCCCGGAGTCTCCCGCAGGGGATAACTTGTTATTGAGGGTTCCTTGTTTGTTTCCCTTGCGGAGGGGCGGAACGGCAAGTTTTCTTGGTCCTTAATTAGTTGAGCCAACTCCCGTTGTAGTCCCGAGTATGGGGGTGGAGGAGCAGTCGGGGTAGTAAATCGAGGGGCCAATCTACCTAAATCAGGAGTTCCCCTACGTGGAGTCTGTTCGGGGGCCTCAGGGGTCTGTTCCACAACAGGGTGGGAGGCAAAAGGAAAGGGCGGAGTGGACGGACTGGGAGGAGGGGGTGGAGTTGGTGCCCGACCCTGTTGTAAAGGGGGGCTAGAGATCTGTTCATCCTCCGAGTCTTCCTTTTTTATTTTCACTGGCAGTTGTTTGAGTGGTGGGGGGTCTGGTCCAACAAACTTAACGTGGAACCAGACCTCCAGGTAAGGTCTCTCACCTTCCTTCTTATTTTTGATTAAATAAAACTTAAGTTCTTTCATCCAATATATGTCAGTTTCCCCGTCAGGATTCCAATTATAGCCGCCCCCCTGGTCCTATCGGATACGTAGGCCATACCACCCTACAAAAATTAATCATCTTCACCTTTGATAATCCCCTGGTGTATTGCTTCACTCCATCTTCATTCCATTCCAATAACACCTGACCCAGAGGACTATTTGGATCGATCGGATCCTGTTTCCCTCCATCAGATCCCTTTCTACATTTACTCTGTCCTTTCCCCATAATTACAATGTCTCGTGTTCACTTTCTCGCAGATTCACACGGAATCGCCTGGCCGTTTCCCTCGCGGGACAACGGAACCGCAAGCTAATCCTCCCGTCAGGACTAGGTCCTGATCCACACTCGCGCGTCCGTATGCAACCTCTCTTTCATACACAAGAGACGAGTCTCTCACCCCCGTCCCTTCCCTAGGTCCCACTTTCTACTCACCCAATTCCGTCCAGCGCCGCTTCACGCGACTAGTGAACAGGCGGGCGTCCCCGCTGGGTGCTCACGGTCCCTGACCGCGACCTGTTTTCCAGCCCAGGCTCTTGTCCTCTTATATCGGAGTCCCGTCGCTCAGCCCCCGTGAACTGTCACAAGCGGCTCCAGGGCCGGGCTACTCCGAAGAAGCGGAGTGGCGCCTACCCGGTTACCAGGGGTCGCTGCGCAATTCGTCGAGGGCCCCACGTTGGGCACCAAGATTTGTGAGATATTCAAACGTGGTCAAAGAACAGGACAAGGAACTCACGATATAAGGATAACCTTTTTATTGGTCACGCAGTTGCAAAAGCGGGCCCTCCGTACTCACGAGCACGAAGAGCCTCGAACAAGCCTCCGGTTCCAACTTTTGTCCCTATTGCTGCCGCCCCTCCTTGGAGGCTTGGCTTACAATCTACCTATCATGATTTACCCTGTTTCTAATACATAGACCAATCTACACTCTTCTTTCAGTTCATTGCCTTATATGGGGAAGCTTCCTTTTTTTGTCTTCGTGGCCCTTCTATATTGTTCGGAAATTTCCACTGAGCTTGAGGCATGGCCTATTTCCTGTTCTCACAATAAGTAAAGAAGATTTTACCCCATACCTGAATTATGGTGCAGCACTGTGATGCAGATGTCATCGGAATCAATTCTGATGCCAGTTTTGTGCCTATTTATCCTTTTGCATAGAGGCTAACCTGTTTGCTCCTCTGCAGAGGAGCACTGCTAGCAGATGATATCACATGGGACAATGATGTGAGAGTCATTCACTTTTTCTCAATTTCCAACTTGTTTCAGCCCAAATTATCCTTTCTTGGGGACTTTTCTATTAAAAAAAATAAAAGGACAATTAATAAGCCATGCTTAAAACATATAAAAGGGACGCGGGTGGCGCTGTGGGTTAAACCACAGAGCCTAGGACTTGCCGATCGAAAGGTCGGCGGTTGGAATCCCCGCGACAGGGTGAGCTCCCATTGCTCGGTCCCTGCTCCTGCCAACCTAGCAGTTCGAAAGCACGTCAAAGTGCAAGTAGATAAATAGGTACCGCTCCGGCGGGAAGGTAAATGGCGTTTCTGTGCGCTGCTCTGGTTCGCCAGAAGCGGCTTAGTCATGCTGGCCACATGACCCAGAAGCTGTATGCCGGCTCCCTTGGCCTATAGAGCGAGATGAGCACCGCAATCCCAGAGTCGGTCACGACTGGACCTAATGGTCAGGGGTTCCTTTACCTTTTAAAAACATATAAATACATATCAAAATCATGCATTTGCTCTGTTTCCAGTCTTTTTCTGTAGATAAAACAGTTTGGGGGAGTGATCACAGTAATATGTGTCGGAAAGGAAGAAGTCAAAGGACTGGAGGAGAAATAGTAAGGCCCAGAAGAAGCAACAGGTGGAGATCAGCGATGTCTGTGTCTGTTAAAAAAAGAAAGCAATGCATGTCTGCCTGGCTCTTGGCATATGAAAAGTTTTTGGTATGTGCCTTCATGGCTTAAAGGCTTTGGCCATCCCTGCTGTAGGTCACTAGTGCATGAAGGTTGATCTTCCTTTGCAGCAGATAAGTCTCTTTAGAAGACCATTCCTCTGCAAATGTTATTCTGGCTGGCGAACAAATGTTTAATCTCCTTTGGTATCTGGCTGAGCAGTTTGCAGTGTTGTACGTCAGGCAAATAATAGTCTCCATCAATTTAACCTGTTATCTGTGCAGCAAACATAAGACCAGGAATGGCGTATGTGGAAGGGACAGTAAATAAGCATGACGGATCAGTGGATCTACATCACTGGAAATGGAAATGCACTAAATTCTGCTTTGGCTTGCAATTGAAGCCATCTCTCAACCGCCGGAGTTTTACGGGTGCTCTGTCTCTTTTGAAAGCAAGAGTGTAGCTATTAATTGCTCTGTTAATATTCTCATGAGTCTTTCTGGCAGAGAGCCTTGCCACAACACTTAAGTTGACGCTGCCTAGGAAATTTCAAACTTTTATTGATGCTAGTTCAGGAGGAAGGAGACCACTGCTGTGCTCCGGGATGTACTGTGAGTGCTGAACAGTTGAGACATATATCCAGTGCAGAGGTGGCTCCTTTTGCTCACTAGTCTTGTCAAAGGGAGCGTTTGGAACAGGAGGGTTAAGAATTTAGACTTAGGAGGAATTTAGGTAGATGGGTAGATATTTATTTTCATCTTGTCTCCCTTCCTTGGGCTATTAAGGATAGATTCAGAAGATCGGGAGTTGCACAAGTAGCTAGCTGCTTAATAACTGTCTGCATGGGAAGGGGATTGTCTGTAGCCCAGTATTATCTTCTACAGACTCTCACAAATTAGGTAAGTAAAAGGGTAGTAACGCTGAATGGAGTGGTAATGAGAACTGCAGGCCACTGGTGCTGTTAACGGCACAGGGAAGCAGGCTATGCACTTTCAAGTGTCTGCTCTGTGACTGACGGTTGTTTGAATCCATGCAGGAGATGTGTGGCAGGGCTTGATTTAGCCATCAGAGAAAGTCAGCTGTACAATGGATCCCCCGCGAGAATGAAATGATTTGGGCGCTCTCTAGCATAGTGGATAGGCTCATTTTGCTAGCTACAGTGGACTCGTTTAAAATCTCCCAAGAACATGGTGGTCATTCCCTACCTATAAGACAAGGGACTATGGGGAATTTGAATATACTGGTTGCCCATCATGAAAAACGGAATGTTTTCCGCAGATGATTGTGAATCTATAAGCAGAATATGACTCTTGAGATGACAGGGTTGCATCTTAGACTGTGGTTTGGAATTGGGTCATTATGCTCATTAATCTGTTGCTGGGAGTGTAATGAAACACTTTCTTTCTGTTCTTTTCTTCAGGTCTTTGTTCCGTAGGAACATTGGTTCCCAAGGGCCTAAAAACACCCCCATAATAGGCCACAAGTGATGGCCCCCTTAAAATACACCTCATTTCTGCCTATTTTCAGTAATTACATTGTGCCCATTTTAAAGCAGAAGGTGTACGTTCCAGCTTATATAATTAAAGATTTGTTAACTGTTTCCTTTCAGAACCCTGGAAAACTTGTGTGTGTGTGTGTGTGTGTGTGTGTGTGTGTGTGTGTGTATAAACACATGTTCTTAGTGCGATAATGGATCAAGGTGCAGCCAGAGGTCGCAGCCCACAAGGGCTAATTCACCACCCACTTACATGGACGGAAACATAAGCAAAGCTGTTTGTGGTTTAGTTTTGTAACTATGACTCTCACTGAGAACAGTGTGGGACCAAATTCACCAAAACAAGTTGACTCATAGTAGCTGCTTGAAATCCAATTCGTGTATAGGCTGTTCCATCTGGCAAGCTATTTGTGCGTAGCTGCTCATCACAATGCATTCTACCACACCAAAGCTATTTTAATTGTGGTTATGAGTTTAAATTTTTAGAACAGATTTTTCTAAATATGTGGCTTACATATATATAATATGCGGCAGCGGGGGCTGTACAATGAAGCTATGCAAATGCTCACATTTCTACCAAAGTCTGGCACACATCTCCACCTGTATTTCCCCTGGTTCCATACCTTGAACTTCTACAGTTCCTCCACCTCCTCCAAACTCGGCTCAGTTTGACAGGGCTCATGAATTCTCAACAAGTTCTGGCGGGATTCCAGAACTGCCTTTTTTCCTCTTAGAGAAGGGGGCAGTGTCACAGAAGCCCTTTCCTTCAGATAACCCCCATAATGACTCACACCTACCTCCAAGATACGTCTTTAGAATATTAACGAAAATTATTGGAAGGGTATACATGATGAGATTTTATTCAGGGAAACACCTCTTGGGACAATCCTTGTGATGAACAGAAACCCTAATAGGAAGCTACAAATGCAGAGTTATTTTTGAATTCTAATGAGCCATGACCGCTTGTGACCCACAGTTCTGGAGCTTCACCAATTACTGTTGCCCAAAGGGAGATTGTTTGCATAAGAATTATATTGCAGAATGTTTATGGATTCTCTTACATGTATAATATTCTGAATCTCTCTCCTCTGAGTCCTGGCTATTGTGCAAGGAAGCTAAGAATTTCAGCTGTTCTCAGAGAACCCAACTTAGAAAAGTTTATAGGAATTCCTTTCAAATTCCATTTTGAAAGGAATGCAGTACTTTTCCTTTGATGGTATGTGTGTGTGTGTGTGTGTGTCTATAAATATTGACACCCAGTGAACTTCTTTGTTTGTTTTCTGCCATGAATGGGCTACCATTGAAAATGTTCCAATTATATTATCTGATTTGTTGACTAGATACCCGTTTGCCCTCTTTTGCATGCAAATTCTCCTCCTCCTTTCATATTGTTGGGATGCACTGGTGTCCACATTGAATGATGGGCATATAATTTTTTTGTGAGGGCGGGTATAGTTTTCTGTTTGTGACAAGGTCTGAGGCTCTAGGTCTGTAGCATGCCTCCAGATTATTCCAACAGTAAAAGGGTAGAGGACACTGCAAAATTGTTTTACGGTTAATTGCAATACTCTGTAACTCTAATATTCCAAAATGCATTAACCACTTGCATTCCGTTCTTTTCAGCTGTAGGTAGTTTGAGAAAGGGGAATCACCTTAACCACGTTCTTCCTATTACTTGTGTAAAAATAGGTACATTCAAGTATATCAAGTATATCCTTCCAGAATTCTGTCTCAGGGCAAGCTGCACCATTAGACAGATACCACAGGGGGCGTTACCTTATTTTATGGGGCAGATGCTGTAGGGAGAGGCAGGGAACAGCTGCAGTGTGTTGGTAGACAGAGCTGTGTGCCCCACAGACCCAGCCCTCTGCCTCCTATGTTAGCTTGCTGTTCTCACGTACTCACAGGGTTGGAGTAAAATTCCAATGCCTCTCCAATCTGCCACCTCGTAATGTTGCATGTGTAGACCAGCCCTGGATCTTAATACTTTAAAAGAGAAATCACATCTCTGTATCCACTCTGAAATCTTTTTTCATGTCGTTCTTCACATGTCTTTGTTTTATGCTAAAACTGAAAACAAGAACTAAAGGAAACAGCCACATGTGTTCGCTTTGCATTAAATAAGAAAGCACCTCATCAACACAGAGAAATGTCAAATAAGTTGTGCAGTGAGCCACTAGCAAACTAGCTGGACATCCCACTGTGTTGATCTACTTCTATTTTCTTTGGGCCTGACCTTCCACATCAGAGAAATAATAGAAACCTTAACTTCAAAGAAGACTTTCCTCTTTCTTCCAATAAATGCACATGGATATGAGCTTCTCCATTGCAAGGCAACACCTCCATGCAGATGCTGAGGGATCAATATAGAGCTCAAGGGGCCCCTCTTTCTTCACCCCATCTTTCCCTGGGCATGCTTACCACATGTCCCTCCCCCCAGCTATCCAGCACCACCACCCCTTGATAAAGTTCACATAATTTCCCCTTTCCCTCTGGAGTTTGCACAGCTGAGTGGTGGGAAAGCAGAATAGAAATGTGAGAGCCAACACAGACCTTCTCTGATCCCCAGCACAGTCTATCACATGGCCAGACCTTGTGTATGAGCCCAGGGGGTGCAGGGGAGTGGAGAAATAGACAGTGGTCTCTCCTGAACCCTATGAGAGTATTTCCATATGCACTGTCTCTATGAAAGATGGATCCTGTTCTGAAAATACACACACACACACACACACACACACACACACACACACCATAAATTTGCCTATTTGCAAAGGTATAATAGAAATCTACTTGTTGTGTATTATGATTTTGAGAAATATTTTGAGTAATATCAAAGCAACAAGATGTGAAAGTTGGCCTTCCTAACACCTGGAGGATACACACCAAATGTTTAATAAGACATACCAGGAACTGGTGCACATGAGGAAAAAATTGATATTTTACTCATTTCAGGAAGTTACCGTATTTTTCGCCCTATAGAACACACTTTTTCCCCTCCAAAAATGAAGGGGAAATGTGTGTGCGTCCTATGGGGCGAATGCAGGCTTTCGCTGAAGCCAGGAGAACGAGAGGCATCGGTGTGCACTGACCCCTCTCACTCTCCAGGCTTCAGGAAGCTATCCGAAAGCCTTGCAAGCCCGGTGGGAGTTCCCGCGGGCTCGCAAGGCTTGCAGGCAGCAGCCCAAAGCACGGGGCGCCCTCTGGAGGACGCCCCGTGCTTCGCGCAGGTGTCCGCAAGCCTTGCACGCTCGGGGGGAGTTCCCGCGGGCTCGCAAGGCTTGCGGGCAGCAGCCTGTTCTGGGGGCTGGGGTCGGGGGAAGCTCGGGCTTCCCCCGCCCCAGCCCCGCGGCTGGGGGGGGGAATAATTTTTTTTAATTCATTCCCCCCCAAAAAACGAGGTGCGTCCTATGGGCCAGTGTGTCCTATAGGGCGAAAAATACGATAAATGGAGAATATTCAAATTGTCTAAAGCTTTGGAAAGAAAACTCCTCCTCCCTGTGCCTTTTATCACTCATAAGTCATTTGTGGGCATATGACGTATGACGTTCTTCAAAAACATTCCCTCTCCCCTAACTTTGCTTAGACAACTTTGGACAAAAGAAGGATCCTTCTAATACCCAGGAAAGCAACAAGGTTCTTCCTCAGAATTATGCAAATCTTCATCTTTCATATTATTTTTGCTGCAAGGCCATCAATCCAGTCAGGGGACTCACTACCATCAATCATTACAGAGAATTTCATATTTATAAGGGAACCTGTTATATTTTATATGGATTCCAATGTGCTTGTGAATATATATAATTTGTCTAGCTGAGATCTGTCAGATTGAGCTCTAAGTTGAGACCATTTCCTGCTGGAATTTCCTGTTCCTGGTTGGCCTTCTTTCCTCCTAAATTGTTTGGACTGTGTCATGGGAACACTTCATTCCTCTGCAGAGGGAACCATCTAGCTGGGCTGATCACTAGGGAAATTTAGGCTTCTGCTAAGGCCAAACACTTTCACTGCAGAGAGTAGCCTGGTTTTTCCATCTGAACTGCACTTTAGTTTGTTCAGGGACAGCAGCTGGGGGTGTGGCGTGGCGGCAGCAAAATAAGACTGAGCAAGTGACACTATATGGTAGAAAGAGGCAACAAATTGATTGCTAAGGAGCCCTGTGGGCTTGAGGCTGAATTGAAGGCAGCCCCAATTTACTGAAGGTCATGGAGATAAAGATTAGTGAGTTGGGGGGTGAAAGAGGGGTTTGAGAGACCATGAGGTCAGAATCCAAGACCACCTCATCATCATCAAGGTTGTCTTTGAAATTGCACATTTAGTTTGCAAGGTGTCTTGATACAGCCTCACAGCACCATTTTCTCCCATATTGTAGTGACAGCTGACATACAGTTCCTTGCCCAAGAAATCCTTGGCAGAATTAGGATTTGATCTTTAGCACCTTAGTTCCAAGTCCTTCTCCTCAGACGTTATCTTCCATGCCCTTTCTTCTCCACTACACTTTGCAGCAGCTTGAAGCAAGGGCCAGCACAAGGCATTTTCTGCCTGGAGTGAAGAACAAGATGGTGCCCCTTCTTCCTTCTATGTGCAGAAGCTGATTGACTTGGCAGTTGAATCTTACTTCATCACCAGTGATAGAATAGTTTCCAGCAATGCACACGAAGTCAGCAGGCTAGCTTAGCAGGTGCAGCGCAGACTGTGTCTCAACACCTTGCCACTGCTTGATTTCCCACTTTGGTGCCTGCTGCAATGCCCACTCAGACAAATGTTGCAATGCAACAGTGGCAGTGCTGGCATGTGTGATCTTGGCTTGGCCATCTCTCAGCCAGCGTCTTTGGTTAGAGACCTTTCTCAATGGCAATGTATGCAACATTTTGAGGAAAGGCAACAAGGTGAGATAGCTAGCCAGCCCTGGTGAGCAACAAGCAAGCATCACCACTGCCAGGGCTCCAGTTCAAGGGGTTGGGAACGGCCAGGAAAGAGTGGCTCAGGAGGAACCGCCAACAGGGGGTCTGCTGCCACCCTCCAGCAATCACCACCTGAGGCATCTGCCTCACTCTGCCTAATGGTAGGACCAGCCCCAGCACAATTATCCCTAAAAGCGTTCCCTGACCTTGTTCTATGATAATCCAAGGTGGAACCGTATTGGCAGAAAATGTAAAGGAATTCCTCTTAATCCTCTAGAGAAAATGCTGCTTCTACAGAACATTTTAGAGCTAGGCAAAGCCAATATATCTTGTATTTTCCAAACATGTAGTCATTTTGGCTCCAGTCAGAGCTAGTCTTCTGACCACCAATACAGCCATAACCACAGTTGAAGGCCAAGTCATGGGACAGTAAATGAAAATCACATTTGTGCTGATTAGGAAATTCCATATTGGACATTTACAATGAAGATGTATTTGGCCAGCTTAATTGTGAGCCAGAATATAGCAGCTAATAAGAGTTTAATGCAATATAGATGGATTTAATGGTAACAATTCTGCTGGGATTTCCTTGAACAGTTCATAGCATATGCATAATACACGACCTCCTGGCCAATTGCTTGCTGTGCCGTGAAATGGGAGACTGGGGCTTTGGGGGAAGATGCATTCATTGTAGAAGACATTGCTGGAGAGAAATGTGCAAGAACTGGGGGACAGATGAAAAATCGCAGCCACTAATTGGCTCTAAAGAAAAGGATGACATCTTGAGGCAAAGTTTTCAGCAGGTTTGCACTGATAACTATATCACTCACCTCTCCCCCCCCCTTTTCTTGTATGCATACCTTTATGTATGCAAAACCTGAGATTTATACCTTGGGGTAAGCAATCTTGTGATTTAATCTGCTTCCTTAGCAACAGCCACATCACTTCTCTGCGCAACAGAAGAGCTAGCTTTAAAAATAAAGCTGAGTGAAATTTTTAAATCATTTATTCAAGACATCACTCCCTGTTCAAGCTGTTCTGGGGGGGCAGCAAATCCTGGGATCTTGCTTTCTCCCCACCACACCAGACCTTCTCTTATACGAGGCAGAATCTCTGAGCTTTTCACACATGGGCCTTAGCTGTGGTTAAAACTAACACATTTTGGATCCAAACCATACGTTTAAAGCACGTGGTTTCCCTCAAGAATCCTGGGAACTGCAGTTTGCTAAGGATGCTGGGAATTGTAGCTCTGTGAGGGATAAATTGACAGTTCCCTGGGTTCTTTGCAGGGAAAGTCAAGTGCTTTCAATACGCTTTAAATTTATGGTGTGGATGTAAATTTTGTAGCTTCCGGCATTGATTTTAAAGTTTTGAATGGTGAACCTTGCTTCAGAGTAAGTGTAATTAATAATGCAAAGAGAGAGGGGAGGGGCTGGAGGGCCAGCTATGCAGTCCAGCAACATGGGCCCTTACCTATGTCCACATTAACCCCTGTGTTGTCTCCTAGTCAAAAGACCTCTCAAACTCTATGGGCTAGGGAAGACTTTGGGGAGAAAAAGGAGGTGCTCCAATTTGATGCTGGGAATTGCGTTTCCTGCCACTGGCCTAAAATGGCCCCCTCTTCTGCAGATAAAATCTTCCCCACTTGACATTAAAAGGGTGAAGGTGCGAGGTGCTGCTGTGTCTGCGATAAGTGGACTTGGCTGCTCTGAGAGGCTCCTTTGATGCCAGCCGGCCTGATTGAAGTCTGTCGCCAAAGGAGCCCGAGACATCAAATGTCAGAATATGTTTATCTGCCGTGTGGGCAAGATCATAAATCCCTCTCTCTGGATGAGAGTCCAGATGAAACAGGGACCAAACTGTTGTCCAGGTGGGGCAGCTGTGGAAGGCGGGGCCAGGCAGGAGTAGCAGACTGCAGAGCTTGAATGGATGCCAGTCTAGTCTCTGGCCTCTTTCCTCATCCCCTCTGCTGTAGAAGGGAGCCTGGCAATTCAGGAGAATGATTTCCCTGAGCAAATGTTAGAATAGAATGCATACCAAAAAGCGTGCCTTGGCAAAATTCATTCAAAATGCATATTGGATGGGAAATAAGTTCAAAAATAACACGAATTCATGCTTTAAAAAAAGCCACCTGTGGGTTGAAGCAGAAATGGGACTTATGAATGAACACATGTGACACTGGCATAGACTGGGAATAGACTGATAAATCTACCCCTATTCCTTAAGCAAAATACTTAATAGTAGTGGTATGTATAACAATGTGAATGAAAAAAACCACAGTAGCAGTAGTAGTTGTTCTTTTAATAATAATGAATTATATTGTTTTCCTTCATCCTGCTTGGTAGTTGACACTTGAGTTACTCCCTTGATGTGATAAATGGTGTCACAATTTTACACAAAACGTATGTACCCCCTCCCCGAGTTTCATCTCAGTGGGGCCTCTCCCACATGCACCTGGTTCTTCTTTTTAATTTGATGCAACCTCTGTTGATAGCACAGTAGTTGTGTCAGCATCTGGCTGTAGGCCTTCCTTCCCCCATCTATTAGGGAAGCAGCTGTGAAGGGAATGCCTAGTGCTCCCAATTTAGCCTTCGAGCTGGAAACAGACGGCAAGGTAACTCTCCAGCCCAGCTGCAAGACAGAAGGCCCTGGCCACCTGTGGCTCTGCTGATCATTGTGTCACACAGCTGAGCATCTCCTCCTCCCCACTGAAGGGCTCTGCTGTCTTCAGCCTCACTTTACCTGCAGCATTAGCTGCTTTTAACTTTCAATTACTGTATGAAAAGAGAAGCAACTGTATAGGCAGCGACTGGATTGCTCAGACAGCTGGTAGGTAGCCAGCTACGAAGTCTTTCTTCTTCCGAATGTTTCTTTGAATTCCAGCCAGTGCCATAATGACCGAAAGTCATTCCAAGTGGATGGCTGTTCAGTGGAATGTGTGAAAATGAGTGCTCAGGGAGCAAAGGTCTGTGTGCAATTCCTTATTGGGCAGCGGTGTGCCTTGCAGAGATCAAAGGCAGAAATGGCACTTTGGGGGCAGTCTGGGCAGACAGGTTTTGTAATTTGGCTCATCTTGCACAAGTACCTATGCCACCATCCATCTTCTGAGCCCTTCCAAATCATTTGCAGTGTAGTGTCAGGAAGAAGGTGAGGAAGAATTGTGCAGAGGAAACTATTCTGCAATATTAAACGGCAAGGAACAATAGCATTTATTGATGATTATTTATGAAACCAAAGCGCCCCAGTTGGACTCCATATGACTTGCATTAGTCATAGTCAACAATTGCATTCATTATTTGTTGGCAACAGCAATTAATCTTTAAAATGCATTTTGATCAAGGGCTTGTTTGCACAAGTAGTTTACTGTACAGGAAGCATCTGTTATGTTCATTGGATCCCAAGTTACCTTCAGTCCGGGCCACTTCATTTATGTCTATGAAGAATCCCTAGAATGAGCAGCACCGAGCCCCTCATTTCTGGCTCCGTCCCGGGCACTCAGACCTACTTATCAGCAGGGTTGTGATGCCAGGGCCTCAGTCTATTCCCTACCACCCTCAATTATTGTTGAGGGGAGCTGTGTTAAAGGTATGGGGCAGATCCAACCATGCCAACACATGATGCCAGCCCTGGTGAGGTATTAGTGGGCATTTACATCCACTGCATGCCAGGCTAATCTTTCCTTGCCAGTGCCTCCCTTCGGTGATTGTATTGCTATATTCCTTTTCTAATTTTGTCTCCTGACATCATTCCTGCTATTGGTATCCATCTGGCTTGAGAGACACTGGAGGGCCCCTCCGAGGGTGAAATCAAACTGCTGCATTAGCAGCACTTAAGTGACCTTCCAGAGCACAAGTCTGGGCAGTGTGTATGGAGGTCTTGGGCTGCCTAGATGACAACACACACACACACACACACACACACACACACACACACAGCCTCGCTGGTATGGTCTAAAGGAAAGCAGAGCAATCTGTTTGGCACTAGCTTGGCTGCCGGAGATGCTGGAAGGAGGCATACAAGGTGCCATCCAACCATCTTAGGGACTCTACTCAGGATGTATGTAAGGTTTGCTCCTTCACCTTTTCTTTTCCTGAAGGTGTCCAGCAAGGCAGCAGAGGTTTAGGATCAGAGTTTTCCTTCTCCTAGATGGGCTGCCTTTCCAGGTTGATGAGGCCTATCTGCCCTTCACTTCCCTCTACAGCGCATGCAGTAACCGTGTTATTGATCATTGAAGCTACTAATGGTCTCATCCACTCAGGCCACTGGAGTCTGTCTTTGCATGCAGGGGAAGCCCCTATCTCACTGAGGGTTTGATATCCATCAGCTATGCTCACCTGTTTTAGCCAGCCAGTCAAAGCCATTCCTAGAGTATGGTCACTGTCACATCTTGACACCTTCTAGGAGGAGGGAGCTGAGTGCAGGCTGGGGTCACAGTTTTATCATTCTTACTAGTTGCATTATATTTTATATATCATTTACAGGGTGGCATTTACTTGATGTTTGTCTTGCGGGGCAAGGGGACACAAACCCTAGCCAATGGCAGAGGCCAGAGTATGCTTCATCCCATGTACACTGATCAGAGTCCTCTGTAGGAAGGATGGAACACAGTTGTGTAAAATAAGTGAATACATGTGATACTTCCTTTCATTTAGCACTCTTTATGGCGATTCCACCTGTATTGTATGCTGACATGGGGCTGCTTCGTCTGGCATTAGTAAAAGGCTGCATACACACTATATTTTGGAAGCACATTCAAAACACATTTCCCCCCTCAAAGAATTCTGGGGACTGTAGTTATCGCTTCACATAGTTACAATTCCCAGCAATCCTGAACAAACTACATTGCCCCGAATTATTAGAAGGGGAAGAATGCACTTCATTATACCTTTAAAGGTATAATGTGTACACAGCAAAAGTTCACGCATAGATTCTAGCTCCTTTTAAAACTCTGCATGAAATTCAGACACAGTGAATAAAATTGCCCGGTTGTTTGGTTCTTTTGTATACCTCCACCACCAACCTCCTGCCCTTGTGCCCTGGTCTTTCTTCAGCCCCCATCTATGTTGCTTGGGATAAGTGATAAGAGCCAAGGATGCAGTTTTGATTGTGTGTGACTGGCATTTAGAAACTTAGGCACCATTTCTCCCCAGAGGAAATTAAACCTAAATGCAAAATAAAACGTTGTACTCTTGGGTGCTTAAGATCAGAGAAAGAAGACAGGAATGGGAAATGTTAAGAGCTAGAATAAATGCCAGTGTGATCTTGTCAAGGGCTTCTTTAGAGAGTGAAATGTGGCCTAAAGCTCCTTTTGTACTTCTTGTTAATGCAGAAAAGCTACTTGCTTTCCATTGGCGTAACATTACCTGCTAGTTTAGTTTTGCCCGTGGTAAAATGGAGAGGTGTGAATTCACTTGGGTGTTGACTAGCGAGGCTCAGACATTAAAAAAATATTCAGAATGTTTGCTTGTTTGTGATGTGCAGGTATTTCTGAAGGAATGTTATGCACTGTAGGTTATGTTAAGGCCAAACCTAGATATTGCATTATATACTTGGCTGGTGCCAAAAATGACAGCCACGCACCTAGTTTCCCCTCTGGAACATCTGATACAACTTGTTGAAAGACTGTGCATTTCCCCACCCCTGATCTGGTATATTGGCTGCCACAAGAAGTGGGGGAATATACACAAACAATTATCTCAGACAAAGGTAGGTAAGTATTAGCAGATGTTGAAGAGAGGAGATGGGAACAAGGTATGGAGCAGCCATTTTTGGTGGCAACTGTGTGCATGGGTGGGATTTTTTTCTGTGTACTAGGAAGAAAGGCAATCATTCTGTCTGGCAAGCCAAAATGCTTAGCCTGACAGAACAATTGCCTTAGCACGACACTAAACTCCTCCCTCTCATTTTCTCATTCTCCCAGTCTTTCGTTCTCCAAATTTCCACATCATGGTGCTATTTTTGAAAAAAGATTCCTCCTGAAAATTCATTAACATTTTATTGCAAATTTCTCCTATTATACACAATTTTGTTTACAATTTTGCTTAATGTATATATTTTTGTAAAACAATTTCCCTGAATACAGTGCATTTTTGTATGTTATTTTCATGAATATATGCATATTATACACAGTTTACCCCACAATATGCATTTTTGTACACAATGCTTGACTAGAGAATTGCATTTCAAAAACTGGAGAATTGTGAATTACAAAGAATGTCTGTGTTTCGGTTCGCAGATTGTTTTGGAAAGTGCAAAATTAAATAAATTTGCCTTTAGATGCAAACTGAATTGGATTTATCCCCTAATCCAAGTGTAGTTACACACATTCCCCCCCCCTCTTTTTTTATTTGTACCACCAGCATGCATGGTGCTTTACTGGCCAAAGTTCTACATAGGAAGACAGTAGAGGAAGAAGAGGGCAGGGAAAGAACATGCATTACTTAAGCTACACAATCTTAAACTGCAGGGTTTGATACAGACTTGGGAATTAGGAGGTTGTACATTCCTTTCCTAACCCAATAATTGCCAAACAGCATGCTCAGACACCGTGATCTGGTTCACATGATACAGTAAACCAAATTATGGCTCAGCTGAGACTACATGAATGTGTGGGTTCCCAGAGAGGAGCCTACAGCTGCTTTTTACAAAAGATTTCATAACCATAGCTTGCATCCACCTTGCTCCTCCCTTGTCCTTTTTATTATCACGCCAACCCCATGCCAAGCTAGGGCAAAGTTTGGCTTAACATGCCGTCTGAACCAGGATTCACGCTTAAGCTCTCTCCTCACTAACCATGAGCTGTAGACAAAACAAACCTTGGATACACTCACACAGTCCTGGTAAACCATCGTGTGGCTTACCATGTCATGTGAACCAGGTCAGTAGCGTGCTATCAGAGAGAAATTGGTACCGCGCCAAAATAAACAAAGAGGCTTCTGCTCCTGCCTACGCAGGAGGTCACACAATTTACTGCTCTGTCGTTCTGACCCTCAGCTGATAGCAAGTAATTCTGCTGATTCTCTAAAGCAAGGCTCTATGCCTCACCCAATTACGCCTAATACATATGGTACAATGACTTCCTGCAGATCCAGCCCTACCACTTGGCAGAGTGAGCCAACCACTTCAGGCAGTGGATTCTGGGTGTCATAAAATGGCAGCAGATTATTGGTAATTGAACTTACTGTTGTGCTTTTGCTACCAGCGAGAGGTGATTTGTGGTTTTTTCTTCCTCGTGTGCCAAAAATACGTGACCAGTCTTGGGTGCTATGCACTTTGTCTTACCCGGGGAAACACAACACTCATCAAATGATGGGTAGGAGGGTCTTGTTTGACTTCACTTATTTTGTCTTCCTCTGTACATGTTCCATTTCCCCCTCCCTAACACATCTTTTCAGTTAATGAAACGGTGTTCAGAAACCCAAGACTTCAAGGGTGCTGAGCCATAGGAATGCTTTGGCTGCAAGGGAGTATTTCTCTTTGTAGTGCCTTGTAAGCATGTTTTAATTGGGCATGGAGTCTAAGCGTGAGATTCAGCATGCCTGGCTCTCAGCTGCTTTGAGGAGAGGTGATTGGGGGAGAGGGGCACAGAGGTCAGCATAATCCCACCCAGGGTGAAATATCTTCCAACAGTTGTGAAGCAGAAACTGTAGTGTGATATATTAACCGTCCGCAGAAAATCACTGAGTGCCTCTAACCTTCTTTCTTGAAGAAGATTTGGCTAGTTGTGTTAATTGGCTCAGGCGGGTGTAAGGGAACTGAGCTCGAAAGTCAAGGGCTGTTCACCATCCTCAGTCACTTCTCTGGAAAAGGCTAATTAAATTGAGGCTTGGATCTTTTTCTGTGAAGCTCAAAATTCACACATGCACAATTCTGTGCAGACCTTAGAGAGACCCACTGAACAGTCTCTGTCTCGTAACTTATAATTTTTGGTGTCAAACTCACCCCCCACCCTTGATGAACACAATCCAGAGCCAAATTGAAATGCTTCAAGTCTCATTAATTTCAATGACAGAAGGATGTAGCTTGATACAGTGACTGATCCCAAGTACAGAATACCTTGGTTGGTTCAATAGGCTTATAAGAGGCCTGGGGCTGCCACTGAAAGTAGTTGTCTGTTATGATTGTTCTCCTCTCCTATCATTTAAAAATATGCTACTTGATGTCATTGCTTTAGTCCTGGTTTGGGCAAACTGTAGCCCTCCAGATATTGCTTAACTACAACTCCCATCATCCCTGACCATTGGCTGTGCTAACTGAGGCTGATGGGGGATTGCTATCCAACACTTGGAGGGCAATAGTTTCCCCATCCCTGCCTTAGATTTTCCTGGAGCTTTTTATGTGGCAGCCAGTGAAGTGGAGTAGAAGGGGAAAATTGAAACCATAATGATGGCATGTCCTGCCTTTTACCTGCTTGAAGCTATTGTGAAGAGGGGCTGTGGCGACTGTTTTTTAGTTCCTTGCCATTAACTCCTAATTGGAGCCTCAAGCACCAGCTCAACTCTCTAGTTTAAAAAAACGAGGACTTAAAATGTGTTTAACTTTGACAGGATTGTCCCCAAAGTCCCTTGAGCCCCCTTTACTGCAGGAAAGCCAGTGTGCCTTAATGGTTTAGAGTTAGAATGGTTGGATTGGGGGAATCCAGGTTCTAACCTCCAACCAGCCATGAAGATCACTGGATGACTTTAAGACCAGCACTTGCAACCTAACCTTTCCCATAAGATTGTTATGGCAATAAAAGGGTGGGTGAAAAACCATAGCATGCTGCCTTCAGTTCCTTGGAGGGAAGGCAGGATAGAAATGAATGATAATCTCAATGTTAACACATTCTGCATATGAAATGTCAGGAAATCAGGTTGCCTGTGAAATCTCCTGCCTCGGCAAAGGAGTTAATGGGAATAAGTTCCACTGAACTTGATGCAACTTGCTTCTGGTCAACATGCATAGGAGCACGCTGCACATTTCTGTTGTATGAAAGGCAAGAGTCATTATTATATTCTTTCTGCTACAGAGTGCGAGTGTGTCTGACCCATGCCATCACTGGCAACTTAAAGATCCGTGAGTTTTGGTTCTCTCGGTTTCTCATTTTTCTAATCTTAAATTCAGCTCTCCACATTTTGTAGCAGTTTGCAAATTCTGTTTTAAAAGGTCCATGTGAAAATCTGCCAGCATTTTAGTGAGAATTTCCCCTAAGAAACATGTGTGAATGTAGTTTTGACTACGCATTTTTGCAACCAATTCTCCTAATATAAAAGGCATTATATATATGTTATTTCACTGGTATATTAATGGTAATGCACACTTCCCCCTGATCTAGGCATTTTTGTAGACATTGGCTGGAAAATTGCAACGCAAAATTCAGAGAAGTGTGAATTTTGAAGGATGGCTGTGTTTTGGTCTCACATTGTTTCAGAAAGTGAAACTAAGGGCTCACCCACCCTTCCTCTTGTCCTGCTGCTTTTCCCCAGGGAAAACTCCTCTTTAGTGCTCCATCTGAGCAAATGGCCATTTGGGGTTTTCTCTAGATTGACATTTGCTCCGATTTAGCACTAAATAGCAGGTTTCCCTGGGAAAGAAGCATACTTTCTAGGCATGGGACAAACAGAAGTGTAGACAATCCCTATGCTAGACTCAGCTTTCAGTGCGAACTGAATCAAGTTTCTCTCCCACCCCTAGCCCTCAAATCGTTACATTCCTTTTTGTCCCTTGCTGTCCCAGAAAGGCCATCTCCCCTTTTCTTCTTTCTGGAAATGAGCTCGTTAATAATCACTGAATTTGTGCAATTACACCTGTGCTTCTTTAGCCCCACAGCTAATCTGCTGCGTATGTAAAGTTTCTGCTTCAGTTAGAAGAAATGAGCGGGTAAAATTAGCAAGTTGTCTCCTACTATTTGAATACGTGCCTTGGTGTTGTGGCACAAACTCACCCCTTTTTTCAACCTCTGACAATGAATGAAGAGGGAAGGAGCAATGACCAGGAAGAGAAAAAGTGTGCCATTTTCAAGTAGACCCATCGTAGGATGGCTTGTAGACTTTTTCCAGGGTCTAGAAAACCCTCAGGTGATTGTGTGAAGCAGAATTGCAAAGACTTGACAGACTGCTATCAGCTGTTGGACCGTTCCTTTATTTCATAGTTCTTTCGTTTGCATCTGACTCGAGTTGGGACAAGCTGTAACATAACACTTTAGATATCCAGAGCCTCTTAGAAAGATCTCCTGTGATATGTTAGCACAACATTCTTAAAAGCTACTTTTGGAACACGGGTTCATTCGAGGTCATGCAAAAGTCAACATGGCTGGGAACCTGTTTCTTCTGGATGACTAGGAATGAATGGGTTTCAGGTGTGACCTCTAAGAACATCATTTTGCTATGCTGCAGAATCCCTCTCTGAATACGTCCCCCGCATGTAAAAAAAAAAATTAGCTTGCAATCTGCACCAAGTTAATTAAGAAAACTCAAGTGAATGAGTATGTATATCTATCTATAAATAAAATTCCCATTATTTAGGAGACAGATTTCTCAATGCTTGCCCAACAAAAGACTGTAAAACTGTTCTTGATTTATCCTCGTCAGTGTTTTTATACTGCCCTTAAATCATATTCCCAGAATGCTTTACAAAAAGAAGAAAACTATTAAAATGTACAAACAACAGTCTGGATTAAAATGGCATCTAAAAAGCTCAAGATAATAAAAAAAGGCCTTTGTCTGGAATTAAAAGGGTAATAAGGCAGGTGCCAAGTGAACTTTTCAGGAGAGGGTATCTCAGAGCTAGAGAGTTACCTGTGGTGGCCAAATACATAAAGAAGACAGGGTTTCTGGCATTGTATGATAGTCATGGTGGGCTACACCTTTGGAAATTCCCTTTTCTACAGAACTATTAAAGGTGTAGGAACCCTAGCCTCTTTTTCAGCTGCCTCCTTGAAGCCACCATCTAGAAAGCCTTGTCTCTGGTAGCCACTCACTTCTGCAGATGGCGCAGAAGCCCTGGCATCCAATTTCTAGGTGCTTGGGCAACCAGCCACTCAGGTTATCTGAGTAAACTTTGGGAGGAGCCAAATGCCAGTCATGGACTGAGCCAGAAACAAAGGTGAGTGGATCAGCGGGTGTAAATTTTACCTTTGAACAGTGGACTGGTTTCTACACAGACTTGCACAATTTCTGTTCTCCATCCAGACAAGCAAGAGCATTGTCAGAGTTCACATAAACATCTCAGCCAAGGAGAGTGCAAAGCAGGGCTGATAATGCGGTCTGCGGGGAGGGGTGTGTTGCTAGGAAGGAGGTGTGTACTGGAGAGAGGTCCAGGGACATGATAGAAAGTTCTTGAAGGCCACATTCAGCTTCCAGGCCTGAGGTTCCCTGGCCTGCAGTGCAATGTAATTTATTTTACTTGCGTTTAGAAAACAAAGCTCAAAACTTTCAAATTGCCTGGGTTGTCTAATACTTCGTTTGGAATTGGCACCCATTCATTGTTACTAATGAACTTATGAAACCCATTTATTTATTTATTTTTCACAGAAAAGAAAGCACTGGGGAAATTTCCAGAAAATCTTTTGCAGGGAAATTCCCACCCCACACCACTAGCTTTGGTATATCCCATAGAATCTCTCCGCAGGAGTCTGTCTGCTTGGTGCAAAGCAAGACTTCTCCTTTCCCTGAAGCAAAAGTAAAAATAGATTTTTAAAATGGGTTTTAGAACTCGGTCATGCTCCAGTGACCCTTATGTTTCGGAGCATCATTCCTGCTGAAGAATAAATCCAGAACTTGCTAATCTTGTAAAAGTGGGAAAGTGAAAGGTTATTTGAGGCACAGCGATACATGTCTCACACTTGACAAATCCTGCCCTTGTTTGCTTGGCGCTTGCCCCTCATTGCCACATGCTCCATATTTTCCTGAACCTAGAGCTGGTGTGTTTTTTTGTGTTGCAAAGTTCTGGGTCCTTCTCTAGTCAGGGTGATGTGTAAATCAAGGCACTCTGGTTCCTGCACAAGACTGAGCAGGCCACATCAGTTTCGTTCATCTTTTTATTCATTCCCGAAGAGCAGGAGGATTATTACGGTTTGTGTTATTGCAAAGTTGTTTTGCTGCCCTTTGTTTTTGGAGTAGCAGAATATTAACAAGTCTGAGGAAGAAGCACAGCTTACAGGCTGCTGGCTGATGCTCTGGCCTCCTCACCCCTTTCATATTACCACTCACCACATTAGCTGCTTTTGCGGTTTAATTTTTGAACGAGGGAAGACGAGCGAGAAGAGTCACTGACACTTGAATAGTTCAAGGCTTGCGTGTGGGGTCCCATATCTGAGCTTCACAATACCCAGGCTGCAATATTTGCATATTGTGGCACATTATTTGTGGGAAATGCAAAACAAGCAGGCGGAAGCATTGTGTAATTTCTGATGGGAACCTGCCAAGAGCAATCTGGAAGTTTTTGTAGCTGAGCATTTCTTGCCGAGTCTGCCAGGATTCGCACACTAGCTGGGACAGCGACAGGGGCTGCTCATCGTTTTCAGAGGCCAAATGGGTGTTGCGCTAAAGCAGGGGGTGGGGATCCTGTGGCCCTCCAGATATTGCTGGAGTCCATCTCCCATCATCCTTGACCAATGAGCACTCTAGGGCATTGACCATGCTGCCACAGCGCCCTTGCCCCCACTGCTAATGTTGTACCCTTGACAACTGTGTTGTTGTGACAGTGTGGGTGCTGGCGAGGGTGCAGCGACAGGGTAGCAACAATGAGGGTAGGAAAGGGCCCAGATCAGCAGGCGGGGGGGTGCGTTTTGCCTATAGCAGCAAAACATCCCTTCCTACCCCTGCTCACCTCTGTGTTGTGAAAAGCTTGACCTACTAATCCAGGGGTCAGCAAACGTTTTCAGCAGGGGGCTGGTCCACTGTCCCTCAGACCTTGTGGGGGGCCAGACTATATTTTGAAGGGGGGGGGGAAATGAACGAATTCCTATGCCCCACAAATAACCCAGAGATGCATTTTAAATAAAAGCACACATTCTACTCATGTAAAAACACGCTGATTCCTGGACCATCCACGGGCCGGATTTAGAAGGCGATTGGGCCAGATTTGGCCCCCGGGCCTTAGTTTGCCTACCCATGTACTAATCCTTCCAAGTCAAGCTTCTGTTAAAGGCCGAAGAGTGGCCAGGCCATGTTTTTGTGGTCAGTTGACAACTTTATGAGATGGCATTAAAACATGAAAAACCTCTCTGCATACAGGTTACTAGTTCTTAATGCCAACCCCCAAATGCAGTTGAGGTTTTTTTCCTTTTTAAGGTCTACTTTTGAAGGATTGCCCTATTCTGAACCTGTTGAAATGAGCACTGACTGGGGGGCGAGGGGAGGGGTGGTGCTGGTCAATTTGTTTAGCCAACCTTTTGTTCTTGGGACTCAGTTAATGAAGCTGTTGAGTCATATGCTAAGATGAAGAGCCTGAAGGTCAGCTCCCTCAAAAGTGCCTCCTTTTTAAAGAGTCCAAAGCAGGTTAGGAGGATAGAATTGATTTTCACCTTTCCGTTTCTTTTGATTAATATCTTTGCAAGGAAAGAGCCTTCAGCAAAGGCACCTGTTGTTTGCTGAATACCCAGAAAGCTTTGCATCTGCTTCCCCTGTCCTTGGGAATCCATGGCACAGGAATACCGGCAGTGCATTTATCACACTTAAGAAGTTTCCTTACATTTAAGGGGAGTGTGAGTGTCTTCCTCTGCTCTTGGTTTAGCAACAAGTGCAGGTACAATTGCACAAGTATATTTCTAGCACGCCTTGTCATTTCTTTTTAAAAGGTCTTTCCAGAAACAGGTGTTCCAACCCCCAGGTTTACTTCTTTACTCAGAGCATTTCTTGGCCACCAAATCAACAAAATCCTCAGGACGATTCACACAAAGTTCAGTTAAAACCTTAAAATATCAGTCACTTCAATATCCTGCCTGAAAACTAGCATAAACAGTATAATGGCATTTAAAGCTCAACGGAAAGAAATCTTTCTCTTAAAAATGGGTTATTTTACTAAGAATAGTTTTTTGGGTTGGGTGGTAATTTATATCTGTGTTTGTAAACTTTTTAAAAAATGGTTTAGGTTTCTAAAGAATTGTTAATACTGTTGTTTGTTGTATTTCATATATGTACTGTTTTCTGATGCTGTGAACTGCTCTGGGCCACCTATGCTGAGAAGGCCAGCACACAAATGATTTTCTAAATGAATAACAAAATCATAGTGTGGTGCCTCTTGGTACCTTCCGATTCCTGTATATGACATAGTCTAATTTGATTGGTATCTGAGTATAATGAAACTCTGATTTAGTACATCTCTCCAGCAAGAACAAATGCCCTCCAACCCGTATAATTCTGTGGTTTGTGCCAAATGACTAGTTTTCAGATTTAGTCCAGTTATGATATCTAGAAACAATATGCAAACAATGTAGAGGCATCCCCCACCCACCCACACACATATGTACGATTGACTTGCATGAGACTAGGTATACATGCAATACTGGGAAATAAATAGATTCACATTAGGTAATGGTGGGGAGAAGCTGGAGAGTCTTCGTGGCTCATAAGAAGACCCTGGAGCCTGAAAAGGACGTATGTGAAGGTGGAGGAAGAGACCTGAGGCACAGTGGGGCTTTGTTTATGCTACTTAGCCCCACTACCTAACGGCAGATGTGCAGAGTAGTGAAGCAGCAACACCTGCTGCTTTTCCATACAGTACATCCTCCTGCTGGCTCCAGAGCTTCAGAGTTGTGTGGGAACAGCGGGAGAGGGGGTTGGGAAGCAGGGGGGAAACAGGTGTTTAGAGGGTGCTCCCCACTTACGCAATTTGAGCTTATGCACGCGGGGGCCTGGAGCATAACCCTCACATAAGTCAGAGGATGCCTGTGTCGCCACATTACTGCAGGCTGCAGAAAATGAGCCCTGTTTTTTCAGGACCTCCTCCTAGAATTTTACTCATCATTACACTTCAAATTGAGCGAATGGACTTCTGCAGGGTCTGGACCTTCAGGGTCCAACATGATTCCTCTGTATGTTTGTATTTCTCCTCATAATATTGTACCTCTATATGTTTCTATTTTAGCAGCTAGAATTGGAGTCCTTCTCATAGCAGTCTTATTAAGGGGCTAAACGTACAATTTTTAAAAAAGAAAAAGTCAGGGGTCAAGGTAACTTTCAGGTATATTATTACTCTATATTTCTATTTGTAGTCTGAAAATCAGAGCAGACAATAAATGACATTTCCTCAAATGTGTTGCATATGAGAGCTGTATTTGACACAAAAGAAAGCTACAGGAGTAAGGAAATGTTAGGGTGGGAATGAATGTTGTTTCACTTTTTTATTATTCTGTCCTATTTAGTTTCTCTTAAAGCTTCTTCTACGCTCATTATATTATGAGCCCTTTGTGAGTCACTATGGATCCATCTTTAATAAAATAACTGTTGACTACTCCAAATCCACAGAACAGGGTGGGCTGTTCAAAGCAAGTAATAAATGCTTTCGTCATCACTGAGGCTTGCATTTGGTACTGCTATTCTAATTGAAAGTTTTTGTTTTGTCATTTGTCCTCTAGTCCCTCCAGTGGTGGAGCCCATTTTCCAGGATATCCGGCAAGCTATAGGGCGCAGTGTCACCCTTCGCTGCACCATGCTCAAGGGAAGCCCCATGAAAGTGGCTACAGCTGTCTGGCGATTCAATGGGAGTCTCCTGACAGTGCCTCCGACGGAGCAGCAGGACTTCTCCGAGTACAAGGTGGACAGTGTGAGCCGGGAGACGAGTGGCAACTATGAATGTAGCATCTCCAATGACGTCGGGGTGGCAACCTGTCTCTTCCAGGTGTCTGGTAAGTCCTGCAAACATCAGCCAACTTCTTTCCTTTTTAGTAGATATCACTGTAGTTAGAATTGGCTAATAGCTTGCAAAAGGAGGTGAGAGAAGTCACTATGCCTAAGAGGCCTGTTATTGTAGTTGGACCTACTTGTCCTGTGCTGTACCACGCTCCATGAATGCCATTCTCTTCATGGTGCACAACCCAGGCCCAATTCCTATGCCTGCTTTTGCTGTGTGAGGTGCCATCACAAAGGGAGCTGTACAGGAAGCCATTATCCTCCATGTGGCTCTAGTGACATCAGCCACAACAATGCAATGCCTGGAAAATGGGACTGGAACGGTTTAAACCCTTATAGGGAGCCACTTCTCACAGATGGCTTCCTGCATTCCACGGCACCCATACAATTCCATTTGCATTAGGAACCCCCATCTAAGATGAATCCTTGAATCCAGCTCATATTAGATGATCGTGTCACCCACTGTGCTTTAAACATCAGCCCAACAAATGTGCCATACTCCATACTGGCACATTCAGTTTTGTGCTGCAGGCACAGGTCTCCTAGGCTTCATCAATCAGATGGACTAACAGAAAACAAACCATTTGTCAGGTCAAGCTACAATACAGCATGGAAATAAACATGCCCAATCCTATTGAAAACGATATGCTTACCTCTGTATTGGGTTGTGCTTCTTGAGTCTACCATAGCATGTAAGCTGTTAGAAACTCAGAATATACATGAACACAGCATTCTTATTTTCTTGTATTTTTTCCCCTGTAAGAGTTGATTCAGGAAATCACAGGCCATGAATCAAGAATCCCTGTTTGGTCCTATCTATCTATCTATCTATCTATCTATCTATCTATGCATGCAAAATTTATATCTTGCTTTTCCTCCATGGACGTGAAGGCAGCACACATAGTTCTTTCCACCCACTTTCATTTTATCCTTACAACAGCCCTTTGAGGTAGTTTAGGCTGAGAGCTAGAGACTGGGCCAAGGTGAGCTTTTTGCTTTGTGGGGATTTCAACCTAAAGTCCAGGTCTGACACTTCAACGACTACACCACACTAGCTCTTCGGCTTGTTCTCACCGGAAGAAAAACCAGCCATTTCTGTTGTTTTTTCTCGGCTTTGTGCTAAACTTTCAGATCTATCTGCCATTTGCCAAATTGAGTATCTCAGCCCATCTCTCTACTTGATGGCTGTCTGTCATGTTGTCACTAAGTTAGATAAGGAAAGCCCTTTTGGTCCTGAATCTTTGGACAGACCCACACCACACATTTAAATCACTTCCCATGTACACTGAAAGCACATAATGCCCCTCAAATAATTTTGGAAAGTGTAGCTTTCTCCTTACATAACATTTCCCGGCGTCCTTAACAAACTGCAGTTCCCTGGATTCTTTGAGGGAGGGAGTCTTGTGGATTTGATTTAAATGTATGGTGTGGATCTGTCCTGGGTGTTTGTGTATGACTTGCACAATCAAGAAACCAGCTTGTTACAAAGCACCTACACATCTGCCCTTTTATAATAAAAATGGGTGTGCATTTAATATTCAAACTATATATGCCACTCCTTTCCATCATCCATGGAAAGCAATGGCTGTTTTCACACAGATACAGTCCTCTCAAGGACCATTTTAACATATTGCCCCACATATACACTAGAGCTGGTGCATGGAGATGGAAGAAGCATAGATGAGCAATCAGTCAATTCTTTCTATGCCCCCAAATAGCTGCAAACACACTTCATTGATGACAGGTAGAAAATTGCAAAGGACCCAGTGGTGTACTTGATTATTAAATCACTGGATCTTCCATTTTGGGAATCAATTAATTTTTTTAAAAAAATGGATATTATGCAAGTTAATGATTATCATCCATTCTAATTTCATTTCTGAATCTGTTATGAGACTTGACTTCACAGTCAATACAAGTTGAATAAGCAACAATTAGTCTCCAAGGTGGCTCTGAATCTCTGGCATACACAAAAAAATTGTGTCAATAAAAATAATAAGAAAAAGGGGCTCAGAAGTAAACATCAATATTACCATTGTAAGTTAATAAAAATAAGCATTGAATCATTTCCATTTAATTATAGCAGAGAAGAATAGCTGAGCCATTCTGATTGGAGTGGGATGTAATAGAATGGAAAAAGATGGCACTTTGGAAATGAGGAGTGGCAGTAGGGAATATTGGGTATCTTGGACTCTTTCCAGTAATACAACTTCTGTGGCTTTTGGTTGGGCAAATCCTAGGAAATGACAACAGCATGTAATCAAGGACATCTATTGATGGAAATATTTCAGTACAGTGACATACCATGGACTTATGGGTCTAAAGATGTCTACATTATGTACCCTTAATTTCTTCTAATCTGAAAGTGGCTGTGTATTTATTTAATGCTACATCTTTTGAGCAGGTTTATTAAATGTAGCCTACATTACTGAAGGCAGTTGTTTGGAACAGGAGCTATATACCGTATTTTTTGCTGTATAGGACTCACTTTTCCCCTCCTAAAAAGTAAGGGGAAATGTGTGTGCGTCTTATGGGACGAATGCAGGCTGTGCAACTATCACAGAAGCCAGAACAGCAAGAGGGATTGCTGCTTTCACTGCACAGCGATCCCTCTTGCTGTTCTGGCTTCTGAGATTCAGAATATTTTTTTTCTTGTTTTCCTCCTCCAAAAACTAGGTGCGTCTTGTGGTCTGGTGCGTCTTATAGAGCGAAAAATACGGCAATTCAATAGACTTTTGTTTTGGGGATTACATTTGTAGAACTGTAAATAACTTTTATCAATGCCAGGTGCAACCACTACCTTAACAAGAATCACAAAACCAAAATAATTATGGGCATGTTCTTTCAGATTCTCCTTAAAACCAGCAATAAAAAATATTCCAGTATCTGATGGTAGCACATTCCATTGCTCAACATTAATTGCAAATGGCATCCTCTTCTCTGATAGTCAATGCCCCTTCTGTATACCTTCACTATATACTGCCTCCGCATGCTCCTGTCTTGCACTTTATGAGCAATTTGTCCTACCCCTCCTTTGTACATTTGAAAATCAAGTTCCATCCTCCTGACTACTCCAACTTCTTCCACACATTCTCTTCAACGGGAAGCTTCCATTCCAAAAATGTTGTTTTCATTTGATGCACTTTCCTCTCTATATAGATAGATACACACACATGATTAAAGACAGCATCATTTATGCTTCTATCATAACTAATGCTGTGAGAAATGGGTTCTTTGCTAAGCATCAAGTATACAAAGACATGCCCAAAGTGCATGCTTTGGGTGATTTCCAGCAACATCATTTCAGCTTCCACCACAAGGAGCAGTGCTAAAATATGGGTATTTCTTTGAATGTAAGGATTGTATGGCTCCTCTTCACTGGCTGCTTCCTCTTCCCTTTCTTTTATTTATTTTGTCATGCAAAGCCAGATTCTTCTGTGTTGGGTACCTTTGAGATAAATTGTTATGTTGCAAAGGACAGCTTTAACATAAAATGAGCAGTATGCCACATGGGAGGCAAAGGTAATGACAAGACAAAGTCACTACCATTTTAGTCTTGTCTCAGTCACTGTTTTAAGCAGCAGAGAGATTAAAGCTGGTTCAACTGTAGTTCTACACATGTTCTTGAGAGATTCATTGTCCTTTGGTGCTGCCTTGTTCAAGTCCATGTCAATACCCAGTTCAGATAGTAGAAATTAAGGCAAATAAGAGCCTTCTCAGTGTGGTCACACCTGACTATGGAATATCAGAACATTTGATGACATGGATTCTTGTGATCCTCACTACCTAGTTTTATAACAAGTTTCCTCCCCATTTTCTCTCTCCCTTTTCTCCCCTACCCCTTTCCACTTCTCAGCTAAAGCTTACAATCCTGAGTTTTATTATGATACCCCTAATCCTACCAGAAAGCAATCCAAGAACTACTCCTATGTTTTGCAGTGGACACAGAAGGAGCCTGATGCTGTTGACCCCATCCTTAGTTACCGGCTAGATGTCCGTCAGGTAAGACCACCATCTTAAGTGCCAAAATCCATTTCTATTCTTTTTAGTTTGAGAGTACATCAGTGCACCACCTCACTTAGAGAGTGGGAACTGCTGTTTGCAAAACAAACTGGAACTGAGGGCATGGCTCTTCTTTTCCCATTTTACAGAGCAGAGAAGACAGGTGTGTGGTTTGGCCCTCAATTTCAAGATAGATGCTGTCAATGATAGAGAGCTTAAAAAATAAGTCTGCTTGGAATTCTCAGACACAGTGCTTTGAATACGGCTCTGATAGGAAGAAAATTTTGTAGTCGTTAGTCAGCACTGTAGATTTCATAGGCTAGCAATTCAGATGAGTGGAATTTCAGACTCTTCACTTTGAACAAATAAAGGATTGTAAATTGGAGGGCTCTCCAGGCTGGAATTGCAGGGGGAAGTCATTGACTGTTCATATTGCACAAAGGCCTTCATCAAGTTGTCATAATAATACTGGAATGTTATTAAACTCTGCTGGAGCAAGGTGTGGAACAAAAAGGCTATTGAGCATAAAAGGGAATAATAAAGGATACTACCAAGAGAGGGAAAATGGGACCATACGTCGTAGCTATAGAAAAGTGTTTTGTGCCAGGAGGGTTGCATTCTGAGCGTGGATTTGTGAATCAGGGAATCATCTCAGTTTTCAGTCAAGCTAAAGTTCTTGGCTATAAGACAGTTGCTACCCATAAAAGCCAATAAAATGACTTCGGGTAAAATATAAGAAACTGGGCTTAATTGGATTGTTTCATATTTGCTAAAAAAAAAAAAAGACATCCAGACACTTGTTTATTTTATTTTATTTTATTTTATTATTTATTTTGGCATTTAATGCATCAGTCCAAAATGTGACACACTGTTTCAGTTTAGAGCTACAAATTTAAGCAAAGAAGAGACATGATCTGGGAAAAGCCTTTTTTTAAATTTTCATGTATCGTCAAATTTCATTTTTATCACGGCTAGGAACCTAAAAATTTGAAAGTGGCCTGGGCCTCTCTGGACCAGAGCCTGCTGTCTACATACCTTACTGCTCCCTGTGGTCACTGGGATTGCATTTCTTGCCTCAGTGAGACAGCCATCTTAGAATTCAGAAGAGTTAGCTATGTTTGGGGGGTTGTGCCTTTGGCTTTGTCTGTGGAGATAATTCTGTACTTAGAAGTGAACTTTTAAGTTTTGTTGTTGGACAAGTTAACTTGCCCTCAAAGGGAGTGGTGTTTGACCTGTGTTCACAAAGACCACATGTAAGTTCAGATATGACCGGTTCCAAGATGAGGGTAGAAACGGATGTCACCAAGTTCACAGTGCTCTTCTGGTATTAATGCCCCCATGCTATATAACATTGGAACAGGGACATATAACGTAGCTCCACCCCTTAGTCTTCACAGAAGCCGTGTTGCTGTCTGTACTAGCAGAGCTTTCACACATACAGCTGTACATGCAAAATTGCACTGGTTGTGCAAAGGGTAAAGACAGGGCTACTTTTGACGACTAATGTTAGAAATGTTTTTCACCTCTCAGTTATAAGTTATCTCAGGAGCTGCTGCAACATGCTTCCAAAACCAGTCCCAGCTTATTTAGGACAGATTTTGTGGTTTAGCCTTTAATATGCTAAAATGTAGGGGTTTGCCTATGAATTGACTGCCTGGCAAAAAAGAAATACAGCTAAAATCTGAATATTGGAACCAGTCATTGCGTTCTAATTGTATTTGGCCTTGGGTCTGACGAAACCAAAGTAGGATATGTTTTGGTCTTTATCTTTAAATTAGGAACCTTGTTCATATTAATTCAAATTTAACTTCTAAATTCTTATCTGGTAATTGCTAGCAACTTTCATTAAGATATTTTCTAGCTATTGGATTCATATATTTCACATTATACTTGTCTGCCTTTGACCATTTGAACTTAATCAATCTCACCGTATACTACACTTCTATTTATAAGAAATCAATGGACCTTTAAGGCTTATTCTGATATTGCTATTGGCATCCTTAGAATTTTAGCAAAAAATAAATTGATCGGTTTGGTATTATTGACTGACATGTTGCGATACCTGTGGCTAGGGATGGATGGATCTGTCAACTTCAGTTTCTCATTTTTCCAATCCAGTTCTCCACATTTCTGCATTAGTATGCTAGTTCTTGTGAGAACTTAACGACATTTTAGAGTGCATGTTTCTAATATATTCATTTTTGCAAGCAATTTCCCCTAAAACAATGGGTTTGTGTACGTTATTTTCATTAACATATGCATTTTTATCCTCACTTTCTTCTACTATATACATTTTTGTACACCTTATTGGGCTGGAGAACGTCATCCCAAAATTCAGAGAATTTTGAAGGATAGCTGCACTTCCATTCATGCATTGTTTTGGGAAGACCCTGCCACTTTCTCCCAGGAAAACACTCTCTTTTGGAGGTCAGTCGGGTTTTCTGTAGATTGGTGTTTGCTCCGATTAAGTAGTAAAGAGTGGGTTTTACCAGGGAAGGCAGTGGGGCAAATGATAGACCATTTGGACGTGTGCCTAGAAAGCATAGGGCAAATGGAACACCTCTCAGACCCATGCTTTCTAGGCATGAAATAAGCGGAAGTGTGGACAAGCCCTTAGTTTTGCATTAAAATGCAAACAAGCCAAAGTTCTTCGTAATTCCTTCTTGAGACCAGGTTTTTGGGTATGTACTTTGGACCTAGACATCAGAAAACTATTATTAACACATTCCTAGCTGCCATATTGTACATGTGACAGCAGCTGCCTTGGGTTGTGGAGCCCCGTCCCCTCCACTGGTGGTGGAGAAGCAGCAGCCGTGGCTTCCAGTGAAATGTCATGGAAATCCCGTGAGATCTCACATAAGATCTCCTAGGACCTTGCCGTACGACCTAGGTAAAGGGGGTCTTCAGTGGAGGGGGGGCAGGGGGTTTCATTGGCAGCAGGATGGCACTTTCCCGTGTTGTCTCAGGTAGTGAAACAGGATAGGCCGCCACTGACAGGTAAGCACAGCAAATACAATGATCAAATATGCTGGAGCCCACAACTGCAGGGACAGCATCCTATGGAAGTGTGACATATTAAACTAGGTTACTGATCACCGAAGGTAGCAGGTGCATTGGACAACTTTGTGTTCTTGGAGCTATGCTGTGAGGTGTTAGGTTGGGTTGTATTGCAGGTGGATTGATACTAAATTGGAAATTTACAGTGTGACACCATTGGAATCCTACTTATAGTCTTAGCGTCATGGAGGGGGGCCTTGCAAATAATCTAGTGCAACCTACTGCTCAGTGCACAAAATCCAGAAGTAGAGCATCTCCATAGATGGCTGCTCAGCCTCTGTTTGAAGACAGTACAGTAAGAGAGAACCACCTCCCTTCTAGTTAATTGCTCTCATTGCTGAATTGCTGTGTCAAACACTTTATCCTAATGTTCAACTGAAATCTTCCCTCCTGCAATGTAAGCTTTGCAGAAAACAAGTCTTTGCCCTCTTCTATGTGACAGCCCTTCAGATAGTTAAAGAACAATGTCAAAATGAGCCTTCCTGAAATCCAAGGTACACTTTTGACTTCCCTTGCCTTTGACTTTTCGAAAAATCTTCACTTCCAACATTACATAGTCACTTTCCTGCAAAGGTTTGGCTACTTCCCTGTTGTTAAGATCAAGTCAAGGATAACCTATTCCTTCCTTCACCTCCTGAAAGAGAGAGTTGTCACCATGACATGTTAGGCATTTGTTGGAGATTCCATGTTTATCAGAGTTCATCTTCTAGGAAATAATCAGGGTAACTTGAAGTCCCCCATTATTTATTATATAAAATACAACCCCGTCTTGCTACTGTCAGCACATCGCTCTTCACTCCTACTAACTCTTGTTTTTTTCTTAAACATCTGTCATTTATTACAGAAAAGCATCATCCCCATATTTCAGCACTTGGTAGTATTCTGACCACAGTGCTGTTTTTATTTATTTCTGTTTATTTTTAACCAGGTGGGCTCCACAGGGCTACCTTGTTTAACTTTCTCTTGTATGGATTTTTAAGCATATAACACCACTTCCCCTTCTGTTGCATCTACTTTCTTTGAGCAAGTAAATATATTCTAATTGTTACTTTCCGGTCCATAGAAGTTGGCTAGTCAAGTGTCAGTTATCTTCTGCTAGGAGTTCAAGCTCATCTTGTTCCACCATCACCCCTGTGCTCTGTACATTAGTGTGTAGACATAAAATCCTTGAGTATTCATCTCCAATGTTTTTTCCTGGTATTTCATTGGGGGTTTGAGAAGCTCCCCCTGCCCTAGGCACCCTAAAAAGAGCCTTTTTCCCCTTTCTTTTTTACTTATTTACTGGGGATCATGAAAACTTCACTAAAGCATGGATTTTAAGGCTGGTGCTTTTAAAGGAGCCAGAGCACAACATGACATTTAATAGGTTAAGCTGATGCTTGGAAGTGAAATACAGTATTATTTACTATATGTACAAGGCACAACCATTTCAGAAGATCAGAGCATGTCTATTCACTGGTTCACACAGAATATCATCCTTTGTGCCTTTCTTCCACTAGCTTGGTCTCCCGAGAAGGGTCTGCCTCTATATTAGTTTCTCATACAGCGCAGAGCACATCATCAGTACTTAACAAATAATAACAATTTTACCAGTATAGTACACAAGGGAGCCTCTTATAATGAAGGTGCTTTGTCAAAGAGCATCTTTGCTATATGTTGAAATTCGCTGTTGCAATTTCCAACTAACAATGTGTGAAGATAAAAGAAGATTGCATCCTTACTGGGGCAGCTTGGAATTCGGACTCCAGACAAATGAAGTTCAACATCTTGATGCAGTCCTCTTGCTGAGAAAAAGTCCATCCCACTTAGGGAGCTAAGAGGTAGTATTCAGGATAGATGTAGTGAATAACATAAATGTAATTCCATTTTCTCACCCATAGCTGGGCCAACTATCGCTTTGTGTTCTATCTGCACCTTATTCTACAGCAAAACCTCCAATGATTCCTATTTCTTTGGTGGAATCACAGTTTATTCTTGTTCTAATTTAGTCTTCTTTCTCCACGCTTGACAATACAAAGCTTTCTGGTACATTCCAATGTTCTTCAGTAAATTACCATATTGTAAGAAAGGTGCTCTATAGAATCATAGAATTGTAGAGTTGGAAGGGAGAGTCCATAACCTTCTGGGGGAAGTCCATTCCGCTGTTGAACAGTTCTTACTTTCAGAAAGTTCTTCCTGGTGTTTAGTCAGAATCTCCCTTCTTGTAACTTGAATCCATTGGTTTGAGTCCTAGCCTCTGGAGCAAGAGAAAGCAAGCTTGCTCCATCTTCCACGTGGCAGCTCTTTAGATATTTTAAGATGTCTATCCTGTCTCCTCTTTTCCAGGCTAAACATACCCAGCTCCCTCAACTGTTCCTCATAAAACTTGGTTTCCAGACCCTTGATCATCTTGGTTGCCCTTCTCAGCACACCTTCCAGCTTGTCCATATCCTTCTTCTTGTTAATATTACTTGCTCTTTGTCCCACTATGCTATTTTTAATTTTTTAGATTTTTGTCATGCATATTTGCAAGGCTACAATAATATTTTATCTGCTCTGCATAAGCCAGACAACATTCCTTCGGCTGCTTCATCTCTTACAAGATAAATTTATATTTCTAACACTCTGGCCACTTTATGCACTCTTCCTCACCAGTATTGCAGTGGTTTACCACTCTGTTCAATGGCGTTTTCTCCCTAGTAAGTCTGTTTAGGATTGTGGCCTTAATTGTCTGGAAAATCCATTGTTCAGCATTAAAAAAACAACCTTTTTCTTGCAGTGAGCTGTCAAGAGATTTAAATGTTTTGTGGTGATATCATTATCATGGGACCTTAATGGATTATACCTTGGAAATCAAGCCCTGTAGTCCGTCATTCAGATGAAAATTTCTCTATTTCTGCCTGATATTAAAAGCCATTTCTTAGGTCAGGGTAGTCAATGTAGTGCCCTCCAGATGTTATTGGGTGATAACTTTCATTGTCTCTGACCATCAGCCATGCTAGTTGGGCTGAGAGGAGTTATAGCCCAAAAACAAGCTAGGGCCTACCATGTTGGCTACTCCCTATTTAAACTGATCCCAAAAGGGATGCTTCTAGGTAATGTTGCTGAATTCTTTGACAGCACAAGTGTTAGGGTGGGATGCAGGAAGGTAGTATATTTTCTAAATTAATGTAATTCTGTATTGGGTACTGGTGAATCCTTACTGTTCCTAATATAGCTCTTTTCATTCCATTTCATCTCTGGTCTCTCACCATGAGCTCAACAAGGCCAAAACAGAACTACTGACCTTTTCCTTCTGAACGAAACCCTTTCCATTTCTCAAAGTATAACCATCTTTCATGTTGCAGGTGCTTGTAACATAGTCCTTGAACTCTCTATGTTTCATTTCTCTTTTTCTTGTGGTAAGGTAACAAACTGCCTCTTCATGATCTCGGTTTTTATTTATCCCCTGAGTGCCTCTCTTCTGGAAGAACATAAGGATGCTTGAGAATCCAACTGGGAAAAGCACAAAAAAAGTTCGAAGAATGCTTACATAGAAGATTTGTATGGGTAAATGACAAGTGTGTATTGGTATGTGGATGGTTATTGCCAGTGACTAGAATAGCTTCAAACCTCTACTTCAGGTAGGCATAAGCTGCCATAGCCATAGCCATAGCCATAGCAGAACATGCAACCATAAAACAATCATGGATCATTTATTCTCTTTATTGGAGATGGCCTTACACCAATCAAAATTAAAAACTAGATAACTATGGGTCACTACATTAATATTTTGTAGATAAAAGGAGAAACCTATTTTAAGGGGAAACAGCTGAAAACTTACTCTGCTAATCTGGAATTGCAGTAAATTGAGAACCTATCTTATGAACATTTCTAGGATTCATTTCACTCCTTAAATTAAAATTTCTTGTCATATATGCTGTCAGGTATCCTAAACTGAAGATTCTACCGTCAGCTGTGGCAACTCTGTGTGTGATAAGAGTTCTATTGTTACATTTTGTGATGTGCTTTTGCCCCCTTTACACTTTGTGGGGCCAGGTTCAGTGAAGCCACAGGCAGAGGGTCAAGTCATGGGGAGTTGCAATAAACACAGTACAACCATTTTGGGATTAAACAGCCCACAACTATATTGATTACAGGTGTCAGAAAGTTTTGCCACAGGCATTGGGTGTATATCCAGTATCAATTCAACCTGTCTGCTTGTTTTATTATTTGGCAGGGTTAACCAAGGTTAAGCCCCCCCCCCCCCGCCGATTCGCCACCAGACCACTCACATCTGCAACCTGGGCCTGACTGGCTTTTATAGCCAGATAGCAGACCAGAGGGAAGAAGTTTTCCCTCTGGTCTGCTTCCCAAACCATCCACCCTAGCTCGCCCATGCTTAGCTGCAACCATGGGTGATCTCCAGCAGCCAGTGGAGGAGGAAGTGACTTCCTCCTCCAGCTCACTGAGTCTGGAAGACCACCTGGTACTGCTGCAACCATGCTGGACCTCAACCACTGCTTCCCTCCAGCTGGTAGTAGGCGGTCCTTCCATGGAACAGTTTAGCAGGTCTTGAGTGGAGTCTAGACATTTCATGACATAAGATTCTCCTAGACCATATACATAATGTTTCACTCTTTACTACAAATGACTGATCCACAATGATTAAAGCTGTCTGACTCAAACTGTCAGCATGCACTTTGAAATAAAGCAACCTCTTTACTACCCTAAATGTGGCTACAAGGAGTGTGAGCAGAGCTGTCCTAACTTAAGGCTGGGGAGGAGTGGAGCAGCAAATGCACAGCACATCCCAGCTCATGTTAACTAGGGTAGACAGAAAGTGGTGGCATCTTCTGCCTCCTTGCTGTCACAGCTCTTGACCATGTCAATGGATCAATGTGGCTTTGGATTCACCAGATCCAAAGCCACCAGCACTCCACCCACAAAATGCCCCTGAAACACCTGTTTGGGGTTTTCTGTGTGTTACCACCAAGAATCGAGCTGCCGACAGGAGCTCTCTGCCTGCTAGGGCACAGGTGGGTGGCAGAGCCTCCAACCAACTGTGCTCCTCTCCACAAACAGAAGTCAGCAAATATTTGTCAAGTGTCATTCTGGCCCCTCCACTGCCATCAGCATTGAGGGTTAGGATTGCCCTCTCTTTCATTAACCTGCATTATGTGCCCTCATACATAATGTCTGTTCCATGTAGGCTTGGCAGTACTCCACTCCATCTTTTGATATACTAGTCACAGCTAAGGATTTAATCTGTTTAATATTTAGCTGGTCTAAATTCTTCAGGTAGCTCAGTTGTTGGCTTGAATGTTGATTTTTCCATCCCGCTTCTTGGGTGAATGTACAGGCCAACTTTGACAGCTAGGGGCATTAAACAAATAACACTCTGGTTGAAGTAGTTGTTCAAGCTCCTTGAAAAGCCTCAAGCATTATGTCTAATCTAAATGATGGTGTGCCCTTTTTCACCACACACTGGGATCAGTATTGATTGAGGGGAAAGAACATACTCCACTGAAGAACTGCTAAACCCCTGCAGCACCCTGCTTTGAAATATCTCGCCCAAATTCTGGCCATGCTTGTTAGCTTGTGAGAGCTCATGACTTGCAGCCATTGGGTGGTTTGGGGTTTTCTTTGGCGCTTCGCAGGTCATGGGGTATTTGCATTTGTTCTCTTCAGCATAGAAAAAGCGCTTGGCAGAATTCTTAAAGCCCTCTGATTCTGAATATCCCAATAAAACCAAACCTTGATTGAAAATACAATGCTTAAAATAAAAGGGGGAGGGGAAAACCCGAACAAGCTTTTGAGACACTTCTTTCTCTCTGAGGGTGCTATGCCTTGCCGGAGATCTGTTTGAAAAGGAAATGGAAAGCTTTCTGCTGTTTTGAGGTAGAGGCAAAGTGAAATAAGCTGGCTGTTGCAATGGAAGGGACAGGGCAGAATCACTGTACATTCAATGAGACAGAACCCATCTGTGACCTGAGCCTGTGGCAGGAAAAGGTAGCAAAAGGTACTAGAACTGTGGTGAGGCTGGATATATGCATTCCTGATGTGCCTCCCAAGTTGGCAAGGATTCTGTTTATCCCATTAAGATGTCCCTCAGAGCCACACCAGGCTGGAATATAAACTGAATATCTCCACTTTTTAAAACTAGAAATGTCTCCATTTGGGGGGTCCCTTGCTGAACCAGATTGCCATTTCAGATTAATTTCTACTAGACGACCTGGTGTGTCTTTAATGAGAGAGACACCAGAGTGATTTTGGGAGCAGGAGGGAGGCGAGCGATTCACTTTGCTTTTGCCGTTTCATCCCCTCCATATTTGATAAACATTCCCTGCTGCCTACAAAACAGGTCTGGGGGTCTGATGCTGGCTGCTGTTTGCCTCATCAGACAAACAGTCTAGCGTTAATGAGGCCTGAGACAGTGGGAGTCCAGGCTGGCCACATAGGGAGGTGTGAGACAACAGAGCTGTTGGGACTTGCGTGGGACAAGGGTGGTGTCAACAGAGATGTACCGGTGATAATTAGAGCAGTGGCTGAGTGGCCAGTGAAAGACATTAAAATGTATTCTTTCATATTGGTCAAAATTTGCCCTGTGTTTATTTTGAAAGGGACATTAATGTGTATTTAATAGGTATATACTCCTTGTTTTCTAACTGTGCATATAGGGTGCTACTCTGTATTGAATGTGTTGCTTATGTTTACATGCACTCTGTGTGGGGCTGCCTTCAGAAACTTCAACTTACACAGAATGTGACCTCCACAAAGCTTGTGGTCTCACCTCTGTAGGGCCAGTTTGTTTCTACACCCAATTTAAAGTGCTAGTACTTTAATCATTTGTGAATAGGTTATTTGAAGGGCTGCCTGTTTCCGTAGAAACCTGACTGGGCCTGTAAAGATCAGCCTTGGAGGCCCTGCTTACCGTCTGCCGTCAAGTTCTATTAGGTTAGCAAGCACTAGAAACGGGGCCTTTTCTGTCATGGTCCCACATTTGCAAAGATGAATGGAACAGTTTGTTTCCAGTCCATGTCAATTTTGCATGTGTTCGTTTAACTGTTCCATCCTGCTTCCACAGGATGTTAGCTGCTCTGAACCCGGTTTTGGCCAGGGCGGGCGGAGTATAAATAAAATTATGATGATGATGATGATGATGATGTTTAAAAAATCAACATGAAAATGTTTACAGTATTTACCCATTTCATCTCTGTATGCATTTCTAAATATGTTTTATCCTAAAGTATGCATTTTTAAGGCATTTTGTTGTAAATTTTGAGCCAAGAACTTAATTGCGAAATTCCATGATGTGCATAATTATGTTCCGATCTGCATTTTCCTTTAGCGGGTGCATATCAGGTAAGTTTGCATCCAGATTCAGCAAAATCAAATTTCTCCAGCACCCCCACGTATCTATGAAACTGCCCTACAAGGCATATGTGTCTAGCCCAGCTCCAATCTATATTAGATTTTAAACAGACCATAAAAACTTATGTGTTTCAATCTTCTTTTAACTAAGATGTTGGGATGGATATTGAATTGGTTAAACTGTTTTTGTTTTTAATTGGTTTTATCTGAATTGCTGTGCTGTGCTGCATATCGTTTTTAGGGTGCTGCTTTTAGTGTCGTAATCACTTTTGGATTGCTTTAATTGCATTTTATGTTTTTAATTGTTTGTGTGAGTCACCTTGGGAGGGCTTTGCACATAAATATTAGAAATAAATAAATAACAAGCCCTGTGTTTTCGAACGCTACAGTACAGCTTGCCCATGTCAGCCCAACTTTGTAAGCATGCCCTATCTGTTCCCTAAAGTCTTTTGGAAGTGAAACATTGCTTGAGTCCAACAGAAAATATGTACATGTCAATGTGAAAAGGATCGTAAGGGAACATATTTTGAAGTTAACATTCATAAATATTTTGTGGCATGCAGCAACACCCTATGAAAGTGGCTTATGTGGCACCATATTGTGGACTGTGGATTGGCTGCATTGAATTATATTGAATATTCACTAATATTGTACATTGCTTTAAAAGTGACATATTCAGTTATGGAAAAGCCACTGTCCATGTCAAAACACTGCAAGTTTTCTAAGGTGCTTTTGCTCTCCTGCTGTTTTCAAGAGTCTTCTTTTCTTTTCCTTGTTTCCTTTGATATTCCTCAGCTTTGTTCTCCCGCATTGCCATTTAACCTGAATGTCAATGGCAGGGGTAGTCAACGTGGTGCCCTGCACATGTTGTTAGCCAGGCCAGGGATGATGGGAGCTGGAGTCCTGGGCTCCTGGTGGGGAAAGGGCAGAATATAAATTGAAGAAACAACAAACAGTCCAACAGCATCTGCCTCTGGTCTATGGGGAAATGCCATCATTTAACCATATCTCATGGTTGGTGATGGCTGGTTCCCATTGTGAGTGGTAGGGCAGAAGGCAGAGAGCCAATGACAGTCGCAGGCAGAACCAACTTAATCCAGTCTTATCTCCCTCTTCCTCTGACTGAGTCATACAAGGGCAATAGTGGAGGAGAAGGAAGCTGACAGAAAGTGCCATCCCATGGACTAGTTGCAAGTACGGAAGTGTGCAGGTGAAGGCTGGCTGAAGGCAACCTGATGTTGGGGTGGCAGTGCCCCCTTCACCCTAAAAGAGCAACCATCACTGTTCCAAAAAATAAGTTTGAAATGCACCAAACTAGTTGTGTTGTTTTCCCTCTTCCCCACTTCATTTGAAACAAGTGGACCTATATTTTGGAACATAGATGAACATAATAAGCTGCCTTTTACTGGTCCATTTTACTGCCTGCATTGGCTGTTACTGGCTTTCCAGAGTTTCAGACAGACGTCTTATTTGGCCAAACTGAAAGATGTCAGGGATTAAAGCTGGGACCATTTACTTTCAAAGCATGTGCACTGCCACTGAGTTGTGGCTCTTCCATAAATATATAAATATTGATATATAAAATGTACTTAGTAGGAAAAATTCACATTACAATGTTGAAGGATGTTCATGAGGATATTTCTTTTTTTAAGAAAAATGCAAATTGCTGCTGAATTGTGGAGAACTGAATTTAAAATTGGAAAAATGAGAAACCGAGAGAACTCAAAATGACAGATTCTTTCATCCATATCTACAAGTTCTTTCATCAATATCTACAAGAATCACAAAGTCAAGTGTGTGAGCTAGAGTTCATGCTTAGATGGCTCAATGCTTAGAAATAGAAGACACACCATTTTCATTAATGAGAGGTTATTTTTATATGCCTTGATATGCCAGAAATTACTAAAAAAAAATTTTTACTATAAACCCACCGAAGATGGGAAAGCTTCTCAGAGTGGGGCGTGTGAATATGCCTGATGCAGCAGTGTTTGGCTCTCCAAGCAGGAAAATGAATCAGTCCCCCATATTTTCTCCCAACACAGACATAGCTTCAGGCAAAAAAACTGTGGAAATTGCTGCCACTGAAGCCAAGGTGGTGGGGTTTTTTTTTAGTTTTTTAGTTTTTTGCCTGAGGGCAATGAAAAACCTGAAATGCTCCGTGGGAAAGACTCAGGTGATTGAATTTGCTTTGCAAACAAATAGGTTAACATTTTGTCAGCTCAAGGGGATTACATGCTGTCTGCATGACTCCATGATCACCAAGGAAACAGCACCACATGGGATTGCTATGACAGACCTGTGTCCATAACAGAGTTATTTTGAGGTTCATTGCTTGTGCTCATATTGAGCTAGACTTTACTGGCAGATAACTGGGATTTTCAGAGGTTTTTAAGGCTGAAGATCACTCCCAAGTTCCTCTAGTCTGGTTCTGTACAGAATGAGAGAACCGTTGTATATACTTCACAAGCATGGCCTACCTGCCTATGAGGCAGCTGCCTCAGGCAGCAGGATCAACAGGGACAGTAGGGCAGTGGCAGTGTGGCCAAATCTACTGCCTCCTCCACAGCCCCCCCCCTGCCACCACCATACTCAAGCACACCAGCTCTATGGTGGCCAGCCCAAAGCATCACCAATGTCACAATGCTTGTGCCGTAATGAAGTAAATTATAGGAAGACAGTGCTGGAAGGCCCAGATGAGCTGAGACCAGAATGCAAGCAATGTGCTGCTGAGAGGGATGTGGAGGCAGCTGGAGCCAAGTTGGAGGGGGGCTGTGAATGAGGAGCTACTGGTACTGAGAAGTGGCATTTTCCGTTTTGCCTCAGGCGGCAAAACCTTCCAGGCTGGCCCTCTTCATAAGCACAAGTCCTGATTATCATAGATCTAGATAACATATGAAGTAGCCCTAATAAACTCCTATGGTACAAACACCAAATCTCATTACAATGGTACCTCGGGTTACATACGCTTCAGGTTACAGACTCCGCTAACCCAGAAATATTACCGCAGGTTAAGAACTTTGCTTCAGGATGAGAACAGAAATCGTGCTCCGGCAGAGCGGCAGCATCTTCAGGTTAAGAACAGTTTCAGGTTAAGTACGGACCTCTGGAACGAATTAAGTACTTAACCTGAGGTACCACTGTACTTGAAGGAGCTACCTTGGTCAAAATGAATAGAATTGGATCCCTCCCACCACCCCCTGGCCACTCTGAGGTGGCATGCAAATAATTCCTGTGCATCTCATGATCATAGTGTTGTCAGTTCAATATTTCAAGAGTAGGGGAACTTAGGTATCAGAATATATGAAAACAAGATTGGCCACAGTGGTTTATCGAAATGTGAAGTATGGAAATTGAAAGCATCTATTATGTTTGATAGGATTGTGACATACGGGAATGAAGACAAGCCTTTAATACAGGGGGACTCTCTTAAAATGAGGGCTATCTGGCAGTCTACATGAATGTTACCAGCTTACCCAGGTTTGAAATATCTCCAAATATGTTACTGTTTCTCTGTGTAAATTTCTAGCTGAAGTGCATAAAACAAGGAATATTTCAGCAGCAGTAAAATGGGCAGGGCTCTAAAATGTTGCTTGATGCCCACAAGTAACAATCTGCTTATTATTAGTTGTCAGTAGCACCTACACTTTGGGGTGTAAGTCAGTTGCAGAGCTTCAGCAAGCAAGTAAAATATATGGGCAGTCTTGACTGTAGCCCACCCTATAATTTGGCATTCCAAGAAGCTGATTATACTGAAAGGGGACTCGCTCTAACTGCTGATCTGCTAAGCCCTTTTGACAGAAGTGGATGAAATTTGCAGTCATACTGGCCCCTTCAGAGTGCATAAAGACTTCCAAATTACAGGCAAATAGTCCCAGCAGCTTTTTTTCAGTGTGACTTTAATGTTTGATTTTTAAAGGAGAAAAGGAAGAATAAGAAAATGTCTATGACCTTTTTGCGCGAGAGGGATTGAATGACATTTGAGAGCAAAGGTTGCCCATTCTGAGGAAGTGAGTCCTCAAGATAGCTGCAGTGTTTTTCTTACAAGGACAGACGTTACAGTTTTACAGTGGGTAAAAAAGAAACAGCTTAATATTCCTTAGTGTTTTGTGGGCAGTTGGTCTGAAAATTGCAGACATAAAAGAGGTGCCCCAGGGTAAGAAACATGCCAAATTGCAGGCAAATAGGTCCAGAGGCTTTTGCACTGGTCATATTTAAAGTTTATTTTGTAGTGAGAAGAAGTCAAAGGGATTCACTTGTGGGTAAAATCATTCCTTCTGATTACAAGCTTAACCTGTCAGTCACAAGAGATTCTCCCTGCCCACTCTGATGTGTCCTTTCTGCTCCTCTGTTACTCCACTCTGGTGTTAATGGTAGTATGACAGAGGTAGAAAACAAACAAAACCCAGATGGCAGACGAGATTCTTACCTCTCCCACTAGCCACAGACCACCTTGGACAGGTATGAAGCATGTCCACCTGTAAATCACCTGACCTCATTATGACATCAGGCATAGGAGCCAACTCCTAGGGGCCTAGGTCCCTTCGCCCCCCCATTAAATATTTAAGGGGGCCAACCCCCATCCCAAGTTGATGGGCTTTGCCATTTAAATGGTATGTGTGCACTTTTAGCACTCTGCCTTGCTTCAAGATCACATGAGTTATCTCCTGCTCTCCTTCTGCATCTTGGGGCTCAGATGGCCTTCTGGCAAATATTCACTTGTACTTCCTTCTTGACAAACTGAAGATTAGGCCTGGTCTTCTCTTACATGGGGGAAACATATGCTAATATAATACAGACTGCTTTCTTATCATCCCCTAATGAAAGACATTATTGAAGTGTGTAGAACAAGCAGTTACAGTAATTCATGACAGCACCAATTTGGCTTCTCAGAGAAGCTATAAACTGCTGTTCCCTGAGCCTAATGAGGATGGGCAGCTGATTTTGTGTGTCTGTGAGGTGGGTGAGAGAAAAAGCGACTTCTCTGTGGCCAAGAATTTGCTAGAATGCCCTGACTGCCTGGCTGAAGGAAATGGGAGTTTCCTTCTCCTCTGTAAGGAAAATCCTTTAATATAAACAATAGCAATGTATTCCTGGAAAATAAAGCCCACACAAATGTTCAGGGAGTAGCTGTTGAACAGGAGAATATGCCTCACTTGTAATAAACAAATAAATGAAATAAAGATCATCACATTTTTGCTACCACTAGAGTTTGTAGAATGCGAGCACATGAATTTCAAGCTCACCTGTGTGCCTGGCCACAGTAAGCAGATTTTATATTTGCAAGTGAGGCTGTTCACCCTGGAAACTTGTCATTAATCATCCTCTTCCAGTGGATGAGAGGGTACATAATTGGACAGAACATTTCATTAAAACCCACAGTCATTATCTCCTGACATATCTCATCCTGAGACCGTGAGCATGCAGCGAAAAATGCAGGGTTGTTTGTGAGAGGCTTCACCGCCCACCTTTGTGGATATGAGGAGTTAGATCAGAACTCTCTGTGAAGCATCCCAGAGAAGCTGGTTTCATATCTAAGCCAAATCAGCCATCCCTGGCCACTGGGCATGTCCTTCTGGATTCCTTTCCCAGATTAGACCTCACATGAAGCCCAGAGGAAACAATAAACTCTGTACAGAAGCCTTCAGTGTGGCACAATTTCAGGCTAGCAAATCAAGCTTCTTCATCAACCCCAGGGAGGTTTCCATCACAGAGCGAATGTTTTTCTTCTCACAAAACTGCACTGTGATCAGAGGCTGGGAGAGGGAGGTTTGTTTGGCAGCTTGCAAAGAAATCAGATCAAAGCTTTACGTAGGCAGCATTTTGGAGATGAACTTTTCTCTGGTGCCCCTATCATGTTCGCTCCATTAACAGTGGGGCCTAGGGGAACAGAGATTCAGCCATTCAAATCTAGTCCATTGAAGGGAGGGTTTTGCTTTGCTGCTGTTGTTTCCTTTCTGAATGAGGGCACTGCAAAATCCACAGTAGGAAGTATGGAAATAGTTCAGCTTATGGCAAGGTATCCACACAATGGTCTCTTACTTTAAGAGAAAGCTCATCTTTCAAAGGATTTTGTTTTCTCTAGGGTATCCTAAGCAAAAAAACTGATTCTGAACACCAATTGTTCCTAGCTGATCCCTGTAGAAGAGAAGTTATTACTGCAATGTCCACTGTTGTCATTCGTGACCCCAGGATTCTCTAACTGAACCCCATATTTGCTTCCTGTTCCCAATTCAACTGAGCAAACTCATCACCATCTCTCAGAATGTTGTATTGATTCAACCGCTTTCCCCCATGCTCAATGGTTTGCATTTCAAATTCAATATGCAAACAATATTTGCCAGGTGAAAATAAGCGCACTGATTTATGAGAGTAACTCATAATATCAAGGTTACAAAAAAGCACCCTGAACAAGTCACTTCCATGGGGTCCAGAGAATATACACAACAAATATCTGTGGGGGGTTTACACTTCCAGAAAACAAATTACATATTTGTGGCTATGGTTGTGTCCTATTTAAAGCTATTGGTTTCTCAACAGTTATAGTAGAGCAATGGGGGAAATGCAAAGCAAACAAAAAAGAGTGTTGCATGAGATGTTATGCAATTAGTGTAATTGTGTAAAATGAAGAGCAAAAGCACAATCACCTGGCTTTTGAGGTAAAAGCCTTTCAGTTTTTACAATAGCATGCTGGCCAGCACTTGGAATAAAAAACAGGAGATAAATAATACAGTACAAACTAGCATGTAAGCTGTACTTGACTGGAGAAGGGGCTTACAAATCTACTTTTGTCCATAAATGCCTCCAAACTCATGTCACTTTGGGAACATAGAAGTATCTATAGAAATCATAGGGAAAATTTCTCACATCCCTACATTATGCCCCTTGAAAGAGTTTTAAGTTGTGATCTTTGACACATACTTTGGATTGGTTTATTAGGAATCTAAATTTCAAAAAATGTACATTTCCCATTTGCCTAGAAAATGTTTATTAATTTATATCTATCTATCCAACCCTTCAATAAAATTTTCCAGCATGTTAAAATCCAGATCCCAAATACCTTTGCTTTCAGTACATGTGTTTATAGATGCCAGGAAAGTGTGGTATTAAAGCAAACATCACAAATTTATTGATTTCTGTTTAAAAAAACTTACAGATTGCTTCGTTTAAAAAAATATCTCCACGTGGTTAACGTAATAACAAATTACACATCAGCAGCTGATACACATAGTGCAAGTCTTGATTTGAACGACTGAATGCTCTACACAGTTTCCCGGTGCACATCAGCAATGTAATCTCTCCTGGTCTGAAATCTAGCCAGCCGCTGCTTTGCCGTTGACTTCCAATGCAGCTTTGCGTGAGTCACATTTTGCACAAAACAGCCTGCACATAAATAATGTCTCATCTGTGCCTTCAGTGCTTTTGGATGCCCGAATCAGCATGAGAAAGAACAATTCACATAAACGCACAGATTTCTAGTGCTGGCAGCCATTAAATCTGGCTCCTGTCTGCATTTTATAAATGCATTTAGATATGTGAAACATGAAGAGCTGAAGCTGCTAAGGGTATATGGCAACAGAGAAAGACATGGGCTGTCCCTCGTGAAAAGAAAGTGCCAATCGTTGGAAGAACTTTCTAAAGCAGTGAGAAGCTGTTCCTCCATTGCCAGAACCATGTCTTCTGAAACCCCACAAGGCCTGATTCTCTTTCCTGCTTACTTGCCATGAATAAATCAGATGAGAAAGACTTCAGTGTCAATAGTAGGCAGAGAGCATACCCTTCTACTTGCCTGCTAGTGCTAGGGACTGAAATTTGCTTTCAGCATAACGTGCTTTGGTAAACTCATCTCAGAAGCAAAATAAACTAATTGAAATAGAATTTGAACAAGTAAAATCATAGAACTGAAAAGGCCCCATCCCGGATCAGGACTCTGTTCTTTACTCTCTTTGCAAGTGTGCCAAGCCATGTTTATGCTTATCTCTTAACATTCTCCTTCCTGCCAATTCATCTTAAAGTGCAAAAGGAAAATAAGAAAATGCCTAATTTTCTTTCATTCTTAAGTTGAACCCAGATAGCAGCGGTTGATAGTGCTCAATTGCAAGTTCATGAAATAATACCTGAAAGCAAAGGTATCGACTCAAGTTGGGGGAGTTTGCACTGCCAGTAACTCATCACTGACCATTGGCGTGCTGGTTGAGGCTGATGGGAGTTGGTCCAACAACATTTGATGGGCAACAGGTTCCCCACACCTACCGTAAAGAAACAACCAGCAAGTTGGGATAGCTAACATTCAAGAAATAGAAAACATCTTATGTCAGTATGTATGGAATTTGTGTCTATGGTGGGGTGTGCATTTGAGGGCAGCATGATCACAGAATTGGAAGGGACCCAACTCTCACCTATTCCAAACTCTGCAATGAAGGAATCACAGCTAAACAATCCCTGGCAGATTACCACCCATCCTGTTTAAAAACCTCTAATGAGGGAGAGATCACCACCTTACACGATCACATTGTGGAACTTCGTTGGGCATCCTGTCTTGTTGAGCTATGTGAAGAGCCCTTTTTGGCTGAAGGGGTCAATGACCTTCATCAGGTCCATGAAGGCACCTCTGCTCTCATCATTTCTTCTGCAGCTGGCGCAGTGAGAAAATCAGGTTGACTGTTAACCTATGATCTCTAAAGCTGCATTGTGACTTGGGATAGACCTGTCAACGAGTGGCTGTAAACTGTTGAGAACTATTCGGGTGAAGGCTTTCCCCACAGTACTTAGCAGAGAGATTCCATGGTAGTTGTTATAATCATGGCGGCCACCTTTGTTATTATAGAGGGTCACGATGTACATATGGTGGCATGGATGCTTCTAACACTTCAAGAGAAGGCCATGGAGGTGTGTCATGAGGGAGGAATTGAGGCTGGCTTTCAGCACTTCTGTTGGGATTCTGTCCTGTCCTGGGGCTTTACCTCATGACTAAGAATTGATGGCATTCTTCAGCTCACCAAGGGAGGCATTGTCTGGATACTGTAAATTGTTTTGTCAGAGACCATGTTTTCCTGCAAGTACAATTCTTGATAGTGCTCTGCCTATCGCTTCATCTGCATGGGATCATTAAGACCTTAGTTAACCACTGAGGAAGGCTGTACATTGTCAAAGTGCATTTGGCTGCTTGTGACATATGAAACGACCCATGTTTATTTGCCCTTGAGCAAATAGTGGTTCCATGTTTTAGATGAAATGATATTTGTAAAATTGCCCTAGATTGGCCAGGAGGCTGCTTGTGTTTAAATGTCTTGCAGGGATATTTAAAGTGCTGGTGTTACTTGCGGTTTTCTCTTCCTTTCACATTACACGTGCCAACTTGCTGCACCATCAGCTGGTGAGTGCTCAGCACAGCTGACATTTGCCTTGTTATGGTAAAAAAAAAGTCCAAATGCAGTGGTAGAGCACATGCTTTGCAAAAAGTCCCAGGTTCAATCCCCAGCAGCTCTATTTTAAAGGATCAGGCAGCAGGTAATGTGAAGGATCTCTGCCTGAGGCCCTTGAGAAATTCTGCTGGTCAAAGTAGTCAGTAGGGCAGGGAGGGCTAAGGACCATTTGGCTCTCTGGATGATTTTGGACTCCAGTTCCCATCAGCCCCAGCTAGAACAGCTGATGGCTAGGAATGATGGGAGTCATAGTCCATCTACATCTGGAAGGACACAGGTTTCCCCTTCCCTATTACACTGGGTTAGACAGACAAATTTGTTGTTGTTTAGTCGTTTAGTTGTGTCCGACTCTTCGTGACCCCATGGACCAGAGCACGCCAGGCACTCCTGTCTTCCACTACCTCCCGCAGTTTGGTCAAACTCATGCTGGTAGCTTCGAGAACACTGTCCAACCATCTCATCCTCTGTCGTCCCCTTCTCCTTGTGCCCTCCATCTTTCCCAGCATCAGGGTCTTTTCCAGGGAGTCTTCTCTTCTCATGAGGTGGCCAAAGTATTGGAGCCTCAGCTTCACGATCTGTCCTTCCAGTGAGCACTCAGGGCTGATTTCCTTAAGAATGAATACGTTTGATCTTCTTGCAGTCCATGGGACTCTCAAGAGTCTCCTCCAGCACCATAATTCAAAAGCATCAATTCTTTGGCGATCAGCCTTCTTTATGGTCCAGCTCTCACTTCCATACATCACTACTGGGAAAACCATAGCTTTAACTATGCGGACCTTTGTTGGTAAGCTGATGTCTCTGCTTTTTAAGATGCTGTCTAGGTTTGCCATCGCCTTTCTCCCAAGGAGCAGGCGTCTTTTAATTTCGTGACTGCTCTCACCATCTGCAGTGATCATGGAGCCCAAGAAGGTAAAATCTCTCACTGCCTCCATTTCTTCCCCTTCTATTTGCCAGGAGGTGATGGGCCCAGTGGCCATGATCTTCGTTTTTTTGATGTTGAGCTTCAGACCATATTTTGCGCTTTCCTCTTCACCCTCATTAAAAGGTTCTTTAATTCCTCCTCACTTTCTGCCATCAACGTTGTGTCATCTGCATATCTGAGGTTGTTGATGTTTCTTCCGGCGATCTTAATTCCGGCTTGGGAATCATCCAGCCCAGCCTTTCGCATGATGAATTCTGCATATAAGTTAAATAAGCAGGGGGACAATATACAGCCTTGCCGTACTCCTTTCCCAATTTTGAACCAATCAGTTGTTCCATATCCAGTTCTAACTGTAGCTTCTTGTCCCACATAGAGATTTCTCAGGAGACAGATGAGGTGATCAGGCACTCCCGTTTCTTTAAGAACTTGCCATAGTTTGCTGTGGTCGACACAGTCAAAGGCTTTTGCATAGTCAATGAAGCAGAAGTAGATGTCTTTCTGGAACTCTCTTGCTTTCTCCATAATCCAGCGCAGACAAATAGTCTACCTATAAAATAGTCAGACAATAGACAGACAAATAGTCTACCTATAAAATACATTTTGTGAGAAAAGTTTGCAAATACATTGTTTGAGAGAATATACATTTAAAAATACATCAGTATTCATGCAGGGTTTTATTTTTTAAGAATTCACAGATTAATACAGGGATGGGATAGCCTTATGGGTGAATACATATGAAAGTGACGTAGACGGTCAGCAGATGGATTTGCTCATTTGTACACTGGGCAACCTGAGAGGAACCGGAGCTCTTTATTCAAGGATGTGTAGAGATTTCTAGACTTTGTTACTTAACTAAAGTATGCTGTTGCCCTTAGTGCAAAAATTCCTTCCTACCCCGCTTATTTTGGGGGGGGGGTCTTGGTGTGGTCTGGTCAAGCAAGGTTTTGCAAATTTGACAAGAGACTATGCAGGACATCAACAATATATAAGCATATTGTAAGCAATAATGACTCTGTCTTACTGCTTTCTAGTCTAGGAAAAACTATAATTACTATACATAGCTAGTGCTACCTCATGTCTTGCTGGGTGTTTTTTTCTTAGAAGGTTCAAATGTAATTGCTACCTCTTGTCGTAATTTCATAGTGAAAGCCATCATTGGTAGTGCTTCTCCCTGTTCAGCCTTTGGTTGTGCTTTATAAGCAGGCTGCTTGGTTGAATCCCATCTTTTTTAGACACTGTTTAATTGGTTGCTGTTTAGCCAGCCTGTCGTATGGGCAGTCATCACTATTGAACATTATTTCCTTAGCCCAGAATCCACTTGCAAAGCTTTTGACATCCCTGTAAGAAACCTGCATCCCAATTAGAGTCTATTCTTGTCGTTAGAGTTTCATCATGTCCCTTGTTCTGAAACTGTGGTGCGCAGGAAAAAGTTTAGGCGAGGTAGCGTGGGTGATTCAACTCATTCTTTCAAACTGCTGATTAGCCAGCATCTCTGCAGCAGGATGGCTGCAATGGCTGCTGGGTCCCAGGTCTTCCTAGGCCTCCATACCTTCCCAAAGGCTATCTGTCTCAGGACTGAAGATGACATTGATTCCTTGAAATGTTACAGACATTGCAGCACACATCTGCAGCCAAGTAAGAGCAATATCTCTAGGCCATGCTAAGCCTTTTAATGCATCCACTGAGGTCTCTGTATGGCAAGATAATTGATCCTGCCATTTGTAGCCATTTTTTTTTTAATTTTACAATCCACTCTAGAGTTTTTGGCAAACGGAAGCATCGTTTGTTGACAAATCAGTGCAACCTTGAATCCATCAGTTCTTCATGTTGTTAGGAAAATATGAAGTTGCCTTATACTGCACCAGACCATCAACCCATCTAGCTCAATGTTGTCTATACCAGGCATAGGCAAACTCGGCCCTCCAGATGTTTTGGGACTACAATTCCCATGATCCCTAGCTAACAGCTAACCAGTGGTCGGGATGATGGGAATTGTAGTCCCAAAACATCTGGAGGGCCGAGTTTGCCTATGCCTGGTCTATACTGACTGGAAGCAGCTCCCCAGGGTTCCAGACAGGAGTCTTTCCCCAGCCATACCTGGAGATGCTGGAAATTGAACTTGGGACAGATACACGTGCTCTGTGACTGAGATACTACCCTTCTTCTTTGCAGTTAGTATACACCTTAGGAAAGAATTCAGCTTTTCAACCGCATTGGCTGCATCCAGTCTTTCAACTGGCCCAGGTCAAGGATGGAGAAATGTGGTCCTCCACATGTTGCAGGCAGTGCCAGATTTACATACAGGCCAAACAGGCTGCAGCCTAGGGCCTCATAATCTAGGGGAACCTCAGCTTCTTGCCATTAAAAAACAAGGAAACAAAAATACAGGTATATTTTACTATCTAGGACCAGTTGTTTAGTAACATTAAATAGTCTATGACTGTATAACAGTTACACAAGTGCATACCTACTGTTTAAGAAAGTTCATGGGTGCTTTAAAGCTACTCAGAATCAAATGATAAAATCAGCTATGAAGCAATGCAAGTGTTCAGATCACTGTCTATCATTATAGCATGCATTTTCAGAACAAGCGAGGATTCTTTTATGTCATTGTGAATCACAATAATATTTAATTTCAACTTTTTGTGAAAATAATGAGTAAGTGATATGAAAGTGGTGCTAGTAAACGAAAGTGACAAAAAGAACAGAAGGAAATATTCAAAACGTTTAAAGCCAATCGTGTCATATGGGTTTTGTACAGCAGGCAGAAGCAGCCTTACATGATCCCTCAGTTGCAGAACATCCGTGTTTACAAACAGAAGAAATCAAGTAGACTACACTGAGCAGTCTGAGCAGACTGAAGAACAATCAGTTTAGATTCAGAACGCAGCTTCCCAATACAAGGAGAACTGTTGTCAGTAACTACCACTACAAGTACAGAAACTTCTGGGAAAAGTAACAATGAAGCGACAGGATCTGCAGCCAAAGAACTAACACAAGGCACTGAGGGAATATGCCACGAGATAGTTACACCAAAAGAAACAGTTCATGCTCTTTACCCTCTAAAAAAATTAGAATACAAAGCAAATGATCTCAGCAAAAACCCTAGCATAACAAACACAAAATACCAACTGTTCATGCTACTTATGATTTCAGAGTCCATAATGATGTAGTTTTATGGACCTCATTGAATAACAAGGAAATAACATTCTTGGTTGAGAAAGGTCCATTGGAATGTCGGCACTGGGATGGACCTTCTACCACTTTGAAGCGAACATCCAAAAACCAATCCCAGTTCTGCTCAAAAAAATTAATTTATTCCACTAAAGTAAATGGAGAAACCTACCCTCAGGAATGGCTAGTGTACTCTCCCATGAAAGGAAAAGTCTAGTGTTTGGTGTGCAAACTTTTCTCTAACCAAACTTCCTCAACTACAGCTTTAGTTTCTACTAGATTTGATGATTAGCATCACACTTATCTTGTTCAAACCACAGAAACTCTAAAAATTATATGACCTCTATGCTAACATAGTTAACAAGAAAGCATGGCCAAACACTCACATCAAAACTCAAAGAACAAATCAAAGCAGAGCAGGATTACTGGAGGCATGTACTTCAGTGAGTTACTGCATTGATTTCCCTTTTGGCAGAACGGGAATTGGCATTTACGGGAACAACATATGCTTACTTGACGTTGAGAACGTATGCTTATTTATTTGCTCCCTGTTGGGTCCATCATCTCCCCCACCCCACCCCACCCCACCCCAAGCATCCTCTGTACAAATCAATTACCACTGTAGTTTATTGGGACCATTGCTTGAAAATTGCAGAAGCACATATGTGCAAATGTTACATTGGATTTGGCTAGCTATGGAACTTTTTTTATGAATTGACAACCAGAACATGCTAAGTTTCTGTCTCCAGATATTTCTTTTTTAATAATCTGGAACTTCTGCAGCAGTCCCACGCCTGTGAAACAGAAAGAAGCAATATTGCAAGATTGTTGTGTGGATAGGTGATGTCAGGATGCCTGCAAAGGGTTTCACATTTTTAAAGTGCTCTTTGTGAGTAATACATCTAGGTTTTTTTCTTCTCCTATTACAGAAGCGTAAACACACTCATACTCAAATGTTGAAAAACTGTGGCTGACTCTTATTTCTCTCTAAAGGTGGGTTTTAACTCTTGAGTTGGTTTTTTTCTATTCTATTGATTTATAGATTGGAAAAAACCAAGCTTTTTTGACGAAATTTTGAGGCATGCTACTTAGAAACCTGGATGTGATGATATGTCACATTCATTGCTATTCTTTCATTGCTTTACTCTGCAGCATGCCTCTCTGAAAATCACCTTGGGCTTTGCTGTGTTTAATTTCTTCTTCTTGGCAATCAGCAAGTAGCATAAACATCTAAGCTTATTTTATGAACTACAATAAAACTTCAGGACCTGATCCAGAACTGTGGAAATAGCATATGGTGTACAACTAACTGGTTATGTTGTTTAATGATCTGATTTTGGTGCTCCTCAGTTAAGGAATGTGATATGCTTTTTGGGATAAATAGCTTCTAGGACTTCATGTATAAATGGAAGCTCTCTCTGTTTCAACAGCATAGTTGTTAATCCAATTAACTGATTAACATCACAGTTAATTTCCAAAGGTACTGTACTTCCTCAAAACTTCACATTGTAGGAAATGTGACTGAGAAACCCTCTAAGGTACCAGACACCCTTCAATAACAAATGATGTGCTATTTAAATCTTGTATATGCATCTATGATTTCAGAAGGCCAGTGCCCATAGTCCAAAGCTTCTTCACAAAGTATGGCACAATCTGTCCCTAGGGATGGATGGATCAGCCTGTTTCCAGTCAGTGTCAATGTGTTGATTCATAAATCCACTACATTTCCTCATTAATCTACATTTTTTAAAAAGCTGTACAAAAATTGTATTTTAATAACATATTTGAACACAGACACAGCTGTGCAATTTTAAACATATTTTGCCCTAAAATCATTTCATTTTATTTTCACACATTTTGGTGTGGGTTGGTTTTGGGTTTTTTAGATGAGGGCTGCTGTATCACAAAATCCAGAGAAATGCACAGTGTGAAGGATAATTATGTTGCAGTCCATATATTAGTTTGAAAGATGAGAATTAAAAATAGACTGAAATTCTCCCCCATGCCTAGCTGTTCCCAGCTGTTTGTTTTCCACATGAAGCATGACTTGGCTGTGATAGAGAATTCCCTTTCTACATACCTTTTTGATAGCCCAACCAGTAGCAAATGAAAACTGCCCCCAGATTTACATGGAGCAGGCCGAGGAGTCTTTCAATTCACCATGTACTTAATGAAGCAGACTGTAATCCATGAAAGCTTATGCCATAATAAATGTATTAGTCTTAGAAGTGCCAAAAGGTTTATTGTTTTTTACGCTTAAAAATGCATTTTAAAGTGTATCGACTTTCAAAGTATGCATTTTGAAATGTATTTGGATACCTTTTTTTAGCTTAAAATGTGTGTCGCAACATTTGGGAAGTGTAGATAGCAAAGTTCTGGTTGTATTACCCCGGTAAGTGCCGATCACATCCATTTATCCTGGAATTTGCAAACTGTGATTACCTGAAACATCCTTAGTTGTAAATACTTTGTGGGGGTTACAGTTGACTGGCTGCAGAGAGAGAGAACAGGAAGAGTTAGGGCTCAAGGGAGACTAAGAGATCTTTCGACATCATGAAGGACCAGGGTAGGGTTCTGACATTAATTATGAAGTCTGTTTAAGGAGTTGGCTGAGGTAAAAGGAAACATTTCAGCTGGTGCCCATTAGGACTGATAGGGCAGAAGGCAAGGAGGCCAACAGTAGGTGGAGCCAGAGGCAATGTAAGGCAGAGCCAATTCATTCTAATTCTGTCCCTGTCCTCCTTGTTAAGTTCTACAGAAGCAACACTAAGGCTAAAGAGGAGGAAGCTGACAGCTAGTGCCACCCCATGGATTGGATGCAAGTAAGAAGACAGGCAAGGGGGATCCAGCGGAGGGCAGACTGAGGTTGTTGGGACAGTGCCCCCATTTGCCTTAATGGACCAGCCTGCTGGCTTCATACTTGCAGGGTGTGGCTGTAAGTTAGAAGAGGCAGTGTGAAGTAATCTTTGCTCCCTCCTGTAGTGGCCGTTCTCTCAGTTTGCCTTTGGGGTGGTTTCTTAGGCCAATCTTTGCCAACCACATGCCGGCTGTAGCTGATGGGAGCTACAGTCTAACAATGTCTAGAAGGCATCGGCTTGGGGAAGGCTGGCTTTCTCCTTTTCCTAGAGCGGCGCATGTGATGTCTGCTGCAAACCATTTGCGGATGTGGAAAACAGAGTGCTTTCCACCTCCCGCCCCTGCTCTCATTATTCGGAAATGGAAGGAGGTAAAGGCAAAGGGATGAGACTGAGAGCTATGCTGTGCTTCTGCTTCTGCTCCAGCCCCGCTGGCAGCTAACTGCACCCAGTGATGAATGAGCTCATTGCTGGGTCCTGTACAAGCTCCTCCGCCGAGGATTCGGAATCTCTAATAAGGCAGCCTGCATTTCCCCCAGTGTGGGTGCCTGTGTGTGCTTTATTAACTGTACCAGAGTAATATCAGACCGCAGCTCTGGGGCCAGCCTGGCCAGGAAGGGAAAGGGTGTTTCAATCGAGCTAGAGCCGCACAAAACACACACAACAAGGGGGCAAGATCAGAGGTGGTGTCAAGGGGCCTGTATGATGAAAAATCTCCCAAATTGAGACCTTCAGTGGTATTGCTCCATTGTGAAGCTAGCATCATCAATCATGAGGGAAAAACGTGTTTAAGGATCCTGCAGCTGGAGCCAAATTTCAGCCTGAATGTTTTTGCAATATCCCACTGGGTAAAAAAAACACGTCTAGAGTCCTTGTGGATTAAATGGCAGCCAAAAGACAAACAGAGAATGATCCTCTGTCCTTGCTTCTCCTCCTCTTCATATTGCACAAATGATTTGTTGCTCGTCTTTGGAGCTCCTGTCTATGCTTATCCTGGAGCTTTGTGTGGCTTCAGGTCTCTGATGCTCAGAAATCATATAGAAGACTTACCCTGGGCAGGGGTTTTTTGGGGGGGTGGAAATGGAATTTGGGGTGTAAAGGAGGTTAGCTGTGAACAGACTGTGAGATCAGTATACAGTGGGACTGTTATGGAGGCCTATATCATTACCATTAATGGGAGAAGACTGGTGAGGGCAGGAGGTTTTGAGTGAACGTAGTAAGATTAACTTAGTCTGAATCCAACCCATTATGTCTCGGCTGCTAGTGTTGCCTCTTCTATATGTAGCTTTTTGCTCTTAAATGATTTTTGTTTAGGTGACAAAATGAATGAGAGACATAGGGGGCTAGTTCACACTGGGACTTTAGCAGGAAACTTTTTATTTATTTATTATTGCATCTATATCTTAACGTTTCTTCGAGGGAGCTCAAAATGGGGTATATACTTCTTCTCCCCATTTTATCCTCTCAGCAGCCCCATGAGGTAGATGACTCCAAAAGACAGTGACAGAGAAATTTAGGGCGTATGTTTTTCCAGTGTTTAAATGCTACTGTACTTGGCAGTATTGAGTCTCCTTCTGAACTAGCGTTTCTCTCTCCCTCTTCTAATTATAAAGAACAGCATCAGCTCATGACAGATGCATACTGGGGACGGGGGGCAGGCTAGTTGGGAGAGAGGGCTTTTTGAAAAATAATGTCAATTTAAAAACTGACTTTAGGTTACCAGTTCTTTCCCCACCCGTCCCAATATTGGTTACCATTTTCCTTCATATTAATGGTCCTCTTCAAATTTCCATCCCACCTGTCAGGTGGTGGTGTGGTTGCTCAAGAGCAAACAGGCAAGACTGACCTGTCTTTTCCAGGCTTTATTATTAGTACAAACTATTTACAGTGAAGAGCGTCGCATGTTCATGTCTGGCTCACTTGCTAGCCGAATCTGGGAGTGGGTGGTCCTTATACTTCTTCCAGCATAACAGTTCCAACCTTCTCCTCAACCTTCTCCTCCCTTCCCTGCGCCTAAACCTACTGCGCAGACTAGGAGCTGGCAAAGGGGTACTTCCCTCCTCTCTGGTTTGCTCAGGCTCAGTATTGAGGCTCTCCCTAGCATCCCCTGCTCCCACCACTTCCTCTCCACTGGAGGTGGGGCTTCCCTCCTCACCAGAGGAGGAACTGCTTCGCAAGATTTTCGGAGGTTCCCTATAACACAACTGCCCTTCCACCTCTCGCCTCTGAGCTGATGGCAGTTCCCTGACACCACCGTATGAAAGAAAATGGTAACCAATATTGGGATGGGTGGATGGCACCCCCCCTGGGACGCTAGCCCCACCTCTGCAGGCAGCTAGCCGTGCACCCGGGTGCACAGCATGTGTGCCGCTTCGGTTGCCAGAGCAGCTAGCTCTGCCTCTGAAGATGCATTTTGTGTTATCTGGAGGAATATCCTAGATATTAATCATTTCTTGATATCTTGATGCCAGACAATGGGTTTGATAGATGGATACAGATAAATCAGAGGCCTATCTCATGCATGCAGTTTGCTCCCCTACAAGACCCTGAACTGTTGGAGATCACATGATTACTAGAAAGTAAATTCCAATTATACGGGCCCTTTGTACAGTGCATTTGCAAACAGAGTGTCAGAGCTGCCCGAGGTCCCAGCTCACAAAGGACCAACGCCACTTCGTTGTTAAATACGAAAGTCTTTATTGGAGTTCAGTTTAACTTCCAGAGCCGCAGCGTGCAGCTCTACGTCTCAACCTTCAGACCGCTGATGCTCCGTCTGAGTCTCCTCCCCCCAGACACCAGTTTAAGACTCTAGCCTTACTCCACCTCTTCCTCTGTTCTTTCCGCCTCTGGTTCCGCCTGTCCATTGGGGTCTCGCCCTTTCTAGACTCTTCTGACGCTGAATCCCCTGAGCCTTCCCCCTCCCTCCGGCGGGCTTTAGGAGCTGGTTCCCAATCCGGGTCTCCTGCTGTCCCCCGCGCCTGTACATTTGAACTTGGCGCGCGCGCCCAGCCAGCAACTTTCCTCCTGACCGTTTCACTGCTGCTGTCACTGCTTCCCCCTTCGGGGAGGCTAGCTGCAACTGACCTCCCCTCCGTTCCCCCACTCTCCGATGGAGGCATGGTCAGCCCTGACTCACCTTCTCTCCCCGCTGGAGGAGACGCTGGCCCTGACACATGTGACTCTTCCCCCCCACTACGCTCTGGTGGGGAAACTGGTCCTGATCCCCCGCTGCTGTTTCGGGGTTCCCCGCTAGCTCCTTGTTTCTGGTGCGTCCCCCCTGGGACCCCCCTTGCCCTGACCATCGGCGCCCCCTTCTGGGAATCTTCTGATTCGCTTGGAGAAGCTCATGGGATCTCTCGGGTCACTATCATACTCCCCTACGCTGCCCTCGGATTCTTCCCCTTCGCTCTCCATTTCCTCTCTCCCCTGTGCTCCTGCTCCTGAGCCCCTGACACAGAGCAAGCCAAGAGGGAGTTGAAAATATTACAGGAGCCATTCCATGTGTAGTAGTTATGTTATGTGGGTTTCCCCCGAGTTGGCTTGGTGTGTGCTGGACATAATGGAACAGTTCTCCCTAACCTTGGGATAGCTGCCTCACCATCAAAAATCCTGGCTCATAATTGCAAAATAGCCTTCCTTTCCTGCTATCAGACTTCTTCTTGATTCTGCTATCACACTTCACATTGTTTCCAGGAAATAGTGTGTTGCATGCCGAAATATATGAAGGGATTTGCCCCTGGAAGTAGGATATTGTCTTGCTTGGCTGAGACAGTGAGAAAGCTGGCAAACAGAACGACTCATCTATAAGGGTTCTGTTCAAATCTGTATCCATTGTGGATATTTGCAGATGAGGCACACACTGATTAAAAATGGATGCTGGCTGGATTCCAGAAACAATATGATTTTCATTTTATTTGACTCATTCTCTGAGAAGCTGCCTCTGTCCTAGGTCTCAGTCATACCTTCTCCACTTACAAGAACAGAAGAGTGTAGGGGAGGAAAAAGGCATCTGGGTTTGTCCAAACCTCCACTGAGCAGTTTTCTGCTTTCTAGGCACAAGCCTGAGCGGTTCTGTTTGCCACGTCGAACCCACTCTTTAGTGGAGCAAGCATCAATCTTCAGAATACCCAACAGATGTTTGCTCCAATTCAGTGGTAAACATTGGATTTTCCTGTGGGAAGCAGCAGGACAAGCAAAAGTCTGGATGGGCCCTCAAACAAGACAGTGTTCTACTTGCATGGAAGACAACCTGGACATACCTGGAGTTTAAACAGATTGTTTAAGTAACAATAGATAAGTGGTAGTATTGATGGGGCATAAATTTGGTTCAGTTTGAATTTTAATGGAAGCCTACCTTATTCGAACTTTCTGAAATAATATGTGAACCGAATCTCAGCTAACCTTCAAAATTCGCACTTCTCTGAATTTGTGGTGCTGTTCTCTAACCCAATAATGTATCGGGAGAAAGTATGCATTGAAATGCACACATTAGTGAAAATAACAATATATCAGGGGAAATCGCATATAAAAACTGTGTAGATTTTGATACATTTGCAGGAAAATGCTGAGAAACTTTCATGAGGATGTCTTTAAGATAAAAAGGAAACTGATGCAGAAATGTGGACAACAGAACTTAAGGCAGGGAAAATGACAACTGGAAAGAAACCAAAGAAACCAAAATTCCAAATTTGCCATGGAAGTAGTAATTTTCCATCTGGGAATTATACGTCTGAACTGCAGGTCAGCCAATGAACAGATTAGGGTCATCTGTGGGCTTTGGCTAACACTTAATAGCAGGTCCATGCAGTGCTTCCCAACAATTCTCTCTCTGTTTCCTCTTTATTGCTTGAAGTAGATCAGGTGACAAGGACGCACATCCTGCTTCCTTGTCCATATGCACTGGTCTCTTTCTGCCTCCACCGTCACCACAGAAGCTGAAATAATGCACAGACCTCCCTCCTCTTCATCTGCCTGCACATTTACGGGCAGTGTGACAAAACTTCAACATGCTCCAGAATGGCTTGGTGGAACTAGAGGGGAGGAATTCACAACTTTAGAGGGGAAAGGGGGAGGGAGAAGGCCACAAGTTTTGGCCCAGGACTTGCCAGCTGTCACACCCTCAACCTTCAGCATGAAATAGCAGTAATATATTTCTAAGTGGGCAGATTTTGAAGCAGCTGGCAGGAGCTCATTATCAAAATAGTACAATGAAACTAAAGCCAAGTAGCTAGTTTTGATTCAAGCCTAATGCCCTTTTCAGCTGTTAATATACAGAGTTAATGTGCCGGGGCAAGGGGGAATCGCAGCCAGCAGTCTCTGCTCATGACCAATGAGTGCTCATTAAAGCGCCTGAGCAGATCCACTGCACATGCATGTTCATTCCATATGCACAATTATGCTTATATGATGTATACCTATAAATGTAAATTGTGACTGTGGCAAGCATATGTTTGAAAGGTGAGTCCCGCAAAGGCAGTATTAACTGCATAACCCTGTTGAACATTACACAGTGGCTTTCTTGCTCTGTAATTTGGGGAATTTATTGCTCTGTAATTTGGGAAATGGTTCTGCTGCCCCAAACACAAAATTCTCATATTCTTTCCACTGGAACCATGACTCAGATGCACTTTGGAGTTTTGAGTCTTTAGCATTCCATATTTTAGAAATGTTTTGTTTTTTAAAAAAAACTGTTGAGGATGCAGAATCCTGCTTCATATTTTAAGTTTTAGCACCATGCCACAAGAAGAAGGGGCGACAGAGGATGAGATGGTTGGACAGTGTTCTTGAAGCTACTGACATGAGTTTGACCAAACTGCAGGAGGCGGTAAAAGAAGTGCCTGCCGTGCTCTGGTCCATGAGGTCACGAAGAGTCGGACACGACTAAACAACAAAAATTCATACAGGAATGCATAGAGCACCTGTAGCCTATGTTATAGTTAATAGTCGGCAAGAAGAGAGAAGACAGAACACCCAGACTAGAAAGCTCATTAAGTGCTTTCAATGTTCAGATTTCAAAACCATTTTCTTTGTCTAACCAAAACCTGGTTTATGCCTCTTCAGATGAATCACAGGGACCTGCCCCCCAAATCCATTTCTGTGCGGAAGGTGGAAAAGGGCATGCTGCAAGAATACCTCCTGACTGACCTGAAGGTGCCTCTGAGCTATGAAGTTCGCCTCACACCCCTAACCCGCTTTGGGTCTGGGGACATGGCTACCCGCACCATCCACTATATAGAACGTAAGTTTCTTGCTCTCTTACCTTATTGAGTGACCAGCCCCTTTACAGCAGTATCACGGCCCTGAAGGGGTGTATTTCTCCAGAGAGAACCTTAGTCCTGTCAGCCATTTTTCAGAATAACTTTGAAGGGCTTGGGAGGCCATACACACACCACCATCAGATTGGGTTGTTTCCTTGTTCCACTTGACACACTGTTCTTCTTCTAGAGAGCTTACTAATCTCTGTGTGGTTCCCAGGCCATTTTACATTCAGGCAGAGCTCAGAGTCAGGCCTCCTTAGCAAAAGCAGTAGATCTGCAATATGTGCTGTCCAACTCATCCACTGCCATCAGATTCTTCGGACTGTTTGTATCCATGAATCCTTTGCTGATAGGAGAATACATAGGCAGATTTTCAGTGGGGTCCCAAGTGCAAAATATTTGGTGAGCTTCAGCTTCAATGGAGCATCAAAGTCCTTTCCACTCACATATGAGCTTCTGGTTCCTTGCCATGAATCATAAAACAGTCCCCACTTTTGCATTTTTCTACCACCCACAATTTTGGTGCTATGCACAGGGCCTCAGATTCAAATCTTCCATTTGATACGTGGTTTTCTCTCACAGGAAGCTAAGTCACAATTCAATACAGTTCTCTCCATAAATCCTGTTTCACATTGGGATTTAACCTTATCATATCAGCTGCCACTTTTTCCCTCCCAACTGGTTGTACCTATTCTCTTGAGCTTTCTTGGTTCCCATAAGGCTCCACGAATGAGATATAGTAAAACTACTTCCCTCTTTTTTGAACGATGGAATAATTTGTTGTGGTCAGTCTAGGGCAGCCTTTCTGAAACTTGGGTCTCCAGATGATGTTGGACTACTACTCCCATCAGCCCTAGTGAGAAGGGCCAGAAATCAGGGATGATGGGAGTTGTAGTCCATCAGTGTCTAGGGAGAAAGGCTGGTCAAGAGTAACAGAATGCTTAGGGGCATGAGTACTAAGAGATATGTTGGGAGCAGTTCAAACATTTTCTTCCAGTGAGTATTTGTGTGTGATCTTATACATCTAATAAAAATCTAAACAACCCTTTCTGTTTCCTTTCTCAGCAATCAGCTACCCCAACCCAGTAGGTAAGTGTCAGTGACCCAAACTTTATCTACCCTTTTTGTATATCTAATCCAAGGACAGCCAACATGGTGTCCTCCAGCTGTTTTTAGACTATAGCTCCCTTCATCCCTAATTATTGGCCATGCTGACTAATGGGTGTTGGAGTCCGACATCATCAGGAGGACACCATGTTGCTTACTGCTGATCTAATCTTTAGACTTGAAATAGAGTATTAACATTCAAAAAAATGTTTTTCAGATAAGTGGAGTTTTTTAAAAAATAAAGGGAAATGAAACACGCAAGTGCCTTAAATATTTAGCTGAAATAAATGTAAGAATGCATATAAGAAAGCTAGGATAATAACTCATTCATCACAAACTTCTCAATGACTTCTCAAGTTTTTGACCCCCTTGCATTTTCTACAGATAATGTTCAGATGGGAACTTTGGCAGAGTTGCAAAAGAGGCATTCAGAGATTGCTTCCAGATTGCTCATTTATTCAGCACTCATCCTGATTTGTTCGCACAAAGTTTGCAGGAAGGTTATGCACCATTGACACATTTATTCTAGTTTGCTTGCAGGGAAGCTATGCAACATTACGCCAAGCAGTTGTTAATCCCACACTTTCTAGTGCATTTTCTCATCCCTTTCCTTGCCCCACTGTTTGTTTGTTTGTTTGTTTGTTTGTTTCTTCCTTCCTTCCTTCCTTTCTTTAGCAGGTTTCATGCACCACATAGCCAAACCCATTTTTTATTGCACAACCCGAATTTGCCAGCATGCAATGGATTCCCACCTGTAAAATGGCAGCAGTCTGGAAGCAGCCATAGATAGGTAGCAACCGCTGAGAATGCCTATAATAGATCTAATACATAAGGTAGATACAAACAAAGGATCAGCTGGCACAGATACCATAGACTCACTGGCATATAGGAGGAGCTGGTCTATAACATATGCGTTTCCTAAGCTGTTTAAGGTTTAAGAGATGAAATATAGTGCCTTGGATGGTGCCCAAAGATAAGAGGAAGGCATCAAAGACCCAGGACTAGGGTGCTTGGAGTGATCATTTGAATGCAGAACACAGAACTGTTTTATACCAGGTTAGAATACTAGTCAATCTAACCCAGTACAGTTGTACCTTGGGTTAAGAACTTAATTCGTTCTGGAGGTCTGTTCTTAACCTGAGGTACCACTTTAGCTAATGGGGCCTCCCGCTGCCGCCGACACACGATTTCTGTTCTCATCCTGAAGCAAAGTTCTTAACCCGAGGTACTATTTCTGGGTTAGCGGAGTCTGTAACCTGAAGCGTCTGTAACCCGAGGTACCACTGTATTGTCTATTCTGACTAGCAGTGGTCATTCAGGGTCTCAGGAAGAAGAGTTTCCTATTACTTGCAGCCTGATCATTTGAATGGAACATTCCAGAGACTGATTCTGGGAACTTCTGAATGCAATGCAGGTGCTATACCTCTGAATCATGCCCATTCAGGAGCTAGACCAGTGTGCATTACTGAATCTCTGAATCCTTCATTAACCTAGGAAGAAGCCAATATGCAGCCTTGTCTTAATTTGAGCCAATAATGCACCACATAACACAAAACTGAGTTTTTAATTCTGTTTCTTCAGTGCCCCAGGCAATAGGAAAGAGAGGCACACACACAAAAGTTAAACTTATATGGGAAACAGGAATGTCATGCAGAAATTATAAGGCAGACCCGTCTAAGCAATTTTAATACTCAGCTATGCTTAAATGTGTGGTCTGGTCACTGCCACAGGAATGTAGAAAAATTAGCATCAGCACTTGACCTGAGCCAAGGCTTAATCGGACCACAAATTTATTTCAAACGTTTGTGTCTGACCATGGAAACTGTGTCTCCCTCATAGGGATGGAGGAGGAATCAATTTTAAATGGATTTATACATGGAATTTGGCGGATCCAGCCCGATGCACTTTTTCCAAATCGGACCACCTCTTGCATCAAGCACCTCATGCATTGTAATTTTTCTTTTCTTTTTAAATCCAACAATTTATCAACAAACACATATACAAAAAACACTTAGATATGTAATATGGTACTCTGCATTAACACACAATTATTTTATATACAGTTATATGCATTATTTTATATAATTCTTCGTATGTTGGTTACTTTAAGAAAATACAGAAACTTGTATAATAATGCATTTAATATGTTAGAAATGTTTGTTGAAATGAAGGCAAAAAATCTGCAGTTAAGCTCAACATCGAAATTTTCAGAAAATTGCATCACTACTCCCACACTGTATTCTTTCTTACATTCTCTTACTTGTATTTGATGCTTGTCTGGTGAAGTTTTTGTTTCCTGGCCCTGTCCAGGTGACTGTTTCTCACCTCTGAGTCACCACTGCCAGGCCACATATATGTGGAATCAAGGAGAACACCAGCAACCACCAATCAACAGTACCTTTTGTTATCAGGACTCATATTCAGTTTATTGGCCCTCATTCAAGCCATTTTGCCTCCAGACCAGACACTGGTCCAGCACCTGCCACACCTTGTCTAAATTAGACTATATGGAAAAATAGAGCTGAGTGCTACCTGCATATTGATGAAACCTAGAAGCAGTTGCTTGCCATGCACAGAGACAGTATACAGGGCAAATAACTTTAGATTCAGGGGATTTTGGAAGCTCCATTTTCATCACCTTCACCATTAACATTTAATATTAATAAAGTCCCTAATACATGCTAGGCACTGTGCACAAATAAACAAACCAAGTCATTGCCTTCAGGCTCACAATTTAAGCAACTTGAGAGAGAAAAAGAGGCAAGGGAGGAAATTGTCAAACAGCACTTTGGACAAATTTGCTTTGGATGCTAGAACAATGCGATTATATTTATTACAGTGACTAACAAAAAAAGAGCTATTGAAGCCCTAAAGCAAAATGTTTTGCCGACCACCTTCCCCTGTTGTTCTGATGTGGATCAAAGGTTGCTGTAGCCAAGATGGAATATTCAGAAGTGTGGCATTTACTTTTGTTAGCCGTTGTAATAGATATAAAGAATAATAGACATTGACTTATCATCCATTGAGGCCACCTGAGCTAGAGGCCAAGTTTCTCAAGATTTGGCCCAGGTACTTAATGTTAGAGACTCTATTCTTAATGTTCATATTGACTTTTGTTGAACTATAATAAGCTCGCATTATCTTCAAATATCAGATCCCAGGTGTGCAAAATGAACAGTGTGATGCTAACAGAAGAAGATTATTTAGGACAGTTGCAGGAAGCTGTGCTGAGTTTAGCCATAGAATTGTGCCATATAGATAAAGTTAGTACTTCTTTGTTCAGAAAAAAAGTAAACCAGGACTGCATAAAGAACTGGGAATATGGTGCAGCTTTTGAATTTTGCATCCTCTTAAGTTACTGAGCAAGGGGCCCCGCAAAAGCAGGTGGGTTTGTTTGGTCCAACTTTCCTTTAAACCTCAGCATGATTGGATCCTGCATATCTGCATATCTGCCTTATGCCATTGAGCCCTCTGTGACTGCTGAGCCCAGCACAGAAGGCCCTGCCTTGGATTCCATGGTTTCCAGAGTTTAGGTTGTTGAGGTGCAAGAGCTGTTGGCAGCTTGACTGTAGACTCTCTATCATGCTGCGAACAGAATTTTTTTGGGACCCTACAGATCAGTTTAGTAAGTTGCATTTTACTTTCAGTTTATTTTACTGTGTACATGTTTGGTATTCATTACCAAGTATTTATCTAGAAACCTTAAGGTGGTTGCTTGAATATCTTCACACACGAAAAGGAAATGTGTCATCAAAAAAGCATGCATATGTATAGATATGATTTGGAAATAATTGCTGCAACAGTGCATCTTACTAGAGTAAGGAAAACCACTGGTGGCCACTGGAGACAGGTGTGTGTGCTTAGTCTGCTCTCCAGGTGCTCACCATCAATGGGCATCTAAAAGATCTTCCCTTCTTGCTGTTCTTTATCTTTAAGCTGAACTTGGACTAGGCAGCCCTTCAAATAAGAGGACTACCCTCTGTTAAGAAAACACATGCCAACCCCAAGAAACCACCAGCTTGAAAGCTCATACCTAACCTATTTCATTATGAGGAATATTTTGTATCTTTGAGTGTCTGCAACAGCTTTTCTTTTCTTAATTGACTTGGCAAAGGCTCGTCTATTCACACATCTCAGCCATACCACGCTTGCAAAGCAGAGAGGATTCTTGCCAAATGTGAGATGCCCCTCACAATTAGTTATGTATCTGTTACATTTGTATCCTGTGGTGAGCTCAGGGCAGCATACATGGAGCCGGCAGCCAGCCTCCCAGCCAGACATTGTGCATAGCCGTGATGCGCCATGTGCACCGTGATTTTTGTATATCACATTGATTTTATTGTTGTGAAACTGCCCTGAAAGCCTATCTGGCTATTATTTATAATATTATTTAATAATAAATAAATAAGCAAGCCAGCACTGAGATCATACTCTGGAATATGCTGCTTTGGTGGCTTTCTTTTTCAAACAAGCTGCTCCGTTTCAGTGTATTTAAAATGTCCACATGTAAAATCAGACTTCCCAGGAGAAGATCCCTCCTTCCCAGGAGGTGCATTTTAAAGCACATTGCTTTTCTTTTCCCATTCTCCACGTTTACCAAAAACAGCCTCAGGAGACTGCTAATTTCAGAGGAGGGAGGAGGGGAGGGATTCTAGTTAAAATCCTGCCCCAAAATTGAATGCATATATGTGTACATATGTGTGTGGGTGTGCACACACACACATGCACAAGCTGCCCCCCCTTCAGTGTATTTGGAGCTGGGCCTCCCTAAGATTAAGACACAAGGCCTCTCAGTCTGTTATTACACCCAAACTGGCAAGAGCCCTCTGTGGAGGCAGCTATATATCAACCCAGTGCTCTTTGGCCATTCTGGTGCCATGAAGTGGGATCATTTCTCTTGTGTCTGTTTTAAAAGCAAAAGGAAGCCATGAATGATATGTGCCATCTTCAGCTCTCTCTTTCTCCTCCCACACTGAATTCCACAACTGCTCTTCATGGTGAATTTGGGAGGTGGGCTTATTAGAGCGAAAGAACCATTACACATGGTTGCCTACATAAAATCTTAGGTGTGAATGTCTCGCACTCTTGAATGAAAGGCAAAGATTATATGATTAATGTCCATTGCAGCCTGATCAAGGGGTACATAATGTTGATTAATTTACAGGCTCAGAGAATCGCTTAACGTAATTATTTCTTCATCCATTTTCTCTTTGGTTAATATGATGTTCATGCTTAATGTTGTTAGGGCAAGTACGTGGAGTGAGTAAAGAGCTAGGCATTGGGTATCATCTACCCAAAGAGACTGAGACAGGGTGGTGGGGAGAACATTTATTTCCCAGGCCCCTTGAGATTATACATCCACAAGCCTGACCAGAACAAAACAAAATCTAATTCTCAGAAATTACTCCCAGTTTGACTGTTAGGATCCCTAACAAAGTTCCCAGAATTCACTTATTTATCTTTCTTTCAACTTGTAAATGGATTTAGAATGCCCTACGCTAATAACCTGACCATATTCCAGTCCTGTTGATTACATTCTGCCTCCTTAATTTTCCCCTTCCACAATTTTAATGAGTTGTTCCTGTGTGTTGCTAAACAGATGCTATGTTATGGCCCAGAAGGTTCAAGTGAAGGGATTTGTAAATTGCACCCGTCTTCTTTCTTGCAGTTCGGCTAATTCAAGACCATGTGCTGTAAAGCAAAGATGATGGGTTGCGTGCAACACAGTGCTAAGGTGAATGTTCCATCCATGCAAGGATTTCTCCTTGTGCAATGCAACATTCTCCTCTCTGACCAATAAGGGCTCACACTCAGCAGCACAGTAAGCATTGGGTCGGTTCCTTAGTCTGGCAGATGCGGTGGCTCATAATAGCACCCCCAGTACATCAGTGAGATTTTCAGGGTGCCCTGTTAAAGGGGTCCAGGGGGACGTATTTTGTACAAATGCCGAAACGGGGGCTAATGGGCTATATAACACCCTAAGATGGCACCCTCGAAAAAATTCCTGGAATTGATTCACATCATAGGATGATCCTAAAACCCAGGATCAACCCTGAAGGAATAATCACCCAGCAGATGAGCTGGGTGATTCAGGATACACACCCAATGCCTGTGCCAAAACCTACTGACATCTGTAATCGATAAAGTCATGGCCATTTGATCCCCAAGCTATTTTGTCTTGCCCTTAGTACTCCTTTGCACACTCCATCCCCCAGTGACCCGGACTCACTGGTCCCGCAAGAGAAAAACCTGTTGTGCTAGTACTAATCCTTCAGCTAGCCCAATAACTTTGTTTAATGCCATCCTCTGAAGATACACAGCAGACCTCTGCCCTAAGATGCAGATCAGAATGAAACAGCTGGCTGTATGAAGTGCATAAATGCTCAGTTCAAAGATACAACAATGGGCTGTTGGGATGTATCTCTCCTCCTCTAGCCAAGCAACAGACAGTGGGAACTATCAGCTTTTAACAGTGCTGGCAACTTGTTTGGGAAGAGTGGGACCAAATTAGAACTTCCTCCCCTTCCAAATCATAAAGAAGATTTGGTCCCTCGATATTGGTGGTCCCTTTGCTTGTATGGTTCACCATCTGTTCGGTGCTGTGTCCAAGGTTCCTGGTCCAGTGCTAAGAGCACTGTTTTGCCCGTGCAGTCTCTGGTCCGTATTGAGGGTGGCTTAATGTGTGGTGTGGTCAAATGAGGTCATCATGCCTTGTCAAAGGTTCTCCAATGATAATATATTCAAAAATTTGACTGGAGATAGGTGGCCTTAGTAAAAGCTATGGTTTTCCCAGTAGTGATGTATGGAAGTGAGAGCTGGACCATAAAGAAGGCTGATCGCCGAAGAATTGATGCTTTTGAAATATGGTGCTGGAGGAGACTCTTGAGAGTCCCATGGACTGCAAGAAGATCAAACCGATCCATTCTTAAGGAAATCAGCCCTGAGTGCTCCCTGGAAGGACAGATCGTGAAACTGAGGCTCCAATACTTTGGCCACCTCATGAGAAGAGAAGACTCCCTGGAAAAGACCCTGATGTTGGGAAAGATGGAGGGCACAAGGAGAAGGGGGTGACAGAGGACGAGATGGTTGGATAGTGTCTTCGAAGCTACAAACATGAGTCTGACCAAACTGCAGGAGGCAGTGGAAGACAGGAGGGCCTGGCGTGCTCTGGTCCATGGGGTCACGAAGAGTCGAACACGACTAAACAACAACAAGGTGGCCTTAGTTCTGCTCTGCATTAACCTCAAATTTCCTATTTGTTTTAATTTGCTTTAATTTGAATTGAAATCTGTGAAACTGGTGTGGAGGACAGGGAATTAATTTGCATTGAGTGCTAGCTTGCTGGAGATGGGCAGAGTGTAAATTGTTTGAATTAGATGGCCTTCAAAGGCGTAGTACTCTATGATTTTAGGGGTTTCTTTTGAGTTTGCTGGAATTGTGGCTTAGATCTGGAAGCCAAGTGCAACAACCTCTGGCCAGAGTTAAGTAGCTTGCTGAAATGACCAAGCCTTGTGCGACAGCCTTTTCTGTGCTGCAGGACTCCCATGTGTGACTTGATCGGCACTGCTAGAACTGGAGCTCAGCCATCTCATTCACATAACGCCTTGGAAGAGCTGCTAAGCAGCTGCCGTCGCGCCTCAGCTCCTGCCTTTCAGATCTGGACACAGAACAGATCGAATAAACCACAGAGACTGTTATTGCGAATCCCAGAGTCTCAGATCTCCTGCCTCCTTTTCTCCTCTAGCTCCAGATGCTGGGCAGTCCCCGGCACTCAGTATTACAAACGGTGGCTAATTTGGATTAGGATGCTAATTAGAAATGAATGGACCGAGTAGAGAGCACTTAGTCAGGGTTAATTAGCAGTTAAGTGGCCAGCCAAGCTCCCTTTGGCTGTGTTCACTTGCAGGAGCTCTCTAGCCGAGTTTCCATGGGGCCCTCCATGCTTCAGCAGCCGGCAGAGCTTCACCAGGGGCAACCTTTCAGCCCAGAGCTTCTACAAACCATTCCTTCAGGTACAGAGCATCTCTGGGTGGGCACAGGCTAGACTCCTCATACAAAATCTATAGACATTTTTTTTTTAATGCTAGGCACACATCCTACTTTGGAGACCCTAATGTGGAATGTGGCCTGGCCTGTACCCTTCAACACTATGTGTCTGAAGTACCCAAAAGAGAGAGAAAGGAGAAAGCTGGAAACGTATATGTTTTCCATGAAGGCTTTCACACATGCACATGTTTAACCTGGCGTTATGGAGTCCAAAGAAAACTGGGAGAGCCAGGATTTGAATTGTATGTGTGCCTGAAGCACTGAAAAGCCAGACCAAGAATGGTCACCTCCAATATTTTTAGCCGTGTATGCTGGAATAGCTCAGTCAGTAGTAGAGAATGACTCTTAATCTCAAGGTTGTGGGTTGGAGCCCCATGTGAACACATGTGCCCATTTGGTATCAAGCTCTGACACTTCTATATTTCAATGTGCTGAGTGTATCCGTAGCTTCAGTGTTGGCAAACCAAAGAATGAACCCTCTTTGGGGACTACTTGGACTCTAGTTCTCTGATCCTTAAAATGATGAAATTATTATATTATATTATTAATATTATTATTATGCCGTATACAGATTGCTTCATCACAGAGAGCAAGGGATGTTGGGTGGGGTGGGAGGGGGGTTGTCTCTGTATTTCAGTAGTCATCTGGGGAAATGTCAAAAAGCATTTCTGAAACACAAATGTTACCTGCTTTAATTGGATACATCAATCATACCAATGTGATCACAAAGTGTTCTATCAGCACATCTGTACACAAGCAGGGAGTTTCTTGTTGGTATATAGATTTTACTCTCGCCCACATTTACCCATTGATTTAAAAGGAAAGAAGGGATCGTTCAGTTCATTTGTGTACGTTCTTCCTAGTCACTATCTTGTGGAAGGTCAGGTCAGGTTACGTGGATGGGTGCATATCATCTCCAGGATCAGAAGTCCAAATACCAGTTGCTCCGGAACATGAGCACGAGAAGGCTATTGTGCTCATGCCCTACCTGCAGACTTCACAAGAGGCAACAGGTTGGCCACACTGAGAAAGAGAACGCTAGACTGTGTGGGCCTTTGGTCTGAGCCAGCAGGGCATTTCTTACATCCTTGTGATGAAGATGCTCTTTGTGCTTTATTACCACGTCACTGCAGAACCATAACTATTACAAGGCAGGGGCTCTATATGTTTGTTTGCTTGCTTTTTTCATATTTTAGCATATGGCATTCTGGTTAACCTCCCTTCCTTCAGAAGGTCCACTGAAGGGTCTTTTTGGTAGTGGTGCCCTCCCTGTGGAATACCCTCCCTTCAGATGTTAAGGAGATAAACAACTATCTGATTTTTAGAAGACATCTGAAGGCAGTCCTGTATTGGGAAGTTTTTTATGTTTAATGTTTTAGTATGTTTTGATATATGCTGTGAGCTGGCCAGAGCGGCTGAGGAAACCCAGCCAGATGGGTGGGGTATATAATAATAAAGTTGTTGTTTTTGTTGTTGTTGTTACTACTACTACTACAGGGAACACCTGTCATTTTGAGGATGAGAAGATCTGTGGATATACACAAGACACAACTGACAACTTTGACTGGATTCGTCAGAGTGGTCTGACCCACGACCCCAAGCGCTCTGCCAACACAGGCCCAACCATGGATTTCAGTGGGACACCAGAAGGTAATGGAACTTCCAGCTTCCTTTGCAAAGTTGTGCCCCATTCACTCCCCCAATCCTGGCTCCCCAGAGATTTCTAGTGGGGAGAGAGTATGGAAACCTTTTATATTTACCATTCCATGCTGAACTAGGAAAGAGAGAGGGTGCTCTAGCCATCAGCAGTCCATATTTTCTTCCACTCCCTTTTTATTTACTTCCTCAGAAATAATCCCGTCCAGGTTTTCATCTCTCACGTATCTAAGTACTTCTTCCTCTCATTTTCATGCTGGGAGCTAGAAACATTGCAGCATCTGTTAAGTCCTGACACCCTACAATGCAATCCTTTGTTCACCCCTCCCTCTATTCCATCCCTTTCCCCCCCCCCCGCCCCGCCTGGCACCCTCAGATTCTCACATAGCAGAGGTCTCTACGTGACAAGAACTGTTCTGGGAATTTTGTAGAATATAGAAAGGATTGTTGCCTCTAGCTTTGCCAAGTCCTCTACAAGACAGATTTAGCTCTCAGTATCATACTCCGCCTTGGAACCTGAGGACAAAATAGATTGGTTTTCTACACACACACACACATCTGCTCTGCATTGGGCATGGGGAGCAGGCAGTTAATTTGCATGTTTCTTATTCGCATTAAATACCCAATTAAAACTCCCACAGCTTTGTTTAGGGGAATCAGGAGAGCATTAGTCCTTGTTACTGGCTAATTGCCTGCTGCCAAATGTCCTTGTTCCATTGATAGTTGCTTTGAAGTCACAGAGGAGAAAAGCAAGTGGAGAGGGAGACATGTTTAAACACTCAGAAGTGTTCAGGCTGGTTTCTGCAGCAGGAGTCCACTGAAATCTCCAACTCCTGGATCTAGGTACTTCTGGGATGCAATCCATGCCACCTCTGAGAAGAGATTACAATGTTAAAAACAGTGTCGCTCAATTATCGTTTGGAGGAGAGGGGCTGAGTCAAGCCACCTTTTAAACCCTCCAACTCAAAGGCCATCTCCCATCCTGCGCACATTCTGTTTGGGCCTGCTGTAAGCATCCCATCTCTGGTTACCTGTGTACACTAAGATAGAGAAAATCAAAGGTGGGAACAAGGGCAGCAAGAAGGCCACCACAAGCCAGCAAGAAAGCAGGAGGGACTGTGGCCATGAGAAGTTGCTTAGCTGGACAATTAGAGGAGCTGCTGGCCTCCTGTTGCCTCTTATACTCACCCAGTCTGTGGGGCCTTGCTGTTGCCCAGAGTGAACAGAGAGTGCTATCTAGGCTGCATCCAACAGTGAAGTGTCTTTTGCCATTGCACACTGGTGGGGAAGTATTGGTGGAGAGTATGTGGCTGGCTCTCACTCAGCTCCCCAAAGGTAGCTGGTTTTCCTTTCTAAATCCTTCTGAGCATTGCATTCCCCACCACCTTTGTTTCCTTGCTCTTCAGGCTACTACATGTTCATTGAGGCGTCTGCACCCCGGGTGAAGAACGACAAGGCTAGGCTGATCAGCCCCATGTACAACATGACTGCCAGATTCTGTGTCTCCTTCTATTATCACATGTATGGGAAGCACATTGGTGAGTGATCTTCTTGGCTAGGATGGGGGAAAGGATGCTTTGAGAAGAAGGGCTTACTGAATATTATGGGGAAACAATCGTCCTCTAAGGTATGCCAGACCTGGTTTCTGCTGGTGCTTAATGGCTCTTGCTTCCTGGCACTGAAGTTTGGTTTTGGCAAATAACACTTTTCATTTTGCCGTTTGGAAAGCAGAGTTGGAGCTCAGCCTCTCTCCTAGGATATGTCTACTCCCCTCACCCTGACACACCCCTTTCCTAGTTTTATGCTGTAGTGCACAGTTGAGATTGTGTAAAGTGTTCTGGGAAGGCAGGGAACCATTCCCTGTGACACCACAATATGGAACATGGGCAGCCAACTGTGCAGATCACTCCTAGTTTCCAAGCATTTAGAACAGGTGTGGGGGATCTTTGGCCCCCAGGTGTAGCTGGGCTACAACTCACATCATCTCTGAACATTGGCCAAGCCTGCTGAGACTGATGCAAGCTGTAGTTCAGAAAGTCTGAAGGGCCAGAGGTTCCCCACACCTGTTTTGCAAGAACATCCTTCACATTTCCAGGCATGTATCTGTATCACGGGTGCTAGAAAACTGATTTTGATTTGAGTTTTTTAAAGGGAGAAGTCATGTTTGCCAAGATTGTGACAGCTGTTGTTTTCTGTGCTGGAGCCGTGATTTTGATGAAATTAATTCCTGCTATCCTCTAATCTTGTACACATATTTATATATTTTTGGTCTTTCCTTAAGATAGTAGAGGGAGTCCTTTTTCATTGCTACCTCTTTTATTGAAACTTTAGAATATGATGTAGGTAGAAACTGATTTATGAAAATAACTGTGGGGTGTGGTTTGGAAAGAGCTTAGACGGAATGTTTAAGCAAGGGCAGTTGTTGCATTAGTAGGGACTCCCTGGTTGCTATTTTAATTTAAGGAGGGTAAATAAGAGACCCAGGAAGATGGCAAAAATAATGTGAAAAAAAGCAATTGGGTTTATGGGGCAAAGTCATTTTGAAGGGCAGCCTCCCGCCCGCTGTTTCTCTTTCTCTTGTTTCACCTCCTGTCTCCAGCCACCAAGATGAAGCTGTAGCACTTGGCGTATGCCACAGAAGTGCCTAATGAGTTTCCACATTCAGTCAAGGAGCAATTGCTAATTTGTCACCTCTTGATTATAATTTCATTAATTTGAATAATAAATGCAGTCTTTCTGAAAGCCCACTAAGTTATTAATCACCTGCTGGACTGGAGCCTGACTGAGAAATCGGAACCCAGTCAGGAGGAGTATGTCTGCCTGTTGGTAAACGGGGCTGCTAAAGTGAGTTAATTAACATTTTCCTCTGTCTGAGCACATGAAATTTCATTAAGCTCTGGTTCTCCTCTCACAGGGAAGAGATGAGAATTGTCCTCAGATGCAGGGTCCAGTAAACTCTCTAAATCAGATGTGGGGGATCTTTGGCCTTCCAGGTGTGACTCAACTACAACCCCATCTGCCATAGCAGGTGTGGGCAATGACCAGGGATGATTGGAGCTGTAGTCTGGCAACATCTGAAGAACCAACGGTTTCCCCACACTTGCTCTAGATAAATAATTATTTCAGTGTAAGCTGCTTTCCAGCAAGCTGTGCATTCGTCTAGTGATGGAGCCATGGCTCAGCCGCAGAACACTTGCTTTAAATGCAAAAAGCCCAAGGTTTAATCCCCAACATCTCCTGTCACAGCTGGGGGAGACCACATCTGAAATCCCAGAGAACTGCTACCAGTCAGTGCACACCAGGGGTGGCTAATGTGTGTCCCTCCAGGTTCTCCTGAACTGCAACTCCCAACATCCCTGACATTTGGCCATGCTAGAAGGGACTTAGGGGAGATGGATTTGAACAACCTCTGGAGGTCCACAAGTTAACTACCCCTGCTGCAGACTATTCAGAACCAGAGGTACTAGTGATCTGACTGGATAAGGCAGGTTCCCATGTCAATATGATAATTGTTCTCATTACTGAAGTTACATAGTTGATGTTTTGGTGACTAACCTGAACACCCATATTCTGCCTAGTTGATAGATGGCTCATTCTGTCCAGAATCAGAGACAGATGTTTGTGTTGCTCTGACTTTACATTATATCATGGTTGTCTTCTAGGTTTGTTTGATAAAGGTTTGAGCCAGGGCTGGGTATGGTGTATGGCTACCATCCTGTTCACATCTGACTAATTTTGGCTTTCCCTTAGCTAATCCTTAAATTATCCATTGAGTAAACAGTTCCTCCAGCCATTGTGGAAGGGATTTTTTATGTATAGTATTTCTTGTACTGGAAAAGAATGGCTAATATGCAATGCAGCAGAAAAAGAGAGCTGTTTCTACATTTCTTAGCAGAGTTGTGGTGTCACATAAGAGTATATCATAAGAAACCATTAAGGTAGTATACCATTTGCCACCACTGCTGCCCTCAATGGTTCAGAGATTTCTCAGAGGTGTTGAATGTTGAAATTATTAGGGCATGGACACTGCTGGGGACAGTTTGGGGCTGGCAGTCTATTTAGCTTTGACTTCAACTACTAAGAAACCCAGTGGAACCGCCTCTGACCCCACAAAATCCACCTTTTCTCCTCTTCCACGTTCGCCATCATCATGCCCCCCTTTACAATGTCTTGATTCTCCATTGTGATTTTAGGTAGATTTCTCTATTTTCTGCTTCCATGTAGCAATACCAAGAGTCTGTTTTCGTGCAAGGTGACTGCATTCTTTTGGCTTTACTTTAATGTTGTTTTGAGTTTCCCAGGGTGTGCACTAAGGGAAGCATAAATATATTTTGAATTATTTAGAAACCAGACAGGGTGTACAGTCAGAGATGAAGAAAATGGAGAGATTTTTATCAGCCCGTTAAAAATTAAGCTTGTAACACAACTGGCAGTATTGGGTCAATCCTAATATCTAAATTCATTTCCTTCGATCCTTCATTCCTTTCTCTCTCTCTCTCTCTCTCTCTCTCTCTCTCTCTGTTTTGTGTTGTGCTATGGCATTCTTCATTTCTGTTTCTAATCATTCTTGCTTCCATTTATTTTGTGAGTGTAGCTGGACCAAAGCCAGGATGTTCCTAATAAGCCAGGATGCCCCATGAACTGAGTGAGGTGGCACAAACATGTGATAGCTTGCCTTGATCACTTCTCAGCTTGTCTCTTGTTCGATAATTGCCGGAGGTGATAAGAGATAGATTTGTGATAGCAGTTTGACTTGCTCAAGTAATGGCTTCAATTATCATGAGATAAACATGATTCATGCTAACTCTTCTTATAGTATATTAAGAGATAATAATTTTTGTATTATCTTACGCCAGTAAATATGGTTCTGTGTTGTAGGTGGGAGGGATGGTCATTATTAAGCTCCGTCCTTATTCTTTCTTTCCCTCAGGCATCTGACTGACACGTGTTCAAAGGTAGCATTCTCTAGCATTCATTTAGTGTGTTGTTTCTGATTACCACTGCCTAGAGATTCTCACTGTTCATCATCAGTGATTCTCCCATCAAGAAATCACACAGAAGCTCCACTTGCTAAGGGAGCTTTTAAGGGGTACTTGAAACTGGAAGGGTCAAAAGGAGTTTCCAGTGGATGGATTCTGCAAACTTCCTTGGAAGGAGGACAAGGCAATGTACCAGTACAGCCCTGGGTATCTGGCACTGGCACTGATAGCTTTTGTTCCCTAGCTTCAAACTACTTGTTCATTTCCCTGTTAACACTCCGAAAGGAAAGTGATGGGGCAGCCTCATATAGTAATGGCAAGAATTATTTGAGAAGGAGACTTCGTTGGATTTAACTAGTATAGTAACACACGCTGTGTGAATCAGTCAGCACATTTAGCTTAAAACACATGTGGTGTTAACAAGAAGGTGCTTGGTCATCTCATTTCACTTTCCTGTGCAGCGGGAGGTTACTGAGATACATCTCTTACAGGGTCTGTTTCCTTGTATTGCTCTTTATGGTCTCTTTGAAAAATCTATTTACAAATACAGAAGCAGAACATTTTGGAAGCAAGCAGACAGCACTACTGCTCATCATGCATCAGGTTCCCAAAGCAACAGTGTGAAGCCACCACAGTCTTCAACTCACAGTCCTCTTTAAAAACTCACAGCTTCCCTCTATTGCTTCCTGCAAATTTGCTTCTTGCTTATGCAGTCTCAGACCCCACTCTGCCAGCAGGTTTTCCATTCAAAAAATATCCTCCTCATTCATTCTTAAAAGGAATATCAACTAGTCATTCCTGACAACCAGCAGCCTATCAGTTTAAATTAAAAATAGCCAACTCTTCCTTAAGTTGCCAGGATAGCGTTGCGATCACACAAATAAACAGGCAGAGAAGTGTGATGCTTTCAAATGTGTTTCCTACTTCACCAATCCTTCTGTCACTCAAATATTTAATTTCTACATAACAAAGGGACAAAGCTGATGGCCCTGTGTATTTTCGTCCAACTGTATGTTGAAATGTGGGTTTGGCTGGAGCATATGTAAAGGGAAAGCTGGACCAGAAAAGCCCTGCTGGATTAGATGGGAAGTCAGCAAGCACGATCTGAGCGCAACAACGTTCTCCTCATGTATGAGTCCCAGCAGCTGGCATTCAGAGGTGTACTTTTTCCATCAGTAGAGGTAGAGCATAGCCATATTGGCTACTAGCCACAGGGAGCCTTATCCTCTATGAATTGATCTAATCCTCTTTTAATAAAGTCCTCCAAGTTGGTGGTCATCACTACATCTTTTGGGAACAAATTCCATAGTTTAACTATGTGCTGTGAAGAAGTACTTGCTTTTTCTGTCCTGAACATTCAGCTTCAGAAAACAGCTCAGGTGACGTGACTGGAGCACTGGAAAGACATGTAACATAGCAGGGAATAGTTCATAAAAAAGGAATGGTCTCCTAGCAATACCAGGCAGTTCATTCATTCTTTGACTCTGTTCCAGATACAGAAGCATCTCAATCTCCCTCTTACATGTCCATACACACATATGGGGAGGGAGAGAGGCATACAGCGATGCATTATATACTACCATGAGGATTCTTCAGTGTGCTGCTGATGCAGAAGTCCTGCACATCACAGAAAGCCTCGCTGCAAAATTAATTTACAGTGATTATTTCAGAGATGGGGCCAGTTTTGCCTCATGTTTTGAGCCAAAGCATACATTGGCCTGTTCAGATTCCCCTCTTATCACCTGCATCACATCCCCACTTGTTGCTACCTGTCAGAATGTGCCATGACTGTTGCAGGGAAGAGCTATGAGTAGGAAACTAGTGTCCTGCTTGTTTCTGCTTACAGAAGCAAGGTCCGCATAGATTCACATAGATTGTGCACCCTATCATACTGTGTTTGATGGGGATGTATTTTTTCTGGGGAGGAAAAACATCCCATCCAAATTAACCCAAGGAAAATCACTGGCTAAAAGCTCCGTGTTATGATCATGGAGAGAAGTCACGCTGCGTAGAGCCCCCTGGGGCTTCCGAGAGGTCCTTTTGCTTCAACCTGCTCAATGGGACTTCTAGTGATGGCAGGTAATGTGGACAGGATGAAGTTGCCACCTGAAAGAGTGTTGAATTTCATGTTAACGTAAGTATCTTCATGGACCTTTCTACTGTGGATCAAGCTGTGGCTTTTAGATGAGCAAGTTCCACATTTCATTAGCAACTTAAATGTTGTGTGGTATGTTATCACACACACAACCATTGCAGGCTCAACATAAGCAGAGTTATATGGACCCACAACCCAAATGCCTTGTATTCATTTGCAGTTGTGTGCCATGGCTAGTGTATCGGGCAGGCCATGATGTTTTCTTTCTCTCTCTCTCTCTCTCTCTCTCTCTCTCTCACACACACACACACACACACACACCACCACCACCACCACCACCACCACCACCACCACCACCACCAATATAGTGTGGATGAGTCTTATTACACTGTGGAATGAAACTACATACAATTTGACATGTATTTATTTTTTAATAACCCGGTTATTATCTTTTTTCCTCTCCCATTCTTTGCTGCACGACTCAAAAAGCTAGTTTACTCTCCACAATTTGACTATAACATATCCATAGCCATCCAGGCAAATCTTCCCTGGGAGAGTTCCCAGACACTGCTCGTTTATAATAGATATGACGAAAGAGAGAAACAGAATACAAATGGAGCGTTTGTAGCCAGAGTATAAAATATTCAGTAACTAACAGACTAGGGTGATGTTGAATATCTCTCAGCTGAGCGGACAGCCGGGTGGAGGGGAGCTCTCTAGAGGCCATTCCCATTCCTTTTAATTTATTTGGCTGCTGTTCATTCTCTCTCTCTCACTCTCTCTCTCTCTCTCTCTCTCTCACACACACACACACACACACACATTGTCTTTTGGGTGTTTCTGCTCGTCTTTTCTGCATCTCTTGCCATCTTTGAATTAAGACTTTCCCCTTTGCTGGTGATCCACAGAGGAACTGAAATAACAAGAAACTTAAGTGGAGGCTTCTTGGAATCTCGGAGTCTGTGCCGCAGAGTGGCAGCTACTGAGGGCAACTTGTTTACTGAGCGAGAACGGAATTTGTAATAAACCCAAAGTTAGTCAACTTCTGAAGGGCACATCAACTACTGCCACTCAGCATGTATTTGGTGAGCTCAGTGCGTAGCAGTGGAAGTCCAGAAAATGTTTTCAGTCACTGGCTTCCCATCCATTTGCAAGCACAATTCAAGGCGTTGGATTCAACCTTGAAAGCTTTATGTGGCTTGGAACTTGGACACTCAAAGTCAAACATGATCTTGCCCATCTGTTGGGATCATCAGCTAAGGTCCTTCTCCAAGTATGCCCGCCATCATAAGTTGGGAGGGTAGCAACCAGGAAAACAGCCATTTCTGTCATGGTGTCTGAATCTTGGAGTGTACACTGCTAAAGGAGTTTTCTGATTAAACAGTCTATAAATTTTCTAAATAAATAAAATAGGTGTTCTTCCACAGGCCACTTGCCTGTCACAAAGCTTTCCTGGCTTTAAGCATCCCGGGAGTAAGAATTTTCTGTTTGCTCAGGTTTTTAATGTTGAGTGGAATTATGCTGCCGGCAGAGGTATTTTCTCTCTTTTTTCTGTAGCTTGTAATATGTTTTAATTGATTGCTCCTAGTGTTTTATTTATTTATGCTGTTTTGATTGATGGGAGCTGCCTTGAACTTCTTAGAAAAATTGCATGATTGGGATAGAAATGCTTTCATTCATTCTCTAGTCCAGGCATCCCCAACCTGCAGCCCTCCAGATGTTTTGGCCTACAACTCCCATGATCCCTAGCTAACAGGACCAGTGGTCAGGGATGATGGGAATTGTAGTCCAAAACATCTGGAGGGCCGAAGGTTGGGGATGCCTGCACTAGTCCATTGCACAGGTCAGAAAGAAGATGGATGGAGAATGCAAGGGATTGACCAATAAGCAGCTGATATAAGGTGAAAAAGGGTTGGGTCAGTAGGCAGTATAGGTTTAGGTAAAGCTAGCAATTAGCAGAGCTGTTATGGCACAACAAAACCCTTTACTCCATTGATTAGAGAGAATAATTAAATGTAGTCACACTCATCTCATAGTGATGTAATTTTATTGTCTCAGAAAGTGGAAAACATTAGTTATCTTCCAGAAATTACCACAAATAGGATCTTCGTCAGTCCTCCTGAACTTGGGGTCCTTCAGACATTTTGGACCACAACTCCCATCACTCTCAGCCAGCTGGCTGGCGCTGATGGGAGTTGTAGAACAAAACATTTGGAGGGCATCAGCTTGGGGAAGTCTGGCATATGTGACAAAATTTCAGGTGTTGTGCTCTGAAGTTCTCCTCTTACCCATTTTCGTTTCTCTCAGAACAGTAACATGCTATGTGAGTTGTTCACATGTCATGATTCCTATCAGTCTAAAGTCTTTGCATTAGCTGGATTGGAAATGGATGAACCACAAACACTGAGTAATTTCTTGCATTTAATATTTTTTTTCTGCTCCAACTACCTCTTAATACATTGATAGGATTTTCCTTTCTTCTTTTTAAAATTAGTAATCATCACATAAGTGATTGTTCCCTCCTGGGTATTTCATTGACTTTAGCAGCTGGGATAGTGACTTGCACATTACACACACACACACACACACACACACACACACACACACACACACACGCGCTAACTGCAATGAAGAATGCTGATTGTAAGTCTATCCTTTTTGTACAAAGCTTTATAAACAAGTAAATCTGGGAGAGTGTTGAATTTAATGCCTCCAGCTTAACTAGCTTGTGAAGCAGACTGCACAGCTCTTAAAAAGGCAGCCAGAAGACTGTGAAGAACAGTAACAACATTTCCATAGCTTTAAGTGAGCTTTGCATTTATCATAAACGATAATAGTCATGGGCACAGTCATTATTTTGAAACAGTAGATGTTTTTGTATTGAGGTAATGCTGGGTTGTATTTCTAATAGTGTAAAATAATGATAAAAAAGATGCACATAGCGGATAACATCCAGTTGTGTCTGCCCAGCAGCAAAACAACTTGTGCAACAGTCCTTCTCCTTCTCTAGCCCCCGCAACCTCCTATACCCCCCAAATCTGCTTCGCAGCATTAGGGAATATCACCTACCATGCTGCTATAATTCTCTGACACAAGCTTCATTGAGAGGAATAGGGAATGCAACTGATTTGAGAATAGTGAATGGTTCTGGGGGAAGGAACAGTCATTGTGTCATCTTTCATAGATCCAACCTTTTCATGCAACATTGCCGCTCACCCTAGAATTACTGAGCTAGTTTAGTGGGTATGGATGAGCAGAGACCAAGAAAACAATGAAACAGAAGCTGAAGTTGTTGAACACAGGCACAAAGAAACAATATATAATGCATCTCCAAGAACAACACATGATATCTATGCCTTATCACTGATACTTGAAATTTGTACATCGTACACCCATGAAGTGATTCTTTTGCAAATATTCATGCTTCCAAATATGTAGCTTTTCAGAGGCATTTCCACTTTCTTTAGGTTATAAACCTGCAGGCAAGATTTGTTCCTTTTCTATGTAATTATAATACAGCGCCCAGTCCTTGAGGCACTTTATACATAATAAATATTATTATTAACTATCCCAGAAAGTCCAGTGCAATAGATTCAGAAGCTGAACGATGAGATATTGGAGGGCTGAAAAGCAGAATGAATAGAATGGAATGGAATAAGTGTTGCACCCCAGTCGCCAAGTGGTGTGATATTCAAGGGGTTCCAGGCTTCAGTTTCCTTGAAATAAAGGGCAGTGGAGACTGTGGTGTCTTTATGATATATATATATATGATCTATTTACACATATATACAACCTGAGCCTACAGTGGAGCAGCTCACAGCATTAACATCTCAAGAAGGTCTTGCTTCTCTCATACCCTCAGCCTTGGATGCCATCAGAAATCAAACCACATGGTTTGATCTTGTCACCCATCCTATTTAACATCTATATTAGTCTGCTCAGGGATTTGGGGCAAGCTGCCATTAATATTTTCCCACACCAACCTGTCTGGTCTTTCAGGTCAACCCAAGAGGCCTATCTGGTGGCCCCAGTGAGGGATGAGGTTGGCAGTGCAGGGGCCCATAGTAGGGCTTTCTCAGTGGCTGCTCCAGAACTTCAGAACAACCTGACCACTGAGGTACCTCTAGCCTCAATATTATACTCGTTTAGGAGGCAGGTGAATAATTACCTCTTCCATCAGACTTTTAGATGTGAGGAGGTATAATTTGTTGAGTTTAGTTTGTATTGTGCCCATTGCCAACTTACATTTTGCCATTTTAGTTTATGCACCCACAGAGCACGACAGGGGTCACAAACACTCCACAGCACACAGATACTCCTCCGGCCACACAAACACCCACACAAGTAAACATACACCCTCACATACACAAGGATCCCCCTCCTCCACCATTCCTCCTCTCAGTCACTCTTTTTCTTCCTCTTCTCCCCTGGCTCTTCCTCTTCAGCAGGGACTGATGGCCAGTGGCAGCTAAATCAAATAGCCCAGCTGCTCCCTTCAGGGGTCAGGGGAGTGAGGATTTCAGAGCGTTTAAAATGCTGAAACAGCCTCTTTTTGGACTATATGTCAGACTCTGCCACGCTTCTCCCCTTTTCAGGGAGTCCCACCTCCTGGGCTTCCAACAGCTCATTCATTTAAACAATAGCAGCCATTATCCTCCACTGTGCTGCTTGGCCTGCTTTCAGTGTTGGGTGGTGTGTGTTTTTTAGCACTTAGCATTATCTTTGTTTTTAGTGCACTTCTTATCACAGGGCACTTGGGAGGCAATATCTGTCACACATGGCGATAACCCACTGCCTGCCACTGGCATCCCATTTGCTTTACTTCCCAGCACGGAACACTGAATTTTCTGGAATGTAGCATTTTATGGCAACTGAGATTATAAAACAATGATAGCTTGGATTTAATGGGATAGGAATGTTTTTCCCTATGTTGAACAGGTTTTAATTTTTAATGTTGAAACCCCTCCTTTCCGGACAATATGTAGTGGAATGTGCACTGCAAAAAAAAATAACCACATTTTTAAAAATGCAAAGTAAGCTTATTTTAACTATGAAAACAAAACATCTCCTCCTGCTTCTCCAGGCCAGTCCTTTTGCTTCTTCAGTGCCTGATAATCTGCCCAACCCTCAGAAGTATTCATCCAGAAAGGCACCGATGCATCACAGCAATCTATGCAAAGCTTTGGATTCTCTGCTCGATACTAAGAAAGCATTGTAATTTTGCATATATTTGCATAATTTATGTGTCTTCTGCTGCTCACGGGGAAGGGCAGAGAGCAATGCAAGGGCAGTGAAGCCTCCCCTGCTTTAGAAGCTACTGGAAATGCCACCAGAACCTCTTTCTGTCATCTGCTGTGTGTGTTTGTTTTGAGTAACATACCAAGGGATTTAGGGTGACGTATCACCCAAACCTCAGTCACCGAAATATCAAGAGATGCTTTTTTATTTTTTTAGGATATTATGTAGGCTGTACTAGGATATTGTAGTTTAAGAAGCAAATGCAAGTATCAGTTATTGAAATTAAAAAACACCACCTTTGTTTCCTGACTGGTACCTATGTTTTGCCCCATGCTCTAAATATTTGTTGACGCTTTTGTATATGGCTTGCCAATGCATGTCTGAAACCTCTGATATCCCTAACAGTCCTGGCTGCCCAAGATCTTAGGCAGGACAATGCCAGACATGGACTTTGGCAGGACTATTTCAGTCTTGCTTTGGAAAGCAAAGGAGCCAGTTAAGCTGGCGTACAAGAAGCAACCAGTGTGGGAGGCAGAGCATGTGAACAGGCCAGGGAAAGGGATTTAGTTGTTGCTGCCTGCATGCCACGTTCACTCAGTCAAACCAATCCTTTAATCTTCATTTGCTACCATCAGGCCATCTCTCCTTAATTGCCATTCCTGCCTTCCTCCATCCTTATCCCGTGCTAACAGTATGCAGTATGAACAGGGCAACATCTTTGCTGATCTTAGGCATGCTGCTAAAAAAACCTCTTCTTATATATTTAGGCATTTTAAAGTAGCATTTTTTCACTGATAGTAGACATATTTATAGTTGGTCTGTTATCTTTTGCTTACTTTATTACTTTTTATTACTGTTTATCAGTTGATGATTTGTTGCATATTATCTGCAGAGTCTTTTTAGATAAAAAGGTGATTATGGCTGTGGTTCTATACCCATTTACCCGGGAATGAGCTCCATCATATTCAGTGAGACTTACTTCTGAGTAGGCATGTATAAATTGTGCTGCTAGGCTGCAATTCTATACACAGGTACCTGGGAGTAAGACCCATTGAATATAATGGAACTTATATGCACAAGATTACTACACAGTATTTTAAAACACAGATGACCTCCAGCCTCACACATCCTCTGGCCTCCTGCTGGCCCCAGAGCTTCAGTTCCAGTTGTGTATATATTTGATGCAGTATTTTTGGGTTTTTGGAGAGCACTATTTTAGAGAGAGAGAAGCAGGTAGGGCATTTAAAGGGTGTTTAGGGGATGCTTCTCGTTAACATGATTTTCACTTATGTGTGGGGGGCACTGGAATGGAACCTCTACATAAGTGGGGAGTCTCTTGAAATAAAAACAGAAGTCATATTTGCTTGGCTCACCCACTTCTATCTCAGAGGAGGAAAATCTCTAACTGCTGAGGTTGGCCTGTGAATTGGCACAAGTCTCATTGGCCTCAGTGAAGCCTGTTTCTGTGAGGACATGCATACTATTGCACTGTGACTCGTGTTCATGCAGAGTTTCAAATCTGAGTCAGAGGTAGACGAATATGTCAATTTCAGATTCTCTCAGTTTCTCTTTTTCCCCAGTCTTGAATTCTCAACGTTTCCACATCAGTTCGCATTAAAAGAGAAAAAAGTCCACACGAAAATTCACCAGGATTTTAGTGAAGATTTCTCCCAATATACAAAATTTTGCAAGGTGGTTGTTATTTATTTATTTTATTTATTTATTAAATATTTATACTGCCCTTCATCCAAAGATCTCGGGGCAATTCACAGCATAAAAACACAAAATGTTATTCAAAACAAAAACAACACAAAAAAGAACAACACAAACAACTCTCCCTCCCACAAACACATTTGAAAGGTCATAGAATGTTAATTTTGCAAAATATTATGAACATTTGGATTATATCTTCACATTTATAGGCATGCTTTACCCCAATATATGCATTTTTATTCATGTTACTTGACTGGAGAACTGCATTGCAAAAATTGGGCAAGTGTGAATGTCAAAGGAGGGCTGTGGCTCAGTTCATGAGTTGTTTCAGCAAGTGTGTGAATTAGGTAACCTGGCCTTCAAATGCAAATTGAATCGCATTTCTCCCCCAACCCTAGTCCCAGAGTATTATCATTTATTTACTTATTCAAATGACTTCTAGCCCGCCTTTCAGGGCACAGCCCTCCCAAGGCTGTTCACAAAAACAAAAAAAAATCCATTTAAAAAATCAAATAATTAACGAAGCAACCCCCTCCCCTAAAATGAATGTGCAGCAGCAATGAGTAGTGGCTGTGCTGGCAGAGAGAGTGGTCCCTTCCAGAGACAGCAGCTGCTTTTTCAGGAGGTTGAAGAACTGCAAGACTTAATAACTGCTGCCTGGTTGCCCCCCAGGGCTCGAGGCATTTCATTACTTATTCAGTCCTTGAAATCTCTGGATGGAAAACTTATTAGGCACTTTAGGAGATATAAAGAGGAAAACTGGAGTTCTAATTGCATGTCCACTTTCCCTTCCAGTGTTTCTAGGACACCTCGTAGTCTTCTGTGCAGTGTATTAATGGCTTGAACAGCCATACGGGCTTCTCCTTTGTATCTCCCAAGCTTGCTGCCTCAACCCAGAAAACAGAAGCCTGACCACTGCATCTCTGCTTATTTTAATCAGTTTCACTATGTGCAAATTATAATTGCCCACCAAGCTTAAGAAACGAATTTCAAGATGCACAGCACGCCTGAAGAGCGTGCCAGCCACACGTTCAAGTTGTGCAAGGGGGGAGGGGTTCTTTTTAAACAAGCAAACAGAAATTACCATCCAGCTGTGGAGGAAGGAGTAAACCAAAAAGGCAGGTGAATTAGCTGGTTGCGAAGCATGAAATGCCTACATGAAGTGATTTTGCTAACATTTCAAAGGCGTTTCACATCCACTGAGAACTGGAAAAAACACCAACACTGCCCTAAAACGCCTAAGGGTCCAAGACTACTAAGTCATATTGAGAAGTCCCTTTCTTAGTTAGAATCGAGAAACCGCTGCCTAGGGTGGCAAGGTGGGAGAAGATGCAGGGATTCTGCATCTTCAATAGTTGTTCAGAAGAGGAAATTTCTGCAGCTGTGGCTTACACTACGAACTCCTCCTCCTGGAATTCACTTGTAAAAGGTGCAGGAACTTTGTCCTCTTTTTCAACTAGCCACTCCAGTGCTGGTGCAGATATCAATCCAGTCTTCCCCAACCTGGTGGCCTCCAGATGTTACTGGACTCCAACTTGATGGTTCCACATCCTTTCTGTGTACCACCTGAATAGAGCTCACGAACTACCAGAGGCTTGCAGACCACTGTTTGCAAAGCTCTGGGTTAGGATATTAAATGCAAGCACCACTACTTTGAATTGTGCTTCAAAAATGGAGAAGCAGCCAGCCAAATTGTTTTAACACCAACATGAAGTGTTTCTTGAAACTGGTCCCAGTTAGCTGCTTGGCTGCTGTATTTTGAACTAACTGCAGTTTCCAATGAGTCTTCGAACAAAGATCTTTGTATAATGCATTGTCATAATCGAATCCCACTTTGAACTTAATGGTAGAATTATCCTCTCTGGATATAGACTGAGGCACTTTGCATGACCAGATGAGTTTCTGACAAAAGCTGAAGGTGGGGAGATATACTTGGCTGGCAATACTGGACACATCCTGACATCCCTTCCTTACGCCCAGTGTCAGTTCTCCAGCATGCTTTTCTCCTGCCCAGAGAATTCCCTCTCACTGGTGCCGTTCAACATTGAGCCCTTTCTTTGCCCCACCGTTCTCCTCTGCCTTGATGGCTTTCATCTCTGCTGCAGGAGACAGTCAGGGCAGAGGCCAGCTGGCATTCATATCCCCACCTCTGCATGCAAGAGCCTTGCACTCAACTCCGTGTCTGTCAGACTGAACTAGGAGTCTGCTTCACAGGCCTACGGTAAGGTTCAAAGGAGCAAGGCACACAGAGAGAAAGAGAAAGAAAGAGAAAAGAGGGAGGGAGAACTCAGCTGCTCATTTTCACTTTCATACTGTGTCTTAAGAGTTCCTGAGTCAGAAGGGAAAAAATTGCCACCTGGAGTTAGCTGCAGATAAAAAGACAGGGCCTAGTCTTGTACGAGGGTGGAGGCTTCTAATCAGTGTAATTTTCATGTGTGACATTGCATGCTTTCCCTCTCTTCCATGTGTAGGGTAAAATATCCTGGGACAAGCCATCTTCCTGGCATTATCATTAAAGAGATTAAACTCCTTCCATTGTCTCTGTGCCCTCCTCCTTGCTTGGCTGGCTATCCCCAGAGAGGCACTTTGTATTTTTGAAGGAGTTTCTCTAATTTGTGTGGGAATTGAAGATATTAGACTTCAGCTTGGCAACGTCCTGGCCCAACCTTGCAGCCTTGTGTTGCGACCTGCCAGTCACCATTGCTGCCAGGCAGATGGAAAACATCAGAACATTTAATAATGTAATGGAAATAAATACATGACTGGATATTGCGTGCTAAAAGTCTGGCATAGACCAAACCTCGCAAGATATTCTATGGATGCATCATGTATAAATTCCCTGCCTTCTCTTCTGTGGTCTTTTTGTTCTCCTACAAACCAGCTGTAGATTGTCTTTGGAACACGCAGAGCTGTGAGGGGGATTGCTGCTTCCACCGATTTTGGTTCACTGCAGCCCTCTTAACAATCAAAGCAGTCAGATTTGTTTTTGTGGAATACAAGCTTATGCTGTGAAGTCGTTCTTCAGATCTCATCCAAAATAGCTCTTCAAAGGGAAGGAAGATAGCAGGCATGGGTTGAATGGTTCAAAAGGCTACTGTAACAGATTTCTGTACTGTACTCCTTTCCCCACCCCGATGCCTTTGGGTGCGGGTAAACAAAGGGAGGAGCTCTTCCCCCCACCCCCCGAGATTCCCAATCAAGACATGAAAATCCAGTAATTTGATTACTGACACCCCAAACTTGCAAGTTATGGAAATGGAGGCAGTAGACATACAAGACAAAATTTCTGAGTAGTCCCAGTTTTGGGGACTACAACTTCCATGATCCCTGACCAGTGGCCCTGCTGGCTGAGGCTGATGAGAGTTGAACAGCATTGGTTTCCCATCTCTACTTTCCTTTAGCATAGAGGAACATACTTCTGGCTGTTGGCAAAAAGTTTGTATCACAGGGAGCTGGTTTCAAAAGTGTGTGTGCCATCTCTGCAAGGACAAGCAGAGCTGTGATACATAACTTCTCAGCCTTTCATCACAGGGGGAGGAAAGGCTCTGTGGATTGCAGCTGTTTGCAAATTTGCTTAATTCAAACCACTGTTTGTTTTCCTCACGGCAGGATTCTCAATAAACACACATCCAGCTGAGAGATTTGGCGGGGTGGGGGAGGCAGCCATTCTCATCATTTGCTTTCCATATGTCTGTTAGGGATGTGGGGTGTTCAGAAGAGACTTACAGACCTAGGGCATGTCTACGCTCCAGCCTTCCGCAGTGCAAACCTGTGTGGTGGTGCTTTGTTGGGCTTGTCACTGACACTGTATACTTTTATGCCTGCAGCCAAATGATATGTGGACTTGCTGTTTTACAGCCAAGGCTCCATACGGTGGTCTGTTTTTGTGATGTTTTCCTCCAAGCTCCCTTGCAGTGTTTTCCTTGTCTTTAAAAAAAAAAAAATCATCATGGAGAATTCACATTGCAAAATGCACGATAACTGCAAATGTGTGTACATTACCTTTTTTCCCCTCTTACGCTCAGTTTGACCCAGGACTGGTCCAATACATCGTTTTCCCCACTAGTCCCACTATTAGGATGAACATTTTGAAATATCTTGCTGTACCTTTAAGAGACCAATTTCTGCCTCAGTTGTATCACTTGCCACCCAATGGTGCCATTTGAAGCACCACTTTGCTACATGGCAAAGCAAGCCCTGGTTTCATCACATGCCAATTCCAGTTCTCCATGCACTGACTGAGAACTAGCCACTACTGTTAAGTGCAGTTTAGAGAATCATCCAGGAATATCATAGAGATATTTGGCAGCAAAATGGCACAATGCCTTTCCTTTTTTCATGCTTGCTTATTCAAGCAGGGCTTGAAAACAAAGCGCTCTCCTCTTCCTCATTCCATGTAAATGGGACCCAGAATGAATTGAAGTTGTTCCCCCCTCCTTTCTACTCCTTATTTCCCAAATAGAATTAAGGCTTCCTCACAAATGGCTCCCAAATAGCCTCTCTGTCTATCTCTCTCTTTCTTCCATGCTGGAATTTCCCTTAATCTCTCTCCAGTCCAAATAGTAGATGACTGTTCTTTTCTACCATTAGTATAGCCATAAGGGAAAGATCTTCATTTTGGGAAGGAGGGAAGTAAAGAGTTCTGCACAGTCACTGGAATCCTTCCTTCCAGGAAACCCAAGCCTTTCCTTCCTTGAGACATACTTTATGCTGCCATTGCTATGCTCTTCCAAACGCCATGTGGAGTAGCCCTGGAGTTTCTAAACTAGGTGCCAAACTAGTCATGATTACATTCATTCATACAATTAGCAATCGTGTGAACAGCTTGTGGGGGCAAAAAGGCAGGGATGGAGCTGATCCAGATTGGGACTCTATCATAGGGGCAGGCAGGCTTTATATGTTTCCCATTGCTGCACTCCCAAGTCTGGATTGTGGAACGTGCCCCTGCTATTTACATTGAGGAAAAATCCCACATTGGACCATAGCTGGCAAAACGCAACCTTTCCTCCCATGACATGTTCCCAATCTAGAAAGAGTCACACCCACACACCTGTAATTTGGTTTTTAAAAGCCAGTCACTCAATTGCTAGGTGCATGAATGGGTTCTGGTCTACTTTGGGCCTTGGAATTATTTCATACAACACCCTGAGATATACCGTATTTTTTGCACCATAACACTCACTTTTTTCCTCCTAGAAAGTATGGGGAAATGTCTGTGCGTGTTATGGTCGGGGGTATATCATTTATGGTCAGTGGATGGTCTGAGTATGGTGAAATTAACAGAGATGCCAAGGAAATTTTCCGTAGAGTTTGGGTGATTCAGGTAGTGGGTGATAGTCACATGCTTACGGCAGCTACATGGAACAGAACAAGCAGAAACTTCTATAAGCATTATCCCATATGACAAACGTAAGGGTGACTTATCCAGAGCAATAGTACCTTGACTGTCAAATGTGTCATTGACACAGAATGTTTATGGAAACACCAATATTTGCTGTCTACCTAGCAATGGCCACCCCTTTCACTGTAATATATAAAAAAAATGCAGTCTAGAGAAACAACAACAGAAGTTTTAATTGAGGACCTTTCAAGCCACCTCTCACATGGCAATCATCACATTACAAAGTATATATAGTGGCCCAAATTGAATACATCGTCCATAATAGTGGTTGTAACATAATCAAGTTTAAAACTTGCATTCTGCATGCCTGAAATTAAGGAGCCAGAAATATTAGTGCTGCAGCTGTCTTTAGATAACTAGAGGATATATGGAAAGCACCCTGTAAAATAACATGTTGAGATCAGTGATTGCAGAAGATTGATTCCTGTGACCCCCAAATCAACCCTAGGTGTGCAGCGAATCCAATGTGCAGCGAATCCACAGTTGGCTGTGGAAGGGAAGCAATCGCATAATTGCTTCATCTTGGACCCAGATCAATTGTCATTGCACAATGAGATGAGTGGAAAAAATCACCTCTTTGTGTACTGAAAACCATTCTGGTCACACGAATAGTAATCAATGACCACTTTGCTACATGTTCGAGCCCTGTTAGGGCGTAATGTGAAACAAGCTTAAATCTCTCCTAAATCCACACAATTGCATTCATGCTGCATTTTGCATTCTGCATGATTCGAGCAAGACATTTCCCCCCATCACAGAATGGTATAGTGGCAGTTTCGAATTTGCCACTGAGCTGCATTCGCAAACGCAGGCACAAACATAGACATGCAATATGTGTCCCAATATAGGATAGGTACATTTTATCCTAAATAGCTTTTGTTGTTGTTGTTTAGTCGTTTAGTCGTGTCCGACTCTTCGTGACCCCATGGACCAGAGCACGCCAGGCACTCCTGTCTTCCACTGCCTCCCGCAATTTGGTCAGACTCATGTTTGTAGCTTTGAGAACACTGTCCAACCATCTCGTCCTCTGTCGTCCCCTTCTTCTTGTGCCCTTCATCTTTCCCAACATCAGGGTCTTTTCCAGGGAATCTTCTCTTCTCATGAGGTGGCCAAAGTATTGGAGCCTCAGCTTCACGATCTGTCCTTCCAGTGAGCACTCAGGGCTGATTTCCTTAAGAATGGATCGGTTTGATCTTCTTGCAGTCCTTGGGACTCTCAAGAGTCTCCTCCAGCACCATATTTCAAAAGCATCAATTCTTCGGCGATCAGCCTTCTTTATGCTCCAGCTCTCACTTCCATACATCACTACTGGGAAAACCATGGCTTTAACTATATGGACCTTTGTTGGCAAGGTGATGTCTCTGCTTTTTAAGATGCTGTCTAGGTTTGCCATCGCCTTTCTCCCAAGGAGCAGGCGTCTTTTAATTTCGTGACTGCTGTCACCATCTGCACTGATCATGGAGCCCAAGAAAGTAAAATCTCTTACTGCCTCCATTTCTTCCCCTTCTATTTGCCAGGAGGTGATGGGCCCAGTGGCCATGATCTTCGATTTTTTGATGTTGAGCTTCAGACCATATTTTGCCCTCTCCTCTTTCACCCTCATTAAAAGGTTCTTTAATTTCTCCTCACTTTCTGCTATCAAGGTTGTGTCATCTGCATATCTGAGGTTGTTGATATTTCTTCCGGCGATCTTAATTCCGGCTTGTGATTCATCCAGCCCAGCCTTTCGCATGATGAATTCTGCATATAAGTTAAATAAGCAGGGAGACAATATACAGCCTTGCCGTACTCCTTTCCCTATTTTGAACCAATCAGTTGTTCCATATCCAGTTCTAACTGTAGCTTCTTGTCCCACATAGAGATTTCTCAGGAGACAGATGAGGTGATCAGGCACTCCCGTTTCTTTAAGAACTTGCCATAGTTTGCTGTGATCCACACAGTCAAAGGCTTTTGCATAGTCAATGAAGCAGAAGTAGATGTCTTTCTGGAACTCTCTAGCTTTCTCCATAATCCAGCGCATGTTTGCAATTTGGTCTCTGGTTCCTCTGCCCCTTCGAAATCCAGCTTGCACTTCTGGGAGTTCTCGGTCCACATACTGCTTAAGCCTGCCTTGTAGAATTTTAAGCATAACCTTGCTAGCGTGTGAAATGAGTGCAATTGTGCGGTAGTTGGAGCATGCTTTGGCACTTCCCTTCTTTGGGATTGGGATGTAGACTGATCTTCTCCAATCCTCTGGCCACTGCTGAGTTTTCCAGATTTGCTGGCATATTGAGTGTAGCACCTTAACAGCATCATCTTTTAAAATTTTAAATAGTTCAGCTGGAATATCATCACTTCCACTGGCCTTGTTATTAGCAGTGCTTTCTAAGGCCCATTTGACTTCACTCTCCAGGAGGCCTGGCTCAAGGTCAGCAACCACACTACCTGGGGTATATGAGATATCCATTTCTTTCTGGTATAGTTCCTCTGTGTATTCTTGCCACCTCTTCTTGATGTCTTCTGCTTCTGTTAGGTCCTTTCCACTTTTGTCTTTTATTATGGAAATCTTTGTACGAAATTTTCCTTTCATATCTCCAATTTTCTTGAACAGATCTCTGGTTTTTCCCATTCTATTGTTTTCCTCTATTTCTTTGCATTGCTCGTTTAAGAAGGCCTTCTTGTCTCTCCTTGCTATTTTTTGGAAATCTGCATTCAATTTCCTGTATCTTTCACTATCTCCCTCGCATTTTGCTTGCCTTCTCTCCCCCACTATTTGTAAGGCCTCGTTGGACAGCCACTTTGCTTTCTTGCATTTCCTTTTCATTGGGATGATTTTAGTTGCTGCCTCCTGTATAATGTTACGAGCCTCCATCCATAGTTCTTCAGGCACTCTGTCCACCAAATCTAGATCCTTAAATCTGTTCCTCACTTCCACTGTGTATTCATAAGGGATTTGACTTAGATTGTATCTTACCAGCCCAGTGGTTTTTCCTACTTTCTTCAGTTTAAGCTTGAATTTTGCTATAAGAAGCTGATGATCTGAGCCACAGTCAGCTCCAGGTCTTGTTTTTGCTGACTGTATAGAGCTTCTCCATCTTTGGCTGCAGAGAATATAATCAATCTGATTTCGATGCTGCCCATCAGGTGATGTCCATGTGTAGAGTCGTCTCTTGTGTTGTTGGAAAAGAGTGTTTGTGATGACCAGCTTGTTATCTTGGCAGAACTCTATTAGCCTTTGCCCTGCTTCGTTTTGAACTCCAAGGCCAAACTTGCCAGTTGTTCCTTTTATCTCTTGACTCCCTACTTTAGCATTCCAATCCCCTATAATGAGAAGAACATCCTTCTTTGGTGTCATTTCTATAAGGTGTTGTAAGTCTTCATAGAATTGCTCAATTTCAGTTTCTTCAGCACCAGTGGTTGGTGCATAAACTTGGATTACTGTGATGTTAAAAGGTCTGCCTTGGATTCGTATCGAGATCATTCTATCATTTTTGAGATTGCATCCCAGTACAGCTTTTGCCACTCTTTTGTTGACTATGAGGGCCACTCTATTTCTTTTACGAGATTCTTGCCCACAGTAGTAGATGTGATGGTCATCCGAACTGAATTCTCCCATTCCCGTCCATTTTAGTTCACTGATGCCCAGGATGTCAATATTTATTCTTGCCATCTCATTTTTGACCACATCCAACTTACCAAGGTTCATGGTTATTACATTCCAGGTTCCTATGCAATATTTTTCTTTACAGCATTGGACTTTCCTTTCGCTTCCAGGCATATCCGCAACTGAGCGTCCTTTCGGCTTTGGCCCAGCCGCTTCATCAGCTCTGAATCTACTTGTACTTGTCCTCCACTCTTCCTCAGTAGCATGTTGGACGCCTCGTGTTAAAACCTCTTTCTTAATTGCTACCTGCTAGTTAACGGAGCTTTTTCTTAATTATGCAGCCTTAACTCACAAAAAAACTTTAAGATCCTGTTTCAAACAGATGCCAAGAGGACACTCTATTATATTCTGCACCACCATGGGGTTGCCATACTGGTGCATGTTACCAGTGGACTGACTTACCAGCATCCATCAGATCATCAAGCAAGACCACTTAGAAAATGGGACCTGAATTGTACTGGTGGGAAATGTCTCTGGTGCTGGTGGGAAATGCTATGTGACTGAACCGGCAGGCAGGACTTGCATCTGGGGAGTCCAGGCGGAATACCAGCTATTAGGAGTCAGCAAAACAAAGCACGGAGTTGGTGGCATTGGGAGGCAGCTGAGAACCTGCAATTGTGCTTATTAAGCACATGTTGCTTTTCAAAGGATCATTAGAGACGAGAGAATAGTAAATACATCTTATCGTGGCATAGAAACAAATTACATTGCTAAAAATTTAAGCTCGGAGCAGCTTGATATTTTTCTTCCTCTAGCGCCAGCAGGGCTGGGTTTTCGCTGTTCTCGCTCGTTTGCTTTCCCCCTTTCAGAGCGGCAACTTGCCATTATTACAGAACCATAATTAAGAACACAAGCTTGCTGCTGATTGCTTTTCATTATCATTCATTTAAACGAGAGGAAAAAGCGGCCCATATTTGTTCTCGGGATTATGAACAGTAATAGATTCTTTTTGAGGGCTTTAGCTTACTCCTGGGATTTTCCTGCAGTGAGCCTTGGACTCGTGCTTCATCACCAGTTACATTGCAATAAGCTTTCTGGGAGATGCAATCAGGGCCGCAAGTGCAACAAACAGGGAGGGGGGAGGGGGAAGCATCCACAAGAGATGCTGTTTGGCCTCCCAGAGGACACTCTGATGCTTCTGGGTTCTGGATTACACCTAGAAAGTCAGGTTGCTGAGGAGGCCAGGAGGGCTTTTTATCATATCCATTTGGGGAGATAGCTGGATTCATTCTTGTTTTTCAGATCTTGCTTTTCAGAAACATTGCTGAGGGCGCAAATCAGGCCCCCAAACTAGGGATTCGCCATTCATTTATGTTAATGAATGTTGCTTTCTGAAGCAGCTGACTGTTTAGTCCATATCTAATTTGACTCTTAATGGTTGGGGTCAAGTGAATAATTGTTTCTCTCTCTCTCTCTCTCTCTCTCTCTCTCACACACACACACACACACACACACACAGTGCTTTAGTATGCTCACATATGTTTGAGTGCATTTTGATTTTAACGCTAATACTGGTCTCAACCCAAGTCCAAGAATATGACTGGCTGAAGCAAAATAAAAAGGAAATAACCACTTTTGGCTGGATTGGAGAGTTGAAGACTCCTTTGGTAATGCTTGGTGTTCCTTTGGGAAGAATGGCAGGATAATAAATAAGCAATAGGCTCTATGTGCTTCAGGAGTTCTCTTCCTGAACAATTGCATATATTTTGAAGTCGCTTTCATGCCGCGTTCTCACTGAAGGGAGAATGAGAGAGAGATGTGAGCATGTGTTGACCTCTCCCTTTGTATCACCTCTCTTGTCTTAATGACTAGGATGTCAAGTGGGGGGTTCAAGTCTTCTCTAATTTCCCATTATGCTTCTCCCCACCTGACTGCCATCATCTGTAGACAGTATCAGTATGAAAGTTTATTCTATTGTCTGAAAAGCAGGATAAGGAGGTGCTTTGTGGAGGTTGTGTAATGGTGTTACGTATGTCATTAGATTGTGTAATGGTGTTAGGAAGAAGTGGAAAGGCTATACACAGCTTTGTCCTGAAACACTTTAGGAAAGGAATATTGCATTTAGAAAGAATTATGGGCAGAACAACGCAATAGAAAACCACACCTCAGAATTAACAGGAACATGTTTATTTATATTTGTTGTCCTTTTATACGAATGTCTATCCCACCTCTCACATAAATGTCAAGACACGCTTCATCTAAGATTAAGCTTGCAAGCTTTTTGCCCAGCCCTGAACCTCTGCCTTGAATTTGCAACCTCACCTGCAGAAAGGAAGTATCAGCACATCCCACAGCTTGCTTTGCTATTGCATAGACTTTTGCTTTTTGCTGAGAGACGGTCCTTTGCAGCTGTTCTCCCATAGACTTCTATCTGTTACAGATAGACTGAGCATAGCGATGTTGTCTTTGAACGGGAGTTTGCAGAATATTTATATGAAAGGTAAACGGCGGTTAGAACACATATTTTTGCTTTTCTGGGGACATTTTTGGCTTTCTGGGACTCATTGCACATTTCATGTAAATACTTGTTAGTGAGACCCAGTGCCGTTAATTTTTTTTATATGAAATAAAATAAAAGTTAGCTTCAGCAGGGAGGAAGTTGAAGCAAAATGAAGCGGTATGTTTTCCCTGCCCACATTTCTCTATTTCAAATCCTCCATGTTTGCCATCACAGCACCTGTTTGAATCCTGCAGAGGGAAAGATAATTGGGGAGACAAGTTGGGCAAGAAGCCTATGGGACGGGAAAAGGATTGAGCAAACACATTCAGCACTGCTTCTTCACTTATTGTGTATGTGTGTGTGTGTGTGTGTGTGCGTGCGTGCACACACACACACACACACACAGAGAGAGAGAAGGTGCTTTTGAAAGAATGGGAGGGAGGGTGCATCTGTAAACAGGTAGTTGAGATATTGCAAATGGATCACTGACAACAGGGTTTGTTGGCTTGTTTGTATTTTACTGATTGGATTTTCCCTATAAAGGGTAAATCCAGATTAAGTTGGGAGGGGAGGGGAGGAATGCAGGCTGGCATTTTGATTCCTACACTGTTGTGTGGATGCTGCAAAACAGCTTGTGTCTATGAGGAGGACCCGATCCCACAATAAACACCTGCATGGAATCTCCCAGAGACAGACATGAGTACCCTCCGATACAGGTTTGCATATACAGTGGTACCTCAGGTTACATACGCTTCAGGTTACAGACTCCGCTAACCCAGAAATAGTGCTTCAGGTTAAGAACTTTGCTTCAGGATGAGAACAGAAATCGTGCTCCGGCGGCCCGGCGGCAGCAGGAGGCCCCATTAGCTAAAGTGGTGCTTCAGGTTAAGAACAGTTTCAGGTTAAGTACGGACCTCCGGAACGAATTAAGTACTTAACCTGAGGTACCACTGTCTAGGTATTGGGCACCTCAGCCTCTCTATTGGGCTAACAGAAAAGTACTAAATGTGTCTACCAAAAGTCATGTCGGAGGTTTTGCAAGTCCTCAGACCTGACGTCTGTGAGACCTCGGAAGTACCGCTACGCCGCTGCTGCTGTGTGACGTCATGACTTTATGTCACGGGCACCATTGGGCACCCATAACCTGGGGCCCAAGTCAGCATCCCTGGCCTGCTAGATCTAATTTAGAATTTCTGGAGTAAGCTACAGAGCTGCTCATCAGTCTCTTCTTTCAGCCTGCCTATGCCAAAGCCTCTTTTAATTGTCTTCCTATGAAATGCCAATCTTGCGTGATTTCTGCCATGAGGGACCGACGCTGCAGTCTGCAGATCATTTCTTCCCATAAATTTCACTCACTGATGCTAACTTGGATTTAAGTGATCTGTGCATTACATTCAGACATCATACGCAAGAGAATTGTAGCAAGACCAAGACACGGAGGATGCCTTATGTTGAGTCATACTTCCAGAATTAGTCCTACTGCTAAGCAGGAACATACAAGGGGAGATAACAGGGTCCTTGTGGGGAGTGAGATTTCCCCATTACCAGCCATTCCTGGAAGTGGGAGTTGTTCTTTCTTTCCTCCCATGCATGTTATTTGGAAAGTGAATTGTCATGTGAGCAGGTTATAAATATTTTAAAATAAATAAAATTTTAAAGGGATGGGGAGGGGGGCAATAGGCTTGATCCCCAAAAATGGCTGGGGGGGGGAGAGGCCCCTCTTGCCACATCCCTTTGGGATGACATGGTCCTTGTGGTGATGGGGGATTTCACACAGGTGGTGCCCTTTTCCCACCTCATGCATTGAGAGATGATGGGGAGGGAATAGGCAAGATCCCTGAAAAAGGCTATGTGGGGAAAGAAGCCCACTCCCCTCTTTCTCCCAGTGCAAGGTGAATGGGGGGATTGCTCCCTTAACCTGCCTTAACTGCCTGTAGAGGTGTGCCTGTGTGCACCTGTATGGGAAAGGAAAAAGAAAGATGACACAGGACTTAAAACCTTCTCAATTTTTATTGTACTTCACAGTGGCATGTGACACAGACTATTTTTAGGAAGATACATTGTGGTGTAAGGAGGTTTCTGTCCCATCCTGGGTTCGTTGCAGTCAGCACTGCTTCCCACTAGGATTCAGTTTAGCTAAGTTTTTCATCTTGTTATCCCCTTTGGCGGAAATTTGCATAATTATTTACATTTCAGTGGAATGGGAAAGTTTTAAAAAATGCAGTATACATGCAGGTCCCGCTTACCGAACACAATGCATTCCCTGGAAATTGTTTGTTAGGCAAGCGTTCACATAACAAGTCCACAATCTCCATGGATTCTTATGGAAATATTTCTAATCTGTAATTTGTCCAGTCTCTCTTCCCCCCTCCCTCCCTGGTTTCTTCCAGAAATGGCTGCAGCCAACCAGCAAAAAAAAAAAGATAAATTATTTGTCTTTCTTGCTCCCTGATTTGTCCATTTTCTCCAGCTCTCTGATATATCCTATCTACCCTACTCCCTGCCTGCCTGCCTGCCTGCCTGCCTGCCTGCCTGGTTTCTGCTGACCAGCAAACACAAACAAGGAAGGAAGTAGGCAAACTCTGGCTGTTTGGATATCTGAATCTGTGGTGTGTATAGCAAAGTTTGGGTACCAATTCTTTGTGTTTGGATACCTGAATTTTCACATAACAAGCGGGTGAATAGCAGGACCTGTGTATATAACATCATTCTTTACATACTACTTGCAGACAAACAAACAAGTTAATACCACTCGTATTTATTTGCATGAGTTCCATTCCTGACCTCCAGTGAACATGTGAATTGCAGGAATTTCCACTCCCATTTCTGTTTCTGACAGAATTCTCTGGCATCCAAGTTGTGTTCCATGCAGGGTGTCCCATGAGCAGCCACTGCATTTACAAAAACAACAACACACCAGCTCAGTGAGAACTTCCAAATGAAAGGGGCTTCAGTGTGGAAGGCACCCTGATTGTTATGCAATAGGGGACTGTGAAGAGTGAAAATAGTGAGCTATCTCTATTCCTGCTTTGCTATCCTAAATGTCATTCAGCAGGCTTTAAGCATGTTCCCCTTTGCCTGTATGATCAGCTGCTGCTCACCATTGTTACTGGCCAGGCTAACAGATTTATATTGAGTGGAAACTGAAATCAGACCTTTTCATCCAGAAACCTCTAGCATTTAAATGCATCCCCCCTGGGTTACTGTATCTAGTATCACAGCTGGTGCACTTCTGTGTACCAGGCACTCTTCTAAATGCCAGCTCTGGACTTTAAAAAGAGCCAGAAGCAGCCACTGCTGGCTCATATATTGATTGTTTCCTCACATTTGTTATGAGCCTTTATTTCATTTTCTGATTAATAACAGTTGTTGTTGTTTGTTAAATTTATTACCCACCCTTCGGCCAGCAAGTCACAGGGTGGGTTATTGCAATTTTAAAATCAGCATTAGAAACAATTAAAACAGATTACAGTCACAGGAATAGGGTGGGTCCTAAAAACACACTCAGGTGTCAAAGGCCTGGGTGAAGCTGAGAGCCATACAGCAATGGTACCAGACACACCTCTGTGGAGGATTTCCACAATTTAGTTGTAAGAACCAGACAAATAACAAATGCAAATGTGGGGGGAAATACCAAGGCACTTGGGCATAACTACCGTTCCTCTCCCATGGTGAGCTTTGATATTTTGCAAGGAGCTGGCAACTGCCACCTGGCAACCAACCGCTTGCATGTGCATTGTGAGCAGTTGCACCCAAGAAAAGCCAGGCTCAAATCAGGCGGGGGGGGGGAGTGGCCAAAGAGGAGGAGAAAATAAAAATTGCCAGTGAGGAGGTAAGATCTTGAAAAGGAAATTGCATGATTGCAATTATTCATTCTTTCATTGAATTAATATCTCATCCTTCCTCCCAAAGGAGCCCAAGGCAGCAATCAATAGCGGACTCAGCATCTCCTGTGTTTCAATTGCTTCATAAGTGATGGGGCTGAAGGACAGCTATTTCCACTTCCTTACAGTTCTTACATTAACATTTAGGAAACATACCTTAGATTCTGTCCACCATCAGACTACTGAGGAATCAGCGCCTCGGTAATAACATTCCAGATGTTTGCGAGTAAGCTCATTCCTCTGCTTCTTCCTTCTGAACCGCTTTTGTCAATGAAGGTAGGAGAGTCATCAGAAAGCTGAGAAGGAGGGAAATGTAATACACTGCTTCTAGGAAACCTGTGAGATTTCTAAGGGGTGGAGCCTTAGAGTACTCTAATGCTCCATCCCCGGGGGGAAAAACAGTAATGGAAAGGCTCTCAAAATGCATGTTTACAGTTGTGACAGTAGCAGCCAGAAGAGCAAATCTTGCCACCTTCATTCTTCTGAATTACTATATTTGAATATGCTGAGAATATCCTGCATATCCCACACTGTCCCACTATTTGGTGAGGGTTTCACCACTATCAGTATTCCATAGTTTTCAATGCAATAAAAACAACCTAATATCATTCAGGAATGAGCTACTTCACCCTGCTTAATGGTAGGACCAGCTCTTATCAGTAGGTGTAAGGCACTCCACCATAGCTTGGTTTAGCAGTAGAACCTCTTCCACAAGATGTCTGGTTGCAATGCACAAACGATCCAAGCACCAGACATAAGAGCTGACCTCCAAACCAGCATGTCTCTTCAGTATGGCCCCTAGCCATAGTAAAACTATGTACATAGTACAGAGAATATATTGTTATCCAAATGTTTTAGGTAACCCCCTGCTATTCAGATGAATGAGGCTGCACAATATTCAAAAAGCATTAATTAATCAGCCTAATCAACAGAACAGCTGGGTCACTTCCCCAATTTACACACTTGCCTCCTCCTTGTGCAGGTCAGTTTCTTCCTCTGGAAAACAGAAGCAGAAACAGAGCAATGAGATTAATCTGCTTTCCAGAGACACTCGCCAGCCTTAATTGCTATTTGCAAAGTGCTCTCTGCACCTCCAGCGGAGGCCATGTGGAGGTATTTGACACTTTGTTGGCTCTTGCTCCTTCCCTCTGTTCTGTGGCAGAGCTGAAACTTTCTGCACAGGTATATCAGTTTGCTTAATGGCCAGGAGTTCAAAGCTGGATCACTTTTGATTTTCTGATACTGCTTCATTTCCTTCTTTACTTTGCCTTCTCCTCCTTCCTGCAGGTGCCAGAGTTCATTTTCTGGATAATTTGACCCACTTCTGTCTATGTTCCTTGCCTAGAGGGTTCTAACCAGAGTGTGCTAACATAGGATTCTTCATTGTACTGAGTCAGGATTCTCTACCCTGACTGGCAGAGGCTTTCTGGGTTTTCAAACTCAGGTCTCCCAGTTCTACCTGGAGATGCCAAAGGTTAAACCTGGGGCCTTCTGCATGCAAAGCAGATGCTCTACCACAGAGCTACAACACTGTGTAGCTGGATTTTGAACTTACTTGCTGGCACTTTCTTCCTGAAAGTGTTGAGGATGTCAAGGCTTCTGGCTTCATGTAAATTATTTCCTCCAGGATTCTGTTACTATTTCCTCAGGGCCAGTGCAGTGCAACAGGGTTGTTGATTTGTCCAATAGCTGTCAGATAGTGTCTACAGTGAAACCATTTGAGAATCAATGTAAGGTATTGTTAAAAGTGTATTGCCACAAATCAGAACAGACTGATTTCTGGAGGCATAAATGTCCCTGCTAAAACTTAGCGAAGCAAAAGTAGCCTGTGACCAATCCTTATGGTAGCCATGCTGTGGCTAAGTCAATCTGATCTCCTTCCACTGGCTGGTTCCTTGTGTTCCTTGTGTAATTGTGCAAAGATACAGGTATAAATTCTTGCAATTACACTGCTTCAATCTGGCTGAAGTGCACACTTTCTGGAAGTTTAAAAGATTTTTTAAAACACCAGTTTATAACAATGCCAAACAGTAACACCTCCCTCCTCAGGTGGGGACCGGTAATAACATTTTGAGCATGACGTAGCTCTATGCTGTGTGATGGGGTTTACTTACAATTTGGTAGCAATGCGGGGGGGGGCAGGAACACGACCAATTCTGGCCTTGTAAAACCAGCATCGCTGACATCTGAGCAGTAACATAGACAAGAGTCAAAGAGGATATTGCCTGTTTTGCAAATCTGTGCTTCCACTTGTTGATGAAACAGGAGCATGAGATGAGCATGACAAGATATTCAAATATTTAAATAGGAACCACAGGATGTGGAGCAATCCTGCACCAGCTTCACGTATTTGACAAATACAGGCATGACCTATATTTATGCCATGCTCAAAGCTGACAGTGGTGTAGATGAATGCAGCGCCCAGTGCAAATTAAGTACACATCAGAGTACACACACTGCACTATGCACTATTCATTTCTTCTCTCTCTCACACACACACATACACACACATCTATTCAATTTTATTTCTGTCTGTTTCGTGGGAGTATATATTTAGGCAATGACCATTGTCATTTATTGGCCAACTTGCAGAGATTTCTTGCTTTTCTACAGTTTTCTACAGTTCTTTCTGGCTTATCCACCCAGAGCCAACGCATGCATCATCTTTACTGGACACCTTTGAACTTCTTCCAGTTTATCTAGTCTTCTGACAGCAAAGCAGCCAGAACAGCATCCAGTGTCCAAATGGACTTCTTCCAGAACTGTGGAGGGATGCATACGCCCTTCTTAATAATATAACTCATTTTTATATTTTCCATGTGATTATTTGCCCAGTCCTGATATTTTCTATTTGTGTGCTCTGCTGCTTCCTATAGCTAACACACCTAAATAAGTGGGGGGGGGGGAGGCAGAGATGATTTAGGTAAATTTCCCATACACTAGTTAAAGAAATCCACTGGTGGTGTTATTTAAGTGGAAGAGCTATCAGTGAAGAGCCACCACATTTAACAGTGACATATGTGTAATTCCAAGCCAGCACTTCACCAAAGATCATCCAAAACATTTCTCAGCATGGTTGAGACTTTTAAGATAAGATGGGGAAAAGGGAGGGCCGAAAGGTGCAAGAAAGGATAAACACCTGCTGCTGTGAATAATAAAAGCCTAATTAAAATGTTAAAATTTCCCAAATTGAAATACATCCAATACGTGCTTACAATTAAATCATCTCTTTAAGATATACAAAATGTTTGCAAGACATGTTTGTAATGTGGGGAGTTATTCAGTGTCTCAGTGTGTCAATCATTCCATCAGCGCAAGCATATTGGCTAGCCAGGTGAAACAAGCCCCACCCTCCTGTGTGCTGTTCTGGGGGTCCCCCTCTACAAAGCAAAATTCAGATGACATGTAGGTGGGTGGAGAATACCCCATTATACAAGTGGAACTCCACTGACAGGACTAATTAGCTGAATCCCACTCAAAATATTTTAAATATATTCATTATAATAAAGCACCAAAATAGTGTCTTTGCCTCTTAACCCTAATTTAAAATGACCTTCTCTCCTGCCTCACCTGCAAGAGCCAACCTCCATGGCACTGAAGGTATGTACATATGGAGACTGGGAACCCATAAAATATTGCTCCATGTCATCACAATTTATTTTGCGGTGAGCCACCCCAGCAGCAAGAAATTAAATGCAAGTGCAAATAGCAGCTGCCAAAAGGTTACTACTTTCATAGCATAGCAGAACGAAAAATATTGGGAATGGGATTTTGCTGTAGCACAACCTTCTACAGAGACATCCTCTTTTCATAGATTTAAGGTCTTCACTGGTAAAATCAAACACCTGCAGTATTGGGATGTGGAGCTTATGACAGAGGGAGGAGCCAAGAAAAGACAGTGCCCAGCCATATCATTATCATCATCATCATCACCACCACCATCACGAAAGGAATCTGCCTAACATGTTCTTGTTGCTTATCTGCCAGTTCTAAGTAGAGGCTCTGTGGATAATGCCTTGTCAAACGAATCTTTCACTTGCTTAGCTGATAGAGACAGCAATTGGTTCCAGTGTGGAACGATTTAAATCTCCAAGCCAGAAAGGCCTGGTTCAAAGCATTAATTTTAATCAAGTTTTCCATTTAAGGAAAAGTCAGCCTATCCATAATGCAAAATGACTAAACTAGTCTGACGGGCTTTGTTAGGCTTCTCTCCAATGTCACAGAGCCAGGGGCAGCTGTTATGGTTTGTTACCTTCTCTTCCTCCCTCATTCACAGTACTGTACTGAGGTGAACGAAGCTGGACTAGGTCCATCCATTTTAATACTACCACCTTGGTCAACAAGCAAGTGATGCCATTACCAAAACTCAGGTAGAGAATACCTACCCCTCACCCTGCCTCCCACACTTAGGTAGCAAATACCTGGAAACTGCCAAACTGGGTCTGATGCATATTTTCAGACTCACTATCCACATTCCTTAACCATTATTATTTCTCAATAGCTTCAGATTTAAAGTGTGTTGGAGCAATGATCCCCAATTATGTGGACAGTTCTACTAGGCAGAGGGCCTTCTCGGTAGTGGCACCTGCCCTGTGGAACGCCCTCCCACCAGATGTCAAGGAAATAAACAACTATCTGACTTTTAGAAGACATCTGAAGGCAGCCCTGTTTAGGGACATTTTTAATGACTGGTGTTTTATTGTGTTTTTAATATCCTGTTGGAAACTGCCCAGAGTGGTTGAGGAGGCCCGGCCAGATGGGTGGGGTATAAGTAATAATTAATAGCAATTAATTAATTAATTAATTAATAACAATCAAGCAGACATGAGTAGAACCCCTTGAAGATCTTCCCCGTTGGTAACTGAGGGGGTGCGAGGATATAGGGTTGGGGTTTGCATGTGCAAATGCCTAAACACACCTCAAATGTTAAGGTGTTTGTGTTTTTCAAGGCAAAGGTCCTGTATTGAACCAAGCCAGAACCATTAACGAGAAACATTTATTTGAGGCAAGTCAGGAAGCATATAAAACATTGGGGGGGGGGGTTGAGAGGGAGAAAAACAGATTTCAGAGTAAAACGCAGCCCAGTCATATACATAAGAGCTGAAGACTGAGTGGTTTGTATGGCTCCCCCCCCCCTTTCCTTTTCTTTAGTATTTAAATTGTAATACTGACGTCTGTTTTTAAATGTTTTTATTTTATACTGGCAAGCTGCTTTGTGCAGATAGCTATATTTTGAAAGAAGTGTCTCATAAATAAATGTATTTTTATACCACTGCTTCTCCACAGAACTCAAATGGGCTTGCATGTACATGTTTCCCTCCCTTATCTTCACAATGAATGAGAGGCAGGTTAGGCTGGCAGATGGTGACTAGACTAAGGTCACTAGTGAATTCTAGAGCTTGAGTGGAAGTTCGAACCTGGGCCTCTCCAGGGATCGTAGGCCGCAACCTAACGCCTGCAATACATTCAACCATTACCCAACAACAACTGCGAGTCCATTTTCAAAACGGCCTTATTTAGCTACACAGCAGTATAGTCAAACGTGCCACAGGGATCACTCAAGTCAATGCATTCACTACCTGACAAATTGAGATTGCTGAATTTTTCCATCTCTCATGACTTTTGGCCAATCGTAGCACATTTCCCATGAGAACAAGATAGGCACAAGACCTGATGAACAGGTCTTTAAGTCCTAGTGCGTTCAATGAGGCTTACTTCTCAGAAGAAATGCACTGTTTCTGGCCTTAATGCTAGGATGAGGAAGCACCCTTACGCACCCACCCTGAGGTTGTTGGGTCACAATTCCCCTCGTCCCTGAACACTCGCCATGCTGGCTAGGGCTGATGGGAGTGGAACTTTAATTTCTGGAGAGCGGCAGGCACTCCCCTTCTCTGCCTTAATGCATCATTAGCTGCCCTGGGCGCAGCTTGATTCAAGGAAAAGGGGTTGTACAAAGAAGGAGAACTGAGTCTAAATTCACATTTTTGTCGCATCCGGCATGTAGGAAATGGAATGTACCAGCTCTCCCTCTTTAAATGGTTTCAGTTTGGTTCACATGTAATTCAGAAGAATAATGCTTAGTTTTCCTACCAGTTGCTGGAAACTGCAGGAGGGGAGAGTGCTGTTGTACCCAAGTCCTACTTCTGTGTTTCCCACTGTGAGAACAGGATGCCTGACTAGATGGGCCACTGGCCTGGTCTAACGGGCTCTTCTTATGTTCCCAAATCTACATTATGTCTAGTTGGTACTGCAGTGGACTCAGATTGACTGGGAATTAACTAGGTTCCAGGGGGGATTCTGAGGGGAAACACGAACCGTCGGGCAGGAAAACTTTTGAATTGGCATGGCAAACTATGTGTTGGTTTTTGAATAGCTGCCGTTCTGATGCATTTAATTCACTGGGAGAACTAGCGTGCAAGACCTAGTTTAGATGCAGGCATAGAATGGCCCCTAAGAGAAAGGAAGAGGTTGCTGTGGAGAAGCAGTGTGACTCCAGTGTCTGGTTGCCGCTCTCTTACAGGCTCCTTAAACCTCTTGGTTCACGTGAAGAATAAGCAGCCCACTCAAGCCTTGTCACTCAAAGGGGACAAAGGAAATGCCTGGCAACAAGCACATGTACCTATCAACCCTGCAGGACCTTTCCAGGTAAGCAGATCCTTGGGGGCTGAGGCAACAAATGCCAACTCACATAGATGGGCTAGCGGGACCAGCAGCAAAATAGCCGGAAAACTTGTTTACTCTTAGTTGCTGTGGTTGTAGAAAAGAAGCCAGAGTCAAGGCCCCCCCCCCCGTGAGCTTATTAACAACCTACTTCTCTCCATGAATGGTCAGTTAGTATTGTTGCTTGAGCAGCAGGTAGCCATGTAAGCGCATGCCTCAATCTGTCCCAAAATTAATTCACACTTTCATCCGGTATTTTCCAGTCTGCTGCAATTGGTTTATTTTGCACAAGTCTGTGCATCTATCTTGTCATCTGCTAATAAAGAAAAATGTTGTTGTTTTTCACATAACACACAATAGATAAGCGTGTCTCAGCTATCAACAGATATTTACAAATCAGTTACCTTTCCTGCCCAATCCTTTTCAAAGTTAATTAGCTTCCATAGGCAAAGTAGCCCTGTTAGTCTTTTGCAGCAAAAACAACAAACAGCCTTGTTACATCTTAAATACAAAGTTAATGAAGTGGCTAATGGCCCATCACAAAGCCATCTATGGCTGTGACCCTAACCATGCCTACTTGGAAGTAAGTCTGACTAAAGAGATTCCTTATTTCCATATCATATGATGAGCTTTGCATGCCATGAGTTTTAAAATTTCACAGTAGGAAGCTGACTATCACTGAACACAATGGGATTTACTTATGAGTAGACATAGTTAGGATTACACCGTTAGTGTATATAGGCTGCCTTTGGCAACAAATACTTCAGAAACGAGAAAAGCAGAGAGGTGCTTGAATATGTAACGAATATGTAAATAGCAAACGACGTGCATGTTTTTAAAAAAGTTAATTGTGGAGAACTAAGGTAGATATCCTTCACAGCAAGAGTCTGTGTTGCAATGGAGGTTGAATAAGCAGACTGAAGGAAAATTGCTTGTTCAACCAGATTTCTCTGACATCCTTAGCACCAGGCTACTACTTGTAACTGATGCTTGAGTCAAGAGCAATGAATCTGCTATTGGCCTCCTAATTATAGGGCAGTTTGTGAGACCCAGACATGCCTTTATTCCCCATCTGTGGTAATTCATGGTGATACTTATGCGTTTGTCTGCTAATACATGGCTTGAGCAGCTGTTGTGTGCCAACTGCCTTGTTATTGCCAAATACAAGGCGACACAAAAGTTTATAAAATTATGCATAGCATGAAGAAAGTGGGTAGAGAAAAGTTTTTATTCCTCTGCCATGACACTAGGGTTGCAGTATTTCAAGAAGTAAAATTGCTGAGATTTTTTTTAGGAAGATCCCAAAATTGCTGAGATTTTTTTTGGGAACCAACTCAAATTGTTCAGCTTTTGGGAAAAACTCAACCCAAAATAGTGATTTAAAGCTTTTGGAGCTGTTTCCACTGCTTTCCCCATCACATTGCCATACATCCGGGTTTCCCCTGATATTTTGCCAATCGGCAAAATTCTCCCAACGCCATTTTTACACCCAGAAACCAGGACATGTCAGGAACTTTCCTGATGTATGGCAAGCCTACATGACACTAGAAACTGTAGAAATCCAGTGAAGCTGAATATTGGGAGATTCTGGCCAGATAAAAGAAAATACTTCTTTATGCAGCATGCAGTTTGACTACAAAACTCGCTCCCACAGAATGCAATGATGGCCACCAATTTACATGGCTTTGAAAAGAGGATTGGGCAGATTCATGGAGGAGAAGGCTATCAATAGCTACTAGCCCTGATGGCTGTGCTCTGCTTCCGAATATCAGTCGCTGGAGACCACAGGAGAGGAGAGTGCGCTTGTGCTCAGATACTGCTTAAGGGTTTCTAACACGCATCTGGTTGGTCATTGTTAGAACAGGATGCAGTACTAGGTGGCCCCTGGCTCTTACTACATTTTTATGTGTGACTGTGGGTAGAATTAAATGTTATGGGAGACGTGTGGCTGCCACCGGTAACCCTACAATGCAGTAGCACAGCGATACTATGTTATTCAGTTTTATTTCTGGATGTTGTCAGAGAGAAAGGAGGATGAAACTCTGGACCACTAATTTTTGGTGGCAACTACATATTTCCTATAATGTGTATTCCAGCACCGGGACTATCCATGTTAGCAGAATGTTTCTTGTGGCCTTTAAGCCAGGCACATTATTACTCTTGTTATCTATAATTGGGTATATAGGAGTAAGCTCACACATTTGCTCTAAGCATTGTTTACTTTGCACAAGTTTTTAGAGGCTGTCATCATTTATTTTTTTACTGACCCTGTGTCTTTAACAAGCACTTTGACATGCAGCAATTTAGGCAGGGGAAGTTTTTCCTCCTGTGGAGATCCATGGGAAGAAACACTTTGTGAAAACATGCTGCTGGTTAGACTCGATGACCCTTGTGGTCCCTTCCAACTCTAGGGTGCTGGACAAGAATGGGCCATTGGCCTGATCCAGCAGGATTCTTCTTATGTTCTTAGAGTGTGGTGGTGCCATGAGGACACTACTGCTTCCATCGCTGCACTTCATGAGCCACCACTGGGTTTTCTATGGCTGTGTGCTGAGACTAGGGAGAGGTTTGCAGCCCTGTAATTTGTGGTGAATGTGAATACAAGGACAGCTGTCATCTTGCAACTGTAGGACATTCATATATGAATGTTACTCCATTTCTGGGTATACTTATTATTTCATATACACTTTATTTCTGGAGATATGACACATAATGGATAAACTGCGTTTAGGTTTAATTTCAAGAGCCAAACAAGTTTATAAAGGTTCTCTTGTGAATTATATGATGCTCTTTAAGTTTAGAGTTGGGATTAGGAAAGGCCCCTCCCACACCTTTCCTCTGTAACTGGCCCAAATTGAGACAGGATGCTGTAGCAATGCAAAGCTATACTCAATGACATTTGCTTGTGGTGATTCAGCAACTGGTTTTGCTTGTGATCAGGATATAACTAAGGTTTTCTGTGTATTTCTTTATTTTGATGTAGTATTTTATTTTGTTACTAAATTCTATATTTTATTAAATTTCTACTCCGTCCTTTATCCAAAGCTCACAGTGTAGTTTACAATATAAAAACACAATAATGTACAATAATAATAAACCCCACAGTTTAAAAGGCCAAATTGTTCAATGAGCTAAAGGCCTAGGGGAGGAGGGATGTTTTTGCCTGGTGCCTAAAGATATGTAACAAAGGTATCAGGCGAGCCGCTCTGTGGAGAGCATTCCACAAAAGGGGAGCCACCACAGAAAAGGCTCATTCTCATGTTGTCACCCTCCAAGACCTCTCATGGAGGGGGCACATGAAGAAGGGCCTCAGGTGATGATCACAGCTTCTGGGTTGGTTAATACTAAGAGAGGTGGTCCTTGAGGTATTGCAGTCCTGAGCCACTTAAGGCTTTATAGGTCAAAACTCACACTTTGAATTGTGCCTGGAAAATAATTGGCAGCCAGTGCAGTTGGGCCAGGATTGGTGTAATATGCTCAAACTGTCTTGCCCTGGTGAGCAACCTGGCTGCCGAGTTCTGCACCAGCTGAAGTTTCCAAACTGTCTTCAGAGGCAGCACCACATGTAACGTGTTGCAGTAATCTAAGGTACAGGTTACCAGAGCATAGACAACAGTAGTTAGCTTATCCCTGTCCAAAGCTGATGGAAGGCACTTGTGAAATGGATTCAGAAAGTACCCCCAAGCTACGTACCTGCTCTTTCAGAGGGAATGTAAAGCTATCAAGAGCAGGCAATCACCCATCAATCTGCTCTAGGGAAGCCACTCACTATCAGTGCTTCAATCTTATTTGGATTGCAACCTATATCTTGCAACCTGGACATTGGAAGCATACTTTTAAGTCCCTCAATGTAGAGGCAGCTCCAACTTCCAACTCAGCTGTTTGGTGATTTTGTTGACATATATATTTTTACTGCATGCTTAAGAGACATTTTCTGTCCCCAAGGAATCCTGGGAACTGTAGATCAGGGGCAGGTAGGAGGCAGGGACACATAATTGTGAATATTATTAGCACCCCATGGTGGACCACAGTTCTCAGGAATATTTGTAGAAAGCCATAAGTGTTGAATAGATAAAAAAACAGATGTTAATTTGTAGTGTAAATAGGTCCTGTGGTCCGAAAGGGTATTATTTATTATTTTGAGCTGCTGCTGCTGCTGCTTGTGAGGGGCAACCCACAGGTGTTTGTTCCTGGAGAGTTCATTGTGATTGTTATGCCCTGCATCTTTATTTTCTTTGTTCAGGGAATGATTCCTTATGAATGCATGTCTGTGTATTTGCTTTGTTTTACTTAGCTCTGAAGTGCATATCATGCTTTGGGGTGCCATAAAACAATAATCTTGTTACTTGCAAGTGTGCTGTTTATGGCTTGTAGCTCGCTTATTGCTGTGTGCTTAATGACAATGGGGATGGGCAACTAATTTGTTATCATTCAGTTGCTTATGAGCCTGCTCCAGCATACTGCTTTGACTCTCATTTCTGTTATAATGTTTCTGGACCATTTACACTTGACAGTGATGAGAGCATAAATAGCAACACTCATGAACCCAGATTTCTAGGCACACAGTAACATTGTCATTTGGTCATATGCCACAAGGCTTATGCAGGGCAACATTATTATTTTTATTCTATCTGGCTCATCAGGGGGTCTTGGCTGGGCCCTCAAGAACTGGTGATGAACCTGGGGCATTTCCAAATGACCGCATCAGGTGTCCTTCATAGGCATTTGAGCTACTGCATCAGTCTCCCAGCTGACTTAATAGGTGGAGGAATAGTTTTACTGTGAAGTATGGTGAAAGAGGAAAGGGCTCTTGCATCTTTCTTTAATGGTTGTGTAGGAGAGGCAATATCAGCAGGTGTAGCTTGACACAAGGGGAGGTGAAATCTCAAAGAGAGACACATGCCTTCAGACTTTATCCTTTAAATTGCAGCAAGTGGGAGGTAAGGAACGTAGTAGAGATGAATATTTTCTTCTGATTACATGGACATTGCTCGTGGCAGGCTTGAGTTGCAGCCATCTCTTGCATAATAGGAGATGAACACAGAGGTTGGCTTTGCACCTTAGGGAATGGGAAGCGACTGAGCCTTTGCCCTAAGCTTTCCGTAAAGCCTTGTAACCATAGGAACAGCACGCATGGCATAGGCTAATGAAGCTGTAACTGCCAGGCCTCAAGAATGAAGGAGCCCCCTGTGATTCCAGAGTAAGCAGGACAGAGGCAGGAACAAAGTTGTGGCCTTCACAGTGGTGGGTTTTGAGATATTTTAGCACCAGAGCAAGCATGAATCCTGCCTCAAACAAAGGAAGATGCAGCTTGATTCGTTCCCTCCTTAGCTGGTTGCTTTTGGTGACTCACCTCCTATCCTAAGTCCTGGGGCAGATAACGAAACAAGGATGACCCATTAAAATGAGGAGGACATGCAAGAGTATATGCATACTTAGGTATCTACAACTCCAGTTGTATACCACTGACACACACAAAAACTGCAGTGTTTTACGTTGCCTCTGAAAGACGTTCAAGCTTGGGGGCAGGCGCATTCAGTAAAAGATGACTCGTGCTAAGGGGGTGAGGTAAAGGATAGCAAAGATGTGACGAGACAGGAAAAGGTGCTGGTTGAAATGTAATGTTGTACTCATGTGATTGCGTCTCCAGCTCATTTACCACACAATCCCATAATTGTCTGCTCAGAAATAAGAGTCACTGGATTGATTTACAATAAAGCGTGTTTTCCTATTAAGAGTGTAACTGTTGGGAGTAAGCACCATTGGGCATGGTGGTATTTACTTCAGAGTAGACATGCATAGGATCGCACTGTTCCATTACTCAGCACTAACAGATGAGCTTCCTTCCTTTTCTTAAACCATACCTGTTCTCACATTGCTCATTTGATTTAATCTTCGTATGCGCTGCTCCATTTCCCCTCTTGTCTATGTCCTGGTTATTTTCTGAGTCATCTGCCATTTGAACCCGCTGATAAGCCTAAAAGTGGATTCTCAGTTGGTCCCTACGCTGATGATAGGGCATGGTAAACACAAAATGATCCCAAGAGAATTTAGGCGTTTTCCTTCCTTTTAAAAAACAAACAGTATCTTGGAGAATGGGCATGTGAGAGTTTAAGGGGTTGGGTCCCTGGCCGGCTACCTGAGATCCTTTCCAACTCTGATGTGCTTTGCCTGCAGATCATCTTTGAAGGCGTCCGTGGCACAGGCTCAGAGGGAGATATTGCCATTGATGACGTCACTCTAAAAAAGGGAGATTGTCCAAGGAAGCCTGTTGTCCCAGACAAAGGTAATGGGTTATATTTGGCGTAGTGTTTGAATACTTGTATCCCAAATCAGAAGTAAAGGTTGGGAGAATTCTGCATGTTGACTTGACTGTTTTGCATATTTGCTTATAGCAGCAGGGTCCATTATTGATTAAGGTGTGTGTACCTGCCTCACTTGAATTACTTCGGTGTTCCAAAGTGGAGTCAATGGCACAGAGGAGATTACTGGTGGAACAAGAACTGGGAAACATGCCACACAATCACCCGATGCTTAACCAATTTTCCATATGTTGTTGCAAATGGTTTTATTGATCCTCGTAACCTTTGCCATGTTCGTTAACCAAAGTTGCTCTTTAGAACCCTTAATCATCTTCGTTGCCCCCCTCTGCACACATTCCAGCTCGTCAGCATCCTTGAACTGGACACCATACTCCAGGTGTGGTCTGACTAAGGCAGAACAGAGTGGTCTGTTACTTCTCTTGATCAGGATACTATACTTCCTTGAATAGCATGAGCTTTTTCTGTGGCTGCATCACATTGTTGTTGTTTATACTGCAAAAGCAGGAACACTTACCATAACTAACCCTTCTTCTTTCTTTCTTGCCCTGCAGCAGTTGTCCTTCCAGAAAACGGTGCCATCACCCAAGACAAATTTCCCCTCTGTGGACCGTTACTTTTCTTCCTTTTTGTCCTGCTCAGATGATAGCAAGCGAGTACGTCCGTCTTCTGAGACTTTCCTCCTCCTTTCCTACTTGGTCACCTCTGCTCCTCTTCCTCCCCCTCCTCACTGGCACACCAAAGTGTCCATACCAAAGACCGATCAGCATGACGACGCAAAGGGGATCCAGCTCAGAACATGGAAGGATTCCTGGAGGAAGTCATAATGTCTAAAAGAAAAAGAAAACAAATCTTGATTATTAAAAAAACACAAAAACACAAGAAAAAGAGGGAGGAAGCAATGGAAAGAAGAGATGGAAACAATGGAACGAAAGGCAAAGATGAGAATGACAAAGCTATTTAAAAGGATGAATGAAAGCGGGGGAAAGCCACATTTCCTTGGGAATAGTGGACAGGACTTCCTCAGGGAAGTGGGAACTTTTGTTTTAAACAAAAACAAAATATATTAAAGCACAAATTTCTACAAGAACTGTTACCTTCTTTACCACAGAGCCTCAGTTTAGGAGACAGTCTAGCACAGCGCCCCCTTCTGGATCTCTGTGTTATGACCTTTCCCTGGCTGGCTCTGCCTACCATCATCTGTCTGCTGCAGCACCGCCTCACCTTTCCGAAAGAGCATCCCACTCATCTCCATTGGGGGCTGCTCCTCCCTGCGTGCCGGTGACCACGGAATCTCGCCCCCACTGCATGTGCTTCAGAGTCTCCATATGCATTTTCAAGACTCTCATGTATTTACTTGTCCATGTGCAATTTGCTTTTGACCCATCCTTCACACCTTTGTGCCCCCCAACTTTCGCTCGGCAAAGCAGAGAAAAAGACTCGTTGCGGATGGTGGAGATGGATGGAAAAAATCTGGGGCAGACGTAAGCTGCAGGATCAGCTGTTGACCTCCTCTGCCCCCTCCCTCTTTCCCCCCTTCTTAAGCTGCTCAGCTCTCCCTCCCTTTGAACTTGTTCTTTCCACCACCATGGAGGTAGATTGTCAATCTAGCATAGAGAATGAAAGAAGAGGTTTTTTGGTCAGGGGCCTCTTTGGCAAGGTGACTGAATTGTGGTGCTGCACTTGGCAGTGTCAAAAGCATGCGCTGCAGAAGCCTTAAAGCAAGGATCTCCTCTGAGACAAATTATTTAATAATAACTGTCTCCCATTCCATTTTTTCCATAATTATCCCACCAAAAACATTTTCATATACTACCTTTCATCTTCTCCTAAGCCGTTTTGACACCTGAATTTGCAATAGTTGTTTGTTAATTGTAGTACCTACCTGTGGCTCAGTACTAATTGCAGGGTGCTGATATCATGGTGCTTGATTTACCACTCAAGGATGAGACTGCTCTATTTCAGTTTGCATGATGAAGTTGGGAGACAGGTGGAGCCCTCAAGCTGGGTGATGAGCAGGGGAAGCAGGAAAAGAAACAGACCAACCCCACAGGAGTTGGGGCAGGTGGATGCACAAGGGTGGAGAAGCTTAAAGGGAATTAGATTGCAGACTTGTGTTTTCAGAGATGCCACACTACCACTATAAGAGACCAAGAGATCTCAGGAAAGCAAGCTTGTTGCTCCCAACTTGAGCTGGGCAGCATTAACCCTTCTAAATCAGTATGGCAAACTATACATTATGAAGTCAGGAGGAGGTGGTCTTCTGAGTAGGGTGCTTTGGATAAATGTTACCCTGTTGCCCCTACTTCCATAAGCAGCTCGCAGAGGGGAGTTTTCAGTCCAAAGGTTCACTCTGCACCAGTGCACCCGTTACTTTGAGCTTGTGAACTGCATTCGTATTCAAGGAATACCCTGGGTGTAGAAATACCCACCCACCCCCATCTCACCTTCCTCCACCTTCAGTGCTATCTTGGCAAGTTAGGGCCTTTTTGAATCCAAAATCTATATATTTGAAGGAAGGTTAAAGTAATTTAGGAGCTAGTAATGGTTTTGGTTTCCCCAGTACCCAATGCTTTCATAGACTTGTAGAGCTGGAAAGGCACTGACAGTTACTTAGTCTAGCTCCCTGCAATGCAAGAATCTCAACTGAAACATCCATGAGAGATGGCTATCCAACCTCTGCTTAAACACCTCCAGTGAAGGAGAGTCCACCACCTTACGAGGAAGTCTGCTCCACTGTCAAACAGCTCTTGCTGCCAGAAAGTCCTTCCTGATGTTTAGTCGGAATCTCCTTTCTTGTAACCTGAAGCCATTGGTTTGAGTCCTACCCTCTGGGGCAGGAGAAAATAAGTTTGCTCTATCTTCCATGTGACAGGCCTTTAGATATTTATAGATGGCTATCATAATTCCTCTCAGTCTCCTCTTATTCAAGCTAAACATGCCCAGTTCCCTCAACTGTTCCACCTTGTCAATATCCTTCTTAAATTGTGGTGCCCGGAACCGGACACAGTAGTCCAGGTTTCGTTTGGCCAAGGCAGAATAGGGCAGTACTATTACTTCTCTGGAAACAGTCAGGGCATGTATCCACAGCAGTGACCAGAGGAGGAATGACCACTGAGAGGAGTGCAGAAAGAAGAAACACCATGGTACACCTGCATCAGCACAACCAGATGCCTTTCTCTGCCCCAGCTGCAAGAAAACATGTCTCTCCCGTATCAGTCACTTCAGCCACAGCAGGCGCTGTAACTCTCCAGCGGTTTGACTTCTCCCCTCAAGGGACACTCTTCCATTGTCTCCCAAGATGGACTGATGCCAGCAGTATCATGTCCCTTGATCAGGACACTATACTTCTGTTGATTCAGCCTAGCTTTATCCCACGCATGGAAGGAATCGTTTCCTAAATTGGTTTTTGCAGGGCTAGATTTGTAAGGTAGCTACAGAGTAGGATCCCAGCCAGTTTAACTGCCAAGTTGTGCCTGAATTACCTTGATGGTTCTGAATATGCTGATTCTGCTCCTTCCAAAACTCCTTGCAGGTCAAAGTATACTGGTGCTTGTAATAATCTAAATGTGAAAGGGGATGGAATGGCCACATTCCCTTATGTAGGAAGATTTAAAGCACAATTCTACACATGTCCCATTTAGCTCCATGGGGTTTACTCCCAGATAAACTATGTATAGGTCTGCAGAGATTTTTGTTACCCTGAGCAAATATTATCACTGCTGCAGGAGATTTGAGGAGAGCATATGGCATAGATGAAAGACATGCTCTTTCATATGGTGATAGTTGTATAGGTTTGGCTGAAAGTGTGAATGCTGGCAGAGGAGAAACATAGTTTATGGCATCTGAGAAATTCATTAAGCATACAGACCTCATATTGTTTAATCTGGATTGGATTATATATGTTTTTCCTCCCAGATGTCCCAAGTGCTTTCTTCGTTTTCACAGCCTCACAGAGGTAACATTCAGAATTGTCTGCTGTCCATCATTTGATAGTGGCTCTGATAAAGAATCCTACCCCAGTTATCTCTTACACAAAGGAGGATACTAGATTGCTGTTGTAGAAGAGAAAGGGTCTCAAAATTTCTAAAAGCCTCCATGACTGGCCTTAATTGCCCCCCTTTTAAAAGAATGGATGCTGCATCACCCTTCTGATTTTACAGCTCTTAGAGCCATTGGATAGGTAAAATATTGTTTCAGAAAGTGTGGATTAGGTAAGTTTGCCTTTAAATACCAACTGAGTCCAATTTCTCCTCAACCCCTAATCCTGGACGCCATATTGTCTTTGAGACTTAGTAGTCTATGGGTAGAAAGAGTTGTGAGCTACCTTGGAAATTTGGAGAGTTTTATTGCAAATAGGCATTGCTGATATTTGGAAGAACAGGCGTGTGGGATTGGCCATGTAGAGAGGGACGGGGGATAAAATACATATCCTGGGCTGGTATTAGTACCGTCCTCACTGTCCCTTTTTCAGTGCGTCACCTTTATGATTTGAGCATACATCTATATGAGAATGTGTAAGTAAGGACCAATGGTGCCTATCTATTCATAGGGGATATGACTTGCTTGTAGGAACTAATCATGTATTCAGTTGTCATTGGTTCAGGTATCTTACCAGTGATAAAACTGCATTTTAATCATCATATAAGTCTCAGGGAGCCTCATTTACTGATCCCTCCTCCTTCTTTTCATTCTCTTTCCTTTCTTTGGCTTAGAAATAGCAGGTTTCCCTGGGGAAATTGCTACCTCAAGTGCCTTGGCTCGTCAGAAGCATGAAGACTGAAACAACAGGTTTCATGTCATTGTACAAACTGTTGTTAAGAGGAAATATAGAATGTTTTTACAGTAGCGTGGACAGTGCAGCTGCTTAAACCCTAGACCTGGCACCGCAGTTGTTAATACTGGAAACATAAACACTTGCAAGTGAAGCAGAGTTGGGTTGCATTAGTACTTGAACATTTAGACCTCCAAGTAAATGTCAGGTGCTTCCAGAGAAGTGTTATAGTCACTTAGGAATCAGCAGCTACTTATAGCCTAATGGATGTCAGCTGTGCTGTTATTTAAAGTACATATAAAATTATTGTTCTGCTCTATTCAAGTGGTACTTTTTATGAGTACAAGAAGCTTAGAACCCAATACCCTAGACACACAAGATTTTATAAATATTCTGCCATCTTAAAGGAGACCTGCAATTTCAACTGGATGTATTAATTCAACTGGATGTATTAATTAATTAACCTTGTGTGTTATGATGCAGCTATTGCATGAGGCATTTCGTTCATCCAACAGGTGAGTTTCATTGCTGCATAACAGCAATGTGTGCGGAAAGAACTGTGAGCTGCAAACCAGTCCATCATGGAAGGTACTACAAAAATCTGAGATACAGTTTTGTTATTTTCATGGAGGCTTTGGGGGGGGGCAGAGAATAAAGTAAAGACATGAATGTGAACCAATTAAATATTTAGGTTATGTGTGTGCATATGAGATGGGGGTATATTTGCCATCAGTAAGTCCATTGGTCTCTCTTAGCCAGATTATTATAACCTCCATATTCAAAGGAAGTATACTTCTAGTTGCCAGGTGCTATGGACAAGCAATAGAGGGTGGCCATTGTCCTCTTGCTTTCTGCTTGGGAGCATTCCAGGGAAAGCTGGTTGGTCAGTTGAGGAGAAGCCTGGAACAGAAGCAGCATACAGTATCTTCTTATTGGATGCAGGAGAGCCTTTGCTTTTCAATGCTGTGCAGCCATTGCATTCTGAACAACAGTTGCTGCTGACTTAAAACCTTCCATGCCTACCTAGTCAAACTAGGGCTAGTATTCCTGCCAGGTGAGTGTTCCTTTTATACTGAAGAGTTAGCTTCACAAAACCAATCAAGGAACAGATACTGTATTATGTGATGTATCTCACCACTGGAGAAGGGTCACAGTGAGTCACTGCAGAATGTTTGAAGAAAGGACTGAATTAAACAGGTGGGGCATAGGGAAATGATTTCAGATTATTAGCTTGCCTGTTGCTTAGGATTCATTATTAGTCAAAAGAAAAAGGGGGGTACATATGAAAGATGATGGATTTGTATGGCTGTATCTCTCTGGCTGTTGTACAAAACTAATTTCCTGCACTTTTGGCAGTTATTACTGGCATTGGGCCAAGTTAGTAAACTTTATGTGAGGTGTGAAGGATTGCAACTGCAGTCCCATGCCAAGTGGCCTATGTTATATTAGAGGATGTGCCTAAATATGCTGTGCAAACTGAGTTTAGCCTTGGGTCTTGATATAAAGGCAACAGGAGTTGCCTTTGTAAAGGTTATGTGTCCTTAGAAAATGCATTTAAATGCAAGTAAGAAAAGTTTGCAGCCTGCAGATGAAAATGATACTTGTACAGGGTCAGTGCCCAAAAAGAAACAAGTCTGCAACCTCCCTCTTTGTGGACTAGCCTAATATTGTTCAGGCCTCACAAGGAGACAGGCTGAGGCAGAGATCCCTTTTCTGCTGGAAGAAGGAAAATATTAGAGCCTTGTCACGGAGCAGTCTTTTGCCTCCACCAGGTGCTTTTCTCTGCTGAGACCAGGCTCCAAGCAGTTGAACGCTTCTTCCCCTTGTAGCCTTGCGCAAAGCTTGCTACATTTCTCTCAGATCTATAGAGGCGGCTTTAGCCACCAGCCGGCATGCCAACGGGAGGACTGGCATTCTTTGCGTGAGAGCTGCCAGTTTTTGGAGCGCTGTCTTCTTCATGTCCCAATGTTTTTCATTTGCCCTGATTGGCCTTGGATGATGTTTAATAAATGAGCAAGACATTTACAGAGGAAGATCTCCCATAGTGCCTTTGAAAATTGCATTTTAACGAGGACCAATTTACACTCCATGGTAATAAACTGCAGTCTAGAGACCATGGTTATCGCAGGAAGCTTACAACCTTAGCCTGCTTGGCAGCTGAAGAAGGAAGCATGGGTAGTTTGAGTGTTTCTAAGTTTTACCCCAAGCAGAGAATTGTGGCAGACTGGTGATAACCTGCCCTCTGTGTGACAATAGCAGAATCAGGAGGAAGCAGCCTACCATACATGTGAGAATGTGGACGGCATTGTCTTCTTGTTCTCTGATGCCTGGTCTATATGCGCGACAGAATGAGATGGAAATTAGGTGGTGGAAACCTGAGGTAGTAGAACAGACTATACCACTTCAGACTGCAAACAGAGGATCACATCAGACCTCAGTTTGACTTTTCTGTCCTTATCAAAGAATCTTTTACAAGAGGGAGAATAATAAGCAAGAGAGAAAATTATTTAACAGATAACTTGATAAGAACTTGACTTCATTCAGCCAACATCCATTTGCTTCATTGCTAAGCAGTGCTATAACTAGTGTCTCAGACGGAGCTCCAACTGAGGAAGGAGGGATTTTACACTTTCAAAAGTTATCCAGACACCAGCTTTTCCTGCTTTCGTCTTCATTTCTCCCCACCTCCAGGCACCTCCTGATGTAGTCACCTGTTGCATAGAATGGCATCCCTGACTACATTGCTGCATATACATGTCTGTAGGACAATAGCATTCTCTTTTAGATTGCAGCTCTGCCTATGGAACCAGTGTTACAAATATCTCAGGCACCACACTAACAAGTTGCAGATAATGCCTGGTGGAGCACATTGGACAGTGTTATTGGTGTGGCCACTAGCTGAACTTTTTATGATGACACAACCCACTTCCCTAGTATCCAGCCAAATAAATTCCACAAGTGTGTACTATCTCAAACTCCAATAAATTAAATTGTACTATAAACACAAATCTATACATTGTCATACAGTTTATGAATGCTGTCTCAGAGTGGCATTTCACTGTGCAGAGCTTTGGAGATGATGATCTTTAAGACTAAAGTTGTTCTCCAAAACAATTGGGGGAACCAACCCCCAGAAGGAATGTTTTTTTAAAGAGGCTTCCAAAATGTAAGTTCTTACAAAAGGGAAATAAGTATGTGTAACCTTTCAGATGCACCTGTCATTAGACAGGGTGAGGTGGTCTTCTCAAGGCAGTGTTTGGGGGCACTGCTCAAAAATAGCAAATTTACATTTCTTTATTTTATTTTCTCCACCACTGGGGGTGGCATTTAGATTTTTCACCTCAGGCACCAATATTTCTTGTGCAATCTTCTGGCTACTAACTCCACTGAGACCAGGACTGACCCACATCTTTACTAAGGAAGACATGCATGGCCTGCCCTTTACAAGCAGAAGCAGCCAACTGCAGCTTCAGGACAGATTCAGGCAATACTACATTTGACAGAAATAATGAAAAGTGGATGAGACTATCTCAGTTGCTACTCTGCCCCCAAGGCTTTTGATAGGGAGTAAGAGTATCATCCACACAGACTGTACCAGTGAGAGACCTGTGACAATTAAAAAACAATATGTGGCTCAATTCAGAATGGGAACTTCCTTGCTGAGCATTCATAAAAAAGCTCTGTCTTTCCAAGAGTTCTCCTGTGGCTCATATTTTTGGTACATGCACATGTGTGGTACTGCATGCATATGCATTCCTTTATTTTGCCCTGAGAATTTGGCACAATTAGTTTCGTTCGGTACTACCTGCATGACTGCAGTTATACCATGGTGGATGCTATCCTTTAGTGACTGTTTGCTGGCAGCATGATATTTTGTAAATTACATGTATGGTTTTGTAAATTTCATGTAAGTTCAGGGAATTTCACAGCAATCTGTGAGAGTTTTGTTGAGAGTGAGGGATTAACATTAAATACTTTCTGTGCATACACCCACAAAGCATCTGGCTTTGGGCTGAATGCTGATCACACACACAAAGTATCTTGTTTAACATTCTGAGCCGCAAAAGAACTTTAGAGGGAAGCGGCACTCGATTCAAAATAGAGCCAAGCATTATGAGCTGGACAAATTAATATATTGAACCAAGTAATTATGAACTTCATCACCATGACTTATTATAACTAAAAAGGGATTCAGAGCTTTAGATTCTGGACAGAGAAGCTCTGTCTTTAACCCTGCTTTCTTTTATTGTGTTAATTTTATGAATGGTGCAGACAATAATGAGGCTGAAAATCTGTGGGTCAGTAAAAGAGCTATAGTAGGAGCTAATGGGAAGATCCACACAATTATAAATTAGGAAATTCCCGCCCCCATCTTCCTCAGTGCAGTGTCTAGCACTCAAGTCTCTGCTTTAGCTACCTGAATCTGATGCTGCAGAATGGCCAGCTTAAATGGCAAGACAGCCTGGATTCTCACCCAGAAAGCTAATAGCTAGGAAAGGGGTAAGCAGAAGAGGCCAAACTGATACATTAAACAAAACACTTCGCTAACACAAGGATAAATATGGTCTAGAACCCAGTGGGGAAGAGGCTAAGGGACTGGGTAGCTGCAGAAGGGAAAAGCTTGCCCCCTAGCCACTTCTTCTCCCTAAAATGGGCTCCACTTAATGCTGACTTTTAGGAAATTTTACCCAACATTTGTACTTGGCAGGCAGGGGCAACTCCAGGGTTAAGGGGGCTTCAGGCAAAGTGACTCCTTCCACAGTGAAGGTACCCAGGTTGCCTTGCACTACTTATGGTGGCAATCATAGTAGTGATCCAGTCAGTGCTGGCCGAAGAGGCATTTTAATTGCACACACAGAGCAAAAAAAAAATGACACTTTTTGCCAAGCTATCCAATAAAGTTCCTTTCCCACACTTCCAGTTACAACTTGCAAGTCAAAAGCATCTGTTTTTCCTTGTACAAACAAGAGTCCCAAATTTGTTTCGAATATGTCAATTAGCTCTTGAGTTATCACAGCCAGACCATGCACACAAATACTAAATTAGTGATTTCTCTTTGGAGGGGCGGGGGACTACAAACAAATTGTTAAGCTTATTCATCCTCCTCGGAATAACCTACAATTCAGCAAAAAAATCAATAGTTTAATTTTAGCATTTCATGTAGGCAGAACTGCATAACAAGCCCCTGAGAGATGCTATATTGGGGAAACTGAAAAATGTCAACGGGCGCTCACTGCCTGATGCCAGTTAGAGATCCCAGGGCAGCCATTGGCAGAGGGTGCTGCTGGGCCCAAGGATGTAGCATGCTGGTATCAGGCCTGTAAAAAGGAGCTCATTGCTTTGAGGTTCTAAAGTTAGTCAGTTGAATAATTTCTGTTATGGGACACAAGAATCACTAGCCTCTTGGGCTTGCCGATCAGAAGGTTGGCGATTTGAATCCCTGCGATGGGTTGAGTTCCCGCTGCTCTGTCCCAGCTCCTGCCAACCTAGCAATTTGAAAGCACGCCAGTGCAAGTAGATAAATAGGTACCACTGCGGCGAGAAGGTAAACATTGTCATGGTGTTCCATTGTGCCAGAAATGGTTTAGTCATGCTGGCAACATGACCCGGAAAGCTGTCTGTGGACAAACGCCGGCTCCCTCGGCCTGAAAGCGAGATGAGCACCACAACCCCATAGTCGCCTTTGACTGGACTTAACCGTCCAGGGGTGCTTTACCTTTTTACCTTTTAATTTCTGGTATGGGGCAGCCTGGGAGAGGGCTTTCTCAGTAGCAGTGCCCCATCTTTGGAGTGCTGTTCCATCCCAGATATGGTTGGCACAAACTTCCTTAAACTTTTGGTGCCAAGGGAAGGCACATATTCTCACCTAGGCTTCTGTTGCTTAGGTTGGTACTTGATCTACTGCTGACTCATTGTCTTACCTGCCCTGCTGCTGTTGTTTTATGTGTGCATATGTAATATTCATTTACTGTACTGGCCCTGGTGGGTTAGGGATATTTTTAAATAAATAACCAAAATAGCAGGCAGTCCATTCAACTATGCTCTGTCTGCAGCACCTTGCTCTCATTCTGACACCTCTTCACGGTGGATGTTGAATAGGCAAAGGCTTTACCCCATGGCCCATTTAAATCACAAAGCATGAATGAAGAGGTGACACGATCTGCAAATCAGGCTATATTTTCCCCTCAATGTGGGTTGCTTGTAAAATGTCTGATCCCCTGCAGGGCTCAGCATCAAAGTGTGCTGCGTCTTCTGATCTGGGCTCCCATAGTGGGTCTTTGAAAAAGCTATTGTATTTCCAGATGCCTTGCACCTGTGCTCCTCTAATATGGAACAACACAGAGAAGGTACTCCAGTGAGCACATCTTTTAAGAGCACAAGGGGAGGCCAATTGAGAGCTCTGTTGCAGGATATGGGCCAGCCCGCCCGTGTGGTTCAAGGACAAGCGGAGTTCGTTTCCTACATCCTTGAGGTGCAAGGACTTTGAGGCTGGCTGTGATATTTCAAAACTTGAGCATATACAGTCCACACCAACACTAGAAGACTGGCGGTGGGTGCATTTGGAATGGAAGGGCTGAAGGTTATCAATTGGGACATGCAACTAGCATCTGGCTGTTAACCAGAAGGTTGGTGGCTCGAGCCCACCCAGGGAAGGCTTGGGCCAGGATTCCTGCATTGCAGGGGGTTGAACTAGATGACCCCTGGGGTCCCTTCCAACTCTACAGTTCTATGGCTCTAAGTACTGGGAGTTAGGACTCTGGAAGCAGAGAAAAAAATCAGGCATCAGAAGGCTGGTTTGCCACTTACAAAATCAAGAGCACGTCTCCCTATGTTCCATAGTTGAATTTGGATAGCCAAATAGGTCTGACTGCTTGACTTTTGCAACTATATAGATGGAGAAGTGGTAACACATGCACTATGTTAACGCATTAGAATACTTTGTATCTTCTCTTCACTAGATCTTCATTCCTCTGGTTTCAAGTTCAAGAAACCACCATGATACATATCTATATCATTACATTTCCAAGGTTCCCTAGCTGGGAACTACATACAGGTGAACCATTTCTGAATTCTTGGGGCTAAACTGAGAGATGTAACACACCCACCCGCCACACAGAGTGTGCTAATGGCAACTTTGAGGCTTTATATTGAGAAAAATAGTACAGAGAGCAAGAGTAGTAAGTCACCCTCTCCCAGAGCATCGCTTTCCTGATTTTCATATCCACCTCATGGGGCCACTAATTAGAAAAATGATGGTTCTTCTGCATTGTGTCTAGTTTGAGCTTCCACCTTTGCCACAAGCTGCTTTTAGCCAAGGTAACAGAGATGATGATAATGATGGTCATTATAATAATTATAATTATAATTTTATCATTTATACCCTGCCCATCTGGCTGGGTTTCCCCAGCCACCCTTACAAGCACAGGTAATAGTTCTGTGCAAAATCACTCTTCACACAGAAACTCCAGTTACCAAGTTATACAAGGTCAAGAAGCCAATGTCCCGCACCTAATTGGCAGTGGCACCTCAGATCTGGAAGGAAGAGAAATTTGGGACCTGCCTTGAGGCCGCATTTCACATGCTCGAGTTTGCAATTGGTAACTGCTCCGTTCCTAGGTCATAATGATGCAGTTTTGTACAGTAGCCTGCAAAGAGGAATGATAACTAAATCCTCCACGTTAGGAAAAAGTGCTAAAGGGAGAAGCAGCTCAAGCCAACCATTAGCAGCGTTCCTGGAGTCCGTCAGCCTTTTTGCTCCGAAGCCAAATGGGCTAATGAATCATGTGAACTGCCGGAACAGTTAACAAAGGGACTCCGGGTCAATGGATTGTGCGAAGTGGTCCTTCATTGTTTGTCACTCTCTTCCCTGGGATTCTGAGACACTCGTCTGGGAATCTGGTGCCATTCCCTGCCTTCAGTTTCACCTTCACTGTATGCTCCTCCTCTGCTCCCTCATGAAGCATTTCCATCACCACGCAGAGCAAGGGGACGGCGTCAGCCCTCTCTGGCAAGTATCTAACATTTGGTGGGAGGAGAACCCTAAAAGCACAAAACACAAGGGACCTAAGGGACCTTTGAAACAGGGTGAGATGTTTTATAAACTTTCCCCACCCACTCCATCCACTACAAGTGTTCCCTATAGAATCTCAACATCGACTGTTTCATTCAAATAAAGCTGCAGTATTGAAAACAAAAAACAAGGAAGAAAGTGTGTGTGTGTCATGGTGTGTTTCAATCTGTTCTGTTCGGAGCTGCGGTTTAATACCATGAAGCAAACCAATTAGAAGGTTGTAGGGGGACAGGGCACATAGGAGGCCTAGAAATATTGCTGGGAAACTGCTGCAATCCCCAAGGAAGCCACTGCAAACTCATGTGGGCTCTCGTTTCCCCTCAGTACTTTGCCTCTGCTCATAACATCCTTTGTGGATTATTAGCTCATCTATTACTATGTGGCTATGTCTCTGAACATCAGCCCTCATTCTCTTCCCTTGGCTAGAAGCCGCAGAGCTCGCTGCTGTTGCTAAGCACTAGGCAGGCTCTCCTTCCTCCCTCCATGCAAGAACTTCCCAAGAGGGACTGGACAAGAGCTTGGAAACAATTCCTCTTCCTACAGAACTGGCCGTGACTTTGAAAGCCATCTCCATTCTCCTAGTCCTATAACCCATCGCCTTTCTCTAGATCAGAGGTAGGGAACCTTTCTCAGCCCAAGGGCCAGATTCCCTTCTGGGCAGACCTCTGAGGGCCACATGCCTGTGGTGGGAAGAGGCAAAAGCAGGTAATGAATGTGGGTCTTACTTTTGTACAATAGGCTAGTTTCTACACACACGCACACACCCCTCTATCCTCCATCCAGACAAATGAGGCATTATCCCAGTTCTAAATGCATGCTTTCCAAACTGCGTCTGCTGCAGTGCGTAGGTGTGTCACAAAAATGCTCCTTGCGCTCCTCCCGAGGCTGGAAAGGGGTTAGTTTAACCTCCAGATTGCTAGTAAAACCGAATTACTATGCTGCGAAATGATGCATATCTAAAAAGTGTGTCACCAATATGAAAAGTTTGGAAAGCTCTGTTCTAACCAGATGAAAACATTTGGTGTACAAAGCAGGCCCAGTGAGGGCATGACTTGGGGTGAGTTCCAAGGGCCAGAGGGGCGCATCTGGGCCTTGTGCCTGAGAGTCCCCGCTCCTGCTCTATACCCAAGGAAAGGAGAGCCTGCTTGGAACATGTCTCGACTGACAGAACAGCCTTTACAGCTGCCAGACTAGGCCCAAAATGACTCAGCAAGCCCCTGACTAGATGGGGTGGGTAGGAATAATTTTGGGGCCTGGTCCAGCCACTTGCCATCTAAACGTTCTGATTTATTATGACACTACTGTTCAAATGCTGTTGCTTTTTTAAAGTTTGATTACTGACACCGAGCTTCCAGCCTAATGATAGTGTTATTTGCTTATTTTTAGAAATATTTCTATGTTTCTATGTGCTTTTAGCGCCACCAAATGACTCACATAAAAGTGATCAAAACAACCATGAAAATGCTAATCAAACCAATAACCATAATTACTCAAGAGGAACAGTGCCCTGAAACAGTCAACTCTGAGAGTCAGGCAAGATGCGAAGTGTAACGGAAAAAAGGTATGGTGACTTCCACCTTTCCAAAGACTGGGAGGGCAGGAGCAAGGCAGTCTTCATAGAGGAGGAGGCTCCAGATCTCAGGTGCCCCAACCAAGGCCAATGTACACCTCAGCCCCCTCAGATGTTAGTGGGATGAATCATTACTGCCACAACACAAAACTGCATGGATTAAATAATATAGCCCCGGGGGCTCTTACAAAACTGCTTCCAGACACTAAAGGCTCTCGCACAAATTGAACAATGCGGGGCTGGTTTCTGAGTAGACATGCATAGGATTATGCTGTTAAAAAGTCACCATAGCTACAGAAGCCTTCATGTACTTGTAGTTGCCTTTAATTCCAAGAAGCATTACAGGCACCTTTGGAGAGCTTGATTTGTTACTACTACACAGCAACTTACAGTTACTGTTTTTCTTGTTGGACGGAGCCAGGAAGATCCAGTCCCAACTGTTCCCGGTTCTCTCTGCTGTTCATTGTTCTTGTCTACAAATGGGAAGGGAACAGCAAGGAGAAGCAGCTGCCATTAGGAAGAGCAAGGAAGGGACACAGAGCAAGGAGTTCCTGGGTCCCTTCAGGAAGAAGCAAGGCCAAGTCACTCAACCACTGAGCATGTGGGAGCTGTAAGAAAAGGTTGCCCTAGGCTAGTTCCAGTTTTGCGGTGGCCTGAGTTACCCATTCAGCATTGCAATGATCAGCTTGTTCTAAGCTTGTACTAAGTCACCGTGTTTTATTTATTCTTTACATTTTATCGTCACCCGTCCCTAGGTGACAGGCAAATTAGTAGAACAAGCACAATATAAATCCAAAAATTTAAAATAGGAAGTTTTGAACTGGCCCTTTATGCTACATTCTGGTTGCTGCAATTTTTTCAGTTCCTTCCTCCAAATGAACAGCAACACTGATCTGACTTTCTTCCTGCCAAGCAGCATATTTAGTAATTTTCAGTCTTTCTGTAAAAATGTATCTACAAAGTGGGAAACAGTCACAGGAAAATTAAAACAATATATCAATAAAAACATAATTTTAAAAAATCCTATCCTATATAATCCCATTATTATTAGAAAGGAAAGAAATCATGTTTGCTCTGTCTTGTTTAACAATAGCAATCTCATTCTTCGAGCGTTGATCCGTGTGCCAGCATCTATGAACAGAAGGGAAGCGTCAGCAGACTTGGGGGAATTCCAAGGTTAGCAGGAGTGATATATATTTAAAGCAAAAAACAAAGATGAACCAGAATGAAAACTGAGCCTGTTTACTGGGCCCAGAATTCTGATTGACAGTTGTGGGAAGGGGTGGCAAACCAGAAGGGAGGGGGTGGAATGGCATATACTGTAGGATGGAAATCATGGTTAGCTGGTTGGAAACCTAAATAGGTGCACTTCACATTGCAACCCAAAGGGAGGGATTAGGCCATTTCTTTTTGCAGGACATTCCATTGTTTCAGGGCTACCACAGAAAAGTCCCTGTCACACCAACCCGCAGCACTTCTGGCCCAGCAGAAAGAACAGGGCAAACAAAGAAAAAGATCTTTGTTGAAAATCTTAAGGGATGGGCAGCGTTGAGACAATTCTTTGCAAATATGAGATAATATTATCAGATTAGAAACTACTACACTACCACAATGCAATTGTCAGCAAGTCAATTAATGGCTAGCAAATGCCCATGTGAAAAGGTCCTTTCGGTTTTCCAAAACTCCAAGCCCTCCTTAGAATCTTCTGAGCTCAATTTAAAAGAAAGTGTGGTGAGGAAAAATCAATCTCTGAAAATAAAACCAACCTAGATTTCAAACACTCTGACCCTTTTTGCTTAACAAGCCCAAGAGAGGAAAACTAAGTGACTAGGAGACATGGGGAAGATTTATGAGGCGTGAGATAGCACTGGGATTTGTAGAGTCAGAATAAAGTGACCTAAAAAAAAACCCTGAGAAGATTTATACGTGTGGCATGTGGATTCAGCCCCTTATAAGCAGAAGAGGACTAATGGGTCTTGGCTGTTTCTGCTCCCGCACCTCAGTGCCCCACATGTTGAAACAAGGAGGAGCTGGCATGTCAGGCTCACTGAGATAGCGCCACCTGGTAAGGCTTGGAGTGCAGCAGTAAATGTTATGTTATTATGTACATGCTAGGGATGTAGATGCCTCTGCTAAACTATGCCTCCCTTCACCAGTTACGCTCACACTTACGCACTCTTTCTCACACAGAAGAATGCTCATACTCTGATGGTTTATCAAGAGGTATGAAAGACATGTGGTCGCTCCTTATGGGGATTCTGTTGTGAACATGTTGCATGTCTCCGTTTGGATAAACCATCTTTGACTGGCCTGAGAAGAGACACAGGGGATGCCTACAGCCTTTCTGGCTGACAAACCCCATGCATCTTTTACACTTGCTCTTATGCAGGTCTTGTGTTAGTAGCATGAGGTCCTTATGCAGCAGAGGAGAGGAACTTTCTTGTAGGAGAAAGCCGTACTGTTCTCGCTTAAAATGAGGGAAGATGTAGACTTCAATACTGGAGAAGTGAAGTGCAATGCCTTCAAGGAACTCAATTTATTAAGAGGAGGCGAAGAGGCAACTCCAGAAAATCAATGCCTGCCTGGTGTTTGCCTTGTAGTTATTGTTAGAAGCCCAGATGAATGCATCCATCCTGGAGCACCAAGCCTCCACAAAATATTTGTAAACACTCTAAAAATGATGCAGAAAGGCAGTTGTGTTGTTCGTTGCAAGTGATATCACACACATAGAACACCCGAAGCTTCTAAATAACAAATCAGACAACTGATCAATCTAGCTCAGTATTGTCTACACTGACCGACAGAGGCTCTCCAGGTTTCTCCAGATACTGTGTTTAGCTTCAGCATTCCAAAGCAATTTAATTATGTGTGTTTGCTTCATTGTGAGAATGTAGCACAAAAAATGACCAAAAATACTGCAAACAAATAAAAAAAAACATCAGGAGCATTGTAGGCAATTAACACAGTGGGCAGAAGACCACAGCCACCACATGCAGATGTTGACGCTGCTGCCTGCAGCCAAAAGTTAAGTCTGCCAGGAGGCACCAGTGGAGAAGAAAGCCCACCAGAGAACACTCTGCTATCTAACCTAGAGCTGGCCCTGGTGGGATCCATGAGATTCCCCTCTAAATCCCCTCATGTTCTTCTGCCTTCCAGATCCTGCAATGCCCCAGGCGCTCTCTCCAATGTGCTCCAGCCCAGTTCCCTTTTAACAGCAGTCAAAGTAGCCATCAGTAAGCATCCAAAGCCTATAGGGAAACATAGAATCATCCATCATCCTATAAAGGGAAAGGCGGACTGGTGCAGTTTATATACATGGTGAGAGGTGGCCAGAGGCCTAATGAGGCATGAAATGGGAAATGCTGCTTTAGAGTTTGTCTGACAAGCTTTGATCAAGAATCCTGGATCTCCAGAGAAATTGTAGGGTAACTTTCACCAAGCCGGCACCCTGCATCTGGAGGACATCAGCTCAGCAAAGCCTGCTGAAGAGACCACAGCCATTATTTTTGTGGAGCACACAAGGGGGATAGATTCCCCTCTCCTTGTTCTAATAGCCCTTGAGAAATTTCACTCATGCAACTGAGTTAATAGGCAGGAGGCTCAAGTCCTATTTCTATTTCCAGTAGGGAATTGCAAAGGGGGGCGGGGAGAGAAACCATTTTATTGCTCCATTAGTTTTCATTTCTTTTCATTATTTATTCATTAAAATTGCAATTCTTTTGTGTTACATTTGTATTTGTTGTCCTGTTGTTGCTTTACTTTCTTTGGCTCTTTATTGCTGTTGCCAAAGTGATTTTGGTAGCTGCACCTGGCAGCCGCCATTATATTTTCCCAACTACACAATATGGATGGCAGGGGCACTCAACATGGTGCCCTTTAGATGAACATAACTTAAGAAGAGCCTGCTGGATCAGGCCAAAGGCCCATCTAGTCCAGCATCCTGTTCTCACAGTGTCCAGATGCCTGAGGGAAACCTTCAAGCAGGAGTCGAGCACAAGAGCACTTTGTCCTCCTGTGATTTCCAGCAACTGGTATTCAGAAGCATTACTGACACCAACCATACAAGTAGAGCATAGCAACTGATAAGACTTCTCCACCAATTTGCCAAATACTAAAGCCATCCACATTAGTGGCCATTACTGTCAGCTGCTCTGACTTCTGGAGGAGACAGGAGTATGGCTCTGCTCCCCTTGAAATCCAAGACTGATCTTGACAGAGAAAAACAAGTTTTTTCACACCATTATGCATCTCCTCCAAGGTGAGATGTGCAAGTTTCAAAAACGTGTGCAGCTCGCACTTCATGAAAAGAGGAGCCATGAACAGCTCACACATGTTCCATCACTACAAATTCAAAATATCAAAAACCACTCCATGGAGAATGTGCTCTGATGAGTGAATCTCACAAAACAGATATTGCAAGCAAGGCATCTGATGTGTAAACCAGCCCTATCTGAGAGTATTCCACATGCACAGCTTTCATTGTTTCCCAGAGTGGCATCCTAAGATTCTCCACAAGGAGGACGGCAGCTCTATTTCCCCACAGCACCATGACTGGGCAGAGTTGTTAAAAGGTGCCAGACCTCAGGGAACAGAAAACGCACTTGACTGGGAGAGAAAAGCCAACCAAATGAAGGAGGGCACGCAAAGGGCAACCAAGATGACAATGTACCACAGACGCTTGCCTTGGGGAGATCAATAAAAGGAGGTCTCTGCGGCAAATGCTCATCGATGGCATTTTTAACTCAAAAGCTAAAACAACAGAAAACTGGGGAAAATGAGGTTTCTCTCTTGAAACTCTGCACACAACAACCACCTCAGCAGCTCAGAGCATGCCTTGTCTGAGATTTTATATATATATATATATATATATATATATATATATATATATATACACACAAAATAAACTGAATGCAAAGACTGATGCAGCAACTGAGAAGAGGGAGAGTGGGACCTGAAACTTGCCCACCACAGTTCAAGGAGGGTATCAACACAACAACAAAATGGAATGTGTCCAAAGGAGGGCAGTAAAGATGATGAGGGGCCCAGAGACCAAGTCCTATGAGAAAGGTTGAAAGCATTGGGTATGTTGTGTTGGTACTAAAGGGTTAAGAGGTAACAAGTCGCTCTAATCACTGAGCAGCTGGAAGTCATTAAGCATCCAGGAATGTGAGTTAGTTTGTATAAATAGTCAGTTCACCCATGTGTTTTTCCCCTTGACCTGACTCGCAGACTCAGTTTGTGGCCATGGGCGTGTTTGCTGATATGAGTTAAGTTTAGAGTAAAGTTTTCTTTATGCCGGAGATAAAAGCATGTGTGCTTTATCACCAGGGTTTTTCTTTTGTAAATAAAGTTTTTTCCTGAGTTCCAAAGTGCTTGCTCCAGGATTCTTCATTGAAAGGTACTGACTCTCCTGCCTTCTTCAACCGCTGCACGAAATTCTCTGCTGAGATAAGATTTATGGCGTTGGAAGCGCACTGGACGTTTACTTAACATTAAACTAATTAAAGTTTAATGGACATGTTGAGACTGGTTACAGGTAGGTAGCCGTGTTGGTCTGCCATAGTCAAAAATTTTTTTTTCCCTTCTAGTAGCACCTTAAAGACCAACTAAGTTAGTTCTTGGTATGAGCTTTCGTGTGCATGCAGGCATCTTCGTGTATCTGAAGAAGTGTGCATGCACACGAAAGCTCATACCAAGAACTAACTTAGAACTAACTTAGTTGGTCTTTAAGGTGCTACTAGAAGGGAAAAAAAATGTTGAGACTGGAGACTGAGACAATGAAGAAGTCCCTGCAAACGTCTGAAGGGCTGTCACATATATGATGAAGAACACTTGTTTTCTTTCACCATGGAACCCAGAGGGTAGGCTCCTACTAATGGGTTATAATTGTCAATTTATTTATACAGTGATACCTCGGGTTACAGATGCTTCAGGTTACAGATGCTTCAGGTTACAGACTCCGCTAACCCAGAAATAGTACCTCGGGTTAAGAACTTTGCTTCAGGATGAGAACAAAAATCGTGCGGCAGCGGGAGGCCCCATTAGCTAAAGTGGTGCTTCAGGTTAAGAACAGTTTCAGGTTAAGAACAGACCTCCAGAACGAATTAAGTACTTAACCCGAGGTACCACTGTACATTGGATTTTCTACAAGGAAAGCTGTGCTCAAAGTAGCTCACACAAAAAAATCAAATAACTACAGTAATACAATAACAATACCTAATAAGACATACAAAATCTGTGCAGAGTAACACTAGAAACCCAACAATCGACAGTTCCTTTAACACAGATAAACTTTTGAGTAAACATACAGCTTACCAATAGGCCAAGTCAAAGTATGCATTAAGCAACTCCCTCATGGAGGGCTGGAGGGTGGACAAGGTAGGTGGAAAAAGCCACCCCCTGCTGGCCTACACAATTGTCGAGGGAAAGGGTTTAAGATTAAATATGAAGAAACACTTGGGGGTGGTACAAGTTGTTTGACAGGCTGCCTTGGAATGTGGTGGTTCCTCCTTTGTCAGAGGTTTTTATGGGAGGCTGGATGGCTGCCAACCAGGGATGCTATATCAGTGGGTTTCCTGAATGAGCCAAGGGTTGAGAATGTTTAGAGAGGCATACCTAATGTGGAGCCCTCCAAATCTTGTGGACTGCAATTCCCATTATTCCCAATGACTGTGCTGTCTGGAGCTGATAGGAATTGTAGTCCAAACATCTGGAGAGCTATCAACCTCTGGCAAACAGCACTGCTCCTAACAGATTCCAAGCCTCTGCTTTGGTGGGTGGACATACCATGTTTGGTTTGCAGTGCTGCAAAAGGGTTGAGTTTACATTTCAGGAAAACTTGCTGGTGCTGTAGGAATGGTTGTATGATGGGACTTGCAGTCTAGCAACAACTGAAAAGGAAAAGGTTCTCCCCTCCACAGCCCTAGACCCAGTCCCCTTCCAACACCACCTTCTCCTCCTCATGTTCTTAAACACAAAGCAAACAGTCATTCTTTGCCTGCTATGTTGTCAGCCTGACAAAGTGTAAAATCTCCTTCCTGGGTCTAGGAATTCAGTTTAAGACAGCTATAATGTTACCACTATATAACTACCAACAGTTCTCCAGCTCTAATGCAAGAATACTTTTCCCTTTGTGCCACATCAATATAGCCCTGCGCCTTCAAGTCGGACTCTTAATGTGCTGATCCCATTTTAATTGAGCACTCAACCTCTGTGGTTTGCTGCTTCTTCCTCACCACCTCCTGGATGAGTCCCTTTTGCCCAATCGTGTTTGGCATACAGGTGCAGCCTGTTGCTCCCTTGCCAGCTCCAGAAAAGGTCTCTGCCAGAACGGGCTTGGCTTCCTACCTTACAAAGATCGATTAGCCCACATCAGCTAGTAGCAGCCTGTGAGTGTTTCTGTGCTCCGTAGATGGATGCCAATTGCAATCACAGCAAGAATTCCACATGTCTCAGGCACTCGCTGACATTTCCCAAGGAAGAAGCTTGGAATGTCTCACAGTGTCACCATTAATATTTATGCTACATCTGTGGCTCAACATCTGATCTTGGCAAGTGAGGCAGTGAAGGAGCAAAAAAACCCAAAACAAGGCAAGAACTGCCTGGCAATAAATATACTCCTGCACCACAACGGAACCTTGTTTCACACACCTCACATATAAATTCCTGTCTTAAGATAACCAGCAAAACATCATGGTTAAGAGCATAAGACATGAATTAGAAAGACTCTGGCTTAAATCACAAACCCTTTGGGTATCCAGGGAAAAGCATTGATCTCTAAGCAATTTGGAGAGATTATTTTGGAGCGACTCATAATCCCTCTTTGTTTTAACTACCTCGAACAATTTGACATCATCAGCAAACCTGGCTACCCCATTAATCACCCCTAACCTGCCAACATATTAATACAGTCATTTTCCAAAATATTCCAGCACCCTGATTACTACAAAGGTCCAAAAGGGAGGACATTTGTAATTCTCGCTCAGAATTAAGGTCACACACCATACATTTAAAGCACTATGACGTTGCTTTAAACAGTCATTGCTTCCAACAAAGACTCCTGGGAACTGTAATGTGTTAAGGAAGCTGCTGCCGTGTTCGGCTCCACCCCTGGCTCCCCCGATGTCCTGACGTCACAGATATGACATCCGCATCCCCATTCTCCTTCAGAAGCTGGCACCTCTGCATGCATCTCTCAGCCATGTGGACTGTGCATCAAAGAGAACCCAAAGACTACCTCCTAATAATGACCAGCATTCCTGTGCCAAGCAGTCCAAGGTACAGGCTGGGGGGGGAGCGATGTTCAGCTACAGAAGCTGGATCTATTGGAGACAAGTCTTTAAGATGCAGATAAGTTTGCCTGGCTCATTGATTTCTGCGGCTTTCTTGACACACTATCCTTTTTAGTAAAAGTGCCTTGATGCTCTTGATCAGAGTCAAGACAAAGCAGGATGTTGGAATTCACCCTCCCTTACATGTATCATTGTTATTAGTGTCCTGTGAGTCTCCCACAGAACCCCTGCACTTATCTGCTCGCATGGACGTTTTCCATACAAAGCACTGCCAGCATGTACATTGCTCTTAATGGCACTTTCCATGGTTGTCCCTCAGGGCTGGCTCAGGAAATTTTCCTGTCTGAGGCAAAGGTCCAGATAGCACCTCTCCACTTCACATACACAAATCCACCAGATTGGCACCTCACAGCCACAACATATAGTTAAAGCACTCTTATAGCACTTTCACAGCAGTGGCAATTGCTAAAGGTGCTGGGAAATGCAGCACTGTGAGGTTTCTTTTAACAATTCTCAGCAATGAACTACAGTTCCCAGGACTCCTTGGAGAAAGTCATGACTGTTGGTCTAAGAGTTCTTTAAATGCATAGTGTGGATGTGACCCAACAGTGGAGATGAGGCAATGTCCTCCACAATGTCTGAAGGCAAGAGGCTAGTGGAGGAAAACAGGTGGGCCATGCGGCATAGACAGCTCCATCCTCCATCACCTCACTTACGCTTCCCTAACCTCTGCCACCTGAGGCAGCTGCCTCACTGCCTAAGGATAGGGCCGTCCCTGCTGCCCTTCTGGAATCAGCTTTTCCTCGGTTCTCATCCCAATTCTAACCGTATTGTTCTTCTAGTCCGGCCAATGTCCTACATGTTCAAACAACTTTTTCTCAGAAGACTCCAATTTCAGGAATCAAGCTGGCTGAATCTCTCTCTCTTCTCTTTCCCCTTGCAGGAGCTGACAGCATAGTTATAAAAATGAAAGATTCTTAAAATAACATGCAGCATTGAGCAACTTCATTGGCCACCACCCCTCCCTCTCAATGCTTCTTGCAGCCTGCACCAGCCTCGTCAGCCTTCCTCAGGACTGTCTTCATGATTTATGGTGTTAATAACCCAGCCTGAATCTAGCCAGACCCCTGGGGCTCATAAGCAGCCGCTCACATTGTGTAGCACACGCCAGTGTGGTACAAGTGGAGCTCTGCTGCAGGACAGGTCCCTATCCCCACCTCGTTCCCCACAAGGAGGCTGTCTCAAGAGACATTTTGGGAGATGCTTTACATCTTAATAGTCCTGGTATGTGGATCATTGGTGGCACATGAGTGAAGGATGGTATATTTGTGGAGAGATCCAATCACTTCTTGGCTACATTCAAAGATGGATGCACTCTCAATTCAGAAGTTGAATAACACTAATACTCTCCAATGTTCTTCCCTTCAATTCACTAAAGATATGAAGAAAGTATAATTTTGCCTCACTATCAAATGCAGGTAACCTGTTTTGCTAGTGGGAATGTAATGGGAACAGCAGTTTAAGGAATGAATTCAACATGAGGAGCACTCTCCTTCCTACTTGACCAAACATGTTAGTTCTGTGCAAGAGAATTAATAAGCAGAGGCTTGACAACCATATGTCAGGAGTGCTCTGATGGTGTTTCCTGCTTGGCAGGGGGTTGGACTCGATGGCCCTTGTGGTCTCTTCCAACTCTATGATTCTATGATTCTATGAATAGACAAAATGTTAGGCATTCATTTGTCCAGTTGTGTATACTTGAGAGTAGCAAATTAGAATGCCAGATAAATATAAGGCACAGTATTAGTCACCTGACCTCCCCTTGATTATACTAAAGCATTGGTTTGTCAGGAGATGCAACTTGTATAAGCTCCAGAAAGCATTGCCGCTCCCAATATGGCAATATGCTTAGTAGTGTACCATTTGATGAATTCATGCTCAAATATGCAACCTAGTGAGTTGTGTCCTTGTCTTGTTGACATATTCTTCCTTCAAAACCAGCATTAAGAAAACAGTAAAGTAATTCTACAACATCCTATAATAATCATTGACAGAGCTGGTACTAAGGGTGTAAATTTTGCATCCACAGTGACTGTCAACTTGAGGAAGAACTAAACACTGATATCAGGAATGTCCTGAGGTACGAAAGTAGTTATCAGGACAAAGATGCTGATCTACCAGGCCTCCCTTCTTGGCACCTTACTACATAGCACTTTACTACATAACACCAGTCCTGAAAGACCTACACTGGCTCCCAGTATGTTTCCGAGCACAATTCAAAGTGTTGCTGGTGACCTTTAAAGCCCTAAACGGCCTTGGCCCATTATACCTGAAGGAGCGTCTCCACCCCCATTCATACAGCCCAGACACTGAGGTCCTGCGCCGAGGGCCTTCTGGCAGTTCCCTCACTGCAAGAAGTGAGGTTATAGAGAACCAGGCAGAGGGCCTTCTTGGTAGTGGTGCCCTCCCATCAGATGTCAAGGAAATAAACAACCATCTGACTTTTAGAAGGCATCTGAAGGCAGCCCTGTTTAGGGAAATTTTTAATATTTGATGTTGTTGCTTTATTACTGTTGTTATTGGTGTTCTGTTGGGAGCCGCCCAGAGTGGCTGGGGAAACCCAGCCAGATGGGCAGAGTATAAATAATATATTATTATTAATTATTGTTATTGTTGTTGTTGTTGTTGTTATAATTATTATTATTATTACTATTATTGCAGCAGCTGACTCTAGTTGCTTCCATCTCCATTGTTTGCACTGACACTTCTGAATAAGAGATGGTGCCTATAGGCTACTACAGCAAGCCTTCTTTATCTTCTCAGAGAACGTTGGGTTGACATGGGCATGTGCACAGCATGGAAGATGACCACATACCAACGGACATAATCTATGGCAAGATAGTCAAATGGTTCAAGATGCAGAGATCAGTCAGTACTTCCATAAAATGATGGAACATGAACCAAGAGACTCTGAGATGAATTCCATCTAGTATAGAAGCAGATGATCATTCACTATTTATTCACAAAGGGATACAGATATTATTTGATTTATTAGATTTTTATATATACTTGAAAAGTTTCAAAGCTATTTACGGTGTATGTACTCTATGGAGCGATGGGTTGGGAGGTCTGTATAGAAACAATGTACGGTGAAAAACGTGTGATGTATAAATAGCAACTGGAAAATGCATAAATAAAAATAAAATAGAATAAAACATAATAAAACCGTATTAAACAATATGCAATATCAATAAAATAATGAAAATACACACTAAATCACAGATTAAGAACACTGTGGTACCTGTACTAGGTCAGACTGATCTTATGACAATGAACAATTGCCAGCCAGTGACAGTGTCAGCCCCCTCTTTCTCCCACAGCACATTGGTGTACATAAAAACCTATAACCCATATAGAATTAGGGTTGTAAGAAGGAACCATCACCACCTCTTCTCTGTCCCCTGTTGAGCGTTTAATTTGCATGAGACTTGTTTGCCAGAGTTCATCATCACTATTGGGGAAACCAGTTTTTATTATCATCCTCCATATAATCCAGGAATAACCAATATGGTATCATTCTGATTTTTTGGACTCCAGTTTGCATCAGTCCCAGCCAGCGTGGCCCACGATTGCGGATTGTGAGGGCGGTATTCCAATAACAGTTGGAGGACAAAATGCTAGGTACACCTATGCTATGCTCTTGGTGATTTGGTGAGAGAACAGTCTGCAATAATAGCTTTTCATATATACTTATAGACTTGCACATTTACAGAGGAGGCATATACCTCCACAGCAGAATACATTGTTATGCCACAATGAAGGTCCTGCAAAACCCATAAAAGGATATCAGGAAGGGCTGGGGAAAAATCTCAGCTTAACTTCTTGGAAAGCTAATGCTACTCAGAGGGAAAAGCCCTGGGACTGGAAGGGCCTTTTTCTGATTCAGCTTAACATGCTTATACCTAAATCAAGGGTGGGGAAACTGTGATCTTCCAGGTGCTGTTGAATTCCAACTCCCATCAGCTCCAGCCAACATGGCCAAAAATCAGGGGTTCTGGGAGCTGTAGTTCAACTACATCTGGAAGGTATCACATTGGCTAAACATGATCTAAGCTATATATGAAGCCCCAGACACCCACTCTTGGCCTCACTGCAGATACCATCATAAAGTTTCCTGTTTGTCTAGTCTATCTCAGTTCTCCAAAATAATCCTGCCCAAGTGAATCCCTGTCAAGGTCACACACATGTATTCTAGCAGCACATACTGGTCCATATAATATTGGCTGGCTACTGGCCCTCTCAGTTTTGTTTGAAGCACTATTACTGAATTATAAAGTGTGCATTTGGAAAGTAATATTTTGTGTAATATAATGGAAAATAATGCTGGATTTTGTTACTGCATTGACTCCCAGAGAAGGCGAGATTCAGAACAAGGGGAAATTATTTTACTATGCAGGCTGAGAGATAACTGCACTTTACGAATACAACATTAATACAGCAGAATGTGAAAGAGTTACTTAGATTAACAGAGAACATTGGAACAGGAACAATGGATATAAAGTGCCCATTAATTTAGGCTGGCGATTAGAAGGAAACGTCTAACTGTTAGAGTGAATTTTCAGAATAATCTTCCTAGAACAGCCACAAGAGCTAAAACATTTTATTAGTTTTTAAACTGAGCACAATAAATTCATGGATGGTATTTTATGACTCTTTAAAACTGTGTGGCCTTTGTTTTCATCAGAGTTAAGCACAACTAACTTTCTCTAGATCAAAACCATCATCCACAGCCATTCCCTTGATTGCGGTAACAGGCAAAAGCGGCCACTGCAATTACAAAAATTGCTGTAGACTATATCTGTAATTGGCTAGTACACACAATACATTTGCAACTTAAGTGTGTCTCGGAGAACAGTGCTGCCTATTTATGTGTACAAAATGTGGGATAACCAGCCTCGTATAACTGACATGCTCATGTCTAATGCACGAAGGGGTTAATACCATAGAGTAAGCTGTCCTGCCAGGTTTAGTTATGTCCATTTTCCCTCACCTTGGGAAGGATTATGTAATCAAGCCCTTGTTTTAACTAAGCCAAGTTCTATTGCCTGTGCAATTTTCTGCAGTGCATGAATCTGACCTTTGGAGTTTGTAAGTAAACCATTTTTTAACTTAAACTTGGAAGTAAAACATTTCCACACTTAGCTTTACTGCATATTTTGTGATTTTAAATCTCTGCTAGAGATTTCTCAATAAAGAGTACTTGCCCCAAACCTGGGTCTTGGCATCCATGAATTCTCCTGTTTATATGCTTATTTTTCATTCCACCAACACAAAAAGGGCGCATTCATGCCCAGTGTATACCCATCATTTTCAAGTGAATGTGTGCACAAACCACCACAGGTCAAACTCCACAGAAAGAACCTCCCACCACCTCAGGCATAAAGGGCAGAATTCACCTAACCAGCCACGTCAGCAGAAGGACTTCCACCTGCCCTCTGCTCCCTCTGCACCACCAGCCCCAAAATTGGCTCAGGGGTGTCGGAGGAACCCCCAGAACAGCATAGGGAAGAGAGGAGGGGGTATCTTTCCAGCTAGCAAGATGCAATGCTTGTGCAGAGTGAATTGTTGCAAAAGCACAACATTGAATTCCACCCAAGACGTTTTGCACATTCAGCTGCAAATTAACAGGTGTTGACGATCAAGTGAAGTGCATGTGTGAACCTGTCTCTCAGCCTTTCAAAACAACGATTCATAATATTTAAACCTATTTGTATGAATAAACCATTGGAAAGGTTATACACTTGCCCTTCAAAAAGGTACCCATCTGGTACCCATCAGCCACAGCAACTGGCTCTACACAGCTAACAGCTTGACTCTGTAACAACATCAAGAGTAATTTCATGACGACTGTTATCATCAACTTAGCCTGTGATCTCATCCTCCTGTGCTCCATCACGCTGTAGCTCTGTGCAGCTTCTTACAAAACTGGGGGAGCCGAAAAGGGCAACAAGATAGTCTATTCCTGCCCCCGCAAGATGGGTAAGGCCATATTATAGGATGCTAGAGGGTTTCATTATACAGTCTCTTTTCTCTCCACTATTTAAGAGGCAAAGGGCTGCCCCTCCCCTGCTAGAGACGGGGAAGGGATAAACGAATGAAGGATGGCATGGTCAAGGATTCAACCTTGTTATCCAATTCGAAATGCAGCCAAATGAGATAATTATGGTGAGATATTGATTCTCAGCAACATGCCCAATGAATGCCAAAGCAATAACTCTCAGCTCAATCACAGGCACTTCCTGAGCCTTACACTAACCAGAGGAATATGTCTGCCTGCCTGACTTTGTACCATGAGCAACAAACAGCAGGTAAAGAGCCTTGGATGCTGGCCTATCCCTCTAATTCCCAGCAGCCATGTCTCAACAATCCTTTGCTAAAGTTGTTGCATTCAGCTCTCACTTGCAGTGCTGCCCATCACAATGGTGGTGGTAGCAATACAAAAGGAACAGAGGCGCTTTCATGTGAAAACCCACTCTTTACTGCTGAATTGGAGCTAATGGCAATCCATGGAATACCCAAGTTGCCGTTGGTTGTGCTTCAGCCTTAAAGAGCTGATTTTTGCAGGGAAGCTCTGGGGCAGAAAAAGAGCACTCAGACACAGAGCTTTAAATCGCAGGTCTGTGCCTGGAAAGTGTGGGGCAAAAGTGTGGGCAAGCCCTGTGCTGAATTAAGTCTCTTGACTTGGGACTCCAGAGCTTTCCCAAAGATTGCTCTTGCGATTTTGGGCAGATTGTTATGCATTGTCTTGCAGTGCTTAGTGCTAAAATTTGTTCTCACATAAATAGAAACAAATGATCCATTTACAAATTATCTACATATAAAATATGTGCATGGACAGCCCTTAAGTGGGGATGGGTAGAAATGCATTCAGTTCACACTTCCGGAGGCGGCGCCATTGGCAATGGCGGATTCCCTCTAGCTCTGAGGGAGTAGCTCCGCGGAAACTGGGTCTTGCCACTACGGTGAAGCAGGGACCCCTTCGAAAATCACAGGCAGGTGAAGCCTGTGACCGTGGGACTCGGCGGGCACCTTTAGCGCCCCCCCCAATTTGCGAGGGAACCCTGCGAGGGGCTCCAGAGCGAAACGGGGAGTCTGGCGCGGTGCTGAGAGTCAATTGCTTCTTCCGTGGAGTGAAGCCGCACAGCTGTTGCCGGAGAGCGCTGACCTTTTTCCTGTGACAATTCGGCTACTAAACAACTACCCGTGAGTAGGTCAAGTTTAAAGATCGGGGATTAAGGCAAAAAAAGGCTTAATTTGGCACTGAAGCGGGAAGGCGTAAACAGGAAGTCCACCTTCCATTTTCTGTATACAGATCAAAGCAAAGACTGTCTAAGCTAAGACCTGGAGAGTTGCGTTAAAAAGACTTAAATCCTAACGTCAAATCAAAAGAATTCCCTCCCTGAATTGCAGGAGAGGGGAGGGAAGAGGGGAAAGTATTTTTTGCCTGCAAAAAAAAGAAAAGAAGGAGAGAAAAGGGAATAAAGACCACCACTTAATCCTTGGGAATGGATTGCCAGGATTATTAGAACTGCTGTATTGAGAGCCGCACTATTTATGGACAATGTAACTTTTTGACAGTTAACTCTGCAAGTGAGATACTTTTTGAAGGGCTTCTTTGGACTTGAAACTGTTGCTTATTTTGTTGAAGGGGGGACTTTGGAAAAGTTGGAAAAGATACTCTATTGCATTATTATAGACTGTTACTGTGTCCCCCTAGAGGAACACTGAAATTGCTACAACTAGTTGGGGAATTTTCCACTTCTAACTAGCCAGGGAAATTTCCACTGCAAAACAAGCTTTGGCCATGGGACTGACCTTGATTCTCAGACAAAGTGTTATGGAGGAAAAAACAACAAGATCGGGCAAGGTTAGACTGCAGCAGACCAGTGCAGCATTGCAGCAGCGCAGAGCATCTGCATCCGGCCCTCCTGCACCACAAGGGGAAGATCCTGTACAAGCTGGGTCAAAAGGAATGGCTTCTGAAGAGGGATTTACTTCAGTTTTAAGTAAAATTTATGAAACCTTGGAAAAACTAAGCAAACAAGTTACTGAAGCAACAACTAAAATTGACCAAAATACTACTAGCATTAACAACTTGGGGCAGAAGGTGAATTCAAATACAGAATCTATTGAAAAACTGCTGCAAGAATCTACTTCAAATCGAAAGACAGCTGAGGAAGCAAAGGAAAAAGCAGCGGCTGTAGAGGAAAAGATAACACCGATATGTAAACAGCTTGGGGACCACCAGTCGCTTTTGTCTATGATTGAACTGAAGGAGAAACAGACTAATCTGAGGATCAGGGCGGTACCTGAACTTGAAAAAGACAGCCTAAGTGACTTTCTAACAGAGGAATTTGCAGACTTTTGGAACCTGGATGATAAGCAAGATTTTAAGATAGTAAGTGCTTTTAGACTTGGAAGAGGAGGGAGAAAGAACAGGGTGAGAGACTGTTTGATTACCCTCCGATCAAAAGAGGAGAGAGACAAAATACTGAGTCTGCACTTCCAGAAGACCTTGGAAATAAACGAATCAAGAGTGGAGATATTTAAGGACATCCCGAAATATCTTTTGGACCTCAGGTCTAACTACGGAGATTTGGTGGCCCTGCTGAGAGGAAATAGAACCATTTTCAGGTGGGAATTCCCCCAAGGCCTATCTTTTACCTTTAAAGGGAAAAAGTTTAAAATAAGATCAGTGGAAGATAAAGAAAAATTTCTGAGAGAATACGGAGAAGACCTGCAAAAAGAAGCTGAAGAAGAGCCAAGAGCTTTAAAACCAGGAATATTAGACATAGTACCACCACCTTTGGGATTGGACAAGCTAGAGAAAGTGATACCACTGTCAGAACAAGAAGAATTATTGGGAGCAGTTGGAGGAAAAGCAAAATAAATACACCATGTTTCTGCAACTATTAAGCTGGAACATTCATGGATTTAACTCCCCGGAGAAAAGGAGGAAAGTCTTTCATTTATTGAAAAAGGAACAATTGGACTTGATTTGTTTACAGGAAACACATGTGATAAGGCTACACAGGAAAGTATTGATTAATAAAAGATTGGGCCAAGAGTTTATTTCATCGGACAAGGTTAAAAAGAGAGGAGTAGTTATCTATGCAAAAGAGAGCCTATCACCGAAATTTGTTTTTAAAGATGATCAAGGAAGATTTGTGGCAATTGAAATTCAAACACAAAGAGAAAAATTTTTGATAGTAGGAGTATATGCACCGAATGAGGGGAAATCTGAATTTTTTAAGAAGTTGCATGAGACATTGTTAGACCATATGGATTACAACATTATTATGATGGGAGATATGAACGGAGTGGTATCTACAAACATGGACAAGTCGCAGAGACAGGTTTACTAAAGATGGCAGACTACCAAAAACCTTTTTTGAGATGACTGACAATATGGATTTGATTGACATTTGGAGAACTAAGAATCCCTTGGGTAGAGAGGGAACCTTCTTTTCTGAAGCCAAAATGACATGGACAAGAATTGACCAAATCTGGATAACTAGAAGACTGGCACCTAAGACTCGAAAAGTGGAGATTTGCCCTAAAACTTGCTCCGACCATAATGCTGTGAAAATGGAGATGAAATTAACACCAACCGGTTCCTTCAGATGGAGGATGAATGACACCTTGTTTAGAGATCAAGAGGTTATCAAGAAGGCCCATAAAACCTTGAGAGACTATTTTGAGATAAATTTGAACACCACTACTGTAAAAAGAGTAATCTGGGACGCAAGTAAAGCAGTTATGAGGGGGTTTCTGATTCAACAGAATGCAATAAAGAAGAGAGCTCAAAATGAGAAAAAAAGATAAAATTTTGGAAAAAATAAGAGGGTGAGAAGAAACTGAGAGCGAAACCAAAGTCACAAGAGATTCTGAGAGATATAAAGTTATATCAAGTGCAATATATGAAGATGACGAATCAGGAAATTGAATGGAAAATTAAACAAATGAGACAAAGGACATTTGAATCGGCTAATAAATGTGGAAAACTGTTAGCCTGGCAAATGAAAAAAAGACAAAAGCTCAATACTATTACCAATTTGGAAGTGGAAGGAAAGAACATTCAGAATCCAGTGGAAATTAGAAAACGCTTCCAGAGGTATTTTAAACAGTTATATACATAAGGGCCACAGAAAGAGTTTGATATAGACCAATTCTTAAAAACAAATGGATTACAAAAAATCTCTCAAGAAAACAAGATAATGCTGAACTATAAAATTACAGAACAGGAGGTAGAAGGTGCCATTCAGAATATTCAGTTGGGCAAATCTCCAGGGCTGGATGGCCTAACCTCAAAATATTATAGATCTCTGAAGGATTGGATAATTCAACCACTACAGGAGGTCTGTAATGAAATTTTGGAGGGGAAAAAAGCGCCAGAGTCGTGGAAGGAAGCCTATATTACGCTTATACCGAAAACTGAGTCTGAAAAGACACAGCTTAAGAACTACCACCCCATATCCCTGCTTAATGTGGATTACAAAATATTTGCTGATATTTTGGCTAAAAGATTAAAAAAAGTATTAGTGGAAGAGATACATAAGGACCAAGCCGGCTTTCTCCCAGGTAGACACTTGTCTGACAACACGAGGAATATAATTAACATTTTGGAGAAGTTGCAAGTGAACATCAATACTAAAGCAGTTTTAATCTTTGTAGATGCGGAGAAAGCCTTTGATAATATTTCTTGGAGTTTTATGAAGAAAAATCTTCAGGGGATGGGGGTTGGTCAAGGGTTTGAAAATGGTATAAGTGCAATTTACTCAGAACAAAAGGCTAAATTAATAGTTAACAATGTGGTGACAGAGGAATTCAAGATAGAGAAAGGGACACGACAAGGCTGCCCAATTTCCCCACTGCTCTTTATTTCGGTCCTGGAGGTTCTGCTAAATATGATTAGAAGGGACCGTCTGATTAAAGGTATACAGGTCGGAGCCAAACAATACAAATTGAAAGCTTTCGCAGATGACTTAGTATTGACATTACAGGAGCCAGAATCTAGTACTAAAAGAGTATTAGAACTGATTCAAGAATTTAGTCATGTGGCAGGATTTAAGTTGAACAAGTTAAAAACTAAAGTTCCTGAGAAAAATTTAACACCGATTGAGAAAGAGAGGTTTCAGAAGGAGACAGGTTTAACATTGGTTAAGAAAGTAAAATACCTGGGGGTTAATATGACTGCTAAGAACTTAAACTTATTCAAAGATAACTATGAGAAATGTTGGTCAGAAGTGAAAAAGGACTTAGAAACATGGTCAAATTTGAAGTTCTCCTTGTTGGGTCGAATTGCTGTTATAAAGATGAATGTATTGCCAAAAATGTTATTTTTGTTTCAATCATTGCAAATTTTGGACAAAATGGACTGTTTCAAGAAGTGGCAGAGAGACATTTCTAGATTTGTCTGGCAGGGCAAGAAGCCCAGAATAAAATTTAAAATACTAACTGATGCAAAGGAAAGAGGTGGATTTGCCCTGCCAGACCTTAAACTTTATTATGAATCAGCAGCATTCTGCTGGTTGAAAGAATGGCTGCTTCTTGAGAACACAGACATTTTGGATCTAGAAGGTTTTAATAATGTTTTTGGGTGGCATGCATATTTGTGGTACGACAAGGTTAAAGCACATAAAGCATTTAAAAACCATATTGTCAGGAAAGCATTGTTCAATGTCTGGATAAGATATAAAGACTTACTTGAAAATAAAACCCCAAGGTGGTTGTCACCGATGGAAGCAAAGGCTCAGAAAAAGCCCAATATGGAGGCCAAGTGGCTGAAATATTGGGAAATTTTGGAGCAAGAAGGAGACAAATTGAAATTGCAGAGTTTTGAGAAATTAAAAGACAAAGTGCGAGACTGGCTTCACTATTATCAAATAAGAGAGGCTTATAATTTGGACAAAAAAATTGGCTTCCAGGTGGAAAATTCAAAATTGGAAACAGAACTGCTAGATCCCAAAACAAAGATACTTTCAAGAATGTATAACTTGCTGTTAAAATGGAACACTCAGGATGAAACGGTTAAATCTGCTATGATTTAATGGGCACAAGATGTTGGACATAACATTATGTTTGCTGACTGGGAACAGTTGTGGACCACAGGTATGAAATTTACAGCATGTAATGCCTTAAGAGAGAATATTATGAAAATGATATACAGGTGGTACATGACACCAGTCAAGCTTGCAAAAATATATCATTTGCCCGATAATAAATGTTGGAAATGTAAAGAAAATGAAGGTACATTCTTTCACCTTTGGTGGACGTGCCCAAAGATTAAGGCTTTCTGGGAGATGATCTATAATGAAATGAAAAAGGTATTTAAATATACTGATTGGTTCAAAATTGGGAAAGGAGTACGACAAGGCTGTATAATGTCTCCCTGCTTATTTAACTTATATGCAGAATTCATCATGCGAAAGGCTGGGCTGGATGAATCCGAAGCCGGAATTAAGATTGCTGGAAGAAATATCAACAACCTCAGATATGCAGATGACACAACCTTGATGGCAGAAAGTGAGGAGGAATTAAAGAACCTTTTATTGAGGGTGAAAGAGGAGAGCGCAAAATATGGTCTGAAGCTCAACATCAAAAAAACGAAGATCATGGCCACTGGTCCCATCACCTCCTGGCAAATAGAAGGGGAAGAAATGGAGGCAGTAAGAGATTTTACTTTCTTGGGCTCCATGATCACTGCAGATGGTGACAGCAGTCACGAAATTAAAAGACGCCTGCTTCTTGGCAGAAAAGCAATGACAAACCTAGACAGCATCTTAAAAAGTAGAGACATCACCTTGCCGACAAAGGTCCATATAGTTAAAGCTATGGTTTTCCCAGTAGTGATGTATGGAAGTGAGAGCTGGACCATAAAGAAGGCTGATCGCCGAAGAATTGATGCTTTTGAATTATGGTGCTGGAGGAGACTCTTGAGAGTCCCATGGACTGCAAGAAGATCAAACCGATCCATTCTTAAGGAAATCAGCCCTGAGTGCTCACTGGAAGGACAGATCGTGAAGCTGAGGCTCCAATACTTTGGCCACCTCATGAGAAGAGAAGACTCCCTGGAAAAGACCCTGATGTTGGGAAAGATGGAGGGCACAAGGAGAAGGGGACGACAGAGAATGAGATGGTTGGATGGTGTTCTTGAAGCTACCAGCATTAGTTTGATCAAACTGCGGGAGGCAGTGGAGGACAGAAGTGCCTGGCGTGCTCTGGTCCATGGGGTCACGACTAAACGACTAAACAACAACAACAACATTTAAATATACCTTCCTGAAGAAACCAGAGGCCTTTCTCCTGGGCATAGTCGGCCAATTGGTGCCAAAGAAGGATAGAACTTTCTTTATGTATGCAACAACAGCAGCAAGAATACTTATTGCAAAGTATTGGAAGACACAAGATTTACCCACCCTGGAAGAGTGGCAGATGAAGGTGATGAACTATATGGAATTGGCGGAAATGACTGGCAGAATCCGAGACCAGGGAGAAGAGTTGGTGGAAGAAGATTGGAAGAAATTTAAAGACTATTTGCAGAAATATTGTAAAATTAAGGAATGTTAAAATGATGCTGGATTGAAAATAAGTGGCATTAGCAACAAGGTTAATAAGAATATGCAAAAATGGATTGATAATGGATGAAAACATATAGCTATAATATGTTAAGATATAGAGTTAAGATAAATGAAAGAGGGTAAGGATTTGCTGAATTGATTATGTAAATGGGAATACAAAAAGGGGAGGTGTGAGGAGGTCAAGGAAACAAGCAAATGAGCTTAAAGATATCAAAAAATGGATTTGTTTTTTAATTTTTTCCTATCTATTTGTTCTTTGTATTTTGTATTTTCTTTTTTTCTATGTATTAGGGGAAAGGGCACACAAAAATGCATGTTTTGATGAAAATAAAATAGAAAAATACATTACAGGAAATTGCTTGGAGTACATGCACTGCATACAAAAACAAGTATCTTAGGAGAAATGCCAATGAAGTGATTGAATTTTTGTGCAGAGTTAAAAAACAGGGAGGAAAACAACCCTGATGTGGTCATGGAAGAAGCTGAACTTAAGACAAAAAAAAAGGAGTTGAGAAAAAGCAAAATTAACCATTCCTACCTTCAAGTGCTGGTACTGGTATGCCATATGCAAAAGAACCTGGTCACATTCTTCGTACAACCATCTTCTGAGATATAGTATCCTGTGGGTTTGGAGAGGGTACTCACTGTGTGAGGAAACCTTGCAAGGGTCCTTCTCCAATTCCAGGAAGCAGCAGGAGCCAGTTAATCTGTTAACTTCAACAGATTAACACTCAACAGCAGCTGTGGCCTGCTACAAAAGCAAGGTGAAGGTTCCAGTCAGTTCCCATTTAACTATGGAAGGAACCATACCCAGAAAGGGGAGGGGCATTTCTATTACAGACCAGATATGTCTATTAAAGTGACAGTCCTATGTTGCATTCATCAACCTTTGCAATAACTGTTACTGACTCAAAAATGACAAATATCTGTATTGCTGAAGATACTTTTATTACAGTGGTACCTCGGGTTAAGAACCTAATTCGTTCTGGAGGTCCGTTCTTAACCTGAAATTGTTCTTAACCTGAGGTACCACTTTAGCTAATGGGGCCTCCCTCTGCTGCCGCCACGCGATTTCTGTTCTCATCCTGAAGCAAAGTTCTTAACCTGAGGTACCTTTTCTGGGTTAGCGGAGTCTGTAACCTGAAGCGTCTGTAACCCGAGGTACCACCGTATTCCGTAACTATATATATTATATATATATATATATATATATAGTGTATGTGTGTGTGCACCCCCCCCCACAAAGTAGAAGAGACAGTCCATACTCACTATATGAGATAACTCACTATTCCCATTTTATAGCTGCAAGTTGGGAAACAGAGAGGCCCAATGCCATCACTACATCCGATACTAACAGAGATTTGAACTTTGAACTTCCTCTAGCATCCTATCTTCTGGACAAACCAGCTTTTTGCATCCTTATCCCAGCTTCTGACTCTGTCCAGTTTCACCTATTTGAGCCAAAAAATCTAATTTAAAGCAGAACTATTCAACAATGACTACTTAGGACTTGCCCCTGTACACATTCAGAGTGGTGAAACAGCAAATATTTTACAACATGGACACGAAGTCAACATACCAAAGTGCAGGAATTCTTATTTTGGTGTAGTATGATTAGAGTGTCAGACTGGGACTGGGGAAACTTCAGTTCAACCCCACCTGAACACACACACTGTTAGCCATGAAGCTTACTGGGTTACCGTGGTCTGCTCCAAGAGTGGCAAGCCAGTGGTCCTCTAGATGCTGTTGGGCTAAGATTCCCATCAGCCCCAACGATGGGAGTTGGAATCCAATAGCATGCTTACGTTTTTGCCATCCCTGGTCTAATCCTTACCCCTCAGCTGAACCTCCCAGGATTGTTATGAGGATTAAATGGGTGAGGGGAGATCCCTGTATACAGCTTTCAGTTTCATGGAAGAAAGGTGGACTAGAAATATAATAAAGATAATACACACATTATCTATAGAGTGCTGTTGAGCAGAGGCAGTGAAGCAAGACGCAGCCATTACGTGTGAAGGCAGCACAGGTAAAAAGCTTTCAGATGAAGAACGTTCCTTAAAATGCAGGAGTTGTTGCAATTTTACTGCAAATTGTACATTAAGCCAGTCACTTCATGTAGCCAGGTCTCCTGCTTATTCTCAAACAAAGCAAAAACAAAAGAACATTTAGAGAGGTTTACTCCTCCAAACAGTTTGGTCCCAACCACACTTCACAATAAAGTCTCCCATCAGGCCATTGAAAACTCTGACTGATTATTATTTGAAATCTGACGCCTCCAAAAGCAAGTTACAAACTCTTCACCAATGGAGAAAATATTTGTTTCGTTTACTCTAATTTTATTAGATCTAATTAAAAGTTCACATGTGTGGTAAATGCTTTTTTAATTGCGGCAAGACGAGAACATTTGAATTGTGCCTTTGAAGAGAAAGTACAGTTAATTAGGCTAGTACAGCTAGGGTACTATTTCTACCTATTATTTGAAAAACTGTGCACTTTCTAAGCAGTACTAATGTCAGCTGTAGCTTTAAAACAATTTGCTCCAATTTAAAAATAATTTCTGTTATCCTTGCTGAAGGGGAGCTGACTTCTAATGAAAAGTGTTAGATTGACAGTGAAGAAGTGAAATGCCACCTTGTGTTCTCCTACAAAGTTGGCAACTAGGAGGCAAACTTCCCACACATTGCAGAAAAAGGCACCTTTGCAAAAGAGTGTGCAAGAGAGGAAGGTACTGTGCATTTTCCACAAGTGACATGAAGCTATGGACACAGATGTGCACACACACACAGTTTGTAATGCACCACTTCTGAATATTAATAGCCTATGGAAAGCAGGGAAAATACACATTTAAATCAAATCTACATTTAATCCAGTCTCCCTCTGCCCACCTCATCCCATGTGGTTTCCTCTAGATCCCTTGGACGACAGCAGGCACTCTTGGATGAAACCAATTATCTTGACCCATTTCAATCTGCATTCAGGCCTGGTTATGGAACTAAATCAGCTTTGGTCATATGATGGGTAACCTTTATTCATACTCTCCAACATTTATCCAATGAAAATAGGGACAACCCATTCCATAATTATAATTTTACTATTTATACCCCACATATCTTATTGAGTTGCCCTAGAACTCTGGGCAGCTTCCAACATATATAAAAACATAGTAAAACATTAAACATTTGAAAAACCAAAAACTTCCCTATACAGGATTGCCTTCAGGTGGCTCAGGAGTTGAATAACTCCATACCCTCCAACATTTCTCCAATGAAAATAGGGACATCCTAAAGAAAAGCAGGGCATTATGGGATCAAATCAGAAACCGGGAGGGCTTCTCTAAATCAGAGATATCCCTGGAAAATAAGGACATTTAGAGGGTCTGCTTTATTGAGAGGACAGGATAGGAACAACCCTGTTATTCTTACTTAATCTCTTAACGGCTTTTGATACCACTGACCATGAAATCCTCCTCAACTGACTTAGTGAGATGGGTAATGGAGTCACTGGCTGCAATCCTATCTCCAGGGTCAGTTTCAGAGAACAGCATTGGGCGATTATCTCTCAACACCCTGGCAGTTACGCTGCTGGGTGTGGCATGATACCAACTTGTCCCCAATGCCATGTTTCTCAGTCTCAGTTATGTCCTGATCTCCAGCAGCAGGATGAGATGCCTGGTCTGACTCTACAGCCTCTGGCTCCAGGTCTTGACTGCTCCTTGACTCTGGGGCCACAACACAATCTAATATTTGACATAGGTGAAATTCAAGGAAGGAAAGTGTGATCAGGGGTAAACAGAGAAAGACTATGCGATTGTTTGGTTACCTCTCCTTATGCTTAGATACAGTAGGGCATGGGAGGTAGGGGGTATTATTTTGGGGAAGGGTTCTGAAGGAGGTAACACACAGGTGTTCTGGAACGCTGTTCCAAGTATTTAAGACAGCAAGGGAGAAAGAACAAATCTTTTTGAGAAACAGGAGGTGTCCCCCAACTTTTTACCAATTGCATTTGATTCACAGATGTAAGAAATGGGTTTCTGAGCTGAAAAAATGAATCTTGCATGCCTGTTGTCTGTTGACCACATTTATCTGAGCAGAAGAGATACATGTATGCAGGGATGTAAGAAATCTCTCAAGCATGTGTGTCCCTGTGTGGATGCTCAGAACAAGTAATGATTCGTTATTACTTTGCATGCCCATCTCTGCACAAAGAGCCAAGGAAGAGGGGAAAGGGTGCAACTGAGATCAATCGCCTCCTTACCCTGGCTTACATAATTTCCTGTGGGTAATAACCAGCCCATTCTTCTCTCTAATGTGTATGCAGCTGATCTGAGTCACTGCCCTCTTTTTGCCCTATGTCTTGGGACAATTATCTTTTTCAGCAGCCACAGGAGGAGGACAAAGTTGCACTAGGCCGGATACTGTGCTTTAGGTTCAAATCTACATCACTGGACAAGAAAGCATGGCTGTAAGGTTCTACAGACTTTCTACCTTAGAAATGCCTATAGGGCATATATCATGGGGCCGTAGAGAATTCACTATCAACAGAAATCTCAGGATGTTTTAAATTATGGAATTTAGCATGGAAAGGATGCTTTAAGTCATGGAGACATAGTAAAGAGATTGTAATAAGAAATTTATGGAGTCCTGGGCAAATGATCTCCAAGACTGTGGGCACTTTTTCACATAAGATGGTTAAAGTGGCTTTTCTTTCAGCTGGGTTTCAGCGGCTCCAATGTTAAGCCTGCATCAGGCAGCACGCTCGTCTGCATTACAAATGCCTCTCCTATTTTTCTTCCGCATAAAAAATAACATAAATAGCACAAAAGAGGCTTGCCAAGAACAATTTAAGCCTTGTGCATGTGAAGCACCCAGTATTTGAAATGATCTGGAGGTGGGAATCGTAGGCCTCTGTTTCACCAGCAGACGGCCAAAGAGGGAGGCAGCCCTCCATTGCAGCAAGTCTGACTCAGGAAAAGGCTGCTTTCTCCACCGAGGTTCTTCCAATGCCTCAGTGACAAAAGGCTCTATCCATTAATTACTATTTGCAATGCCAAACAAGGGGAATTCTCTAATGAGAGATAGGTGGTTCTGTTTATTCATTATTCACTCTCTTCAAAAGCTTGGCTGTGCTTTGATCCCAGGGTCAGGGCAGGCTTACCGCCAACATTCAGATTACAAAGCAGAGCAGAATGGGGGTGGAGGTGGAAGGCTACGGATGCTTGAGGACTGGTCCACATTTCTAAGCAAACCAACCTGATTGACATTTCTTGGACTAATATGCAAAGTGGAACAGTCAAAAATGTGCCAGTGTGATGCAGCAGGGCAGAGGAGACCAAGTTCAAATTTGGCCATGATCATCACTGGGTGGCCTTTGGCCAGTCACTATCTGTCTCAGCCAAACTGACCTCAAAAAGCTGTTCTGAAGATAAAATAGAGGAAGCAGAGGACCATATATGCTGCCTTGAACTCCTTAGAAGAAAGGTGGGATATAAATATCACAAATACATAATAAAATAATCCAATTTCTCTGGCTTTGCAGCACTCTTCACAGCTGAAAAGAAAAAGTACAAAAATCCATATTTTGTTTTAATGCATTTTTAAAGAAGTATAGAATGATGTGAGCACAAGATGAGACGAACTTATCAATATATACATGCAAAACTGATGTGGACTAAAAATACACTCATCCATCTATTCCTACGGGGGTATTAGCCTGTAAAAAAAAGGAGTCTTTCCATTGCAATGAACTACACACACTCCAACCTGCCCCAGAGCAGAGCAGAACGAGTCCCCCTTCTGTGCAAAACTTCTGTGGGTTGCAGTGAGTGCTCCAGCCGGGATTTTTTTTTCTTGATGTCTCCTACAAAATGTCAACTTGGAATGAGCACAATGCTCAGGATCAGAAAAGTCAACAAACAACCAGAGTCGGCATCAATAAGCAGCTTAATGATTTGCGCAGAGATCTTCATTAAGAGGATTAGGCTTCTATTATCCAGCACCCAGAGCAGCCTGCACTGTTCCTCTGGTGGCTCTTTGCCCTTTTTCTGACTGGCATTGTCTGGCTCGATCGCTCAGCTCCTCTCTCTCTGCCTCTTTGTTAGAAGAAAACATTGCAAAGCCTTTGACAAGTGCAGCAACTTTGATTTGTTGCCAGTCAGCTGTTGACAAGTATTAAGACGAAGCCCTTAAGGAGCCTCCACAGTGAAGCTCCTCCTGCCCATCTTGGGAACTCTGCCAAGCATTTCATTTACTCCTGCCGAGGTTATGTTAATGCTGCCCTCCTCCGGTTCCCGGCAGGCCTCTTCATTCTTCCTCTGCCATTTATTGCCTCCGGGCAGAACGAGAAGGGCAAGGACAGATAAGGGCTGAGTCACTTGGTGACACTGAAATCCTGGCTTCAGAGTCAGAGTCACTGATAACACAACACTGAAATGTGTCAGCAATGAAATGATCAGATTAATACATTGAAATCCACAAGGAGCTGCTGCTGCTAGGTGGCATGTTCAATTTGCAGAACAGTTTAGGATCCTAAGCAGTATTTCTCCTCGCAATCCTATAAAGCAAGTCACTGGTTTTCCTGATTTACAGGTAGGGAATAGCGGCTGACAGTCTGCAATTTGTTCAAAGCTCAAAATATATTCACTACAAACTTAGGTCTCTGCATTATGGCAGCACTATAGTCCCTTCTCTTAAATGGAGGTTTTTGCCAAGTGAGGTGGTTTCAAGTGGAGAAGTAGCAGGTGGGAGGAAAATGCCAAACCCTTGTGCCACCCACCACTTTCCCCCCCACAAACACTCCCTCAAGCACTTTTTTGCCCAGCTGGAAGCCCATTTTAATCCCAGTCTTGAAACAATCTTGATCAGACAAAAATGACTTGAAGGGTGGAAAAATGAGGCCCCCACCTCCTTCCTACACACTGCTTCTGCACTTGAAATGTCTCCAACATACACTGCAGTACTTTATAGCTGCTTGGTAATGACCTACAGTCTAGGAAGTTCGGCCTATGTAGAAGAGAGGTGAAAATTGCATTATACAATATACAAACCTTGTGTTGACATTGGAATTCAGGTAAGGATGGGCAAATCTGTCAATTTCAGTTATTATTATTATTAGTAGTAGTAGTAGTAGTAGTATTCTCACAGTTTTTTCCCCCAATCCTAAATTTAGTTCCCCACATTTCCACATCAGTTTCCAAAAAGAATTATTTAAAAAATGTTAAGTCTTAATGGCAATTCATTGGTATTTTAGCACATATGCACATTTTGTACGCAGTTTGTCTAACATACATCGTTTTGCGAAGCACCTCTTACTAATATGAAATGTTTTTGCATGTTATTTTTCCATTAATATATTCATTTTTTGTACACATTACTTGGCTGAAATTGCAAAATTTGAAGAAGTGTGAATTTCAACTATGCTTTCGTTTGCTTAGGTAAACGTAAAGGGACCCCTGACCATTAGGTCCAGTCATGGCCAACTCTGGGGTTGCAGCGCTCATCTCGCTTTATTGGCTGAGGGAGTCGGCGTACAGCTTCCAGGTGATGTGGCCAGCATGACTAAGCCGCTTCTGGCGAACCAGAGCAGCGCACAGAAACACTGTTTACCTTCCTGCCGGAGCGGTTCCTATTTATCTACTTGCACTTTGACGTGCTTTCGAACTGCTAGGTTGGCAGGAGCAGGGACCGAGCAACGGGAGCTCACCCCATCGTGGGGATTCAAACCTCCAACCTTCTGATCAGCAAGTCCTAGGCTTTGTGGTTTAACCCACAGCGCCATCCACGTCTTGTTTGCAAAGTGCAGATTAGGTGGCTTCACCTTTAAATGTGAACTGAACTGATTTTTTCTGCCATCCCTACTGCTATATATATCACCACTGGAGGCATCATTGCCTCATTCACCAATGAACTTTTAAGTCCTGGGAAGCAGACATGGATGAGAAGCCTGGAAGTGTTTGTGGAATGCAGATCCAAACACCTATATTGCACTTTAAATGGTGCCCACATTAATTAATTTAAAACATATGATGGGAAAATGGTTTAGGGAAGGATAGAGAGCTTTGAGGAATCCAATGTTTGGTGGGAATGCTTATTAATGCAGTCATTCTGGGATATCCAAATCAGCCCTTAATTTTCCTTTCAAACGTTGTGGATAAGAAGCAGTTTACATAAAGGATCTGATTTATTTTTGTTGATAGCTGCAACGGTGGACTTTTCAAGGATATGAAATAGAGCACAGCTTCCCACTACACTTCAGCACACCTCTAGGTTCTGAGGTGTTTTGTGCGATGGAAGAATTATCCATCAATTCCGATAATCCCATAAGAGACAAAGTCTAGCAAGTTTTTCTAAGATCTGGTATCTCTTTCTAGAATTCATTGTGCCATCTTTCTGCAGCCTCCACCTATATGTAGGATACTTCCAGATGGAGGCTTAATATCACAAATGGGTTGTTGTCAACAGGTGTGTTGTTGTTTTAAAAGAGATTTGTTGCGGAAAGGTTTAAATCCAGATTAAATGGGGGGAAATATGGGCTGGCTCTGAATGCTGCAAAAAGACTTGCTTGTGGTCCAACTGTACGATTCTGATTCTGTGATTACACAACAAACACCCGTCTGGAAAGAGTAGCAAGTGTACATGCAAACAGGCATAGTTCAGAAACCAACTCTTCCCTGTCTGATTTTTCTCACCAGCTTTCCCATCAGTATAATATGATCAATAGGAGTATAGGGGCTTTTATGGGACTTTTATCTTCTTATTATAAATTCAGACCTTGTTTAATATGTTTGTCTGTAAGTTTATTTTGTTGTTTATGTCCATTGATTTGTAAGAAACTGAAAATTATAAATAAGTACTAATAAAGAAAGATCTCTGCCCTACTTCACAGCACTAAAATTCTCATGGTTCTCTAGCAAGAAGCAATTAATAATAATCCAGGTAATTGCAGTGTAGGGATGCACATTGAGTTTCTGTAGTAGTAATAGCAGTGCGTGTGTGTGTTGCTATTGATAAAGAATCGTAGAATTGTAGAGTTGGAAGCGACCCTGAGGATCATCTTGCCCAACCCCCAACAATGCAGGAATATGCAGCTGCCCCTTACAAGGGTCAAATCTGCAACCCTGGCAATATCAGCACCAGGCTCTAACCAGCTGAGCTGTTGGTGGACAGTATTAGATGAGGTAGATAGCAGTGTTGGATTTGACACAGTCGAAATAAATTTAAAAATTAAAAAATTGTCCAGTAGCACCTTAGACACCAACTAAGTTTGTTCTGGGTATAAGCTTACGTGTGCATGCACACTTCTTCAGATACACTGAAACAGAAGTCACCAGACCCTTATATAGTGGTATCTCGGGTTACAAACACTTCAAGTTACAAACTCTGCTAACCCAGAAGTAGTACCTCAGGTTAAGAACTTTGCCCCAGGATGAGAACAGAAATCGCACGGTGGCAGCGCAGCGGCAGTGGGAGGCCCCATTAGCTAAAGTGGTACCTCAGGTTAAGAATGGTTTCAGGTTAAGAACGGACCTCCAGAATGAATTAAGTTCCTAACCAGAGGTACCACTGTATATAGTGGCAGGGCGCCCTCCCACTATATATAAGGGTCTGGTGACTTATGTTTCAGTGTCTCTGAAGAAGTGTGTGTGCACATGAAAGCTTATACCCAGAACAAACTTAGTTGGTCTCTAAGGTGCTACTGGACAATTTTTTAGTATTAGATGAGAATGCCAGAAGCAGGAGTCCCTTTTACTCTTTGTCCTGTGTTAGTAACATTGTTATAGTTATTATGAGATACAACATGGACAATAAATATTCACAAGGGATATAGTGGACGCTCGGGTCGCGAACGTGATCTGTGCGGGATGCACGTTCGCAACCCACAGCATTCTCAACCCGCAATTTAGCGCTTCTGTGCATGTGCAACCACCGGAACCTGGAAGTAACCCATTCCGGTACTTCCGGGTTTCAGCGGTCCGTAACCCAAAAAAATGCAACCTGAAGTGGCTGTAACCCGAGGTATGATTGTACACTTAAATTCACTGCCTTGTCACAGTGTATCCTTCAAACTTACAGCACATTTGCACATTTGCTGCTAACCTGCAATTTCCAGCACATGTTTCTTTACATCCTCAAGAACTCCAGAGTCCAGACATCATTAGTCAAGGCCAAACTCCCATCAAACATCTTCCTTCATTACATGTCAATGACTGAATTCACCCTCCAGGTTCAGTCCATTTCTATTTACACTTTTGGATGGTAGGACTACAGTCTTTGTTAAAGAGATGGGAAATCCTTTGGAAAGAGACATACAGATTCTTTGAGCAGATGCAGTTGTGCAAAGCCAGAGATACTGTAGCACGCTAGAAACACAGCTGCAAAATTGCGTTTAGGACCAGGAGTAAGATGGGAAGAGGGAGGCATTTTTACAGTAGCTAAGTAGTCCAATAAAAAGGAAAGATATAAGATGCCTACTTTTACACACACACACATAATAATAATAATAATAATAATAATAATAATAATAATAATAATGACTTTGTGAGACTTGGGGCTCATCCACACTTCCCGCAGATCCCCCCCCAATAAAATCTCTGATTTAGAGGTGACTTGGAACAAACAGCAATCAGGTTTTCCACAGAATGCTGTTTGTTTGGATTTAGCGCTAAAGAGCAGGTTTTCTGGAGGAAAGCAGTGTGGAAAAGGCAAAACCTCTCAAACCCATGCCTGGAAAGCATGGGGCAAGCAGCAGTGTGGATGAGCCCTTGGTGGAGTTGGCGGCTTAAGTGTTAATGTTTCAAAGAAGGGAGTTTGGTGCTTGTCAAACTGAGTTTCCAGAGTGGATTTTTAATAAAGAAATTGGACGGCAAATAAGTAATGTTTTAGTGATATGCTACAACAGGCATAATTGACTCTCATGCTTCAAGGCATACAGATTATCACTGAAAGAAATCAAGAGGGTATTATTCCCATCCCTAATTACTGGCCTCACTTTTCCATGTATAGTTCAGAGAACACTTCACCAAAGTCAAGGAAAATGAAGGACGAAGTGGCTAGCACTCAGCTTCATCATGCTTCACAAAATGGGTCTGTTGGTGCAGGTGGCCTTCTAGAGCCGCATGAACTACTATTACTACTTATTTGTGTCTGCTTTAAATCTATATAGCAATTGTAATTCGCTAGGTGCTTTATAATCTCTATGCTGTTCTTGCTTTCGTAGTAATCCTGCAATTATTATCTTTATTAGAAATATGCCAGTGAAGAACAATGGGCAACTGAGACCAGATCTGTCACATGTAATAACTAGAGATGCTGGTTGTGTCAAGGCTCACTTGCAGGAGCCGATATAACGCTAGTGTTATTTTGTATGAACAGCAGCATTGTGGTTCCCTTACAAGGGGAGAAGGGTTACCTCACATCAGTTGTGATGATGCTGGAAATATTTTCTGTACATGTTCAGAAACATGCTTTTACTTCACACAGCTGATCCCTAGCATAGAAAATAAGTTCCAGGGTGGCCACCTGTCAGAGATTCTTCAGCTGTGATACCTGCATTGCAAGGGGTTGAACTACACGACCCTTGGGGTCCCTTCCAACTCTCTAATTCTATGATTCTGTGACTAAATCTTGGTGAGCCCTGGATCTAAGTAAACCCTAGAGATCAAGAAATGATAAGTTGTCTAAAGGTGTTACCCTAAAGAAACCTACTGGGGAGTAAACCCTACAGAATACAGGGACATCCAAAAGTAAAGGGTAAATATACAGTGTTACATTGCAACTCCCCATCATCTGGATGTACACAATCCAACTGTCATAGTCCAAACTAGATGGCTTGCTCTGATCAGTACCATCACTCCAGACTGGATTTAGAGATGCTCTCTTTGAGATCATCTCTCAATTCCCTTTATTTCCTTCACCCTAGCTCAAGTTTTCAAACCATTAGCATGCCTTATTAGAAAGGTTTCAGACTTTTTTTAAAAAAAAAAAGCAAAACAAAACAAAAACCCTTCCTCTCTTCCATGTTTGTCCTGTTCCCCACTCCCATCACCATTATTTCCTACGATCTAGCTTGTGGGTGTGGGGAGGCTATTCAGACCAAAAACAATCTCCCACATCTGAGGCAGCTTTTTCGTTCCCTTTTTATCCAATTTCCACTTGGAACTGAAAGGGAAAAACACAAACAAAAGTGTCTACAAAGGCTTTATAATGCATCTCACTGCCTACAAAGCAGTTCAATTTGTTTTGCTTTCTCCGGAATCCTTGACATGCAACATCAGAGAATCGTGCATGGTGAGATCCACTTGTAAGCTAATGAGAAAGAGAACTGCTATTAACTTGCAGTCTGCAGCTTCATCCCAGTCGCAGTCGCCTTTCCTCCCAGAGGACCTCAGCATACAATAGTTATGCTATTACTGCAGCAGTGCTAAGGCATGGGGTCTGCAACGCTTGTCCCCCTTCTTAGCAGCACCAGGTTCCTGGACCTTCTAGGCTCTCAGCTAGCAGTTTTTGCACAAGTGCCATTTGGAAGACAGCCATCCAGCCAATAAGGTCTCCTCAACTGGTGACCCCTCTGCACACCAGCACATGTCAGTCCTTTGTATTATATGTGTTTGCTGAAAGGAAAAGCAATATCCACGTGGCAATGGCAAACACAACTGCTGTGTAAAGCACAAAGGAACTATAAGGGTCTGGGAACTCTGGCCTCTGCCCCACAACTGAAAAGTGGTGATAGTGGAGGGGTTATTCGCAGGTCCTTTGTCCCACCTGCCTCTTTTTGCCCCAGCCAAGAATGCCAGACCCTTCTCTACTGCCAGAAGTTGAGAAACAAGTTGATAAAATGTTTCTATCTTACTATGTAATAAAAAGTAAAGAGTGTCTTCATGCTGCGTGATGCTGAGAGCTTCAGCATGGCAACAGTCTTCACAGCAGCGTTGGAAGGCAGTAGTGAGCAGCCTAGGCAAGCTGTGGAAGAACAGTCATAGCAGGCTGGGGCAGCTTAGTAATTGTCCTGCTCTGCTGCCATCGCTGCCCACCTCAATGGCACCCCTATTTCATCCTTCTCCCATGAGCAGCAGTTGCTGAGAAGCTGCCCCAACCTGACATGACTCTTTCTACACAGCTTGCCTTGGTTGCCTGCTGCCTCCCCCTTCCTTGTGGGAAAAGGTCTAAAGCAAGTGGGGGGGTCCGGGCCCCAACTCACGGGCAAAGTACTCTGACTTGGCTTGGCTATTGTTAAAGGCTTTATTCCCAAATTTACTCCAGTGCCTGAACATAGATCAGAACAGGTTGTACAGTTCTGAAGTTCACAACAGAGCACTAAGATATATGTAAGCTAAGATGTCTCACCAAAACATTACTCCCACCCCCACCCCCCCGAGTTCCTGTTTTGAAGAGGGGGGGCACAGTCAATTGTGTGACTGCCATCCCAAACTATGGGATTGGGCAAGCAAGCAGGAACTCCTACGAATAGGCTGGGCCTGATGGCCCTGTTGAAGCTGTCCAATCTAGTCTTAGGCACTTCCCTGGGGGTGAGGAGAACTTCAGTGCCAGAAGGTGGCATCAAGAGTCAAGTCAAGCAACTCTACCATGGCAGTTGGGGCATTTGATGACACTGAGGCAGGATTCTGGGTCCCTCCTCAACATCTAGATCAGTGCCTCCTGGACTATGAGGTCCTCCCTAGGATATGGTTCTATATCCCATTTCTTCTTCCCTTCTGACCAGCCCTGCCAAGACATCCCAATGATGCTCATGAAAGGAGGTTCCTCCGTGGCTTGCCTGGGAGAAGGTCTAAGGGGAGAGGAGGCATCTCTCACTCCTTCAGGCCTTTCAAGCCTTTCCTTCCCTCCAAGTAAGAGTACTCTGATAATGCTCAGAGGGACCTGCTTGCTGCAGGCAGCAGTTTTGTGATCTGTAGCAGCAGATGATTGACTAATGGGAAGATATATAAATAACCTGCAAGCAAATCAGAATGAATGCTCGTTGACATATAACCACCCCACAAACAAATCAGAACAAATGCTTCATAAAAAGTGGGTATCGTCTACCTTCCATGTAAACTTTGTGCAAGCAAATGAGAATACTCAATAAAGAGGTCATCTGGAGAGGCCCTAAGACAGTGCTATCTGTCGGAATGCAGAGGGCCGCATGTGACACACAACAGTTCCATGTCTGCTCCTTAAGGTGGAATGGAAATCTCAACACTATCAAGTGGTATTTTATTTGTCTATTAAGGGCTTCACCCCAGCTCACTTTGCTCAATAACCCCACTTACCCCACTTCTCAAACTCACACAAACATCTCACACAACTGCCCACTCCCCATCACTCAGCAGCCCCCTGCAGCTCCCCTCTTCAATCAGACCTTCCCCTTTCCACCTCATGCTGCTTTTATCACACACATTTCAAAACATTTGCTGTCACTTACCAGACTGAAAAAGTCTGATTCTCTTTTTAAGTGGTTTTGTTGCACTAGGGTGAGAGCCCTGTAATCAACTCTAAATGCAAAAATTAAAGTTCCAGTGTGTGCTTGAACCCCTTCTGCAAAATAGTGACCGTCTGGAGACACCCATGAAGAGCATAAGCACAGAGACATCTGAGGGATAGAGCTTTGATCACCCACACCAGGAGTCCACAACTCTATTACCTTTAGTACTTCTGTAAATACAAGTGTAATTAGGAAACATCAAATTAGGAATCATTAAGTAATTGACATGACCAATAGCTCTTGAAGGGACTACACCAGATTGTGTAAAGCGCTATTGCCTTTGATCAATTCTGAAACAACCTCTGCTAATTTCGCCATCACCATTTTCTTTGTTCTCAAGGTGCTGCTGTAAAGGATGAATAAGGGACACGTCAGGTCACATTGAAAGCCACAATCAAATTTCAGGAAAGGGTTCTTGTTGCAATGCAATTCAAGTAATGCTTTTTATCCCATGCACATTAAATTAACTTTCAAATACAACAGACAACCAGAGGCATTCATAGTACTTGGTGGCTACTTGGAAATTCCAGATTCTTCTTGTCAATTGCTGAATGGCATTTTTTTTACTAGTAAACAAGAGTTCTAAATCCACTACAGTGGGCATGAGCTCTGCAGATTTGGGTTCAAAATCCAACTTACCTGCTGGCTCACTGAGTTCATTGCTGTCCAATTTAGCTCTAGATTTTCAATACACACCTGAGCATTGGAATATGGAGCATAAAGGATTACCTAAGCCCTTATATCCCGGTTCAGTCACTGCTAGAAGAATGTTGCTATCTGTCTCCTGTGTCAATGAGGCCTACTTGGTATTGACAAGAAATTGAGCATTTAGCGTGGCCAGTCAAGCAATGTGGAATGCCCTCCTGTTGGAAATCCACCAAGTATCCTCACTTCCTATTTTTAGACATCTTTTGAAGATGAGCCTTCACAGTTGGATGAATTCTATATGACTGGTCAGCTGTTATTATGTTTTCTGCTTTTGTCTTTTTCTTACAATTTTATATTTGCTATATACTACTTAGACTGCTTAGACATATTGACAACATACAATTTTTTAAAATAAACAAACAAATAACCTTTTAATGCTTCAAAAGTCTTCCAAGGAACAGAACATTTTATTTCTACAGACCTTGACAACTTTTTAAACTAGGAAAATTACCATGATTGGCCCCATCTTTAGATCCCAGCCAGGTAATATAATAAATCAGCAAGCTAACAAACCAAGTCTCTCTCTCTCTCTATATATATATAGTGGTACCTCGGGTTAAGAACTTAATTCGTTCCAGAGGTCCGTTCTTAACCTGGAACTGTTCTTAACCTGAGACACCACTTTAGCTAATGGGGCCTCCAGCTGCTGCTGCACCGCTGCCATGCAATTTCTCTTCTCATCCTGAAGCCAAGTTCTTAACCCGAGGAACTATTTCTGGGTTAGCGGAGTCTGTAACCTGAAGCGTCTGTAACCTGAAGTGTATGTAACCCGAGGTACCACTGTAATAATAATATAAATACATCTGTTTTACCACATCCTTTAAAAGTAAGCCCAACCAGGACATACACACAAATTGTCTGAAAACATCCATGCTCCTTCCTAGGGAAAGGAGTTCCATAGGGCAAGCTTCTATCGAATGGGTCGGTAGACTTAAAGATTCAAGCAACTTCTTATCTTAATAGAGCATAAATCAAAGCAAAAGCTCTATATAAGGCACGAAGGATCCATATCCTATGCAAATACATAAAAATGACCAGACTTAGCAGTATCTTTTTTTTACCCAAAGAAAGACTCTAAAGCTTGCATACTGTGTTTTGAACCCTAGTTGGTCCAAATAAAACATACAAACTCATTTACTCTATAGAAACTAAGGTTAACAACTTCCAGGCGATTGCAGGAAGGGGTCACAAGCAAATTTAGCAGATTTTATCTAGTTGCCAATCTCCACTTACCAGAAACTGGTATAAAGATTTGCTTGGGTGCCTACTCAAGGTCACTTTATTCAGATTAATGACTTGTCAACACTCCATTTGCTATTACAGGCAGGATGGGAGCTGGTTCCCCCAATACATGTTAAGAACTTGATGGCTGTAACATCAAATGAGGATTTGATGTGTAACAACCTGTTCCACCAATGGTACTTTTTAATCACCTTAAATGCAATGTTTTTCAGTGGGAGGGTCTGTCCATGCATTGAACTGTGAGTTATCAAAGGTACTGCACTCAGAATCAAAGGTACTCAAGATAAATCAAGTGTGGAAGTCAAGAGACCATGTGAAACAAGGGATGAAGAGAAGAGCAACCAGAATGCTCAAGGGTTTGGGAAAACTCCCCGATGAGAAAAGGTTACAACATTTGGGCCTTTTTAGTTTAGAAAAAAGGCAAGAAAGGGAGGACATGATTAATGAATGGAGAAAGTTGATAGAAGCTTTCCCCCCACTTTCTTATAATACCAGAACCTGGGGATCATCCAACAAAGCGGAATGTTGGAAGATTCAGGATTGACAAAAGGAAATGCTTCTTCACGCAGCACATAGTTCAGCTATGGAATTCATTAGTACAAGATGCACTGAAAGCTGCCAGCTTTCATAGAATCATGGAATTGTAGAGTTGGAAGGTACCATGAGGGTCATCTAATCCAACCCCCTGAAATGTTGGAATCTTTTGCCCAATGTGGGGCTCAAACCCACAACCCTGAGATTAAGAGTCTCATGCTCTACCAACTGAGCTATCCCGGTCTTCTAACTTTGATTGCTTTAAAGGGGGGTTAGACAAATTCATGGAGGATAAGGCTACCAGTGGCTACTGCTTATGATGAATATACTGTGTGTTACCTCCATATCAGAGGGAATCACAAGTGAGAGAGGGCACATATCCTTCTTGCAGGCTTCCCATAAGCATCTGGTTGGCCATTGTGAAAACAGGATGCTGTACTAGATACAACTGTGGTCGGATCCAGCAGGGCTTTTCATATATTCCTTTATTCTAGTGATGACTGTTATTCCTATTTAATTATCCAGAATAAAAGCATTCAGTTTTGAGTATGAAGTGTGTGTGTATGCCCTACCTGGAGATATCCAGCCCTACCTGAAGATACCAGGGACATGTAAAGCATGTGCTCCACAGCTGAGCTCCAATGCTTCATAGAAGACGGGGAACAAATTACTCCACTGATTAACATGGAGCACATATTCAGATAAATGCTGTGCTGTCTAAGTCTTTTATTCAGGGATGGGAGCCCCTAATTTGCCACTTTCTTTGCAGCATGGAGGAAGTCAGAAAAATAATGCTCTCTTTCCTCATTGCATTTACTGCTGAATGCCACCTGTAACATCTGGCTCCTAATTACAGGAGCCTCTGGGGAATTAAATGGTTTCTCTACTTAATGGAATAGCACTATTAATATGTCAATACCCAGATGATATATATAATGCATTATATTGAAATCAATCAATAGGCGGTCCTTCATTTCCCCAATCCACCTGCCTAATAAAGGAAAATGTTACTGCCCAAGACCACAAATTCATGTTATTAGTTTGCTTTTCCTCCCATCTTTGGCTTAAGGGAATAGCTTGTTGTTATTTGCTCCCTGTTGTCTCAGCTGTGGAACCTGTGCATGTGTGTGTGTGCACATAATACGTATGTTGGTTACCTTTGATGCAAAGAGGACTGGGGACCTTAGTATATTTGTTACAATCTGTTTAATTATAAAAAAAATGCAGCACATGAAGCAAGCATTCTGCTTTCCACATGGATGTACCCAGAGCACATGGGACAAAGAAAGCGGGAGACATAGCATGTGGGGAACAGGATGTTTGTAGGGTATTGCTGCTGCTCCCGCTTTTTCCCCACATCCAGGTCAGAACCTTTTGGGGCTGGCAAGTTTGTTTTCTGTTTTGTCTAGTCTAGGCAAGCTTATTAACTACGAACCCCAAAATTTTGGATCCCCTCCCAACCTGTGTCAAAGTTTTGCAGCATTTTGCAGCGAAAACCCAGAATTTTGCAGCACCCCACAAACTGAGTAATTGATACATCAAACATGGGGTTCGTGGTTAACACTCAAAAATCAAACAGTGTCCAAATCACTTCAAACCAATGCCAAAGTTTGGCAATAGATTTGCAGTGAAAACCCCACATTTTGCAGCACCCCACAGACTAAATAATTGTTACTCATAGTTACCACCCCCACCCCCACCCCCACCCCCACCCCCACCCCTACAAACAACCCAATGTTGTCTCTCCCAAGAGACCATGAATGTAAACATCACCCTTCTCTGGCTGTTGTAATGATACTGATCCAAACCTCCTGCCGTGCTCTCACTTTACTAAAAGTGAGAGATTGAGTTTGTAGTCCTTCACACCTTTTTCTGAGAGTAACTCCTATTGAACACTATAGGGCTTACTTTGGGGTATATACTGTACACATCAGCTGGCTCTGTAAATTATTTTGTTTGGGCGTTGGAGACTCACAACACAGCCCCTGAGTTACCCATTGCCTGGTCTTCCTAATAGCTGATTAAAAATAATAATTGCCAGGTGCTTAATAGTTCACCAAATGCTCATCTCCACTGAAAGCAGCAGGAGGCTCAGCATTCGCCTCCAGCCCTAAACTGCTGTTTACGAGCCCACAAAGTGTGCAATGTAGGTTCTGTTTTAATTATTATTGTTACAATAACAGTCTAAAAGTGATTACCAAATAGTGTTGAGATAGATTAGGTATTAATACAATGAGAAACATTAAGAACACTAACTGTGTAGATATGAAGAATTAAGAATACGTAAAGGAAAAAGGAAATTGAGCTAAATGAAGATGATATATCCAACAGTAGTCAGAGTAGCCCCATTGAAATGAATGGAGATAGCTAACTTAGGCCCACTAGTTTCAGTGGGTTTACTCTGAGTAAAACTTAGCTGGATACAACCCTTTAAACTAAGTAAGATTTGTAAGACTTATTTGAAAAAGATTTAGTGACATTAAAGAAAGCTATCGCCCATGCACAAGAAGCTAGTTCCTCTTAATACACAACATTGGCTTATTTAGTAACTTGCTAATAAAAGGTGAAGAATTATCAAATTATAAGGAGAGAAAGGGAATAAGGGAACCAACACATCTGTCCATACGTCAACCTACTTTACTCTTCTTGTCTGTTCCTCTAATGCTTCATATTAGCATAAAACCTCTAAAACCAATAATTTGTCTAATGTACTGAATTGCCAGAACATACCTATTTTGATTTTTCCTAATTTTCAGAATCATTCTCCATAACATGTCCATCTTAGAGGGACTTTGACTACTTTTCTACAATCTTGCATACTCAGTTTTTGCAGAATATCTTCCACTGTCTTCAACAAAATATTAGGAGCATACTATCAGGCATAACAGAAAATGCCACCTCCGCCCCAACCCCTCCACTGTGCCCGCCTGCCACCACAGAGGCATGCAGATGCAAAGAAGGAGGTGCGCAGTTGCAAAGGGGTAGGTAGGTGTGAAGGAGGAGGCGGTGGCAAGTGGTGGCAGAGGCTGGATCTGCCACCTGAGGTGACCTCATCACCTTGCATCATGGGTGGGTCAGCCTGGAACTGGCCTATTTCTGCTTTATATCTATTAATCATATCCCAATTTTTCCAAAATTTAGCAGCTTTTTTTTAGACTCCACTACATAGATGTGTAAAAAGCTAGCAAGGAGGGAGGAATTGGGGAGGTAATGATACCTTTATATTTGCTGTTTTCGGTTTGAATTTGGAAGGAAACCTTGGTCTTTAGATACTTACTGGCAGGGGGAGTCCTGTGGTTGGGGGTCTGAATATGAGTTATTGAATGGGCAGGTGAGAAGACATGGTAATACTATGCTAGTTGTTTTCTACCAATCATGTACAGTGGTACCTCAGGTTACATACGCTTCAGGTTACAGACTCCGCTAACCCAGAAATAGTACCTCAGGTTAAGAACTTTGCTTCAGGATGAGTACAGAAATCGTGCTCCAGTGGCACAGCAGCAGCAGGAGGCCCCATTAGCTACAGTGGTGCTTCAGGTTAAGAACAGTTTCAGGTTAAGAACGGACCTCCAGAACGAATTAAGTACTTAACCCAAGGTACCACTGTAATTCCTGCCTCGCCCACATGAGCTTTGGAAACAATGTATGATTTGAGTCTTCTCTTTTTTAAAAAAAAGTAATATTTATTAAGAGTTTACAGATTACAAAAAGAAGAAAAAGAGCTAAACAAAGCAAAACAATACAATACAATACAAAAGAAAAAAACAAAAACACTACTTATCTTAACAAAACAAAAGCAAAAACAAAAACAATTAAAAACACATCCAATATTTCCATATCTTGTCTTTCATTTACTTGTTTCAACGACCTCCTCACACCTCCCTTTTTTGTATTCCAGTTCAGTTAGCTATTTTAGCAAATCCTTTCCATCTTTCTCAATTTTTGTCCTATAATTTATCTTAACCCAATCTAACCTTATTTTTTCCCCTTTGGCCCATTAACAATCTATTTTTACTTAATTCTTTATAACATTTCTGCTAAAGCCATATAACTTCATTCCAACATCCTTCTAACATTCATTAATTTTACAGTGTTTCTGTAAATAGTCTTTAAATTTTTTCCAATCTTCTTCCACCGACTCTTCTCCCTGGTCTCGGATTCTGCCAGTCATTTCCGCCAGTTCCATGTAGTCCATCAACTTCATCTGCCATTCTTCCCGGGTGGGTAAATCTTGTGTCTTCCAATACTTTGCGATGAGTATTCTTGCTGCTGTTGTAGCATACATAAAGAAAGTTCTATCCTTCTTTGTCACCAATTGGCCGACCATGCCCAGGAGAAAGGCCTCTGGTTTCTTCAGGAAGGTATTTTTAAATACCTTTTTCATTTCGTTATAGATCATCTCCCAGAATGTCTTAATCCTTGGGCACGTCCACCAAAGGTGAAAGAATGTACCTTCAGTCTCGTTACATTTCCAACATTTATTGTCAGGTAATTTATAAATTTTTGCAAACTTGACTGCTGTCACGTACCACCTGTAAATCATTTTCATTAAATTCTCTCTTAAGGCATTACATGCCGTAAACTTCATACCTGTGGTCCATAACTGTTCCCAGTCAGCCATCATGATGTTGTGTCCAACATCTTGTGCCCATTTAATCATAGCAGATTTCACCGTTTCATCCTGTGTGTTCCTTTTCAACAGCAAGTTATACATTCTTGACAAATTCTTAATTTTGGGATCTAACAATTCTGTTTCCAATTTTGATTTTTCCACCTGGAAGCCAAGTTTTTTGTCCAAATTATATGCCTCCATTATTTGGTAGTAATGGAGCCAGTCTCGCACTCTGTTTTTTAATTTTTCAAAGCTCTGCAGTTTTATTCTGTCTCTCTCTTGTTCCAGAATTTCCCAATATTTCGGCCAATTGGCCTCCATATTGAGTTTTTTCTGAGCCTTCGTTTCCATTGGTGACAGCCATCTTGGGGTTTTATTTTCTAACAAGTCCTTATATCTTATCCAGACATTAAACAATGCTTTTCTAACAATATGGTTTTTAAACGCTTTATGTGCTTTAACCTTGTCGTACCACAAATATGCATGCCAACCAAATACATTGTTGAAACCTTCTAAGTCCAGCACATCAGTGTTTTCAAGATTTGAGTCTTCTCAAAGCCAAGGATGCTGGAACTGTGAGACCTTCCTCTGAAATACAACTTTCTTATCAGACATTCCCAAAAGAATCTTGCTGACAGAACCTTTGGGCCCAGAGGAAGACAGAAGTAAAGATAATAAGCATAGGTAAACAGTGCAAAGCTCACATTTAATCTTCTGATTATGATAACTGGAAATTGGGGCTGCAACTGTGACTTCATGGACTTCCAAGAGGCTCTGTGGTAAACAACCTGGTTAAAAGCCTAATAATGTGATTGGAGAGAATCTGTGGTTTGAGGGAAGCTACAGACAAGCAATTAATTTGGCTTACATTATTAGAATCTAAGATACAAATAAGTTAAAGTAATGCCATCATCTAAATCAATTTCTTTTTGAAAGTATTTGCAAACTTTAAAGATCCACAGTACTTTTCCAGGAGAAAGGAAGCCAATTTTTTTTTGCCCATTTACATGGTTGTTTACCAATTTTAATTTTACAAAAGAAACATTAAGGCAGCACTCCTGTGTAAACTTCCTTAAGACTGAATCCCAGTGGTAGCAGCAGGACTTACTTCTGTGTAAACATGCATAAGATTGGACTATAAGTAATCTCTCAATGGATGATTTTAAAGGATAACTATCTTGGGGTGTAATCCTATATTCATTCACCTGAGCATAGTGAGCTCCATTGAATTCAATGGAAATTATTTCTGACTTAAAACAGCATAGGATTGTGCTGTTAGTTTGTTTTAAAAATATCAAGAAAAAATATTGGGTCATCTCGAAGACTTAAAGTTATTATGTCATACATCAGATGCATGAGGTGCTATCCTAACTTGGCAGATACACACACACACACAGAGAGAGAGAGAGAGAGAGAGAGAGAGAGAGAGAGAGAGAGAGAGAGGGGCACAGAGAAGAAAAATGTGCAAATATGGCTGCCAAATGAAATGGTTACATTAGTGAAAGTAATATACAAAAACATATTAGGGGAAATTGCTTTGCAAAAATGTGTACATTACTTAAAATTACACAGAGAAGTGTTTGTATTAGGAGAAATTTGTAGTAAAATGCTGGTGAATTTCCATGATGATTTTTTAACAAATTGAAAATGGAGATCTAGAGAACTTGAAATTAGGTTTGAAAACCTGAGAGAAACTGAAACTGACAGATCCATCCATCCCTGAATGATGTTTTTCTTGCTCTGATAATTTAACACCTGAAGTCAACAGAGTCAGTTGTGTCCGATCAGAATAGAGTGAAATAGTAATAATAATAATAATAATAATAATAATAATAATAATAATAATAATTTATTTGTACCCCGCCCATCTGGCTGGGCTTCCCCAGCCACTCTGGGCGGCTTCCAACAAAGATGAAAGATACACTAAAATGTCACATATTAAAAACTTCCCTGAACAGGGCTGCCTTCAGATGAACTGATGCTCAGCAGTTCATAATGGAACCTCCATTTAAAGGCTCATCTCTTTTTTGTCAAAATATGGCAAGTTTCAGGGCAGCTGCATAGTGTCCTGGAAGTCAGAAATGTGTCAATTTATTTCCTTACACAAAGACAGACCGGTTTGTCCTCGGTAAAAATCTGAAGGGGTACCGCTGGCTTGTGGTGACATATACACCTCTAGATGATGTGTTACTTCATCTCATCTCTAGAACTCTTGACAATCCCTGCCAACCAAAATCACAGCTAGGGACTTAAAGGTTAAATCAGGGGTCGGCAACCTAAGGCCCATGGGCCACAAACAGCCCACAGGGGTCGTTTTACCAGCCCACAAGCCGCCCCCAAACTGAGCTGCCCACTCAGCAAGTCCCTGTGCACTGTGCTAAACTGGTGCAGTGTGGCACAGGGACTCGCTTTCACGCCAAAAACTGCGCCTGCGCAGAAATCACGCGCATGCGCGCTCACATGTGCCTGCGATCCAGCCCATGGAGGGGGCTCCACGGCAGTGAACTGGCCCAGGCAAAGTAAGCCTGACCCTGGGTTAAACCATCTCAAGTGCTGAATCCTAATTACAATAGTCACTCCATGACTGTAATTAAATTTAAAATCATAGATGTAACAACACACTATGCATTTCACATAGCGTGTTATTTGGCCCTTCAAAGTTGGACAGAAAAGGTATCTGAGTTTTAAGTAGCCGTCAATTGTGCCTGGGTCATGCTCATTTAAACAGCTTGCTGCTCCTTCACTCAGCATGCCATGTATAAGAATGATAGCACTTATATATTGCTTTGGAGACTTCAAAGTATTTCAACAGTCCCATAAGGTAGCTTGCCACTTACATGCAGCTTTCCCCACCACCCACCCCAAAAAAACTTTCCCTTGAGGCCTTTGGCATATCTCACTATACCTTTCTGTAAGTAAGCCCATGTCTGCAAGTACGCCCTTTGGGACAGAGACCTGTTCTCTCACTCTTTGTAAAGTGCTATGTACATGCCATGGTGACAGAAAAACCAAACACCTTTCAGTTTAACATGTTGTGCTAAGGGTTTTTCTTGCTCACTCAAACTTCAAAATGCTGAGAAATTATTTCCCATTCAATAATCCTTTCAAGCTTGTTGTGGTGTACTCGAAGGTTTACTTAAAAAGGGAGGCTGTCTTTATAAGACATGATAACCAATATTCCTTGATTGACTAGTATTTTATCTTATGAGCCTGATCTCAATCTTTCTCCCGGGACCATCATTTCTCTCATCTAATTAAACACAAACATTTTTGAAGCACAACTGCATCTTCTACTTTATTACAAAACTGTATGCAATTCTGCTGGCCTAATCGCTCCCCCCGCCCCCCCATTTTAGCAGCATTTTTTAAAATGGAGGTTTAAATATTGTAACGGGCCCTTCACATCACAGGTCTTTCCTCTAGCGGCTACAAATGTGCAAGCAATTAGCTAAAGAAAAAGAATAAGACTATAACCCATTTTTCTCAAGAATGCTTCATACATTATTACATTCGAATCGATTCCAAGCACAAAATACAAACATATAGCCTCCCTTATGAGTGGCATGAATGCTCACGATCCAAGGGATTTTCATATATCTTGCAAGCAAAACCTGTCAAGGTCCCCAGTTTAAACTGAGAACATTAAGGTCTGAAGGTATGGGTCTAGCAAGCTACCATTTTTTCCTAAAGCTAACTAACCTTGAGGATTAAACCTCCCTTTCTGCATTTTGTTGTCCCAGTGAAAATCAAAGGCCCTTGGACCTAGGATTCTTTAAAAAATAAAAAATAAAATCCACTGCTGGGGCTTCTAGTTATGATATTAATGTCTAGTTTGGCTTGCAAACACAGCCTAGCGAACTAGCAGGGGCCAGCCAAGCCCTACCATGAAGAAGAGTGAGGCAGCCACCTCATGCAGCTGATTTGGGGTGTGATAAAACAGAATTGTTAGTTAATTGATTTCCCATTATTATATTTATTATTATATTCATAGTGCATCATTATATTCATTACTGCATGCAAAAATAATTTAAACAGATGTACTATTTTTCAGGCAGCGAAATACCTTGGCTTTTGGGTGACCTGGGCCTCTCTTCAGGCAAAAATGGGGATAGGTGTGTGCAGCAGCAGTGGCAGGCAATATACCTCTGGGCAATACAAGCCTAGAAGCCTCAACTTCTATTAAGGTCTGGAAAACCCAGAGGCATCATACTGTGTGCCAATTACAGGTTAATAAAGCAGTACCGTCTTGCTGCACTTCAATCTCCAACTGAAGTCAAGTTTGTTGGATGGCAAGGAAAAATCTGGTATATAAAAGGAGAAATCTTGGATACCAAGATCCAAGTTTGGGGCAAGTACTCTTTGGTGAGATAACACCAGCAGAGATTTAAAATCACAAAATATGCAGCAAGGTAAAGTGGAAATATAAGCTATTTGACCTTTAAAATGTGCCCTTCCAAGTTCCTTCCAAAATTTCCCTCTTCCCCCATCATAGAAAAAGATCACACATTTGGCAAGTTAAAAATGGTATGCTTACAAACTCTCCCAATGCCCTATTCACATGTTTCAGATTCAGAAAATACAGGCAATAAACTTGGCTTAGTACAGTGGTGAAAGTTCCTAAATTATTGGTAAGAGCCATGTGTTTAAGCTGCAGCAACCAGCTTAGCCTCTTCACATGGCAAGCTTCTCTGATAGACTGAGAACAAAGCCTTGATTACTTGGTCCCTCCCAAGGGAGAGAAGCCTGGCAGGACAGCTTACTCCATGGTCTTAACCCCTTCATGCATTAATCAGACTTAAACATGTTGGTTATATGAGGCTGGTTATCCCGCAAAACTGACCTCAAAGACAACTGTGCCCCAGAGCATTCACTGGGGACTGCCTTCAGCACCTTTCAATGGCACAACCATAAGGTGACTTTTTCTTGATTAAATTCTAAAGACCTGATATGTGGTGGTGTGCTGCTTATGGAATATCCTCCCTTCTGCGGTACAGTAAGCCAAATTAAAATGTGTCCATTTTTAATGGGTTTTCCCCTTATGCATTTTCTGGCTATTAGCATTCACCTAAGATTTATTCATTTGGCCAGTTATGCATGGTTAGAAAAGAGAATACAGTATGCTGCACCAAAAAAGAGGACCAAAGAAGGCATAAGAATTGAATATGGTAATTTATATGAATTTTTTTGAAGTATTGGCTGTTATTTAAAAAGAAGTACAGTACCCTCAAGACACAGGTGGTGCTGTGGGTTAAACCACAGAGCCTAGGACTTGCCGATCAGAAGGTCGGCGGTTTGAATCCCCGCAAAGGGGTGAGCTCCCGTTGCTTGGTCCCTGCTCCTGCCAACCTAGCAGTTCAAAAGCACGTCCAAGTGCAAGTAGATAAATAAGTACCGCTCCGGCAGGAAGGTAAATGGCGTTTCCATGCGCTGCTCTGGTTCGCCAGAAGCTGCTTAGTCATGCTGGCCACATGACCCGGAAGCTGTACGCCGGCTCCCTCGGCCAATAAAGCAAGACGAGCGCCGCAACCCCAGAGTCGGTCACAACTGGACCTAATGCTCAGGGATCCCTTTACCTTTACTTTACAGTACACCTCACCATAGTGAGGAAGACGCCAGGTGACATCTGTGCCTGCTGACCAGGTGCTGCTAAGTGTTAATGGGCAAATTCAATGCTTCTGCTCCCCCTTTTTATGGATCTTTAACTTGAAACCAGACTTGGAGTCCCCATACAGAGAACACCTTCAAACAGAGGACTATCCTGTTGACAGCCTTCAAAAATTAGGACTGCTGTCTGCAAAATATAGCACATGGCCAGTCTTAGATTGAAATAAGTATCTACTCTGCACTTTAATACAGTTGAGTTATATTTAGCAGCTCTGTTAACTTACTGTATTATCATTATAATTTAAATGTAACTTTACTGTGCCCTGCTCTGATATAGTTGTGATGAAGAGTGGGCGATAAATATTTAAAGTAAGTGAATAAATATTACATCAGGGTTTGACATTAGATGCCACATGAGCGGCTGTGATGGGGAAGCAATCTTTCCCAGCACACCCCAAGAGTCAGAAGGTTCTGCAATGTGCACAAGTCAACAGAGCAGCGTCTTCTTCAGCAGAACTCCATGCTGGAGGACGTACTCCATGTCTGGGAAACTCCTCTTTACTTCCTCCTTCTCAACTTCATGTATGCCCCCATTACCCACACAGCTTGAGGTAGTAGGCCCCTGCATATTGTTTGTTCAAACGTGAGGTTGTTGGGGGGTTTTTTGTTCTTTTCCTTAAGTCCCAATTACTTCTCCAGTTAAGACATCAGAACTAGATTTGTCACTTAACCATCTGGAATAAGCAATCACTGGAGGTGGCAGTTCCTCGGCCTGTCACACTTTTCAACGGCACTAATATAATTCAGATGTTTTACAAACCAGCAATGACAACCGGGCATGAAATTAAAATGTTTGCAGAGCTCACTGAGTGGAAAATGACGGCTGGTTAAGGGGAAAAGGCAGGTATTGGGGTGGAAGAAAGAGACAGGCAGCTGAGGGGCCTTTGCCGCCAATCGCCTGCCTTGAGCTGCTACATCCACTTTGCGCTCCCAAGGAAAGGATCTTGTAAATGTTGTTGCCAAGTCAAGAGGGAAAGTGTGAGAGAGACTTTCACCTGGCAGGAACATGAAAAGTGAATCAGTTCCCCCTTCATTTTTTAGCATACCTCATGTTTAATCCCGTTGCCCCTAAAGCACCCAGGCAAAAAAGATGTCAGAGTTGCCTCTACAATATGAATTCCACTCAGGTGCTACAGCTCCTCATTTTTGTATTCATCCCCATTGCTCTACAGACACTTTTCAGCACATTCTGAGGGCTAGTGCTGTTGTGAAGATATAGGAGCCCCTTGGGTTAATAGTTGCTTGCATGTTGTGTAATTGCACAAGGAAGCCCAACTACAGTGGCAGAAGTTTTAAACTCAGTCCTAAGAGCAACGGCAGAGCTGACAGTAACCATGAAATCTACATAGAAGGGCCTAGAATGGTCAGGAGAGATGGTTGGATAGTGCTCTTGAAGCTACCAGCATGAGTTTGACCAAACTGCGGGAGGCAGTGTAAGACAGGGGTGCCTGGCGTGCTCTGGTCCATGGGGTCATGAAGAGTCAGACACGACTAAACGACTAAACAACAACAACAAAATTTCAAGCACTGGTGAACAAAGCTGTTAGAATGTTTGCTGTACAGCCTCCATGAGAGGAGGAAAGAAAGTTGTCAGTTTGGCAAGGGAAAATTCCAGAGCAGTCACTGAGTTCATCTGCTACAGGCAGCAAAAACAAACAGAGTCTTGTGGCACCTTTAAAGTCTAATAGATATGGTACAGCATAAGCTGCCATGGGCTGTAGTACTCCCAGTCAGATATCAGAGGAGGAAATGTCAATATTTGCATTTTTAAAAAACAGCATTTGCATTTAAAAGAAACAACACTTCCTTTGCTTGACTCAGGATATATACTTATGTGATTAACAATTAAAGCTTTTAATATCTCATTAAGGTAAAGTATATAAAAATACAGACGTTTATATGCAATGTGAGTAAGCCTTTTCTTTCTGATGTCTACACGTTCAGCAGATGCTGTCATATGATGCAAGGGGGAGGGGGGCTTTAAACTGTGTTGAGTCAGAGGTTGAGGTTTTCCTCCATCCAAGTACTGAAATCTTTGTTGTCCCAGAAAAATCGTGTCAGCTGAAGACATAAAACAATATGGCATCCATGAAAGCAAAACAAAACAAAACCAAAGCCAGTTATTAAACTGCTTAGTCCACTACTGGAGATGTAGATGGATTCAATTCAGTTTTCATTAAAAGGTGAACCTCCCTAATGCACTTTCTGAAACAATACACAAACCAAAAACTAGCCAAAATTCAAACTTTTCTGAAAAATGAGAAACCAAAATGGACAGATGTGCCCATCCCTATCCATTACAAAGCTCCAAAAACTCATCAAAGTAAGAGACTTTTCTGTCCCTTATGCCCGCTTTTCATACCTTCAATGACAGGAGGACACAGGGCAGGTCTTCCAGGGTTGGCCTCTGGATTCAGGAAGATTCATGTTGGAAGAAATGATACTTAAGACATCCAGTTGGAAGAAGTGGCCAGGCATGGGAGAGTTGGAGGGCTGGGGAAGTGGCCTAGATAACTCACCAGTCACAGGGTTGTGAGGTATAAGATGCAGACACTGAAATGGCTATTGTATATTTACTGATTAGCCACTGTAGTTTCTGGCATCACCATAAAGGAAAGTTTGTTGAAAATAGAGAGTCACGGGCAGTTTCCAAGGGCTCCACCCCCAATCTTCCTCAGAATTTACACTGAACCAGTGCAGCCAGTCATCTCTAATGGGAATCAATGTGGACAACTCTGGGTGTGCTTCAAAGTGCAGTGCTGCTGAGACCCCACCAACCCACCCTCTTGATTTGCTCACAGGCACTATCTGTCATGGACGCATTAGCTGAGCTTCCTGCATTGCAGGGGGTTGGACTAGATGACCCTTGGGTTCCCTTCCAACTCTACAATTCTATGCAGAATTGTGTAATGGGTCTGTATCCTGAATCTCTTAAGTATGTAGCGATGCTCATGACTTTTGTACCAGAGCTACTGCTTTTGCTGCAGCAGCAAGCAAATCTCCACCATCACATCAGCTTCCTTCCCCCGCCTACAAAATCCACTATCTCCCCAAAACATGCTTTACTTCTTGGAACCAAAGTAGTAACTGTGCCTACAAAGCGATACAACTGGAGAATTTATAGTTGTGGCACAAATATGGCATGGTTCACGGGGGGGGGGGAGAATCACCCATGAAAACAAAAGAGGGGTGCTGCATTACCCTGCAGCTTGAGCTGGGATATGATGCAAGAGAACATTGTGCTATGTACCAATGAAGACACTAAAACAACTGAAGATGATGCTGTTTTCTGTTTCACACCGCAGGGCATTTTGATCAGAGGCAGGAAAAGAGAGGGACTTTAAAATATCTTCTAATTAAGAAGTGAATCTGCCTTGGGAGAGCAATTAAGTTGAATCTGTCCCTCGTTTACTATGGTACTAAGGTTCAGTTTCAGAACTCCAGAAAGCGTTCCAAGTTCCAGCAATTAAGCTGTGCACCGCTACCTTCCTAACCCCACTGCAAGGAAATTTCTTTCATCTCTGCTTTTATCCAGCCTCCACAGCACCCTCTAATGTCAGTAAGGAGAAGGGAAATGGCAACACAGCAAATCAAAGCAGAAAGAGTTTTTGGGCAAGGAATGGGGCTGTTGTACACATTCAAATTTCAGGTTTTTACAGTAGCAAAATGACACCGCACAGGTTTAATTAAAAGCCTCCAAACTGTATTCTGAAGTTCATTTAAAAAAAAACAAGCAGCACAATCTGACATCTCGGAGAAGGTCAGAAGAGTAATACAGTAGTTTAAGCCCAAAACGTGATTTGGTTCAGGGCTTAAATGAAGCTGCATGCTCTGTGGAAATACAGAATATTAAGTGTCAGTTCAATATTTACCCTTTTGGTCCACCAAAGGCAAAACATTCTCCATTCAGGACAAATAGCTTCTGCAGCTCGGACTTCCAAGCATTGAAATGAACACATCTGGAATTCTGAGCATGCCCTTTGAAACTGTCCTGCGGGCTTCCAAGATGAGAAAGAGGCGAGTTCAGAATACTGACAGTTCATGTCAATTACCTCCCAGCAACAATTTGGAAAGCAATTGACACCAAACCTTAGGATTTCAGTTTCCCAAGCAAAGGCTCAGGGGAGGGAGGGCCTCAGTACAATTGCCACTTGGAAAGGACGCTATAGTGACCACACTGAGGGTGCAATCCCAGGTTTACTCAGAAGTAAATCCCACATGGTTCAATGCGGTTTACTTCCAAGGAAGTGTGCACAGGGACTGCAACTTGTGAGAGGGCTGCCTGATGCAGTCTGACCTGTCTATGCTTTCAAAGGTTATAATTAAATATAATCACAACCATGAAACTTAGATCCAAGGCTGCAATCCAATTCACATTTATCTGAGTAAGCTTTCATAAGATTGGGCTGTGTTTTCTATTTGCGAAAGCTTTTGCCCTGCTACAGTTTCACAAGATTTCTTTGGCTGTCTTTTCACAGTCAATTTAGACCATTCTATATATTAGAGGGGTTGGGGTACATAGCTGAATATAATCCTCCCTGTTTGTGTTGAGCTGCTCTCTTCGTAAGGAAGCAAGGCTCAGTTTTGGGGAAGATCTCTTTTCAAGCATTCCTTGCTGGTTGACCCAACAAAAAAATAGATTTTTGTTTGCTATTACTGACAGGAAGGTGGCTGAAAAGGTAGCTTCCTTCACTGTTGTGGCAGCACAAGTACATCAAAACATTAAATCAGTGCAAGAGGTGAATTGTTGTGGCCACAATTGATTCTCTATTCATATGCTGTTTTACTCTGTACCTGAAAACTACAAATGTGTTATGATCCATGGTTTGAAGAAATACAAGCACTTTCAACAGGAGCCAGTCCTGCTATACAGTTGACTGGAGACTAGGAAACTGGAACACAGGCGGCACTCAAGTCCAGCGGATAAGCAGAACCTGAAAAAAGGAGTTGCCAATAGGAAATGCCATAGTTGTAAATATCTGCTTGGCTGATATGAGGAGGACAAAGGATTTAAGAGACGTGGGCATGCTCCAGCACCTTTAAAATGCCTGAGAGATTCCACCAATCAGCGGATCACTGGAATCAACTTTGAACACTTTGAACAACCTGAATTTGGAAATAAAAGGTATTGAAGGCAAAGGACCTTTTTTTTACTCTCATCAGTTGGTCCAAGGCTTTAAATGATGTAACAAATTGAAATAAAATACATGTCTAACGGTGCATTTGGCAGCAAAGCTGGCATGGCCACGCCAGACAGTGGGCAGCTGTAGAGGAACAGAGGGCATAAAGCCTCTTCCTGCTGCCAGCCTCTGAAGGAAATGGGCCGAAGCATGCAGAGATGGTTTCACCAATCTTCTTTTGCCTCAGAGGAAAGGAGACAGGATTTAGATAGATGGATAGATAATAATAAAAGAATATATTCATTAGTAAATTAATTAAATAAGGGGAACTCATCCTCAATATTAGCATTCCAGCAGGGAAAAACCATCTACTATTTATAGCGTCACTAATCTGGCTATTACAGAATTGTAGAGCTGGGTCACATGAGTGTTGGTGCCATTAAATTTCCCCCACATGATTGTATTAAGTTTTGCTTGTGCCTATTCTTGGGTTCACATATGCCTACAGTGATATGAAGGTCACTGCAAACTAGAGACAGAATATGTATATAGCACAGGTTAACTTTTTTTTCTTTTGCCTGAGAGGGCACATTAAAGGTTGGCCAACCTTCCCAAGTCCACATGCTAGTTTGTGCATGGAAATGGCCACGGTCAGAGTAGTTGTTCCTACTTTTGCACATAGACACACACCTACAGATATATACCATGCATACACACTCACCACAAGCAGCACACAGCATATGCAGAGCGCGTGCTCTCTCTCTCTCACACACACACACACACATCTCATACTTGTATGGAAAAAATAATACAATCACAGGCTTGTAGAGTTGGAAGGGTATTGAGGGTCTTGTAGTCCAATGCCCTGCAATGCAGGAATCTCAACAAGAACATATGTGACAAATGGCCATCCAACCTCCAAGGAAGGAGAGTCCACCACTTGCTGAAGCAGTCTGTTGAAGAGCTCTTACTTGTCAGAAAGTTTTTCTTGATGTTTAGCTGGAATCTCCTTTCTTGTAAATGGAAGCCATTGATTTGGGTCCTAGCTTCCAGAGCAGGTGAAAACAGCCATTTAAATATTTGAAGATGGTTATCCTATCTCCTCTCAGCCCCCAGGCTAAACATACCCAGTTCCCTCAACTTGATTTCCAGACACTTGATCATCTTGGTCACCCTCCTCTACACATGTTCCACCTTGTCAATATCCTTCTTAAATTGGCGCCCAAAACTGGACACAGTATTCCAGGTGTGGTCTGACTAAAGCAGAATAGAGCAGTATTACTCCCCTTGATCTGGACACTATGCAGCATTGAATATATTTTATTGCTGCTGCCGTAACACTGTTGACTCATGTTAAGCTTGTGGTCTACTAAGACCCCTAGATCCTTTACAAGCGTACTTCTGGCAAGCCAGGCGTCCCCATCTTATATTTGTGCATCTGGTTCTTCCTGTCTAGACACATTTGTCCCTATTATACAGTAGTAGCAGTTGTGACTCTGTAACCCTTCCTCAATCTCTCACAAACTTACGAGTTTAATTATTCATATTCTGTCCCTCGTCCCACCATTTTTCTTACCAAAGTCTATCTTTCACTTTTTCTTTCCTCATCCCCTGTCCCTAGTAGCACCAGTTTCCTACCTTCCACTCACCTTTGCCTCTCCTCTATCTCTCCAAGGATATTACTAATAATTTAAATGAAATTCCTCTCTATTTTCTGACACCTCTTAGCAGGATTCCCTGAAGAGCCTAGATATTCAAATCAATTAGATAGCCTCTAATTGGGGACTCTGCTTCAATGAAGTCAGTACTGGGATCTCTCTCTCTCTCTGTCCTTGGAAAGCAGGGGCGGGGAGGATTTTTCTTGAAACCGGTGAATATATCTTTGGCCCTTCCCCTGATGAACATCTCTCTCGCTCTCTGTTTCAGGTTAGGAGGACGTACATTTTTTTAAGTGCAAAAAGAAAGCTAATAAGGGGAATGACACAAATTAGAGAGTATGCCCTTAAGTGCCCCCATTTTGCTATTGCCATTCATCCTTAGCCTCAAAGGCCCAAGACTGCACACAGACTCCTCTGCCAATAGGAGAGAGGTTTCAAGGAAGTTGTCAAGACACCTTTGACAGAGACTTAATGCAATTGCCATGGCCAGCATGCTTTTTAAAGGAGCAGGGGCCATTAAGAATAAAGGCCAAGGGGAGTCATAAGGGAAAGTAGATGCAAATCAGGCCATATGACTTTTCCTGTCATGGGCTCCTGATGGACAATTAGGATTCATTGAAATTCCACAGAAAAGCTTGTCAGAGGAGCGGTGCTGTGGCCTAACAAGCAGGCCAGGGCAGTGGGGGCTTCCTATCCTGGACTGATCTCTGCCACCAATCCCTAACCACAGCTGATGCTTTTCAATCAAACCGGCTTCCATAGAGCCTTCCCCAGTTATATGAGTGAAATTACTCTCTTAGACATCAGTGGTCCACTGTGAGGGAAGTCATCTAGGAAGTGCTTGCACAGACAACTTCCTGGGGGTCGGGAGGTGCATCCACGGCCTATGTCCAGGCCCAAATAATCCCATATTCTTTGGTGTAATATGCTTGCTCTGTGGGAATTTTGGGTATGGGTGTGTAGCAAACATTTTAGCAGAGCCCTAGTTAAGTGCAAAGCATGGACACGCGGAACCTTTGAAATGCACAGGGATAATTTTTTAACAGTGTGCTTTTGTACATAATGGTTTGCAATTGTCCGCACGTTCCCACAAGAAAGTAATCTAAAATGGCAGCTACTATCTCTGTCGTCTGTACACACAGGTGGGCATGTTATCAAACTAGTGCACAATGGTGTTCTCTAGTCCCTTCTCCCTCTGTTGGTGTTGCCATAGACATAGTACACAGGGGTGGCTAAGTTACTGCACTGCTTCCTGTTTTACCTATTTTAATCACAGACAAGTTAAACATGGTGAGGCACAGTGGCACAGCTCTACAACTTCCGCAGGTCCTCTCCAAAAGAAGGTGAACTGAGAAAGTGCTCCCTGCATATGCAGGAAGCACTTGAGAAATGATTTCTTGGCACAAAAATAGATTCTAGCAGAATCTGCTTTCAGTTGACAAACAGTGTGGGGCAGGGACGACATGAGGATGGCATCATGTGTACAGCACCCCAAAAAGACACCTGCATCCAGCACTGAAAGCACATTATCACACAGCGTGTGTGTGCCCTAAGACTGAAAGGGGTACACATGCAGAAATGGAGGAGGACTGCAGCTCAGTGGTAGAGCAACTGCTTTGCACAAAGCTGCAGGTTCAGTCCCTGGCATCTCCTGGTATGGCTGAAATAGGTTCCTGTCTGAAATCCTGGAGGAACTGCTACCAGTCAGTGTAGATAACACAGAACTCGGCAGATCAAAGGTCTGACTTGGTATAAGGCAGATTCCTATGTTCCAATCCATACTGAAAAGAAATCCTATGTGGTAGTAATTTAAATATAGCTAATAATAATAATAATAATAATAATAATAATAATAATAATAAAAAATTTATATCCCACCCATCTGGCTGGGTTTCCCCAGCTATGTGGCAGTTGGAAGCAGTGTGCTGGCCTAGATGACCCTTTGACCTGATCCAGCATTTATTTAGATCCCACCTACATCCCAAAGAACTCAGGACAGCAAACACAGGGTTACCCCATGTGATCTTCACAACAATACTATGAAGCAATTAGGCTGAAATATGACATTTAGTCTGGTTATTGGCTGAGTTTAGACTGCAACTGAGCTCTCTCTGTACAAATACGAATAATAATAATAATAATAATAATAACAACAACAACAACAACAACAACAACAACAACAACAACAACAACAACAACAACAACAACAATATAGTAGTAGTAGGACCCCTCCCATCTGACTGGGTTGCCCCAGCCACTCTGGGCGGCTTCCAGCATATATAAAAACATAGTAAAACGTTAAACCTTAAAAAGCTTCCTTATGCAGGGGAGCTATGCACTGTCATATCTCTTATGTGTTTGATGAGCAGATACAAAAGACATTGCAGGGGGGAAACCTGATTTGTTTTGTTTTGTTTTGCATTTTAGCTGCTTTAGTTACCAAAATATATTCAGAGAGATAGCTTTCCTACTGCAGGAAAAGCACCATTTCTTCCTTAGGTACCATGTCTAATGGATTTGGTAGGTATCTTGTCCAATTTTTATGTGCAATTTTTACTTTCTTCCAGTGCAGAAATTGCACTGCTTAGCAAAAGATTGAAATAAGCAGTTTTGCTTACTCCATTTTTGATTGGTACATAGTACTGTTTTCTTTTTCATCTTTGGAAGCATTTTGAAGAAGCTTCAGGCATTTACCTTACAATACAGCATTCACTTACAATTTTTATCATCACCATTTTCTTTATTCATATCAAAGTCTACTTGCATCTGTTGTGTTATCAGTGTGCATAGTGGTATACAGACAGTGGCGTAGCGTGGGGGGTGCAGGGGGGGCCGGCTGCACCGGGCGCAACATCTGGGGGTTAGGGTTAGGGGGCGCAAATCCACGGGTTAGGGGGTGCAAATCCACGGGTTAGGGGGTGCAAATTACTTGCCTTGCCCCAGGTGCTGACAACCCATGCTACGCCACTGTATACAGAATATAGGAGCAAAAAGTCCCTGTCTGGAGGAGCTTACAATCTAAAATTTGGCACGTGGGAAACATCCAGCGCAGAACGACTAACAGCACAAGCTGCTTGCTACCTATTAGCATAGCTGTCAACTTACAGATTTGAAAATAAGGGACCAACAGCCTTGAAGATAAGGGACCAGCAGCCAAAATAAGGGACCTGCAGCCTCATCTGTTCCAGGCACTCCAGTCTTCCTGTCCTCCTGCAGTCTGGTCAAACTCATGCTGGTAGCTTCGAGAACACTGTCCAACCAACTTTGTAACCAGAGGTTCAACTGAATAGAATCTGAATCACATGCACCACAAGGCCTATGCAGCCTCAACTTAAGATGGCTCCCCGGCCTGGCTTTGCACTGCAAAGTTTGCAGCAGCACGTGCAACAAAATGGCGTCCAGCAAAAATCCCCTCAGCTTTCATTAACTAGCCACACACAAGGCATGCAAGCTCCACCCCCCAGTCGTTCTTAGACTTCTTATTGGGTGAGCAACACAGCCAAGCAACACAGTTGGAGCCTCCCGCCTCCCTGGCCGGCAGGGAGGGAGGAAGAGGAGCTGCTTCCTTTGAAATTTAAGGGACATCATTTAAGGGACATTTAAGGGACATCCATCAATAAGGGACAGCAGCGGGACATGGCGCTGGAATAAGGGACTGTCCCTTCAAATAAGGGACACTTGACAGCTATGCCTATTAACTCAGAAATAAGACCCATTTAGCTCCATGGAGATTATTTCCCTCTAAGTTATTATAGGAATGCAGCCTAAAAGAGACAAAAGTGGGGGTGACTCTTATCATAACTGGCTTGAATAGGCCACAGCAACTTGGAGAAGCTTAAAAAGATGCACAGCTCTTTTCTGTCCTCATCCACTCAACCTCACTGGCAACAGCTGACAGGTGCCACTCACAGTTTACATGATCAACAAAGCAAAACATATCTGAGACTACTGCATGACTGCTCTGGCACACATATAATGCATTCTCAAAGAGGTGTTCAAAATAAAGGAAAAGGAGGGGTACAAAAACCAGCCAGGAGTGACTTCTACCAGGAAAAGGTAAAGGGGAAATAAATCCTAATTTCAGAAGCTCATTGCAGTGTAATTATCAAATGGCGACAGTAGGCTGAGATGCTTGCTAATTAAGGCCGCATTTCTTTATGACTAGTTATTTCGAGTTGTCATTTGACAGACTGAAGGGAGGAGGGACGTGCACATAAAGTTGTTTTTAATTACATTTGGTATGCTAATTTCTGATATAAAATAAATATTTACCGGGAGCAATATTTCTTCATTTCACGCTGGCTGCACTGTAGTGTTTATCAAGGGTTACAAACAGGCTGCTATCGCCCAGCCCTCTCTGCCAGCACCCTCACCGCTTTCAAAAGAGGACAACGTGGCCTAGAGCATTCTGGGTGACAGGCCAGGTATCAGGAGAGCACAGACCCAGCAACGAATTGGGAGTGGGAAAGAAGCATTTATCTCACAAACTTTATTTCCCTTATCCATCTTCAGCATAAATTCCAGCGGCCTTTCTTTCCTTCTTGCCAGGAATCAAATTGCCGGGTAAAAAAGGATAAACTTCACGTAGCACATGTGTTTCTCACAGGATGCACTGACAGTATTTCAGTTGCCTAAAGCCTAACAGAAGGCTTCTGGGAAGCAAGGAGATGGCAGGAAGGTGACAATACCTCCTAGCCCCTCAAACGTGCCCTGTGGTCCCGAGGCATGGGATAAATGTTGGCATTCTCTTGTATGGAAAACCTTTTGCTTTCTACCCAATTGCTAATCCTTTGTGTCCTCTACCTATCTGAGCATCATATTACTTCTGCCCCCACAAACCCAACACATCCCAGGCTTGTGCCCACACCAAGCATTTAAAGCACATGTTGACATGACCAACTTAGGCTCACTATTCTGAATAGCCAAAGGACAATGTGTTGCCCACACACACACACACACACACACACTCCCCCCACATGTGCAAAAGCCAACCCAAATGGCAGCTGAATCTTACTTCTCCTGGTGTGTCTGGATAGTGTCTGAGCACAACCTTCCCCGCTTTCACCCCAAAGTGGGTGAAATTTACAGGGTGCATTAAGCATACCAAATAGCAGACAAATAGGTCCAAGGCCTTCTTGTGGGGAGAAGTAAAAGGGATTCACTTTCCTCCAAAATCTATTTAGAGGAGTGGAGTTGTCTCCTGCTCTTTCTTACCTTAAAATGATAAAGAGGTAGGTTGCTGAGTTGGGTGTATTCTTACTTGTAAGCACATTTTTTAAAGCTTCAAACTGGTCTTTTCTTTCTGGCACTGGTGTCCTCCGATAGGCCTTACAACGTGAGTCTGTCCCAATTTATGCATCTCAGCGGCTTTGCCTATGTCTTCCAATAGGCCCTAGGCCTGAGACACGCCTTTCAATGTGAAGCTGCCTAGAAAGCTGCCTGCCGTGTTCTGAAGAGCTCAGTCATTATTATTATTATTATTAGTTAGTTAGTTAAAGGAGAACAATGTAGTTTTTTATAAAAAAAATAGCAACAACACCACACCTTAAATAAAGCTTTTTGCCATTAAAGAAATAATCTGCCTCTGTATTTAGCAGAAAAGCAGGGGCAGAGAAATCCAGTGTTCCGCAGGAAACATTTTTGACAGCCTCACTTCTTGCAAAGCCCACAGACCTAGAGTAATTCAGAGAGATATGAACATATAAGGTGATTCCATACCAAAAGGCAGAAACAAATCTAGAGTAACGGAGCGCCTGGTGGATTTGTGGGGACATTGGTATAACTGGGGGGGGCGTATTTACACCGTGCTTCGACTCAGAGGGGAGACCTCCAAATCACACTGCGTAGCATTAATCCCATTTTTCAGGTCTCACACAAAGCTGATGCACACTGCTATGAAATACTGATGAGAAGCTCACAAGGAGAGCTTGATGGGATGACCATTCCTAAATGTTTGTCCCTAACCTTTGGTTGCCACTACATCTGAATTACTGGCAGTCTGTGTGAACTATTACTATTATTATTGGTCTAGTCCTTTTCTCATTCTTCCATGGTAATTGGCATTGCAACATTCTGGGGCACTGAATTCCGCAGGGATGGGAGAAGTCCAGAAAGGTAACACGTTGCCTAACCGATCTCTCAGTACAATCATCCAAGACAGCGACAACGAAGCACACAACTGATTGGAAGGATGTGATGTGGGAGCAGGCATTACTCCTTGTGGTAGCAAAGCCCGCGATGAACGGTGCAGAGTTCTACAATGGTTATTTCCAATTTATTTATATGATCAGAACTTCCGTCTACTTTAGGGTCAGAGATTGTCAGCCAAACAGTGGAGAGGCTGGTACAAATTTCAGTGTCTATACTGAACAAGCTGATGAAACAGAAAGACAGGAAATACAGTAGATGGGAAAGACTTGTATATGATGTGCAACAATTCTGGTCACATTTAAAGAAAATATTAAAATTAATTTCAATATAGGAGGAGAAATCTTCCACTAGGAAATTAAACAATTTTATCCTTATTAGTTAGCCCAAAGGAAAAACGTTACTGCATTAGTAGTGCCATACAGCATAGAGAGAAAAGGTCAAGACTACAAATACAGCACTGCCAAAAAGAAAGGTTTCAGAACCTGTGCAGTTTTTTCTTTGAAGCAAGTCCTATTAGGTAGGATTTACTCCCTAGGAAGTGTGCTTAGCATTGCAGCCTTGAGTCATTATCAAAAAATAATCATGTATCTTGTTTCACCAGCATCCCTTCTGGATTTTTTCTACTGCACACCTACCAGGCTGTCTCATATCATATCTATACCATCAAGTTTGGGGTAGCCGAGTGCTCTCATCATGTCCCATAAATGCTGCGTATTGACTCTGTCCAAAGAACATTTTCTGTCTTCTTCATTTGCCCTATTAGTTTTTGAGCCAGCTCATGGTTTGATGCTGAGACACTTTCTGTGGCGATTGCCTGGAAAAAAGCATAGCCCTATACGACTCCAAGCAGCTGTGCCAAAATCCCGATTTTCTATTTCAAAGGTAAAAGAGAAAAATTAGCAGCTGCTCAGTGAGCATGAAGCAATGGCTTCTCAAGCAGAAAGAGGGAAATTTGATACTCTTATTCTCTATTGATTGCGAGTGCTGTTGCTCTGTGCTACCACTCCTTTGGCATATAGAAATAAGTAACTGCTCCAGCTAAGGAGTGTCTTTCATTTATTTTTGAGAGGTGTAATACCCCTATTTTTTTCATCACCCTACTTAAACTACTGATGCCTCAGACCTGTGTTACAAGCATAACGAGTTACTTAAATGCCTTCCTATTGAGAAGATTTGTTTTAATTTTATTTTGAAGCTACACTCACATATTCAAGTTGAAGTAACAATTATACTGTTGTGGAAAGCCTGAGGCAGGTTCAGAGATCCATGTAAAAATTCTCAGAATACTCATATCAGTAAGCTTCCTTTGGGCACATCATGTTACACATTTTCCCCCCAGGGTGTAAAAATAGAACTATGCAAGGTTTATAGAGGCCCAGAATTCCAGAGTAGCTCCATCTCTACATATGCCCCAAGCAAAGTGTTTAATGAAAACAAGGTTAGCCTGGAACAATTTAGTTCTCCTGGTCCAGTGATGAAATCTGTTTCTATTAATTCTGAAGGTTAGAGAAAAGGCCTGGTTCCGCCCACCCCACCCCACCCCCAGTGTCAAATGGTTTCCCACCAACCGCATACTAGAAACAGCCTCTTCCCATCAGTCACGGTCCAGTTTATGGGTGGTTGAAGTCCTGGCTGAGGACGTCGGGACCAGGGGCAAGACTGCGGGGCGGGAGCAGGAACGGGAGTCCGGAAGCCAGGAGTCAGGGAGCCTAGGGTCCAGAAACCAGGAGCCAAGGGTCCAAGGATCAGGAAGCAAGGAGCCAAACGCAACAAGGCAGGAAGCATGTTGCTGTGGCAAAGAGCCAAAGGGAAATGCTGACCTTATATCCCTTCCAGCTCTTGCCACCAGATGCTGTGAGTTGCTTTAATAAACAGAAAAATTGCTGAGGAGCCAGGAGATAAACAACAACAACAACATGAATACCCTGCTGGGTCAGACCAAAAGTCTATAAAATCCAGATAGGGATGAGGGAGAAATTCAATTCAGTTCACATTTTAATGTGAACCCACCTAATTGGTACTTACTGAAACAATGTTTGAACTGAAACACAACTATCCTTCAAAACTGGCACTTACCTGGGGGGCCACCAGGGGGCGCATTGGAAGATGGCCAACAATAACATCTCTCCAACCCACACGAGGTAATTAAGAGGCTGATATGGGAGTATGCAGCCTCCCTTCGTTGCCCCAAGGGAATGGGGAACGCTGCCTTGCCTGCTGTGCCCATAATTCACCCCCAGATTCGAAAGAAGGGGGTGAGGGCACTAGGCACAAAGCCCTCGGGTGGGTCCGGCTCTCCCGGACGCTGTCTCTGATCGTGCACTGGTTTGCATCAGCTCGAAATATATAATTGGAAATGAAGCAAATGCAAGTGAAGAACGGGAGTGAAGACTGCTAACTGAAGTGACCTCTGTGAAACGAGAGCAACGGGTTGGATTTAACGGAATACAACATGAAGAAAATACACCAGGTTCAGTATGCCGGAGCGGGACTGAATGGGGGGGGGGACTTTTTTTCTTTTCTGCTATGTGATTAACCAATAACCCCTCCTCAAAAAGAACCGTCGCATAACTGACCTAAGCAGGATGATTAAAAACTGTGTGGAAATGATTTACTACCAAAAGTTTTGCTTGTGAGATCGAGAAAAAGAACAAGGGCTTTTGATGGTGCAGCAACAAAAAGGGAGTCGCCATTTTGACAGGTCTTGTTGAGAGATTCATGATCGGGAGGAGGAAGCCTTGTTTTCATATTGGATTCCTGGTAGAACCTCCTTGAGGACTGAGAAAGAGGGACAGACCTGTGAAAAGTGAATGAGTAGACAGCAAGAATGTTTTTCTTTATGGAAGCAATGAAATACGGCAGCTGTCTGAAATATGACTCTTGGACGAACGGAAAAATCCACACAGGAATACAAATTTGTTTCAACCCGCTTATGGAGACAATCAGAGGCCACAAAGACAAAGAGAAAGGAAAAATATATGAAAACAACTAGAAGAGATGTGGAAAACAGCAAGAAAGGATTGGACAGAATTCTGAACATTATTTGGACAGATTTGTGGACTTTTAAAGCAGCAGCAATAAGAGGATTGGATCCCTTTCGGAACTTGAAATATGGGTACCCCCAACAAAAATTTACAATTAGGCTCTGTAATTCGGAACTTATGTGATTTGATTTGATTTGATATGATTGGTCTGTTAATAAAAATTATTTTTTTAAAAACTGGCACTTACTGTATTTTTCGTCCCATAGGACGCACCGGCCCATTGGATGCACGTAGATTTTGGGGGGGGAATAAGGGGGGGAATTATTTTCCCCCCAGGCGCGGGGCTGGGGCGGGGGAAGCCCGAGCTTCCCCCGACCCCAACCCCCAGAACAGGCAGCTCTCCGCAAGCAGTGGGAGAGCTGCGCGACTCTCCCACTGCTTGCGGAGACCTGCGTGAAGCCCAGAAGCCTGGGGGGCACTGAGCTCAGCGCCCCCCAGGCTTCTCGGTCCAGGCAGCTCTCGCAAGCAGTGGGAGAGCTGCGCAACTTCGCGCAGCTCTCCAACCGCTTGCGGAGAGCTTCCTGAAGCCTGGAGAGTGAGAGGGGTCGGTGCGCACTGACCCCTCTCGCTCTCCAGGCTTCAGCGAAAGCCTGCATTCGCCCCATAGGACGCACACACATTTCTCCTTCATTTTTGGAGTGGGAAAAGTGCGTCCTATAGGGCGAAAAATACGGTACCTGAATTTTGTGATGCAGTTCTCCAAGTAGTGTATGCATGAAACACACCTATTGGGTCAAATGCACGTAAAATGAATATATTCATGAAAATAGCATACAAAGAATGCTTTACATTATGGAAAAGTGCATTATATTTGTATCTTTATAATAAATTTGCACTAAAATGCAGATTTATTTTTTTTTTTTAAATATGCTGATGTAGAAACTGAATTTAGAAACTGAGATAAAATGAAATAGTCAGGTTTATCTACTTTTAAGTCCAAGAGTGGTCAGCCAAACACTGCTGGGAAACTTACAAGCAAGCATGAATGTAACAGCACTTTCCCACTGTGCATCCCTAGCACCTATTTTTGAGGTGTACCACAGGTGTGGGCCTGGCAACTTTTCAGGATCCTTTCTATTATGAGTAATCTGTTGGGACCTGCATGGTGGTGATGGACTGAACCAAAGCTGATAATGGGTGATGCCAACTACCTCAGATTAGAGTTCCCAGTCTTATGCAGTTCTATGCAGACAAAAGCCCCGCTGGAGTTCCTCCAAAAAAGCACAGATCAAATCAGAAGCTCTGAGGCAGAGCTAGGGATGAGGAAAACATTAAATTCAGTTTGCATATAAAGGTGACCCCCCCCACCTAACACACACTTTCTAAAACCATAAGCAACCTGAAACACAACCATTTAAAAAAAAAAATTGCACTTTTCTGAATTTTGCAGTGGAGTTCTCCAGCCAAATAATGCCTACAATGGTCCATAAAAGTTGCATAAAATGCATATATTGGTAAATATAAAACGCAAAGATGCACTCCAGAGGGAGAATGGCTTGCAAAAAAAAAAAAAAAAAAGGAGAGGGAGAATGGCTTGCAAAAAAAAAAAAAGGATATCATGATAAATTTGCACTAAGAAGATGCTGAATTTTCACGATTACTTTTTTTAAAATTGCAGACTGATTTGGAAATGTGGAAAACAGAACTTAAGATGGGGGGAAAGGAAAACCAGAGAGAAACTGAAATTCACCCATGCCTTGCATGCAAAAGGTCAAATAATTTGACCTGGTAGGTATAAGGCAGTTTCTACTTGCATTGATCATGCAGGATGAAATGTTTCAAATAACATGGGAATTTGGGATATTTTGAAAGATCACCCGCTCTCACTTTAAACACTAGCTTTCCTGCACAAAAGCTCTCATTCTGATTTACATAAGCAAAAGATTCCTCTCCAACTATGGGCTAGGCAATAGGAAAAGTAAGGTAAACTCTGCAAAATACCGTACTCTCTTAATTGCATTTTACCTGGCTTACCATCAGATGAAGCAAATGCCGTTCCCAGTCCCATGCTGTCATGATCCCTGTATGCTTCTAATGACTCTTTGGTTTGCATGATAGTAATAAAAGCTAATTACCACAACAGCATCCCTCTGAAAGGACATAACTGGTTCTAACTCACTGCTGTTTGATTACTTAGTTTCATCTTGGTTCACTGCTTTTGGTTTGCTTTTATATCCTCTAATTTGGTCCACATTACTCCCACATTAGAAATGCACCCGGAGCCTATATGCAGCTGTATTTTATTTTATGTTTTTCTTGTTATGTTTGGTTTTAAATGGTATTGTAAACCACTCTGGGATTTAAAAAAAGAATTATGAAGGACAATATACTAATACTTTTTAAAAAAAGAAATAATATAATTAATATAATATAATAATATAATTTCATAATATCATATCATATTATAATACTGTACTGATAACAAGAATACACCACCACCCATATTTGTCCTGCAGTGCCCCCTATGTACCATACAGATTGACTGGAGAACAAGATGAACTGAAGCTGAAAACTAAATCCTGTTCCTCCTTCCTGAACAAGAGATTGATGCAATTGTTGGTTTTCTTACAGGGCTTGCAATGAATCTTTAGGTGCAGCCCCACTCTAGCTGCTAAATCAGGAGAGGAACTGTGTGTGTAACATCCAAAATAACATGCAAAAAAGTAAGTGTGTTGAACCTTGCTTCTGCATTTTGTCTCCAATGTGGAGTTGGGTAAATAAATTTTAAAATACAAACCTTTAAAAATACCTTCAGTGTTGCAATGCACACATATATTAGGGTAAAAAGTATAATGTATGTAATGTATCTATGACTGTGAATATTATTCTTAAGCTTATGTTTATTTATATCCCACCTTTTCCCCTGACAGGGACCCAAGGCAGCTTACAGATAAAATAGAAACAGCAAAAAACATGGGGGAGGGGGAATCATTAATTTTAAAAAACTTTAATATAATAAATATTACTAGAATAAGATTTTGAGCTGGACCATAAAGAAGGCTGATTGCCGAAGAATTGATGCTTTTGAATTATGGTGCTGGAGGAGACTCTTGAGAGTCCCATGGACTGCAAGAAGATCAAACCGATCCATTCTGAAGGAAATCAGCCCTGAGTGCTCACTGGAAGGACAGATCCTGAAGCTGAGGCTCCAATACTTGGGCCACCTCATGAGAAGAGAAGACTTTCTGGAAAAGACCCTGATGTTGAGAAAGATGAAGGGCACAAGGAGAAGGGGACGACAGAGGACGAGATGGTTGGACAGTGTTCTCGAAGCTACGAACATGAGTCTGACCAAACTGCGGGAGGCAGTGGAAGACAGGAGTTCCTGGTGTGCTCTGGTCCATGGGGTCACGAAGGGTCGGACATGACTAAACAACTAAACAACAACAATTAAGACAAACAGATAATTTAAAAAAAAAAATCACAGCACCAGCTATTTCCTTAGAAACAGTTAGTTCTCAAAAGCCTGTCAGAATTTGAAATTCTTTGTGTGCTGGCAAAAGAACAAGGGAGCCAGTCTAGCTTCTCTTGGAAGGGAGTTCCAAAGTCTGGGAGCAGCCACCAAATATTATGAAGAATGATATCATTCAAGAAGAAAACAATGGCTGGGTTTCATTGGATGAGTGGATTTATATGCCAGCATGGTCAAAACAGTGTTTTAAGTGTTGTATAGGGGAGACATTAAAGCAATCCAAATGGGAGATGAAAAGGGTCTATTTGAAAGCAACAATATTTAGCTGTAGTTAGTGTTCCCAGAATGCAAAAACAGAGTGGAGCTATTATGTCAATCACACCTTCTCCCAAGGGCCTGTGCCCAACTGCTCCCAATCTGTGCAACACTCACCACAGTTTGCTCCAGCTTATTTGAGCCGCCTTCCCTTGGGAGATGACTCCAACTGATCTCGCTGTCAGGGAAATGTTCCCGCTACATGAGTTCATCTGAAGATCTCTGTCACCTTTCAAGGTTCAAACTGTCAACGTGAAGCTTGCAGCACAAGACAGTGGCACATTACTCCAATGTCCTGGAGAAAGAGCAAAACTGAACAGTTCACTTCTCTCTAACCAATCAAATAAAGATAAAAACAGACCACAGAAAAAGCCAAGATGCAAGCTTTTTCTTAAAAGTTCCATCTGTTTTCTTAAAACTCTAGCTGAAGACTGCAAGGAAAGAAATAATTTTTGGAAATAAATAAACAGTTTAGATTTCAATTACCATTCAAACCTACAAGTCACAATTAAGGCTGGTTTTCAACATAGCACAATGCACCCTAACAGTGTTCTGGTTCGGAACAACAGTTACCTGTGATCAATTTGTCAGAATTCTGCTTTTGATGCTATGCCACACAGACCAACAGACTCAGCACAGGCTGTACAGATACTAGCCTGTCAAAGCCAACAAGGTCTAGTTACCTGTCACTCTCTAACCATTAGGAAACACTCTCCCACCTAAGCTGAGAAAACCACTCCTCAGGGGTAAGCAGCCTTCTGGTTTGTACAATCTACTTGGCTTTAAACTAGTCAGCTCAGAGCCCCTACCCAGAGCCATATGCAAAAGGCAAATGCTTAGAATTTAAAAAGTATTAGTCTATGATTTTTAACTGAACTGAGCTTGCTGCCCTTAAAGGTAAAGGGACCCTTGACCATTAGGTCCAGTCGTGACCGACTCTGGGGTTGCGGCGCTCATCTCGCTTTATTGGCCGAGGGAGCCGGCGTACAGCTTCCGGGTCATGTGGCCAGCATGACTAAGCCGCTTCTGGTGAACCAGATCAGCGCACGGAAACGCCCTTTATCTTCTCGCCGGGGCAGTACCTATTTATCTACTTGCACTTTGATGTGCTTTCGAACTGCTAGGTTGGCAGGAGCAGGGACCAAGCAACGGGAGCTCACCCCGTCACGGGGAGTCGAACTGCCGACCTTCTGATCGGCAAGTCCTAGGCTCTGTGGTTTAACCCACAGTGGCACCTGCGTCCTTACACACATTCAAATCCTCTACTTTTTACTCCCATGGTGCGGGGATCACCATAGTAGAGCATCTGCTTTGAATGTAGAAGATCCAGGTTCTGACTCAGTATAAGGTAGCTTCCTGTGTTCCTCTGTTCACCCTCATATTTCTTTATTCTAGCTGTAGAATTTAATGAGGGAACAACTTTGTTTTGCCTGTTAAACAACTGGGAATCAGAAATACTTGTTGAGCTACTTCAAATCACTCTATGATCACATCCTATTTTCTGCCCCTCCATCCGCCTACATTATCAGCATGTGGGAGCAGCAGCGGAGGAAGTCGCTCGAGCTCCTGGGGTGGCGTGCCCAGGGGTAGGGCGAGGCACCCACAGGGGTGGGGCAAGGGTGGGGCGAGCCGCCCATAGGGGCGGGGCACACCACAGGGCCTCCAGAGTCTGCCTGCCTCCTCCCACTCAGCCACCCTACAGCTGGGGGGGAGGCAGCGGGTGGACCATTGGATCAGCACAGAGCCTGCATGCGCCCAAGCCACCGCGTCTCTCTCAGGGTGTGGTCCACCCTAGGTGTCACCACTGAGGGGGGTGACAAAATGCCGGGTGGCACGCATTGCAGGGCCTGCAAGACGTGTTGCTCGGGTGCTGCAGACCCTGCGATGCGTGCCACCCGGCATTTTGTCACCCCCCTCAGTGGTGACACCCGGGGTGGACTGCACCCACTGCACCCCCTTCCTCTGCCCCTGCATGGGAGTGTCATTCCCTTACACCCACAGTAGTGGATTCAAAAATCCCATTTCCCCACTTTGTAGCTTTAAACTCCTTTCCCCATAAGACGCTCTGACAGTGCTCCATGCCTTGATCAGGGGTGGCAATCAGCTAGTGAATTAGACGCCACTGTCCTTTGTGGCAGCCTGACTAAGAACAATACAAACACAAGGATGCACCTCCAATGTCTAATCCGTCTACCTTTCATGTGAACAAAGCGTTCTATCAACAGCTCCCAAACAAAAGGAAAAATATATAAAAGGATTCTTTGGCTGGCAGCGTGGAATGCCCAGACTGCATGCTAATTGATTTCGAGAAGTAACAAGCTTAAAAAGAAACCACGAAAGAAGGTTAAAATTAAGATTTCATGCTAATTGTTGAGATGGAGGAGGGGGGACTTTTTGTTTGCTTATTTTTTTAATGGAGAAAACTATACAGGCCTTGAATGGATGGTGCCAACATGATAAATGCCAAAGAGCTATTCTTGTTCTTTTTCACGGCTCCTGATCGTGATGCCCTTGCAGTTCTCTGTGCATCTGGCATAAAAAAGTCAGAAACTGGTGCTACTGCCTGTGATTTGGGGCACACAAGATTATGAGCTTTTACTAGGAAGTACAAAAGGTCACAGAAACAGCGGTGCTTTCAGCTGTCAGTGAATTTTACTGACAAGCTATTATGGGGCAGAAAACTGACCCTTTGGCCCATGGCCTTGCCCAACATGTTCCCCAAGTTCTTATACCTGGATTGGTTTTCTGTCCACAGTTTTGCTTTCCTAAATGTAGCTAGACATCCACCTCATACCATCCTGTGGCTCCAAATGAGGATAGACCTTATTGCTTATATATTAATGTTTCTTGTCAATACATGACTTGACATACAGTGTGTGTCAACATCCTAAAACTGCCTTTATGGGAACGATTTTTGTTAACCGGCTTAATCTCTGTTTGAGTTCTGTTCGTCTCCTAGTATTTTATTTATTTGTCTATTTATTTTTAAAATCTTGCTCTTCAGAATAAAGGGTAGAAGAACTCACAGAGTGGCTTGCAAATGTTAATGATAAGACAGTCCCTGCCCTTGGACTTACAAGCTATAGGGATTGGGAGGGAAGAGGGGAAAAGATTTCAGCATGTGCATGTCCCTACTGCACACGTCCAGAAGTTTACCACTCCATTCGAAGTGCATGTACTGTAAGGAAGTCCCATTGGATTGTGGCCTTAGTCTTCCCAACCCTCTGCAAACCTTTTAGCAAAGAGTATGTTTGATATTGTGAAAATATTATTATATTTTCTTCCTGCAAGGGACTTTGGATGGCATACCCTTTTATCCTCATAATCATCCTGTGAGGTAGGCCCGCCTGAAGTCACATACCCTCCAACATTTCTCCAATGAAAATAGGAACATCCCATTCCATAATGATAATCTTACTATTTATGCCCCACACATCTTACTGGGTTGCCCCAGCCACTATGGACAGCTTCCAACACATATAAAATCATAATAAAACAGTAAACATTAAAAAACTTCCCTATACAAGATTGCCTTCAGATGCCTTGGGGGGGGGTTGCATAACTCCATACCCTCCAACATTTCTCTGATGAAAATAGGGACGTCCTAAGAAAAAGTGGAACATTCCAGGATCAAATCAGAAACCGTGGTGGCTTCTCTAAATTAGGGGTGTTCCTGGAAGACAGGGACAATTGAAGCGTCTGAAGTCACCCAGTTAGCCTTTTGGGTGAGTGGGGACTGAACCAGAATATCCCAACCTAATCCAAATATTTCAGCTACTACACAGGCTCTCACCTGAGGAGTCCTTAAAATATGCAATGCATTGGTATGACCTGCTTTTGTAATAACTAAGAAAACAGGGTTTTGAGGCCGCAACATTAGTCATCCACACAGGGATAGCACAGAACATAATGAAGCCCAGGCCTTTCCTGAAGAGCGAGGTCAAATCCCACGGGGGAACTAAACTACCCTCCCCTTCAACAATAATATCAGATAATTTTTAACCAGCTGAATGAACAGTATCTTGCAGCAACAGCAGTCTGAGGAAATTTGGTGTTGATCTGTTAGGAATGACAATAAGAAGTGCTGCTGCTTTAATCAACAGTCAGAACGCAGTGGGGAGGCTCTTCCAATTTGCTTTAGGCTGACAGCTTACACAGCTTTTTCATCCAGGCCAGGCAGAGCAAAATCTAATTCCTCCTCCAGCATCCCCTGCAGGAGTGATGATGAGGAACCACCGAAGGAAGAAGGGCAAGAATCGCCCCAGTGTCCTAATGACATGGACAAGGAGAATTCTTCACCCTGCAGGATGCTGCAAATATTTTGGAGATGACATGCTCCATACCCTGGCATTTCCATAAGTTTGTCTCTTCATCACTCGCCTCCCTAAGAAGCCTGCCGCTAGCAGCTCGTGGGATCAGAGGACTTTCTTGGGGTCAGGCTCCCTCGTTCTTGTTGGGAAGCTGTTTACATTCAATCGGAGTAGGTGATGACTTTGTCTAGGGCAGCAGGCCACCCCAATGGAATATATAAATATATATACATTCCACAGTTAGTCTCTAGTATGGGATATCCCAGATCCCAGGGCCTTCTCTCAATATTATATGGTAGGGTTAGAAAAATGTTTGTTTTGCCCCAAAGTTGCAATGCAATTTGAAATTGGCTAGTGACCTGAATTGAAAAGATGCATGTGCTGCATATTGGAATTTGATATTTAAACTAATTGATACTGCAACCTGTCAGGCAGTTCTTCTTACTCCACAATTAGAAATACTTAATGTATGGGAAACAATGAAGAACTGGCATCTTGGCCGTAAGCCCTGAAAGACCTGCTCCCTGTCTTGCAGGCCTTTTTCCACCAGGCCTGGGATATCAGGGCTCTGACTGACTCCAGCTACAAAAGCTGAGGCTGCTGAACAGACTTTTGGGCTGGGATGTTGTTTGCATGGGGGGGGGCGGTGTTTGCTGCTGCAATTGTTAATTTTTTGTTTATTGTGCCATGATGCCAGAACAGGACAAGACTGTTTTCAGAATCTCTGTGATCGCCTGCTCCAATTTTTAACAAGTGGTTGATCATCCTTTCTCACTATCAGGCTGCTTCTCTCTATTAAACAGCGGGAGCTCAGAATGTCAGGGAGCTGTATTCAGTTCAGTCGAAACTGCTTGAACTGCAGAGTGAGTTTCCTCTTTCTCCTTGATTCTTTGTTTGGAACAGCATGGGTGGCAGGATGATAGACAACCACATATCTCCCAGATCTTAGGACCAGATTGTTCCAGATCAGGGTTGATCCAGATTAAATTAGCTGAAGGAAGGTACCATGGAAATTGTTGAAACAAAGACTTAAAGGCGCATACATTTCAGAGGAACTAAAGTTCTAGAATCCTACAGCTACACAGATATGGGACTTGTCTTGTTACCATCTCAAGACAAAGATGACCTTTTAACTTCTGCATCCTGTAGCAAGGACAGTTTTTGTGACTTTGGGGACTTTTGAATAGAGACTGGCCAGGCAAGGAACCTTTTTAAGGGGGGAAGCCTGTTTGCACCTGGCTTTTTGTGGCACTTGTCAATTTACAAATGAGTTTAAACTCAAGATTAGGCTTGAAAGCCTATAGTTGCCTGAAACCTGGTTAACACAACAAACTCAGCGTATTACAAATGCCTGTAATATTGAGATTTATTTGTCTATTTAGTCTAAGGTTTAACTGGCGCTGTGCAATTCCAGTGATGATTTTATTGTGTAATAGTATGGTGTCTTTAACCTACTCTTGAGTAGTGTGTGGAAATGCAGCATAGAAACACACACAAACATACACAGAGAGGTAGAGAGAGAGCGAAATGAGTAAAACAGGCATGAAGAAATAAAGCAGAGTGAAATAAAGGCAACAGACAGCCAAGGACTGGAAGCTGAGTGCTTGCAGAATTGCCAAAACTGATCAAAGACTAAAAGCTTACAGTAATAATTTCTTAGAAACTTTTATTTGACAATAATTTATTTATTTTTAGAATACTCCCCCCAAAGTATCATTTATATCCCAAGGACCCAAGAGTTACACACTGGCCTGCCAAGCACCTGGAGAATAGTGTTCTCTCCACACTGCCCAGGCCACCTGAGTTATGAATCATAGAATTGTTGAGTTGGAAAGGACCATGAGGATCATCTTGTCCAACCCCCTACAATGCAGGAATCTTTGACCCAACATGAGGCATGAACCCATGACCCTGAGATTAAGAGCCTCATGCTCTACTGACTGAGCTATCCCTCAGCTATAGTGTTTATGTTAATAATGGCAGGTAAGAGGGGAAGGTGGGCTGAGGTTGCTTGACTGGTTGCAGATGGGGATTTTAACTTGCAACCACCTCATTCCTGGGTAAATACTCTGCAAGTCACAAGGATTTCACTTGCCCCAATTGAGACTGGTCAGAGCGGCTATAGCAATGAGGCAGTGGGCACATTGATGGCAGTCTGACCCAGAGGCTTGGTGCTGGAACAGCATCCTCCACCACACCATTTTAACACTTTCCAGTAAGTGGTTAAATTGTTTTCTTGGGTGCAGGTAATGTAAAACCCACAATACATTCTAGCTCCGTGCACTGCATTGCTTGGAGAAGCCAGTGCATCTGTAATATAATCGGCTCCTTCCTATGGCGAAAGACAGTGACTTTGCTGAAGGATAAAAACAGACAAAGAAAACTTTGTTATGACAAGAGATCAAATGGCAAGAAAAGGGCCCAGAAAGCCCAGATGAGCCACGATGTCTCCCCAGATAAGAGAGGAGAAAGCGAATGGAAATGAAGGTAGACAAGGCATGCATTGGAAGCAATGGAAAGGAAAGGTTAATGTAGGCAGGACAGTGGGTTGAATGGATGGCACAATCAAACTAGGCAATTATCTAATCTTTGCTGGCCGTCTCAGTGTGAGGAGAGCTCAGCTGACGTATGCCTGAATAAAACATGGCATCGTGCAAAGGAGCTCCCAGGGGTGTTAGGTCAAACATTAAAAAGCTAGAAATAGTTAAGCTACAATGAGAGAGAGAGAGCGACGGAACGGAAGACCTTGCAGACATGCTTGGATTAGCTGCCTGCTGAAGTGCACACAGGTTAGCCAGATTACACCTTCCTTCTGTCTGTGAAAATGCCAGGCTGAAACTCAGGCAGAGAGAGCAGTGCAGAAGCAAGGCTTAGTGGGGCTTCAAAAGCAGGCTGGACCTTGTGTGGGATTAGTCATGAAACCATTAGGGTTTGTTAAGTGGGATGCTGGGTAACAGGTTGATCCTCCCTCTGAAGCACCACTTCAGTGAACCTTAACCTACAAATATTCTACTGGATCAGGGCTCAGAGGTGGAGGGGAATTTTTGGAATATGAAATTTTGACGGATCACTGCAAATAATTGGAATTCCAATGGTTCAGAATGCCTTGCCATTTCACTGCTTCTCACAATCACTGCCTTCCATAAAGTTTCCTCCTGCTGCAATTCATATTTTCTTTCCTGTCACTTCTTGTTTTTGTTCTTACCGTAGTCCACCCCATCTGTGCCATGTCCAAGAAGTCCTCATCTTCTCTTAATGAGGCCAAGTGCAGTCGTTCATGCAGTTGCCTTACCTTCTATTCTAACAGAGAAACCAGTTTACCCTTGCTGCATGTGTAGTCTAAGGTGCTTTCAAGCAAGAAAATAAACATAGTGCATCCAATGCAGATAACCTTTGAGTAAGTTCCACTGAACTCAATGGAACTTACTTCTGAGATCCAGCAGACCCAGACCAGCATGATGAGTGCAGCAGCCAAGACAGCAGAAGAGAGGAACAGGTGAGCTTGTTTTGCAGATCTGTCCCCTGGCAGGGGGTGGGGGCAAAAGGAGCAGTTCGCTTCAAATGAACCATAATGTTCCAATTCCCAGCTTTCATTAAAAAAAAACAAACCCAGTACCTTTCTAGCATTTGTAGAACCTGAGATATAAAGCAAAATGTACAGACCGCATCCATCTCATTTTTTATTATTGTGATAAAACCAGGCTGCTGCTCCCTTTCAGTGCTTTACTTTGGACAACCAACATCCTGAAAAAAATTACGTGGATGCCCATGGCACCTGCTCCTTGTTGCTGGCATACCACAACCCCGTATGAGGAGATAGAGAGCCTCGCCATGCTGCATGACAGCAGAGCCCTTCCTCACATCTTGCAACATCTGGCTAGGAGGGATGCTATTACTTATCAGGCTGCCATAAGTGATGACACACCCTTGGTAGTGACCCAAAGTGTGTGGAACTGAAGAATGTTACTTTTAGGGAGGCACTTTGGAGGTGGCAGAAGGGCTACCCTATTTAGGATGGAGGGAGAAATTGTTCTAGCCCTTTCTGGGAGATATGGTGGCCCTTTGAGGCAAAGATTTATGGCTACTTGGTTGGGTATTATGTTTTTAAATCTTAGGTATTATTTTAATTATGGATTTTGGGGGTACTAGCTAGGGCATGTTTATTATTTTACTCCGCAGATCTTAATATATGCCTGGGAGGTTTTCAAAAAAATCCTAGTGGAGAAGAAGGGCAGCTATGCCAGTATGATCTTGAGCAAAGGTATTCATGGTCATCATCTTAGTCTGACGCTAGAGGCATTAACACATTGTGTACAGTCTGTGTTTCTGTGTACGCAGGTAGCTGGGCTGTACATCTGTAAAGTTATGAAATCTTCAAAGAATGTAGTGTCTGTGTACACAACAGCTGAGCTGTACAAATTAACAAGTGTACGCTCTTCCACACCAACACTTGTACCTGTGTTGGGTATAATATGTGAACAAGTCTCCTGTTAGACTTAACCCAGTCAAGTTTCATGATCAAACAGGGAATGGAATTATGTGAATTCTCACTGTCCAACACTCTAATCACTACACCACACAATGGCACTCCTGCCTCATCTGTTGCCTTATCCACCACTGATCTACCTTTGCAACAGAGCAGCCTTTGAACTACACATCATTAATGTACCAAAGAGTATGTACTTTGCACTGTTCTTTTGTTGTGAGACATTCAGAGCTATATAGAGTAGGCTTGGGTGGTCTTGAAGCCTGCCCCATCTAGTTTGCTAACCAGCTGGAGCCAAGTGCAGAACAGTGGCTTATAGCAGGGAGAAGGCTGCTGACATTCTAATCCGGTGTGCTCTGTTCTTTACAGGAATTTGCTTTCATTACCAGAACCAAGCTTACAGTCCTTATCATACAAAATAGCTCAGTTGCTTGAGTGTGAAACTTAATCTCAGGGTCGTGGGTTTGAGCCCCACGTTGGGTAAAAGGTTCTTGCATTGCGGGGCATTGGATCAGATGACCCATGTGGTCACTTCAAACTCTACAATTCAGCTATTCTAAATTCCTTCCTGGTTTCCCTCCAAGCTTTCTTCGTATCAGCAGCCTAATTTTAGAGGAAAGGTTGCTACCATTGTTATACAATCGGGAAATCCTTCTCACCAGGGCTTTTTCCAGCTGGAACTCAACAGAACTCAGTTCCGGCATCTCTCAGATGGGTGCCATTGCCATTATAAGAGAACAAGGGTTAGTTCCGGCACCTCCTTTTCTAGAAAAAAGGCACTGCTTGTCACCCCAGTCCTATCTTCTGGTCAACCGATTGATATACAGGCACATAACAGAATATAGATCGAGGCAAAGGAGTCTTCCAAATATCAAATGAGTTTTGGTTGTCCCTCCCAGCCCCAGGATAAAACCATACCATTGGATTAACACTGCATGCAGACAGTTGGAAAGATCCTAGCATGAAGCCATAAAACCTTACATTCAAATTAAAACAAAATGTATTAAGCTGCTTCTTGCCACGTTTTCCCCCCAATTATGTTTCAATTTAGCTCAATTACTTTCCCATTAGCGTTCGGTGATTCTTTTTTAATTGAAGCTCCATGTTATTGTCTCCTTGATTTCCTTCTGCTATGTGATTCTCTAAGGAACAGCAGAAACCAGCTCCTTGGGAGAATGGGCCGGCTTTTAAATTATCTGGAAAGGCAAAGCAATAGGAAGAAGTAAATGTGAGGACATTTCAACAGCCCTTTAATCTAGGGCCTGGGAACAACACAGCCACAGGTATTGTTACTTGAAGTATCTGTTGGTCTGTTGTGCAGCTATGTTATTCTCACATTCCTAAAGGGAGATGAGGAACTTCTGGCAGGTTGCTACTGGCCCAGAACATTACCATCGGATGCCTAAGGAATGTGTTCAGTGTTAACTGCAATATCTCTTCAAACATGTGAATGAGTAAATGTCCATTCACAGCACACAAGAGCATTCCAACATACCTGCCACATGAAACCGGTGTAGTAAGATCTCCTTGTGGTGACTTTGCTGTGAAAACAAATACAAACAAGCAGTTTAAACCTCAAAGCAGGTTCAGTGTCAGCACCATTGTCAAATGCTGCAGTCTGGGGCTGACACCAGTTGCTGATTTCCCCTTTTTTCCTTGTTTTTCTTTTTTAAAAAAAATATATATGCTAAAATGCTGGGTGCATAAACCATTTGCATATACAGTGGTACCTCAGGTTAAGTACTTAATTCGTTCCGGAGGTCCGTTCTTAACCTGAAACTGTTCTTAACCTGAAGCACCACTTTAGCTAATGGGGCCTCCTGCTGCTGCTGTGCCGCCGGAGCATAATTTCTGTTCTTATCCTGAAGCAAAGTTCTTAACCCAAGGTACTATTTCTGGGTTAGCGGAGTCTGTAACCTGAAGCGTATGTAACCTGAAGCGCATGCAACCTGAGGTACCACTGTATTCCTTTAAGAATTCTGGAGGGAGGGTATTTCTCCGTATGCTCAGTAGTGAGTGAGCTAGAGCAGGAAGTAGCCACCACTGTTGTCAGTGAGTCTGTCGACAGAATGGGAGATAATTCTGTGGCAACATTAAAAAAAAACATTAAAAAAACAGTGCTCTGATGTGTTATTGAGGTGTTTATGTAAACACACACACACACACATATGCAAAGTTATTGTATGATGCATGTGAGTTATATACCATCTGCCTTTGCAGCAATCCTTTGTTGTGAGTCCCTGCAGAGCCACTGACTCAATAAACATATACATAGGGAAAGTTTCTAAAAAGGTTATAGGTACATGGCAAAGCACCAGTCAAAGCTGCAGTTGTGGGAGCCAAGGAGGAAGGGTAAAACCAGGGTGGCATGCAGTGCGGGGGGAACCAGGTGATGGCGGCACCTTGCTTGCAGGCCCCTCAAACATGGCATGACCCACACCTCATAGTTTGGAATTTCAGTGGTATGCATTCATGAACTTTTAAGTGCAACTATTAATGATCAAATGCTGCACAATTTCTTAAACATTACTCCATAATCCTAATTGAAGAACATTTTTTAAATATTATGCAGTGTTTAATCATTAATGGGTACCAGGGGAAGAACTGTACCAAACACTGTACTCAGGGGCTATAGCAAAAGGCAATGGCAACAGGGTGCACTGTATGGGACTGTCACGGAGTGGCTGTCCTTGTCTTTTTCCCAGATGGGCAACTAGCAGCCTGCTCTGTGATCTCTATTCTAAATTCAAATAGGTGCCCTTGACTCAAACTCCTGTATTTTTTTCTTTTCTTTTTAATGACACACACGTTTTGGGCCAGCTGTCCAGTTTTGGCCATGTGGTCACTACATGTGATCATTGCTAGACTAGGAAAAGGTATATTTTGTTAGGTTACCACTCCCTTAAATGAATTTAGGATGAGAGTTTGATTTCATTCAGCAGAGGGCTTGCCATGGGTAGGCAAACTAAGGCCCGGGGGCCAGATCCGGCCCAATCACCTTCTAAATCTGGCCCGCGGATGGTCCATGAATCAGCATGTTTTTACATGAGTAGAATGTGTCCTTTTATTTAAAATGCATCTCTGGGTTATTTGTGGGGCATAGGAATTCGCTCATTTCCCCCCCAAAATATAGTCTGGCCCCCCACAAGGTCTGAGGGACAGTGGACCGGCCCCCTGCTGAAAAAGTTTGCTGACCCTTGGCTTAAGCAGTTAAAACCCCCCCTCTTAGCTTTTAAAGTTGGTATAATATTGTGCCCCTGAACTATATACCATGCGAACCAAACCCTAGATTTCTGTTCCTCAAAGAGGCCTACCAGTCTTCTTCAATCTCTTTACTGATTCTCTGCCTCTCCTCCTGCATATTTCTTTGCTCTTTCTTAAAGATGCCTGATGCTACATATCAGTTCACATGGAATTTGGGGTTGGGTCTGGCCCTTCCAAAATTCTTGCTAAGTAACCCTACAAAGGTAAATACAGAGAGAGCTTCACTATAGGAAGCCCCCTTATACTGCAACAGACCACAGATCTATCTAGCTTACTAATGTCAGCAATGAACATTAGCAGCGCTCCAGGATTTCACAGCAGGGTCTTTCCTGTTCCTACATGGAGATGCCAGGGATTGAACCTGAGACCTTCTGCACGCAAAGCAGATACAAGCTGCAGCTGTGATCCAAGCCACCTGCTTCAGACGTAGCCACTCCACTTTAGCATGGCAGTTCAGGGGGGCAACATCATTAAAGGACATGGTTTTCTGCATGAGTTGGCAAATATGTGCTAAAAAATTTAATGGGAGATGTGTGACTAGTTATTTGAACACATTTGCAAGCCGTGCACAAGCTTAAAAGCATTAAGCTCAATTAATTAACACACATTTATAACCGAGGAAGATTTATAGTATTCCTTCACTGAAGTATTGGAAATGCACTCTGAAATATGTGGTTTGCCCCTCGACGTGCTCATTGGTTCACTGCCAGCGCCATATGTACAACCCCCCTATTCTATCAGAATGCAACTCAGAACCAATTTGCATGCATAAAATGTGGACTTGTACCGTCTACACCCACACAACAGTAATGAGTCCTGGTTCAGCTTACAGTCCATCTGTCATGGATTCTCAGGGTTTTATTTATTACATTTATATTCCAGCCTTCCTCCAGGGTGTAGTTGGTGGAATTTCTGACCCATCCACACCAGAGATATTTCCATGCAATGTAAAGTGGTTCCCCCATGGTATAGCTTGATTTAGTCAAACCCTACTTATTCTTGATCAGAGAAAGTTTGGGAAAGACGATGGATAAAACTAGCTGGACATGATAGTATGTAGTATAATTAGTACTACTGCCACACAAAGTTGTCCATCACCTGAGGTCACTGGAGAGGCTCTTTTCTAGGTTTCCTCACTTGCTGAGGTCAGGTTGTGGTTGTGGAAGAATGAGCATTTTCTGTTGTGGCACTGTGCCCATGGCTTGTTCCCTGCCTGTTGGCTAAGGCTGTGTACTTTGCAACCACAGTTCTGATTTTTCAACTTCTGGTTAAAATGTTTTTACCTGCCCAGTCACTGTAATTCAGTATATTATACTGTTGTTGGCTACTTGCAAGGTTTTACTTTTTTTCTTTTCAATGAATGTTTTTTATCTGCTGCCACCTTGTAAAATTCTGTGCATGTTTACTCAAAAGTAACAAATGAATCTTAACCATCTTTACTCAGAAGTCAGTTGTGCTGAATTGAGTGGGGCTTACTTTCAGGTAAGCAGGGCTCGGATTAACGGTCTTAAACTCACTGCTTTCTTTTGGAACTTACTGCCTAATAAGTGTCTTGAAGAATTATAGCCTTTCTTGCCGTCTTTAGGTCTTGCTCTAGTTGCTGCTTGTACAAATTATTGTTCATATTATTCCTCTGTGTATTTTCATGATATTTGCTGCAAAAAATAAATGTTTTGTTGATGATAATGTGAAGTAGAAATATTTTAAATAAACAGATAGAGCAGTAATCTGGCTGCACAAAGGAGTTGTAGCAAGAGCAGTTTATTCCTTTCACAACTCTCAGTATAGTAATTACTCTTTCTCACAGACACATACTTTGAAACATAACACATACTTAACATACAATGCCAGGGGGGACATCTAGAGTGTCAGAAGACCTGTCATCACACCTCCTAAACCCAGCACCTCTGTTGGAGCACATATGTGTGCACACATACACAGAAATCAACAAATCCTGGGAGTTAAAATTGCAGATTGCTCTGTGTCAGGATAGAACTGATTCTGTGAAGTTTCTGTCCTGGCAGATTGATGCTAGAGATGCCACCAGAAATTTGCTTTAGGCCAAGGATGGGGAACCTGTGGTCCTCCATATATTGTGGACTTCCAACTCCCATCAGCCACTGCCAGCATGGCCTGTGGTCAGGAATGACAAGCGCTGGAGTCCAGCAATATTTAGAGAGGCACAGGTTCCCCACTCTAGCTTACAAGGTACAATCAAGAAGATGCTTCCCTCCTACCCTGTTTGCAAATAGGAGGCTGGCTGATTCCAGTGCTTAAATGACTTGCGATGAGAGTAGTCTTAGGGGAGAAAGACTGGATGAGATGTCAAGGATATTATGGCTGGGGAAGGATTTCCAGATGTCAGGGACTGGCTGGACAAAGAGGAGTTGAGGGAGGCATCAGGCGGGGAACTCTCAATGGTACCCCCAGAGGAGGAAGGCTCAGAGCCCAGGGATTGGTGGCGGGACACTGGGGAGAGGCAGAAGTTTGGAAGGAGGGGTTGGATGCTGAAGGAGCAACAGGGTCTAGTGAGCAGGAAGAGCCTGTGACAGGGAGCAGTTCAGACTTCAAGGCTGAAGCAGAGGAGGGAGGAGTCAAGAGACTGCTGAAGAATCCTTCTCCTGCTGTGACAAGCTCCCCTCCCCCCCCCAACAATTCACAGAGTAACAAGAAGAGCAGAACAAAAGTCAGAGATGCGCAGTTTGAGACTGTTTGGGAAACATCCGAGAGAGGAAGAGCCTTAGAAAGGGTGGAAGGCAGGGACTGTCCTGGCAACTGCTCCATAGGGGCAAGACCTACTGGGAAGTGTGGCTAAGACCACTAGGCCGAGTTGTATGTTTATTTTCTTGAACAAAGAGTTAACTTCACTGACAACGGAGATCTGCTTCCTTTATTGCAGACCTGCGTCTGACTCCAGCCCTGACACCAACTTCTCTTTGACTCTTCTTAAAGACCCTATAATAAAGGATGGTTGTGTCTCAATGCATGCAAAATTCAGGACTGGTTCACAGCAGCTAAAACCAGAAATTCCACAGCTCAAGCGTAGAGCACATGCTCTGCATGCAGAAGGCCACAGATTTAATCTCCAGTTTAAAAGGATTAGGTAGAAGGTGATAGGAAATATCCTTTGCCTCAGTCTTGCCATTCAGACCAGACAATACTGAGCTCCATACACAAATGGTACAGTATAAGGAAACCTCCTATCACCGCCCACTTCAATTGCTATTCGCTTCTCAGTATCTATAAAAGCTATTCCAAATATGGAGGTTTTTACCCCTTTCCCTGGGAAAAGATCCAATGACATAACTTAGCAGCAGGAAGCTGTGTGCATTTTAGTCCACCCTTTTCTTTACTTTCAACTCATTCTTTGCATAGTTTAACAGTGAAAGGGATCTCAGTTTCACAATTTGTTTTGGATTCACCTCTACACTGCAGGTTAATTAGGAGACTAGCCTTACACTGTGGAATCCCGATGTTTAATGAATCAAAGGTTAATAGTTCCAATTGTAATGTTAATTGATGTATTCACCACTCACGAGCTTATCACACAATGGTTAGTGGGATGAATGATTTGGGGCATCAGGGTTAGAGCTATTTTCCTTTCTGATGCAATGGGGCTTACAGTTCATTTTCATACTAAGAACCTACTGAGTGGTGTGAACTAATGTACAGTGAATATTACCGTAACTATTTAAAGTTCAGTAACCAATGATACAACCAGAGTAATCCACCCACACACTGAAATTCTAGGATTCATCCTAGACACTACAGTATGGCTTGAGACTTAATGTGAGAAATGTCCCAACTCATTGTCACCTGGTATACCTGGGACTTCCAAGCAACAGGAACCACTTCAAGGAGTTAAGAGATATTCCAGTTGGTCCATTTATGATTAAGAAGCCTCTCTTGTTAATTACTGGCCAGAGCAATCAGGACTCCTGCCCTGAAGCCTTTCTTGCTTTCAGTTGACTGCAGATCTTTGCTAAAGCCGAATCTGTAGCTAGTGCCTCGGTTCCTCATCTTTTAGAGACTCACGCACACTCTGTGATTTATCTTGGCTTGTCTCTCTCATTGCACATTGTCTCTAAACTTGCCCTGCCATGAAATAGGGTTTCAGGTAGCACCATAGTGTTGGGTGTACAATTTTTTATTTTTTGTGTGTATTCGATTGAACATGGCTGGAAGGTAGGGAGATTAAACACTTCCCTTCCACCTATCAATTCTCTCAAAATGCCCTCTGCCCCACATTGGTATTACAGTGGTACCTCGGGTTACAGACGCTTCAGGTTACAGACACTTCAGGTTACAGGTTACAGTCGCTACAGACTCTGCTAACCCGGAAGTAGTACCTCAGGTTAAGAACTTTGCCCCAGGATGAGAACGGAAATCATGCGGCGGCGGCACAGGAGGCCCCATTAGCTAAAGTGGTACCTCAGGTTAAGAACAGTTTCAGTTTAAGAACGGACCTCCAGAATGAATTAAGTTCTTAACCCGAGGTACCACTGTACAAGGTAACCTGTAGCTCCAAGTATATGTGTGTGCAGCCTCTTGATGAGCCTTGGGGTTTTAAATTTGTTTGGGGTTTTTCTTTCTTTCTGATATTCTTTGGAGGATGGTGCAGGGAGGAATTGCTTGCACTGTGAATCGCTAGCACAACAACTATTAATAAAGGGGATGAAAAGAAACCTGTACAGAAGGTAGCCAATAGGGCTCACGTCACCATCTTTATTTGGGAATGTAGACAGGGCTGGCTGAACCCATTCTGCAAATGGTTCAGCAAGTAATGCGCAGGCACTGCACTATACAGTGATAAAGAGCTACTTAATGCAGACCTCCTCTCCACTCGCTGCCCTCTGCTGCGGGCTCCCTTTGTTTATAGGCTCGCAGGCCCTCAAGCTTGGCTTCCAGCTAATGCTTCTACTGGCAGGTTCCCCTCAAAAGGCTGCTTTCACTCACAGCTGAAGAATAAACTAGGCCCTGGGAGGTTGGTAAGATTAAAGAAAAAAGGAGGGGGGCATTAAAAAGTGGTGACGAATGGGAGATAAAAAAGTGAGGGGAACAAAAGCCCAAGAGACAGGATGTGAAGAAGGAAAGAGGCAGAAAAAACAAGATAAAGCGGTAGTGGAAAGGGGGAAATACAGGACAGATGCTTGGCTGAAGCAGGCGGCATTTTCTGGTTCCTGCTTGAGGTACAATTGGTTATTCTACCACATGCAAGGAAATGTAAAGGCAGAGAAAGTGCATAACTAATGAAACAGCCCCAAGAAACCCCTAGGAACTAGCACAGCAGTCACTAGAAGCTGAACTTTGTAGAGCTTTAAGCCTGTGGCCACATTTGAATTGTTGAGCAAGTGCTGTGGGCCCCACCCCATAAAGCCACTTCTCAAGGCTTATCAAGGCTCTTATTAAATCTTATAGAATCAGAGCCTTGAGAAGCACATAGAGCTCAGAGAGGAAGTGGGGAAGAAAGTAAGCCTTCCAACTTCCTCCTTCAATTTTATATACTTTTCAATGGAGGAAAAAGCCCTAACCTAGCCCATGGCCATGGAGGCACGGAGCCTTCATGAGTTTCATGGGAAGACCTCAAGGGCACCGTTGCACTAATGGATGCCACGTTGGCTACCTCTGGTCTGCACTGAAGGGAACAAAAACCTATGTCAACACCATAGAATCTTAGAACACATGTGAAAGACCCATTTGTAACCTAAATGAATCATGCATGTGAAACAAATTTACGCATGTTAGTCTGTGTTGCACAAATTATTCTCCGATAAGTGAGAGCCAAGGATCAGGAGTCAGAAGCTAGGAGTCAAGCAACAAACACAGTGGACACTGTTGTTGCTCTAGCAAAGTCCCAGGCTCCCCTGTAAGCTTTTATAGGCCTTCCAAATAAGAGGGAGAGAATAAATAGATGGAGGTACTGCAACACCTACACCCACCTAACTGTCCAGGGAACTCTCCAACCTCCAATTTTGGTCATCAGCACACCGTCAAGGTTCTGCTCAAGCAGCTTTGGACAGCTATAAATACAGTCATGCATCGTTGGGCATGCATCGTTTAAGCCAGTTTATATTTAAACATTCAAAGCACTTTGATACAAACTTCTCCTTATCCTAGTAGAGCTGATCTTAAACCCAGTGATCTCTGAAACACTCTTCAACTGCTGAAATAAAAACAGATCACATTGCATTATTGGGGAAATTAATTCCAATTTATAAATCATAAAACCCAAAACTCTTTCTCCAGATTAATGTGTGCACATTAAATAAATTCAACATTTATTTGAATAGCAACTTAGCCACAGCTGAGGTGGGTAACATAGGGGTGCCGTATTTCAAACTATAAAAATCCAGACAGAAATGTTGTTGAGGGTTTTTTTGCCAAAGTTGTTGTACTTTTGTGGCAAAAAGGCTTTAAAAAATACCGTTCTTTAACTATTTCTATGGGAAAATGGCACTGCCAACATGGGCTGCCATATGCCTGGATTTTCATGGACATTCTCCAGATTTCCACCCAGACACTGGTGCCGGCTGTGGTACTGGGGATATGTCCAGGAAAATCCGGACGTATGGCAACCCTAGGGTCCCAATGCATTTCTGAGCAGAAGGTTGCAGGCTCTCATGCATTTCAAACATTTGTAACCCACCACTTGAGGAGGGTCATTAAAACAACTCCTTTCCCTTCCCTTAAATCAGAGATGAGGAATCTTTGGTCCTTCAGATGGGCTCAAACTCCCATCAGCACCAACCAGTACGGCCAATGGACAAAGATGGTGAGTTATAATCCAACTAGAAGGCCACAGGTTCTCAATCTCAGCTTTAAAATGTCTGAGCTGCTTACAATTGTAATATTTCCCTGATAAAAAGCTGTTAAGGCTGTATACACGCTATTATTTTAAAGCACATCCGAATCACATTCTTTCTGTCTAATAATTTTAAGAACTGTAGTTTGTTAAGGACTGCTGGGAATTGTAATTCTGTATAAACAATAGTGCCCGGAATTGTTTGCAGGAGAGAATGTGCATCAAATGAGCTTTAAAAGTACAATGTGTACACAACCTTAAGTTCAAAACCTATTTCCGCTCAACAAAATGTACATCCTACGTATGTTGACCTCTTTGTAACTCGGGTGTTGGTGGTGCGGAGGTTTGCATTTTTTGTATATGTTTTCTGCTTGTTTCCATACTTTAGTTAGCCATGCTGGCTTATTGATTTTAGCAGTGATTTAAGGATCGTCATTTTATGAATATTAGTTCTGTGGATTTCAGCTGCGTTTCACCTACAGTTTTATTATGCACACCACTTAGAGATCTCTTTCATTAAATGGTTTATAAGTCTTTCCAAATATATTAAATACTTTTATTGGAACTGGAAGAGCAGGAGGCAAATTTACAAAGAAATGCACACCGTGGTGTGTTTTTATGTATTTCCTTCAGTCATACACGCTGCACCCCTTCAGCTGTGTCTTCTCTTTTCTCTTCCAACACTGTGTGGATAAAGTAGATTAGACAGAGAGGCAGGCAGACACGCAGGCAGAATACAGAGCCACACCGAGTCACAAACCACGCAAACAAGACAACTGAACCATCACGTTCTAAGGTTTGTCCAAGTGGAAATGTTCCCTAGGGTGGGAAAGAGACACTGAACCCCTGGCTTGGATTTTTCTCTTTCCTTTGCTTGTTATTTTCCCAGCCTGCTGTGTGTTAATGTGCTCTATCAGGTCCCAACCATGGTTGAGTGAGGATGCCCGAGGTCATTCCATCTTTACTTTGTTTGGGCCGCTTGCCAAGAAGCTAGTAGCAGAAGTGGGGTTTTTTTTAGAAAATTAAATTTGACTCAAGCTCACCAGTGAATTTGCACCAAAGAACTTCATACCCTGTGCCTTGGAGGAGAGGCAGGGGAGAACGCCAGCAGCTCACAATGGCCCAGTCCAGAATTAGGCAGCTGATATTGGTCTAGAATGGCTCGGCCTCTTCTACTGGCAAATGTGGTTGCATGTGGAATAAATCAAATGAAAGCCTTTCCTGCCCCCCAATTAGGCACAACCTCTCTCCGAAATACACAATACCTGCCTTTTTCTATTTTTTTCCTCACTGCCAAGGACCAAACTTAGTGGTGGCAATTAAGCCATAGAACATTTATTTAAATAGCCGCAGGGGAGGAGCACTGGGACAACGGTGCAGGGCTTGCGTTGAAACCCTTCCCCTTCTTTCTTCTGAATTCCTGGAAAAATACTTTCTCCCCAGACACCACTAGCCTCAGGAGGCAAGCTCCCAGTCAGTGTGCATTGCAAAGATGTCTGATGCCTGGTGACTGGACCATAGTTTCCTGAGTGCTGGGAGTGACTACTTCCTTTTCTAACCCCTCATATAATTTTTATTGAATTTTCAATTTTTTTACAAATTGATTTCAAATTAAATAGTTGTTTCACATATTGACTTCTCACCCACACCTCCAAAGTGTTTTTGTTTAAACCCTTTTCTGCTGCATTATATGCCAAACTCAAAAGAGTTTCTGTGACAGAAATCCCTCAACTACAATTACTTCATCATTTTTATTCCACAGCTCCTATCTCGAATCCGGTCCGTGATTTCATTTGACTGTGGGAGTAACTACAACTGCTTTCCCACTGCACTTTCTGTCTTAAATATTTTCATCATTTGTTTTTTAAAAAATGTGTGTGGGTGTGTGTATACACACACACACACACACACACACACACACACACTTCTGAGATTGCACTCCCACATTGTACTGCTGCCGCTGTAGGCTAATAAAAGATGTTTCAAATGATAAAAAGCAGCCAAGTTGCCCCCTGTAACAATTTCCCACTGTGCTTTGCTCCGTTTCCTTTTGTTTTCTCTTTTAAATTAGTTAATTGTTTGAATACAGTACTCCTCCTCACAAGCCCTGCAGTATACAACACACCCGATTTAAAAGCAAAGGCATGGTAGGCTTGCGTGCAGCAACTCACCCACTCTTCATCCATTAAATTGAGGCAGGGTATCTTGCCACCAGTGATGTTCAATTGGGACTAAGTTCAAATGCCACATACATTTGAAAAGCCCTTGCTATCTATTTCTCTCACTTTGTAGCAGAAGACATTTATTTCTCCTTAGTCTATGCATTTCTCTGCAAAGTTCCCATAATGTGAGGATTTTGTTCAGCCATCAAAGGCATCTTAGGTGGATATAGCATTGTGAACAGGGATGCTTCAGGAATTTGTTCTTTGTGAATATGCAAACAAACTGACGTGCTCCACGACCAATGTCTGGGTTGGAACCTAGTTATCCTGAAGATTTCGCACTCTGAATTTTATGGTGCACATCTCAGCTTGAAAAATACATTCACAAATGTGCATTTGACAATGAAATGCAATTTGAAACGTGTACAGCCGTACCTTGGAAGTTGAACAGAATTAGTTCTGGAAGTCTGTTTGACTTCCAAAATTTTCGGAAACCAAAGCACAGCTTCTGGTGGGCTGCAGGAAGCTCCTGCAGCCAATCGGCAGCCGCAGAAGCCATGCCAGACGTTCGGCTTCCAAAAACTGTTCGAAAACTGGAACACTCACTTCTGGCTTTCGTTCGTTCGGGAGTCAATTTGTTCAGGAGCCAAGGCATTTGAGATCCAAGGTACGATTGAGAGAAAATATGTCTTGAGATGCTGGGTTTTGTGGCAAAATAAGTTCAAACGTATGGATTTAAATGTAAATTTCCACACAGGTTTGTCACATAGACTTGAAACAGAAGACTCATGTTTTTACTTTAGAGAGCAGTTGTTATTATCCATGTAGAAATAAACTGATGGGTGATGTACATTCAAATTTGGTTTGTCAGTTGCAATGCACTTTGAATTAGTTTTGCTCTTCAGTGATCCAGACTGTGGGCATTTCCAAAGATAACCAAAGCCTCTGCTAAAGATGTTTTTGTTTTGTTTCCTAGATGGGTCTCTGTAGGACGCATAGGTACTCCGTGATCCTTTACATCAAGAGGTATATAGCCAAAGGAAATAATCTTTTAAGCTAGCCACCTCCACACATTTTTTCTGCAAAGTGAGGTTCTGGGACAATTCTTCCCACTTCTATTATTCCAATTCTTTTGTGCCCTGGTATGGCCACATCTGGAGTACCATGTCCAGTTCTGGGCACCAGATTTATGAGGGATGCTGATGAACAACAGCACAAAGTGAACAGGAGCATGAAGAGTTTAGAAAGCAAGTCCTATTAATAAGAATAAGAATAAGAATAAGAATAAGAATAAGAATAAGAATAAGAATAAGAATAAGAATTTATTTATACCCCGCCCATCTGGCTGGGCTTCCTCAGCCACTTTGGGCGGCTTCCAAAAAAAAATATTAAAATACAATAGTATATTAAACATTAAAAGCTTCCCTAAATAGGGCTGCCTTCAGATGTCTTCTAAAAGTCTGGTAGTTGTTTTTCTCTTTGACATCTGCTGGGAGGGCGTTCCACAGGGCAAGTGCCACTACCGAGAAGGCCCTCTGCCTGGTTCCCTGTAACTTGGCTTCTTGCAGTGAGGGAACCACCAGAAGGCCCTCAGCGCTGGACCTCAGTGTCCAGGTAGAATGATAGGGGTGGAGACGCTCCTTCAGATATACTGGACCGAGGCCGTTCAGTTGAAAAAGCTGGATATGTTAAGCCTGGAGACTATAAGATTAAGGAGAGACATGACATGACAGCTGTCTTCAGATACCTGAAGAACTGCCATGTGGAAGTTGAAACAGACTTGTTCTTTCTTGCTCCTGCATGCAGAATTTGATCTAAAGGGTGGAAATGGCAAGGAAGCCATTTTTTATTTTTTGCAAATATAAGGAGAACCATCCTAATGGTAGGAGCTATCTGACAGTGGAGCAGGCTGCCTCAGGAAGTGGTGGTCTTTCCATCACTGCAGCTGGAGAACAATCTGTCAGGAGTGCTATAGGTGCAAGATTCTATGTTCTGCCTCTACTATGGCTGCGTTCGACTTCCACCAATCAAGAAAGTATGCTTCTGAATACCAGTTGCTGGGAATTGCAGATGGGGAGAGTTCTTTTGTGCCCATGTCTTACTCGCTGGCTTCACTTGGACATCAGGTTGGCCACTGTGGGAGCAGGACATTGGACTAGATGAGCTGATCCACCAGGACATTTTTAACGTTCTTAAGATGCCTGCACTGAGCAGGTGGTTGATCTAGAGTTGGTGTCCCTACCAATTCTAGAATTTTATTATTCTCAAGTCCGACAGAACAGCAAGGGCCTCCTTATATATATACAGAGAGAGAAAAAGCGTACCTCAAGCAAGACTAATAATACGGGAGCAACTATTTGGAGCAGGTCTTCCTCCTTCTGCTCATTTCAGCAAGCCCTGCAGCAGTAGCTCCTACCAATCAAGACGACGCATAAACAGGACTGCTGCACTGTGTCCTCACCTTGATCACAAATAGTTTCTTATTAAGCATCTTTGTTTTCCCAGCTCTCTTATCAGGAGCTTTTGCCAGAAGCATTTCTACATGATTGTGCTGTGGGCCAATTGACTGGAAGCAATTTCCTCCACTAGCTCCCTGTGCCCAGTGCCGGCTAAGAGCCTAGAGTGCAATTCAATCTCTCAGAGTGCTGCTAATATAAGCTTGCAAAATAAGCCCATTCTACTGGGCTCAGTCATGGACTGCAAAGCAAATACATTTTTGCCCGGCCCCCCCATTCCCTTTAAAGGGGCATTCCTTGCTCTGTACCACAAAACGAGGTGGGGTCGTAAATATGATTAACAGTGTTGTGGCCATCCAGCAGGATATGACCCCTTTTGAGGACTTTTTGTATGGTTAGAATTTTAAAATGGCTTTTGTGAGCACTGATGGATAAGAGGTATTTAAGTAAGCATGATGGCATTTGATGGCTGGTGGCTACTAGCTGCTAAAGCACACTCCACAGTCTGGGCAGGGTTTGAAAGGAAACAATTTTGAAGCTGGAAAGTAGCCAGTTGGGAGTTTTTGCAGCTAGTGGCAAAAAAGAGCTAGAGCAGGGGAGTAGTAAGGGCATGAATTATAGGCACTGCTTCTCTCTGATTGTACTGTTTTCTGAAAAGGCTAGAATTGATGAGTGATCTGGGCATACCAAGTTATTATTCTTTTCCCCTCTTAAGATGCCTTTTTCATTTGGATACTGTTGTATTCCTGATGACATCATCAGGAGTATGCCTAGATTATTCCTCAAAACCCACCTGTAAGCTTCCTAGACCTGCCAAATTTTATCACCTTCCTATTTACTTACGTGATATAAGTAACAGGGAGAGATGGAGCACAAGTACTCCAGCTCAGATTCACTGTGTTATAGAAAAGAATGTGTGTGGGGGGGTGTTTGTTATTTGCCTCACAATGCAGCCAAGCATTATGAGCAGAACAACTTTGTATTATGAACTGGGTAATTACAAGCTTTGGCAGCATCACTGAACAGAAACATCAGATCTGCACACCTGAGACTGAATGCCAGAGGGGTATTTGCATTAGTCTGTTGCAGCAAAAATGACAAAAGAGTCTAGGGGTTCATTAAAGACTTCCGAATACGTTAACCCTTTTCAGACATCCTGAAAGGTGGGAGGGAAACACTGACATTGTCCCAGCTTCTGACCTCCATGTGCTTATTTGAAGGCTGAGACAAAATCCTTGGGCTGGCAACTGTATGTTCACATCTCTGTGCAATCAGGAATCCTTTTTCAGGGGAGGGATGGGGAGAAATTCAATTCAGTTTTCATCTAAAGGTGAACCAAACACATATACCGTACTATGGTAAAGTGTGCCTATAAATGGATACATAAAGGAATATAATATAATGCATAATTTTGTATTTATTAGGCAAAACTGCATACAAAAATGTGTCTATTGGGAGAAATTCACACTAAAATGCTGGTGACTTTTCATGATGATGTAAAATAATTGCAAATAAATGTGGAAATGTGGAAAACTAAAGACTGGGAAAAGAAGAAACTGAAATGGACAGATTTGCCCATCCCTATTTTAGGATTCCCCATGCCGCATCCCCACATGTTGAAAGAAGGTATTCAAAATGCAGTGGGTCAGAGTTCTCTTTGTTGCATCAGATGCATCTAATGAACTGGGTTCCGGCTCACAAAAGCTTATGACTCATAGTTTGGCACCTTTGGCACCTTTAAGATGACCAAAGTCTCTCTGTTTGTTGAGGCTAAATGAATATGCAGACCAACTCCTTACAAAGGAGACGGATGCCACAAATAATATTTCCTAAAATGGAGCTGAGTTTCCTTTCAGTATACCAAAACCACTTGTGGCGAAGAGAGTCCCCAGTGCCCCATCCCATCCTCAGCAAGTGGGCTCTGGTATCTAAGTGGCCACAATATCACATTAATGATTTAGACCCCACTTAAGCACTAACTGAGCCATTTGGTTGTGGAAATCCCATGCTACTCTGGTATAAAGCTTCTGCCCCACACGATAAGAGTGCATAGTTATGTACCATGCCCACAATGCTCCTGTCTTGAGCACACCTTGAGAGCAGACTATGTCACATTTAAATTAGGCCTCAGACAATTACTGCTGAACACGAAGCATTGTAGCAGGATGACAGCTGCAATCTGGCAGCCATGATATATAGGGATATTAATTTCTATCTATTTCAGAGGAAGAGTTGAGTATCAATTCCAGCAACACACTTGCTGTCAATTCCTGACTGTCTAGGACCATCAGGCTCACTGTGGTGGGCTAATTAGGTTTCCTCCAGTCCTTTTGAAAAAACAAAAACAAAACAAATTTGGAGATTCAAAATGCAAAGTCTTAACGAGAAGATGAATCTTTAGGGCAATGAGAGGCTTCAGAAAGTCACATGAGGGGGGCAGGAGAAACCCACAGTATCTATCCACTTACAGGCTTATAGGCTGGTCATCTGTAGGCTACTTTTAAGAAGTATATATGATAACACACCAGGATCTGGTTTTGTGAGTTACCAGAATGAACAGCCCTCACTAAACCTGTGGCAAGAGTTTCGACTTTGCATCTCTCAAGAAGAAGGCAAAGAGTGCTAGATTGGATACTGAACAGAGATTTCTTGGTGCAAATCACTGGATTCTGAAGTTCACTGGATGCCCTTGGGCCACTCATGCTCTCACTGACTTGTCTACCTCATAGGATCAGTGTGGGGCTAAAAATGTACGCCGCTGTTGGAGGAAGGACACGATGCAAATGTGATCAATATAATAAACTCCCCAGAAGGGCCTTCCACACAGCCCCTTGGGTGATCGTTATAAACTGATATTTACGAAGTGGCACAGCTGTGCAATTGAGCTTCACTCAAAACCACCACTCCTATTGACAGATATTCTCCCCAGAGAGCCTGCTTAATATGCTTCTCTTCTATTGATCGCTGCAGCGAGTCGCCATTAGTGGCGCCCCCCTCCTTTCACTTGTGTGGAGGAGAGAAGGGAAAGACAACAGCAGACTCATTACAAGGGAGAATGAAAGACGCGCTCACAATGCCACAAGATGAGAGCTGCAGAGCCAGATGCCAAGCAGAGTGGCACTCTTCTGCAACCTGCACGACGGAGGCTTGTGAAGTAAGGCCAGCAGCATGTATGTGATTAGCAAAGCCTTTCAGCTCTCCCTCCCTGCCCACAAGGAGGGTATCGATTATCTTTTGTTCCTGCTTTATGAACCCATTCGTTAATGGGCTGGGAGCTTGTAAATGCTCATTGGATTTCCTATCAAAGTGGCCTGAATGAACGAATGCAGGCATCTTTATGAGGAGGAGAGTTAGAGACCTGCTGGCACCGGCTAGGAAGCTTCAATAATCACACTTTCTCTGTTAAACGCCCACCTCGCTCACCTTCTCCCACACCCTCTCGGGGGGGGGGGGCTTCTTCGTCCCAAACGCTGAATTAACGTACTGCATTAGCAGGGAGAAGTTTCCTCATCCAGAAAGACAGTCACTTTGGTGACAGCGGGGGTTCTTTATGCCAAGGGTGGGAGTGGAGTTCAACTTCTCTGAAAGTGCAATCAATAGCGGCAATGCTTGCTATTCGTGGTTGATATTTCAATGGCACAGCTGTAAGTTTAATTTAATTTATTACTGTTGGAGTTTGATGGTTTCAGCTTAGCAGAGTGTAAACCGGTCTTTTCCCAGAAGCCTTTGGCACAACTCCTTGCTTCATGTGCCCTACCCGAAACAAAGTGTTGCATTGTGCAGTGTTTCTGTTCAGAGTCCTAGCCACTCCATTCCATTCTCTTGTCCCCATCAACTTTCTCCTTGCTAACCAAATGTCAGCCCACCTTCTGTACTAACTGAGCATGCTCGGTCCTCATTGGTCTGTCTGGGGGAAGGTTGATGGGGGGAGGGGGGACACACACCCAAGTTGAGTCCCCTGTTTTCTGTGGAGAGCTGGAGACGGAAAGAGTGAGAAGGAAAAAGAGCATGAAGAAAATGATGGCACTACAATATTGAAAGGGAACGGAGAATGAATCACATCAGTCCCTTTTCCTTTCTTGGCTTTAAGACTGGTTTCTACGTTTTCTTTTACAGGCATGCAATTTGCAAGTACACGTTGTGCAGCAGAGACATATGTGTGCACACACAGAGCACAGAGCACATAATCTATTCAGCGGAATGGACATGTCCTCAGTAAAACGGATGCTTTGGGATCAATTTGCCTTGACTTTTTCAAACCTTTGTAGGCGTACAGAGAAGTAATCACATGCCTTATAAATACAGAATGATTATACATTTAGAAGCCCTTTGTCAGTTTGTGTATCAAAGACATTATTCCACTCAGGAAAGTCAAAGAATTTCTTTGCATTCCTGAGACGCCAAGGACAGTGACTTAGATCCCTTCAGTCTGGTGCAAAAGATCCCACTTCCAGCCAGAGACTTATTAACACAAAGCACAGGGTGCCTAATGACAGAAGAGCAGCCCTCGGTGCTAATAAATTTAAATTGGGGATAACACAGTTGCCAGCTGTCAGTAATACATCTTTTGAAAATTCCTCTAAGGGCTTCTGCCGGAAAGGCAGGAAATGAACTTGCGGATCTCTCTCCATCCACCTTCACCCATGTGTGTCCCCCCTTTCATGGCAATTTACGTGCCTGAAAGCAACAACAAGATGTATGAAATGGATGCTGCAGCATACTAGCATGGCTAGCTCTAGAAATCTTCTCAAGATGGATGCACCAAGGCATCTTCAGGTGGGCCATTTCCAGCTCTCCTTTGCAACCAGGAGGTAGTCTGCCTTTTGCCTGATTTTTAAGAAGTCTCTTGTTTATAGAATCATAGAATTATAGAGATGGAAGGGATCCTAAGGGTCATCTGATCCAGTCTCCTGTAATGCAGGAATCTCAACCCACGGGCCCCCATCCAATGTGAAACCATACCAGGCTCTGCTTAGCTTCGCAAATATGCTGGCACTGTTATTGCTGCACCACTTTGATCCAGTTAAAGTTAACCAGGTAAAGATTTCCATGAAGGGAAGACCAAACTGCAGTGTAGGCAGAATGAGTGTTGGATGCTGCAATTCCCACTGTCTCTCTGGCAGCAATGTAAAGAGAGGATCTGCATCCTAAGGTTTCTGCATCTATTCAGAAGTAAGTGCCATCAATTGCAATGAGATTTGTCCCTAGGTAAATAGGTACAGGATCACAGCCTGATTTTGCATTGTGACTCTTCTCTCATGTAGCTAGAAATCAACGTTTTACTTTTATTTCTTTGTGAGACTGTTTTTGTGTGTTCTCCTGTGCACTCTAGCCAATAAATGTTTCTTATTTAAGTAAAGGCAGAGTGCTAACCTGGATCAATACTATAAGGCTGGGGTGGCTAACCCTGTTGCCCTCCTGCAGTCCTACACATAGTTACCATTGAATTCAGTGGCACTTAGTCCTGGCTGCATAGGTTAAATTTGCAAAACCCGCTGAGCTTTACGAAAATATCTTCAGTCGGTTGAAATGTAACCTTAAGCTTTTTTTTATTAGAAAGGCAAACAATCTAGTGAAGAAGTGCTACCGTTTATACTGACAGTGGTTCTCTGGGGTCTTATGCAAAAGATAGACCACTAGTCCATCTAGCTCAGTATTATCTACACCAAGGACAGGAAACCTTTTTGTAGCCTGAAAGATTCTCAGGAACATTCCAAGGGACACATGCCAGCAGGCAACGCCAGAGGCAAACATGGGCAGAGTAATGGATGTGACTTGTGCCTTTGTGCAGTAGGCTAAAACCCAGCCACACGAAAGCCAGAGGTTCCAACACACACAGCCTTCTCCATCCTCCACCCAGGGAAGTGAGTGACACCATCATAGTACAAGGACACAGCCAGCCTGCCAGGCAAGAGCACTCTAAAAGAATACCACAACTCCCACCATGCCTGACTACTGGCCAGGCTGGTGGAGGCTGATGGGAGTTGGAGTCAAACAACATCTAAAGGGCCACAGGTTAGCTGCTCCTGTTTTAGAACCGCTTGTTCACACCTAGAGATGTAGAGGAATTCCAACAAAAACAGACATGGGAGTGGAAATTGCTGGTGTTCGCTTATCTGTTCTGTGTCCGGTATGGAAATAAATTCAGTGAATATGGTCGGTATTTGCTGTCATTGATGCTTTCCGTCCCCAAATGATACACAGTTGGTTACATTTTTACACATTTGCATTGTGCTTCCTTTGAATTGCATTGCATTGAAATGAATGGGCTGGATGACGGAAATCCAGCCGTCATGAGATGGCTTAGCATAGAAAAATGACACAGAGAGCCAGTTATATTTTCATGATGGTAAGCGCAGCTCCTCTGTTTGCCCTTCCCCGATTTATTCTCCTTTGTTCTCTCCAGCCGCATGGCCGTTTGCCAATGTCTCACGTTACCTCATCCGGTCATGGCTTTTGCTACGCCCATCGCCATATAAGGTCAATACATTCTAATACATTGTAAGGCACAGAGTGTGAGTCAGCCGAGGTCAGGGGGCACCCTGCAATATTACAAGCCTCTGCCATGGCTTTATGACTCCCACAGCTGGAATAACGTAATGAAAATGTAACCTATGTAATTTACATAATTAATTACAAAAGTTACGAAATTACAGGTAATGTAGATTTTGACAAAAGAGGGGCTACAGCGGAACAGGAACTCTGATGCATGCAACGAATTTCAGGTGCAACAGGAAACAATGCCTTCTCACAGCCCTAATTATCCCTTAAAACGGAAGCAAAACAAATATTTCTGTCTTATCTCTATCCTTGCTTTTTGCTGAAAAATACTTAAATCTGCCCCCTCCCCTTGTTCCGACATCCAGCCCAATTTAGAACATTAATTAGTGGTGAATTAGCAGCGTAAATCCTATCCAAAGCCTCAGACCCACCATGATGAATTCATCTGAGGAGCCTGGAAAATCTAATGTTAATATCTTCCTTTTCTTCATCAGGCAATTACTTTGCACACCATTTGTCGGCAACTCTTGAGTGCCCACCCTCAGCCACAGCACTGGAATATGGAGCTTGGGCCTGGTCAATTAATTATTGAATGGCTTATTATTTCACACTAATAGATGATTAAAAGTACAAACATGCACATACATATAAGCATCTCCTCAACAATTACGTTCATCGAGAGCTCCTCCAAGGCGTCTGCATGGGCCTTTTAACTCCACAAATCCCATTTTGCTACTGACTTGCCAGCATTAACACGTTCACAGCTCACTTAACTGCTGTGATGGCTTCTTATGAAGGCCTTTATAATACAGTGGTACCTCGGGTTAAGTACTTAATTCCTTCCGGAGGTCCTTTCTTAACCTGAAACTATTCTTAACCTGAAGCACCACTTTAGCTAATGGGGCCTCCTGTTGCAGCCAGAGCACGATTTCTGTTCTCATCCTGAAGCAAAGTTTTTAACCCGAGGTACTATTTCTGGGTTAGCGGAGTCTGTAACCTGAAGCGTATGTAACCTGAAGCGTATGTAACCCGAGGGACCACTGTACAGGTCCTTCGTCCACGATCATTAACAGGGGAGGGGGGTGTTTTCTCATAATAGTCTGAGAAATGCACTCCTGCCATTACGTTCCCTATTGGCCATATTGCTCATGCTATTTTTCCCAGTGCTGAGCTGGACATGAGAGCAAAGGGGGCGAAAGCTCTGTGCATGCTGCTGATCCCAGGTTCATTTTCCTACTAAAAAAATAGATAATGGCTAATAAGGTAGGGAATGAACTCCGCCTGGTACCCTGCAGAGTTGCTGCCTGCCAGCACAGACAGCTAAACCCAGAGAAGGGCTTCTGATGAAGCTCTCAAAGCACAAACAAGCAAAGGAGAGAGAGATGATGTTTCAGGTATCCTAATCCCAGGTCAATATTTTGAATTGGGCCTGAAACAAAACATGAAAAGCAGAAAACAGGGGAGGGCACCAACACCCACCTGCTGCCTCTAGCGTAAAGGTAAAGGGACCCCTGACCATTAGGTCCAGTCGTGACCGACTCTGGGGTTGCGGCGTTCATCTTGCTTTATTGGCCGAGGGAGCCGGCGTACAGCTTCCGGGTCATGTGGCCAGCATGCCTAAGCCGCTTCTGGCGAACCAGAGCAGCACACGGAAACGGCGTTTACCTTCCCGCCAGAGTGGTACCTATTTATCTACTTGCACTTTGATGTGCTTTCAAACTGCTAAGTTGGCAGGAGCAGGGACCAAGCAACGGGAACTCACCCCGTCGCGGGGATTTGAACCGCCAACCTTCTGATCGGGTTGTTCCTGTTACTGAGTGGTAAACATTCCTGTGTAGGTGGCTCTTTATATAACAGGATGATCATAAAGTGCTTGCTACTCAGGTATTTTTTAGCAATTAAAATTTGGATACACGTGCAGCCGCATTACAAAAAAAGGGTGAATGCCAGAATTAATCTGGTTACCAATATACCCAAATTAAATCAAATGCCAGCATATGTTAGCTGGCTTACAGAGACCCCATGGGGCCCGGCTGATTTAAAAAGTCAAACTAATCACCAGGCTTGGCTTTTGTTTTCTCCCTCTGGCAGGCATAGCTGTTGTGATCCTTGCTGCAGCCTGGCAAATGGCAGTGTGTGATCTGTGTGGCTGTCACAAGCGTACAGCATGCTTGGCAAGCTTCACTAAAGCCCAACAGAAAACACAGAATGATGCCCAAATGGGCAGCCTAACAGTGGAGCTACATGCACCCTATACATTTAAGGTATTTTTATGTCACTGTCACTTATGGCTCACACAGACACAGAACCCGAGGAACCGTAGTTTGTTAAGGGTGCTGGGAACTGTACATATGTGAAGGATAAGATACAGCTACCAGGATTCTTTGGGGGAAGTCATGACTGTTAAAGTGGCATAAATGAATTTTAAGTGTGGGTGCGACCCTGCTTTAAGTTAGGGCTGAGTCATACAACTATTGCACACAAAGAAGCTACTTGATAATGCACCAGCTGCGCCAGTGAGGACTTATCTACATAAAGGCTGTTAGTATTCACACAAATGTTGGGTGTGTATTGTGGGGGATGAGTTAGGAAAGTGCTAAGATTCTTAGATATAGGATAGGGTTCCAACTCTTACGGCAATCATGCACCCCAGTTTTCTAAAGATAGTCCAGTATTGGCATATGCAAATTTTCTTTTCTTGGGTTATGAATTTCCTCCTCTTGAGCAAGATGGTAAGTGGCCACTTTACCAACTCTTGAAATAAAGAAATCATGATACCTCGGCGATGCTTGGAAGTGAAACACAAGAAGATGCCTATACCGAATCAGACCATTGGTCCATGTGTCTCAGTACCGTCTACTCAACACCGACTAGCAAAAGCTTGCCAGAATCTTCGAACAGTGCATAAGAAGAGCCCAGCTGTGTCAAATCAAGGATAGTATCATATTCTCACCAAGGTCAACCAGATGTCCCTGGAAAGACTGACCATCAGCAGGACCTGAGCGCAGCAACACTTCTGATTTCAGCAACTGCTGTTTCAAGGCATAGTGACTCCAGCACAGAAATCTTTCCCAGCCCTACCTGGAGATGTTGGGAATTGAACATGGGATTTTTAAAACACAGCACTGAGCAACAGACCTTGCTACAGTACTTGCTTTTCTGATAACTGAGTAAAAATCAAGTGGAAAAACAGTGTTCTCCCCATACCCGTTGGTTCACGACCCGAATATAAAGTACAGTACAGACCCTTAGTATTTTTATAAGTCTTCAGCCTGCACATGTTGTTGGTTTTTTCCATTAGCAGCTTCACGTTAGTTGAATGGTTTTTCATTATCTTATTTATTTTTCTGCCCCACTGTCATGTCAGTTCAAAAAGGTTTGGCAGATTTTTGTAGTGCTTTAAAAGCACACACAACCTTTCGACCAAAGGCAAGAGTAGACAAAAGGCAGTGTTGTGTATACCAGAGGCAGTGATGGCTTTCTCTTGCCACATAAACTTTTCTTTAAAAAAAAAACCATCTCTTAGACTAAAGTGTCCTTTAGCTTTAATTGATTAGCCAATCTGTAGAAAACCCGAGAAAATATGGGCTATCTTCCCAGTGCTCTTTGGCAGAAAACCAGGAGAAGTTATCACTTCTGGGTAGAACCAAGTAGCTTGCAAACACCACAGACGTAAACATATTGGCACAAAACTTCATGAAAGAGTATTAGTATTAGCGATAACAGCAAAGTTCTCCAAGGTTAATTGGAGGACTTTACAACTTCAACATTTTTCTTCAGCTTGTATAAATCCAAAATCCAAGCCGGAGAAGAATTTGGGAATTCCCTACTCCCCATTTCTACCAGCCCTTATAGTCACCCAAAGCACACACACCCCTTTCCTTTGTGCATGCACCACTACTCCTACTTCTGCAACAGCTTATAATGTATAAGGGACAGCCCAGGATGTTTTGCTGCTTGAGGCAACAGAGAAAATGCCACCCCCTCACCTCCATCTCCTTCTCTTTTGCTTGTCTGCCGCCCAATTCCAGGAAAGCTTGGGTAGACATACATGTTTTTCATAGGTTTTAAAGGTCCTTACTGTCTCTGTTTTGAAATTTATCAAAGGGAGGGCATTTTAGATGGTGAGTGCAACCACAGAAGGCTTGCTTCTGTGCTGTTACCAAGTGACAATCTGTTCATGCAATGACCAGCAAGTTTTCCTCAGAAAATCTGAAAAGACTGCCTTGGTCTGTACCAGGTGAGGTGATCTGCAAAATATCCTGGAACCAAGTTGTTTAGGGCTTTAAATGTCAACAACTAACTCAACTCAGTAGCTAATAGGAAGCCAGTACTGATCTTTCAACACCGGTGTAATACTGAGTGTCCTACTAAGCACCTAGCAGCTGCATTTTATGTTAGCTACAGCTTTCAAACCACTTGCAAGGGTAGCCCCACATACAGCACATTAACAGCGCCTCTAATCATGAGGTCAGCAAAGTATGAACCACAGTGACAAGGCTATCTCTGTCCATGAATAGCTGTAGTTGGCATACCAACCAAAGATAGCAATGGGTGCTCCAAGCTACTGAGGTCACCTGACTTCTGGTGAGAGGGATGCATCTAGGAGCAACCCAAACAATGTACCTGCTCCTTCAAAGGAAATGCAACCTCATCCAGAGTTCATATACAACCCTATTCACACACTTTGGGACCACCTATCCATAGGCGCAAAATGAAAGGTAGAGAGAAGGAAACAGCTTGCATGTGCATGTCTTCCTCAAAGAAAGAACAACAATTCCCTGTGGTTTGATGTACAAAGAACTAGACTCCATCCTGGTAAACAGGCCAACGAGCTAGGCCTGACTAGGCCTCTGCATTCTCTAACTTCCTTTACCTAATAGAAGTTGCTGTCGACAAGCAACTTCCAAGCCACAGCCCAGCCTCATGTCAGAGGAGAGTGAACAATTAAAGAGACAAAGTACTGAAAAATGCATAACAAAAGCTCTGCAAATGGGCATCAGGAGCTCCAGGAATGAAGCTGGCACATGTTAATGATGAACATGTTTTTGGTTAATCTTTAATGGGCCACAACTAAAGTGATGGATCCGAGATGGTGTCAGCTGGGAGGCACACCCGTTGAGGGAGAAGGCCTTTTCATTTGATATGACAGCCCCCAGCCCCCTTGTGCTCTTTTCCTCAAGTTAATTTCTCCAATTCAACAAGCTTTCAAGGGACATGGTTAAAATTGAATTTTGAGGTTTATGTCACTCCTTATCCAGGCAGGCTCCTCACAGCCAGAAAGGCAGCACAGGAGCTCCAAGGAAACCCTGACAGAAGACAAGATTTCCTCGGTCACATGGAACTTCACATCCAAAAGAAACAGCTGCTTACCCATCTGGACACAAGAGTAAGTGCTCAAGTCCCCCAGCAACATATGAATTTTCTCTTTCCTGGGCAACACCCAAGTGTTATTTTTCTGGGCCTGGTACAAACTTGTAATATGGGTCCCTGACCCCACGAAAGGCCTTGCCCGTTTTGAAAAGCTGTAGGATTGGGTAGTGTCATTTAAAGCAAATTTGAAACACACTCTTTCCCTTAAAGAATTCTGGCTGGTGTAGTTTGTTAAGTTTGTTAAGGGTTGCTGGGAACTGTAATTCTGTGAGGGGTAAACTACAGTGCCCAGAATTCTTTAAGGGAAAGAATGTGCTTCAAATGTGCTTTAAAGGTGTAGTGTATACTGTACATGACTAAACACTGTGGTGTAATACTTAAAAGTACACCAGACTATGATGTGGAAGACCAAGATTCAAATCTCCACTCAGCCCTGAAGCTTGCTTGGCCTAGTCACCATCTCTCAGCCTGAACTACTTCACAGTTGTGGTTAAGATAAAAGAGGGACCATGTATACCACCTTTTGATTCTTGAAGGAAAGATGATTCTTGAAGGAAACCATGTATACCACCTTTTGATTCTTGAAGGAAAGATGAGATAAAATGTAATAATTGTTCTCCAAAGCCTGGCTTTCGTCTCTTATAGAGTTTTCCTCTACATCCTAAGTGACAAATCAAGCAACAAAATATCATCATTAAATTATGCATGTAGCCAACAGGTTTGTACATTGAATTCTGGTCTTTCTTGTAAACCCTGTTGTTGTTGTTGTTGTTGTTGTTGTTGTTGTTGTTGTTGTTGTTTGTGTTGTTTACCTGTTTGTGTTAGCGGGCTGGACATGGTCTATCTGATTTTAGCTGTGAGACCCTCAAGGCAGTGGTAGTCAAGCACAATATGGTACTGAATACACAATGAAACAACAGAAGAGATCTGAGTGGTGAAACTCTGCATCTCATGTAGTTGAGTCAGCTTTGATCTTGACAAGAGTTCTCAGTTCATTTTTGTGGATGGCAAAACATTCTATCAACCAGTCAAGCTGCATGCAACCTTGTCACATAGCTGCTGGCATTCACAGCTGGTCTACTACACTACTTCATAAAAGAAATGAGAGGGGGGTTCTTTTTGTATACTTGTAGGGAGCTGAGTTATTAGGAGTTAGGAACTGGACCACAGGACTGTGTGCCTAGCACAGAAGAAAAGTATGTTTATTTTTTTTAAAAAGTGGAGAAGGCTCCAACTCTGAGCTGGAAACAAAGTTGTCAAAAAAGAACAGGAAGAATTATTCTGCATCTATGATCTGGAAATTTACGTCAAGGCTTGAAGAACATAAGATGAGCCTGCTGGATCAGGCCAATGGACCTCTAGCCCAGCATCCTGCTCTCACTGTGAATTGAATTCTCACTGTGAATTGAAGGCTTGGCATCTGGAGAGCAATGGAGAGTGGAGATCTAGGTGTGAGGTGTGGTTACGCTCTTACTATAATGCCTAGGCCCAGTAGTACCCTTTTTCTGGTGCTTTGAGCAATGCCAGGTGACTGAATCTAACTTAAATTTCCTACATCGCAGTGCATCACTCTATTGGGGACTTAAAATGGCAGCTCGGCCCAGAATCTTGGTGCTGCTCAGAGCATCACTGCCCAACACTAATGGGAGACAGGATCCATGGGAGGGCACTTAAACCGGGCCCCAGTCCTACTGAGGGCTCTCCATGTCCCAGCTTCATTCCCCATCAGACACTGCTACATACAGTGTTTCTTATATGCTACAAGCTAGCAACCATACAAGTACTATGCAGTGCACAACTGGGTTAACTTGGCTGTAATACACAATGGTCCCTGAAATAGGTCGCAAGCATGTCTCATATGCTCCTGGTTGAAAAAAACAGTCATGCTCCAACCCTTTTTCTCTCACCCCAATCGCAGCAGCAGTAACGACTTGATACCAAAAACCCAGAGGAGGAAAATGTCACGAGAGTTGGAGATTAGTAAGGGGGCTTAGAAAAAGAACCCATTTTTTAAAAATTGACTGCGGAGCTCCATGTCGCCAAGCAATAATTTAATCATTTGCTTCCTCCTCACCCACAACCCGGCTTCTTTTTAGTGACATGAAAAATCCTGATAATGTCGCAGAAACATGGATTGCTCCCCACAGCCAGTGCCAGATCCTAGGGCCCTACATCTCTCTGTGTGGAAAGGCTGCCATGAAGGGAAATGGCATCTTGCAAAGCCCTTTCCTCTCTGACTGCTGGCCTTAGTAATGTTCTCTCTGTGCCAGCAGCCCAAGCAGGCACCCAGGAGAACAACCCAACACCTGTTGCAGGTGGAAAGCCCTAAGGAAATCAGGCTCACAGTGGGACTGCTGTTCCCCTATAATTATTACAATTTTAATCATTTCTTTTTAATAATAATAATAAAATCTTTCCCTTAAGCCATCTTGCACTGCAGAAGCTACCGCTGCTGCTGCCATGGTTACGGTTCCAAGCTAGCCAATGCTAACAGCAAAACCACAGTCTCCTGATAGTGTTGAATCTGTGAGCTGTGCCATCATGCAAGCGCCAGCCACTGTGCTGGCAAACCGGCTGGCATTGCTATTCTGCTATATATTTTCCTGCATTTAAACTTTAGAGATCGTGAGAAGCAAAATCTCTCATTAGCAATGGACTCATTTCATGTGATCAGACTACAATCTCCGCCCCACCTATATTTAATTATTGATTTATTGATTTAGGCTGAATATTTTTGCCTTTAAGATCTGCATAAGAGGCAACAGCTTTTGAGAAAAAGACTAAACTTTTCCAATGACTACATCTCCAAGCTGTTGATTCCTTCCCTCTCACCTGTTGATTTCTATGCATTTATTAAAAACAAGGAGATCAAGATGGATACAAACCAAGAGTGGGATGGAGTAAATCCTGAAAATAAAAGACATGTGCAGGGGTCAGCAACCTTTTTCAGCCTTGGGCTGGTCCACCGTCCCTCAGACCATGTGGTAGGCAGGACTATATTTGGGGGGGGGGGGGATGAATGAATTTCTATGCCCCACAAATAACCCAGAGATGTATTTTAAATAAAAGGACACATTCTACTCATGTAAAAACATGCTGATTCCCAGACCATCCGCAGGCCAGATTGAGAAGGCAACTGGGCCGCATCCGGCCCCCGGGCCTTAGGTTGCCTACCCCTGGACATGTGTATGGAGTTGTGGTGGTGGAATGACTTACATGGAATAATTTAAATAAGTTTAAAATGACAATGCGCTGAATTAATTAATTAATTTTTGAGGTTGGTGACTGTTGTTTTGTTTGCTCTAACAAACCAGGAATATAGAAGCCGTTCCAAAGCATGGAATGGTGGCATCTATCAGCTGCCAACCATGAGCTAGGCATTTGCCAGCAATATGCTACATGTTCCTTCCCTTTCTTTATCTTAGTAACTTGCCTTTCACTCATGAAAATTCTGTTCATGGTTTGAAAACCATGCCTGACTTTGAGTAGGCTCTTTGTGACATCCATACTTAAGCAGAGGCACCTGCCATTAAATAAAATTGCAGTAATGTTGTCTCTGTTTTCCAATACACGAACATTTAACGTAAATCTTTGTAAGTATCAATTTTTACCACACACGCACACACACACACACACACATTTTCAGGCTTAATGACTTATCAATGCCAAGCTAATAAATAAAATAATTTTGGTTAAAATGAATAATACAACAGTTACAGGGAACATTAATATTTCAGTCAGGAGAAGCAAGAGGGGAGCTCAGGAAGACAAGGATGGAAATGGCTCTTAAGCAGAACCACTGAAGTACAGGGCCTCCTACCCTACCTCCCTGAGCCATTCCAGAAGGATACATGGTGATCAGTACAGTGGTACCTTGGGTTACATATGCTTCAGGTTACATACACTTCAGGTTACAGACTCCACTAACCCAGAAATAGTGCTTCAGGTTAAGAAGTTTGCTTCAGGATGAGTACAGAAATTGTGCTCCGGCGGCGCGGCAGCAGCAGGAGGCCCCATTAGCTAAAGTGGTGCTTCAGGTTAAGAACAGTTTCAGGTTAAGTATGGACCTCCGGAACGAATTAAGTACTTAACCCAAGGTACCACTGTATTGAGAGGTCAAGGAGCAGGGTCACACTACTTTATCTGCTTTCTGACATGTTATCAGCCAGGGTGACCTAGACAATTTCAGTACCATGACCAAATCTGAAGCTGGACTAAAAGGATCTAGGTATGTAATTATCTTCCTCCAAACATGCCTGAAGATGAGTTGCCGCCATCTTCTCAAGCACCTTGACCCAAAAGGAGATATCCACCACTCATGGTGGTTTAACACTTCTGGATACTGGGAGGTCCTCTTAAGGAAGGGGCATGCTACCGCTTCCTTCAAGGTGAATGGTGCCTCCCCTTCCTTCAATGAAGCATTACTTATTCCTTGGACACAACTCTGTCCAAAGCTGAGCAATTCTTCCCTAAAGTGTCTAACAGATTTGTTAAAGCAGTCTGCTGCCGGCGTCAGAGCAACACTTCCTTGGCCAGATGGCCTAGTCACCACTTGAAAAAGCTGTGCCAGACAGCTGCTGTGAACAGAATGGGAAGTGGAGAAGTGAGCTTGTTTCACCACCACATGATAGACGTCGGAATGCAGCCTCACTTGTGCTTCGTCAAGTTCAGAGCAAGATTTATGCCACCTGTACTCTAGCAACTCACCTCCTGTTTCATTGCACACAGGTCATTAGGGTCCCAAATTGGCCTACATGTTCCACAGTGGCAGCAAGAGCACTGAGGAGAGATTGTGTCAATGGCACTGTGCATCTCACCATTCCATAGAGTGATAATAGCCTCAAAAGGAGAGCCTGTCATGTCAGCTGGAAAATCCTCCAGAGCTTGCAGGAATCTATCAGGTTCCATAAGTCTCTGTGAGCAGACCATATCAAGAAGAAGCGCCAAGGATTTTCAGTGGCAGCTTATGTGCTGTCAACTGTAAAGTATATTCCATTCTGCCTCCCCAATGTGCAATGACTATAGTGAGTAAGTTAGAAATACTCTCTCAGACACACACCCCAGCCCTGCTTCCTTGGGAGCCATTCTGGGGCCTAATTCGTACATGCTGTCAGCAGCATGAAAATAGCTACTCGAAAATACAACTTTGTGGAAGCAGTTCTACACTGCAAGCCATTTCTGTGAAGATGCTTCCCATGCTGTTCTGGCGATTTTAACCATACCAGCAAAATGCAGTTATCTTTTCTTTTTCTTTTTTTCTTTTTTCTTTTTTAATAATTTTTATTAACTGGCCAATCACATCAAATTAAATCACATCACATAAATTCCAAATTACAAAGCCAAATTTTTAAACTTTGTTGGGGGAACCCATACTTCAAGATCCAAAGGGGGATTCAGCTCATCTTCTTATTACTGCGTTAATGTCCAAATCAGTCCCAATCAGTCCAAACAAAATTCATAATTCTATCCAGTCTTATCTTGGTGTTTCCACATCATATCTTGTTCATATAATTTCTATTTTTCCTTTACGATCTCTTCTGTTAGTCTCCTTAAGCCGATAAGCAAAATAATAATCCTGTGTGGATTTCCCGTTCCTCCACTAAGTCCAGATGGTTTCCATATATCTCCTTCGTAGATAACATCGCTCTTCCCATCATAAATTTGGCATTTGTTGCTCTTAAGTCCCACCGAGAAGTTGATCCACGATATGTAAACAACTCTATTTCTCTCTTTCTCCTCCCAGACCCAAGAGCTCCAACAATGCCTCCCAAAATGGCGACGGCATTTTTAACTGCGTCATTCCAAAACTCTTAGCTTTCCAGCTTCATCTTGAAACATTGCTTTGGTTCGAAAGTTTATCTCCACACAGCCTTAAATCCACAGCTTAAGTCCTTAGTTTCTGACTCATTAGGGGAGGGGATTCTTGTTAAATCACATAAGAAAAAGGAAGGCAGGTTTTTTTCCCCCTCCCCCCTCAGTCATACCGTATCTTGACGTATCTTCTCATATTTTATTCTTGTCTTGTTATCAGAGATCTCTTCTGTCAGCAGTCTTTACTCCCCTTTTTCCTTGAAGCATGTGCAATTTATCTCGTCCAAATTGTTTCTTTTGAAGATGCTTGCAACTAGCGGCGCGAATCAGGGATGGCGTCCAGGAGTGCCGGAATCCCACAAGAGGGCTTTGTGCCTAGTGCCCCCACCCCCACAAATTCGGGGGTGGTATAGGGCACAGCAGGCAAGGGCTGTCCCCCCCACAATCCTGGGGGGGTTAAGGAGGCTAATTACCCCCATCATAGCCTCCAAATTACCTCGTGTGGGTCGGAGAGATGTTATTGTCAGCCATCTTCCGATGCGCCACCTAGTGGCCCCCCCATTATCAAATGCAGTTATCTTTTCAAGCAGCTACCAGGGTAAGCATAAGCTGCATGTATGAATTAAGCCCCTGGATCTGAGTATTTAAAAGAGGCAACAACCAGATTTGTTGCTATCTAGCAAAATCTGCTGTGATAAGAACAATTCTAAATGCCCGTGTCTTTATTCTTTGTGTGTGTTCTTTAAATATCACTATTTTGGAACATTTTGGGAGCTGTAGGTCATTAATAGTGCTGAGACTTGTTTAGGAGATCTCTATTCCCCTCCCAGAGCTACAATTCCCAGAACTGCTCACTTGGTCAGACAATACCTGAAATACTGTGTCCAGTTCTAAGCGCCACAGTATATGAAGGATATTGACAAGCTGGAATGTGTGCAGAGGAGTGAAACCAAGATGATCAAGGGTCTGGAAACAAAGCCTTATGAAGAATGGTTGAAGAAGCTGGGTATGTCTAGCCTGGAATAGAGGAGACTGATGGGAAATATGATAGGTAAAGGTAAAGGGACCCCTGACTGTTAGGTCCAGTCCTGGACGACTCTGGGGTTGTTGCGCTCATCTCGCTTTACTGGCCGAGGGAGCCGGCGTACAGCTTCCGGGTCATGTGGACAGCATGACTAAGCCGCTTCTGGTGAACCAGAGCAGCACACGAAAACGCCGTTTACCTTCCCGCCGGAGCGGTACCTATTTTTCTACTTGCATTTTGACATGCTTTTGAACTGCTAGGTTGGCAGGAGCAGGGACCGAGCAACAGGCGCTCACCTCGTCACGGGGATTCGAACCGCCAACCTTCTGGTCGGCAAGCCCTAGGCTCTGTGGTTTAACCCACAGTGCCACCCTTGTCCCAGGAGAGATGATAGCCACCTTCAAATATCTTAAGGCCTGTCACATGTAAGATGGTGCAAGGTTGTTTTCTCCTGCTCTGGAGGGTAGGACCCAAACTAATGAATTAAAGTTACAAGGAAGGAGATTCTGACTAATTATCAGGAAGAACTTTCTGACAGTAAGAGCTGCTCAACTAGAACAGACTCCCTTGGGAAGTTGTGGACTCTCCTTAGAGGTAAGATCTTGTTGAGATTCCTGCATTGCAGGGGGTTGGACTAGATGACCCTTGGGGTCCAATTCTATGAGTCTATGAATCAATCCCTCTTCCCAGAAAACTCTGGGAACTGGTTCTTCTGTGAAGGAAATAGGGGCCTCCTAAGAATCCTCAGCACTTTTAATGAACTACAGCTCCCAAGAGTATTTGGATGAAGTAGTGTTTTGGTTTTTTTTAAGAGGTTTGATGCTGCTTTAAGCATCTAGTGCAGATGGGGTCTCAAAAACGCCTTGCCTCCCTTCACTCTTCCAAACTCCATCTGAGCATCTAGGGCTTTAAAGAAACTAGATGGCCACATTGTCTAACCTCTTAAAGCCCAGAGCTGCAAAACTTTCCCAAGTTGCCCAGACAACTTTCCGCATCGCTTAAGAGGAGTTCCTTCTGCTGGGAACTTCTGAGCCATGCTCTTTTATGAACTACTTCTAATCTGTTAACTAAGATTTGGTGGCTGATTAATTATTAAGCATTTTGAGCACTGTTTCATTAAATCGGCACAGCATGTCATCCCTTGGGAACAGCATACTGATCTCTGACAAAAGCTTTGGGCGGGGGTGCGGAAAGAGTTTCATGACACTTGCAACTGGAGAGTTTAGGGTTGCGCAACTCAGCCAACACACCCCTGTCCAAGGGCCAACGGTAAAGACCCATTTGCCCTCTATAAAGAAACATATAGTAGCACAGCTACAGAGAGTTCATTTTGTCACAGATTGGCTACAGCTCATTGGGAAGGCAAAATACTGATGGGCCATGAAGATTTCAGCTCTAAATTGTCACTTCAAATATGTCCCAAGTCAGTAGTGACCTAAAATGGTTAGCACAGTACAACCTGAAACTTGCTATATCGGTAGCTTTGTGAAATAGCATAATAATTATATGGGCACCACAGCTAAATTCAAATTTCTGAGAGTAAAAAGATAGCATGTATTGAAATTGCATGTAAAATAATAAAGCATGGTCAGGGTTGATGGGAGTTCTAGTCCACAACATCTGGTGAGCACCATGTTGGCTTTCATCTCTGTTTTAAAATATCTTAACCTGTGTTACTGGTTTTATTAGTTTAGAATATCTTACAAACCGAATTTTCTTATTAGGACTAGGTAATAGTTTTATATATAATTTCATGGAACTAGAGAAAGAAAACACAGACTTATTTGCAATTATTTTCATCACAATACTTGTGGCTATAGTATGGTGCTATATGTATCTACCAAGTGTTTCACTTTGGAACCGACCTTTTGGGCCACTGGGAACATTTTGTGAAAGTGCTGTGTGTGTCACATGGCTACCATGGAGCATGGCATAAGTCAAAATGGCTGCTCTGCAGAAGTGGCATAACACAAAATGGCTGACACGTTGAAAAGAACATAAGAAGATACAGGGCCACAAAATGGTGTTGGCATGGCCCCCGATTTTGGGAAATAGGCACCTACATCAGCCACCACCATGCTTTTTGGAGCTCTCTAATCCAGACATCCAATGCAATACAGATGTGAATTTTAGTGGGGGCATTCTACGTATTGTGAGTTTTAGAGGGCTAGTTACTGAAACTTTTTATGGGCTTCATGGGAGATACTGGTGGATGCACTGGTGGGAAGAGATCTAGCAGAAGTGGGACCACACTGTTGAGGATATGGGCATCAGGTATAACTCATCTCCTCTTTACACTAATCTTTCATGACCATACATGCAGAATATTTGCATCCAGTGTGACAAATCTTTGACTGCTGTTCTGGATGCCTCAGAAAAGCCATGTGAGAATCTTAGTGTTGTTAATAAATAAAGTCCGTTTATTCCATCCTAAGTCCTATGTGGAGCAAATTGGAGTGGCACCAGGTTACTTTCGTGCTGCTACTAGTTCCTGCCAATTTAATGGCATATAGCACACTCCAACTTTGCCGTTGCCTTGTTTGGCTCCAACTGGTCTGTAAATTAAAGCAAAAACATCACATAGCACGTTTTCTCATGTCCCTCTTTAGCCTGCTTGAGTAGCTCAAGGTGTTCCAGGTGTTAACAGAATGGCCCTTATTCCAGGACCACTAAGTCCAACATGGATGTCTTATTTTCCACTACATCCCAGCTTCACAGCAAGGACTCCATGGAACAGGCACTGCTCACTTAAACTGGCTTATTTGCCCTGATATTAGGTAACTATGGTAACTGTTACAGACTTAATTGTAGCTCCATGTTTACCTTTCTGTATTTATTCTGATCATTTCTCTTGCTGCATGTGCTCACTCTCTCTCACGCACGCACACACTTTCCCTTAGCAAAAGACACACAGAATAGTGCTAATGATAAACCCAGCTCTCATCCCCTGCTGGCTGTGTTAGAACCCTTTATCAGCTGATATCGATGCTACTATGATCACCACATCTCTGTAATCCTACAACCCTCCTTCCCTTCTCTGCACAGCAAATATCCCCTTCTGTGATGAAGTGTACTTTAATTTGCAAATGTTAGGCAAATCGTGTCTGTCTTCAGGGCAAGTCTGTGAGATACGTCAGGCTTTCCTCATTGTGCCAATGAAAAACCGGAGCCCAGAACGACTTGCCATGAGGCTGTGGCTGAGGTGAGGCTTCAACCAAATTCAGCCCCCCCCCCCATCAAAATTCAATGGTTTTCCTCCTTAGATTACATTGGTTCAAAATTGCAGCCTCCCTTGCCGAGCTGTTTCTATAACAAAACATTTAGTTATTGCTTATTTGTTGCTTACGGTCAGATGTCTTCCCTTGAGATGGTGCTTCAGTTGAAAGTACCTTTTCCCCCACAGGACAAGTTGCATCAGTCCTATGGGAAAATGCTATTCTTCTCATATATATCACATTAATTGCTTTTCATTTGTCATTTGGAGTGGGTTCTGCATGTGTCATGGCCTCCTAATGGAGATCATGAATAGGGTCTGTTGGACACTATTTCTATGTTACTGCAAAAGGTTATTAGCATAGATAGATAGTGCCTGTGATATGAATGGTGACAAATGGTAGAACTCTCCTCTTTTCAGTTTCCCCATGTTTTTTAAATCCAAAATACAATCATCATCATCATCATCACTATTTTCAACTCTCCTGCAGTCTATGCATTTCCTACTGTGTCAAATGAATGCAGGAAGGCTCTGCGTTTTTATTTTTCAATTGAAAATTTGTCCAACAAACACCCCCCCCAAAAAAATCCAGCCTCACTCTTTTTTTCCCCTTCCTTCTTATAGCATTACCATGTAACTTATGCAACTATTCTAGTTTATGTTTTGCCTTCTTAAAAATTCTTAACAGATCCATCCTATCCCAGCTACAAGAAATGATGTGGGGGGACTTTATTGATGTGTGCAGCATATCTGTGGGAAAGGGGGCGGTTATTGTTTTCATCTGTTATTATGTTATGTGGTTTTGTGTTTTTATATTGTAAAAGGGCAGTATAGGGTGGGTGAAGGGCAGTATAGAAATTTAATAAATAAATAAATATCGAAACATTCTGCGGCCATATACAGCCAATATTGTTCCTGAGCATGTATACGGGGATGCACATGCTTCTCCTGGAACATAATACGCTTACTGTGTGCTGCCCCAAATGCTACATCAGATCCTGGTGAATCTGCAGTGCTACATAAAGAGTGGTGTGGGATGCCTGGCGAGGATTTCCAAGCCCCAGATGAGTATTATTGGGATTCCTAACAGTAAGATCAAACCCATCAACCCCTCTCCTAAACATCCTCACCGACAGGCAATCATGTCTCACTCTACCATCCATATATTGTCCTTAGCGAAGAGATCACACATTTGTTTGCAAAATGGGACTTGAAGGATGAGTGCTTAAAGGATACAAAATGCATTTCCAATGATTGTGCAGATCAACCCTGAAAAACAGCTAAAGAATCTTTACATATGACATTGGTGTTTACACAGTATAGTGCTATATCCACATATTAAGTTGTCAATAATGGTTTATTCTACACACTTTGAATGCAAAACCATGTTAACATAGGGAGTCATGACTTTAACTATTACTCTTATTTTTCAACAGGGATTCTGACATTTCCCATTTTTTGCCTTGACAAACAACCGGCATGGTGCCAGATGGAAACATCTGGAATAGTTCCACCGTGCACAGAGCCAGATGCCTTTCCATATATTTCCTCAGGCATGCATATATATATATATATATATATATATGAAGTGATTCTCTCTCTACTCTAATAATCTGTTATCTGAATAAGTAATTGCTAGTGGCTGAATCCTGGATAAGGCACATCCATTCCACCTCTGTTTGATTTACATGGTTCTCTGTTGTTTCCCACTGCATCTCATTTTTCTTTTCATCCTTTATTTGAAAAAAAGAGAGACAATTTGGATATTTTTAGGTATTCCATCATAGTCAGCTGTGCCGGCTTTTAGTCAACCTTTTTACCTTGTAACTTTGTCAAGAAAAAGAAGTGTGAAAAGTAAAGGGAGAAAACATTTCCCCTGACAGAGTAAGATAAGATCAATCCGGCTGCAACAGGCCAAGGACCTGTCTAGTTGAGGATCCTGTTTATAGCCAAGCAGATGCATGACGGCATCAACACGCAACCACACCAACACACCTGATGATGATGATGATGATGATAATAATAATAATAATAATAATAATAATAATAATAATAATAATAATTTATTATTTATACCCCGCCCATCTGGCTGAGTCTCCCCAGCCATGGCTTGTCCCCAGCATATGGTATTCAGAGATGCACTGCCTTTGAAAATGGAGGTCATATGTAATACATAACCTCCAACATTTCTCAGATGAAAATAGGGACGTCCCATTCCATAATGATAATTTTGCTATTTATACCCCACACATCTTACTGGGCAGCTTCCAACATATATAAAAATATAATAAAACATTAAACATTAAAAAAAAACCTTCCCTGTACAGGATTGCCTTCAGATGGCTCAGGGGTCAGAAAACTCCATCAGGGATGTCCCTGGAAAATAGGGACACTTGTAGGGTCTGGTAATATATTATGGGCGCCACAATTTAAGAAGGTTTTGACAAGCTGGAAAGTGTGAAGAAGAGGGCAACCAAGATGATCAAGGTTCTGTAAACCGAGCCTTCTGAGGAAGGTTGAGGGAGCTGGGTATGTTTATTCTGGAAAAGAGGGGTCTGATGGGAGATAAGATAGCCATCTTCAAATATCTAAAAGGCTACCAGATAGAAGATGGAGCAAGCTTGTTTTCTGCTGCTTTGGAGGGTAGGGCCCAAGCCAATGAAATAAAGTTACAAGAAAGGAGATTCTGACTAAACATCGAGGGGGGGGGGGCTTTCTGACAGTAAGAGCTGTTCAACAGTGGAACAAACTGCCAAGGCAAATGGTGGACTCTCCTTCCTTGGAGGTTTTTAAGCAGAGATTGGATGGCCAAATGTCATGGATACTGCATCACAGGGGGTTGCGCTAGATGACCCTCAGGGTCCCTTCCAACTCTACAATTCTATGATATAGCTATTATGTTGAAAAACCGCTGATAAACCTATCCTCCATGAAGCTATCTGATCATTTTCTTAAAAGATCTAAGCCAGTGGACATCACCCCAGAGTGGAACCTGGAGAGGGAAGGGGAAGAAGGCAGATGGTCCTGGCGTACTTATTACTATATTGCAGTCTCAGTATTTAATCTTTTACTGGTATTAGGTTAACAGAAAACTAATAGAACTGTTAGTTAAAAAGTCAGAAAATGAATGCATATATGTCTATATTAAAATTTTAATATAGACATACCGTATATACATACACACACTGTTACTATATCAGGCTCTAGGACAGCCTGAGGTCTTTTTTGTTTGGTCATATGTTTGCTTAGCTTGCTTCTTGGACTGGGTGCTTAACCCTGAATGATGCTCCATGTGGAGCCATCATTTCACATCAGATCCTATGATATCACCTGTAGGGGCCTGCCTTGCATTAGAATTCCACCCCAACACCGTAGTTCAGTGGCAAAGCATCTGCTTTGCATGCAGAAGGTCCCAGGTTCAATCCCTGGCATCTCCAGGTAGGGTTGGGAAGATCCCTTGAGAGATGCTGCCAGTCAGTGCAGACAACACTGAGCTAGCTGGGCCAGTGGTTTGACTCGGCATGAGGCAGATTCCTTTGTTCCTATACCACCATATCTTATGCCCAAGAATTTCATGACTCATTTATAGAGCATGTAAAAAAAGTATTTTCATTTGGCTGTCCTGAATCTCATGCCAGTCTACTGAAGTGGATGACCCAAAGTACTAGCATTATGAGGAAAGAGAGAGGGAAATTCTCTCTTTCTAACATATCAGAGCCCTGATATATATCCCTGATATATCCCTGATATCCCATATCAGTCCACCTTTGGAGCTGAAATTCTTTGGAAGAGAGGGCAGGATAGAAGACTTTTTAAAATGGTTACCTACTTTTGAAGCATTAAATTATGATCTCTAACTCTATCTATTTGGTGTTTGCACAGTTCTTAACTATTCCAAGCAATTCCTTTTCCCCTTCTTTCATCCGCATATTACCTTCAGCTTGAATACTATTCAGGGAGCTACGTCTACCCATCACATCAAAAATTAAAATGTTGTACCTGCCAAAGTTCAGGAACAAAAAGCCCCATAGACTGTGTTGCACATATATTTGCATAATTGTGGGCAAATGTGCATAAACGTACTTTGCTCTCTCTATCTCACACACACAGTAGCAGAACAGTGCAGATTTATTGTCTCTCTCTCTTTCAAGCAATTTGCATCCTTTACCATTTAATACCTGTTCCAAGGCTGGAAACAATGAATTTGCTTATTTGAATTCTATAAAATGAAACCTGAAAACAGTGCACAGAATTTTAGGTTTCGGAAACATAATCCTGTCCACAACTGAAGGAACGAGAATTTCCTATCTCCCTTTATCTCTCTCCATTTTGTTCGTTAAAACCCCACAGGTGATATTAGCAGTGCTGCTTAGCAATCCATGTATGAATTCTCACCAGCCCCTTCTAGTAGGAAAAAGAGAATGTTTCAAGTACAGTCTGTATTCTAATGGGAAAGAATGAAAAGTTGAGAATACATAAAAGGAGATATGACTAGGCAGAACAGTATCGTTGAATTTAAGTTAATGTAGAGAATGGATATATTCATCATGGATTATTAAAAACAGATGTTTGTAGACACGTAAAGAATAGAGTAATTAATCAGAAATTAATTGAATTAGACCATGAAGGGTGGCAATGCATGATCACATATTATTATAATGAGACCATAAGAATCTCTGATTGGATCTATGGCTTGTACTTTCTATGGGAAAGTTGTAATCATTTGATTGGTTGTTTAGCAATCGTGTGTAACCTGGAAGTGTATAAGAAACTCTGCTTTGGATGTGGGTCTTTGCAGCAGCATTCTTATTTTTGAGGCTGTCCCTATGCACATCTTTATTTCAACAAAGGCCTCTTTTTCCACTTGGAGCCTGCATCCTCCTCTTTTGGGTTTCTGGGAGGGCTACCTCCAGACTAGGAACCCCTTTAAATTTCTCCGGCATAGCTGCACAGGAATAAAATATGACATACTTGTCAGTTTTTGTGCCAATTGGCTGCAGAAAGTGACACATGATGAAGGGCTGCCAAAAGAGAGATCCCGAAGTGCAGCTAAGATTCCATGGCTGATTAATTATTAAGCCTTTCAAACTTTGTTGCGTCAAATAAGCAGCACCTTCCATCTCTGGAGAGCAGGAAAATGTTCTCATTCTGACAAGGTTCTACGGATGGCCTGAAAAGAGTCTGTTGATGGGGCAGAAAAGCACAGGAGGGAACACATCCTTCCTTATTTGACATACTGCTTAGAACAGTGATATTAAGCCGCTTGAAGCAGAGCTGGTCTACATCAGGTTGCATGATGTTGCCTTAGACCAGTTTTTGTCAACCTCTACTTCTTTTGCTCTAATACTTTCTTCAAGCTGGTTCTTAAGCTGCTCAAGCTTCAACTAAGGGTTTTACATCAGTGAGCACTGAAGCTCATTCTCCATTTCGTTTTGCATAGTACTCAGGCAATGAAACTTATTCCACCATTTAAGCCAGAAAATCCCATGAGCACCTCACCCTGGGAATAGAAAATACAATAAATGAAATGACTAGAAATGGGCTGTCCTTTCTTGACACCCAAAAACAGCTGCCTGAGGCAGCCACCACATTCTGCATAATGGTGGGTCCAGCCCCAATTCTACCAACCTATCCCCAAAACCACATTGTTTCTCGGATGCTGCCATAGGTACTGTACCTTCTGGGAAGAAGTGGGATTCTTCCTACTTCGTTTCCATTGTGGTTCATGCCTTTGCCTAGCCTGCTGGCAGAAATCATAAAAACTGCAGTCCAGCACCACCACATCTGTCTTGTCTCCCATCTCTACCATCCCAGTTTTCCCTCCATCTCAGTTTCTCCCCTCTCTACTGTCCCTGCCTGCATCCCATTTTCCAGGTGTCCCAGTGCTCACGGCATGCAGGAAACTAAGTTAAATCAAATGCGTTTCACAGCTCATTCGCCTACTTGTTCAGATGTGAAGTTCTCTGCATAGCCAATGAGTGTCCTGGAGATGCTGCCATTTGTCACCCCAGAGAAAAGCATTTAGCTCTGGCATGAAAACCAAGGAGCAAAGGATAGAATGAAAAAGTCGTCCCTGGAGATTAATCAAATAGTGCTATTTTAAAATTTACGCATCAAATTTGAATACTCATTTACTCAAACTGAACACCTGAAAAATTCAAAGTTCCAAGGGGAACATTTGTTTTCCCTTCATTCCTGACAAATGTCAGCAAGTCCTGTCATTACCCCTTCCTCCCACTGGTTGCTTGAGGGGAAAGGAAGAACAGAAAGCCAGGGTGTATTTTCTCATTGTTCTGTACCAAAGCTTTCCTCATAGCTTGAAATGCAACAGTAGGGAAAATAAAGACCAGATGCAGCCTTACCATGAAGCAGAGTTTGAGCAATATTGAAGGGTAAAATATTTTGAGCACTTCCAGACTATTACTATTTTCAGTTAGAAGTCAATCACATATCTACAAATTCAGGCAACTCAATGATTTGGAGCTCTTGCAAAACAAATCTGCTCCCATAAAAGATCAAGTAAAGAAAGTGATGAAGAAATGCACTGGAAGGTATGGAATTATACTTGCTTGACATGACATCATCTAACCTCCCTGCAGACAAATCAGCATGAATGCTGAGCACACAAGATATATAAAAGTGGCCCCTCACATTTTTTTAAATGTGTGTTTGTGTGGTGTTTAGGGATGGGAGAGAATTTCCATTCGGTTTGCAATTAGCATCAAATTGTTGTTACTCTTGAACTTATGGAACAGAAAACGTAGTGCAGGACAAATAAAGCACTGGGAAGAAATCCAGAAAATGCCCTGTTTGGGCAAGTATCCCACCCCACATTAGGGGTGCACAGTTGTAAAACCACACTCCTGTGGATTCAGACATACCCAACGGCAAGCAAAAACTCCATCTCCACAAGCTCCTCAAACAAGCCCAACTCACACAAACATGGTCTCTGAAGGAGACCCTCAGACTCCCGTCCATTCTCTGTCCTGCTGCAGATGTTGAGTCATTACTTTGCATTCAAACCTTCCTGCTTTTGTTCAGATCATCCATCTTCACTGTGATGAAAGGTGACACTGTCGTCTGATGCTGTCAGAACTGTGGGACATGATGAATTTGTCTGCTGATGTGTCTAGAGGCTTTTCAAAGAAGTAGGGCACCTGGCTTCTCCTGGGCTCCTCCACCCCTGTAAGGTCCATACCAGGGGTCTCTGCTGGGGGGTGCAGCTTAACTTTGGAGGAGAGCTTTGCAGACAGTGAGAGAGTCTGTTGAAACAACTGGAAGCAAATTGGGTGACACTGATGAAATCTGAACGTGGCAGCTTGTATGGCCTTTGATCTTACATCACTGAGAGTGTGCATAGAAGAAGAACAAAGGAGCAAGAAATGATGGAAGAAGCTGCCCAAAGGGCATAAAAGCTCTGTTTTCAAAAGTTGTTTTCCCATTTGAATAGCTCAGTTAGGAGAGCATGAGACTCTTAATATCCACATTGTGGGTTCAAACCCCACATTGGGCAAAAGAGTCCTGCATTGCATGGGGTTGGACTACATGATGCTCATGGTCCCTTCCAACTAAAATTCTATGATTCTATGAATAGCAGTCTGTACCAAGTTACATAAACCTTATCCACATTTTAGGATTAAGGCTGCATAAACACTATATCTTTAAAGCAAGTTTCCGCCCTCAAAGAATTCTGGGCACTGTAGTCTATTAAGGGTTGCTGGGAATTGTATTTCTATGAGGGGTAAACTACAATACCCAGAATTCTTTGAGGGGAAAATGTGCTTCAAATGTGCTTTAAAGGTATAGTGTGCACACAGTCAAAGACTCTTCTTGACAAGAGGGTTAAGGGTGACAATGGATGCTACAGAGAGTGACTTGGTCATCCAGCCAGCAGCGCTTCCTGTGAAGTCAAAAGTCACAAAACGCTATGACTTTCATGGAGGCACAGAAAGCTGAACAGAAGTCGGATGCTTTGGTATTGTTTATTCCCTCGGGACACAAAATGGAAGAAGACTAGGCAACAGCTTGTTTGGATTATTTCAAGATTAGATGTTTGCAAATATGGGTTGTTCTAAATTGGTCTCTTTATTTAGACAGTTTGGGATAAATGTGTTAATTTTACAATCCACGCTGGAAAGTGAGAGGCGACTGATATGCACCAGGGAGTCATTCCTTCTGCTGCGCCTAGTTTTACAATCTGCCCAAATCTATCCAAGATGTCTAACACACCAACATCATTTATTCATGCCCGCTGGGTGAGGATAGGGCTGCTAATAAGTCCAGTCATTATGACACTGCTTGAATATAGGGATGTACACTGGTGTCACACCACAGATGCATTAGTTCAAGGTATATATATATATATATATATATATATATATATATATATATATATGAAGAATACATTGGATACCAAGATTCAAGTCTGGAGCAAGTACTCTTTGAGTGTGTGAGTACTCTTTCTGGTGTGAGAACCCCAGCAGAAATTTGAAATCACAAAATATGTAGTAAAGTAAAGCATAGAAATATAGTCTGTTAGACCTTTAAAATATGCCCTTGTGAGTTCTCCCTCTTCCCCCAGCATAGGAAAAGACCACAAGTTTGGCAAGTTAAAAATTGGTTTACTTACAAACTTTTGAAAGGTCAGGTTCATGTGCTTTTCCATACATCAGTCAGGAAAAACTGCATAGGCAGTAAAACATGGCTTAGTAAAAAGGTGGTAAAAGTTCCTAGATTACAGGTATAGGAACTTGTGGCTTGTGAGAACCATGCATCTAAGCTGGAGCAACATGCTGAGTTCAACAGATAGACTGGAAGGGAACAAAGGCTTGATTACCTAGTCTCTCCCAAGGTGAGCTACGCCTGGCAGGACAGCTTACTCTATTGTATTAACCCCTTTGTGTATTGACTAGACTTAAGCATGTTGGTTATATGAGGCTGGTTATCCCACAAGTTGCACTGGTATAACATTATACCAGCATAATTCCTATGCCAGAGAAATTCCAAGGACACAAGGGCAAAAACTGAGTGACACCAGATGGTGAGAGAGAGAAGTAAGACTCTGAACGTTATGATTACTCACAGGTCAGTCCCACCCCTGGAGATGACATAACTACAACAAAAATAGTGCAAGGGCCAAGCTACATGCTACATGAATCACACTTTTTCCAAAAGCATGCTAGGAGAAAGGTTAGATCTGTATAGTACAAATCACATCAATATCATACATTTAAAGCACATGGCTTCTCCCAGAGAATCATGGGGACTGTAGTTTGTTACAGTTGCTAGGAGCTGTAGCTCTGTGAGGAAACTACGGTTCCTATGATTGTTTGGGGGAAGCCGTGTGCTTTAAATGTATGGTTTGAATCTGACCTAAAAGTGGCTCCTATGTTTCAGGTTCTGGTAAAGCGGAGGAGGTGTCCCAGGACGGACTAATTGGACCTGCATGGATGACACTGTGCAAATCTGCAAATGTAGCCTTAAACCTGCACTGCTGGATTCCTCTTCAACTGTGGTAACTCTGCCTCCACATTCACTTCATCACTACAAGTCTCCAAAGGAATCTGCTGAGAGTCTTCAAGTGACAGCTTTTGAGCTCTTTAAGAATCTGATCTTCTCCTACAGCAGTCCAGCAGAGTTTCCATCCCATCAAACCAAATACAGCTCAGTAGCCATGTACAGCTGGTCATCAAAGGCTCAGGAAATGTCTTGCTTTTGCTGCCTGCCTAGAACTGAAAAAACATTGAGGTGGGAGGTGCATTGAAAAGTGCCTAGCAGGATCCCAGGCCAGAGGGTGGGCTGTGTTCAGTTCGATCAGGCACACATTGCGCAGGCCTGATCTAGAATCCTGCAGCTGTGCTTTGGACGGAAGTTTTGAAACGTACTTAGTTTAAAATCTGCGCTGTAAGTCCTATTTTCTACAGCCATTTATATATCTCTATATTCCTGCAGCAGCAGCCCCAAAAAGCTGACTTTGACAAGCTGCTTTCAGTCCTTAGCTTTTGATCCTGTCACAAGGAAGAAAGAACAAGTCTATTTCTCCTCTCCCTTCCAGGGTACTGAAAATGCCGGTGTCCTGGCTGCCAATTTGCAGACAGCTACATGGAAGATGAATTGGGTCCATCAGTTGCTGTAGGAACCTGCATATATCATGAATGGCGCAGTTTGCTGTAAAGAACAATCCCCCAAATGCTGCCACTGTCTTGGCATACAAACCCGTTTCTCAGGCCTTCAATTTTAAAGAAAAGGCATGTCTTCCTGATCTAGGATGACGAGTGTTTGGCTGGCTCATGACAATATCAACCGGCTAGAGGGTGGGGTGCTTCCCCCCCCACCCCGAACAAGCAACAGATGCCTGCAGTGTCACATGGAGAGAGAATCTGGCAGTTTGTTCAAACACTCTGTCGGCAGCAGGCATGTTAGAATCCGACAGATAAGAAATTGGCCAGCAAAGTGTGTTGACGGAGTGTGTAGGCTGCAGAGGCTGCACTGCCACCTCCCTGAAATAATGTGAGACTAATTCCAGAAACAGCTAATAGCTTTTGCTGGGGCAGAATTACAATTGGATCCCATCCACTGCTTTTTTGCAAAGATCCATTGGTCAGGAGGAAAGCATCTGTTGCAGGCAGCCAGGAGAGAGAAGGATGGCTCAGATAAACAAACAGTCTCACCATCACATATCAAATGGTGCATCAAAAACTTCCAACCCCTCCACAGGTTTGTGGATAATGTTAGAATACCCCAGCAATTACCACGGGTGACTTATTTATTATAGGGCTAGTCCATCAGTCAGACAGGAGAGACATTTGTCCTGATGCCTACAGTGAAGGCAGAAATTGCATAGCAGGTAAAAGATGGTGAAAAGAGTTGTGGAAGGAGATGCAAGTACCAAGTAAAGGGACCACAGGCAAAGTGGTTGGGTCCAGCAGAGGATGTAGGGGACAGTGGGTAGCAGATGGGATGAAGAACACAAGAACTGTGGGGAGCAGGTAACAGGATACATATTAAGCACTTAAGTGGATACTCCTAGGTCTCAGCCCTGAAGTATGTGAATCCTTATAATGACATGATGACCATCACAGCTGAGCTTTTAAAAAGTTTATAAATTTTCTAAATTTGACAAAATCTCAACAGTTGACATCTAATGTTTTGACAGCGACATTTTTGAACTGAAAATGTACTTTCAACATTCAAGTACTTTAAGCTTGTTTACATTTCTGGATTGACACCTTCCCCTCCAAACTCCCTCCCCTCTGCCCGAAATATGAAATTTCATAAGCTCAACTGTCGACTGCCAAATGCAAAAATACCACTGTGTTTCATCTATAAAATGCTGCCAACTACTTAATACTATCTCACACCCAATATCAAATGTCACTGGATGCCAAATATTTGGCAAATATTTGACAAATATTCAAAGTGTATCTGAAGAACAGTTGACACCATCAGTTTCAGAGGAGAACGTTGGGATGCAAATTCATTTTGGCTCTGATTGCCAGGAAAACAAGTTACTGCCCTTCCGACACTGCGATCCTATACACACTTACACGGGGAACAACAAAGCTGACTTCTGAGTAGGCAGATATAGGATTACACTGCATGTATGTGGAAGCATCTTACAGAGCAGCATCTGTGCCCTTAATGTTTCTCTCACCGGACAGCTTTAGACAAGGAGGGCATTGTTCTGTGAAAGGAAACATGGCTTTTTAAATGAAATTAACTGCGGTCCAGCAACCGAGCTTGCTTCATCAGTTTCACACCAACTGAAAAACTGCACATTTCAAATTACAAATTGTCAGTTGCATGAAGACATCTCAGCGGGATTATCCCCACTCACCCCCACCCTCTGGCACTTCTCGCGAATGCTTCTTTAAAGCAGGTTCCTCGCGCACAGAACTTTGCTTTCACACACATCACGTAACTTTGGCATGGCTGGCTCGGCTGTCAGCCGTGTTATCGTCCCAGTCCCACATGGTATTTTAGCTCTTTTAATCAGGATCCTGCACGGCCAAAGCTGAGCCACACTGGCCAGAATGAGAGAGAGAGGTGTGGAGGAGGCTTCCTCTCCCGTTCCCTCCCACCAAACATTATTTCCCTACTCTCTTTTTTTAGGCTTTGCCAGAGAATGAATAGTGTAATCTGACATGACAGTGATGAGAGCCAATTACCAGCTTTAAAAATTAGCCCCCAGGTGAACAGGCAGCCCAGCTACTGTCAGGCTGATTTCAGGTTAGGCTGGAAAATTGTCAGCCAGCTGACAGAGCCCTTGTTTAGTCAATTCTCCGCTGGAAAGGATAAGCCAGAGTTTCGACTGAAAAGGAGCCGAGTTCTCCTTTTATTCCTTATGCTTGAAGGCTTGCAAACTCTTGCCGGTGGAAGAGAGTCCAGTAAACAGCATCACTTGCTACTTACCACCTGATCCTGAACAAATTATTTACGGGGAAGTCAACCCGACTGAGTTCAACGTAACAGAGTTATGACGCACTCTGATGCAACAAATTCACTTTTTAAAAACCAGACATTTTATGGTAAGGAAAGTGATGAGGAAACACACTCAAAAGTGTGGGATGACAATGGATGAGATGCTGAATAACCTCCCCACAAACAAATAAGAAGGAATGCTCAATAAAGAGCAGGTATCCTATCACCTGTCAGCAAGCTTAGCTTAAACAAATCAGGGTGAATGCTCAGTAAACAGGTCACCTGAAGACTGAAGGATGGGAGTTTTGAATTAACTGGGTCTTGGGCTGCAGCCTTCAGATGGTTGCCCAGGTTGTTCTCTGGAGATCTGATGCCTGCCTGCCTACCTCCAGTTATACTCTGCTTTTATATTTCGAAATAAAGCAAATATGGAGAAAGATGTCATCTCTCTCCAGCGCTTTCTCACCTGTGGTAAAACATCCTACCTTCTGGCCTGTGTTATGATTGGAATCTATGCCTTTTCCACGGTAAAGCAGGATAATATACTATGGGACCATAGGTGAGGGGTGGGATGTAGTAATATAAAATAAGTAAGCAGGCTTATGCTATGGGTGAACCGACAGTACAACAGATCTAAACTTGCAGCCTGGGAGTTGTAGTTTGGGGTAGAGGAGAAGCGTTGTCTGCTTAAGGAATTCTTAGCAGCCCCATCAGATTGCAAATCCCTAGATTCCCATCACCGTTTGAGTGGACTTTTCTCTACAGTTTGGTTGAGATGGTTTTTCAGATGCTTCTACACATGATCTCTCCTCCCCAAGTTGCAGCTCAACCTGCTTCCCACAAGTAACAATCACAATTCAAGTCAAGGCATTTAGAAGACAATTATTTCCCATGGGTAGTGGAGAAAGAGGTTAACTAATGGCAGTTTCTCTTCTTTAGCAATAGTCAGGAGGAAGAGCTCAGGGCAACATTGCAAACCAATATAAAAAGCCATGGGAACTATTCATATTTCCATCAACTTATGAGGTCCTGTTCCAAGAGTTCCCATTTTCATAAGTGTGATGGGTGAGCACAAAGCATAGGGCTTTTTTCAGAATCAATCTGCAATTAGGTTTGGGGGAGGGGATGCAATCGATCTGGATTGTGGGAGGCACTATGTGGGGAAAACAAGGACTCCATCCCCATTGATTCCGGAATAAATGGTTATGTGTATGCAGCCCAAGAAAGCCACATCAATCTGATGAGCAGGCAACAAACCAGCATCAGTAGTGACTGAAGTCCCCAAGAACCCTGAAAGCAGAGGTCATATTATGCAGCAAGGCAAGTTTGTGCAGGCCTGGAAAGGGAAAGCTGGAGGAGAAGGGATGTTGGCAAGCCTTTGACAGCCTGGCTTTATTTTTAGCAGTAAATTTTATACAATGTACTTTCTGGAGATATTTTATCCTTTCTTTTTATGTTGGAAGCAATCTTTCACGTTGCAATATTATGTATACTTTCCCTTTGCAATATTGCACTTGAAAGGTTGTTACGTGCCTGGAGTCCTCGCGGCGCTCTTTGGAAATAAACAAAAACAAAACAAATGTTGCTCCTCGTCAGATAAAAATGGCTCCTGCTCAAATGTTTCTCTGCCTCGCGTTTGCCTCCCACCTGTTACCTCCATTGTTTGTAAATGTAAGAAGAGCAAATTACGCTGCAGTCGAAAATTCCTAACATGCTGGACAGCAGGAGAGAAGTTTGTTGCTTGGCGTCTAAAGGGCTTATTGGAAGATCTGTTAACGAGAGCACCAAACAGCATCTAAGCTGGAAAGTAGAAAGCAGCAGCCAGCCACAGAGGGAGCATCTCACCATTAGGGCAGGGATGTGGTCTAGTGTGGTGCAAGGCGGATGAGGATGGATGCGGTTTAGACATCATGGTTTATGACTCTTGCCTGCCTTCCCACACTCATTTTCTCAGGAGACCAGAAAGTACAGAAGGCATTTTAATGTGCACGGGTAACAGCAGCAGCCCTTGCATTAAAAGCCCACAGCAGCCCATGCACGGAAGAGATAAAAGTTTGGTGGTTTGTCAGCGGCACTTGCACACACGCAGCAGGGTAATATATCATCATAAATCCCAGCCGTTTCTACCAAGCAAGGGGCCTGTCAGGCTCGCTGCAGAGCGATTCCTGTTGATTCAACTTTTCTCTCAAGATAAAGTTATTAAGGCAAATTTGATCAAAATGACACATGGATTAGAGTGTATGTTGCACAATCTAATTCTGTTTACTGTTCTGGGGGAGCGGACAATTATTACAGAAGCTGGGACAGAGTGTTTTTAATAACATTTCTTGTTAAGATTTAATTACAGGAAATTGTGTTTTCTTAATCACTAAGACTCAACCGCCTGGGAAAAAAAATATTTTATATAATTTCATTTGCAGTTTATCAAATCCTTTAGGATATTCCTTTTTTGACATGAGGTTAATAGGCATACACTAAGGATGTCTTAACCAGGGTGGGGAAGGGACAGAATGTTTTCAGTTTTTCAGAGGCTTGGAAATTTCCAAAGAGGACTAACAGAGTTTGGATGCTTTATATTAAGTCAAGGCTGTTTCATGGACATATTGCCAAGAAGAGAAAACACCTTTACCAGATAAGTAATGAGCAAAGAGATGAGGGGGAAATGGTCTTTTCATTAGCACACTGACCATCTGAGACACTGTACTTGGCTGCTTATAGCTGCCTTATACCCAGTCATACCATTCTTCCATCTAGCTTGGTATTGTGTGTGCTGAATGACAGAGGCTCTTCTCCAATCCTACCTGGAGCTGATGAGGCTTGAGCTTGGGACATACTGCATGCCAAGCAAGTGCTCCACCACTTAGCTATGGCTCTTCTTTCATTTACTTGCTTCACTCTCCAGAGTGGCTACTCACATCAGCATTGTAATGTGTGAGCTGGGAGTTTTGGATCTCAGCAACAGCAGCTTCAAAAGCTGGAATACTTTCGTGCAAACTTAGGAGTTTGCAAAATTTGCCTGTGCCGTAATTACTTGTGTATTTCTATGCACGGCTATAGGCTTGGAATTTTGCTTTCCTCTCCCAAGAATTACTTTTAAGCTCTGAAAGTGACTACTACTAAAATAAGGTTGATCTTGCTTCCTGCTTAGATGACTGGTCTTTTTCAGAAGTGACTGTCCAAAGCATAAACAAAAATGATGCATGCTGTTGACCACTGTCATGTGTCTCTGTTTTTCTTCTAAACCCACTAGCAGGTGGATTTACTGGAGGTGATGTGCTGTGTAAGGCTGCAGGCAGGCAATGTGCAACTGCAATGATTCCACTGTGCCTGACCTGCTGCCATTGCTAAGCCTCTTAAGAAGCTAAAATCTGGCTGCTCATCTACTATACTGAAAACAAATTTGATTTATTCATGTTGAGAGGAAAGCATTACAGAATTTAATATTGCATAAGTATATAGCACATTATAAGGGACGCAGGTGGCACTGTGGTTTAAACCACAGAGACTAGGACTTGCCAATTCGAAGGTCGGTGATTCGAATCCCCGTGATGGGGTGAGCTCCCGTTGTTCGGTCCCTGCATCTGCCAACCTAGCAGTTCGAAAGCACGTCCAAGTGCAAGTAGATAAATAGGTACCGCTCCAGTGGGAAGGTAAACGGCGTTTCCGTGCGCTGCTCTGGTTCGCCAGAAGCGGCTTAGTCATGCTGGCCACATGACCCGGAAGCTGTACGCCGGCTCCCTTGGCCAATAAAGCGAGATGAGCGCCGCAACCCTAGAGTCGGTCACGACTGGACCTAATGGTCAGGGGTCCCTTTACCTTTATAGCACATTATATTTGATGATCGTTTTGTCTCCCTCTCCAGTTTGCATGCAAGACAGATGCCCTGAGCACCTCATCCTAGTTGCATGACTGGAACTCAAAAAGGTTGAAATAGGAACTCTCCCATCTGGTATGCTACACGGATCACAAGCACTATCCTGAGTGGTGAAAAGTCATGCACAAACAAGCTTTGGAGGGGGGAAGCATAGCAGAACCAAAAAGATTATCCCTGGCTATAAACTGATGTGGAACGAACACTTCTGCAGTTTCTCTAGTCAGGAAAAGCAGACAGTGACACTCAACCTACTGGATTCAGGTCCTTTAAAGGAGTTTTAAAGGCTGCCCACATTGTGGTTGAATGGTTGGCATCAAGATGGGTAGGCCCACAGCAGCTGAGCAAGATGGTGGACTCTTCTAATCACACGGCTGGTGATCAAGCCAGATGTCAGAAAAGCAGAGCCAGAAAGGAAGATACAGGGCATGACTCAGTGTTTTTCCTGGCTACCGCCAGGTGTGTTTCTCCAGACTGTGGCACAAGCCTCATTCTGAGATCTTAGTAGGCCGGCTAGTCTACATGGGTGTAGGCATTCCCTCAGGTACCCAGATCCTAAACTGTTCAGGGCACTGTACGTCAACAACAGAACCTTAAACTTAGGCTTAGATGAAATCTCACGTTTCAAAGGGGTGATTCGTGCAATTCATTGTTTCCATCAATTACCAGTCCAGGTCTCGGATCTACAGAACAGCATGCCTTCTGAAGACCCTTTGCAAAACTATAAGCTGTCACCATTCCAGCTCCCCTCTTTCTCCTGAAATTAATAATATATCAAAAGTTGGATTGTTGTCAGTTGGGGGCCCAGAGCTGTACACGAGCGAGAAAAGGAAAACCTAAATCATTTGCTTTTAAGTATCACAAACTGTCTAGTCAATCTCCGAAATACAAAGTTGCCAACAGCAAGGTCACTCGTTACAGAACTTGAAACTATGTTTCTGAGACCTCATATTGCGGCAAACAAGAAGATTACAGGAAAAACTCAAGGCAGGTTCTTTTTTAAAAAAAATATCAGGAACAACCTAATTAAAGAAGCATACATCACCCCGACATAGCACTACACAGCTTCGTCTGTTCACATGGCTATCAACTGTTTCAAACTGTTTTGTGTTTTAATGTTGTCACCCACCCTCAGACCTTATGGTGAAGGGTGGGTAATTAATAATGATGATGATAATGATAATAAATGTGCTTCAAATGTGTGACGGGGATGTGACCAATGGTAGTTCATCTATATCTTTGCAAGCTTTGTTGTCAGCCGCCAGCCTGTATCTAGGATGGCACTCGCAATGCGCCACCCCACACCAGCTGTGTGGCACCTGTGGATGCAGCCTCCATTCTGGTCGGCACATGATAGTTGCCACTTGGTATGCTGAGAAAAATGTATAGCACTTCAATGGTCTGTCACAGATTCTTTATCGTGGATGCAGGGCAGAGAGCTAGGACAGGTCCACATTTTGCTCTCCCAAACAACTTCAGCCTGTCCTGAGAGCAATGTCCCTTGTGATATATCGCCCGTCAGTTGGGTTGCCTCCCATTTAAAGGAACCCTAGCCAATTAGGATCCCAGCTGATTAAGGATGTGAATCCATCAATTACACTTGCATAGAAATGTATAAACCAAGTGGGTATGTGTGTGTGTTTTTTTTGTTTTTAGATCACACACACGTCACAACAGGTACCATCACAGAAGAGGCATTAATTTGCCCCTTCCTATGTGAAAATCTTCCAGCTCTCTGCCACCTACAGTTTTTAAAGTTAATTTAATTAACCCATTATACCCAAAAAAGCAGCTCTTCAATTAATCAGAGGCTACATCAAATTGTTTTTAATCTATTAATTGAACCAGTTAATTGACTAAACATTGCAGCCGTAATCGCAAGGGATCCAGAACTCAAGTCTCAGATCTCACCTTATAGCCACAAGAACACATGATCTAAGACTTGAATCTCAGCTTCCTTTACAAAATCGCAGAAGTCCCCTGGGGTACACCTCTCAGATCTTGCAGGGATTGGCTTTCTTCAGCCTGTTAACCCTCTGCATCTTAACTAAGAAAATTACTTTGAAAGAACCAAGATACCAGATCAAACAAACCTGAGCTCTTCCCGGGAACTCCTTTGTGAGTTAATAATTAAGGAAAACAAGCAAAGGTTGTTTCCTAGCCAATTAAGAGAGTTAGCATAGCACAGCAAAGAGAGATTTATATCTAGCTTTTTCTGCCTATAAGAGGCAGGTCCAGTTACCTGTAGCATAATGGGGTGCTGCCCCAAATATAAGCCACCTCACCCAAGCAATTGTTTGTGCAGTTAGCCCAGTCCTGATCAGTTATCATCTTTGAAAGTTTGTAGAGAAAAGCAGAGTGTGAGTCATGGACTATGTGTTCTAGTGGATATAATATCTGATCTGAGACACTGGCTGGATTGGAACAATCAAATCCTGACTTAATAAACTGGGGTATGCAGGAGCTGCATCCATATGCTGCCCCTTTGCCCCTCCCTCTGCATGAGTGAGGACAGTGGCAACTAACCATAATTTCTTGTTACATATGAACTGTGAAACAATGGTTAATGGCTTCCATGCCCTCCAAGTGTCCCAATTTTCCAGGGGCAGTCCTAGAATGATGAAAGCAATCCTGGCTTCTGATTTGACCCCGGAATGTCTCTATTTCCCCTGCCAGTGCTGCCACCACCCTGGCAACACAACCCCCAAAAAGGATTGTGCCACAAAATCCCGAGCAACTCTATGCCTCTGTTTTCCCCACACTCTTCAGTTCAGTACTAAATATCAAGCAAGTAGCAATGTAAATAATTGCCACCTGAAAACATCCATATGGCTCTTGGTAGGGACTTCAAGCATTCTGTGATGTTTATCTGGGCAACCAGTAGTTATTCGACTCAGTCATTCCAAAAGAGGTTGTGGTGTGGTGTGTCTGGGGGTATAGTCATTAGCACAACAAGGCTCTACCTACAACTCACTGAATTATTCCAAGTGTAATAAAAAAAATTTTAAGGTTATACACACACACACACACACACACACACACACAATATAAATGTTCATAAACGTACCAAGCAAACACGTACATAAATATATAAACCACATGTCTGAAGCAGCACAGGAAGACAGTCCTGAAACCATTTTGACTCCCAAACTGACCAAATGTTTCTTTGCAAGGAGGGAGGGGGTGAGGGAACCTTCCCATTGTCTCAGGAATTAAGTGATTACCATCTCAAAGGAATGGCCAGACTACCAGAAAAGGCAATCAGGTAACTTGCCAGATAGGAGATAAACAAGGAACTCAGATTTCTGTTGTAGACCGCCTTTTCTGTGATGTGGGTATGATGTATCTGGGGGTGGTCTTGGACTCCAGGGTGGGCAATTTAAAATGTCTATATAAGGGCAAAAAAAAAATATCCTTCCAGTAGCACCTTAGAGACCAGCTAAGTTTGTTATTGGTATGAGCTTTCGTGTGCATGCACACTTCTTCAGATATATGGGCAGGCACACCTTTGTTCTGGGTCCTCCTCCTTTCCTGCGTGTGAGGGGAGCACCCTGTTGCAACAGCTTTAATAAAGATCAGGCTTACTAGCTGCTTTGCTTCTCAATATTCTCTGGTTGGCCTCTGTTATTTTCTCCTACCGATGGAAAACCTACAAAGGATTCTATAAGGGCTCTTGTGTACCCCATAAGGGAATAAGGGCAAATTTTGTTTACAACACAACCTCAAAAATACGACCCACAAGGTTTTGCCAATGATCTGCCACAATTCACCAGCTTCTACTCCTCTCCTGATCCATTGCAAGGTTCTGTTGTCAGTTTAGTGTGACTCTGCTCTTGCTCACTGGCAAACCCTAAATCAAACCAGAGAGAATACTTTGCAAGAGCTCAGCTTCTCTGCATGTTAACGAAGAAGATTATCACGAAAGAGCCAAGCTACTAGAACGAATCAGAGCTCCTTCTGAGAATGCCTTTGTGAGTTAATAATTAGGAAAAGCAAGCAAGGGTTTGTTTCCCAGTCAATTAAGAGAAGAACTATCAGAGCAGAACAAAAGATATTTAAATCTAGCCTTTAGCTTGCAAACATGCAAGGTGTCTTGAAGAGTTTTTGCTTTAGATATACATACAGGAAGGTGACCTGAATGCAAATGACAAAATACTTAGTAACCTAGATTTAGTACCTTTCAGTGCAAAGGATACAAAACGTATCAGTCAGAGGTCAAGACATGGAGTGGAGTTTGAGATAAAGATGAGAGCCTGTAAGCCTATGCTGAGTATCTTCACACATGCCTTAAAATTGAAAATCACTGTGATTTATCACACCAAAAACATCTCTAGCCTATTTGCATTGCCTTCATGCACAAATAAAGATTTCTCTCATTTTAAGATTCCCATGTTTGTTTGTTTGTTGCATTTACATCCCACCTTTTTCTCCAAGTACCGGTAGCTCAAGGTGGCATTCATGGTTCTCCCCCTCTTCATTTAATCCCCACAACAACCCTGTGAGGTAGATGAGGCTGAGAGGCAGTGACTGGCCCAGGGTCACCCAGTAAGTTTCATGGCTGAGTGGGGATTTGAACCTTGGTCTCCCAGGTCTTAGTCCAACATTCTAACCACTACACCATGTTGGCTGATGCCCTCTAGAGATTGTGCAAAAGAAAAGGCAACTACACTTTCCTCTCTAGCCTGGGAATGCTGAGGCTTTATAGTGGGAGTGCTGATTTAGGAATGGGATCAGAATCATCAGAATCAGAACCAGCACTCAGGCTGCTAAATGCAAAGTGGGAAAGGACGGTTTTAAAGCCTACCATAAGGCAAGAGTGGAGCAGAAATTTGAATTGCTTCACATTTTAATGCAAACCTACCCACTTCCTGAAACAATGCACAAACACAACTGTTGCTGGAAATTCCCATTCTCTGAATCTTGTGATAGAATTTTTCAACCAAAAAGGGTGTAATAAAAGGTGTATATTAGCAGAAAGTGTGCACAACAATCCATGTTTTAGTTAAAATAACACACGGACATGTATTATATATGGGACAAATATTTCTAAAAATGTGTATATTTGGCAGAATGGCATACAAAATGTGTAAATTGGGAGAAATACATACTAAAATGCTGGTGAATTTTCATGAGGAATTAGAAAAAATTGCAAGCTGATATGAAAAAGTGGAAAACTCAGCTTTAGGACTGGAAAACCAAGAAACAGAAAATGGAGCTGGCAGATTTGTCAATCCTGACCACAAAGGTGACAGCTGAATAAATATTCTGACCTCTTGTGGTTCTGCTGTATTTTATTATAGTTTATTGTTTGATGTGCTTTATCTGAACTGCATTGTTATATTTAGTTACATATTTTGGAACTGCAGATGGCCCTGGAATTTATATGGAGGATGGCACATTAATCTTGTAAATAAAGACATGAACAAATGATGCCATGAAATCTGACATTATTTCTGTACTGTTTAATTACCAAAAATTATTCTTCATTCAAACACATTCCAAGGTGGTGTACAATGGGCATGAATAAAACTATTCATACCAGATCCAAATAAAACAAAACAACAAAACATCTACATTCATGATGAATTAGCAAAATGAGAGGCAGCACTATAACATTTGGAAACTACAAAGCAAACTAAACATGACATTTTAAAATGCCCGGGCAACTAAACATGTTTAAGCCAACCAGATGCCAAAATGTTTGCATGCTGGCCATCTTTAGCCATGTCGGTTTGTGTGTGTGTGTTGAAAATCAATAAAAACACTTTTTAAAAAGATGGTGGAATCTGGAGTCCAACAATATCTGAAGGGCTGTAAGATCCCTACCAGGCACATCAACTCCACGGGGTTGAGGCCTCTACAAACCCCCCTCCCATGTCTGCTGGGATGGGGCTCAGCCTCTCCCCCCCCCATCTTGAGGGGGAAGGGGCCTGGCTGGATGTTGTCCTGGGCCACATAGCACTGGGCGATGCTGGACGAACCAGCGAAGCCTGGAGTACAAATGTCACATTAGGAGGAGGCCTGGTTGGCTTCTCCTGATGCAACAGTCATCATACACGCAATGTGCATTTCACATCATGCACGTGACATCACCCACCCAAAATAAATGTTGGGTGCAATTTGGCACCTGTGATCCTTAATACTGATTCAGGGCTTTTGTATTGGGCTCAGGAATTAACATCAACCAGGCCCATCCTCTTCCTCTCTCTGACATTTTTAACACCCTGACATGCATGGAAGAAAATGTACACTTGCTTTTTCTAACCTACACCTGCACCTCATCTCCAACCTTTTTTTTTTTTTAAGTGTTGCCCTGGCTATCTGCTGCAGCAAAGCTTTCCACTGACAGACAGCCCAACCCATGAAGAACGTGTGACAAACCCTGCTGAATCATCCCAGTGGCCCATCTTGTCCAGCATCCTGTTCTCACAGTGGCCAACCAGATGCCTGTGGCAAGCCAACAAGTAGTGACAGCACTCTCCCTTCCTGCCATTTCCAGCAACTGATATTCAGAAGCTTTCCTGCTTTCAATGGTGCCTCTTTTTTGTGGAACGATTTGCCTAATGATATTAAACTGTAAAAAAAAAACAACAACCTATAGGGCCTCCTGAAGAAAGGGCTGAGGACTTTATTCTGCTTCCAAATACACATCAAAAAATGAGGGAAGGAACTTATGCCTTCCCCAAACCCTTTGTCTGTTGCTTCTGAACTCAAGGATACCAGAAAGACATCCTGATCAAAATATCCCCTATCAGTTCTTTTTCCTGCTCCTTTTTTTAAAGTACTGTGGGTGAAAAAGACAGTTGAGAGAATGAGTGAAAGAGTCGATTGTGCTGCTTAAAGGCCAGGCCAGCTCAAGTGTGCAGGCGAAGGCAGCCTCCCTTTGTACGGAGGGCGATCACTGAAAGGACAGCTCTAGGGGGAGAGGAGCAAAACAGATCCACTATCAGCCGGAGGCATCCGCAATGTCACAAAGCCACAGGCTGGTAAATAGGACGTGAGGGCTCTTCACCCAGCTGCAGCGTTTCAGATGGCACCTCAGGCCTGTCAAACAGCCATGTTATCTCTCCCTGGGAACACAAGGCACCGTGGTTTTGAGGTGAATAGGCTTATCGCAAGCTTGTCTTTCAACTGGCAGGCGACATTCCGCGGAGCACTGGTATTCAGGCCCGGCTTGCCCATTATCTGCATACAGAACCTGATTATCCTATCAGTTCTTCTGACAGAATTGCTACAAAACTGCAACATCTGCCTACACGCGTGTGGGCAACTGTGATCCCCCTGCATAATCAAAGAGAGCATGAAGAGGTGTGTGTGTGTGTGTGTGTGTGTGTGTGTGTGTGTGTGTGTGTTTTCACCTTGCCCTCACTAGTCACAGTGAGAAAAGGGACAGGTTGCATTTATAATTGCCAGCCCCACAAAATCCATGATACCTCAGGAATGTCAATGTTTATGGCCAACTCACTGGTTCTACACACTGCAAGACCATTGCTATCAACAATCAAACAGGCCTTTGAACAAGACATGTATGCTCAACGGCACAAACCATTGCCAACAAAACCCCAAGGGGGTGACTATTTGACTTCTACTTATTGCATTGTGACAGTTAAGGTATTAAAAACCAGCCACAACAAATGCTCTTTAAAAAATAATAATAATAATATTCTAAGTATCCAAGAGTAGGAATGAAAGTTGCCTCAGTTTTTCATTTATCCAATGTTAAATTCAGTTCTCCACATGCAGCAATTTGATTTTTTTAATCCTCATGAAGATTCATCATCATTTTAATGTTATTTTCTCCTAATGCAAACAGTTTTGTATACAAGCTTGACTAGTGTACACATTTCTGCAATCTGTTTCCTCTAATATAAAGCATTTTTGTATGTTATTTGCACTTCTATGTACACTTTCCTCTAACATACATTATTTTTGTAAATATTGGTTGGAGAACTGCATTGCAAAGTTCAGATAAGTGTAAATTTCAAAGGATGGCTGTTTTCTAGTTGTCATATTGTTTCAGAAAACGTGAATTTGATAGATTGGTCTTTGAATGCAAACTGAATCAAATTTCTTCCCCATCTCTATCCAAGGGTGGGTCTTCATCCTGTAAATAAAACTTAGTAAAAGATCACCCAAAGTGTCACTGTGCATTGCACTCGGTGACGCTTACTTCTGACTGCATTGGTTCAACTTGTAAAACTCATAGAGCTTTAACAAAAGATCTTCAACTACCTAAAATGCATCCTTTAGTCTTTAATCAGAACACTCTTGCTGCCATTTTAAACTGCTGAGATTAAGTATGAACCCCATCAAAAAAAGGAAATAAGTATCCAATCTCTGCTTGATTATTTTCATTCATTCTCAGACTTCCTCTATGATTTGTCACAAGCAAACTTGAAAGCCTCATTATCACCTCATCAGCCTGCCAGAGCTAAGAGTGTCCTGGAGCTCCAGCAGATGACATAATAATCACAGTTCTGAAAAAGGCCCCTGAGCTGTGCTCTCTTGCATTCCTCCTCCACTACACCTCTGCCCTTAGAACAGGGGTCGGCAACATGGGCCATGGGCCGGATGCAGCCCACAAAGACCATTTTACCACCCACGAACTGAGCTGTCCACTTGGCAAGTCCCCCGCATGCTGCACTAAACTGGCACAGTGCGGTGTGGGGACTCGCTGAGCGGCGCCGGAAATCACATCTGCGCATGTGCAGATACCGGAAATCGCTTCTGCGCATGTCCAGATGCCGAAAAGAGCTTCTGAATAGGTGCAATTTTCAGCGTCTGGGCGTGCGCAGAAGCGATTTCCGGCGCCGCGGACATGCACAGACACGATTTCCAGCGTCCCGCTGCACCAGTCTGGCCCACGGACTGATCCAGCCCATGGCTGGTAAACCTTGCCGAACCTTGCCTTAGAATTTACAGACTGAGAAGAACCATATTTCATTCTTCTGTGTACCCCAAAACATGGCAAACAGGAAGCATTTTCTGATGTTTTGGTTTCAACATACATTCAGGAAAAATAGTCCAAACAAATTAAGGTGTTGAAATATCTACACAAACTTTCTTGTCTTGGTAAAGTAATGAAAACAAGAAGGGGTTCAGTTTCTTTCTTGGCTTAAATTTCTAGGTTGTGAATTGTCAAAAAACTGGCAGGCTATGAATCTTTCCAACAGAAATGACATTTCAGTCTAGATCAGAACACAAGCACTACAATGAGAACAAAGCAACTTGTGAAGAAAAAGAAATAGAAGGAAGATTTGCTTTTTTTAAGAAGATTGTTGCATCTGTTCCTTACAGACACAAAGGAATATATATACAGAATCTGTAACGCTTTGTTTTATCCATCCATCTATCTAGTTCTCCCTCTCCCTCCTGCTCTGTCTCTCTCATCCTGTTGACAGTATTTATCGATCTAATTGTGCCATCTATCTTTCTACAACATCTCTCTTTTCTTCAATCCAGCCTTCCATGGAGATGGTTTGGAGTGGGTTGTTTTTTCTCCCCCAAGTTTTTGAGGGACAGACAAGACAGCTGTGCATTCATCCTGCACACTGTTTGATAAGCCTGTTTGATAGCTTTTGTTTTCTGTTGGGTTGACTGCTCAGAAAAGCATGTGTAACCTGATCAGAGAGAGTAACATCCAAGCATCAGCAACAATTGGATGTGCACCGATTCATATAATAAAGGACCTGTGAGCAATCAGCACGAACATACAGGCAATAGCGACACCACAATGAGGCAGAGAAATAAATTTTGGGCTTGCTGGTGCAAGGAAAAAATAAAATATAGAAAGGAGAATTCCTGGATGCCAAGATCCAAATTTGTGGCAAGTACTCATTGGTTAGAGAACCCCAGCAGAGATTTAAAATCACAAAATACACAGCAAAGCATGGAAATACTGGCTTTATTACATGCCCTTCTAAATTCCTTCCAAAGTTCCCCTCTTCCCTTAATATAGAAAAAAACCACTCATTTGGTAGAAATTGTTTCCTTACAAACACTCCAAAGGTCAGATTCATGTGCTTTTCCATACAGCATTCAGAAAAAGTTGCACAGGCAGTAAAACTTGGCTTGGTTACAGTGGTGAAGTTCCTAAATTATTGATATAGGAAATCAAAAGAGGCTTGCTAGAGTCATGTGGCTAAGCTAGAACAACCAATTTAGCCTCTTCACATGCTGAGTTTCTCATGTAGATTGGAAGAGGAACGAAGGCTTGGTTATCTAGTCCCTCGCTGGCAGGACTGCTTACTATATATGTTCTTAACCCCTTCATGTATTAATTAGACTTAAGCATGTGGTTATATGAGGTTGGGCATCCCACAGGCCTTCTGTTTTAAACCCTGCCTTCCTCTCTTAATGGTTATCCATTGAATGCAAACACTGTCAACTAATAAATTAGCTTTGATTTTTCATTGCAGGAGACTGGACTAGATGACCCTTTGGGTCCCTTCCAACTCTACAATACTATTATTCTAAGTTTTACTCAGAGTAGAATTAAGGACTCAAGCGTAGTCTTGTCTATTAATGTTAATGAATTTCCTCTGAGTATGACTTACACTGAACATAACCCATTGTTTAAAACAGGTATCAGAACCAGAACCTACTTCTAACCCAAACATGGATTTGGGAATCAATTTCGTAATCTTTTACCATATATTTGCATGGTGATAGTGCTCCTGTTGTGACCCATCTTTGGATCAGGTTGTGGTTCACTAGTGGGTCCTGTCCCATCAGTTGAAGACCAGTGGTCTAAAACTTGCTTGTACAGATGAGGGGCAGAAAAATACAATGGGCACAGAATTTGGTGTCCTGAGAGTCTCCGGATTTATTTTTAAGAGAACAGGTTTCTAGACTTTATGGCCAAGAATACAACTTGAATGTGTGTTGGCAATGTCTGGTGAGATCTTTGATCCTAGGCAAAGCTTCAGTACAGTTTGAAGAGCAAAGGCTTTGGTGCCCTACATGGTTTTTTGTCCCCTTTCTATGATCAGCTGGAGCAGAAAAACAAAGATGCAAAACAAGCCCACAGAGACAAATACGCCAACTTCATACAAGTTGCAAGAATCTAGTTTTTACCCAGCACAGAACTTGAGTTACATAAGCACATTTCTTCTTATTCTTTTTGATGCAGAGCTCTGATTATTTGTCTATTTGCATTTGTATTTGTGCTGTAATCACACAATCTAAGATACGGGTACTCCTGAGACTGTGGGGATGCTCGGATGGTTTCCACAGAGAACACAAGTTAATTACAGGCATCTGTATGCTTTGACTCAGTTACTTCTTTCCCACATAATTATTTTAGGCACACATGTTAAGTATTCCTATGGAAATAAATTCCCAGCTGTGGCCATCACAGCTAGAGGCTGTGGGTGTCAACCTTTATATTGACTGCAAGGATCACCGGCCAGTCTCCTGTTCTTGCACACTAGAGAATGTCCTTAGGGGTCTCATGGTGGGAGGAGGATCCCAGTCTTTTCTTTCAATCTCCCTCCAACTAAGCAAATGTGGCCCACTGATGTGCTTTCAGATCGTCACATCTGGGAAAACTCAGTTTCATTTATCTTGATTTCTTTCCTTTCACTTTAGTTAGCAAAGCTCATCCAGCCCCCCTGCAGTAAATGTTAACTTGTGATGAGTTTTCTTAGAGGGGGAATCTGAAGACTAGTTTTGGTCACATTTGAGAACCCTTGGTGGCAACAGACACAGCAGAAATGTTGAATATTTTACGTGTGGACCATAGATACAGATTTATAGATTTGGAATAGGGCTGAACCAAGCTCCACAGCAGTGGGTGGCACTTTTTGAAAACTGTCAAAAGCCACCAATTTTCTCAGCCCTTTTCTGGGAGTGCTGTGAAAGGGGATGATGTGCTCATATTTGATGGAAGTGCTGACCTCACTCTGAATAGACTTAGCTTCCCTTCAGTGTCCTCTGCATGTGCCCCTTCTCATTCATTATGTGACACTGTGATGCCACCATGTTGACTGTATGGTCACTGTATGGCTAAGATCATCCAGATGACCAGCACAGGAAGCATTGCCTTCACTCTAAATTGGCTTTGTCTTCATTCGGGTTGCAGCAACATTTGATTGCTCACATAGAACAGCAACATCATTACACAAAATTATTAACTTCACAATGTCCAATTGCCTGGGATCACTCACTTCAGAAAGGAGTTGTGGGAGGTGATGGGACCAAAGCAAAAGCAGATATGAGAAACAATTGGCAGAGAATAGCCTCTTAAAATGATGGACATTTGCATATTCAAAGCCTTCTGCTTCCCATTCAAAAGCACAACTTTCAGTTCAGGAAATGAAAGAGGTGAACATCTAGTGTAGCCCTGCTTTGGAGATTATGGTATGGTACATTATATCTCTGAAAGAAAAAGTCTAGGTCCTGCTGAAGATCAAGAAAGAGCTGCAGTTCACTGGTACAGAACCTGCTATGCATGAAAAAGGACCCAGATTCAATCTGTGGCATCTCCAGGTAAGGCTGGGAAAGACTCCAGTCTGAACCTCGGTAGAGCTACTGCCAGTTAGTATAGACAATACTGAGCTAGATGAACCAGTGCTCTAATTGGTATAAGGCAGAGTTCAATGTACTTATGGCTGAGTTATAACAGTACCATCATCCCAGGAAGAAATATAAAGATGTATGCACTGTACAGATGGCTAACTTTGATTTGCGCATTAATTCTGTGTGTGCCTGTTTCCGACATTTCTGACTATGCTAATGTAATCGTTGTGAGCTTTAGGTACCTACCCCCTGCTGTTTACCCATTAGGGCAGTAGCAGACAGAGCAATGGCGCAGCACTGCTCACCTCACCTCTGCTCAGTTGCATTGCTGTTGCTTACTAGAAGGTAGATGGGAAGGAGTGAAGTGGCAGGGAGACTGGTGCAGGGCAAACACACTGACCAGAGGCCCAGATTGACTCTGCTGGTGTGTTTGCACCATGCTCATTTTGTCACCACTTCCTCCCTCCCCTTCTACTTCCTGGCAGTGACACAATTGATGGGACATCAGCTGAGTGGTAGCTGCCCACTTGGGCGTCCACTACTGCAATAGGGTTAACATCCTTCAGTTTAGCAATCTATGAAAGGGGCAAAATGTGTAGGACATCAAGAGACTGCAATAACAGAATAGTCATGACTGCGTTGTAACATGTATTATACATGACTTGCATTATTAAATATGAAAGGCTACCTGCACTTCAATTTGCATATTGTTCTGGGAAGCGCAAATCATCCCAAACTTATCCTTCATCCATGTAGTTTGTCATCGCTGTAAAATTTACTTCTGCTAACAAACATCCAAAAAAAGTGCATCCATGAGAAATTTTCAACTTATTCTTGAGATAAGAACAATCAGTAAACATTATGAACAGCATCCCTGATACTCTAGAGGTAGATGAACCTTATGGACTCAACAAGTAAACAGTAAGACCTTCCTAAGACCCCAGCATCTGCATCCTTGCTTTTCAGAGGCACAGGAGAAGGAGGTTGTCTTGAAAGTGTAGTTTCACTCTGGGTATGGCATTGCCAGGAGCGTAGGTCTCCATCATTGTCACTGCATGACAGCAGGCATGCAGCAGCATCTACTGCTAACGTGAGAGAACTACAGCCTTGTTAATGAACAGAAGTGACAGCAGCAACGGCAAGGAGGCCGGGTGACACCCTTTCAATATACATCACCGTTTCAGATCACCACCTTTTTGTGGCAGCCAGCAATGTGAGAGACAGATCACAAGCTCAAAAGCACAGAGCAGTAATTAGAAAAGGTGAGATTCGAGCTTGTTTTCTGCATTCCATGTACCAGAGGGTTAGACTGAGCAAGTGAGTTGTTGTTGTGTGTGTGTTTGTAAAGGGAAATTTGAAATGTACACTTCAGCCCCCTGGATCCTAACAGAAATGTTACGGCAGATGCTTTCTGTGGGAATACTGGGTTGGCTGAACCAGGATAAAGTCACTCCAGTCAAATATTGTCTTTGGTTGGTGCTCAGGATCAGCTGTTTAAGAGGAAAGCCACATTAAGATGAACAGCCAAAAGGAGATCCCATTTCTAATTAGACAGCCCAATAAGCTTTGAATATTTGGTTTGCCATATGTCTCTATCCATAAATGTTGCAAAACCATGAACTGTCAGCCTACATTTCTTAGGATCGCTGCCAAATATATTTTGATAGACAGACAAATAGGTGTTGGGTGGAATTCAGTGCTACGCTAAGGTGATTGTTCAGTCTGGTGATCAGAAATGCTTCCACTAACCGAACTACATACCCTCCAATATTTCTCAGATGAAAACAGGGACACCTTGAGCCAATTACAACCTTAGAGCTCATTCCAGCTAGCAGCCAAGAAGCAATGCTCTTGAAGTTGCAGAAAATTTTGTCAAAGGCAGTCAGCCCCTTTAGCAGCTTCCCCCAAAATAAAGGTGAGAATTATTCAAGCTTGACCTGTTGAGTTTTGGCATGTCATTGTACCTCTTGAATAGGAGCTGTGCCACTACCAAGGTGGTAAGCCCAACTATAAGGGCATTATCTTATTATCATGTTGGGTCCTACATGGCATGCTGTGCCTGTCTCAATCAGAAGACTGGAGGATGTAATTGCTCTGCTGGTCCAACAGGATTAGAAAGATGTTATCCTTTATTGAACCCGACATTTTCTCCTACCCCCACTCCCAAGCAGGGCAGCCTTTAGAGGATCCTTCAGGGGGAAAGAGCAGCACAGCCTTATGGTGCCTGTGAAAATCCATTTATTTACAAATTTGCAGACTGAGAAGAAAGGGTAGGGAGGCAGCAATGTGCACAGGTACTGCATGATGAATGTCGACTAGTCTAGAGCTCAGGAAAGATGCTTCCTGGTCTGCCTCTGTTCCTGTATCAGACATGTTTAGTGCTTTTGCACATTGATCTGCTAACTTTGGAAGAAATAATAGCTCAGTTGGTTAGAGTGTGATGCTGATCACACCAAGTTGCAGGTTCAATTCCTGTAGGGGACAGCTGCATATTCCTGCACTGCAGGTGGTTGGACTAGATGGTCCTCAGGGTCCCTTCCAACCCTACAAATCTATGATTCTGTGAAGCCCTGGAAAAGAAAGACATGGCCCATCCTGTCACAGAAAGCTTAGAGGACACACCCACCAGAAAGCTAGACAAGATTTATTTTTCTCTCTTAAATGAGACAAGGAAACACCTAGCTCCAGCCTGATACAACTAAGACCATTACCATCTAGTGACTAAACTATGTAACGGCACTATCCACAAAATCCTATGCATGTTTACTCAAAAGTAAATATGCGGCTGCTTTGGAAGACAACACCCATTCTGCACTGGCTGCCAATGTGCTACTGGGCACAACCTGAGATTTTGATGTGAACATATAAATGAATGATTGGGTCCTAAATACTTGAAGGACTATCCCTCCCTCTATCTGCCAGCCTGGAAATTGATGGGGTTAGTATGGTTCACTATCTGGCAATTTGTGTCCAATAAAAAGGGTGCAGTAAAATATACCCTTTGAACCCACTCAGAATAGATCATTTTTAGAATTTCAAATTTCTCCATTTTTGTTACAGAAAAGGCATCGAAGGCTGTCAAAAAGTTCCATCGAAGAAAAAAGGGTCTGTTAAAATTATATAGCGTTATAAAGAGGAATGGCAATCTAAGATCATATTTACACTGGAAAAAGGCATACTCCTGGGACTGCATAGTGACACTGACAGATAAGATGCACAGAGAAAGTGTGTCAGATTTCTTCTTAATATAGGTAGGGAATGCTGGGGAGTGGAGGCAAGGTGTAACAGGTGCCTCTCCAAAAATATTTTCGCCTGCCCATCCTACTACTCTGGCACATGGGCTACTCTGGCACATCAAAGCATCATGAATCATAGCAAATTAATTGTCAAGCACTCATGATGGATTAATGCCCAAGTTTGAATTAAGTGTTAAGAGCCTGCAAATCATTAAACAAAATAAATAAATAAATAAATAAATAAATAAATAAATAAATAGCTAGCTAGCTAGCTAGCTAGCTAGCTGCCTGCTTTCCTTTTCTCAACTAGCGCAAGCCATTGAAGCTAACTGGGAGGGAACTCACTCACCTGCCAGAAATCCTCAGTGGGTGTAGGAAGAATATTTCTCCCAGGTAATCATCCCCTGCAGGCCTGGCTGCAAAGTGCACCTTCACAGCCCACTACTTTTGGTTCCTAAGTGGATTCAAGGCAGCAGAATGTGGTGGTCGAGACCTGCAGGGAGTGGATCATATTTTTAATGCTTCCCTGTGTGAACAATTTTAAGTGCAAGGGTGAGACTAGCACACCAGGGAGAGAGCTGGGATAGAACCGCCCCCCTTTCAAAATGCCAATTTTAGATTTGCAATGAAGGCTTTACCATGGAGGAACAAGTATTCAACACTAGCATCCCTTTCACTTGCAGTCTGAAGTGGTGCAGGCTGCTCTACCACCTCCAGGTCCTATTATTTCATTTTGCTGCGTGTGTTGGTCAGGATATAGTTACCACTGAAAAGAATCCCAGAAAAAAGCCTGGTTTCTTCCCTAGTTGTAAGGCCATGAACAAGGGTTGCAGGGGGTACACATGTACCAGGTCCTAAGCCAGCACAGGCTCTAGTGTCTTAGGTTTCATTTTTTTTAAAGTAAGTTAATCAGACAGTTATATAGAGAGTTAGAAAGCAAAACATGGAGGCAATGTTCTAAGGCTCATTAGAGGCAGATACAGGGAAGCTGCTGTTGCTAGGGATGCTTAATCACTTAATCACTGTTGCTTAGCAGTCAGAGAAAGGATGCTGACCACCTCCTTCTGGGACTCAGGAGGTGGGACTGTCAGAACAGCAGAAAAAGAGGAGAAACTCTTTGTTGTTGCTGTCAAACTGATGCTGGGCAGCGGAGAATAGTCTGACTCTGTGCTAGGATATGTTTGTTTAAGCACTTTCTTCCATGTCCATATTATCTCATCCACTCTCCAAGTATGCTGCCTTTACAGTATAAAACACAGTTGGCTCCCTTTGGTCTGTTTTATTTAGAAGTAACTTCCATGAAATAAATGACTTCCTACTGAGATAAAATGATGATACATCAATGCCCTCCCCACCATTTCCTATGCCTAATTCAGTCACCACTAGTCTGTCAGTCATCACTGGGCTGTTATTTACTAATATACAGCAACCACACAACAAAATAAGCAAATATAGCCATAAAATATTACAAGCTGCATCCGTCAACTGCAGCAAGTTAAAATTCATGTAGGCTGCTTTTTTTGTTTATCAAGCTTGGCAAAAGGTTTTATTTGCATGTGTTTTGCTGAGATTTGTGAAACTGCACATGCTTAGATCATTTAGGTTGTTTGTTGTTATTGTTTGTTTTACCTTGCTTTTCCTTTCAGGAGTTAAAGCTTGGGTACACTGTCTTCCCCTCCTCCCTTTTTATATTCACAACAATCCTGTGGGGTAGACTTGGCTGAGAGTTGGCAGTTCAATCACCAAAATTGTTAAATTGTACATACTTAAGAGTATTTTTTACCTGTTGTTATTTATCAGGGCTGACAAACTTTTTGGTATTTAAATGTAAATTACAGAATTATGAAAGCAGTTAAAGCAAGGGGCTTTTTTCCTGACTTTGCACATATTTTATTTACTTGATTGCTAAATAACACTGGATATTTTTATCTTGCTTTTCCTCCCAGGAACTCAATGCTGTTTACGTTAACCTCTACTCACCACTTTTTGTTTTTGCACCAGCCCTGTGAGGTAGTCTAAGCTAACAATATATGCACATAAGCAGTAGCACCTGCCAATAGATTGTGGGGGTTGGAGGATGCAGGGGCCCAATCCACATACAGTGCACAGGACCCAAGGAATTCTGCTAGCCCCTCTGCCCCCTTATGTGTAACCTTAAACTGTGGCGATTCCTCTGCACAAAGTTATGTCTAACATCTTTGTTGTATAGCTTCCACTATGCTGAAGAGGTACCTATTTTTCCTGGCTTTGTCAGTGAAGATATTTTTGTGGGACCCACCTCTCCCATTTTGGTTAACCTATATTGTGCTGTTTGGAATTGTTTTCCTTGTATAATTGTATATTGTTGTAACTTGCCCTAGGACCTTACAGTGAAGGACAGGTAAGAAAATCTCTTAAGTAAATAAACACCATCTCTCTCTCTCTCTCTCCCTCTCTCTCTCTCTCACACACACACGCACGTATGTTTCTAAATAAAAATAAGTAGAATACAGGTTTTGATGGAATTAGGTAAATTATCACTGACCATACCAGAATGTTAGAATGTGTCAAGAGAAGAGATTCAAGCACTGAAAATTCATCAAGACTAACCATTAAGTTCCAATAAAATAGGGCACGTTGCTGGGTCAGTAGGAAAGTTCTTTACCAGCATTAATTCAGCGTCCACTCTCCCTTTAATACATTTTGTTTCAAGCAATTATGTTGAATATCTTATTGCAGAAGAATCTGAAGTAGAACATTCCTTACACCCCCAGTAACGCTCTCTGCCACCCCTTTCCTCCCCTAGATGAATTAATCTCAAGTCACAACTGCATATGGATCCTGGTGGAGACATGGACTGGCTGAATCAATATGCTTTCCTAGAGAGCTTAATTAACAATCATCCTCCAAATTGCAGAAATAGATAACTTTCTAACATTTGGAGGTATACTCTATCCCAAATACCCAGCAGCAAGTTGGCAATACTGGCCACACAGCACAGATCAATTATAGTGATGTTTTTAATTTCCCAGAAATAGAAGTTAACTGCAGCTTACAGAAGCAGGGACAATTGAATTACAGCTCTGCCAGGGCTGCACTTTTCCCAGTTTATAGCTTGGAAAGTCCACAGGAAAAGATGTTGTTCTGATGTGGGTTTGAAGTCAGGGGGAGCCTAAAATGAAATGGGGGGAAAACGGATGCTGCTTAATGTTGAGAAAGCTCCATAAGTTCCAGGTTTAGATCAGGTTATCAAAATAGTACGGAACTGACTGGCTGCTATAAAATTCTATAGACTGTATTATGAAGGTCAGTGAGTCAGATATACTGATCCCTTTGTGACCTTCATCTGCAAGATATGGATCCTTTCCAGACTTTCATTCTCTTTTCAAATAGCACAAGACTGCTTCTAATCTTTTTCTCCTCGCAGCTCCTGGCTCCTAAAACACATTGCATCCCCTTTCCCTGCCCTTTTGTTGCATTGTTCTTGCCAAAAAGCCCACATCTCTGAATCTTAAAGTAATTCAATATGAGGGTGATGACAGGTGTCATTTATAAAGGGGATGGTGCAGCAGATTCTTTACGCAAGGTGTGAGCCTGGTTTCCTCATGCTTCCGCAGTTTGCATGACAGAAGGATACGGCTCCTGAATGCTGGTTCCCCCATCAGACATGCTCCCCCCCCTTCCAGGTGAGCTACACAACTTTTCTTACCATGTGTACATTTTTACTCATCCATAAAATTCATACTCTCCCCATTTAAAAAAAAAGTAACTGAGAGATAGGATAGCCTGGCCACCATGATTCAGGCACAGGTAACCTCAGGACTTGATTACTGCAGTGTGCTCTACATGGGGCTACCCTTGCACCTGATCCAGAAGCTCCAGCTGGTTCAAAATGCTACAGCTAGACTGTTGATGGGGACAGACTACCACCAGCACAAAATACCGCTGCTTAGAAGCTTGCACTGCCTGCCCCTATGTTAACCGGGCAGGCTGAATGTTCTTTACAAGGCCTTTAACAGCTTGGGTCCAGGATACCTTAAGGACCACCTGATCCCTTATATCCCTTCCCAATCATTCCGATCTTTGGAGGAGTCTCTCTTAGTGGTCCCCCAGGGTTCAGATGCACAACCTGGAAGTTCCAGAAGCCATGCATTCAGGATTAGTAACATCAGAAGAGTCTGTTGAACCGAGGCAATGGTGCATCTAGTTCAGCAACCTATTCTTACAGTGGCCAGCCAGTGGAACTCAAATCTCACAAAGCCATTGCTTCATAACCTTTGTTCTTATCGCAGCCAGGGGTCTTTGATGCATTTTGGTCAACTGCTGTAACATGAATACACATCATACATGGCAGCTGCAAAGAGGCTACCCTTTGGAAGAGAACAGGGAGTTGTCAAGGCGAGCTCACTCCCTGCTGAAGCTTAAAATCCCTCCTTAAGACTTTCTGTGATAACATCTCTCTTTAAACATTGCTTTTACTCTCATTCATAGGCTGAATTGGTACATTTCTATCTACTGCAAATTCTATCTTTGCAATCAATTTGTTGTGGGCATCTATAGAGACTCCCCAGCTTGTGATGTGAATGGTTTAATGTGTAGTCACATTGCCAACCAACACACATTGATCTAGCCTGCCAAAACATGCTGGTCTGAAATTAGACCACATAACCAAAAATAAAAAAGCATTTGGCTCCCCATTCTGATATCGCAGCAGAAAGTCAACTTGGGGTGTAAAAAGAATATTGTTATGCGTATGTGGGGTGTGAGACACCCTAAATTCCTGGATTCAATAAAAGTTATTGTCAGGGAACTGCCATCGGAACTAGCTGAGGAGGCAAGGCTCCACAGCGATGCTGGAGAGGGGCCAAGCAGGGAGAGAGGCAGGTCTCCGGCTGGGGAAGAAAATCAGCGCAACACCAGGGATAGAGGGGGGCCGATGGGGGAAGCAGAGAGGAGGCTCCAGGACTCTTCGCAGGAGACCAGCGAGCAGAGCACAGGTCCTCCGCTGGCCACACCCACCCTGCGCAGAAGACTTCCGCGCGGGGAAAGTAGGCGGCGACTTGGCGTCAAAGAACTTCTTTGCTGGAAGAGGTTCAAGAAACGCCCACTGACGGATTCTGCCAGCGACTGAACAGCCACGGAGTGGATGGCTGTCCAGCGAGAAACGGTTTAACCAGGCAACCTAGCCCAGAGCGGCAGTAACTTACGCACGAGCAACCCCTAAAGCCATTACAGTTATAATTAATCAATATTTGGGGAGTTAAACTGTGCCAAACATTGAACCCCTGAATTCAGTGCTTAGGTTAAAAATACAAGACAGACCAGCCTGGTGATCGCTTGCTGAGTGTGGGTCGCTAGGGGAACAAAACATGAGAATGGCTGAGTCCTTATGCAAATAAAGGGGCAGGGAGATAAACAAAGGAGTTACTCTGTGCCAGACAGCAGAGGGGTGTGAGCCCCTCCTTCCTCTACAGAGGTAGTTAACAGAAGACAAAAGGCCAGAGTTTTTAGGATGGCAGTTGCTTGCAAAAACTGTGACAGGCTGTAAAAAGGAGAGAGAATGCACGGCTTATTTCTGTTTTGGATCCAAGGCTGCTTCACCTATGAGATACCCTCTTGAAGTGTAATGCTGGGAACCACTCCATCATAGACTCAGGTTGTATATATATGTAAATAAACCATATTGCATAGCAACACTACAGTCTCCACTGTGCCTCATTTCCAAAAGGAAACATGAACCCTGGACCACTGGATTCTCAAACCGCTTGGCGAAAGTGAGGCCATAGCCCACTTGTAGTGCAAATGCTTTGAATGCAGAAATCCAAAGCTTGATCCTTAGCATCTCCATACAGGTAGCTCCTGGTTTAGGCACATCCGAATGATGTGTGATCGTGTGCACATGCACAGTGCCGAACCCAGAAATATTCTCAAAACATTATAAAGATGTACTGAAAAGGGGTGGACAGGGGCAGAGCGCTCAGCCGACACACACAGGATCTTGGTACAGAACACACACAAAAAACAACAAAAATCTGTACTTAAAAGCAAAGCTGTTGGTATTACCAGTACCGGGGGGGCTAGATGGACCAGTGGTTAGTATAAGGCAACGTCATCTGCTCCTTGTAGCTTAGTAGTAGAGCACATCCTTCACATACAGGAGGTCTCAGGTTCAATCCCTGGTATCTTCCATTGAAGTATCTCAAGTAGAGGGCTGGCAAAGTCCTCCACCTGCGATTCTATAGAGAGCTGCTGCCATTCAGAGCAGAATTTGCAGCCCGAATTCTGGGCCAGACAAATCAGTGGCCAGCCTTGTCTGTAAGGCAGCTTTGCCTTTAACCAGGAAACGAAGACAAGAATAGCATGACTAGCTTTTTTATATTCAGAGATGCCCTTGACAGTAGAGCTTGCTTGTGTTCTGTGTTGCAAGTTAACAGAGCATCATAACAAGGGCCCTGCTGCATCAAACAAAAAGCCTCTCTAAGTCCAGCATCCTGTTTCATGTTGGGGCCAGCCAGATGTTTAGCACCTGAGGCAAACCATAGAATGGCACCCCCTCCCCACCAGGGAAGAAGAAGTGAGTGAAGATCTCATGTCATGAGTATGACATGTCACTTCATGTCATGAGTATGACATGAAAGTAATAGGTATCCCTCTGTTGTTTGCTCCTTTCCAGGGACTGGCATTCAGTGCTATACTGCCCCTGGGTCTGGAAGTTCCATTTTGCTTTCGTGGTTAATAGCCACCTATAGACCCGTCCTCTATGAATTTGTCTTAATTCTTTTCCAGAGACATTGGAGCAAGTGGCAATCACCACAGCTTTTTACAGTGAATCCTGGCATACATCAAATGATTGGTGGCTTCAGCACCACCGAACAACCAGCATATGTCCCTGACAGAAGAAAAGATTCTCCACCAATGCTTTAATCCTTTCTTTGTGCAGAAGCTGTTTCAACCCCATGGTAATTCCCCACCCCCCATTGCACCTTTTCTAGCTCTAGGATACTCTTTTTTGGACACTACCCAGTATTCCAAATGGGGCTGCGCCACAGATACACATGGCAGCACTGTAATACTGTTATGACACTATTATGGTACCCTCCTTAATAACCCCCCGTATGCAGGATCATGGGGACATAGTTAACATTTTCTTTATTAAGGCAAGGGATCTCAAATGAGGCAGTCGGAAATGAAGGTGTTTGAATTTGTCGTTTGGGAGGTTGCGAAGAATCAAGAAAGTTATTAAAAGGTGTGCACAGGAAGATTCAGTGTTAGAAGGTTAAAGCTTCATTTGACAGATAGTGAGCATGAGAAAATGGAAAGTAAATGGGTTGCTAAAATGTTTTACATTCATACTCATCACGGGCAACGGGAGTCGCCATTTTAATGAACAGAGATGTATCATTTCACTTATAGAGCCTTCTAACTGATGATAAAGAACCATACATTAGACCTGCAGGATTAAACAGCCTGCGGACACAGATTATAAATTGTCATGCACCAAATGGGAACAAATTGCCCTTAAAAGTCGTTCTTACATGGATAAATCAGCAAAATTGCTGAAGAATACTTGGCAAGGGCAGGGGTGAGGTGATATCCTAGATTGTCTTTTAACTTACTAGAGGGTCCTTCACAATCCTCCAAAGCTATAGTTTTCAAGGCGTCTTTGGGGACATAGGGACAATTCCAAAAGAGATACATGCTCGCCACAGGGGCAGCAGATCCTGATGTAGATTTTTATTCCCCACCACTTGATCCTGATGTAGATCTTCACTCACTTCTTCTTCCCTGGTGGGGAGGGGGTGCCATTCTATGGTTTGCCTCAGGTGCTAAAATGTCAAGGGCCTGCCCAGCATGCCTCCAAAGCACAGGCCAAGCCAAAAACCGCTTAGACCCATGCTTTCTAGGGAAGGCACAAGCGGACGTGTGGACAAGTCCAGTGTCGCTGCAATCTCAGAAGAAGGGTCTGAGTTTGGTTGGCCACAATAAATTGAAAGTAGCACAGCAAGTGTACTCAGACAACCATGTATGAATACGCTATGTGATCAGTGTGTGGCTAGGGCATTCATTCCCACCATGCAGTTCAGAGTCAGTGTGGTGCAACAGATACAGCATTGGACTAGGAGAACTAGGGAGACCTGGGTTCAAATCCCTCACTCAGCAATGAAGCCTATTGGGTTCCTACACTTTCTCATAGGCAAGTTGTTGTACAGATACAGGTGGGGGAGAGAAGAACAATGTACAGTTCCCTGTGCAGCTTGGAAGAAAGACAGCATATAAATGAATACACAATATGGATACACAGTGGACTTGAATAAGTACCGGTATATGAAGCAAGAAGCTGATGGATGATTTGTAGCATCATAAGGAAGAAGGAGAGCAGGTAAGAGGATAAGAGTGAAAGTGGCCACTTATTTGCACACTTAGCAGTCCATGCAAGTGGCCTTGTGAGCTACCCCACAGTGTGAGAGGAAAGAGCTCTCACAATACCATAGCTACGTCTTGTCTAAGCACAGAGCACTTGGAAATAAAAACCTCTGTTCGCAGAAGTTGCTGCTGCGCTGTTGTCTCAGTTCCCTCATTCTGCACAGCGCTACTTATGGAGGCCGCTCACATGAGCTATTATAGGTGGTCAATTGTAACGTATTAATATGGCCTAATTTTTCACGAGCCTGCACCACAGAAGATGCTTTCGGGGAAAATAAATGCCGTATTCAGACCTGTTCATTACTGGCAATAAAGATGAAGCATTCTCAGAGGCTGAGTTGTTAAACTCAAATTAAAGGGAAACAAGTGATCAGTTTCCAAATGGCACATCAAAAACAACAGTGTATGGCTGTCATCATTACAGGCAGCTACTATTTCACAAATATGACTGGATAAATGCGGCAATGTCACTGAGGCTATCTTCTTTGTTGTTGCTGCCTGCGTTTTAAAAACAGAACTCAACCTTCAATTTGGTGTCGCTGAAGTCTGCTCTGTGATTATCTGATTACCCCAGTGGAATGGTCAGCTGCAAAAGCACTCAAAGGCTGGCGGTGAGAACAATGGCATAATCTGTTCAGAAATTATGGCAATAGCCCCTGGAGTGCTCCACCTCAGTATCATCACACTGATGTACAAATGGGATATAGATAGCTGCCTTGTGCCTAGCTCAGTATTGTCTACATTGCAATGGCTCTCCAGGGTTTCAGGCAGCAGCCTTCCCTGGTCCTACCTGGACATACCAGGGATTGAGCTCAGCATCTTCTGCATGCAAAGCAAGTGCTCTACAGCAGCCTTCTCCAACCTGGTGCCCTCCAGATGTTTTGGAATACAGCTTCCATCATCCTTGACCATTGGCCATGCTGGCTGGGGCTGAACAAAATTGTAGTCCAAAATATATGGATGACACCAGGTAGGGCAGGGATGGGCAACCTGCAGCCCTCCACTGGTTGTTAGACTCCAACTTCCATCAGACGCAGGTTGAATCTTGACAAGACAGAAGTACTCTTCTTGGGGGACAGGGGGTGGGCTGGTGTGGGGGGCTCCCTGGTCCTGAAAGGGGTAACTGTGCCCCTGAAGGACCAGGTGCGCAGCCTGGGAGTCTTTTTGTTTTTTTATATAATATTTATTCAAAGTTTCAAAAATACATAAGTATGAAAAAAAAAGAACAGAAAAATACAACAGAAAAATATATCAAAAAGAAAATACAAAAAGAAAAAACAAGAAAAAATACAAATCCCATATTGCATCTTTTCATTTGGTTGTTTCTTGGACCTCCTCACACCTCCCTCTTTGTATTCTAGCTTAATTCGTTGTTTCAGCAAATTCTTACCATATTTCTCAATTTTTGTTTAAATAATTTATCTTAACAGTCTATCTTATTTATTAACTCAACATATCCTTTCCATCTTTTGCTATATTCTATTGTTCAATTTACATTAATTTCTTTAACCTTATCTTGCCTTAAAAATCTTAAAATTCAAATTTTAAACCATATTTCTACATAACTCCTTAAATCCTTTTTACTAAAGCCAATTGGTTCCATTCCAGCATAATCCCTGATATTTCATTAGTGTTACACTAATTCCAAAAATAGAAAGAAATTTTTCATTTTATAGACTTTTTCTTTTTCTCTAGTTTTTATCCAACGTCCCTTCTTCCTGGTCTCGGGTTATGTCAGTCCTTTCTAACCATTGCATCCAGTCCATCAATCTGGTGATCTTATGTCCAAGGCCCTTAAGTCTCTTCTATGCCCCTTCTGCAAATTTTCTTGTTCTTGTTTGTGCTTACGCTCTTCTTTGTCTTTTATTGGTTTCTTTCGTAGTTTCTTTCCTTTCTCCTTGGGGAGTGGGTCTCTGGGGAATTCCAGCCGGTAATAATCTCCATTTTCCTTCATCAAGCTAGCCCATTCCCCGCAGTCCCACTCCCCGTCATCGTCATTGTAATCCAAAAAGTAGTTATCCAAAAGATAATTGTCAACCTGTTTCATAGTCCCACCAGAATTAAGAGCTTCCTTGACTCCAGATGCTTCCAGCCACATTCCAAGTTCAATCTTCCAAAGCAGCGGCTTTTGCTCCTGCAGGACTTTGGGTCTCACCATTTGTGTTGCTTGGGGTACAGTCGCAACCTCTTCCGTCTTCATCTGCCCTTGGACTTACCCTGTCAAACCAGTTTCCTGAATTGGTCTCTGTATAGTTTCTTTATCCTTGATTCCTGTTAAATCATATTCACTGGCTACAGCAGTCATCAAGTCCAACTTTTCATTCATCAAGTTCATCTTCTCATGCAACTGCTCCAGCAATGCATTTGTCCCGCCAAGGGCAGACACCAAAACTTCCTCCCAGCACGTTTCTGTTCAAGGTCAAACGACTGGTCCCACGATCTCAATCTCGCAGCTGTGAAGTCTCCGAATAAACTGCAACAGCAAACTGACAGGCTCCCTCTAGGGGACACAATTTCTATTTGTATCCATCTTTAAAAACGTATCCAACAAAGGAAAATTACTTTCGATTTTCAAATACTTTGTTTCTTTGAAATGCAGAAATGCAGAAAGCAGCGTTGAAGTTAGTTTGTTTCTCTTTTTTTTGACTATCTGTCAAAGTGCTCCACTTTTAATCAATGGACGTCTCCAACGATTTCTGTCCTAACACCCCGTTCCCAGGTTTGGGACGATGGAAACATATTCCTTTGCTCTCTCTCCTGCAGGCTTAAACAGTCAAATTCCCCCCCCCCCTTTTCTCTTGCTTCCAAGGGGGTTTTATTGGTAGTAGATGCAGGAAATTTCAGTCTTTAAGACAACTTTCCAGGCTATTAGATTGCAAGGTTTTTGCTTCAGTCTGTTTACAAAAAGTGGAAGGCGGACTTCCTGTTTAAACCTTCCCGCTTCGGAGCCAATTCACAAATTTCTTAATCCAATTTTCCGTTTTTACTCACGGGTACTTTGTTTAGTCCAATTGTCATCAGGAAAAAGTCAGCGCTCTCCGGCGATGGCTGTGCGGCTTCCCTCCGTGAAAGTAGCAATCGGTTTGCTGCACCGCGCTGCTCACCCCACTTCGCTCCGGAGCCCCAAAGATGGGGTTTCCCTGCGAGTAGGGGAGGCGCTCTTGGTGCTCTGCCGAACCCCGCATTCCCAGGCTCCTCCGCCTGGGATTTCTAGCGGGTCCCCACCTTCGCCGCGGCGGGAAGACCCAATTTCCACGGAGCCCGTTCCTCCAGTCGTCGATGGCGCTGACCCGGAAGTCCCCTTTTTGGACTCACAGCTGTTCATGGAGGCGCAGGTCAATTATGTATCCAGGGCAGCTGTCTACCAGCTCCACCTGGTACGAAGGCTGAGACCCTACCTGCCCGTGGACTGTCTCGCCAGAGTGGTGCATGCTCTAGTTATCTCCCACTTGGACTACTGCAATGCACTCTACATGGAGCTACATTTAAAGGTGACCTGCAAACTACAATTAATCCAGAATGCGGCAGCTAGACTGGTGACTGGGTGCGGTGATTGGCTCCCAGTATGTTTCCAAGCACAATTCAAAGTGTTGGTGTTGACCTTTAAAGCCCTAAACGGCCTCAGCCCAGTATACCTGAAGGAGCGTCTCCACCCCCATTGTTCTGCCCGGACGCTGAGGTCCAGCGCTGGGGGCCTTCTGGCGGTTCCCTCACTGCGAGAAGCAAAGCTACAGGGAACCAGGCAGAGGACCTTCTCGGTAGTGGCACCCACCCTGTGGAACACCCTCCCATCAGATGTCAAAGAGATAAGCAACTACCTGACATTTAGAAGACATCTGAAGGCAGCCCTATTCAGGGAAGTTTTTAATGTGTGACATTTTAATGTATTTTTAATCTTTGCTGGAAGCCGCCCAGAGTGGCTAGGGAAACCCAGCCAGATGGGCAGGGTACAAATAATAAACTGTTATGGTTGTTGTTGTTGCTACCAGTACAACTAATGGCCAGCAATGATAGAAACAACATTAGGAAGACCACAGGTTCCGCATCCCTGAGGTTGTGTGCTCAACACAGCAGGCCTAAGACTGGAATTCCCAGGCTCAGCACTAGGGTGGCTTTAGACTGGACAATGGCATATTGGCAAGAATATACACCTGTGCCTTGCATAGTCACTTTTTAATATACCTCATGTACCAATTGAGAGTTCAATATCTAGGAGCTACAGCCATTCTTCTCTCCTCCCAGTTAGCTTAGCAGACCATTGACTTTAATAAGGCTCTGCCCAATATAATTCATGTTAATTTCTCATTAGCATGGACATCATTATCATATTTCGTTAGGTCAAGGTTACAGAAATGTTACAAAACGCACACTTAAACTCATTGGTGCCAACCAATTTTAAGACCATAAACTAAATGATACATTTTGATAGCATTTTGCACTCCATGAAGCAGCTTCTGCATGAACATCTCATCACACATTACCATTGTTCATATCAATGAGGCTCGCCTTTGTTGGGAACAAGCTGTTATCATCTTTCTCTCCCCCCCCCCCCAAGTTCTTGTCTAGTTCCATGCTGGAGGTCTCTGGCCTTCTTCAGGCTTCCCATCAAATTCCATTACCATTGGATGAGGGGATGCAAGCAGGGACACACCCCATCCCTTCCACCTTCCCTCAAGTCACTGTTACCACAACCCAACACATGGAGAAGGAACAAATCTCTGCAGCAGTGAGACTGCTCAGTTGGAGCACCCACACTCTGTTTCAAACCCAGGAAACAGAAAAGGCTCCCTGCTTCAGAAGTTGCCTCTCCAACTCATGGAGGGTGACAGGGAGAGCAACAGGGATGGAGCTATCATGTTCAACCCCACTCTCTCTCATCTCAAAAACACCTGACTGGGGCTTATGAGAAGGCCTAAAACAAATCCAGATCTCCCTGCACGTTCAGTTTCCTAAGAAAGGGGGAAGTGACCACAGCGCCAAAAGGTAGTAATAATTCCTATAATTGTACCATTGTACAATGGTTAAAAGCTGGTTATTTATTTATTTCATTTGCAAATCACCTTTCTGCCAAGGCACCCAAAGAGACCATTTTAAAATGGGAAAACCAATAAAGGGTATAAAATAGGAAATTGGCTCTGGGGGATTGGGAAAGAACTGTTTAACTGGGGCAGGTCCTGATGTCGTTGTTGCCTGCTCCCCCTTACTCCTTTCTTCCTTTCCCCAGGGCAGATGGTTTCATTCAGCCCAGTGTGGGGTCAATCTGGCTGGAGCAGAGAATGGAGTGATGGAACTATTGTCTCCTTCCCATTCTCAGCTCTCCCATGCCCCGTGTTGACCTCCCTCTTAATCTGAAGAAAGTGGTGCCATGTTTTAGCCTTCTTGATTTTGAACCACAGTCAGACCTGGTGCAAAGAAGTCTATACAACAGAGGTAGCCCTCCAGATGTTGTGGACTGCAATTCCCATCAGCCCCAGTGTGTCCTATGGTCACAGATGATGACCATAGTAGTCTAAAATGCTTGAGAGCGCCATGTTGGACACCCCTCCTATACAACACTCCTTATTCTTCTCATCTAAAAGTGGAATGTACTGTGGAACCATGGGGCTTTGCCAAACCTTCTGTGCATCTCCACAGGATTTACCCATCTGTCTACTCTTGTCATTTCCAGCCATGCAAGTGGGGACAGAGAAGCATACTAAGCTGCCAAAATGTGGTTTGTTCAGCTCTGTTTGCTGTAGCCCTGGAGATGCGGGACTGTCATATGTGGTTGGAAATGCACTCACTGGCAAACTACTACTGGTATTATAAGCAGATTAAAGGAACATCTGGTCAGGTACTAAGCACAAATGGATAATATCCCTGGAAGACAGGAGTATTGTTAACATGCTCTTTGCTTACACAAAATGGCTCTTTCTCTCAGATTTTGTATAGGGAAGCATTTGACAGGAGACAACAATAAGGTCCTGATTAATGGCCTTTGATAGCTAATGGCTAATTGAAACTACTGGAAATACCATTACATCCCACCTGCCTGGGTGGAACATAGAAGAGCGGAGTTGTTAAGACTTGAATTTAAGTCTGGGGCTGGCCAGGGAAGACTGTTAACACATTTTTGGCTGGCTGAAGTGGCATCTAGGATACTAAGGCATTGGACTACTTTCAGATTAGGACTGCCTGAGTGCATGCTCACTTGCTTCCCATCTGCTCATCCTGTACATTTGCAAATGAATGGTTGTATTCAGCTACGTCATACTCAGAGTAGACCATTAAAAATCAATGCACCTAAATTAGTCATGTCCATTAGCTTCACTAGCAGGACTAGCATTGAATACCACTGGAACACTTTATATAGGATGCCATATGTTTCTGTTACTCTCTCAACACCAGGTGCCTCTCATCACAAGGTGCTCCTGGATCATCCTACCACTGGAAAAAGTGGGGCGCACAAAAGAAGAGAAGAAGAAGAAGAGTTTGGATTTGATATCCCGCCTTTCACTCCCCTTCAGGAGTCTCAAAGCGGCTAACATTCTCCTTTCCCTTCCTCCCCCACAACAAACACTCTGTGAGGTGAGTGAGGCTGAGAGACTTCAGAGAAGTGTGACTGGCCCAAGGTCACCCAGCAGCTGCATGTGGAGGAGCGGGGAATCAAACCCGGTTCCCCAGATTACGAGTCTACCACTCTTAACCACTACACCACGCTGGCTCAAACAGTAACATGATATAAACATGGCCTCTGAAACCATCCTAATCTGTCATCTACAGATACCACAATACAATACAAAAGGGAACAGGTGGTTCTGTGGTCTAAACCACTGAGCTTCTTGGGCTTGCTGATCAGAAGGTCAGCGGTTCAGATCCGTGTGACAGGGTGAGTTCCCTTTGTTCTGTCCCAGCTTCTGCCAACCTAGCAGTTTGAGAGCATACCAGCACAAGTAGATAAAGAGGTACTGCTGTAGCAGGAAGGTAAACGGTGTTTCCGTGTGCTCTCATCACAATCCTCTGTGCCCCAATAGCGGTTTAGTCATGCTGGCCACATGACCTGGAAAGCTGTCTGTGGACAAACGCCGGCTCACTCGGCCTGAAAAGCGAGATGAGCACCACACCCCATAGTCGCCTTTGACTGGACTTAACTGTCCAGGGGTCCTTTACCTTTTTACCACAATACAAACTGTGAGCCTGTATTCTCACAACTGGCTATTTCCATTCATCTAGCTGGAATACTGTGGAGAGATCCAAATGTCTCCCCTGTTGCAATTAGTCCTTAGACCCAGTGTTTTTTTCTTTTAAAAAATGTTTAGGGGTACTCTCATTTTCCTACTCATATTAAAATACTGCCCCTCAATGAGGCCAAACTTAGATTCACAAAATGTTTAGGGGTATGCATACCCCTGTGTCCCCCCAGAAAAAAGCACTGCTTAAACCCATCAATTCCATGAAGTCTTTCTTCTGTCTCCTTAGTCCTCCAAACTAATCCAAAACATTAGGTTACAGCCTTCATTCATATTCATTCCTAACTGCTTTGCCCTTTCCCATCACTTTCTCTTGCTTATTACCTTTGCTTCTTCCCTCCCGCCCTTGCCTTAGTGATCCAAATGGAGACTGTAAGAGCCTCAGGACAAGGACCTGTCTTTTTGCCTGTCAAACTCTGTAAAATGTCACATAAATGGGTGGTGATGCTATATCATAATGCACTGTCATTAACCCTATCCCCAATGTGAAAAATGGAGAGTAGCATGAAGAACTTAGATCAGGATATGGCGCAAATAAAAGCTATTTTCTGTAAAGTGAAATTATATTGTTGGAAAAGATGGCAAACTCTGGCTAGACAATCCAGTGCAATATATCATGCGCACAGGGAATAGTACATCCCTGAAACTGGTGATAAAGCAAGGGGGTTGTTTGCTTGTGCAGTGAAAATGGAATGAGGAGCTAAACACAGTCCTCTTGCAAAACTTAAAGAAGGATGTTTATTACCCAAGTAACTAGGTATCTGTGCTGCTTGTTGTGGATTACCATAGGCAATTATATACAGGGGTAATAGGTTAAACTCAGAAGAGTTTCGATATCCTGCTGGGACAGTATTAATTAAAGAGATTTTAAAGCAGGAATTAAAAAGTCGAGATAAAGGTATAAAGAGGTATGGGAATACAGGAAGTCGTCAGGCTGTTGCGTTCAGGTAAGTGTTACTCAAGGCAGTTATAACAGAATTTAATATACTGTTTAACCCCTTTATTAGACAGGCTGCAGAGTGAAGCACATAGTCATCTGCAGTGCGCAAAGCCCACCACAGAGATCTGCAGCAGAACTTCATGGAGAAAGAGCTGAACAGCCAGTGGCTCCACTATGCCATTCTGCTGCTTCCAGCTGATTGTTGGAGCTGCTGAAACAAGGAGTCCAACGTGATGTTGCACAAGCAACTAATGGGTAGCAGACAGACTGCCTCTCTTCTTCCCGGAGCATCAGCAGGGCCCTGATCTGGAATATATGCTAGTTCTTTCCTCCTCCTCTTTCATAGGGATGGAGAAAGGGAAATGCCGTGCTCCCCAATAGGTGCAGTATCTTCTAGTCTGGGCTCAGGCCCACCACTATTTCTGCTCCTGGAAGTGATAGTGGAGGGTCTGGAGCACGGTTGAGTGCCCACTTGAGAGCAACAGGCCCTTTGATTCCACAGTCTCCTTTATGGAGAGTCTTTGGAGGTGGCAGCCCAATCTGGACTGTATCTAGCAGTGAGGCACTGCTGCTCTTCTGCAGGGACCTCTTCGGATTTGGGGTTTGGGCACAAGCTGGTCCTGACCTAATTATGCCTTGTAGAAGCAGTAATGCAGCTAAGGTAGGGCTTCAGGGACACCTGTCCCAGTCTGACACAACCCAGACATTGGTGCAAAATAGATATCAAATATCATGGACAACACATTGACCATGTTAAATGATATGGTTTTCAGTATGGAACAATTAAGTTTTCAAGATGACCGGTGCAAACCAGAAGGCAGCTTGCTCAAAAAGTGGCACCTTGACAACTTCTGACTGACCTTGTACCTGCAGCTTAATAAAGCCTGCCCAGGCATTAAATATTGTTGAATGGGAAAGAGAAAATTGAAAATATGTGACACTGGAAAACAGCAGGTATGTGATTTGGGACAAAAGCACTCTCTCAGCAGTGATATCATGGAATTTCAACAGCAGTACCTTCAAGGTCCATAGGCACTGTCCAGTGGAGAATGAGAGGAAAGACCTTAATACCCTCCCCCAATAATCTTTCAATCACAGTCACTAAAGATGCCATCCCAAAAGGAAATAAAACCAAGCCCCCTCTGACATCTGCCCCTATATCAGGTACTGGTTCCAAGAATGAAGAAATTATTGACAGCATTATGATTCCCAAGGCTTGCATCTTTCCAGCTTTTAAGGTTCTGCAAAATCACTTTGAGCTATTTTAACATTCAGACACTAAAGGGTAAGGGAAGAAAGATATAACAACAATTACATCCTTTTTGTGTTCAGAACATTTCACAGTATTCCTTACAACAACCCTGAGAGGTAGGCAAATATTTTCCTCATATTGCAGATGGCAGCTGAGGAATAGTGTTTTGGCCAAGTTTGCCTACTGAATTTGTAGCTGAGGTTTAGTCTGATCCAAAGACTTTTTGACTCCCAGATCACATTCTCACCAGTCACTATGTTTCTACAATGCTGATAGATGCTAATCTGTGTTCAGATAAAGAGTGTACTATATCAGATAATAATATCTGTCCTCTTCTTTACAGAGACAAATAGCTTACATGCCAAATATCAGCTCTTGGGGGCAAGGCTTTATCTCAAGCCGCATCTTTCTGGATTTGTGTTAAACTAAACAGTTATGCAACAGTTATGCCAAAAACCAAAATCCTCTTTGTCTAAAAGCAAATTTATAGCCCTTCAGCTGGTAGAGGAGTTTAGTGCACAGTATTACAACAACATAACCTGAGGTCTAAAAAAATAAAAGAAAAAAAATTGTGCCCTTGGTATCTTTTGTTCATTGTTAAGACTAATTTAAGATTGCAAGAGAGGGAGGCAGACTAGTTAATTGTTTAAGACCTGGGACTTGCAATACTGCTCTCAGCTCTGACAAAAGAAAAAGTAATGGAGGGGATCCAGGGAGAACAGAGAGCACTGAAAAATGTAGGGAAGATGGGGAAGTGGACATGGAGCAGGTTGCCTCAAAAAAAGGGGTTACTCTGCATGACCAAAGACATGCAGGTCCTGGATGATATTGAACAGGTTAGCTATCTATTACTTTTCATTTAATTTTATTTCTTTATATACCACTCAATGCCAAAATAGAATTCTAAGAGGTTTACAAAGTGTAAAAACCAGATGATACAAACCAGTGAAAATACAAATGCCCCTAATTAAAATATACACAACAAAACAATACAGCAGTTGAAAAGTTGAGATATATGGAGGTGCCTGCGTAAACAGTATATCTTCAAAAGCCAGAGATATGCCAATGCAGATGCGGCGTATTTCAGCAGGGAGCACATTCCATAGCACCAGTGCTGCTACTGAAGAAGCCCCCCTCTGTGTTACTACAATGACTTATAACAACTAGCAATTTGTTTGTGTCTCTGTGTGATTTTGTTTCCTATGTCCATTATTCTTGCCACCTCTGCTTTTGCAATAGTTTCAGTATCTTTGAATTTGCACTCTGAAAGGAACTGAAATCTGACCCCTTGGGTGAGACTCATATTCCTGCATTCCAATAGCTTGGGTAAAACACCTACTTCTCCTCAGTTTCCCCCTTCTGCAAAATGGGACTGTTATCCTCAGGTATGGCTTGTGAAAATTAAGCAGCCTTTACACATAGCTGTCAAGTGTCCCTTATTTGAAGGGACAGTCCCTTATTCCAGCGCCATGTCCCGCTGCTGTCCCTTATTGATGGATGTCCCTTAAATGTCCCTTAAATGATGTCCCTTAAATTTCAAAGGAAGCAGCTCCTCTCCCTCCCTCCCTGCCGGCCAGGGAGGAGGGAGGCTCCAACTGTGTTGCTTGGCTGTGTTGCTCACCCAGTAAGAAGTCTAAGAATGACTGGGGGTGGAGCTTGCATGCCTTGTGTGTGACTAGTTAATGCAAGCTGAGGGGGTTTTTGAATGCTGGACGCCATTTTGTTGCACGTGCTGCTGCAAACTTTGCAGTGCAAAGCCAGGCTGGGGAGCCATCTTAAGTTGAGGCTGCATAGGCCTTGTGGTGCATGTGATTCAGATTCTATTCAGTTGAACCTCTGGTTACAAAGTTGGTTGGACAGTGTTCTCGAAGCTACCAGCATGAGTTTGACCAAACTGTAGGAGGACAGGAAGACTGGAGTGCCTGGAACAGGTGAGGCTGCAGGTCCCTTATTTTGGCTGCTGGTCCCTTATTTTCAAGGCTGCTGGTCCCTTATTTTCAAATCTGTAAATTGACAGCTATGCCTTTACAACATTTGGGAGATGCAAAGAACTGGTGCAGTCCTTTGAGAATGCAAAGTTCTGAGTCCTAGCAACAGTTCAGGTATTCTTGGATTTAGTATCTTAGACACATACTGCAGGTTTTTTATCTGCTGTTTGTCTACTGTTGTGTGGCGTGTTTGAAGTGTGTAAAATTAATTACTTTAAAAAAAGAAGAAGAAGAAGACTACTCCTGTGGGGAACGGGAAAAGCAGAAAGTCTGAGTTTAATTCAAATGCAATGGAAGAGAGTGATTCTACAGAGAGAAGTAGGTACAACAGAGTCACTAATGGAATTTTGCTGTTTCCCCACTGCAGGCTGTGCGGGACAATGCTCTCTGCCATGCACTGACTGAAGGAAGGTCAGAAGAGCTTTTGTTAAAGCATTATGTACATTCTGGAATGCGACGTGTGTTGTGTGTTTTGTTTATTTATTCTATATTCAGCTCAATATCTTTAACTTAGTGAGTTCTATACCATGACACAGGCCCTACTAACAGATGGTTGAAGTAAAGAAAATGGAAGAGTACTTTTTTATTCAATACAAGTAAACAAGGACTATAATTAACAGAGAGAGAGAGAATCATAAATATAAATACACAACATCATTTAAGAAAGATATAAAGGAAGAAACATAGCTATCAATAGTAGTACATCTGCTCTACATGCAGAAGGTCCCTGGTTTAATCCTCAGCATCTCCAGCTAGGGCTAGAAGTGTCCCCTGCCTGAAACCTTGGAAAGCCAATGCCAGTCTGCATAGATAATAATACTGAGCTAAATGCAACAATGCAGGTTCCTGTGTTCCTAAATCTAACCTACATATTCCTATTTTAAATAAACTCCAAACTATTGACTCAAAGAAGGCATAAACAGTAGCAATAATTAATACAGTAATATCCTGCCATTCAACCGACTATGTCATCATACAACAGAGAAGTAATTAATTTTAATCTTATAACCAACCTTCAAAAAGTCAATAAAAGGTTGCCACGCTTCCTCAAATTGAGCTTTTAATTGTCTCCCGTCCCTAAATCTCATACCTTCAGTTAGTTTAGAGAACTGCACTATTTTCCATGTACAAATTGTTAATATTTTCTCATTTTCTGCTATTTACAATTTGGCTGCTGTGAAAGAAATTAGTCAAGAAGTAATCTTTTTTTAAAAGCAACATGACCATCGTCACATTCAAAAAGCACCTGTCATCCTATGAATGTATCTCTCTACTTGATTCTAAAATTGTTTAACTCTGGGATACTGCTACTACATATAGCGTTAATACACTGAGACACTGCCAGGACAGTGATGGCTAATCTGTGCCCCCTCCCAGATGCTGCTGGACTGCATTCCCCATCCTCCTTGACCATTGGCTATGCTGGCTGGGGCTGATGGGAGTTGGAGTCCAACAATACCTGGACAGCCGCAGGTCAGACACCCCTGTTCTAGAACCATGCTTTCAAAATATATATTTATATTCTCAGTATATCTTGTATTGAGTCCGACTATCAAACCCAGAACTGTCAAGGAGGGGGAACCTGTGTCCTTTCAGGTGTACAAATCCCCATCATCCCTGGTCATTGACCATGATAAGGTTCTTTCCTAACCTTGAGAGCCTTTAACAGGAGGTGTCAGGAGACGAACATAGAACCTTACACTGGCTGGGTCTGTGCTCTGCAATTGGGTTGCAGCCACTTATGATGCTAGAAACATATTTGGAAAAGGTTGCTGATCCAGGAAAAGCTGAGTTGTCACTTAGGCATGCTGTGAGACATCCACATGGTCTCTACAATGCACAAGAATAACAAGATAATTGGAAACTCAAGACTGGCTTCAACATGGATTTTTTAAAAGGAGAGAAATATGAACTGGCACATAGAAAAAGGCACACTATTAACACCCAGGAGATTACACAGCAGAAAACTAGCATGATTCCTGGCATCTGCTAGAAAACCCCAAGCCTCAGGCTGAAGGGTTGATATGCATTCCCTAGTAGTAATACCTTCCTCTCTGGTTCATTAAATGCAGGGGATGCTAGCAAGGAGCTGGGATCTTTGCTTCCAGGGCCAAAATTGCCCAATTGTGACATCCTGCAAACTGGTATACAGAGGCAAGATATTGCCTGAGAAATCACCAAGTGGAGCAGTGGAGGGGAGTACTTCATTTTGTGCCCAGGCGTTAGCTAAGGCAAGGTGAGAAAGGAACAAGGGAAACCAAAATGGCTCCAGACACTGAGACTTTTGCTTGTTTTCCACCGATGGCTGTTCCAAGCTTGCTCCGCTGCCAGATTGTCCGTCTGCAGGGTGTTCTAACAGCATATTTGTGTCCCTGCTGCTCGTGATGCTGGCAACTACTCAAGGGCTATAACAGAAGCTATTAAAAAGATTGCTCTCAATAATTTAAAAGCCAGCTCTACAGCTTAATAAATTCAGAGTTGGAGGGGGATCCTTTCTTAAGCACATGCAATTAAACAAACAGTCCTAGACTCAGCTGCTTCACACAAAGCACTCTTGCTGGGAAGCCTTTTGTACCAGGAACTGAATGCCACCGTGAGCTTTCAGGAACGGGCAGTAGAATGAAAAATTATGCACGGTGTGGCAAAAGTGGATAGGGAGAAGTTTTACTCCCTTTCCCATAGTATTAGATCTCGGGGCCAAGCAACAAAGGTGAATGTTGGACGATTCAGGACAGACAAAATAAAAGTACTTCTTCACACAACACACAGGGCTTATCCACACTTCCCCTTTTCCCGCTACTTTTCCCTGAAGACAAACCGCTCTTAGAACTCAGTTGGAGCAAATGGCAATTTGGGTGGTGCCCGTTAGGTCTAATAGGGTGCAAGGCAGAGAGGCCAACAGAATGGGGAACCAGAGTCAACTAATTCTAGTCTGGCCCTCATCCACCCCCCTACTGTGTTCTGATAATGGCAACTCTAAGACTACAGAGAAGGAAGCCAATAGCCGGTGCTATAGTATCCCTTAGGTTTGGGAAAGGTACTCACTGTGTGAGGAAATCTTGCATTGGGTCTGCCCAAACAGCAACAAGAGTCAGGAGAACTTCAATACATACAGTGGTACCTCGGGTTAAGAGCTTAATTCGTTCTGGAGGTCCATTCTTAACCTGAAACTGTTCTTAACCTGAAGCACCACTTTAGCTAATGGGGCCTCCCACTGCTGCCGTGCCACCGGAGCACGATTTCTGTTCTCATCCTGAAGCAAAGTTCTTAACCCGAGGTAATATTTCCGGGTTAGTGGCGTCTGTAACCTGAAGCGTATGTAACCTGAAGCGTATGTAACCTGAGGTACCACTGTAGTTGTTTTTCTTATGTATGAACAGCAACACAACACCTAGTTAGTTGCTAGCTGCAACACAGGCAAAACTAAGGTTCCCACTGGTTCCTACTGACTTATGGAGGGAGCCACGTGCAGAAAGGAGAGGGGAGCTTCAACTACACATCAGGCATGTCTCTTAAAAAGAGAGGCCACATACATTTCGAGTGCCACACCCTGGACTGGACGCAAGTAAGAAGGCAGGCAGACTGCGGCTCCACCAAGGGCAGACTGCAGTTGGCAGGGTAGAGCCATGTTTGTCCAAATGGAGAAGCTTGCACTGCCTTGGGCTGAAAAAGGTTCTCCACCTCCACCTTACATCCTGTGGAATTCAGATATCCTTTCGGGAAATGTTCGGTCCTCTGCACATCTTCAGCAGTTTGGGAACAGCCAACTGCTACATTTGTTCATTTTTGGCTATGCTTTTTCTCATTAACCTCCAGCACATTGAAACCTGAAAGCGGAGTTTTGAGCTCCAGGCCCAAGAGCTTTCCAATTTGAATTCGCTGTTGCCACCTTGGAAGCTGGGGCCTGAATTGCCTTTGGAAGCAGGTGGGCTTGTTGGCCAGTTCAGCAAGAGAAGAAGCAGCTCAGCTACGCACGAACCTGGCAGCTCAGACATGACCAGAATGGGGAAAGATGGAGATGCTAGCGCAGCATGCAGGCACCACAGAGCCGAAGAGCATTTGCTCCTTTCTGCTTGGCAAAGAAACCCTGACAGGCCCGATCGGTCTGGATCCAGATCTGAACACAAAGCCACTGGGTCTGCCTTGATGCTCTTGTTGCGCATTTCTGTGCTGCTTCCCTGCTGTTGCGCTCTGTTTGCCACCAAGCCTTGACAGCTCCCCCAACCTCAGCAGGGCTCTTAATGTCATTTCAAGGACTGGCCATTGGAGGCTGAAGCTAACTAGCTTGGCTCATTGTTGTCCTTTCTTTGGGTTGCAAAGCTTTGGCACAGGAGAGCTCATTTGTATGTCATTATGATGCATTCAAACCCTACTAGCTTGTTCCTTTCAGAGCTTCAATCCCAAATTAGAAAATAAAAATGTGTGCTTTGCACACAGGGACCTTTTGTCACTACCTCTTGCCTTCCATGCCAATGTGTCCCTGTAGTTTGCTTATGCCACATTTGCAGCATAAGGCCTGACTGGAAAAAGACACTCTGAAACAATAAGGGACAGGCATCTGTGCCTAAATGTGTGCCATACAGACTCCTAGATGGTCTCAGTCCCTGAGCCAGCAGTGGAAAATTGGGATGCTTACAGATGACTTGTTTAGTGAGCATCATTCTGATTTGTTTGCCTGGATGTTACATGATGCTGCGTCAAGCAAGTGTATTCTAATGTATATCCCCATCACTTTCTTTATTGCAAAATGGCTGATCTTTTGGGGGCAGCTGGTTTGTTGTGCAAGACCTCCAGATCAACTTTAATTGCCCAACCTGAATTTGCTGGTGTGTTATAGAATCCCACCTGAGAATAGCGGCCATCTGGAAGTGCTCATTTGGACATATCAAGAATCACAAACAGTGGGTTTTCCCCGCCAAGCATTTCCTGAGTTTGGAAACTCCCAGGTCTAAGATCCACCTCTCATTCTTTTTTCATTTGGCACCTTGATGAACTCCAGCTTTTGTTTTGGACCCCATCCCACTCTTATCCTTATAAGATGGGGCTTCTACAGGCTGAGCAAGGTGACTGAAGAGACATTGCCAGAGGGATGTTAATACAGATAACATAAATCTGCAGCTCCACTCAGAAGTTAAGTCTTGTTGAATTCAGTGGGGCTTGCTCACAGGTCCGTGGGTTTAGGATTGCATCCTACGTTTCCAGCAGGCTGCTACAGCATCCATTCAGCAGCGCCACCTTTCACCCTGGCTGAGTGAGCTGGCAGGCCTTAGGAAGGGGCAGTTCCCCCACCACCACTACTTTGGGATTGCTCAGGTCCTCTTTTTAATAGCTACCCTATACTAATTGTTCTCTGAATGATGATCGGACATAGTAAAAACAGTATTAAATCACAATTCCACACAGATACAAACAGCAGCACTAACAAAACAATCGCATGAGAAAGTAAAATATAACACATATCATAAAACCAGCCATTAGGAGCATGGAATTTAAAATAAAAAGGCATTGGCATCAAATGGCATTAAAGTGAGCGCCAGACGAAGTTCTCCTGGGAGGGCACTCCATAAGCAAGGGGCCACTGCTGAGAAGGCTTTCAGGGGTGAGTCAAGAAAGCATATGGAAGGGAGGGTGTGAGTGCAGAGGAGGTGCATCATTGCACAGATGCCATGTGGATGGCAGAGGAAGCCTGAGGCCTGGGGAAAGCCCACCCCCCTCTTTTTGGGCAATTTCACCCGCAGGGTGCTCATGCTCTTTCAGATGAATCTCTACAGCAATTGACGGGGAGTATTTCAATCAGAAACCCATCTCCTTTAAGGACTGCTTTGGGGGATGAGCTGGAAAAGCAACCAGCAATCTGCTTCCTGAGGTGGAACAATAATGGGGCCAAGGAATCCTGTTGGAGAAAGAGCAAGCAAATCCCTCAAACACAGCCTGGAGCAGGGAAAACAACAGTACAGCCTCTTGAAGTGCCAGCCAATTCCACTCTCAGGCTCTCTACAATAATAACAACTCTGCCTCCTACTCTACTCTCCCCTGACAATCAGCTAGTGAGGAAACATTATCTTATCCGTGAACTGGATTCTAAACCACGGTAGATGGAGCCCGCTGAACTCTATGTACTTGTGTCTGTGTATATTACTTTGCTCCCCTCTGATTAACTGGTTTGGTACAGAGCCGTTTGAACGCTCTAGCATTGCAATAGCATCACGAGGAATCAAAAGCACATACCAGAATGGCCTTGTCTATGTATGCACTGATAAGGTCTGGCTACCATATATGTGTGGAGAGAACTTAATGAATCCAAATAAATGCCTTTAACACACGGGCCTACAGGCTGCTCTGGTAAAAACAGACTTGCACAATTCGTGACCTCCTCTTTCACTCAAGCCAAATGCAATTCACTAGCTGTTGTCAAGCCTGTCCCCTAGCCCATTTTTGCAGACTCGTTCAGGCAGCAAAGCTAGGATGGTTACTTAGGCTGCACCTTTACCTATGTCAATTCAGAAGTCCTGTTAAATTTAATGGGGTTTACTCACAGGAACATGGGGTTAGGACTGCAGCAGGCTGCTATCGCATAGTGGCAGCAATTCTATCAGGCTGAAGCAGGAAAAGAGAAGCAGGCCCACGCCATCGGCCATATTGAGTTGCCAGCTCCTTTTAGTTCCTCCTCTCACTGAACTGTTTCCATCCCAGTGGGCTGTTATAAGACCTATGCATCTTTAGAACTGTTGCCTGAATCTGCTTTTTAAACTCTCCCTCCCCATCTTTTTTTCTTCTTGTGTTTTGGTTTTTAGATTGCAACCCTGGGAGCAGAAAGGAAGTTTCCCCCCCTTTTAAAAAAAAATATGGGAGCCTTTTCTGCTGAAGAGTGGATTAAAAATGCTTTTATTAAATTAATTAATGTCAACTGAGCAGCATTCTATCACTGTAATTACTTGGAGAGGGCAGGTGAACAGACGATAGCAAGAAGAAAAAACGTCAGGCCTAGGGTGACAATTGCTTCCTTGCAGAAGCGTGGGCCTTGGGAGGTGGCCCAGCAATCCCTACCCCTGGTGCCAGCCCAGTGCAGAAGCCTGTTTACTACCATCCTACAAAGCAAGCAAAACAAAACAATGAATGAGCAATACAAAACAGCAAAACAAGTAATAGAAAACCATGAATCTGAAACAATCCCCCCCCCCAGCTCTCCTACCCACTAGATAAGTCACTGCAGGCCTTTTAAATCATTCTTTGGGCTTTGCCTGAACTCCCCGAGTTTGGTCCCAGTGGGGTACAGGAGATGAGCAATGCCTTGGGTGTGTTCTGTATTGAATTCAGGGTCTTCTTTGGTTGTCCCAAAGGCCAGCCAATGGTTTGGAAGGAAACTCCTCCAGGAGAAAGATTATCACCCATCATTTATCAGCCTTTGCTAACCTGGTGCCCTCCAGATGCTTGTCACCATGACACCCAGAAGTCCCAGCAGGCACACCCATGCCAGGACAGGCCAGCTGCAGAAATGATGCAAACTATTTTTGAATAGGATGCGATGCCAAGTCGCCATGTCTTGTTTTCCCTTACGCTTTCAAAACCAGTTTCCAGTTCTCCTCGTTTGTGCCGTAGCAAGCCGCAGCAGCCGCAGCAGTGTGCTTAGCCTGGTAAATAATGCATACAGTCCTCACTGCTATGCAGACAGACAAAGGCAGGTAGTGTATCAAAGAGTAATATTGTACTGCAAATTGCAGTGTAATAGCAGTAATTTAGTGCCCTGTAGGTGATCAGGGATTCAGAAAGTACCGTAGCCCTATGATCTGTGCTGACTGGCAAGGTGACTGGAGGCATAGCGTGGAGTTTGACCTTTGGATTGTCTCCAACCTAAGCGAAGCCATAAAAAATTCACAAGACCATGCTGTCTCCCAGAAAATGGGTGGTGGGACAGATAAATAGGTTTTTAGTTAGCATACTCATATGGATAAAGTGAGAGGATGAGATAGGGAGGATCCACACAGCATACAATGCACATTCTATATCCATCATCTCCCAGTGTATTGATCTATTTATGCCCATGCAGCTTATTCTAGTAAGTGCACAGAGATAATAGAAAGAAGAATTGCTCAAGAATCAAGTTAGTTAGATAAGGGCTGGGCCTAGAGTGGCTGGAGGTTTGTCTAGATTATTTCCTATTACTTGCAGGCTTGACTGAGAAGAGAGTTTTTCCATTAGGGCTCTGGCAGGGTGCTAGCTGGGGGATTTTCTCAATTAATTTCACAAGCAGGCATATGGATAATGATCTGTCAGTGTGCATGTGGGTGGTGGAGGTGAAATTTCAGCCTGCCATGGCTTCATGGACTGGAGGGCATTAACATTCTTCGCCAGGTTCCCATTTTCCAGCACGTTTGTCGCTGTTGATCATTCTGGTAGTAGTCATCCTGAGCTGGAGAAATGATATCAGGAGAAATATGCTATTTTCAGGCTCCCTACTAACTTCTTGATCAGAGGCAGCTGGAAGCGCCGAGCCATGCGTTCCCATGGAGCTCAGCAAAGAGACCTGGAAGGATGTAATCACTCGGCCCATTTAGGAAATACAAAACTACCCTGGGTTTGCAAAAAGCTGTCACTTTGCATTTGCAGAGGGGGCTTTGGTATGCAGAAGCCCCTTCTGGTTCTCCAACTTGCCCTACTCCTCTCACACCACACCAAGGCTTCTTCCACCAAAAGCAGGGGAGGTGTCACGCTGATTCCTGGACTGTATCACTTCAAGTGCAAACCTCAGATTTCAATGCTTCTTGGTGGGGGAGGCGGGGTGGGGTGAGGAATCCTGCATATCCAAAACTAGTGTTATCAGGCACAAGCCTAGGCTATAACTTTTCTTTGTGACATCTGTTTTTTCTACCTGCGGGAATATTAATAATAAACAAGATTTCATATGGAGGGGCATTCATTTAGCCAGCCTGCTGCCTAAAGCAGCAATGTCCGGGAACAGTTTTATCACTTGCTGTTCATGGGATCCACATATGAGAGGGCCTGGCATAGAGAGAAGGAACTGGTAGTTGATTATTTTTGCATAAATTGGACAAGGGTTGCTATGCTGGATTTTTGGCAAGGAAGAAGCACAACTGATCACTGCTTCGTGTTCATCCATTTGATTCACAAAAGTCTGAGATGGGTGGAAGCTTTTATGTGGCTTTCGTGGATTTTACTTCAGTATTTGACTTAATAGACAGTGCCAGTGGTCATTTGTGGGAGAATTAATCACATACCAATATAGGTAACCTTATTCACATACTTGATTGCAGACACCAAGCTGTTTCTTTTATTAGACAGACCATTTGTCCTTGCTTCTATGAAGCAAGGAAGGCTTGAGACTGGCAAATTGAAACTCCCTTGCTTATCTGGTCATCCTCATCCTATTTGGTATATATTATACATATATTAGGTATATTTTCTGCACTTTAGTATATAGCCGAAGTCATTCAAACAGCTCAGTCCTAAACATGTTTATTCAGAGTTAATTGTGCAGAAGATTGCAGCCTAAGAAAAACATTTTCCCGCATTTGCAATTCACATGAAAATCCCTCACTGAACAAAACGTACATGCCACACCAGCAATGGTTTTCATATACACCATACTTTTAAAATATGTGACATCCCCCAAATAATTCTGGGAACTGTAGCTGACCTCTCACAGAACTACAATTTCCAGAACCCTCCATGAACTATAGTTCCCAGATTTCTTTGGAGGAAAACATGTGCTTTCAGTGTATGGTGTGTACTCTGCGGCTCATGAACAATGTTCAGAGGTGACATAAGGGTCTTCCTGGACACACAATCATAGAATTGTGGGGTTGGAAGGGATCCTGATGATCATCTAGTCCAACCCCTGCAATGCAGGGATTTGCACCTGTACCTTACGGGGACTGAACCTGCAACCCTGGCGCTTGTGAAGTTGTTACTCATCTGTTCTGGAGGATCCAGAGGCTCCCCTCCAGAAGGCACATCTGTAGTGAATATGCAGCGCCCACAGACGAGTCCCAGACAAAAACAGAAGCATATTCATCATACGCCCATACTTCTGATTCCTTAAATTGTCCCCCTCCTAACATGATGTGTGTCCCACTTCCACTGAAATACAAGGACGGCCATCCCTGCCATGTATCTTTTTTAGAAGCTTTCAGTCCTCACCACATTCCAAACATGCAAGAGACAAAACCTCATCAAAATGAGAAGTGTGTGTTGACAAGCGTGATGAGCATCAGCCCTGGCTGTGGAAACACGTCTTAAGAGAATTGCTCATTTCGTGGAACCAGGCAGCCTTGTGGTGGGTGTACTGATTAATTTAATTCTAATTAATTCTGTAATCTCAAGCTGTTTCGGAAATCTGTGCATAGCTGTCAAGGTGGAAGCATGGAAGGTGACACAGAGACAAACCAGGGACTGAGTTCATGGGGCTTCTGTATATTTATGTCACTTGGAGAGGACATCAAGAGCAGCGCCATCCAGCCTGCAGGACTCTGATAGCGTTTTCTGCCATTCCCATACTCGTTGGACACACTGAATGCGCATAGCCCTGGGCAAGCCATATTGGGAATGCAACTGTATTTTACTTAATGCCTCCCAAGACTTAATAATCAGTGATCAGACTCTTTCCTGGACCTAAATGGCTAGGGCTAGCTGGCCGCAGGCGAGATTACAGGAGGAAAGCAGAAGCGGAAGAGCACACAAACACAAAACAGTTATGAGAACAGGGGATTGTAGTGCAGAAAGATAATTACAGCATCTGCCCTGAACTGACTGAAATGCTCCACCTACCCTGTTGGCTTGGTGGCAAGGATTCACACACACACACACTCCTGCCTGTGGCGCAGGTCTCATTTTTGGTCCCCTGTCACTTGAAAATTGGCAGTATCTTTTGTTCTTCATTTGGTCTTCCTGGAGGAGTCACAGCTAAGAGCTGAAGAATGGCCGTATTTCTTCCTTGATGGCCCATCTCCAGTCTTCTGTCACATTGAATGTTTCAGCCTCTGACCCCTGGGCATTCTCCCAGCTACCTGGCTGCATTGCGATTACCTGGACGCCAGCTGTCTATCAAGACCCACCTGGGTCAGAAATTCTTAAAAGGAAACTGTTGCCATACCATCCCTTGTCCCCCACCTCACTGGACTGTCAAGGCTTCTACTTTACACTTCAGGAGACCCAAAGCTGATTGCAAGCAGCTGCAGGAGGAAAGATAGGCTCGGACTAAACTGTTTTAATTTTTTTGAAACAACCTTCTGCCCCCTCCATTCGTCCTGTTATTTCAGTTTAACTCTTAATAAACTTCACAATTTTGGAGTTTTGTGTGCATTTCTACCAGATCCAAAGGGAATTTGAATGTGCAGACCATTAGGTGTTACACTACATGTGGGTATAATTGTTCTTGTTTTTATTTTGATTATGTATTCTGTATTTTGATTACGTATTCTGTGTTTTTATATTGTGATTTTATCCTGTGAACTGTCCTGAGACCTGCGGGTATAGGGCAGTATACAAATTTTAATAATAATAATATTTTTTTTTTAAAAAGCACCACCACAAAATAGTTTCTCAGCCCTTATTTTTTTTTAAAAAAGGGGGGGTACTCTGAGCATGTGTAATTTCATGTTTTAAGTTCACTTAAATCATAGCATCATCATGACTCCAGAAATAAACAAAAAGAAAGTTTGCTTCAGCTGGGTTGGGCCCAATTTTAATAGTAGATCCACTAAAAATGATAAGACATGACTAACTTAGGACCATTAATTCTGACAGGTGTGTACTCTTGAATACAACTCTTAGGAATTAGCACCATTTTATATTAGTAAAAGGCAATATGTATTTAAAGTAAAAAAATAAAAAAAATAAACTTCTATAACAATGTGCATGCCTGACCAGCTGATCCATGAATAGAATTGAAGAAAGGATTCTACAGTGACCAGTGTCAGTCCTAGTAAGCCTCAGACAGACCCAAATGCTGGTGTCAGACCTGTTTGCTGCTGCCCTCATAAACTACTGTTCTCTGGGTAGTCATTTGGAGGGCCTCCAGACTCTAAGGCCCAGGGCTTTGAGCCAAAGTTCCAACTCTATCAACACCACTGCAAAGACCAGGCGGAATATTGGCTTTGTAAAAAACCATATAAAGGGCAATAAAAACCATCCCATCACACATCCTTCTGCTCACCCCTCTTCTCACTCAGATCTATTTATACAGCTTCCACTACCTGTATTAAAACACCAGCCACTGGAAGGCTGTTGCCAATGCACAGAGGATATTTAGTCATTTTTCATGTCGTATATATATACATTTTTAAATACAGGATTTGCAGCCCTTGCGCACCACAAAATTGTAAGCTATTATTCAAGAATCAAGACAGAAAGAGGCAAGTATTCCCCAGCACCAAAACAGCAACAATCACCTATACACCTCCACCACGTATTTATTTACTAGTATGTCATGGAATGAACAGTAACTTGAATAACTTTGAAAAACACATTTCAACAACAGGAGCCATGTTATCCCCAGGCAAAGGGCAAAGGTTCCACTTTGGGGCTGACCTGGAAAGAATTGGTCTAGATGAACAAAGTGTTTGCTGACTCCTAAAGAGGCAGTGACAGAAACAACCAAATTAGACCATTAATCATTTCTACAGCTGTAGAAGCAGTCCCTTTTAGAATTGTTGCAACACAGGAAGGAGTACAAGAGAGTCCTGCTCTTCTCATTCCCACCCCATCCCAAGATAGGACACAATGGCTGCAATCCTATACACACACGAGTGAGTCCCACTGAACTTGGGGTTTACTTTTGAACATACATGTATAGGATTGCACTGTAAAGTGTGTGTGTGTGTGTGTGTGTGTGTGTGTGTGTGTTTTACAAGGGATGGTAGGGGAGTTCTCCGTCACCCTTGAATCAATATGTACTTTTCTAAGGCAGAAATTTTGTTCTGCAGGATTGATGGATATTTCGTCCTATCGAAAGCCATGACAGATGGGCTGCATTCAAACCTCTATGCATTTTTAAATTGCATTTACACTCAGCTAAACAAACAAAAATAGTGTCTGAAGCAAAACTGTATTTCTTTTTATGCCCCTCTCTGCATACTATGCTTCAAAAACACCACTGGGAGCCTCAGCTGGGTTTTAGATTTGAACCTGCTGCGTTCCCCCAAAATGCATTTTCTTTTAGCCCAGCTTTTGCTAGATTGAGAAAATGCTACAGATTTTCCCATTATTTATTAACCAAAAACAAATCAGAAATGGGAAACCCTGGATCTAATCCATGTAGTGAGTTCTCTGCCACTATTCTGCAATCTTTCAGCCCCATCTTATGCATGTTGCCAGAAGTCTTCCTGAATTTAATGGGACTTACTCCCAGGGACGCCTGCACAGGACCACAGCCTCCAGCTGCTTTCAGATTGTAGAAACATCATACTTCAAATCATGAACTTGGTTCAGACAGACCTTAATCCCAGGCAAGGTTGCAAAGGTTCATGGAAGAAAAACTACATGAAATGGCACACATAATGCAAGAAGAATACTGTGGCACCTAGCATTCATGTAGCAAGCATATTTCAAGTACACAGAGTGCATCATCCTAGCAGCCCTTACAACAACCCTATAAGTCTTATAGTATAAGGTAATATTATTATTTCCATGCTGCTTATAGGGAGATAAGACCAAGAGAACAGCTGGCAGATCTAGGCCTACCTAGCAAATTCAAGGTTAAAGTGAGCTTTGAAGCAAAGACTACTTGGTTCACTGCTCATACCCTGAGCCACTACACTTGTCACCACCACCACAGTCCACTATTGTCTGGCAACCCAAATTCAGGGGGTTTGGTTCAAGGACCTCCAGGTGCTGCTGACTTGAATAAAATTGGACTTAGTCATTCATTTATTTAGAGGTTTCTATACCGTTCTTCACAAAAAAATGGTAATGGGGTGGTTTACAAAAAAAAAGAAAGATAATAAAACATACTGTAATACCTACTAAGCAAAACAATTCTCATAACACAAAAAAGGCTAGCCTCTAGTGAGCACATTTAACATGGGAATAACCAGGAGAGCTTCTTCCTCAAATCTTAATACATGGGCAGGTTGGTAAGGGAAAATACATATAGGTTCAAAGCCGCACACATTGGAGGGTGTTCACATGAGCACTCTCTCACAATCAATGTGTACTTGAGCTCCTTTCTCACTAATGCTGAACAGAAGGTGGAAATCCTGCCCCCCCCCATGCATTCACTGAACATCTGGTGGGATTCAATACGAACACTCCTTGTCCAACCCCTTAAATCTGGCCTCTGCCATGAATTCACTGGTGGCTTTAGGAAAGCCACTCTTCCTCAGGCTCATCCCCCAAAATGAAGATAACGATACCCGCCTAACAGGGTTGTTATAAGGATGGCAATGATACAATAGCCAGAACCGGCCCAATATATTTTTTCTCCCCAGCCCCTACGATTGCAGCTCCAGCCACCTAGGCTTAGACTTTACAAAAGTCTATGTGGGAACAAAGTTTCAAACATCATTCAATGCAGGTTTTAAAAGCTCTAACTAGAGAGTCCAAACGAGCAAAATGAAAAAATAAAAATACTCCTTTCTTGCAAAAAAGTCTCCCAAAAGGCAGAATTGCTGTGGAAAAGGAAGAGCCCCAGCAGTGCAGCCTGATGGGCAATGGAGCTCCTCGCTCTCAGTTCTAGAATATTCTTGAAACAACAGTACTGTAATAATTAAAAACACTCACATATTTATTTTAAGTATGCTCCTCTCTTCTTATAGATTTGAGTGACCCTCTAGGTAATAACAACAAGAATGTAAGGGGGACTCACCCTTTGAAATAACTTGGTAGGCCAGGGCTGTCCTGAATCCCTTTCCTGCAGCTCTTACGTCAAAATGGCTTCCAAAGGCCACCATTCCTCCCCACCCATCTGCGCACAAGAGCTTGAAAGCATTGAACCTCCTTAAAGTTCTAATTAAGCCATAGGGGTTACATAGGTACAGGTTTTGCTTAAAGCAGAACAGCAAGCCCTAATGACAAGCAAGCCCTAAATGACAAGACTAGAAGAGAAAGCGAGCTGCATTTAAACCTGCATTTGTTTCCCCCCAAATCCAAACAGAATTAAAAGGGTGGGTGGCTATTATGTTTATGGGCGGGGTGGAATTTGTGAGGGCTGGGAGAAATTTCCCCATATTTTATATGTTTAAAAAATGTCCTGCTTTGGTAGGAGAGAATACATTTGGTGCTGTGGCTCGCTGTTACTTGTTCAGTGCAGAGATCTATAGAGGGGAACAGAAACAGAACAAAAAGAGAGACTAAGGTTCAAATAAGATGTGACATTAAATGCATTGTTCCATTTCACATGCAGGTTTTTAAAAATGCAAACAGCTGCAGTAGCGGTGGTAGGAATTATAATGATTGGGACTGCAGCAGCCATAGAGTTTTCCTGCTAGCCTTTGAGGAAAATTCCTCTTCTGAAGGCAGTGTTGGCTTTAGGGAGTAACCCCCCCCCCCATCAATACTACACCTTTAGAAGAGGGCTTTTCCTCAGGACCACAGCAGAGGAGAAAGAGGTTAACTCTTCCTGCTTCTTGCCTGCTGCAATGCTAAACATCTTCAGTTTCCTCTGATACGGTTTTGCATTTTTGAAGTGAACTCCTGAGTCCTGCCTAGTTTGGCCCTAGGGGAAGAAAAGGGGAGGCAAAGAGACCCTGTAAGGTGGAGAAACGGAGAAGAGTCAGGTGGGGTAACATACAGGGTAGAGAGGTCTGTGATGCTGTAGAGATGAGAAAAGAGTACTATAGATGAACAGAGAAATGGAGTCAGAAATACAGAGAAAGGAAAAAGAATTTTTTTTAAAAGGAGGTGTAGGGAGACCTATGAACTGGGGAAAGAGTAAAAGGGAGTAACAGATGAAGAGCACACATAACTGTGGCTACAGAGAGGGAAAAAATAAAGGAATGAAGGAGGCTGACAGAAACATTGGTGCAGAGAAAAATAAATGGACTAAAAAAAACCCCTAAGCACTTCGTTGAAAATGTGACACTGTCCCAGTAGTGATATAGCACTGTGGCCCTTTTGAATTAATAAACACGTAAAAGTGGCCCTCAAAGTGATTTGTGCATCCTTCTTTTAAGTGTTGTTAATAAGAGCTACATTTCAGTATCATCCCTCCTTGTTAAATTTCAAGCCACTTATCAATTCACTTTGCCTAAACACCTCTTCATTTTCTGTACCCTAAGCAGTATGGTTGCCTTCATCTTCCTTTCAGGTTGCTTTGCCACCCTCCGCTATAACACAGATGACTATGTTCCACCCAAGAACACAAAATAGTTGTATTTCAGTAGCAGCTTGTGTTGTTTTGGATAGATTTCACAGCCTTACCCAAAGGTGCCTCCTTGTCTAGTTTAATTATAAGACTAATAATTTTGGGTGTTTTCTAGCTGCTTGAAATTATAAGAAATATGCTATAAGTTGGTGGGGAGTTTGGTTTTCTTGTAAAAAAATACTCTGTTTAGAATTCTGCTTTTCTTGTACTTAGGATGGGAAAGATGCATGCTGTGCATACTAAAGGCTCAGAAGCAAAAAAGATGATGATGAAGAAGCTGCTAAAATCAGAGTTTTAATGCAGTCTTGTGAGCTTGTGCTTTTAGAACATCTGGAGTTTTAGTCATTAGCATTTTTTATTATTTGCTCCATTCACCTTGCCGCAATTATTGTTAAGGAACCTAATATTATTGGTAGTTCAGCAACCACTTCAGTTATGGGTCTTGGTAAAAGTGGTATCCATCTTGATGATTAATAATTGAACACTACATGATGTCAACCATCTCTCTCCATATCTATGCTGCTGTTCTCCAGCTACATGATTAAAAAAAATGGATTGATGAAGTTAGCTGTCTTAATTGGCTTCTAAACTTGCTGGAACCAGGGATTAAAGAGATCTGGCACCCACAAACCCCTAACACTATGATTTTTCCCAAAGAATCCTGGGAACTGTAGTATGTTTAGGGTACTGGGAATGGTAAATATGTGAGAAAACTACACTTCCCATATATTTTGGGGAGAAGTCATGTGCTTTAAACGTGTGTTGATTGCATTTTAAATATATGGTGTGGATCTGCCCCACTAGGGACCATAAAAGCATCCCTCAACACCTCACAATTGTTTTTAAAAGGATACGACACAACCGCATCCTCAAAATATTTTGCATTTTTCCGTTCTGACATTTAAAAAAACGTGGATTCAGCACCTTACGGTGCAAAAATTAAGACTTGTTAAAATACAAATCTAATCCTTTAGAATGTATGGAAGTGAGAGCTGGACCATAAAGAAGGCTGATCGCCGAAGAATTGATGCTTTTGAATTATGGTGCTGGAGGAGACTCTTTTGAGAGTCCCATGGACAGCAAGAAGATCAAACGTATCCATTCTTAAGGAAATCAGCCCTGAGTGCTCACTGGAAGGACAGATCGTGAAGCTGAGGCTCCAATACTTTGGCCACCTCATGAGAAGAGAAGACTCCCTGGAAAAGACCCTGATGTTGGGAAAGATTGAGGGCACAAGAAGGGGACGACAGAGGACAAAATGGATGGACAGTGTTCTCGAAGCTACCAGCGTGAGTTTGACCAAACTGCGGGAGGCAGTGGAAGACAGGAGTGCCTGGCGTGCTCTGGTCCATGGGGTCACGAAGAGTCGGACACAACTAAACGACTAAGCAACAACAAGAACAACAACAACAATCCTTTAGAAATGCACCTTCCAAATCTCAGTCACCCTTCCAAATGTGACCCCCCCCCCCACAAAAACGAACAAAAAGCAAGCTGTGGTGCAAAACTTTATATTCGAGACACAAACCCTCATGACGTGTATCATACTTGGGAAGCAGATTGTGGTAGTTTTAGTATGCAGATCCTTCCAATCACATTCCACTTCTGCAAAGTCCCTTTATTGATCATATTATAGGACATAAAACTGTGCTACCGAGTTAAAGATGAGCCCAACACCGTATTTAGTAACACATTATAGATGCTATTTTTTGTATGAAGGAGTGAGCCTGTTAAAAGATGAAAATCATTCTCGTTTCATGAGATAAAAGGAATGCCGGAGGGCGTAGGAAGTGGTGATATAAAGCCATCCATGCCATGCCCTCCCTCCCCCAGTAGTGAATTCGTCTTATTCGGGGTATTAAACTGCGGCAGCATCTATCAGTCGTCGAAACGCAACGCTGCGTAACATCTCCAAGCCCTACCCCTAACTTTTGACTCGGCGGCTCTTCTGCCAGCCAGAAACCTTAGACACGGAAAGCCTCTCTTTAAGCCACGTCTCCCACTAAACCAGAATTGCTTTGCCCTTCTCAAACATGGCGGCGTGCACGTGCGCGATGGAAAGCGGAGAGAAAGGACCGGAATACCCGGGGCAAAGATGGCTGAGGAGGCTACTCGAATCCTCGCCCCCTTGCTTGAGTGAAGGCCTATGTGGCCATCCCGCGCCTGACTCAGGAGGGAGGTGGAGGAGGAGGAAAGCTGTGCGCATGTGCAGCCCACCTGTGCAACGTGGAGGGGGAAAATGCCTAAGAAGCAGGGAGAGCGCGTGGGCGTAGCTCAGGAGGTGAGGAGAGCGGCACGTTGCCCGGGCAACCAGGAGGAGAAGGGGGCTTTTTTTGGGGGGGGGAAGCACCTTACTGAGGGCGTGGCAAGGATCCGTGAAGGATGGCAGAGGGGATGGACGTGAATGGGGCGGGGCAGCGGGAGCGGGTTTTACAAATGGGTCAGCCTTGGGGGAGGGGAGATGCATATAGGATGGGAAGAGAAATTGGTGCTAGAATGGGGAGCGGTGGTGGCTAAGCGTGTTGCACGAACCTACCCCGTGGGGTTGTTGTGAGGATAAAATGGAAGAGGAGCACGCACACTGCGTTAAGGTCCTTGGATGTGTAGTCCCTAAGTAAGGAGTGGAGAGGGATGTCTGCAGAAAATAATTGTGGATATATTAGATTGCGCTGAATAGTTGACCAAAGCACGCCTCTTCAACCAATCACACTGTTGTAAGTGCCTGTGAGCATGCCCTAGCTCAGTGGTCAAGCTCTGTGTTACGACTTAAAGCTGAAGAGACAACATCGAAATGTAATAAGTAAGCAATAAGCAACGGACATAGATGGGTGTCTGTAGCAAACGCCTCTTTTAACTATGCTGTTGTACATTAGGTGTTTTATCTCTTAATCTTAGGACCTGATACATATCTGGTAGGGTCACCAGCTGCAAGAAAGGGCAGAGCTCTTGCATCTTTGAATAGTTGTGTAAAAGGGGAGAAAGGAATTGGTGTAAGCTTGTCATGTTATGTCTTAGCCTTAGCTTGCCTTCCAGGGTTAGTGAGGATCAAATGCCACAATGCACCATTTTTTACCTGCAGTTGAAATTTTACTATTATTTATTTATTTTCTTTAAGAACAAATCTCAAGGTGGTTTGCAACACATCAAAACAGCAAATAAAACAATCCAGAATAAAACGAATTCAAGCTTCAAGGAAAATATTCAGATCCTTCTCTAGGTGACATTTTGCTTTCCCCAGTCGCCACCCTGGCATCCAGAGATCTCCACATAGTCACAATTGGACACATGCCAGTTGCAAAATGCACCTGGCGCCTGGCTAATCCTAACACTGGTTGGTATGGCTAGAGCTTGAAAAGGTGTAGTGAGAATGTGGCAGGCAGAAAGTTAATTGGTACGGCCTTTACAGCCTATTATACTAATTAGCATCCTAAATTGGTTACTTGTTACACTTTTATGTTGCCCTTCTGTAGAAGCCCAGGGTGATGTAAATGGTTTTCTCACACCCTCGGCCATTTTATCCACATAAGAACTCTGTGAAATAGGCTCAGCCAAGATCACACAATGAGCTTCCTGTTTAAGTGAGGATTTGAAACCAGGTCTTCCCAGTCCTAGGCTGACAGTCTAATCACTGTACCACAGTGTCTCAAATGCAGGATCTTTAACACTTCTGCACCTTATTTATTCCTCGGCATAGCACTTCATGCACCTGATGCAGTCCACATAAAATCTTAGCCTTTGCTGTTTTTGCTGCAAATAATTTCTGGTTTTGGAACCTTAGTTCCAACATGCTGGAACTTTAATTCTGAATTACTGGCAAAAGGGGAGAATAATTTATTTGATAAACTCTTTCCCTCCCTCCCTCACCTGTTAGTGGGAGAAGAGTGAAGGAGAAACCTATAACTATCCTAGCTCGCTATCAGTGTCCTTGTATAAAATTCACCTTCTTTGGGAAAGGTGGTGGTATTAGTTGGAAGGTGCAACTGGAATACAGATCCCTAGCTTTTTCTAGCTGGCTTGGTACCATCTCTGAAGGTGCTTGCCATGCTAGCTGCCGTTCATATCTGCTCCGCCTTTGCAGTTGGCCTTGGAGGTGTTATGTCTTCACTTCTTACACATCCTTCCTATTCTGCTGTTTAGTCCCTTGGCTTTCAGTTCAATGTGCTTTCTGTGTAGTGAAATAATTTGGAGAGAATAAGGTGGAAAGTACTGCATATGACTGAGCCAAGGGTGGAGGAGAAATATTGAAATTTCCTAACATTTGTTGAGAAGAGCCATGGTCAATATCTGAATCAGTGCTTGGGTGACAAGGCACCTTGGTTTTTTCCCCAGTGTTACTAGGCATCCCTGTTCCCCCCCACCGCCGCCATGTTGCTTGGCTCAGTCACCATTCCCTCTCTTTCCTCCCTGCCCACCCCCTCCAACTCCAGCCTAAGAAGCCAGGATGAGAAATGACTTTTAGAATGTGTTGGTTCTGCCCTTTCAGTGTTTCCATCCCATCCCTTCCTCCCTTTTGCATACCGTACTCTCTCCAGAGTTGTTCACTGCTGTTGTTTCCCCATGTTGCAAAGTCTTCAACTCTGTCTCTGCAGTTATTTAGAGCTTATTAAAACTCCCCCTGTTCAGAGGCAATGATGTGTTGATTTAATCAAAAGTATCTGCTGATCTGAGCAGTGCAACAAAACGTTGGCAAATGGGAAATCCTGGGATATAGGACCTCAAGCTCCACTAATCTTAAGTGGCTCAGGCTGTTCTGCTGTACCTTCAGCGGCAAACACTTTCCTTCTTTGCAGGGAAATCTGCCAGAGGGCCCTGCTGTGAGCTGAATTGCTTCCTTCTTCAATGCATATTCTGCTTGTATCACCCAGAAACAATTGTTAAAATCTGAGTTTAATTCTAGTGTCAATGAGCACAAACTGGCTGGTAGAGTGGACTCTACTCTATAATAAACAATTTATTACATATCAAATACTGTTTGAAATATGGGCTCCTAATTGTTGCTCTGTGTAACCGCACAGAGCATGAATAGCCAAATCCCACTGAGTAGTCAGACACATAAACATGATAATGGTTCATGTCCACTATCATCTAACATGTGGCAGTATATACACAGAAGCCCCCAGTGGCACAATGGGCCACTGTTTCTGGCTGTGGGCAGGATTCCTGCATTGTAGGGGGTTGGACTAGATGGCCCTTGGTATCCCTTCCAACTCTACAATTCTATGGTATCTTAAATATCACAGTAATCCTTACAATCATCACCTCCACCAACCGTGCGCACTTGGTAGGTTGGTTGCTCTTGAGGTCAAGTGGCTATCAAAAATAAGATAAATTATTTCTACAAAGTTGGGGAACCCTCTGCATATGCAGAAGAATATAAGTTTGTAGATTAATGAAAATCTAACAACAGCCTGTTCAGGACCTGTGAGCTTCCGATATGTACAAAATGTTGAGATGTCAGTTTGGAGGGTGGGGGAAAAGGGAGTATTAGCCTGCTGAAGCCCCCCAAAGCTGCTAATACACATATCCCCTTGGGGAGGGCAAGGAACTCAAGAGGGTTGTGGTGATGCTGCTGTAGACATTCCTGGAGGAAACGGATTATCTTGACCCATTTCAATCTGGGTTCAGACCCTGGTTTGGAACTGAATCTGCCTTGGTCACCCTGGGGCCCTCTATTGGGAGAGGGATTCTGTTGCCCTTACTAGAGCTCTCATTGGCTTTTGGTACCATGGTATCCTCTTGAAATGGGTATTGGAGGCACTGTTCTGCATCTCATTCTCTTGGCATCTTTTATATTTCTAGTGCTCTGAGAAAGAGAGGAAAATCTTTCTCTGTCCATTTTCTGCACACCAGAATAAGAGGTATGCAGAGAAAGGTAATATGGAATTTTTTCCCCAGCAACAATTTATTCATAAAGGTATTCTCAGATAATTTAGAATAGCAGCATTCACCTGCTGTTTGAGGGCTTTAGCTCACTCTTTTAACACCAATAGATGGTGCATGTTTGCATTGACCCCAAAAAATCTAGATTGCACTAAGGTTTAGAGTTAACCTTTTCGTAACAGTTTAGGATTCCGAAGAGACACTGCACCTCATACTTGCAGATTAAAGGCGCATTGGGGTTAAAAATTACTGTGTTCTTAAAAGGCAGTCAAACAAAAATAAGTCTGTTGAAATAGGAAGTGACAGCATCATAAGCGAGTACTTAAAAATTAACGTGTATGGCCAGCCAAGAGCACCAGCCAGCAGGATTTTGAGGCTGCCGCATGTGGGCCATGTAAGCATTGTGACCAAAAATACATTATTGTATTAAGATTCACTAACAGGAACAGAGTGTGTAGTACTTTTCTGCTCTAGTTGGCTCTGGCTAGGGCTTCCTTGAAGACAGCACTCATTTCTGGGCGGATTGTTTCAATAAGAACAGACAACTGGAAGGTGGAGGGGGGATTCAGTACTTGAAACAGGACTCCTCTTCCTCCTTCTCCACTTGTCTTGGGGCAAAGACTTACCCCATTGTACTCCGGAGAGCACCATATTGCATACATTCCTCCAGCCTTTGACTCCCTTTGCCCTCGCAACTGTCAGTCATGTCAAGAGACTGGTGATTGGTTGAGGTACGTTGGCATTGTTCTTTGTGATCCAATGGCTCTCTTAATAGCCTTGATAGATGTTTACAGTAATGAAAATTCTACAAACCCCCAAGACAGCATGTTCCACTATCCTCAGCTGTGTTTTCAGTAGATCGTTTTTCCTTCCCTATTTAAGGAACCAGGCTAATTTAAATCTAGGCTGTTGCGAAAAAAGAACAATGGAGTAGCACTGACAAGTGTTGCAGCCAGATTTTCAAATACTTCTTGGAATTTTGCAGGTGGCTCTTTCACTCCGGCACATCTCTCATCCCAGTAGCAGAAACAAAAGCTATTTTTATGAGGCAACATGGTAGAATAGGAATAGGATGTCTTACTCAGGGAGACAAAGGCTATGTACACACCATATATTTAAAGCGCATCTCCCCTCCCCACCCCAAAAGAGAATCCTGGGAACCATAGTTTATCCTTCAGTTCCCAGCTGAGGGATATGTGCTTCAAATGTATGGTGTCTCCATAATTAAATGAACTGCCCAAGCAGCTAGCCCTGATGGTCTCCTTATCAATACAGTGGAACCTTGGTTCTCGAACGGCTTAGTTGACAAACAAATCGCAACCCGAACACCGCAAACCCGGAAGTAAATGCTTTGGTTTGCAAGCTTTTTTCAGAAGCCGAATGTCCGATGCAGCTGTCAGCTATTGTTTCCGGGGTGTCTGTGCCAATCGGAAGCCGTGCCTTGGCTTTCAAACTTTTCGGAAGTCGAACGGACTTCCAGAACGGGCTACGTTCAAGAACTAAGGTACCACCATACTGAAATGTGCCCTGAAGATGGAGAAATAAAAAGTGTGCCCATTTTGGATGCTGTTTTCTGACACTTATCTTTAGCCTCCTGTTATAATTCTTGAATCTTACAAATACTGCATGCATTGTGCAGGGGGAAAGCTGCTGACAGATTACATAGGACAAGTATCCCCATTAATCGATATTCTGTAAATACAGTTGATAACCTGCTGGGTCACTCAAACCAAAGGTCCATCTAGAAAACCACCCTGCTTCTCACAGTGGCCAACCTAGCTGTGTCCAGGAAGCCCACAAAACAAATTGAGAATGAAAACCCTCTGGCTGTGACTGGTTTTCGGTGGGCTGGTGCCTCTGATCCTGGAGATTCATGACAGCTGTTATGACAAATAGCCAGTGTTTATCAAACTGGATTTTTTTTCCTAAAAAGTTTGGTTCTCTAGTTTTTCTGCTTGGTTTTTTTTTTTCAAATACACTGTTTTATTCCTCTGATAGTTGCTTCACTGTTGCTGTTATAATATTGCTATATTGTTTATTATTTTTATTTTGTAGGTGATAAGTTGGAATGTTTTATAATGAAATTTTATCTTTTAATAAGTTTTGAGCCACCTTGCTAATATCGAAAGGCGGCTTACAAATACTGAAATAAATCTGCTTAGCAGGAAGATGATTCCATTTGTCTTTTTCTCACAAGCCACCCTCCCCCTTTTCGTTTGGCTCTGATCTGTTTAATGAGGGTCAGGAGGTGTAAAGCCTCATTATCTTACTCCATTGGATGTCAGTGTGTGTGTTATGTGGCTGAGTGCCAGGATCTTAATTAGGGAATTTACAAAGATAGAGACCGGATGCCACTTCTTCAAAACTGCTTGCAGCCTTCCAGCAAGGAGGAATGGGTTTGATTAACTCATTACAAAATTGGTTTATTTTGTTAAAAATAAAAATAAAAAGACCAGCAAATTCAGACCAGATCAAAACGCCAACCTTCTGTTTTTAAGGCACCCGGAGACAGTATAAATAAATATCAGTAATAAGCATCTGTGTCTCTTTGGATTGACATCTATTTCCCAACCCCAAGCCTCTGTGTTTTGGGAGGTCTCCAGAGTTCCCTCAAGTGAATCCAAATTTCAGAAGAAGTGGGCATTGTGCCTGATGGTGTACTTCCTACGAGGGGATGCCTCTGGCTTTGGCACTTTATGCAGATTGCTTGTCAAGTATGCAGGGGCTACCCATCCTCTCTTAAAGTGCATATTGTAGCATTGAACTGGGGAATGCAAGAGTGCATTGATTATGGGGGCAGTCCTTACTGTTTTGGAGTGGTGTTTGATATCAAATATGTCTTAGGAAACTCTGGGTATGGTTCAACTAATGAATCCTATGAGCATAACAGGGCTCCCCCCTCCCCTGGCACCCCCAAAATTGGCTGTGGGGTGTCAGGAGAACACTCTGAATAGCCTGCAGGGGGAGGAGAGAGGGGTTATTCCATCACGCCCTGTCGAACACTGTCCCATCAAAAGTCAAGGAAATAAGCAATTATCTGACTTTTAGAAGACATCTGAAAGCAGCCTTGTTCTGGGAATTTTTTAATGTTTGATGTTGTGTTGGAAGCTGCCCAGATTGGCTGGGCGAACCCAGTCAGATGGGTGGCATACTAATTAATTAATTGATTGATTGATTGATTATTAGGCAAGCTGAAATGCTTATCCTGATGGCACAATCAACATACCATGCCATTGGATTCCTTCTTGTGTCCCAGGCTTTGTGGGATTATAAGAATTTTTAGATTAGCTGCACACTTCATATGGCAATTGTGTCTGCTGCAGATGTATTGGTGTTATCCCAGTATTTCTTGCTGTGAACATGTTGTGAATGTTATTTTATTTAATAGTAATTGATTTTTCTTAAACCCACCTTTTAGAAAGATTGCCTTTTGAATGATAAACATGCATCCTTAAACAGTGGCACATGTTTATTGGAAGCCTGCAGTCCAGTCAGGGCTCCTGAGCATGTTTTTTTAATGGGTATTACAATACAATATAAGTTTATTGTTTTAGCCAAAGGCCATGACAAACCCGCAGCAACGTTACCAATAAAACAATACACACCATACATCCATAATAAGAGCCAACACCCATGATGTAAGAGAGGTTTCCAAAGACATCCACAAACTCAAATCCAGCTTGATTCCACATCAAACCACCAAATCACAACATTTTATACCAATTTTATCTAATCCCCTTTCCCTGTTTTTATTTGTTATTATTTTACCGTATTTATCGCTCAATAACACGCACCTGACCATAACACGCACATAGTTTTTAGAGGAGGAAAACAAGAAAAAAAAAATTCTGAATGAAACAGTGGATGTATCATTTTTGTGCTTCATGCTGTGGCCACAGACATGTGATTTGACGGTGAATTTGGGGTGACCCAATGCAAAGATCCTGAGGATCCATGCTTTGTAACCACGTTTTTGTACCATTGCAGCCCCAGGCAACAGTGGGTGCGTGATTTTTTTGGTGCAGGCTGTAGCCATGGACATGCTATGTGATCTGATGGTGAATTTGGGGTGACCCAATGCAAAGATCCTGAGGATCCATGTGGATCCGTGCTTTGTAACCACGTTTTTGCACCATTGCAGCCCTGTTTTTGCATCAGATCATTGCTATGTGATCTGATGGTGAATTTGGGGTGACCCAATGCAAAGATTCTGAGGATCCATGTGGATCCATGCTTTGTAACCACGTTTTAAGTGGGGAGGGAAGGAAAAACATAGAAGGGACAAGGAGCACGATAGGGGTGTGCGGAGAAGCAGCTGGCTAAGAATGCAGGAGAGGGGTTTTACCGGAGGGAGGAAAAGAAGGCAAAAGTTCCCCCCACCCACCCACCCAAGCCAGCCAGCGCTCTCTCTCTCTCTCTCTCTCTCTCTCTCTCCCCCCCTGCATGTTTTCCGGCTGCCTGGAATGCTTCCCTGGACGCAGCAGCCGCAGCACCGGAGCACGGAGAGGAATTAGAAGGAAGGACACTATCTTTTCCTTTCCCCTCTGCTTGCCAGGAGGGGAGGGGAGGGGATTTCCTGCTCTTCGTTTCGTTTGAGCAAACAGCAACCGAAACAGAACAGGGTGGGCAGTAAGACCCTGAGGCAGAATGCAGGAAAGCAGCAGCTTCCTCTTTTCAGGTTTCCCTCCTCCGGTGACGGCGCGATATGATTTTTGCCTGATTTTTGCCCCTGCACTCGGGACAGTCGGCTCCAGGGACCACACATTCACTCAATAACACGCACAGGCATTTCCCCTTACTTTTTAGGAGAAAAAATCTGCGTGTTATACAGGGAAATATACGGTATTATTTTTGCAGCCAGGGCACAGAGGGTGTTACTCGATGTCACTCAATGGAAACCAAACCACTTCTGCCAGGGTGTACCTGCTTGCTTGTGTGAACAAAGGTTTCAGAAAGCAATTTCTTGGGTCTGTATGGAAAGGCCCCATTGGGAAAGGGAGCAGCACAAAATCATCTGCATACATCGTGATTGAGACATTTCTGTTCCTAATTACTGGAGAGTGGAAAATTAGCATTGGCTAAATATGGCACCAAATAGCTAATATAAAAGTTGAAAAAAGTGGGAGCCAGAATGCAACCTTGCTTCACTCCTCATGACATTTTAAAAGCATGAGTCATACCACCATTTAAACCTACTCTGACCCTCATTAATGTGCTGCTGCATAGTTCTTGGATCAATAGCAGAACTCTGCAGTCAACTTTGGCAATTTGAAATTTCTCCCAATCTATTTCTGATAATAGAGTCAAATGTAGCAGAAAGATCAATAAAGGCCACATGAATATTATTCTTATTGTTCTTAGTATGTTTTCTAGATGACCTTTGGGTCCCTTCCAATTCTTAAAATTCTGTGATCCTTAAAATACAGTTCAGGGTAAAACACTGTGTCCTCCTCAGTGGTTTTTCAGGAGTAATGTTGTTACTTTGTAACCAGTCTGATAATTTTTGAAGGATATGCTGTGCATATAGCTTTGAGGAGATGTCTTAACAAGATGGTGGTTTTGTGGATAATTCCTATTGTTAAAAGTGAATAATGAAGAAGAGGCTGTAATGTGGTTGATAATATTTCCACCCTTTTTGTTCAAATAAGTATACTTACCCTTAGAAATTTCTACAGGACTCCCATGAAGGATATATAAATTACGTTGGGATACAAATTCTAACAATTTCAGGCCCTGTGCCTTATATTTATTGCCAAAGAATAATGAAGTCTAAGCCTAAAGATAGCAAGAGATCCTCTGCAGTAGCTCCAATTTGGGCATTAAAATCTCCACAAAGAAGTAAATGCTGTGAGGAATTTATGACTGATCTGTTCCAGCAGAGATGTTAAATCTGACCAAATTTTTGTGGTCAGTGACAGACTATTAGTAGGGGGGAGGTAGATGAAAAGAAAGGTTCCTGATTCAGTTTTGATTTGTATTGGCAAAATAGCATCATTTTGAATTCCAAAATCTGCTATCCAAACTTGCCCTGCCAATTCAAGTTATATAAAGGAACTTAAGCCCCCAAGTCATTGTCCCTTTTTAAATTTCTTAACAGCTGGCTGTCTAAAAGAGTTAAAACCCTGTAAGGGGGAGGGGGAGGGTTAAGTTCATGAGGTCAGGTCTCTTTCAAACCTATTATATCAAATTGCTGGGACATACAAATAATATCCTTCTCGGCCTTCTTATTTATCCCAACCCACCAGGTACCAGGAAAGAGTGTTAAGACCTTTTCTGGATGTTTTCTAATCAGTTATGGCATCTTAAAGGAGAGCTAAAGGCATCATAGCTTGCTTTTCTATAATTACCCCTAGGCCTGGTCTTATCTTGAACATTTGTTAATGGAGAATCCTTTTGATTTCTGGAAAATAGATTGCAAGCAGGGTATACAAGCAGGGTAGGAACTGTTATGTACTGAGTTGAATAGGATCAGAACACAAGTTAGCATAGAGTCATAGAATTGCAGAGTTGGAAGGGACTCAGAGGGTCTTCTAGTGCAACTCCCCATTTAATGCAGGAATCTCAACACACAGTCCTCCCCCCAATAATCTGTTTGCATCTCTCGCCCTGCTCCAAAATGGTGTTCATCTCCGATGCTTGGGGGAATCATCATGATGTCTACTTTCCATATCCTTCTCCTTTATGTCCCATTTAGGGACTAATGCTACAGTCCTCCACTCACTTACTTGGGAGACAGCCCTATGGAATGAATTCCTCTGAGTAGGTTTGCATAGGATAGTTTTGTTTGTGACCCATTCATTCTTTGGCTGAAGCTGCCAGGAAAAGAATATTGCAGGAAGAATGATCTATCGTGATCCCCTCCTTGCCCCTCCCGTTCCTCCACTCGTTTCTAGTCTGCCTTGTCTTTTCTAAGCATTCCTTACTGCGAGCAAATGCTTTCCATCTACGCCAGGGTTCAGGTGTTCAGCAGTTTCAAAGAGCACTCTGTGGAGAGCATCCTCTGGGGGATCTTGCAGAAGCCTTACTGTTTATCAAAGTCTGTGATTTTTGTACAGATATGAGATCCTTGGGAAGCTCCATCCTTAGCAACCCTGAGAATAAATGTTAATTCTTGCCCAAATGCTCCGATTACTCCAACCCTCCCTGTCCATTTCTATCTCTCCTGACTCTCCCACTGCCCCTTATCTACAGCAATACTACTGTAGTAAGAAATATGCCCCTGAATTGCCATGTATTCAGCATTCGGTCTCATGCACCTCTAAAGTGTGTATGGGCCTCTATTGGGCTTGCATCTGCCCATGTTCTTCTCTTCTGCACAAATATTCAGTTATGTCATCTGGACAGCTATCAAAGCTTTAATGCTGAAAAGTGGGCTGTCCCTGAGCTAACTTGCTCACCTCAGAAATCTCAAAATCCAAAATGGATCTGAAGTGCAGGATAAAATTTGCAATGGTGGTTCCCATTCTTTCTTTTTTTTGTCACAGCTCAAACAGTAAGGTGTTCTGTTTGCAGCTTCCATGGACTCTATAAGGCCTGTCATTAGAACAAGATCTGGGTGTGTGGAATTGGTAATGTGCTGGGATAAACTGAAGCTCAATTCTGACAAGATGGGAGATGCTGCTGATTGGTAGTATGACTTGTGGAATGTTGTACTCTCTCTTAAAGATCTGGTTTGCGAGTGGGTCATCTGCAAATTCTCCTAAGACAAAAAGATAGCTTACCCACAAATATTGACACTCTGGCAATGTCCTGTTTAGACTATTGCAATGCATTGTCTACGAGGCTACCCTTGAAGACCATTTGGAAACTGGAGGTTGTACAAAACAAATATGGTGGGTAGACTACCAATTTGGATCTTGTCAGTCTTAAAACAGATGGATTGGTTTCTGGTCCATTTCCAGGACACATTATTGTGCTAGACCAAGATGCCTCAAGTAGAGTCTCTTGCCTTATGAACCCTCCTGAATATTAATATTCTTCTCAGATGGGCCTTCTTTGGGTCTTACTGCCATTTGAAGAGAAGTAGGTGGTGGCTTGTGCTATAGCGTCTTTTCTGTTGTAATACCTTATCTTTGGAATGCTCTCCCTATATAGAGACTTGCCTGACACTGGTTTTGCTTTCTTTTTAGCACTAGGCAAATGCATTTTAATTTACTCCAGCTTCTTAGTGTGCCTTAGTCTCAACTGATGGTTTTATCTGGTTCACAACCACCCGCAGTTCTGTTTTCATTGTCTTTTTGTTGAAAGGTGTCATTTTTATTGATGGATGTTGTTTTAAATGACTGAATGAAAACTCTTGTGTGAGGTTCGCCTAAAAAGCACTATAGAAATGCTGAAATAAAGAGAGGTGCTTAACCTGTTCTTCTGCTTCTTTGCCAGGAGAGAGAGAGAGACAGCTTTGCTAGGAGGTGGGAGCTGCATCTTGTTTCTGTGTGAACCGTTTCTGATTTTGGCCAAAGACGGGGTACATATCCCAGGATGCATCTGCTCTCAAAATAGGCAAATGTGCAGAAGAGTGATTGAACACATTCAAGGAGGATAGACCAATTGAGATTATTAGCCATGTTGGCTTCATAGTTTCAGAGACTCTTTGGCACTCAGTACTAGTTGCTGGGACACGGGTGGCACTGTGGGTAAAACCTCAGTGCCTAGGACTTGCCGATCGTATGGTCGGCGGTTCGAATCCCCGCGGCGGGGTGAGCTCCCGTTGTTTGGTCCCAGCTCCTGCCCACCTAGCAATTCGAAAGCACCCCTAAGTGCAAGTAGATAAATAGGTACCGCTTTATAGCGGGAAGGTAAACGGCGTTTCCGTGTGCGGCGCTGGTGCTGGCTCACCAGTGCAGCTTCGTCACGCTGGCCACGTGACCCGGAGGTGTCTTCGGACGGCGCCGGCTCCCGGCCTCTTGAGTGAGATGAGCGCACAACCCTAGAGTCGGTCACGACTGGCCCGTACGGGCAGGGGTACCCTTACCTTTTACTAGTTGCTGGAAGGCAACAACAGGGAGGGAGCTACTACCCTCAAGCCCTGCTTGTGAGAGTCATATAGTATAGGATGCTGACCTACATGGACCATTGGTTTGACCCTACAGGGCTTTTCTAATGTTATCTGGGCAGGTGTGGGGAACCTTTGGCCCTCCAGATATTGTCTAACTACAACTCCCATCAGCTCCAGCAAACATGGCCAGTCACCAGGAATGATGTGAGATGTAGTTCAGCAACCCCTGGCAAGCCAAAGGTTTCCCATACCTGTTTTGGGGGCTGTGTTTTTAAGGTGCTTTTGCTGTAGACAGACTAATAATACACTGCACTTCAATTTTTCAAAGTTCTTCCCATCGATAATGTCAATAATCCTTATAACACATATGAAAGGCAGGCCAATATGATTTTCCTCATACCAGTCTGTTTCTACTGCCATAAATTGGTCCCTTGCATCCCAATTCCTTCCTTCTTCCCTCTGCCTTGCCCGAGGCTGGTGCTGCTTGCTTTCCTTGAGCAGAGTGTGAGGATTGCTAATTAGCCCAGAATTGAGCCATAAAGTGGCTAATCAGGGGATCAGTAGAATTGATTTCCCAGTGCAACTCTTCGAAGGGATGCCTTTCCCTCTTTTCCTGCCCTGGGATGAGCAACCAGAGCTTGGTGCAGGACTGGGAAATGTCTCCCCATCCTCTGTATTGAGCGCATCTCAGTGGGCTACTGGGAAGGACTGCTCCAGATGGGCACATGACCTCTCTTAGCCAGGCTTCCTACCATGCGCACTGGAAAGGGGTATTGGGAAGGGAGCATGTCTGATTGGCAAGCTAATGGGGAAACCATGTCAAGCATCAGTACAAGCTCTCCTTGCAATTCCCCTGTATGGGGAGGGGCCCATAGCTTGGAGAGCTGGCTTTGCATGCAGATCCTCTCCTGTTCAATCCCTGGCAACTCCAATTTAAAACATGTCAGGTTTCAGAGCTGGGAAAGACCTCGTTGCCTGAGACCTGGGGGAGCAGCTGCCATTCTGTGTAGACAGCACAGGCTTAGATGGGTCCCATGGTTTGACAGCATGAAAAGTTGCTTCCTATGTTCCACAAAGAGCACATTGTTTCTGCCAGATACTAATGGAATCTCTTTCCTGATGCTTTACCTATAGGGTGGCAAAACAGATTTCCCCTGGGCTCAGAATGAGATGCCGAGGGAGGGGGGAATTCCCCAAGGCACTTTTCCCTTAAGGGGCCTCCTTTGTTCAGACCTCATTCTTCCCATACTCCTCAGTCCTTCATCACCTGTTCCCTTGCACTTCAGCTGCTCCCTCTCCCTCTCTTGTCTCTCCACTTTACTGGAAAATAAATTAGCAGACTAATTAGATGACTATCTTAAGCAGCCAGCAGTTGCTTCCTGCCGCAACTCCAGCTGAATGCAAGATGATCACGGCAGTTAGAAGTATCCGCTTGGGACTCGGAATTGCCCAAGTTAATCTGCCTGCCTCACCTGGGGCAAGTCACTGGGCCACTTTCCATTTTCTGGAAGACATGGCTGCATTAAGATATAAATAGCCTCAAATGTGCCTTATTTCCTGGAGAAAATTCAAGGAGTTGTACATCTACATTCCAAAGGTTTGCTCCAGCTGCCTTTCCCCCCCTAAGTGTTGGCTATGAATGTTCATTTCCTCATCTTAAGCCAGTGGGAGTGATGTTAAATCTTAACATGGGAAGCAGCTCTTTAAGTAGCTCCTTCCTTGGTGGTTTTTAAGCAGAGGTTGGGTGGCCATCTGTCATGGATGCTTTAGCTGAGATTCCTGCATTGCAGGGGGTTGGACTAGATGACCCTGGGGGTCCCTTCCAACTCTACAATTCTATGATCTCCATGCAGGTGTGTGTGTGTGTGTGTGAGAGAGAGAGAGAGAGAGAGAGAGATTGCTTCTGAAGTGCAACGAGAGTACTTATTTTGCTAAAAAGAGATGAATTGAGAAGCAGACATTTGTGTCCCAATCTGTACAGGTGGCAAATGAATACTCGAAGCCCTGATTCTGCTCTAGTCACACACAACTCATGGTCCATGGAAAATAATGTTTATTTCTCCTCTGTGTCAAATGTGAGGCCAGCCTGGATGATCATCCCAATGCAGACCCAGATATGCACTGCCATCAGTTCTTGTTGTTTAGTCATTTAGTCGTGTCCGACTCTTTGTGACTCCATGGACCAGAGCATGCCAGGCACTCCTGTCTTCCACTGCCTCCCACATTTTGCTCAGACTCATGCTGGTAGCTTCGAGAACACTATCCAACCATCTCGTCCTCTGTCGTCCCCTACTCCTTGTGCCCTCAATCTTTCCCAACATCAGGATCTTTTCGAGGGAGTCTTCTCTTCTCATGAGGTGGCCACAGAATTGGAGCCGCAGCGCCATCAGTTCTGTCTTTGTGCAAACCTGCTTCTTTATGCCTTGTTCCCCATTGCTGGATTGGGATCTGTTCTTGCTAGACAAGGAATGGCATCTTCTGTTTTTCTTACAGAGCAATTATCAGTGTAATACAAAGCATCACTTACTGTAACTTTTTTTTAAGCTACAGATGACATTTTAATGCCAATCTCAGGTTCAGTTTTATTGGGAATCGGGCATCTTAAGTGATATTTCTACCTTTTGCGAACCTATCCCTTGATACTGCAATTCTTGGAATATTTTGCTAAGGGGGGGGCACCTTTAATATTTAGTATGAGAGCCACATGTTTCTTGCCCCTTTATGCCATATTGATCCCGGCCCTGGAGACCCACCATAAAGCAAGCTTACCCTGCTGTTCGGGTATCCTCTGCCTAAGTGTCTCTCTGCCACATTTGTAAAAGGAGGATTTTGCGGTCCCTGTTACTGGAGAGTAACCTCATGTGCCAGTTAGTGTCTTTAAAGCCCTGATCGGCAACCAACTTCATTGCAGGCCCATTTTCAGGAAGGGATGCTGAGTAGAGCTTCACCACCAGATTGCTGGCTGAGGTTCCCTTCAGATCTAATATAACCTATTTTAAAAGAGCTGCACAGGTTGCCAGTTCATTTCCAGGCCCAATTCAAGGAGCTTTCGTTATATTGGAAGCCCTGAACAACTCAGGCTCAAATACCTGAAAAGACTTCCTTCCCTACAGACCCTCTTGGGTGTCAAGATTGGCAGAGGGTGTCTACTTGGCACCCTCAGAAGCTCACTGTGGGTGGGTGTGGCAGCCCAGGAGAGGGCATTCTTCAGCAGCCCCTAAGATGGGGAATTTTCTCTTCCCACAAAGGTGTGTCCCACAAAGCACCTTCAAGATACAGCTTTTGGTGAATGCTGAAGGTGAACCTCTTTGCCCTGCTTTTGACACTTGAGATGTGTGTTTTTAAGGGGTGAGTAGCAACCAAGAGGCTTGCCTGTTGCTTTAACAGCCTGATAATACAATCTGCAGCGGTCTCTCCTGCTTCTTTCTGTTGGATGGTGGGACAGCTGAAACATTTTTCAAGTCTCCAGTCAAACCCAAGGTGGGCATTTTGAGCGGTTGGTGAAGAGTCTAGTCATTCATTCTTGGTGTTGTTTTATGTGTGTTTCAGATAGATACCCTGGAGGAGAAGCTGACCCAGTGCAGAGAGAACTTGGAAGAGTTGGATTTTAAGCTACGGAGAGAAGAACTGACTCCTGAGGGAAGGTACTAGTGGGAATTCAAAGAGCTCATTCATGCATCATGGAACTGCAAGTGTCTGTTGCTCATGCAAACCACTGGTGGGCGAAGTTTGCTGATTGCAAACAGCTCTGGACAGAGCAGAGATTTAATGAGATCCCCCAGCTACAGTTTGCTCTGAAAAGGAGACAATTTTGAACAAACTGAAGCCTGCCCTTTGCTGCTTTTTGTTTGTGGTGTAGCCTGTGCAGATGCACTCTGAGCTTCAATATGCTCTTAATTTATCACCTTTCCTTGATAAATTCTTTTTGGACCACCCAGAGAATCTTGGGCCAGAAGGAGGGGTATGGCAGCAAACAAGAGGAGGGACTGGCTAGTTTGGATGCTTATGAACAAATTGCTAAGAGGTTGGCTCCATTTCTTTCTGATCCTCAAAGCCCCCAATGCAATTTTGCCAGCCTTTTGTCTTCTACAGTAGCCATTCAACAGCTGCTTTAGAATTGGCTAGATTTCTCCCCACCCTGGCTGGTGTCTCTCTCTCTTCCTCCTTTGACGTACTTCTAAGAGTCCTTCTCTGCATGCCCTTCCCAACATGAACACATTCTGTGCTCCTCCCTTAACTCGCTCAGCAGTCTACTTTGGCTCTATTTTCACCCTGTCTTGTGCTTTACTCTCTGGGGGAAACAAACCCTATTAGGCCCCCTGCCTTCCCCAACTACACCACAGGGCTTGCTCGGAACCAGCAGCCAATTTGCTGGTGTCTCTTTATTTCTAGCCACACAGTGGCTGCTGCATGTCTTCTCCGCTGTTATTGGAACCGTACTGTTGCTGCAGGTGCTACTTTCAGGCAATTTGTTTTGTTCTTGTGCTTTAAACTATGGATTAATTAATCATGTTGTGCAGCTAACAATGCAAAGCTGTAGATTTGTTCCCCTTCTTAGAAGATGTGCTGTGGAAAAGCAGTGCAGCTGTTCACTAAGGGCTTCTACTAGATTCAGGCAAGATGACCTAATATGGGGAAACAGATGCGCTTATGTCCCTTGAACATTAAACCACATGCAAGACTCTGCAATTTTCTGCTCAGAAGTGGCAGATTGGAAACTTCATCTGGGATGAAGCAGTCAGGATTTCTGACTGAGATGAGTGGACTTGGAAAGAAAGGGCAATAATATTTCCTTGAGAGAGATCCTCCTCTGAGGATGTATTTATTTTCTAATGAGGAAATGTGTGTATTTAAGCACTCTTTTGGGAGGCAACCAGGAGTTGCATGCTGTTGAGTAGCTGGCATGGCATGGCAGCAAGTGGGGAGGCTAAATTCTGCATCCAGTGCAGAAATGCAGCTCTCTGTCCCTCCTCTGCCCAACTGTCAGCAGGCTAGTTACTTTTGTGGGGTTATTTACAAAAGGCTGATTTAAGCTCCCCCAGTTTGTTAGAGCCCTGTGGAAGGGAGCTGACTTGAGGATAACTCACAGGCAGCAGATAGGGTAAACCAGTATCTGCACTATACTGTAGATCAGTGTTTCTCAACCTTGGGTCCCCAGCTGTTGTTGGACTACAACTCCCATCATCCCTAGCTAGCAGAACCAGTGGTATCTATTCTACGGCAGATCTCTTTGTGATTTGTCACGGGTCGGCAAGGGTTTCCGCCTCTCAACAATTCAACAGTAGCAAAACCTAAAAAGCTTTCCCACTGGAATTTGATTGCTGAAAAACAACAATTGGAGAACAATCAGTAAGAAGGATTTATGAGCTTCCTTCTTTTACTGATCACAAATTCCTGATGTGACCAGGTGCTTAATGCCTAGCTGTCTAAGCTACCAGTGGCACATAAAGGTTCTAGCAGAAATAAAGTAGATCTCACAAGCCAGAAGTCTCCCCACCCCAGAATATACTTGAGACCTGCAGATGGGGAGATTCACATGATGTAAAACAAACAAAACAGGCTAGGCTAGAGCCCTCCTCCCTGCCATGTCAGTTTTTGCATGGAGAGCCAGTGTGGTGTAATGCTTAAGAGTGTTGGACTATGACCCGGGAGAGCAGGGTTTGAATCCCCAGTCAGCCCTCAACTCATTGGGTGACCCTGGGCCAGTCACCATCTCTTAGCCTAACCTATCTCACAGGGTTCTTGTGAGGATGAACTGGGGGGGGGGGAGGGGCATGCACACCACCTTGAGTTCCTTGGAATAAAAGGTGGAATGTAAATGTAATAAATGTAATAAAAATAATCATATGAGTGGTGCCCACCTGTAGTGATACAGTCCGGACACAGTTTGTGATAACTACAGAGGCCTTAAAGTCTAGGTGCCAGAGTACCTTCTCAGCCAGCCGTTGGGAAGATTTTATTTCACTGCACAACTTTCAGATTATCTAATAATCATTCTCACATATTTGCAGAAAGTCACTGGAAAGAGAGAGAAATCTGCTAGCAACCAAAGCTGAAAATTATGGTAAGGAATGAGTAACTTTAGAAATTGCTTTCCCCAAAGACATACCATTAATTCACAGGCTCACGAGAGGGAGGAGCTGTGAAACTAAAGTAATTCATTCAACTGCCCATACGCTCATGGAAAACTGTTTTTTAATGCGGAGATCATAAATGCCTTCTGAAACAGAGTTCAAGCACTCCTTGCCAGAATTTATGTATTAGAATTCTGCAGTAAAACCACTAATTTTTGCAAGAATATACATTTCCATTTAAACAGTGTAAATTAAGGATGTTGACTATTTCAGCTTGAAAAGGTAAAATGAGAGCAGAAAAGCAATGGGTAAATAAAAACAGGGCAAGTGGATCATAAAACAGGTTGCGTTTCAATTTTTAGAATTTGCTGAAAGTATCACACACAAATACACTTAAAAATCTGCATCATTCAAAGAGAGAGTTTCCCTGAAATGGAGCCTTATAAAGCCAAGGTTATTAATTAACCCTCTTTCAGACACAGTAAGGCCAAATCCTACACATCCTGAAAGAAATCCTGCTTTTTACTAATAGGAATGCAAAACAATTTGTCAGATCGCGACATTTCTCTTGTTCATTGAGAGAGCCGATAGCTTCGTTAACCATTTTGCTGGCTTGGCTGATATATGATGTAATTCTCCAGGCCTTGATTTGTTTGGTGTACAAAAGAGGAAGCAATTTTGCAATTGATAGACTTCCAAGTTCTGGGTGCCCCCTGGTGAGAAAATAAAAGTTGCTTGCACTCCCATTAAATACGTTCTGCATCAAATGCAGAGTAGCCTCTAGATAAGAAGATGGCCCTTAAGGATTCGCTTTTGTGGGGTCTCTGAAGAAAGGTGGGAATGTACATGCACCAGAAATAATGGGGGGGACAGGGATGGGGCAGGGGGGAAGAGTTTGGATAAAGCCTTTGGTCAAGGAGGCTCTGGCCATTTAGCAGCACAGTGACTGTTCATTTCAGACTGTGGTTGTAAACCCTGCCTCATGTAGGCCCATGGTCCAGCATCTTGGGGCAAAAAGGAAATGACATGGATAGCTGCAAGGAAAGGCAAGGGCAAAGTTAACAGTCTAATTGTGAGAAACAAAGATTGCCATCCCCACTTAAAAGCCCTGGCACCAAGGAATATGGTTATTGGTTGCTGGGGAAAGGAACCAAAGTATCTTCCTTCCCTTATTTGCCCCCGCAGCAGGAAAACTCAATTCCCTGAACACCCAGTCCTTAGTATTCCATGATTACATTTCCTCAAGTAGTGCATACATCGTACTTGAAATTGCTGCATGTATGATATCATGGCAACAGCAAGTGGTTATTGGCCATATCAGCACTGGGGCTGAGTGACATACTTCCTTCCTATACTTTTTTTCCCCAATGTGATTTTTTAAAATGTCTTGCTTCTTGGCTAGAGATGGAGGGTTTCAGACTGTACTTCTAGTGCCTTTTAAAATACAAGAAAGCAAAACCCTAGTACGGCAACCTCCTTCGCACTTCTGCTACACCATGTTGCAAACTTTGTTCTGAGTCGTCTCAAAGGAAGGGTGCAGAGAGGGAGCCCTCCTTGCAGCAAGACTACTGCTTCCCTTCCATTAGTCCGTGCTACTGTGGCTGAGAGCTACTTCAAAGCTCACTCTCTCTGCTTGTGGTCAGGAAAGCCCCTGACAATTGCTTCATTAGCCCACTATCTATCCTTAGCTCTTTAGGTTGTGCTGCCCCCTGCTGGCTTGTTGTAAATCTCATTTGCTCCAGAGATCTCGCCCACCCTCTGGATTTGAAAATAACCTCAGGACCAGGTCTATCAGAAAGCCACTTCACACATTGCACTGCACAAAGTTGTACATCTAAAGGTTGAAATGGGCATGCATGCACATGGTAGCATGCAAGTAAACTTTTTAAGGGAGCTGTACTTGGCTGCAGTTATTCCCTTTTTATATTTTAATGGAAACCTTATAAACAGGTGAAATGGGTCTGTGGTGTTAGAAAGGACGCAATGAGATCATGTGGCCCAGCTTCCAGGACCAAGTTGTTCCACTATTATCCATGATAGATTCCTGAGAGACTCTTAGAAAACCTCAGAGGAAAGACATTTCACCACCTCCCTGCCACAGAACACAACTGGAAAATTCCTCCCAATGTCTGATCTAAAATATTTCTCTGCCTTCCTGATGTAGTTGATCCTGTTTCTAAATAGCCAGCATGCACGATCGGTCAGTGAAGGGAGCAGTGCCCTATAAGAGCACCATAGCTGCAGTGAGAACTAACCTCCAGTCAAGGGCTGAAGACCTTTCCGCCCCATTTTAATGCAATGGGCTCATCTCAGTTAAAGCTGTCTCCCTGGGGAGCTAGCAAATACAAAGGGACATCCGCCTGAGCTGTCGTATTAACACCTGAAACTTCCCATTAAAATTATACTCCTCTGGCAGTCGCACGCCGAGCTGCGCTCTGACCTCTGCCGCCACTGCAGTCAGCGACAATGATTCTGTTGTCAAATAAGCAGGCGCTATGGTCTAACCTCTTGCAGAAATTACAAAAGCGCCGAAATTGCCTCTGAAGAGGCTTGATTGCTGTGTAGCAGCCCAAGGTTGGTGTAGCAAGGCAGCTGCGGCACAGCTATTGAGTAGGCTCTCAATTAAACTGGAGCTAGCTTTCTTTATGTTACAACTCACACCCCACCTTTCCTCCAAGGAATTTAGGGCAGAATACTTCATCCTCACAACCACCCCATGAGGCAGTGCTAGGCTGAGATGCCCTACATTGCCTGGGCCCTCAGGTCCAGGGAATGGCTAAGATGGGAACAGTTGCATAGAAGCTGGCAAGCAACATAAATTCCCCTGGAACCCTCCGCCTTCTTTAGCCAAACAGCTGGGGCCACAGATGGGCAAAGCCAGAGACAAAACTGGGAGAAGCAATGAATGCAACTCCTACCTTTGCACAGTAGGCTACATTCTAGCCACACAAAATTCACACCACACACATCGCCATCCAGGCAGTAAGGCAGCTCAAAACAGCATTCCAGCTAAGACACTGGAGCAGGATCAGCGAGAGGCAGTCTGACTAGAGCCACATCAAGAGGGTTGCATCCAGTCCCTCAGACCGCAGTTTCTCATCCCATAATTCAAACTAGTCATATAGTTAGGCAGAGAGGCACTTTCCTGCCTCAACTAGTAATTCCTTTTGAAGCAGCAGGTTTCCACTGGCTCAATATGTTCAATGACACAGAGGTGGATTGAAGTACAATGTTTGTACGTGTCAGTAAAGCCAGCTCATATGTCGCCATGTAATTGTTTTAGGACTACATAGCAAGCAGCATTTTGAGTTACACAGAGCTCTTCTGCAAGCAGGTTTATGAAAACTAGGCTTAAAACTCAAGGCTTCATAAGAACCTTAAGCAGGACTCTAAAAAGATTTGTGGACCTCCTTTAAGAACCTTGAGTAGGAATATAAAGATTTGTGAATATCCTTTAAGCTCCTTATCCTACCTCCTAAGCAGCTGGACTAAGAAAAATCTACATTTCAACCATCTGGGATCTGAATTCAATGAGCATGCTGCTGAGACGTAACTTTTATTCTCACAAACCAAAGCAATCCCGCCATCATAATTCCTTTTGCAATCATTCTATGGGTTAAATGAGAGCACCACATTTGGTGGTTGTGCAAGAACTGCTTTCCTTTTTCTGCTCTCCAGTTATCCGTAACAGGATTAAGCTGAAGCCACAGGCTGATTGCGAAAGTCAGGTTGATGCAGCAGGTTGAGGGATATTTTATACACCTTGAGTTTCCCCCTCTAAAAGAGAGATTATTTTATTCAACCTTTGCAAAATTTACGAAAACTTCAGGCAGAGATAAAATGAAAGCTCAGACAGTGCTTTATAACAAGGCCTCTAGACTCTGCCATGCCCCTCCATCCAGGCTTCTTGTTCTTCTATGTCAGGCCCTGTAATACACTGCTTCTGTTTGTAAGAGTTATCCACCTGCAAGTAAGGCATGCAGCTGAGAGAGGGAGAGCACATCTACCTATAATGGAGAAACGCAACCACATTCTAATATATATATATATAAATGTTTAAGGCAATAGCTTAAAGAACATGAGAAGCCTTAAACACTGCCAGTTCCACAGCAGTAGAGGCACTAAAAGAAATGAAACAGGCCTGTCTTAGATGAGTGGTTGTCTGGGAGAGGTCTAAAATCCAGTTTTTATCAGGCTCACTAATATGGCAAGACACTGGAGCAAGAAAACTTGATTTCCCCCAAATGGAGGTTGTGGGTGATTTTGAGACGAAAGTAGCACCTGTGTTTTTCTCTTTTCAGAGAAAGAACTGAAAGCGCTTCGCCATGAAAACCGCAAGAATGCAGCCCTCTCAGTGGCCCTCGTGCTGCTGCTTGTCGTTATTTACACTTGCTGGACGATGTAGCAGATTCTGCAGAGATCCCCTCATGACGTGACTGTGATAACCTCTTCTTTCCCTCACCAGACTGTCTCGAGGGCGTGATCGGCTTTCCAAGCCAGTGCTCTCAAGACACCTCCAAATCATAATGGCCTCGGCAGTCCCTGCTGTTGAAGTATGAGGAAAATTTTGGAGAAGAGGCTGAAGTATGGTGGGGGCCGTCCCGTTATTCTGTGGTGAATAATCAGTAATGCTGCCATTTCCTGTTTTTAAGAAGCCACCTGTGTGTAATCAGTCCCTCAGATTGTTTCAGTAGCTCAAGCATTTTGAAAATGAAACTTTTGCCACTGCAAAGCTTTTCTCCCATTCCCCCCATTCAATAGACACCAAGCCTCTCCCTCTCGTCCTATTTCCATGGTCCTCAACGCCTTCCTTTCCCACTGAGCAGCATAGGTGGAGCATCTGGTAATAGTACAGGGCAGAAGAATTTCCTGGAGTTGGCAAAGGGCAAATAAAACTAATTCCACAATTTGAATAAATACCATCCTCCTGCTTGGAAGAGGATCTATCTTCTGCCTCTTTGCTGTGACTAGGAAATAATTGCACCAAGAATGAAGGCTGTGTTGGTTTTTATGTTTATAATAATGGGACTCGTGGAATGGCCCATCTTCCACTGATCAAAATGAGCTTGATAATAAATCCTGATGATGTCTGTATGTTGGGCACACGTTGCCAGGCGGAGCTGAAAAGAGCTACAGTCTCATGGAAACCAACAGCGTATTGTCCATGGCTTATGTTAAGCTGTATTAATACTCAGAGTCTCTCTCTTACTATTTTTTTACGAAGTGTTCAAGCCAGAGCAGTTTTACCCTCCCTTTCTTAGGCCACTTTGTATACACAGCAGAGCTCTGGGAAATTCATCTAAGCCAAGAACACAGCACATTTCTGAATTATAAGGATTGTATTGGTGATGCACAGACAAAAAGGGAAGAGGAACAAACACAAATGGTATACAGCTTCACAGAACACATTGTGTAAACATTCCTTTCAGCAAGACATTTTTGACCACCTTCCCCCATGGGCTGGTATGAGAACAGGCAACAACAGCAGGTTGCATTATCCAGGCCCAGTCTTTCTAATGGCCTTCCATGATCCGAACTTACCAAGAGTCCATTCCCCAATACTGGAATTAAGCTGTTATAATGTTCATTAGTGTCAGGCATGCAGCCTTTAACAGATCTTGGCTCCCCAGCTAGTGTACTTCGCAGTGGAAGAATCTTGACCCCACAAGAGGCCATTAGATCTTTTACTAACACCATTTACTAGCCCTACGACAACAGAAATTAGCTGTAACGCAGGTGAATTAAGTGAGGATAGACGTTTCTGAAATCATTCTACCCCAGTATTCATACATCCCCTACCAATTGCCCTCAAATAATATAGACTAACATCAGAGGAAGTCAGAACTTATAATAAAATCTTTCTGAAATATTCTATGCCAGCAGGCAAGGAGGTTCTGAGCTAGAATACCCACTGTTAATTACATGTCTCATTAGTCTCATCTGCTGTGTCATATTAGGCGCAGGGGAGAAGGCAGCTCAAAACACACCATGCTGTTCTACAAAACAAGTACTTTCAGAAACCAACGCCATGAAGTTCAAATTAGAGGAGTCCGAGGTTATTTATTCACCTTTGTCCCTTCCCACTTGAAACAAAATGGGTCAAGCACTGCCCTACGCTCTACCCAGAGGATGATCCCGTACGTATCAGGAAGGCAATTTTGATTTGAAATTTGCCCTTTTCCTGCCACAATTGCCCTGAAAAAGCAGAACCTTGGTGTTGGCAAAAACCCCTCGGCCCCAGCTGATGTCCCTCCAGTATATGTAGTGGCCGCCTCCTCATGCCTGATCAACAGAGACTTCAACAGTTTGCAACTCCTGTTGCCGTATGCCGGTAAAGGAACCTCGAAACAAGTTCCAGTGGTGCAAAGCCTTGATCAAGCTAGACAACTGCTTAAGCTACTGCTATAAAGCATGAATGTATGTGAACCTTGTGACTGAAGAACAGCAGGCTTGAAGGCCATGCCTAATAAAAGCACAAAAACGGTCACAAGATTTAGGTTCTGCTTATAAGGAGGTTTATAAAGGGTTGTGTGGAGTGGCGGTGCCTTGCCTAGTACCTCCTCACAGCGGACTTGGGTATCCCCCGTTAATGTCCTGTTCTGGGTGCTTTGCTATGAGGGCAGAGACTCGGATGATGCCTTCAATTGCAGGAAGCTTCGCAGATTTCTTAAGGCACAATCTAGGCTACCCCTTAAGTCGACGCTGTCCCTTCTTGCCAACATGTGCAAATAATTCCATGCCTTCACTGCCTCCAGAGTCTTTTGCGGTATATTAATGACTGGCTGCCATTAGAAAACGCAGCAAAGGTTTTCCTTCCATCTCAAGCAAAGTCGCAACACGGGGAAGCACCATCATGACCCTTCAAGCTGGTCTTTTGTTCTCAGCACACAAGAGCTTAAGTGCCAAAATACAGGCCAGAAAAGCAAAGGTTATTTTTCATCGTCATTGCAGGAAAGGAAGAGAAAGAAGATTCTCTGTGCCTTCATTACAGATGGAATTTTTGATCTAAATGTAAAAATGATTTCTGGTGCTTATTTTAATAATTAAAAAGGCCAAGGGAAAGTGACCTATTTAGAAGAGGGCTGGTTGTTACCCTGGAAAGATCAAGCCCAGATGGTTCAACCAAACCACATGCTCTTGGAGGCCACCAATCCTCTAAATTCCAAATCTTCCCAACTCGCTGAACTCAGTGAAAAACACTAGGCATGCCTCAAGGATTTCAAAATGGAACTGCTTGGGGTGACCCATTTGCATTACTGAAAGTGGAGAGTGGGAAAACGCAACAAACTTACTTTGCATAGAAGCATGAAATCCAGCTTTCAACATAGTCACAAGTCACTGTCGGCAGTAACTACCCCTGAACCATTACAATCAATACCTCCCCATTTGCTCAGTTTTTGCCCCTCGAGCATCCAGAACTCCCTAGGCATGAGCCACAAGCCCAAGGAAGTAAGTGCTGCAGGAGCCAAACTTCCCAGTGAATTCACACTAGGCTCCTAAAGCAGAGAGGCACCATAAAGGACAAACTGAGGCCTTTAAAAACCCGCTCTTCCCTCCAGCTACATTGTCTCCCACTCTTACAAGCACGACCGAGGAGCTGTGCGCATCCTCTTGCTCGCTGTGCCATCTGCTACGTGGAGGCCAGGTGGTCGTCGCACAGGTGGGGAAAGCCCTAGAAAGAGATGGTGGGGATCAATCCGGAAGAATGTCCTCTGCTCCAGGAATCTTACCTCTGTGGTACTTGCAGGATAAACTGCCCGGAGCAGATATTTATGTACAGAGTTAGTTTGCAGTCGGAAGCCATTTCCCATTCGTTTTGCACTGATTCCCCTACCACCCGACCAGGCTTCCTTGACCATAATTTTCCTCCATGGCTCACTGCAAGCAGCTGGAAGAAACTTGATTCTAATCAGCTGCTGAAGATTCCAACCCAGGCTCATTTCCTGTCCCCCAGGACCGCGTGAGGAGCTGGTCGTAGGGCGAGTGGAGTCTGATGAAGGATAAGACAGCGTCTTTGGATAGCTTCTCAGAATTGTCCCTTTTTTGAGAGTCGTGCACTCTGACGCCTTCCCCCCACTCCCAGAAGAGGCGACTGAAGTAGCAAATTCTGTGGACAAAGACGACAGAAATCAGCACAGGGAGTTGGACCCAGGCAGTTGCAAACAGTTGCGTATATAAGGCCCTCAGTTCTGTTAGTTAAAAGAGCCCTGGATTCCAGGCAAGGACCTCTGTTTGTATCTCTGGAATGGCAGCAAGCTGAGACACAGAATTACCAGGTTAACTGATCTGGACTTAAAATAAGGCAGTGCTTTCAAAGGCTCCTTTTAAAGGAATGTAGCAAAGGGCATTAAAAAGAAAACCAGAAGGATCTCCAATAAACCCAGATTATGTACTGAATAATCTCCAGGGATTTTTCAGACTGACCGCATAGCAAAAGAGCTCAAATGCTGTGCACAGCTTTATACAAATTAGCACATAATTTCTAGTTGTTACATTCTTTTGCAAAATTTCCTATATTTGGGTCTCTAAGCACTGTGCCTTTGCTACAACTGAGGGTTAAGTATGGGTGAAGAAAAAGGGAGAAAGCAGTAAAATAACTGTTCATCTGAACTGTAGCTCTTTCCTCCCTCCCTATGTGTGTGCGTTTGTGTGTCTGACCATACATACGGTAAGCCCAGTGTAGAAGAATTCGCTTCACCTTCAATGGCAAGAACCATTCTGAGGAACTGGTGGTGAAGTCCCATCTCTTGAGCCTGCCTGGCCAGAGGGTCCAGTGCCAAAGAAGGGGTGGGTAGGGTGTTTGGTGTTTGTTTTTTTTTACGTGGGGGGCACAACAGAATGATGAGTAGTAGCCCCAGGTGTGGTCAGTACCTTCCTTCACTTCTGGAAGTCCTATTAGAAGCTTGATATCGACATCTTCAGCCAATCTTGGCCGTTTGTGCAATGGGGCTTCCCTCCCCTCCCGCTACATGCCCCCTAAATTGGCTCGAGGGGAGTGTCAGGAGGAAACACCCCCCCAAACAGCACAAAGGGGGAGCAGAGAGCGGGTCTTTCTACCCAGAAAACTGGAATGCTTGCACAGACAAAATGATGGGAGGAGCACAACACTGAATTCCACCTTCAAACACTCCACAAAGTCTAACCTTCAGCTTCCACAGAATAGATACGGCTGATAAGATACTTCAGGTGTAAAATGGCCACATATACGTGTTCTGTCTGTGCTGATGATGTTCGCATTACAGCAGAATCAGCACAAGAGAGAGGAGGGATCTTTTGCCAGCTCTCAAGTGGGAATATGAATCTCAAGCTGAACATGCATCCCCCAAGTATCAAAAGCCTGTCTGCTGGTCATGTGGCCAAAAAAAACACCCCTGTTTGCTCCCTCTACTCTGATGCCTTAAGAGAAAGCCTAATCGATAATTTCTGCAGGACCCACCAATTAAAGGACTTGCAGACTGCAGACACAGACACCACAGCCAGGTGTACAAAAGGTTGTTTTAACAGAAACAGCCTTATTTTTGCCTCAAGTCAAAGCACTGACTAGAAGGGGGAAATCAATGCCTTTGGTGTCTGAAAGCGGGGGAACCCAACACACAGAGAGCCAAAAATTTTTTAGACTTCTGAGGGGGTGAGGAAAATGAAGTACCCTTAGCAGAATCTATAAAAGAACTTACAGGAGACTTCTGAAGAGTCCAGCAACCAGAATGGAAACCGCAGGAGCTGCAGCAACTCTGACTGCTCAGCAAAACTTGACATTTTAGATAAATAAGTTTTGTACATTCTGATCTTTTTAAAAAATCCTCTTGGAGCAGCCTCATTGATCAGATCTCTATTCCTGCCTGAGCTCAGGTTCTCCTCCTTGTTTAACAGTGTTGTCATACTGGAGAAAAAGCAAGTAGCTAATTGCCGGAGACAAAGCGGCCTTCGAGTCCAACAATTACTGGCATTTAATATTCACAGCCTATTTAGTTGCACTGTTCTGATATTAGCATTGTGACAAGAAAATATATCAGGGCCTAATTACAACCATATTAGAGTTCACAAATGATAATGCAAAACATCCATTATCAAAATCACACGTAAGCCTCTTCCCACTGTTTTCAGAGCCACAGTTATGCTTTCTGCAGAAAATATGCAATATGAGGAAGGGAACGGAAAGAATTCCTGAGTTTCTGAAAGAAAGTGAGATGCTGCTTACTGCCTGCTTAGCATTTGACAAAAAGAAGTTCAAAGGGCTCCCACAGTTTCTCTAAAACTATTCAGTGCAAGAGAGGTGGAAAATTAGAAGCAACTCAGCTGGAGTTCCCAGGGGTCAGACACGCTCAGGCCCGAGAACGAGGCTGGATTTTTCTTAGGGTAAACAGAACTCCTGAGAATGAGCCTCTCATTGTCTACATAGGTAAAGAGACCCCTGACCATTAGGTCCAGTCATGGCCGACTCTGGGGTTGCGGCGCTCATCTCGCTTTACTGGTGGAGGGAGTCGGTGTACAGCTTCCGGGTCATGTGGCCAGCATGACGAAGCTGCTTCTGGCGAACCAGAGCAGCGCACGGAAAGCCCATTTACCTTCCCACCAGAGCAGTACCTATTTATCTACTTGCACTTTGATGTGCTTTCAAACTGCTAGGTTGGCAGGAGCAGGGACCAAGCAACGGGAGCTCACCCCGTCGCGGTGATTCGAACCTCCAACCTTTTGATCGGCAAGTCCTAGGCTCTGTGGTTTAACGCACAGCGCCACCCGCGTCCCTCCATTGTCTACATAGTCCATGTTTAAAAAGCTGTAAGCACTTCTGCTAACCCTGTTTGGATAAGCGACAATTCTTCTGTGTTTTATGTAGTACACATCATAGATTCAGCTTTACAACTAAGGACTTCTAATCCTGTGGGCAGGAATATAACCTCCTTTATAAATGGGGGGTGCAGTTTATGGAGGGCTGAAATAGGCTTACATCAACGAGATGGGACACTAAGGGGGCAGGCAGGGCACCCAAGGGGGCTGCTATACTAAGATGAGTAAAGTTGAAAACTTATTCCAGAAAACGAGAGAAGAAATAAGCTTTTACAAGTGTGTGTGTGTGTGTGTGTGTGTGTGTGTGTTTGGGGTGGGGGAAAGAATCGCAAAGATACAGAGCAGCAAAAGGGTAGGCAGAAGGAAGAGAGATGGACAGACATTTTGGTCCTCTGATGAGCATTCTTGTGCAAGCTGAGTTCACAGGAGAAAGGACTTGGCGGGGGGGGAAGGGTGCTAATTTCTGTCCTTTCCTGCTAGGCTTCTGCAGAAGACACCTTGTTTGTTTGTTTGTAAATTTGTATACTGCCCTATACCCACAGGTCTCATCCTTCTTGCCCACCCTGCAAAAACTCAGCTGCAAAGCAGATACTCCTCTTTTCCAGGTACTCCTCTTTTCCAAGTTCTCTGCATGTGTCGCAGGAAGTGGGAAAGGTTTGGGGTTCACTAGCAACTGCATATAATGGCTTAGATAGAAAACCATCCAAACACCTGAAGCCTTGGTAAAAGTAATAAGGAGAGCCTTAAAGATAGAGGAAAGCAGTATGAAAGAGCTAGAGATTAAAGAACTTCAAAGTAAGAGGGGTCTACATTTTATACAAAAAACACCCACAAAACAAAACAAAAGCAAACAGAATGGAACAGAACAGAACAAAAGAAAGGGGAAGCATGGTTGAAGCAAGCGGCAGAATTTGTAACCATCTAATGGCTGAAGGTGGAAGACAAGAATGCCAATGAGAAGAAGACAGCTACAGCAGATTCAAGGATTCTGGCGTAAGCAAGGATTATTTCATTCTTGCTTCTGTCTGACTGCTGTGAGGTCCCAGAATTCAGGACCTGACAGGGCATAGAAAAGAAGCGTAGGTGAACCATACATCTCTGCTTTGGGTGACAGATACTCAAGGAGTAGGTTTTGAATTAAGTGCAGGCATGTATGGTTCCCCACTTCCTCAAAAGCCTTAGTGCAGTGCTGCCTTTTCCTAAGTCTCCTAGTCAGCTTCTTCCTGTATCTCAAAGCCTTTAAAGTGAGAGTGTTTCCATATTACAAAGTTTAAGCTGTAGTTCTATTAAGGGGCCCAAGATCAAACCAAGAAATCTTAGCATCCTTTCAAAGATCCCCAGAGTTGTCTGGGGAAAACTATGATACATCAGGCCACTGTAATTCTGTGGTATTCAGAAGATCAAAAGCTTTCAGCGAGACCTATTCCTGACACAGTCTCCAGACCCAGCCAAGTATACCAACTGTGGCATGCAGTCTAATACATGCTGGGTTACCTTGCCACCTCCCGAAGCCAACTATTAAGAGTACAATGAATTGTAAATCATGGTCCAGAACCCTCCCAATGTTTCCTTAGATAATAGAGCAAAGCCTGCGGTGGTAACTTCTGTGGACATTTACAGGTCAACACCACACAGTTTAATGATGCTGGAGAGAGATCTATGCACTACAAAAGCAACATGTGCTGGTATGATCCCCCTCGCTGCTTCTAGATAAACTGGCAGTATTTTCTGGATGATACTCACTGAAATGGTGCAACAGATTCTTGAGGCAGTTCATACGTTGATTTATGTGTTGTCTTGTTGTAGAAAAATTTCCTATTAGAATTTTTGCTAACTGCCATGGTCCACGGATCTGTGGGGGGGAAAACGAGATCAGATTAAAAAGAGAAGAATAACTGGACTACTGTAGAGTATTGCATGTGAAGCTGTCCTTAAGAGATGGTTCAGAAGCTGCAAGTGGTGCAGCATGCAGCGGCCGGAGTGCTGGTGGGCTCTGCTGGCTAAGCACATAGCACACCAATTCTTAAAAGACCTGCACTGGTTGCCATTGTGCTTCCAAGGCAAGGTCAAGGTGATCATGTTGACATACAAAGCCCCAAATGACTTGGGCCCCAATATCTAAATCAAGCAAAGGCAAACTCGGCCCTCCAGATGTTTTGGGACTACAACTCCCATCATCCCTAACTAAGAGGACCAGTGGTCAGGGATGATGGTAGTTGTAGTCCCAAAACATCTGGAGGGCTGAATTTGCCTGACCCTGATCTAAATGAAATGCCTCCACCCATATAGCCCTGCCCAGGTGTTGAGATCTGCAGAGGAGTTTTTGCCAGCAGTTCTACTACCTTTGTGAAGTCTATGGGGCAGCAGTGTCTGAGAGGGTCTTAAAAGACCCTTATGAGAAGAAAAAAACTTGCCAATATACTTTTTTTTTTTTACACCAAGGCACCTCATTTCTAAGGCACATCGGGAAAATTCAGGATATGGCCTGAAGGCATATGAGGCTACCACCTTGCTGAAGCTAGGTAGGGTCCAAGTCAGGTCAAGATATTTTGTACTTCTGCCAATCTTGGGATTCCCCCAAGAATGCTTATGCCTTCCACTTGGTTTTCAGTGACCCTGGCTTAGCTACAATCTTGCTGGTACTCATTAGCTGAATACACTGTAGGAATGATGGGGCAGGAAGGGCAGCCTCATGCGCCAGGTGATGGACAGAGGACAAGGGAACAGGTAGTTGCCCTGCACTTGAGTTCTCATCCAGTTACTGGGTACCCTACTCATTTCAATCCTGAGTGGTGGCAGGAAAAGCAATGCATGGGAAGAGAAGCTGCTTCTGTAGTATTTATCATGGATGGCTTTTAAGGAAGAAAAGCACAGGGGGCATATGAAAGGAGAAAACTACTTCAGCAATCTTCTGCAAGCATTTTGCACTGCTTTTTCTGCAAAAAAAATAATACCTCAAGATCTTCCCCAGCTTCCAACGTTCCCCTGCACAATGCTACGCTCTGCTAGGAGAATCAGGATCCAAGACAGAATGGGAGGGGCAACTAACCAAATAGAGGAATGTACTCTCTCAGTTTTTTAAAAGCAAAAAATGGTCCATGTAATTGTTTTGACCAAAGCAGAGATGCATATTTCAGAGCTTGACTTTGACCATCATAGCAAAGAGTCCCTGAACAGAGAAGGACTTACCACTGACAGTCCGAACGATGTACAATCCTGTGGGAACAAAGTGTCTGTCGTCACGGCCAGTGTAGGACAGCCGTGGGGTTCCGCCTGAGCTCTTGATGATCTTCATCTCTAACCTACGCCACCAAACAACCAGGAGACAGGGTGTTCATACCCAAAGTAACAAAAAATGCACAAAGCACAGGTCTCAGCAATGTGGCAAACAGTCCCAGACCCTGGGACTTGGTCCAGGAGGTGCAGTTCATATCCCTAGCCAAGCAGAAACTCCACTGTGGTCAAATGACCAACACAAATTCTTCTCTCTGTTAAAAGTATAATTGTGACATAATTTTGAGGGGTGTTGTGAGGATGAACAAGATAAGAAGAAGGTTGTCGGCCAACAAAAAAAATGGTTGCCAGGATCATGCCCCGCTCCCAAAGGGAGCTGGTTTGCTGGTGACCTCATGCTGAGCCTCCAAATCAAAGATGCATCTGGGACAATCTCCTTGCTGAGTGCTCTGAACACCCAACACTCTAAACAACTCCCAGGTGTCCTCCAAACTTTGGGGATGCAAAGGGAAAGGGGCAGTTCTCCCCCCTGCAGCTCCACAGTTGGGTGAAGCTTGAGGCTCCTCACACTCACCAGAGGCCTGCTGAACACTTTTCATGATCAACAAAATTGTGGAACCTGTTGAAAGGGTACTAAGGGACTCTGAATATTAGAGAGACAAATGGTTTAGAAGGTTCATCTGAGAGCTTTGTTAAGTACTAAGGCAAAGCAGCTAGTACTAAGGCAAAGAATCTACGGATAGATTCAGGGCTTAAAATCTGGTCATTTTAGCACCATCTATGGATTCCATTGTGCAAAATATGAATGTGCTGATCTTTAAAAGCAGCCAGTATTTCTCCCACCAGCCAGCCACACAAGCAAGCCTCTTCTACGCCACAAGGGAGAAATGGGATGGATCTCTGCAGGGCTGGAAAACACAGTGTTGGAGGCTTGGCCATAAAAAACCTAACTAACTTCCTTCCGCTAGCCAATAAACATAGGTTCCTTTTGGATAGGCTGATAAATCCTACCAGTAATGCAGAATTAACAATATTCTCTTTAAAAAAACAACAGAGAAAGTCCAAATAATAACATCATAAAGGCTGCAAATCCAGGATTTCTGAGGACTTACCTTAGAAAAATCTTTTCCATATCCTCTAGCCTGTATACCTCCTTCACTCTGTGGAGAAAAGTCCATGAGTGGAATAATATGCTGGCCACAACATCTAACTGTAGATTGAGTTCCTACAAGCTCTTCAAAACTGCTGATGACTCTGCTTTAAAAAAAACTTACTCCCCAGGTGCTCTCATCAAGACTCCTAAAAATCTTAGACTTTCTATAAAAGGAAGTTTCTAGCCCTCATGATCGAGAAGTAGAATACTGTAATAAAGAAAAAAAAACTTATCAAAGATCATGACTTCTAATCACAGAACTCTACTGATCTGAGCACTTCATGTCAGCAGTACCACCAGCCTTCTTGCTGAATTTAGATGGCTATATTTAGGAGTTGTAACCCTGCTATTTTGTTTCAGCATCAGAAAAACACAGAATGAAATATTACACAGGTCCTATACAACAAACTTGATTCTGAAAGGCTTCTGTTGACTGGCAAGCTTTATGCAGGTTAAATTCGTTATCCAAAACAAAATTATTAAAATTGAAGAGGCACAACCACCCTTTAGTAAAGTGTATGTTTCCAAGATGATCCATGGTGCTGCTTTCTCTTGTGGCCTGATTTCTTTGCCCTCCCCTCCTGTCTTCATATAAGTTACAAACTAGACCCAGAAAGAGAACCACATCGTTTGGTCTCTGATTCTTCTGTCTAGCAGCTAAACCAGTTTATTTCAAGGATAAGCTCTTCACATATCAAACTGATCTGAAATGGTCTTTCATAGGAAAGCATCCTCCCACAATCACTCTTGCTGGCTTCCAAACGTACAACTTAATGTGAAAATCCATCATGGTACAAACTACCTACAAAGTATTTTTAATTACAGCCCCAGAAGCCAGCAAGAATCCAAAAGGCCGCACTCACCGGATGGGGTTCATATCTGGCCGGCTAGGTTTAGAGACGGCTTTTACAAATTTCTCTGCTAGCTGAATTCTGCAACCAAAAAATAAGGATTTCTTTAGTTTAGCTTTACTCAGAAATGGATTAAGTCTTATACAATGGGGAGGCTACTCAAGGTAGTAACATAACCAATCTAAAGATTGACTGATTTAATAGTTTGGCCCATTTAAGAACCAGATGTTTACGGGAAGCCCCAAAATAGGACAAACTATGAGTAAAATGTGGCTAGGAAGGCATTTGAGGGCTGTTGGCTTTTTCTCATGAAAAAGGATCCCTTCCATACTAGTATATTCCCAAATGTTAAGATTTGCTTGCTTGCTGCTAATGGAGTAGTCTTCTCTGCCACAGGGTTGCATTGGCTAACTGAGTGGAGATCAAGAAAAGGCATACCGCATTCAGAAGTTTGCTCTTTCAAAATTTCTCAAGTGTCTATTTGGGGTTATTCTGTTGAACAGCCGACACTCTAGGTTAAGAACCCACCTCTCACACACACCCCGCACCCATCAAACTATATACACAAGTAATTTCCCGAACTCTGCTTACCGCTGATTGAAATGTTGTTCTCGGACATCACTACCATTTATCACCAGGGCATCCAGGATGTGGATGGCATTAATTTTTCGCTGTGCTTTTCCCTAGGGAGAGGAAAATCGGCACCTCACAAAGTGCTGCTGTATTCTGAGTGTGTTGCAAAGAATACCATCTGCATGCGCAACAGCTTCCCACCTCACTGACTGCTTTAGAAGTTACAGTGGTACCTCACAAGACGAATGCCTCGGAAGACGAAAAACTCGCAAGACGAAAGAGTTTTTCGTTTTTTGAGTTGCTTCGCAAGACAAATTTCCCTATGGGCTTGCTTCGCAAGACGAAAACGTCTTGCGAGTTTGTTTCCTTTTTCTTAAAACCGCTTGAAGAGGTGCAGTTGCGACTTGACCGTGCTTCGCAAGACGAAAAACCTCGCAAGACGAAAAGACTCGTGGAACGAATTAATTTCGTCTTGCGAGGTACCACTGTATACAAAAAAAAGTGCCTCTTTGGCTGCATGTCATGATAAGCTTGAAATAAACTATGGTTCACAGGAAACCAGGCCACACGGCTCCGCCATGTTGGTTTTGCTCCACCCTGAGCCAGGAAACCAACCACAAGCACTTTTGGTTTGCTTCTCCCAAACAAACTATGAGCAGTAAGCCAAGGTGGCTTCCACTTATGGTTTGCTTCAAGAACAAACTGAGTGCTGGTTCCAGGCTCATTCCTGGTAAACCATCGTTTATTTCAAACTATGGCTTATCATGACATGTGCATTGGGCTGTTACCAGGTTCTCCCACCCCAAATATACAGTTCCATAAAGGATACCGCACATGCTGAAGTCTATACTGTTAAAATTCACTTCTAAGCTGTTTTAAAATTGTTCCCAAATACTGGGTAAGACACCACTAGGTTGTGACTTTGTGGGGAAGTAACTGGAGAGCAAACCAGGGCAATGGATTGTGGGACTGTCGCTTCTGAATCTTGAACTCATAGCTCACCCATTGACAGATAAAACCCATTGGCATGCTGCCTTAGGGGGTGGGGGAAAGTCAGGAATCTATGGATCAAATCAACCTTCCAAAAGAATGAAGTAACTGCTTAGCTGGTGGAGATCAGGGGTGTTTCTACGCCAGCACTCCCAACAGCGGCTAGCCAGGTAACCTTGCAAAGCTCGCAAGCAGGGAGTAATAGGAGAAAACACCCTTACATTTGTTCTCTGCGTTCAGTAAGCATGCACATATTGTGGCAGAACATGGAAATTCCATTCTTAACTGTCATGGAAAGCTCTATCTCCCATTTAACTCATTTAATCCTTTTAAAAAGCCATCTCTACAAGTTGCCAGCGCCATATCCTGCAGTAGGAAATCCTTTAATTTAAGCACCGTGTGAAGAAATAGTACCCTTTGGCTGTCCCAATCCTATTGCTAAATCAATTCCACAGCATGAATCTGGATTTGAGTGTTTCAGAGATGGCAATTTCTCTCTAAACAGTTCATTATTTTACAAAGTCTCTTACGTTCTCCCGCCCTAAAAGTCTGAAAACTGTTGAACACACATAAAACCCAGCAAAGCTGGCGACAGCCAACCACCTCCCAAAATGTTCCTTCAGCTAAGCCTGACTGGATCTGAACAAACGGACTGTGTCAGAAGCTATGGAAAGATCACACAAGAGCACAGCAAGCATACTGCAATAGCTTACAAAGAGAAGGTAGCTTTGTGCCAAAGCGAGTATGTGGCTGAGCAAGGTAAAACTCCCTTTCTCTGTCTCACTAGGTGAACCCTGAACTGTGAATTAGGCTTTAAGCAGATTAAAATTCCATTATTTTAGGTTTTCCGAAACAGTGTCAAAGAGTGCATAATGGAATTGAAAACACTAGCATTTTTATTAGGATAAATTGTAACAAGCTTGATGGAAGTGGGAAATTTGGTCCCACGGTAGTTGTAACACACAGTGCTTTGCTCTCTTTTATGATTTTGGTATTGTTCAGATTCTACTGTTGATCGTATTCACTGAAGTTCATTTTGCACTTCATACTGTTTCTAACACATCTTTTTTTAAGTATAAAAAGTCAGAATTTCAGCACATTGTTTTTATTCTTGAACTGTTTTATCCTGTTCTTATTAGATGAAACTGATTTTACTAATTTGGACAATTTTTTATCATTTTGTGTATGATTTATTGCTTTATCACTTGTTTGCCACCTTGGGGTTCCTCTGGGAGAAAGGGCAGGAGATTGATTGATGGATAGGAAAATTTGTGTCAATGCCCTGATTTACCCGGGCTGAATTTTTAACTTATTTTATAAAGATTGGTGTTCCAATTACTGGTAGTTAAATTTTGTTTGCTGCACTAGTCTCAGGAATGCTTACATTTTTTTCATTCGCAAATATCCCCTGCAGAAAATCATTTATCCCTTGAATAAATTATCTTCTCTAAACTTTGTGATTAGTGACTAAAAATAATAACAATCCCATAGCAATATTTGTTCTTCAAGCTTGGTAAATTGGTAAGAAAATGATAGATCCACTTCTGGAGAGGAGAGCTTTGGCTGGAGTATATGCATGTGTGCAAGTGATCCTACCTTAGAAGAGCAAGCCACAAAACGACCTTAAATGCCACTATCCTTACCAAAAGCCCTAGTGATGAGTCTGTCAGGCCTTTCCCCCTTGTAATATGAGTTTTAAATTGCTAGTAGAAGAAAATTAGCCCCTTCTGAAGAAAAATCAGCCTCTTACCTCTCCTTTCAGCTCATGAACTATCTCCACAGACAGAAGAGTGTCCCGTGGTAATTCTGTTTTCAAGTCCAGTTTGGTCCAGCGATCTGATGTGCGACCAGCCCAAGTGTATATCTGAGACTTCTGCATGTAAACAAACAGGAAGGCAGCAAGATTAGGGACCAAAGGAGTTCACAGATGAGGCCACAGTCTCTTGGAGTTAGTACCAGGCCAGCAGAGAGAGATTGCCAGAGTGGAATGTACTTTATAACGAAGCATCTAAAAAGGTTGTCAGCGGAAGAAGAAAATCTTAAATTTTATCTGTTCTAGTATTTTAACTTTTGTATGTTTTAAAGTAGATTTCTTAGTTTTTCTGGATTTTACTTTTTTATCTTTTGTAAATCGTTTTAAGGTCTTTTACAATCAAACAGTGTACAAATTTTATTAAATAAATAAACGAGTAAACAGTTATTCAGGTTGTTTAGCAAGCTTCTCTTTTAGCCCTCACAAGCGAGGGACTTAATTTCACTGCAGAAATTAAGAAATCATGTTATCAGAATATGGTAAGATCATGTAGTTGGTGAATTTATAAAACAAAGTAAAGCTTACTATAAAAATTGGCTTGTAACGTATCAGTGAGATACTAGCAAAGGTAATCCACAGACCAAACAACCACCATGGCAATTTAAGCCAGGATCTAAAACAAGACCATTCCTGGAGATAATCAGGAGCAACACATGGCTGAATGAAATTGCAAACCAAGCACCAACTTGCTTAAAATACACAGGGGGGGTTTTTTCTCTTGCTGAAACTCATTGTTACATTTCATTATTACCACTTACCCCTAGTGCTAGAAGAAACTTCTGCTCACTTCCTGACACCATGCACCTGTAATCCAGCACAGGTCGGATTTTCTCCAAAGTTTTTGAGTTGAGAGGTGTTGGTTTGTAACTGAAGATCTCCATGTCAGCACCCTAAAAACAAAAAAGAAGAGGGAATTGTTATCCCAAAAAAGGCTATCACAATGACTGGAATTAAGGAAGTTGTTTCCATGCTCCATATACTGCATATCTCCACCACTGTCCAGCCAGGACACTGATTCCAGCTTCGAGGGCCTTCTGGCAGTTCCCTCATTGCAAGAAGTGAAGTTACAGGGAACCAGGCAAAGGGCCTTCTTGGTAGTGGCACCCACCCTGTGGAACGCCCTCCCATCAGATGTCAAAGAGATAAACAACTACACGACTTTCCGGAGACACTTGAAGATTATTGGGAAATTTTTAATACCTGATGTTTCCTTGTATTTTTCTGTGCCCAGACTGGCTAGGGCAACCCACTCAGGTGGGAGGGATACAAATAATAAATTACTATTACTGACGTAGTGACATTTTTTGCCTCCAGCAGCCAATTGTCAAAATAACTGCACAATGCTGCATCTGATCACAAATATATTGTGTGCAAAACTGATTGTTTGAACCAGAGAGTTTATAAGTAGATACATACGTTTAGGGACAGACAAAGCAGATATACCTCTCCGTAATAGCCAGCTCCAAACTTACGACGATACACTTCACCTTTTGCTGTTAACAGCAACCAATACAAGAAGCCTTGAGGGAGTGTTTTCACCATCTTTGCTTTTTGCTGTCTCATGATAAAGAGCATTAATTTAATCTGAGCATACAGAACAAACAGCAACTGGAAGTCTCACCTGAATTAGCTCAAAGAACTTGGACTTGGGATCAGAAGAGGATGGAGCAACTCTGGCCTGGTCTGGAATCTAGAGCAACCCAAGAGCCAATGAGTCAACAAGGATTTGGTTCACACATTACATTTATTCCATCATTGCTTCTAATTATTTGCTGTTCATCAGGCATAGAATAAAGGGGACGTATGGAGAAGCAAAAAGAAAGCCAAGGCAGATGCACATTAAAATATTAACTTATTTTGTAAAAGACAAAAGAGCTTGAGTTTCCCTGAGCTACTGATGGATCAAAATTAACTTGTACTCGGGCTATTTTTGTCCTCTTACTCACAATCTCTCTGCCTCTCATGAATGGAAGAACCCAACGCATTGTTTTTGAAGTATTGCTACACACTACTTCTACAGCTTTTTAACATGCCTGCAAAACGCTCAGTAAACTTTGGCAATTGATTTCAATAGGAACAATGGGAGCAGCAGTTCCTTTTCAAATAAAAAGAAAAAAGTACTCTTTACTTCTCCGAGATCTGGTGTTTAATACTAAGGACTATCAAAAAAACCGGCAGAGAGGAACTGAGAGAGAATTAAGAGCCTCGGACGTGAGGTCTCCAGGCTGATAGTAGATTAAGACTGATGGACATTTGCTGGGGATCGAAACCGGGAAAGGGGATGGTGGGGTCTGGGAATCCAAAGGGCGTACAATTATAATCTGTTTTTTTTATTTTGTTTGGTTATTAGTATGAAAATTGGGGAATTCGTGGAAGGGAATTTGGGTCGACTTTAGAAAAAGATTTGAGCACTGAGGTACAAATATTGATGTCTATAAGTTAAAATTGTTTTTTTTAAAATGAATTAAATATAAAAAGGTTAAAAATTGGGGATAGGAACTTGTTGAACTAACAACTTGAATTGGAATACAAGAAGGGGAGGTGTGGGGAAATCAGGGAAATATGGTATTGAAAATATGGAATTGTAAACCCTATGTGTTTTTTAATTTTTTTGTGTTTTTTTTGTTTTTTTGTTTTTTTGTATTAATGTGGAAAATTTCAATAAATATCTATAAAAAAGAAAAAAGTACTCTTTCGCACAATAGATAATTAGCCGACAAAATACGTTGCCATAAAAATCCCCACAATCCAACTTTCATGCAGGGATGACAGGTTGCAGCTGAAGAGTCAGAGCTCCATAGTGGAGCCTGCTGGCATGCATAAATCCCCAGCTTCAATTCCTGGCAGCTCTGGGAGGGGCTGGGAAAGACACGCTGTCTGAAATCCTGGTGCGCCACAGACAATCAGTGAGTTAGATGGGTCAATGGTCTGAGTTGGCATTAGGCAGCTTCTTGTGTTCCTGGTTAGGTTTCTTCTTCTCGGCTCTGAGTGATGAAGTATATGTTTATCCAGTGGCCCCACCTAGAGCAAGGGTGAGAAACTTGTGGTCCTCCAGCTGTTGTTGGACTCCAGTGACCATCAGGCCCAGTCACTGGTCAGGCAGGATAGAAGCTATAATCCAACAACTCCTGGAGGACCCTAAGTTTTCCACCCATTTGCTACAGAGTAGTTTCAATGAATGCTGAAAGTAAGGTCCTTTTTATGTTTGGGGAGAAATTGCTCTTGTCTAAAAGGATCGATGTTTATTTATGTTAGGGTCCTATGGAGTATCCTGAGTAGCAACTCATACACATGCCAAAATACGACTTCTTATTTTGGCCAATTAACCCAAAACAGCACTGCACCATGATTCCCTACTCACAATCACTAACTTCATTTAGAACAATATACCTAAAGCATGTACTAACAAGTGCAATCAACTGATCAGACTGTGACTACAAAAGGGGATATTGAAGCACTCTTAAGAGCTGGCTAGTACTAAGTGGCATTGCTCTTTTTGGTTAATTAGGGTATGACATTCCCTTTTCGTCCACACACACGATGACATTTACTCCCTCAGCCGCTAAACATTTTAAGCCAAAGAGATATTTCTCAGATAATAGGAATGGGATGCATACTAAAAAGCAAGAGCTGTTACTTAAAGATTCATCATACATTATGTTACAGTCTACGCTTTTGTTTTTAGCTAATTGTGAATGGCAGGAGTTCTTTCAATGCTTTTAAAATTGAATTTCCACAGGCTACACTTGAGAGAATTTTTTTTCTTTAAAAGCAGGTATGGATTTATTAAATTTAACAAGTCTACAGCTAAACAGCTATTTTCTTTTAACCAACTTGTTACTCCAATAGCCATTCACATGTTACTAAGAGAAAGACACACAGAGAAAGAAGGTTTTTCTTCTTCCAGTAGAAAAATGCTATGATCAGTAATAATAGGTGGCATCATCTCATGAAATATGGGGATTTTGTTTTATTACATTTCTATGCTGCCCCTTAACATGAAGCTATCGATCAGGCAGCTTATAAAAAGTGCAATGAAGTATGAGAAGAGACACAATTATTCCATCCTGGTAGCAGAATTACAGCAGAATTATTTTTAACAGCAGTCAACTTCTTAAAAGCCTGCATATCACGAAGCAGACTTGAAGAGCCTCAACTGCCTGTTGCAATGCATCAAACCCAAATACGAACCAACGGTTTACAAGCAAAATTTTATGTGTAAACCTATCTGTTTATTTCATTTTACTACACAAATCTTATGTCACAGGAATATCAATTTGAAATAAAATCCAAGCGGTGGAAGTTTGAACTTCATTAGTTGCACACTTCTAACCCAAAAAAGTAGGGTGGCCAAGAGAGAAAGAATTCATTCTGAGACCGTATGTGCTGTGATACCTCAAAGACCACTGTATTTTTCAGTGTAAAAAGCATGGCCTGCAGCTTTGTCATTTACTTTAATAGGTCAATGCAACTTAGTAGAATGATCAGAAATCATGTTCTAGGCCAAAGAGACTTGCTGTCCAAGATGACCTATTGTGGTGTGTAAGTCAGGAACAGGCATTTAAAATATGGATGCTTTAGAAGGCAGTTGGCATTCATCATGAATGTCTCAAGTAAGTTATACTCGCATTCACAATTAACTTAGTACTAATTTTTCTGTCACTGAAGATCTTTAGTTTAGCGACAATCCCACCCTTTGGGAAATGGTTTTATAAAAATCTCTTTCTCTAACCATCACTCTCTAAATACACAGAATTATATATAAACAATATATACAGTCCCTAGCCTGCCCTGTGGTTTTTTAAGGGAAGAAAATCCTCTTCAACAGAGAATACAGAGACATTAAAAAAGGAGAACTACAAAACTATAGTTTGCTGTTCTGTGGTTTTACTCACCCCCCAGAGTCGGAGGCATTCCTTTCGGATGTCAGCCTGTCGTGGTTCATTCAAGGTCCTAGAAGAATTTGTGATGGTTCTTCTGAATTTTCCAGTAAAAAGGATAATTCAGCTTGCCCCCCCCCCCAACACACACACCTGTCCCCAAAGATGGATTCTTCTTTTCAATTCACATAGTGATTTATGCACCATAAAAACAAGGTGAAGAAGACCCTCAAATAAACTTCTGAAATGCTCTAGACCCCAGAAATTACACCTGGAAGATCTATAAAAGAATACCGCAAACCACAAACTTGACTGACTTGAATGACGTTCCCTGGAATAGAGCCACTTTCATGCAAGTCTCTCCCATGCCCCACCACCAAATGAAGGCTGTAACATCTCAAACAGTACAAACAACAAACCTGAATTACAGTTCGGCCCTCACCCAAGAGCACCTTTAAATATAAATATACTTACGTGTCTTGAACAAAGGCACGGATTTTGGCCAGTGCTTTGATCTGAACAGCGCAGAGTCTGGAAGAGAAAGCAGGTCCCAGCTTTAGAATGCATTATCTACTAAATTGACAAAGTAGCTATCTGAAGATTGATTTCAGCAAGGCATTTGACAAGGTGCCCCATGATATTCTTGTAAAGAAGCTGGTAAAATGTGGTCTTGACTATGCTACCACTCAGTGGATTTGTAACTGGCTGACTGACCGAACCCAAAGGGTGCTCATCAATGGTTCCTCTTCATCCTGGAGAAGAGTGACTAGTGGGGTGCCACAGGGTTCTGTCTTGGGCCCGGTCTTATTCAACATCTTTATCAACGACTTGGATGATGGACTCAAGGGCATCCTGATCAAATTTGCAGATGACACCAAACTGGAAGGGGTCTAACACCCCAGAGGACAGGATCACACTTCAAAACGACCTTGACAGATTAGAGAACTGGGCCAAAACAAACAAGATGAATTTTAACAGGGAGAAATGTAAAGTATTGCACTTGGGCAAAAAAAATGAGAGGCACAAATACAAGATGGGTGACACCTGGCTTGAGAGCAGTACATGTGAAAAGGATCTAGGAGTCTTGGTTGACCACAAACTTGACATGAGCCAACAGTGTGACGCGGCAGCTAAAAAAGCCAATGCAATTCTGGGCTGCATCAATAGGAGTATAGCATCTAGATCAAGGGAAGTAATAGTGCCACTGTATTCTGCTCTGGTCAGACCTCACCTGGAGTACTGTATCCAGTTCTGGGCACCACAGTTCAAGAAGGACACTGACAAACTGGAACGTGTCCAGAGGAGGGCAACCAAAATGGTCAAAGGCCTGGAAACGATGCCTTATGAGGAACGGCTAAGGGAGCTGGGCATGTTTAGCCTGGAGAAGAGGAGGTTAAGGAGTGATATGATAGCCATGTTCAAATATATAAAAGGATGTCACATAGAGGAGGGAGAAAGGTTGTTTTCTGCTGCTCCAGAGAAGCGGACACGGAGCAATGGATCCAAACTACAAGAAAGAAGATTCCACCTAAACATTAGGAAGAACGTCCTGACAGTAAGAGCTGTTCGACAGTGGAATTTGCTGCCAAGGAGTGTGGTAGAGTCTCCTTCTTTGGAGGTCTTTAAGCAGAGGCTTGACAACCATATGTCAGGAGTGCTCTGATGGTGTTTCCTGCTTGGCAGGGGTTTGGACTCGATGGCCCTTGTGGTCTCTTCCAACTCTATGATTCTATGATTCTAAGATCTTATGAATCAGAATGCGCATGAAAAATAACCAACAGACACAATGACCAATTTCAATACAATACAGTAACTGGCCATGCTGCAATGGTACTGCCAGGGAATTGAGGAATATTTTCACTCTTCCTTCACAAAAGGAGGTTGGGTTTTGTGTGTTGTTGTTGTTGTTTATGTTAACCTATGACTATTCTTATCTGCGCAGAAAGTAAGTTTTTTTATTATTGCTGCTTTTCAGGTTAAAAAGAAGAGAATAATGACTGGTCAGGATAATACAGAAATGCAAAAAGTGAATAAAGTACACTAAAAAACAGAAATTAGCAAGATTTCTTACGATCAACTGATAATACCAGTTTTATATTATCACTGCAGAGTAGAGAAAGCCACGAAACTACAATATACAAAGCAGGAGTGAGAAATCTAGATGTGCCATTAATCATGCATCTACAATTAATGGTGCCTAATTGGCATTTGAAAACAAAGGACAGGACACGAGTTATACAGTGTGTCATTCACTTTGTCTTGTGAACTAATCCACAATATGTGGACTTTGCAGAGGAAGAATTATTGGAAGCAGACAGCTTAGGAAAAGTGGCTAGCAGAACCCTGCAATTTCTTCTCACTGCCCTTCAACTCACCTTTCATTTGATCGGATTATGTAATCATGGAAATCATGGTCACCATTGATTACTTCCAAAGGGACAACGAGGTTTACATCCTGGTCTGTGTTGCGTAGCTGATTGAGTTTGATGTTCACCGAGAAAAGATAGTCTCTCACGTCATCAATTCCAGATTTCAGTCCTCGGCATACCACATACCTGCAGGGTGAGACAGACTATTTGCTCATTAACTATAATAACTTTCTGATGCATTGTGCCAAACTGTAAAATGAAATAAATACAGCTTGCAGAAAACCCTTTCTGCTTTTGCAAGAGGTGATGACCTTTATTGGTTATCATATATTTTATTACTTCCACTAGTGCAAAACACTTTCCCAGTTCCATCTTGTTTTATTCCTATTTCAAGGATAGGAATATTTCAAGAAAATTAGAGATATTGACTTGCCCCAGATGAGCTGCAGTACCTTAGGCCACAATCCTGCAATTAACTGGGAATGTGCTTTAGAAACATTTTATTGTGATCTGGGCTTCTTTTGGCAATGGCCCCAGAGGCACCAAATTCACTGAAAAGAAGGTATGTATACAAGTGATTTCTGGTCATTATCTGTCTGATGAAATTTTACTCCAAAAGTATTTGAAGAAGGTAGGAGGCAAAAAGAAACTTCAAGCACAGGCATTAACGAATATAACAGCATGAAGGATTACAAGTGATCCTCTCATTACAAAATTTAATTGCCTCCCATTTAGCAGTTTGATGTGCCAGCAAATATTTAGCAAAACAATTTGAATGTGATACAGAACCTAACTCTCATAGAGTTTGTAGCAAAGCTGCAGCTACTTCAAACCTTTTTTTTATCAGAGCCGCAGTGTTCAAAGAGACAGGTACCTTCCACCTTCCACAATGCCCAGGTCTCACCTTTCAGAATTGGCAGGGCGACTCGTCACAGGTTTGAAGATTGACACGCGCTCAAAGCAGCAGTAGAGCAAGTATACTAGGCCAACGCTGAATGGCGTGAACAGATCAAAGGTTTTGCAGACAAAGTGCCCTCCTGGAGCAGAAAAAGCAAATTGAAGCTACACCTTACAAAGAGAAAGGAGAAACACACACTACTTTATTATTAATCATATTTGTATCCCACCCTTCCTCCAAGGCACTGAGGGTGGTGCACATGGGGTTATGAAATGTTATCCTCACATGCACCTGTGAGGGAGATTAGGCTGAAAAACAGTACCTTCTACACAGGGAACATAATGGCTGAGCCGAGATCTAGATGGGTGCCTCCCCAATCTGTCCCACACACTGTCTATATCACACATGGTTTATGACAGCAGCCATTCTTGTCCACAGATGATATGGAGGAGCATGCTGTGGAAATCTCACAGGATATTCTCTTGGGTACTTAACAATCACATTTTCAAAAGTCATTCAACCCTTTCACCTCCATTTACCACTTCTCCCCTAATTCCCTGAAAAGGGAAGAGATTGGACAGAAGGGATTCCAGCAAAGTCCTCTGCCTGCTGCCTTCAGAATGTTTCCATGGTAAGCTGGTAATTCCCAGGGCCAACATAAAGTTCTCCATTGCCTCGCTATGAGAATTTCATATTCTGCAAATACGAGGAGATAGCCAAGAGCTTCCAAATCCAAATCTTATTTTAAAAACAGTGATGCATAATTATAGAAGAGGAACAGAAGGACCAACACCTACAAAAACAACGAGTCTGGTCTCTTACAAAATACTGCGCAAAGTAGGGGTGGAGATAAGAGAGTCTAGAATAGTTAACACTAAAGCCACAAGGGACAGAAGGGGAAATACAGAGACGGGGGTGGGTGGGGAGAGTGTGGAGAAGCACCTGTTCGTACGACAGAGAGTGCTGTGAGGAACTGGCAAAGAGTCAGCTGCTTGCTTAGAATCTCTTGGATGTTTTCCTGACCCTCAACAGAGAAACCCTGAAACACACAGCAAACAGCAAACCTTAATGCAAATCACATTTTATGGAACTGAAACCCAGTATCACATTTCATGAAATGGAAAACTTAAATTCAATTCACCCTTCCCTCTTTGGAGAGCGTGACAAGTCACTGCCTGCCCACTGAGCTGCATGCAGCCTTCTCCCTCCCTGGGCTTATGCCTTTCCATAATCTGTCAGGGAAGAGGAAGCTTGCTTCTCACTTTCAGTAAAGAGGCAACTGAGATAATAGTCAGTAAGGATGGAGGGGGGAGTGAGCAGAGAATTGGTGGAAGTGGTCCTCCTTAGTCCCACACTCAGGAGGGTGGGGGATCATCTTCATGGCACTGTGCCTCATTAAAGAGTCTGTTCCTCCTCTGCACCTTCCTTCTCTTCACACCTATCAGTTCTAGGAAGTGCTCATCACACAAGGAGCCACTGTCATTGTCTGTCACACAGTGTACATACACACAGAGAGTGTTATTCAACTAGAAGGAACAAGGATGCACTCGCAGAGGGTAGCAGCAGCTTTCATGCTGTACACTGAGTGCTCAGATATGCTGGTGAGGGACATCAGCAACAAATCTATGTTGTGATGTTCTATGAACCACCACATTTGTTGATTTTATTTGTACTGAAATGAAACCATTAATCCAATCCCAAAACAAAACTGATCCATTATCTATATCCAGAGGTAATCCTGTGTGTGTGTGTGTGTGTGTGTGTGTGTGTGTGTGTGTGTGTAAGCTCTCTGAATCATCACATCACATTTATAACAAGCTAAATGTCACATCACAATGCACAAAGCTAGGTCCCTCTCTTAGCTCAGGGAACAAAGGGAAAAGAGAAGGAACATACCCCATCAGCCATCAAGAAATGTACCCCCTTGCGATCTGTATTGTCCAGCACAAAATTCTGGAAGGCAGTGATGTTCTCGGGACGGGTGATGTCTCCATCTCCCTCAATTCCTTCTTCGCCTGTGAGCAAGGAAAGCAAGGAATTTGCTCTCATCTGCTGTGTATTACTGTCATTACATACCACAGAATCATTTCCAAAGATTTCTCATTATTTCATTTTAAAAACTTATGACTACACTTCCGCATAAAGTGATCTGAGAAGTTTTGTAAAAGAAGTGCCACTTCTCTCATCTCTCGTGATGTTGGTATTCCTTGCTATCCTTGGTAGTTTCCACACTTGATTACATCCTTTGTTTAAAAAAATGGGAGACAGTGGCAACAATCTGTGTATCCTGCCTGTCTGTCTCTAAGATCAAATGGCAATCAACTTTCAAAACATATATAACTTCTGTAGGTACTGACAGAGCTGTCACCAAAATGTTTTAGATTTAAAAATGCACGTGCATTCAAAACTCTTTAAGTCTTTCAATTGACACTGAAGATGAACTATGAGGGGGTGGGGAGAAGGTTGCCATAAATACATGCTTATACATACCATAGTAAGGCTCAAAGAGCTCACTAGAAGCAGCAAAGAAATCCTCCAATTTGAAATCATTTGGTCCTTTTAAGGTCATGCCAAAACCTTTTGCATGCCACTTCTTCCTCCAGAGGACATACTCTGAGAAGCCCCCAGGGCCAGCACATACATCAGCAAAGTACAGGAGCTCTGCATCACGATCTCTGATCAGAGGTTTCTGCCAAAATGGATAAGGGATGAGACTCAAAGCACCTCAACAGAAGCAACTGACTAACCAAAGAAACAACTGCATTGCCGTACTGCATCCCTGACTGCCAGGGCACTTAAAAAACAACCCCCCCCCCCAAAAAAAACCCCAACTATTTTAGTAAAACTCTGAAGGATTTTTCCACCCAATTCCCCCATTCACAGAAGATACTGAAGATTTACAGATATAGAGAAACCTTTACCCCTCGAGAATCCTTTGGGTTTGTAAACATGTGGTCGAAGACGTAGTCTAGGTTTGCCATCTTCATTGCTGCTCTGTAAATGCAAGAGGGAGACTTGTTAAGAGTCTGCCCTTGCTAACTCAAGGGCCACAAATCTGAGATCCTCCACTGACCTGTTTAGGAAGAAGACTCCACGGATCATCTCATAGGGGTTGGACCTTGTACGAGCTCGGCGCATTTCCTCCCCATCCAGCTCATCAAATACGCTCTGGAAAAAGAAGGAACAAGTCTAATTTGACAAGGAGGTCAAATTATAGTTAAGTAATATCAAATTACAGGAACCTAGCTATAGGGGAATAGCAATGAGCTCAAAATTCTCTAGCTGGAGGTATTAAGATGCAATAACTTAGGCAGTGCCACTACAACCTTTTGAAGCCAGTAAGAAACAAAGGCCTGTCAAGTGAGATTTAAAACACTGAGTCTGAGAATTAAATTCTGGCCTCGAAATTAACACACATGGATGAAGTGTCTAGGTCACTTGACCCCCAATGTCTCAAAACAATCAACTCGCAGAGCGTCCAGATCTTAGCTATACTCCCGTTCTCTTCCACGGAGTGGCTCTGTCCCCAACAGACAAAACTCACCTTGCACTGAAGCATATTCTGTAGGAGTTCTTCTCCACAGAAATGTGTTTCATCATCAATCACCAGTTTTTTCTAGAGAATAAAATATAGGGGAAATTAATAAACAAAGATAACATCTTCCTCTTTATTAAGACAATGTGGCAAGAAACCTTTCATGAAAACATGCAAATCTAACAACAAGAAAATAGTTTGGGGCATCTGCTCTCAGGTGGGAACTCTGACCTACTCCTTGTGTGCCAGATAAACGGACACATCACTTTTTCAGTATGAGAAATAGGACTGAGGGACTGGAACTGTAGACACCTGCCTTCATCAACAGTTTCCCACATGTGATTCTTTTTCAAACTTTGAAAAGAAATAGTTTAAAGAATCATAGGCTAAATGGAATACTTATCTGATTTGGGGCCATACTTGCTGATCAAGCAAGTAATGCACATGGAAATGGCTTCAGACATGAGCCTAATTTCTTATAGAGCTTTGCTTTTTTAAAAAATAAATCACCTATGCTAATAAAAACTTGGATCAAAACACTGAGAGGTGACATTTAGCAAATATCACTATGTGTGAACCCACTCCAGACTTTTTGGGTTGACATCAGATAGCCAAACTTGAAAACTAGGTGCCATCATCACATACTGGCTACATGATCTCCACTTCATAGGCTCGTGTAGCCTGCAAGAACCACTCTCTATTTAAAACAAAAAGCAAGTACATGCTGCCAAAGCTGTTGCTGAAAGGGATGCAAAAAAAGGGATGCTGGGAAGGGGGCTTCTGAAGAATATTTTGGTGGTCTGAAAAATCTCTTGGGAGCATGGAAAACATTCACCCAGTTTTAATTTTAAAAAACTGTGCAAGAAGGCAACTTAATGAAGCTCTGCATACAGGAAACAGGTTTGGTGTGCCTTGCTCAAGGCTACCGATGAATTTATTTGATATTTAAGATCAAAGCCTTGTTGCTTGGGTCCAAGCCCAATGCACTCTTAACAAGGGCTCATAGCACTTTTTGTAAGAGTCAGAAGCAAGGCTGATCAATAATCAGTCTGTTTCACTGCAACAGGAAACAGTATATAAGTACATATTGGGAGTATGCATCTATTTCTACTTCAGTTTTCAATCTAAGAACAGTTAGATATCTACTCACCAGGCAGACTAATAAACATGGCATTTTGCAGCCTGAAGAAAAGTGGGGAAGCTGGCTTTGTATAAACACCCTTAAGAATCACTGCGGTACATCAAACACTTGCCACTATGGATCATTAATAAAAACGGCTGGTATCCAAGGAAAAGGAAAATCCTGTCACTTGCTGTTATTTACACTTCTGGCTAGGCTGCAGCCTTTCAAACTATATCACTGGTGAGCAGCAATATTCTGTGCCAGGCAGACAGAGAACACTGTACAAAATGAGAGCATCACTACAGAAAATGCGGCTTCCTGCTGTTGTGATTAAACAGCTTGTCAAGGTACTCAAGCTCTCACAAACGCAGCAATTACATGGATGAAGCTTATTCGCACTGCAATCTGAAGAACAGAGTGAGTAGCTCTCAAATACCCAAGTATGTTAATTTGCTCCCTTCACATGGAAGTATGGACTCAGGTTGAGAACACAGAGCTCAGCAAGATAATGAGTGTAAACACACCAACCTAGGACCCAGGCCCACATCACCCAGCAAAACATTTTTAGTACAGAAAATGGAAGAGCTGGACGGCTTAGAGGTCCTTCTCAACAGATGGTTGTTGTTAGTCAAGTAATAAATTATTATTATTAGAGATAAACAACAATATGACATTCTGTAGACATCTGAAGACAGCCCTGTATCAGGAAGCATTTAATGTCCGATGTATTGTGTGTTCTTTATATTCTGTTGAAAGCCTCCCAGAGTGGCTGGGGCAACCCAGTCAGATGAGCTGGGTATAAGTAATAAATTCTTATAAAAACTATTATAGTTCGGAAGTGAATGTTAGCCAAAACATTGGGTGAACATCGGCAGTCACTTTCTCTTAAGTCTAACACTACCTGACAGGGTCAACATGAGACTAAAATAGAAGAGGAACCATATATCGCACCCTCAACTCTTTGGAGGAGGACAAAACAAAAATGCAATAAATAAATTGTAAATAGAAATTCATTTATATAGGAGTTCATTGTGGACCATGCACTAAAATAAAATGTTTGGAGCTCATCTGTAATTTTAATTTTAAAAAATTGAGAAAGTCAAAATCATCTAATTATATTTTTATTGGCATTTATTAAATGTATTTTTTTACTTCAGTTGGCTTCCCTAATATTAATTATATTTTAAAATGTTTACTCAATATTTTGGTTATTCTGACCCGGTCTTAATCTGTTTGTGTCAGGGAAAGGGCATCACTCAAACTGCATTTCACTTTTGCATGCAGAATGGCACCTCTGGACTTGGTACCCAGCCTCTCTGAATTCTTAATTGGTGTAGCCCTTAACTTCTTCCCCATGCTTCATACCTTGCCTATAGTCATCCAATCCTTCATTTCCTCAGCATCTGGAATTTCAGTGGTACATTCTGGGAACCAGTCCACTTGCTCATAAGCACTAGCCTGTGAACATATGAAAAGATAAGTAAAAAAGAAGACTGTGTATGCTGCAGCAAAATTTAACTGCTTAATAAGGTAAAGGTAAAGGTACCCCTGCCCGTACGGGCCAGTCTTGACAGACTCTAGGGTTGTGCGCTCATCTCACTCTATAGGCCGTGAGCCAGCGCTGTCCGCAGACACTTCCGGGTCACGTGGCCAGCGTGACAAGCTGCATCTGGCGAGCCAGCGCAGCACACGGAACGTCGTTTACCTTCCTGCTTGCACCCGGGGGTGCTTTCGAACTGCTAGGTTGGCAGGCGCTGGGACCGAACGACGGGAGCGCACCCCGCCGCGGGGATTCAAACCGCCGACCATGCGATCAGCAAGTCCTAGGCGCTGAGGTTTTACCCACAGCGCCACCCGCGTCCCTTTAACTGCTTAATACTTGGAAGTAAACCAGAAGCTCAACATAATCTTTAAGGCTGAAATTCAAATAATGTATTTAAGACAACCATAGTGTTTTCATAACACATGGGCAGGCAAAATGTTTATGTGACAAATAAGAATAAGGAAGTTGAAATAGATTACCAGACAGAGGACAGGATTCACTTAACAAATCCTGTCAGAGGAAGCCCTGCATAAGGACTTCCACTTGCAAATCAGGGCTTTCTCCCCTCTCTTCCCCCCACTCTGGGCTCTGGGGGACGGGGTGTGGTTGACGCAGGGGGAAGAGAAGGGGGAATAATTCCATCTGGCAAGCTAAAATTATTGTGCTGATGGAATGATCAGAAGAGCAAAAGGCTGAATTCTGCCCAGAGGTTAGCACCATTTGCAAGATATAAGTCTTCAAAACCAAGGGTTGCTGTGCCACAAACTTCACCTGAGCCAGTGGCCAAAAGACCTCTCCACAATGCCTAACAGATAAGTCTAAAGCACAAAAAAACATGTGGAAGGAACAAAATGTGCACATAATTACCTCTGGCTCATCCTGCCAGTTGATGTTGACTTCTCCATCAAATCCTTTCAGAGTCAGCCCCAGACCTCGTCTTCCTTTCTGTTTGGAGGCCTCAACGATCTCTTGTCTCCCCTGGCCATATTTTCCAAGACCTTCACCTTCTCGGAAACCCATTTTGGCCTGTAAGCCAATGCAGAATAAGCTCCTTAGTAACGTCTAACAACAAATTTATGCACTACCTTCTGTGCTTAGGCTGAGGACTAGCAGAATAAATAAATAAATCAGGCCATCTTAGGCTCCTGTGATTAAAAAGTATTGAGTGCACTTAATGAATCTCACAGAATACTTCTGGACTCTCCTTCAAGTGTGTTCAACTTAATTAGGATGAAGCTAGATCAACAGAATGAAACATGTAAACACAACAACAAAAATGAACTGCCTTGCTACAAATGAGTAACCTGTGAAGAACTCAATAGCTATTTGCCATTTATCAAGTTTATCAACTCTGGGCTCTTTGGACAGAAAAGTCTGTAATGAGACTACAGTTTTGATCATTGTCTCTCTCTTTCTGTCTCACACATGTCAGAAGCCCAAAGCAGTTCATGTGAACCTCACAACAGTAAACAGATGGGATTTAGTTAGCCATAACCCTTCAGGCAACAGGAGGAGTTTCAAACTTGTGTTCCAGGGAACTCTGGGGTTCCTTGAAAGCTTATCAGGTACAACTTAAAGCAGAGGTTGCCAAATGGTGGTCTGTCCACTTCCTTCAGGTGGTCTGCAGCATGTCTGTGAAGAGCAGGTAGACGGCCAGGTTCTAAGGTGAGTGGGATGGACTGGAAGTGATTGGGGGGAAGCATTTGAAAGGAGTGGAGAAGACTAGAGGTTTAAAAGTTTAATCTTGATTTCATTAAAGAGAATGTAGCATCATTACAATTGCTAAAACAGGCAGAAAAATCATTAAGTGGTCCACCAAGACCCTCCGTAATTTTCCTGTGGTCCATTGTGGGGGAAGTTTGAGAACCACGGTCTCAACAAACAGATCAGGTAGGTAGCCTTGTTGGTCTGATGCAGTAAAAATAAATAAATAAAACAAACTTAGTTGGTCTCTAAGGTGCTACTGGACAATTTTTTAATTTTTTAATTTATTTCAACGAACAGATCAGTAACGGCAAACAGGTTTCCCTGTAAAACAGCTCACATAAACATCTAGAAGATGGAAGTAGCAGAAGAACTGGGGTACATTCTATGCTACACTCTCAATTAACACAGAGTGACCCTAGGATCCTCTGCTATGCACAGGGATTCTATAGCAGAAATGTGAAGATTCATGACAAGCTGCCATGAAGAGGTTCCTTGAAGACAGACATTTGAAAACCATAGAAATAAAGCAAATAGAATTATAGATCTTGTTGGTTATATTTTTTCTTTGAAAATAATTTTTAAATTCCTTTACACTATTAAACACCGGCTGTGCTCTTACAGATATAATTTAGTCAGGAAGGAAAAACAGTACCGACCTGTGTTTGAAAGACTGCAAACCCCAGTTCCTCAACTGTCAATTAAAGAAAGCCAAGGTCTGAAGGGGAGGTCTAGCTTTGTAGCTCAACTCTCTGGAATGTTACACTGTTGGAGAGACAGGATTTTCGTACTGTAGCACTGCCACCCTCTGGAATTCCCCCCCTAGAGAGACCCACCTAAATTCTTCCTTTCAACTTTTTAGGAAGTAAGTGAAAGTATTTCAGATCAGGCCACCATTTTGACTTTCTGATACTTTATTTAGTACTGGTTCTTATTGTTACGATTCACCTATAGTTTGTTACCTTGGCCAGAATATTTTGTAATTAAGTAGATCAACTATTTCTTTGGCAGCATTTATTCTTTTAGAAACATATATGAGCTAGGGATGTTCAACCAGAGTTGTGACATTCCCTGGGAAAATAAGCTGCTGCTTAAACAACTTTACTCCTAAAAACACAAAGAGGAATATAGCACTCACTCAGTTTCTCGTAATATAACTATTAGGAACTGATTCCTCAGCTAATCTACACAAATAATCACACACAAACAATATAAGCTTGGAGGGGCTCATTTATCTCCTAACAACTGCACATATTTCTTTAGGAGAGCTCACCTCACACTCAGAACTGTAGCTCTAGCACAGCTTACAGCAAACCCTCTACCATGAAAGTAATTACTGAATTCTGTGATGGATTTAATTAACTGCTCACTGACAGATAAGAATCAGGCAGGCCTCTGTGAGCCAAGGGCAATACTGATGAGGGCCGAGTTATTTTCATAAGGCCTGAGCACTTCACTCAGAAAAGGTGCATCACAGACAACCGGAGCTCTGAATTTCCTCCCCAATATAATGCTTGCATAATTCTAGAGGCAAGGTTGGTACCTTATTCCCTGGCAGGGTTCCTGTGCTTTTAATACCTGTGTGACATATTGAAATTCAGCAAGTGGAGATTTCCATATCATTGAATCACAAGGGTAAGAAAAGCTTCACCTGCTCCTACCTGCTATGAAGCAGTTCAAGATTACCAGGAAAAAGATGTCAGTTCTAGACTAAGGGACAGGTTGTCCCAAGTTCAGTTTCTGCAACCTGTCCAATACAGCTGAAGTTGTTGTTTTAAAATACTGAAGATTGGAACATTTTATTATAAAGGCAAGATCCATTTTTTGTATTATGTGGAAGGTCAGCTCTAAAACCTGCATGACACTTCATTGAAGTTGTGCATACTTGCCTAGGATGAACTATTCCACATTTCAAAAAAGTTGTTTAAACTATGCACACACAGGAACTCACATGGTACCAAACAGCAACATGACTCCAGTGCCCCAAACAAGGAATTCCATTTGAATCTAATTTATTTTAAAGATTCATTGCGCTAGGAGTCCATCTGAAATTCTGATAGCAGGAAGTAAATAACAAGAAGGGGGCTACAGAGTATGAACGTTTGGATGTAGTCTGAGAACATAGGCGCACTGAAGTTTTGCTTTTGCTCCTAAGGAAATATAATAATCATGGGTGAAAAGGTTTATAATGCAGATTTCTCTGTCCCAATTCACGCTGTAAATGGCAATACTAAAAGCAAAAGAAGAGTGCTGAAATCACCTCTCTAAAATTCTTAGCATGTAGGAAAACTGAACTTTGGTTCATACCTTTCCCTGAAATGCCTCTTTCCAGAAACTTGCAAACAGCAGGTAAGGAGACATTTAAGGACAGCAAGTATGACGGGGCAGGAAAGTACAACGTGGAGTGCTAAGCATATATGTTTCAGCATACATGGTGGCTTTGAAGTGCTACTCAAAACAGATAACCATTCCTTGATTTTGAACCAGATATGCGTTCAAATTTTAAAAGTTTCTCCACCACCAACTACAGCTAGAAATAAGCTCCTAAAAATAAATGGTACAACTTGAAACTCAAAGGCAAATTATGCAATTTGCAACCTGACTGTGACTATGCAGCCTTCCAGCTTTCCTAACTTACTGAAAGAGCACTCTGGACACATATTTGGCCCAGACATGTTCCAATATAGTTGGGAAAGGGAATCCTACCAAGTGGATCCCACTGACAGTGCTCTTATTTCCCCCGATTCGGTTTCCACAGGATGTTTGCAAGGGTGCTCTGACCTACCATGAGCTTCTGGGACACGCTGTTATACATGGAGTATCGGGAGGATGTGCCCTGTACAAGGGAGTCTGCGCTGAACTTATTGCTGAAAGAGCCAAGGACAGGCCGCCTCTCACTGATCTCGCCGTCAGATTCGCTGCTGCTTGTGGTGGAAGACTCTGAAAACCAAACAAAGGAAAGAAACACTCCGTCTATGCCACAGCATAATCAAGTTATTCATGGAGAAGAACACAGATCTATCTAGCTCAGTACTGTCTACTCTGGCTGGCAGCAGCTCCCCACGGTTTCAGACTTATCTGGAGATACTGGGGTATGAATCTGGCACTGTTTGCATGTCAAGCATTTGCTCTACCACTAAACTATGGCACTTGAGCCTTACAGTTCAATTCACTGCTGGAAATCTCTTTAAACTGCCACCAAGTGCTGTAGGAAGCAGACATCCCTCAAACACAATCCTTAGTGTTGCACTGGCTTCATGTGACAAGGAAGGAGATTCCAATTAAACAGCAAGAAAAACTTTCTAGCAGTAAGAGAAGAAGAGTTTGGATTTGATATCCCGCTTTATCACTACCTGAAGGAGTCTCAAAGCGGCTAACATTCTCCTTTCCCTTCCTCCCCCACAACAAACACTCTGTGAGGTGAGTGGGGCTGAGAGACTTCAAAGAAGTGTGACTAGCCCAAGGTCACCCAGCAGCTGCATGTGGAGGAGCGAAGACGTGAACCCGGTTCCCCAGATTACGAGACTACCGCTCTTAACCACTACGCCACACTGGCTCTGTTCGAAAGCAGAATGGACTCCTTCAGGAGGTGGTGGACTCTCCTTCGTTGGAGGTTTTTAAGTAGAAGTTGGATGGCCATCAGTCATGGAGCTGAGTCAGAAAAGTTGTTTTATAGACTGCAATAACAAATGAAAATTCCACTGACTTGTTAGTACCCTATATAGCCCCCAGTGCCTCTGACCTCACATGGTACTCACAATGGTTTAACTATTCTTCTCTGGAAATTAGCAAGCAGGGTTCTAATGATACCAGTTAGTCCATGACTCCATTCTATGTCCAATGAAAGGTTGATTGCAGCACAACCAAGTTTAGATGTGGACAGGCCCATGTGATGTCACCTCTATAGTTACCTTGAGCTCCATGATTACCAAGTTGCGTTTCATCATCTGATGTGGAGCTGAGGGTCAGACCCAACTCTTCGATCCTTTTCTTCTGCCTCTTTAGGGGACTGCTATATTCAGGTTCTGCTCGTCGCTTCATTTTCTCTGCAAGGAGGAAACAAAATATTTAATTATTAAAATATTTCTATATTGCCTATTATAGGGGCATCACAAGGTGGTGTACAACAATACCAAGAAATACAATACAAATACAATCAAAATGATTACAATGCAATCCGGTGGACAGTAAAAATATTCTTAAAACCCCAGAATGGCTGGTGGTAATAGTCAGAAAAAGTCATAGTAAACAAGAAGGTTTTCACCATGTGCCAGAATAGTTTCAAACACATTCATAAGTGTGGCATAATTTTAAGGCAGTGGAGTATTCAGGTTTTCAGTCCTTATATAGAAACATTCTCTTAAGAAGAAAACTCTTTCCTCTGTGCACTTTCAAGACTGCTCATATAAAACAGGAGGGAAATCAGGAAAGCAAACAATTTGCTCTCCATTAATTTAAAAAGAATGAAAACACCTGAATAGGCATTTTCATAGCATGTTTTCATTCCACCACTTTCATCATACAGACACACATCCCAGTAGAACACAGTTCTAATTCAGGTTTCACTGATAAACACACAAGAGAAAAAACAGCACAATCCTATTGTTTATTCTCATTGAGCCTTACTTCCAGGTTACTGACATACAACTGCATCTTAAGATTGCAATCCTAACCACACTTGCTAGTGAGTAAGCCCTATTAAGAGAGTGGGAGATGCTGCCAAATAACCATGCACATGACTGTACAGCATGCTCCTTTGAACTCAGAGGGGCAAATTTATAAGTAAACATGAATAGGACGGAGCTGTAACCATGCAATCCTATACATATCTACTCAGAAGGTTCTACTGAGTCAGCGCCAGCTTACTTCTAGGTAAGAGGCTGCAGCCTAAGCTTGTTAAGTTATCACAGTACATAAACAAATAACAAAAGGTGCCCAAAGTATACCACCAGTTTAGCAGGTAGTCCTGAGTTAACAAATTTGTGAAGAACCAGTTTCTAATGCCAGAGCATTCAGAAACCTGGTTATAAATAATGTTATTTATATGAGCTCTCATATATTGCAATAATGTACTGTAGTTGCTAATAAATACATCAAAAGCATTATTTTTTGTTATGGAAGATACACTGATACCACAGCATAATAGGGCTAAATAACACACCACTGAATTTACCACTCCTGGGATCATTAAAACTAGGAGAAGAAACATCAACTATGTGGTACAAATTTTCTTGAGGCAAGTGAGGAACAACAGGGACAGCACTGTGGCTATGCTTATTAACGGTGGTGAACACAACATTGTTCATTTGTACAAATCATAAAACTGAGTAAATTGAATGTTAAACATAAGAGCTGAAAGCTTAAAGTTGTATAGGCATAGTAAAATTTCCAGGATGAAGCCATCCCCTTCCAGTCTCCCTGCAATCAGCACGAGAAACAGCAGCTAGTTAAAAGGAGTATCAACAGGAAGATTCTCATTTTAGTTCTTCTATGGGCAACATTTTACAGCACAAATCATATACATGCCTACTTAAATCCCATTCAGTTCACTGGGGCTTACTTCGAGGTACGTAGGTATATGATTCGAGCCCATCCATCACTGGGCAATGAGGGATTTTACTGAACAGTAGCACTGAGTCACATTAACTTGGATATATAAATGAATTATATAAAAGAACACTGCACAATGCTAGAAGATTTCACAATACATTGGGGGACAGTCTCAAATTTTATTCTGAATATGTACACAGTCTTCAATACCCAACAGAAAGTAAAGCACAGTATTGTAACAGATAGTTTCTTCACAATTTCATCCAGTTGATTGGTTTTATAACAAAACCAATTTCTATGACGAAGCCATTAAGTGCTCAACTAGGAATATGATATTTTAATTCAGATGCCAGCTAGTGTACTTATATTTACTAAACCCTATGGGGGTGGGAGAGATGGCCTTAATATAGCCACCACCACAACAAAACAACACTAATTTGCAAAGAGGACTGAGGGCTGGGGGGGGCGGGGGAGAGAATCAGAGGAAAACACCAGAGCAAAGGATGGAGGTGGTTTAGGTAAGGGGAAGAAGTTGGGATTCCAGGTGGAAGCTAAAAGGAGCGTGTGTTTCTGTGCAGAATCCACAGTCTGTGGAGAGCTGCAACCTGACTTCAAGCAGGCTTACCCAGAAGTAAGTCCAAATGAGCTAAAGAGAACTTATTTCCTGGGAAACATGCTTAGCATCTCACCCTTGGTAAAAGGGGGAAACCGGGAGATGGAGATGAAAAGGGAGGCGAGGGAGTATCAGGACACAGGAGAGACAGAAACCTATCAAGCGATGCCCTCAGGAGGGAAGGTCTCGGCTAGGCTAGGAGACATAACGGGGAGAGGCAGGAACTGGGGACGAAGAGGGGCAGACAGGGGCGGCCAGCCTGGAGTATTCTCGGGAGCTGCAAACAAGTGGAGACAATCGGAAAAGCAGCGTGACAGGGGCGGCGGGGGGCTGAGAAGCAGGGGCAAAACGCCCCCCCCCCAGGCTCGTTCGCTCTCCCCGACCCTCCCGGGAGCCCTTGCTACACTCACACGAGGGGAAGGGGGAGGCTCTGTCTTAGGCCGGAGCGGGAGATGAGGGCAGAGAAGACCGCGAAGGCCGAGCCTCAGCCCCCTCCAGACACTCGCCTGGGCTCGAGAGACAGAGAGAGGAAAGAAGGCCGGATCCCCCCAACTCCTCTCCGCCACAGTTCAGTTTCGTTTCCCGGCAGCTCCGCACTGGGACGGGGCCCTTCCTTCGCGCGCGGCGCAAACTAATGACGCAATAGGGAGGCGAGAAGAAGTCCTAGAGAGGCGCAGGGCCCCCTCGTGGCGGGAGGCTGCAGAGGGAGGGAGGGAGCGGGAAGCATCTCAGAGCCTGCACCTCGCGCAATGAATACTATAGTACAGAAAGGGGAGTATTAAGCGAAAACGTAAGCTTCTTGTTCCCCACCTTGCACGATTAAAGTGCAAATTAAAGTTCCCTTTAATTTGACGTTTTAAAGTGCTGTAAATAATAATGCAGCGCATTTGGAATAGTCTACGTGCTTCACACGTAGGTGAAGGATAGCTCAGAGTAGACCCATGTCCTAGTAACTAGTTGGATATTGTGGAAGATCAGCAGCCTTGCTAATTAGCATAAATTAGCATAAGGAGGAGATTAGTCTACAGAGCTGCATTGCTCAGGGAGATACTCAGACCATAGAAATACAATTGGTAGAGAGGTCTCTGTCTGATGTTATTTCCCCTCCACTCCTGGGAGGGAAGGAGTAACTGATACAAGAGAATAAACATGACTTCAAACCATATTTCCCCCCAAGACCCATTTATCCTTATTAGAACCCAATAAGGCAGACATATATGCACAAAGTATTTGTTTTTAATGTGATCCCATTGAGATCCCAAGATGAAATTTTGTAGGAAGCTCTTTAAAATATGAAATATTATTTTTTTGGAATTCTTTAATCATATTGATTTTTTTTATATCACTATTTAAAAATTTTCAAAACATTAAATTTTGTAACTTAAATTAAAAGTTTAAAGTAAGTCCATCGTGTGCCATATCATATTAAAGCCCATGAAGTTCTGAAGAGATTTGTATTTTTAGTTTTGAATTACTGGGATCTTTTCTTATACTACTTTTAGGAAACAGAAAAATGAAAGCAATATAAAATGGTAAGGTAAATGTCACTGGATCACTTGACATGGAATGCCCCTAAACCAAAAAAAGGAGATGTGCAGAATGCATAAATATGTAACAGATGAAGTCTTTCCAATTTCTGTCCTCCATCTTTTCCCCTGAAAAGTCCAGGTAGGTGACAGAATGGTTAACACCTTCAAACAGTCAAAAACAAATATATACACTACAAGCAAGCTTCACATGGGCATATCAGTGCAAACCAGAGATAGCTAACCTGTGTAGTCCAACAACACCCACTATACCTTGCCCATGGCGGCTGAGTATGATGGGAAGGCCAGAGATTCCTCGTCCCTTGTGTATACCCATGACTTTAAAATACTTGATGCACCAGGAAAGCATTTAAGAATAGGCTTGTCCACAGCAAGAGACAAGTGATCAGGAGAGTGGTATTTAAAAAAATATGACCAGGAGCTTTTTCTACCAACAAATTACTACAGGCAGCAACCATTTTAGACATGCCCAATGTGCATGTTCACATCATCCCCAACCCAGAAGTGACCTGAAAACGTCACCAAAAAGGGGGGAGGACGGGGCAGGGGCAGAATGGAGTGTTTGCAGGCATTTTCAATGGTGTTTCACTTAAAACGCATAATCCCCATGTCAACTGGGAGATGCCTTTGATCGAATGCATGGTCTTCTTAAGAGTTGCTTCATCCACTACAGTTTCCCTTAAAAATATCAATTCTATATACACTGCTGCATGTCTCCAGTAAGCACATTCATACACAGTGAACACCCTGTGAAACAGACACTTCGAAGTTGACACATGACTATGCAGATGCAATGTCACGGCAGGGGACGGCAGCTGGGATAGCAGAGCAGAACATCCAGAAAGGTAGCTTCCCTCTTCTGAAACGAGAGTGTTTCCAAAATTGCCAAATAACAGAAATCAATGAGAACTAGGTGCACCATCATGTGTAACAAGGTTGATATAGCAATGCAGTTTGCCTCATTTAACCCATTCCAATAACCTTGTTCCAGCTGATTCCCAAATTGGTGCTCATGCGCCAAGGTGGTTTTGAGGGAGGAAGTGCTTTCAGATCATGCATTTCTTGGTAAGAAAACACTGCCACTTTATTAGAATTGGGGAGGGGCACCACACATTCTTATTATATAATTTATAACAAAAGTTAACATAGCTTTATGGCCTATGTGCCCCTGCATCTTATTTCATCTGTTTGAAACTACACTACCAACATCTTCAGGGCAAAGTAGCATTAACAAAAAAAATATGGAATTTATGAACTTGCAATAATTTATTGACAATAGTAAACTACTGTGGTGGCTCAGAACTCCTTGCAACGGGGAATGTTAAGTGTCTTTATCCAGTTATAAAAGTGTGATCTTCATTAGCATTAAAGCTAGAATCAATAAAAATAAGGTAGCCAGACTCAATTGGCTAGACACACAGAGCTGGGGAGTACCACACATTCAGAAACACGAAGAAAGGATATTGGCTTATGAAAGCAACTTGAGCAGAAATGACAGGTTTTTTTTGTTCTTTTATATAAATTGTAACTTTTAAACAAAGAAATAAATAACCACCCCAAGACATATCAAGGAAACAAAAAACAGAAACAGCTGCCAATCCAATTTGCCTGCTAATTTGAAGCCAAAGCCCCTGAAATGGAACCTGAGTTGCTGCAAACTTATAGTGCTGTACCAGCAACATACTGTGAATACTGATAAATATGTAGTGCCACCTTCTGCTCATTCAGAAATGCAACTTCTTCACTCAGCCGAAGCCCTCCTACCACACTCTACACACACACATACACAGAGAGAGAGAAATGCAAAAGCGCTGCTACAGTTTTGACTGTGTCTGCTCAATTTTGGCAACAGAGCTTGAGAGAAAGTGATTAAGATGCTTTTCTGGGAAGCTAGGTATCAAACTCTTTGGGGCTTGGGGCATGGTAAATTTAACCTTGACAATTTCTCCAGACTTATGCAGCTGTAAATATCCTTATTCTCTTTATGAACCCATGAGTCATGTGTAAACAGCTTTCTGACACAAAAAGCAAATATGTACTACATCAGGTTACACTTAAGCAGTTATTTAGCTGATGAGCTGGCACTCTCCAACCTATTAGGAGGGAAGCAGTTAAATTTAAGTTTGGTGGTACATTGTCAACTCCAAGAATTTCATAGCAAGAACAGAAACACGGGTTTAGTCACCTAGTATGAAAAATGGGTTTGAGCCTAACAGTTTTCGATCGTACTCTTCAGAGATGAGGACATCGCACATTCACTTAAGAAAAGAACAGGACCCTGCCAAGCCCTTTTAATCCACAATTCAAATTCCAGTCTCTTCATTGTTCCAAGTGTCCAATCCTTTCTCCCAGAAAGCATCCAGAGCAGGCTCCAAACAACTGCAAGGGTACGGTGCAGGTATTTCAGATAACATGGTGGCTGTCAGAGTCTCCCTCATAGTCATCACTTTCAAAGCTGCTTAATGACATGATGGACTGCACAGATGTAAGGCTACTGCTCTCGCTGTCTAATGTTGAGGTAATGCTACTGCTCTCACTGTCTGAGGACGTGCTGAGAGTACTGCTCTCACTTTCTGACGCTGGGTTCTCCGCAACAACCTGCTTCCCTGCAATTAAAATACACAGATAAAAAAAGAAAAGCAAAAGTGATTTGAGGCAAGTGCAGGAATACCCAACCAAAGGATTTAAGTTTGGGAGTATATTTGTTTTTCAATGGTGCAGGAAAAATACATTTAAAAGTACAGTATAGGCAAAGGGTAATGAGGACTAAGGGGGAGTGGGCTTTGCTTTCAGTACTCAAGGGTAAAACTTTTATATTCTGCACAGCTCTGGTCTTTCATACTGAATACTGTCTCTTCCCTTGGACCAATGCCCACTCTTCTCTCAAGGAAGTACACAACTGTCTCAAACACGATGCTTAAAAGCACAGAGAGGGTTAGAGAAGAGGAAGAAAGAGAAATAAAGGAGACACAATGTCTCAACATAAAATCAATACAGAGGTGGAGCAATGCAAGGTGTCTCTGTCTAAGCCACTGATGGCCAAACTTGGCCCTCCAGCTGTTTTGGGACTACAACTCCCATCATCCCTAGCTAACAGGACCAGTTGTCAGGGATGATGGGAATTGTAGTCCCAAAACAGCTGAAGGGCAAAGTTTGGCCATCACTGGGACTCTAAGCTGAACTCTAGACTGCTTGACTGCTTGTAGCAGACATGCCATCCTCACTTGTAACATAACAGTTAATCAGTTGGTCCTAGGGAGGTGGTCCCCAAATTCCAACCCGCCAACCACCTGAAATGGTCTTTTCTGCCTGTTGTAGCAATTATAATGTGCTGTGCTAGAGGCTACATGATATTAATTTGGTTTTTATTGCTTTTATTGTTTTTATTTCTTATATATTGCATTTTATTTAATTGTAATACAATTTGAATTCCATAGAAGTCAAATTGTAATACAACCCAATGCAAGATAATAAACAAAAGGAGCAATAAAAATACAATTAAAAATCAATACGAATATTTCATATAACGGATGTACTCTCTCCCATCTTCAACCACAAATCCACAGACCCACTGCAGACCACCTGAATGAAGCTTACAGGTAGTCCATGGACCCCATTTGGGATCCCCTGTCCTAGAGCATAGTCTGAAGTTATATAATAATAATAATAATAATAATAATAATAATAATAATAATAATAATAAAACCTTTATTGTCCATGTACAACCTGTATACAATGAAATTAACTGAGCCTCCCTCCCCCCAACTCAGTCCCATTGCACTCTGTGTGCTTGTCGCACAACACACCAACCCCGAAAGTCTGCTGCACTATATTATTTTCCGTTCAGCAGCCTGACAGCCCACAGATAGAAACTGTTTTTTAGCCTGTTGGTACGACTGGTTATACTTATATTTCTCCTGCCTGAGGGTAGAAGATTAAAGAGGTGCTGGCCGGGATGTGAATCGTCCCTGAGAATTTTTCTCACTCTCCTAAGGCAACAATCCCTTTCAATGTCATCTAGCAGGCTCAGGGGACAGCCCATGATATCATGCACTGCGTTCACCACCCTCTGTAAAGACTTTCTGTCTGTGGTTGTCAAGCCAATGTACCACACTGTGATACAATATGAGAGGACACTTTCTATTGTGGACCGGTAGGAGGTCATAAATTGTTGTTTAACATTGTTCTTTCGCAAGACCCTGAGGAATGGAGACTCTGTTGGGCCTTCCTAACCACCTGAGTTATATTGTTTTTCCAAGTGAGGTCTTCACTAAGGTGAACTCCCAGGAATTTAAAGGAGCAAAGCTAGATTCTAGTCAGTGTCTTCTCAGCAGCTGCATGACGGAAAATCGAATGTAAATATAATAAATAATGTAAGTAATGCTAGCATGAAATGAAGAAGGTGGCTGAATTAGAAGATTAACCCATATTGCTTTATTTAAATTTTTCTAAGTTTTTGTATCTTAAGGTGTCTGTGTGTGTGTCTGTGTACAACAACCTTGCTGTTAGCTTTGAAATGCTGTCTCCAAAACAGCATCTGAAACTGAAAAAGCTTTATTCATGAACAGAAATAAAGCAAGGCACAGAAACCTAACTGTAGTTTGCTATCAATATATTTCTAATTAAACACTACGCTACGCAGGTGCCAAGGAATGTTCAAATGCCTTAAGAATGGAGGACCCACCTCTCACCTTTTCGCTCTTGGATGAGGGAAAGGTGGCGATGCTTCGTCTCATCATCCAGGTTTTCCACCATCCTATCAATACAATTGTCCAGAACTAGCGATCGTGTCTTGGATAATATCGTCCCTCTACATATTGGACACTCCAGCTTACGCTTCATCCATTCATTGATGCAATAGGAGCAGAAGCTGTGTGCACAGTTGAGAGTGACAGCCTGAAAAGTTCATATTATATATAATACATTAGATTAGGATTTCTATCCCGCTTTATTTACAGAAGCTTCAAGGCAGCTCAGAATGGAAAATAAAATTCAAAATACTAAAAACAATGTAAGAAAAGGAACTGTCAGAACTGGATAGCTTGGCTGGTTAGAACATGATGCTGATGACACCAAGGTTACAGGTTCAATCCCTGTATGGGACAGCCTCATATTCCTGCATCGCACAGGGTTGGACTAGATGATTCGCAGGGTCCCTTCCAACTATGATTCTATTAAACATCCACATAAAAGGATAAAAGAGGAAATGAATAAATGGAAACCAGTAATATTGTGTGTGTGTGTGTGTGTAAAAACTAGGAATAACGTATTATTTATTTGTCGCTATAAAGGAAATGAACTTAGACATGTACATTTTTGGAAGCAATTATTCGAAATTGAGATTTTTGAAAATAATCTGTATACTTATTTTTAAAAAGTAGATTGATATTTAACATATTTTAAAGGTATGATAAAATGTAATAATTGTGATGCCAATGGTCTTTTAGTAAGATATTGTAGGATTATTGAAAAGGTTTATTATTATTTTTTATTATTACTACTATTATTATTACTGTATTATTATTGAATATATATACCGCCCTATACCCAGGGGTCTCAGGGCAGTTTACAGAATAAAATCAAGATATAAAACCACAAAATACCTAATAAAAACAACAACCCAATAGCCCCCCACAAAAGAACACATTTTAAAAGGATGTATTTATATAATAGAATGTGTTGCATTAAATGATATTCTAATATCTGTATTATCTTTTGGAGTTTGTATAGCATGTATAATGTTTATTCATTAAATCAAATGTTTATTTAATTCTTTTAAAGGAAATTGTGTAAATCACACACATATCCCTTCCATGAGCAGGAAGTTTCATGAGCAGACTTCTGCTCACAGAATCATTGGATCCAACCCACAGAAATCCCAGGAACAAAAATCGGGTTCAGCAACTTTCAGACTGATTTGGTGTCAGTAAAAGGGGATTAAAATATATGTACACTTACTACTGCTTCTTAAAGGTTTCATCTTTCAAATCTTACCTCAATGAAGTGTTCAGAGCAAATAGTACACTGCAGCTCATTCTCCAGCACATCATTCATGTGGCTCAAGGCCTCTTCCTTTTGTGCTCGTGCCTTCTCCTTCTCTTCCTGTGGCCCAGAAGAAAACGAACCCAAAAACATCAGGTAAACAATGGTAGAAGAATGAGAATGTATTGGGCACGTGAGACATACTTTCCGAAAGGTGAAAACTTTATTAAAAATCTGCACAAAACAAAATGCCCCTAAAGTTATATACAGCTAAAACCCTCCACTTCACCACAGTGTAGAAATAAAAGCAAGGTGGTGGGAACCTATGGAAAAGCAGAGAGCAGCTTCCTTAAGCTGCAAAGTGGGAGGCTTTGGAGCAAGGTCTAAACTTCGACTGTTGTGTGTTTTTCTTCTGTTCATACCTTAGTCTCTTTCAGTTCCCTGTCCTTGGCTTTAATGATCTCTTCAAAATCCTTCTTGCTACGGCTCAGTTCTTCCATCAAAGCACGATGCTGAGAAATAAGATACCAAACAGAAATTCTCATTAACATACCAATTAGGCATGCCAGATTCTACTTCGCATCCTGAAAATATGTCAACCCACTGCATGAATATAACTCATTTCCTCTAAATAAACATAATCCGTAAAACATACACATACTTAAAACTTATTTAGATTAGAAAAATGAATAGGCAAAAGGTATGTAAGGATGCTGCTAACTGTACAAAGGTAACCAGATGAACTATACAAAACAAAGTTAAAATAAAATTAATCATAAAATACAATTAACAGCAGTGTATCACACCCAGTTAACCAGATAAGGCCACGCCGACACTGCTCTGAATACTTGCAAAAATAGGAAGCTGTCACCTGAATGACCATAAAATGGGAGACAACCGGCTTTCTACTACAGGTTTCATAGACAGGGTGCCACATCTGAGAGGCCCTTCTATACGGAGTGGCTCCCTAGCCTATTCTTAGTGAGGACACCACAAGCAGAGTCTTGTGCACAAACCTTACAACTCAGGTTGGATGGTTCTGGGGCAGGTGTGCCTTCAAGTATTGGGTCCTAAGCTCTTCAACGTTTTGTTCACTGATACCAACACCTTGAATTGGCCCTAAGAATGTACTCATTCATATAACTATAACATCAGGAGCTGAATGAACATTTATAGGCCAGCGGTAATTCCCATGATTGTAGCACCTGGAAATAAGTCTGCCTTTGGTCACAAAAGTAGCGACCATCCAGTTTGGGAACCTGTGGGCCTCCACATGTTGCTGAATTACAACTCCAATCCTTGACCACTGACCATGCTGGTTGGGATTGGTGGAGAAGTCTAACAACATCTGGATAGCAACAGGTTTCTACTCCTAGCAAAGAGCTTACCACACATTTCCTAAATGATCCTCATGATAGAAAAAGACCCTCTGGCCCAGGTAACATTTTGTGAAGGTGTGCCAAGAGGGAAGAGAACGTGTTGCAGCAGTGGGATGAACAGTAATAACTTAGAAAATGATGGGACCAAGCCAAGAAAAAATCAAATTCAACAAGCCATCATTACAGATTGCTTGTGGTTTTGATACTGTCTTTTCTGTTCTTCCTAATCATCCACTATTTTTGCTACTTGCAGCCAATCAAGCATGTCTCACTGCAAGAGGCAGAACTAAGCATCCTGGCAATTCGCCAGTGGGGGTAACATTTGAACATCATCAAGTGATACAAACATTGGAAATAACCTAACACTGTGCTACGTTACCTGCACTAGAACCTGGGTCAGTTGTTCCTTCAGTCTCCCTTCTCCTTCTTCCTCTTTTGCTCCCTAAACAATAAATAAGAGCCTGTCAGTCAAGTAAAGGAAAGACATATAGAACTAAGAACAACAACATGAAGGATAACAAAAGCTAGTGGAAAAATATGCTAAAAGGAGTCAAACAAGTTTTCTTCCATGCAGTTATAAAATAACAATAAAATGGCTGCTGCCTACACAAAACTGAAACCTGAAAAGGAAATCTTCAATTATTTTTATTTTTACAGTATTCCTAATCAGAGACACATACCCCTATACAACACACTATCTCAGGGGTCTGCAACTTTTAAGACAAAAAGAGCCACTTGGACCCGTTTCCGAAGAAAAAAAAACTTGGAGCCGCAAAACTCGTCATTATAAAAATAACTTTTTTGTCACTTTTTTATTATTTCTTTGTTTGACCCCTCAGAATTACTCCTCCTCATAGAAATAAATGTTAAATTAACAAGTTACCTTTTTGTGTGTGTGTGTGTTCTTCACTCCCCTTCAAAACAGTGACCAGCGTACATCCCCCTTACAATGTAGCGGGTGGGCAGGAAGGTGACGTCGGGACGGTGCGTGACTAATGAATGCACCGCCCCCATGCGACGTCACAGCCAGTACAGCGCCCGCCACAGTGGGGAGTGTCGGGGCGCACAATGCGCCTCCTCCCCTCACTAGTATCTGCCCCAGAGCCGCGGCAAAGGTGTAAAAGAGCCACATGCGGCTCCGGAGCCGCGGGCTGCAGACCCCTGCACTAACTAATCATGTAATGCCTAGAGTATCTTCACTTGTTTGTTCTCTCTGCTGTGGTTGTATAGGCAAGGGAGAAGGGCCCTAGCTCAGTGGTAAAGCATCTACTTTAAGTGCAGAAGACCCCAGGTTCAATCCTTGGCATCTCCAGGTAGGGCTTGGAGAGAACCTAATATGAAATCCTAGTGAGCCTCTGCCAGCCAGTGTAGACAAAACTGAGACAGATAGACCATTGGTCTAAATCAGCATAAAGTAGCTCCCAATGTTTCTAACAGGGAAGGAAAATAGCCGGAGCAGTGTCTTCTTTGCTCCCTCCTTGCTAGAATATGTGCTATCACAAGAATGTGAATCATTGATGGCTTTCTCCTTGGTGGAAGAAGCAGTCACCTACAATAACTGTTGCAGGCAGTGGATGTTATAGCTGCTCTACATTGTTGGAAGAGCAGTTTTAAAAGTCCTGCTTGCTGGCTGTAACGTGTGGTCTTTATGGACATTAACAAGGTGAGTTTAAACATTTTTAGAAAGTGTTTCTGAATATTTAAAGTGCAGGTTACGATGATAAAGGTGAGCTCTACTAAACTCATTGGAGCTTTCCAATTAGCAAAAATTGTGTAACATTAGGCCACAGTTAGGGGTGTGTGCTGCTAACACACACTCACACAACTAGTACTGTGTGCTTAGCTGTCTTCACTGCCCTTAATAGCTGCAGAAACTTCTCTCAAACCTGCCACCCTCATAGGCAGACTTGGGGACACAGAGAGGTCTTCTCAGTGGCTGCTCCCAGACTCTGGAACTCCCTGTTTTTGCTATTCTTACTTTATCTGTAAGCCGCCTTGAGTCCCTGTCAGGCAAAAAGGTGGGGAATGAAAGAACAAACGAATGAATGAATGCAGTCCCCATATCTGAAAAGATTGCCGAAAGGACTGAGGCAGCATGGCAGAATGTATGTGACAGTCACAACCCAAGAAGCTGCCCAGTTCAATTCTACCTCTTCAAGAACAAGCTTGTTCCTGCACCTCTGACAAAGTTCTGGGGGTGTGGCAGGAAGTCAGTGTAATGGTTCTCCCCTTGATTGTCCCACCAATGGTGCTAAGAGGAACAGACAGGACACACAGCAAACCTACTGCCCCTAAGCTACCATCATGCGCACACTATCAATGGTGATGTTTTACCATCACAAGCGCAATACAATACAAATGATACAATGTGATAGAACAAAGCTATTAAACATTTTGATGTAAATAAAAACAATAGATTGCAAGCCACATTTCTTATCCATTCATAATCATTTGTGAGCATCTTCCACAAGCAATAACATGCTTGTTCACTGAAGTAACGTGTGAAGCAGCCATGAATCACTGTGTTTTAGCAGACAACCCTTATTAGTTGTAGGTTTCTCTTAGCTCACAAATCTAAGGAATAGTTGGCTTTGTCAAAAACAGAAAAGAGATTTCTTTCACACTTAGTGGGAATGTGCAGAGGTGAGTAAAATACTGGAGAATGGTCCTGGAGGTAATTAAAAAGATTTTTTCAATTTAGCAGATCCCATCATATGTTTATTAAATTATTTAAAAGACAGCTTCCTTTGATAACTAAACAATTTGTTATATGTTCATATAGAACTATAAACCTATAAAGAGCTGGAATCATATGGGTAAAAACATGAAAAAAGGTAATCAAAGTAAAACAGATTTTTAAAGACAAATTAGTGAACAACTGGTGTTGGTGAAGCTTACTGCTTTATTTTTCAAAAATCACAAAATTATAATATGATCAAAGTGGGTTAGAATTACAATATATTAAGAGGAAATTAAGTATTACAGATATGGAGAATGTGTTTATTGAACTATGAAATAAAGAGCTGGGATAACACCATGGTTATAATAGCTAGGGCATTAACCATGATCTAGCAATTTAATTGCACACTCAGGCTTTATGCACATTGGTGCCTTGAAATACATTGAGGGTTTTTTTCTGGCAGTGTTTCAGGTTGCTTTTTTAGGTTGTTGTTCATGCCAGAGAAGGAGTGGGGATGTCGTCATCTGATGCCCATTACCTAATTTGCTTACCCACACTGAACTCCAATTCATTGAAGCTGTCGCTGAGAGCTGCCTAAGAGCTACAGACCTCAGCTTCACCATGGCTTTCATTTTTTAATCAATGGAGGCTGTTTAGAAGAACAGCAAACAAGACTCCAGGATACCTATGGATTGTGGCTAACTTCATGTCTACTCAGGTTCAAAGACCAGCAGTGGGAGCGCACTGGAGCCAGAGAAGGGGTAATGTGTGCACAGCCTACGCTGTGGTTACAAACTACAGTGGTACCTCGGGTTAAGTACTTAAAGCCTACGCTGTGGTTACAAACTACAGTGGTACCTCGGGTTAAGTACTTAATTCGTTCCAGAGGTCCGTTCTTAACCTGAAACTGTTCTTAACCTGAAGCACCACTTTAGCTAATGGAACTTCCTGCTGCTGCCGTGCCGCCGGAGCATGATTTCTGTTCTCATCCTGAAGCAAAGTTCTTAACCTGAAGCACTATTTCTGGGTTAGCGGAGTCTGTAACCTGAAGCGTATGTAACCTGAGGTACCACTGTACCAAATGAAGCCGTGTTATACCCTGCTGTGATAAAACTCGTTGGCTTTCTTTCACAGACAGAAGGGGAAGTTCTGTTTTGCCACCCATCCTATTCTTATCCCTTCTCTAGCAGGGGCCATGAGGAATCAAACAGGGACAAAGATAATTAAACACAGTGTATTTCCATTGTTCATTTACTGCTAGACACTTTCCTTAGCGCTACTACTTCATCAGCAGGAATTTCAAGCAGAGTTGCTGATGGAAGAACTAGAAGTATTTTAGGGTCAAAGCAAAGAACAGTATTGTAATCTCTACTGAAGTGACTGTGCAACTAGTAAGGAAGTGAAACAATATTCTGCTAACTACTGTGCCCATCAGACAACAACAATCCATTCACTTCACATCTTTTTATTGAACCCATAGCTCTAGGAGGGAGAGGCCTTGCACTTCAGTACTGATCTTCTGGTGTCCATCATTCAAATACAGTAAGCTGTGGCTCACAAGCCAGTAGATGCAGCCATGTTAAAAACACATCAAGTATCCTGAGAGCAACATGTCCATTGTTGCTGATCTTGCTATCTTGCCTAGTCTCACCAAAAGATGCACCATCTGCAGAAATGCAACTCACGTGTCTCACTAATCAATGGGCTTTTTGCAACACAAGAAATTCGAGGAAATTAGGACAGGGAGCAAACAATTCTCTCTTTGCCAATCTCATCATAAAACAACTACAGTGAATTTTAAAATGCTGCGCTTATTTTAAAAAATACAAACTCTACGGTGAAACAGGACCAAGTGTTGTCTCCTTCATGCATAGTATTTTTATACATGTGATAATTTTTGTATGAAATAAGGTATGGTACATGACTGGGCAGCCTAATCAATGTATGAGCACTGAAATAAGTTACCACAATACACTGTGTACATGATGTTGCACATGCTTTTTCCTTGTCGTCAGATATTTCAGTGTAGGAGAAATGTCATAATTAATCTACCCTGTGCTAATAACTAAACCAGCTGGGATTTTTAAGCAGCTAAACTATAGTTTCAAACAAGTTGGCAACACTGTTGAAAATAGCTCATTAGGCACACTAAATGGAGGACTAAGAAACCTCAGTGCTGAAAATGAAGGTGTGGTGGTTTGGGAGACTATGGCAATGCTAAAAATGCTAACCTTTCCCCCATCCAATCATTCTTGCTTAGGCACAACTTCAACACTTGCAAGTTTTCAAATGGTACATGAGAGTGGGTGGGTGAAGTATCACAGCTGCACCTACCTCCAATTCTTCACAGACGGTCTTCTGCAACTGCTCCACTTGCTGCTGTTGCTGCTCCTGCTCAGTGCATAACTGCTCCCTCAGTTCCTGCAATTCCTGCTCCAAAACCTGGATCTCTACAGGAGCACACTTGTTCATTTGCCTCACATTCAGGACAGCTGTCTGTTTCTCCTGCATCTTGGCTTTTAGCTTTGTCATATCTGCTAGAGTTTTCATTATTTGTTCCAAACCATTCCAAGACTGTGCCAAATTTGGGGCTTTATGGTCCTTAGAAAGAAGAGCTAAACCATGCTCAGGCGGAATGGTGCTACAGTGATTTTTCTTCTTCTCCTTTTTACTGGGACTTGGAGAAACCAACACTGTTTCCATGTTTTCTGTTGTTGGTCTGGACAGTTCTGTCCTGCCTCCCTCACATTTCCCCAAAGAGTCATTTTCTGAAGACACCCTGTCTCTTTTGGTTCTGGAATTGGAAGGCCCTTCCGCTCCAGATGCCTCAGATTCCTCCAAGCTAATTTTACGCTTAGCCCTCATGTCTTTCGTTTTCTCTGTCAGCTGGTCATTTTTCAGCGCCAGAAATGGACTGACTTTCTTCCAATCTTCCCTTATTAGTGTATATTCATACTCAGCTGTTTCTCTGTTTTTAAAAGGAACTCCTAATTGGATATAGTCGCCTTCGTGTAAGAGATAGGGCCGTGATGGATCAATGCGTTCACAATTCAGCCAGACACCATTTAGACTCTGGGAAAGATAAAAAATAATAAGAGAGAGCTAGGAAAGGTGCTTGTTTTTCTGCACATCAAAAAATAAAACAAACAGACCAGAAAAACAAGCCAGCAAGGAAAACCTGGCACTCCTCAAATAATACTGCAAACAAACAAAAAACAGCGATCCAGCACTAGAGTAGAATTAGCATGAGACACAAGTATTTCCCACTCCAACAGGAAACATCTGAGCCAAGAGCAGATTTTGTATTTTATGTATCCATGCTGATTAAGTGATTTGTCCAGAAAACTAGCAGTGCAATCCTATGCACATCTAATCAGAAGTTAGTCCTAGACTTACTCCCAGGTAAGTGGGACTGTAGCCCAAAGAAATTTATTACAACTCCCTGAGAAGATAAATCAAGATTTAAAAACAACAGCCCCTGGTACACATGACACTCAAGACATGATTTATATGTTGGAAGTGTGGCAAGTCTCCCTTCATCAGCTGAACTAACCAAAATCTTTGGGATCTCCACACTTTAAGCTGGGGTCACGAACCTGTGCCCCTCCTGATGTTGACTCCAACTCTCATCAGCCCCAGCAAGCACTGCCCATAGTCAGGAATGATTAGAGGTGTAGACCAGCAACATCTGGAGGACCACAGATTCACCACCCCTGCTTTACACAAAACTCTTCCAAAAGAAGTGGGGGGGGGAATAATCGAAAAGATATTTGCGTTATCTTTAAAAGGACAGCACATACAACAAGACAAAACAGCATCCAAAGCAAAATGTGAGACACAGTGTGGTAATATGGGCAGGAGTGCTGGGTTTGGAACCAGGGATTACTGGGTTCAAATGCATGGCCACTCACAGCCGCCCCTAACCAACCCCATGGGGCTGCTATGTGGATGAAAAGGGGTATCTCTCAAATGCTCCTTGAAAGAAAAGGCTGCCATAAACTCAATAGGTGAGCTAATGCAAGCCACGTTTTCAAACTTTCTCTCAGCATTACCACCCACCCCCATCTGCAAGAAAGAGAACACTGGCTTTTCCCGCTATAAGGATTACAAGTAGATAATGCATGTTTTAACACTTCTGTAGTACTTTTAAGTATTAAGTGCCACAATCATCTGAAATTCAGTATACAGTAACTGCAGGACCTTGTTGGTGATGGCATCCCAGCTACGGAATTCAGAACTTCCATCTCACTTTAGCAGTTTGTTCAGGTTTTTTGAAGAATATTAACGCCAGAGCTTGTGGCTTATTTTTTACTTGTTTTACTGGTTAAGGTTATAAGTACTACATCTTTCTCATGTATATACTGTATATTTTATATATTGTTTTAAAATCCTATGTGTGCTGCTGTAGGATTTCTATTTTTTATTATTTTTATTATAAATATTATTATTATTACAAGTACTACTATTTTGTGTGCCACAGGCTTCCCAGGCAACCAGCCCCCGCTACCATGGCAGCTCCCCCAAAAAAACTTTCCATAAGTCTGTCGGCCTTCCTGAACAACAATGTGGCTGATTTCACTGGTGGGAAGGGGTGACAGTGGAAGGAAGAAACTGCACAAAATTGGACAGAGAAACCTTGCACTCACAAAATCTTAGGATACCACTCATTATAGCTACTTCATCAATTCTGTAGTCTAGATGATAAATTCCAAGTACTATATGAAAGAAAATAATCCTATACAGTGGACCCTCTAGTTATGTACCACTCTGGTTACATAACTTTCAGGTTATGAATGCAGCAAACCCAGAAGTGTATACTTCCGGGTTTCGCCATGTGTGCATGCACAGAAGCGCTCTGCGCGCCTTGCGCATGCGCAGAAGCAGAATCTCTAGTTACGTTTTTTTCGGGGTGCACACGGACCCCCGGAACGAATTAAATTCGTATCCGGAGGGTCCACTGTATTACTGAGGTAATTCTCACAAAGAAAGTCTACAGAATCAGGTATACATTATCACAGCCATAAACTGTTCTACAAACTGCATACAAAATTAGCTTTTCATGTAGTTCGCCTGGCACTCCAGCTTTCCTGATCACATTTTCAAACTGGATTCCACATTCAGCATCTTTCAAGTCAATTCATTTTTAGTAACTTTCCGTACCTTGTTATCAATCACTGTCCACTGCCCATCAGTATTTTGCTGGAAAACACAGTGGTTCCGGGAGATCATCAAAGGACAGGATTTTGACATCAGTTGGTAAGTAGCACCAGTTCCTCGACCTATACTTACCTAAACAAACAAACAAGCAAGCAATTAACAATCTCCTTTACCAATATCTCCAACATATCTATTCTGGATTTCAATGCTGTGAAATGGGTATTTCATTAGTTTCTTACAGTAATTCAAGGGAATACATTAAGCCACCATACAAGTATTCCATTATTTTAGTTGCAGTGCCAAGATTGTTTGATATGTCAATGTTGGTTGCAATGAAATACAGGCATATAAAAAGATGATTTCCTGGATGCCAAAATGCAAGTTTGGGGCAAGTACTCCTTAGTGAGAGAACCCCAGCATAAATTTAAAATCACAAAATATGCAGCAAAGTAAAGCATGGAAATATATGCTGTTAGACCTTTAAAATATGCCCTTCTAAGTTCTTCCCAAAGTTCTCCTCTTCCTCTAACATTGAAAATGGCCACACATTTGGGAAGTTAAAAATGGTTTACTTACAAACTCTTCAAAGCTCAGATTCATGTACTTTTCCATACAGCATTCAGAAAAAGTTGCACAGGTGGTATAGTAACACAATAATGGCTTGTAAAAGCCATGCGGTCTGAGCTGCAGCAAGCAGTTCAAAATGTCTTCACACACTGTGCTTCTCTAGTAGACTGAGGTACAGCAATAGGCTTGATTGCCTTCCCCTTAAGGTGAGAGCTAAGCTAGCTAAGCCTGGCAAGTAAGTTTACTCTACAACATTAACCTCTTCATTAATTAGACCTAAACATGTTATCCCAGTCAACACATTTTTAAAACCTGTGAACTATTGTTGTTGTTGTTGTTGTTGTTCATTAGTTTTCCACAAATGAGTATTTGTTTATTTGTAAAAAGAGCTATTTACTCTAGCAGGCAAATCCAAAGTAGCCTAACAAACAAGTCTGAGTAGCCAATAACAGCTGAGAATGCCATTGCAGTTATAAATTCTTCAAAATCCCATTTAATTCAGCTTTAGGCCTGTATTAAGCAATTGGACATTTATTCATTTTTTTCTATGAAGATCAAACTTCAAATTACATTAACGTAATACTTAACAATCTGGACTATGATGTCAATATATACAGTATTGTAGATAAACCCCTTTCAGGTTACATTAAATGCTTCATTTCTCCTTCACCCCAAAGCTCTGCAGTTGATGCATAGCTTTCAAAGCACCTCCAGGGACTTAAAAAGAGGGAAGGCTTGTCAATATATTTTCAAGCTGCACAGCTTCTATATGATCAGGGATTCTTGGAGACTCTGTCCTGCCTTCTGGCTCTTGTCACAGTTCAATCTCACCATATGGCTTCAGAGATTATCATGTTCATAAGTACAGAGCTTCCAAGTAATAGACACAGCTAACAAATCACAGATTTTCTCCATCCTGTCACTTGTAAGGTCATCACACTTTTCTACCGAAATAACTGCACATGAACAACCATCCTTTGAAGATCTGTCATATCTTTCATTATAGTACCTTGTATTGGTTCTTGTTGTTTATTTTTATGCACTGTGAGCCACTAAGGAGGATATAAATTTCAATAAAAGCGTGAAACCTTCCACAGCATTTGTTCCCAGAATTATGGTCAACATTTTAATCAGGCCTACGGAGCATGAGACTCAAAGTCAAAATGTATCCATGGGCTTGAGAACACCTTTGCTTTTGCAATTCCATACTGATAACAAAATCAGAAGGCTTATTGAGCTCCTGATGCAGGCTGCTATTCATTTATGAATAGTGAACTGCATTTCGCTTGGTAAGTCAAAAGCTTGCAGGCTGGCTTTAGATTATGCTAGCTACATTGTCATAACCAGCAAAGCTGTTCACTAGATTTCAACATATGGGCAAGTTTTAAGTTAGGCAGGGGAAAGTTTCTTTTAAACTGAAGGTCAAATCTTTAATAATGAAGATGTGCCAGCATGGACACCTCTGTGGCTACAATCTTAAGCACATTCAGGAGAGTAAGTCCCATTTAACTAAGTTAAGATATAGCTCAGAGTGAAGATGCTTAAGGTGGTCCTGTTACAGGTGATCCTGTAAACGCTTACATCACTTTAATCTAGATTCTAGAAGGAAATGAAGCAATGTTTGGGCACACATATGAACTGACCCGGACCCCACAATCATATGAGGGTGGTAACACAAGAATGGGTCTTTTCTGTGGTGGTTCCCTGTTTGTGGAATGCCCCCGCTAGGGCGGCTCGCCTGGCAACTTCATTGCATATTTTTAGGTGTCAGGCAAAAACACTCTTCTCCCAAGCCTTTGGCCAGTTAAACAATGTACTGTATGACCTATTAAACTGGGTGTGCGTGTGTTTGTTACTGTTATGCACTTCTGTGTTTTTATATTGTAAACCACCCTGGATGAAGGACGGTATAAAAATTTAATAAATAATAACAATACTGGATGGAAATTACAAGGTAGGGCAACAAACCACGTTTTGGCCCACTAGACTGACTGTTGAGCGCTTTGCTTTATTTGCTGTTTTATTTCGGCAGTTCACTGCTTTTTTATTGTATTAACTGGCTTTATTGTTTTACTGAATGTTACCCTAAAAGTTTAAACTGAAAGGTGGGACAAGCACTTTGAACACAGAAGACGACAACCCATTCAGCCCCAGCTCTAAATTTTGGCCTTTTAGGGCTGACCTAATTCTGCTCTGGACCATAAAGAAGGCTGATCGCCAAAGAATTGATGCTTTTGAATTATGGTGCTGGAGGAGACTCTTGAGAGTCCCATGGACTGCAAGAAGATCAAACCTCTCCATTCTGAAGAAAATCAGCCCTGAGTGCCCATTGGAAGGACAGATCCTGAATCTGAGGCTCCAATACTTTGGCCACCTCATGAGAAGAGAAGACTCCCTGGAAAAGACCCTGATGTTGGGAAAGATGAAGGGCACAAGGAGAAGAGGACGACAGAGGACGAGATGGTTGGACAGTGTTCTCGAAGCTACGAACATGAGTTTGACCAAACTGCGGGAGGCAGTGGAAGACAGGAATGCCTGGCGTGCTCTGGTCCATGGGGTCACGAAGAGTCGGACACGACTAAACAACAACAACAATTCTGCTCAGACCGAGGCTATGGGGAACCATGGGGTGGAGAAAGGACAAGAAGAAGCTTCAGTTAGTGGGCTGAGAGGGATACGGTACAAGAGGCAAATGAGAAAGTTAATATCCGCCTCCCAGCTGCTTTATTGATCCCACAGCCCCGACCCGGCCCCCTCAGCTGAGGAGGGCAATTCGCGCGCTCCCCTCCGAGGCAAAGGAGGGCGCAGTTCCAAATGCGGGCAACAGGAGGCGCAGCTTTCCTTTCTCTTTCCCTTTCCCTTCCCAACACAGTCCCTCACTTCGCCGCCGCCCCTCAAAGCCCCGGCGCTCGAGGGAGGGGGGGCAGCTCTCGCCGCGCTCTCTCTCACCTCGCTGCCGTCCTCCAGCAGCAGCCACTCTTCGCTCATCCCCACTCGCTTGAGGCACCAAGTTTGACCCGGCCCCCCTGAGGGGCGAGAAACCCTGCTGTCCCCGCCAACGCACTCCGCCATCTTCCGCTGCCCGCGCGAGCTGCAGGCAGAAGCAATCGCTCGGTTCGGAAGGAACAGATCGGCTCCGCCTGCCCTAGCTCTTTTCTTTTTTCCCCCCTTTCCTTTAAAAAAATAAATAAATAACTACGAGCGGCTTCATCTGCCCCTCACAAAGATGGCCACTTTAACGGGAAACATCCCCCGCCCACTGCTGTAACAGACAAGATCAATCGATGCCAGAGACAGCCGCTGCAGCCGCTGTTATTACGTTAGTTTGTTCGTGAGCTGTATCACAAACAGGCTTCAAATGTAGTGGGGGGGGGGCGGCGTTTGAAGGAGGTCTTGCCAACTGCCGGCCTATTTAAATAATAATTCGTTTGCTGTGTATTCATTTACTTTCTTTCTCGTCTGAGTTTATTTGATTTTAAGGAGATAGCTTCCGCTGCTGCTGCTCTCAGGTTTAGCAGTGTTGTTGGGGGGGGGGAGGGTGTTACTTAGAAACAGGCAATATTTCAGGGGCTGCAATCCAAGCGAAACAGATTTCGGGAACCTTTGGCCGGCCAGGTGTTGCTGAACTAGAACTCCCATCACTCCCAGCAAGCAGGTCAGTAGCCCTGGAGTGCTGGGAGTTGTAGTTCAGCAACATCCGGAGGGCTTGAAAGGTCTCCCATGCCGAGTACAGAACGACTTAAGGAGGGGGGCGCGATTCACACTGAAGCGAAGCCAATAAGGTTTACTTCTGAGTAGACACGTAGAGAATTGCACTGTGAGGGCAGCTGCAGCACGGTATATCGCCTGCTGTCGCAACTGTCAGCAAAGCACAAAAAGGAAAAGCATTTGGGCTACCTTTATAAACTACAAGAGAATGCACTAAGCATGTACAGTTTCATACTTATGAAAACTGCACATATTCAGCGTACTTTTTGTAATCCATGACAGCTTATGTAGTAATGTATGTGTTTGTCTTTCTAATGTCTCTATGTTTATTTTCTGGTACCTTATTTCGTGCGTTTTAAGGGAGGAAGCCGGGCGAGGGACTGTTTTGGGAAATGAACCAGGCCCCCAACCCACCCCCCTCACCTTAATGTGGCCTTGGTGCTCCCAGCCAGCACCAGGTGCTAGAGTTTCCTGCAGGAGTGTAGTCTATGTGGCTCCTTTCATGGACACTCAACTATTATGCTAACCAGATCCAAGAGTGAGAAAAGTTCGGAAAATATGTCTCTTAATTTTAGTAAAGTATGAATTTATTACAAAATATACTACATTTATAGCAATGTGTAGCACGATTACAATTTGCTATATAAACAACTCAAAAGCTTTCTCAGTTCAAGACTGTCCTGCTGAAGGGATGCTTGTGCTTTGTGGACTGGCAGGTCTGACTGGCAACAGAGTCGTTTCTAAGGGAGACAGCCCCGCTGTTGGCAATTGTTGGGGGAAATCTTTATGAGAGATGGAAGCCTTGGTTGCTCAATGCAGTTTTCTAAAAAGTCTTTGGCACTGGGTAAAAGAAAGGAAGGGTGAAAGAAAGTGAGTTGCAGCTCCTTCCTTCTTGGGCTCAGGACGGTAGTATTGCAAACACTGTAGAAGCCTGGGTATGTAAATAAAATTTGGAGTTGTTAATAAATCAAGTTAAATTGCGAGGACTAAAAAAAAAGCCAGACAGCGCCCGCGGAGTATCGAACTGCCGTTAAGCAATTGGTGAATCTGCAAAGATTAGCCGAAGTAACCGCTAGGCTAAGCCGGCCCGAGTAACGCTGCCAGCTAAAACATATAAGGAGCCATTAAGCAAGGGGTGTGGCTAATTGGGCAAACAATGTCATGCTCTTTGCAAATGCGATCCGCAGCTCCTTTTGAAAGTACTTTACATCCTCTGCACCGCTGGTGTGCATGACAGATGCGGGATCTACGGGTCAGCTTCATCAGACTGAAGGTGTTACAGGAAACAGACGTGGTTCAGTGTTTGCCCGGCTGCCCCGCTTCCTGAATAGATTCTTGTAAACTCCAAGCGACTTTCTTTTCTCGAGCCAGCTCGGCCCAGCGGTTCCATCGAGCAGAGCATTAGCTTAGATCCCCTAATCGCTTCCAGCGGTTTGAGACCCGCGGGCGCTGCCTGGCTTTTTTAACTCCCTTCCACTATAACAGTTTCTCTAAATGACGCTTAAATTTGCAAAGCCAAACTTCTACACGATTCTCTGCAATTCTGCCTGAACCCAAGAAAGAGAAAGTTTTCTGCAGTCTTGCTTCTGCGAAGTGTCCCATGAACATCCGAGTTGCAGCAAAAAAAGGGGGGGCGCCCTAAAGTTTTTCAGAGCAATAGCAGGATAAAAATCAGCTCCGTAAGCGAGAAAGGATGGATACAGACCTAGGGGGCTTGGCGAAGGGGAGGAGACGTGACTCGTTTGCAGGGTGGCGTCTTCATTTTTATTTTTTAATTTATTACTGCATTTCACGACATGTATATACAGAGCTGGTTGATGGGGACAGGAGAGAAAGCATCGCCCTCCCACCCTCTTGTAAGCTCCAAGCGACCTTCTTCTCTCGAGCCAGCTTAGCCCAGCGGCTCCATCGACCAATGCATAGCTTGGATCCTGCAATCGCCCACAGGCAGCGGTTTGAAACCTAAGGGCACTGCTTGGCTTTTTAAACTTCTCAGCTGACCCGATGAACAGCTCTAAATTACACCTGCGGCAACGTATTTACATAGCAAATCATCTACAGGTTTTGCAATCCCACCTGAGTCCAACAATTAGTGAGAAGCGATTCTGTGTGCTTGACCTTCCCTTGTCTTGCCCAAGGCGAAGGACTTTTTTAAAGACCTGCACTGAACGAGGATGATCTCCTTCTCCCAATAAGACTTTGCCATCCATCACACTTCCATTAGCAGGCATCCCCAAACTCGCCCCTCCAGCTGTTTTGGGACTACAGTTCCCATCATCCCTGACCACTGGTCCTGTTAGCTAGGGATGATGGGAGTTGTAGTCCCAAAACAGTTGGAGGGCCGAGTTTGCAGGGTGCCTGCATTAGGGCATGAGGACGCTCAGCATCATTTTGCTGCAATTGCCCGTTTCCCTACACTCCAGTAATACCATTTCCTCTTTATTTAACTGGAGGATGCAACTTGTAGCTTGATTTCGCTTTCTTTGTTGTGCACCTTCGTTTTCCTAGGAAAGGAATGTTTTTAAAGCATGCATAGAATTGTCTACTCTCACATGTCATTTGATTCCGGGGGTTCCACCAGCCTTGGACTCCAGGGTGGGGGGAGGTTATTTTGTGAATTGCAGCCTAATAACCAGCAAAGCAATTCATACACACCAGCACTAGCAGTATGATGTGAGCTCAAGCTACAGCAGTTCAGCTGCTGAAAGGAGAGCAGGCCGCTCAAATACAGCTCATTTCCCTTTCCCTGCAGGCTGTTTGGTGCTGACTGTTGTCCGTATTGTTGTTTCCACCAGTCCCCCTGCTTTTTCCACCTACAGAAAACCCCACTATTTTTCCCCAGGGGATCAAAAAGCAGATGAGGGTGGAGAATGATTTACCACGCATCCTCACTTCCAAAAAAAAGCAGGGGAAAGATTAGTTGCTCCCCACTATAGCTGTCAACGTTTCCCCTTTTTTAAGGGAAATTCCCTTATTCCAAATAGGATTCCTCTCAAGAAAAGGGAAAAGTTGACAGCTATGCTCCCCACCCCTCACCCAGGACCACTGCTGCATATCACTTCACCGTTCTCTTTTAGAAATTTTGGATTTCTTTTTTAATGTCTATTTAGTTTGAACCTCTGGGTTGCTAAAAGGCACTTTAAAGCAATGCGGGGCGAGTTATTCCCTCTCTGCCATCATTTTCTAACAGGGCTTGGTGCAGAATTTCATGCGCAAAAATCTCTATGCAAACGATGCCTGGGCTTGCAGGTAAAAGTACCCCTCTTTGAATGTCCTCCTAAAAGCCCCACCCACCCACCCAGATCCAGAGCCCAGAGGCCTTGTGAACAGTTGACTTGCTTGCAAAGTGTAACATTCAGGTCACAACGAAAACAAACCCATGTGCCAATTAAGTTTTTTTTCCATCTAGATCTATGCCAGGATCCACATCAGCTTTGTAAGAGAGAAAATTATGGGGAAAGAGATGGTGGGGTTTCTGCAGTCACATCCTTTTCCTTAATAGCCTTTTGTATGTACCAAGAGTTAACTTTTTTAGAGCCACCAGTGGTTCCATCTACCTCAAACAGCAGTTAGAGACCAGAAGGTGCAGCCTGGCTTTTTAGCCCTCTCAACTAACCTCATGAACCCATTTCCCAATATACATTGGCTTTCAGGTGCATTTCAAATTGTACGTTTTTTACTAAGTATTCCTCAGCAAGGTCCAATTAGCTTCCTTTAAGCTCCTGTAACCTATCCATATATTAACAGTAAATAAAAATTGTTGTGGGTGTATAGAGACTATCTTGAAAGTGCTTTTGTATGTAGATGATGCAATATAAACATTCCCTACTGTCCTTTATTTGTGGCAATAAAGGATTCGGTGTGTTTTTACATGAGTAGAATGTGTCCTTTTATTTAAAATGCATCTCTGGGTTATTTGTGGGGCATAGGAATTTGTTCATTTATTTTTTTTCCAAAATATAGTCCAGCCCCCCACAAGGTCTGAGGGACAGTGGAGCAGCCCCCTGCTGAAAAAGTTTGCTGACCCCTGCTCTGTCTAGACGCATGCCATTTGCTGAGAAATATACACCATATACCCCTCTGACCTATTTGTAGGTACAGGACCTGTTTTTTCCCAAGCTGCACAGAGTGTACATTGAAATGATATATGAGTTTATTTTTGATTGCCACATTTCTCCTGGGAAGCATTGGTTTTGAGTGACCTAGCCTGTTTGTAGTAATTTTGGGCACACTGGATGGATGTAGAGGGATGTTTTATTGTGTTTTTAATATTCTGTTGGAAGCCATCCAGAGTGGCTGGGGAGGCCCAGCCAGATGGATGGGGTATAAGTAATAAATATTATTATTATTATTATTATTATTATTATTATTATTATTATTATTAGCATCACGTGTTTTCCACTCCCTGTTCACCTTCATGACCTGAGCCAGAATTCGAAACCGGGTCCAAATCCAACACTGCAATGAACTTGAAGTTTCCCCAGACTTTGGTCGCTGTTTTTTCAAGAGAGCCTTCTTGGGCTCAGGTAGTATTGCAATCAGTGTAGAAGCCTGGATATGTAAATAAAACTTGGAGGTGTTCATGAATCAGGTTAAATTGCGAGAACTAAAAAACCAGACAGCGCCCGCAGGGTATCAAACCCTCCACCGAGGATTGAGGAATTCTGCAAGATTGAAGTAACCGCTAGGCTAAGCTAGCTCGAGAAACAAAATCAGCTAAAACCTACAAGAGGCTATTAAGCAAGGGGTGTGGCCAACTGCGAACAACGAACCAAGTCTCCACCCACTCAGCCAAACTCGACATTACTGTATCTGCAAAGTGAAGCTCTTTGCAGCTGCCATTCGCAGCTCCATTGGAAATGGTGGTTTTTAAAGTACTTTACATCCTCTGCACCACTGGTGTGCTAAAAGGTCTGCTAACCTTAGGCCAAGCGAGTTATTCACACTCGTAGGCGCCGCCGCCCTTCAGTCTTTCTGCTTCGATGCCAGCATCTACGGGTCAGCTTCGCCAGACAGAAGGTGTTGCAGGAAAGAGAAGTGGCCCGGCCGCCCCCTCCCTGAATAGCTTCTTGTATGCCTCAAGCGAGCCTCTTCTCTCGAGCCAGCTCAGCTCAGCCCAGCGGTTCCATCGACCAAAGCATTGCACAGATCCCCTAATCGCTTACAGCGGTTTGAGACCCGCGGGCGCTGTCTGGCTTTTTAAACTCCCTTCCACTATAACAGTTTTTCTAACATGCTTAGATTTGCAAAGCCAGACTTCTACACGATTCTCTGCAATTCTGCCTGTATCCAAGAAAGAGGAAGCTTTTGCGGTCTTGCGTCTGCAAAGTGTCCCGTCAACATCCGAGCTGCAGCAAAAAGGGGGGGGGGCGCCCTAAAGTTTTCCAGAGCAAGGCAGGATAAAAATCAGCTCCGTAAGCGAGAAAGGATGGATACAGACCTAGGGGGTTTGCGAAGGGGAGGAGACGTGACTCGTTGTTTGCAGGGTGGCGTCTTCATTTTCATTTTTTAATTTATTACTGTATTTCATGACATGTATATACAGAGCTGGTTGATCAGTGATGGGGACAGGAGAGAAAGCATCGCCCTCCCACGCTCTTGAATGCTCCAAGCAGCTGCTTTCCTTCGAGCCAGCTCAGCCCAGCGGTTCCATCGACCAACGCGTAGCTTGGATCCTGCGATCGCTCACAGCGGTTTGAAACCCGCGGGCGCTGCCTGGCTTTTTAGCCTTCTCAGCTAAGCCAATGAACAGCTCTAAATTACACCTGCGGCAACATATTTACATAGCAAAACCGCTACAGGTTTTGCAATCCCATCAGAGTCCAGCAATTAGTGAGTAGCGATTCCGTGTGCTTGACCTTCCGTTGTCTTGCCCAAGGCGAAGGACTTTTTAAAAGACCTACAATGAGAAGATGCTCTCCTTCTCCCAAGAAGACTTTGCCCATCCATCACACTCCCATTAAGGCATGGGGACGCACAGCATCATTTCCTGCAAATTCCCGTTGTCCCTACACTTGCCAAACTGCACAGATTGCACACTGAAATGATATATGAGTTTATTTTTTGATGGGCCACATTTCACCTGGGATGCAGATACTATAATTGACCTAGTCTGTTTGTTGTAATTTTGGGCACACTGGATGGGTGTAGAGGGATAAATGGCATCGCGTGTTTTCCACTCCTTGTTCATCTACATGACCTGATCCAGAATTGGAAACCGGGTCCAAATTCAGCACTGTAATGAACTTTAAGTTCACACAGACTTCAGCGGCTGTTACTCATTTTTCAAGGGTGCCTTCTTGGGCTCAGGTTGTATTGCAAACAGTGTAGAAGCCTGGATATGTAAATAAAATCAAGTAAAATTGCAGAGACTGAAAAAAGACCAGACAGCGCCTGCGGGGTATCAAACTGCCGTTAAGCAATTAGAGAGTCTGCAAATGTAGAGTCGAAGTAACCGCTAGGCTAAGCTGGCCCGAGAAGCAAGGTCAGCTAAAACATACAAGAATCTATGAAGCAAGGGGTGTGGCTAACAGTGCAAACAACGTCTCCTCCCACTCAGCCAAACTCAACCATATCTACAAAGTGAAGCTCTTTGCAGCTGGGACTCGCAGCTCCATTGCAAATGGTTATGATTTTTAAAAAGCGACTGTATAACCTCTGCACCGCTGGTGTGCCTTACAGAGCAGGGATCTACGGGTCAGCTTCGCCAGACAGAAGGTGTTGGAGGAAACAGACGTGGCTAGGTGTTTGCCTGGCCGCTCCCCTCCCTAAATAGCTTCTCATATGCTCCAAGCGACCTTCTTTTCCCGAGCCAGCTCAGCCCAGCGGTTCCATCGACCAACGCATTGCTTTGATCCCCAAATCGCTTCCAGCGGTTTGAGACCCGCGGGCGCTGCCTGGCTTTTTTAACTTGAAGTTCACACAGACTTCGGTTGATGTCACTCAGTTTTCAGGGGGACCTGCCCAATATATTTTGGCACTTGAGATATATAGAATAAATATCTCTGACCGATCATGGACTTAGGGGACTCAGAGTCCCATGGGGAGTTGGGCAGCAAAAGCCAACCCCGATTTTTACATCACTTCATGGCCCTTAGTTTTCAACCAATCTTGCACTGCTGTTGGAGCATACGAGACAAACGTCCACCCCTCCTTTGGGCTGGACTGGACATAAGAAAAAAACTGTAAAGCCAGGACTTTACAGTTCCGATGGTTAGGAACTATTAGGGTGGTCAACCGATCCGTCACAATCCCACCATCCTCTGCAGGGAGGAAGGCATTCTTACAACGGCGGACTTCAGAGACAAATCCGCCCTAGCCATTGTAACCCTGAAGCCACGACTCCCGTAATTCCGCCCTCAGTTAAGATGGCGGCGGCGGTAGCAGGCAAGGGCTCGGTCAGGCGCCTTCTCCGGGTGCCCCCTGGCTGGTATTGCAGCTCCTGCCAGGGGACTCGTTCTGTTGCTTCGCCGTCCTCCGCGCGAGTGCGCCAGGCTTTCCTCCAGTTCTTCAAGGAGCGGCACGGGCACCAAGTGGTGCCGTCGGCTCCGGTGCGGCCGCGAGGGGATCCCGGGCTGTTGTTCGTGAACGCGGGCATGAACCAGGTACGTCCTCGAAAAGGGCGCGGCGGAGGAACCAGCCCTGCAGAGAACGGTTCCTACCGCTGCTTTGCCTGCCCGGTGCGATCCGGTTGGGATAGGACATGTTACTCCTTTTCCTTAAGGTCTAGTTGACTCCGCCGCTATCCCTCCCTCTTATCTGCCGGACGAAGCAAAGGCCCTGTAAACGGAGGAGCTCCGGCAGAGAAGGGAAAGTGTCAGGTTCAAGCTGAGGGGAAATAAAAACAAAATAAAGTAAAGTAACTTAGGGAATCCAATGCATTTCCACTGGGAAACTTCCTCATGGGACTCGCCTGGGAGTCCTTCTTTACAAGCTTTCTATGAAAAACTTTAATCGCCCTGATGAAGATTTTAAATCAAAGCAATGCCTCTAAGTCAAGTGGTAATAATATTTTGCTTAATGTATTTGAGTAGATGTTTTCCGGCAGCCAAATCCCACAGGTTATTAGTGGGGAAACAATATATTTCATTTGGACAAGAAAGCAAAATTAAAATGATTTCCATAGCGATAGCCTTGCACCTTCTGCAACAAAACCAGCAAAGAGTCTTATGGCACCTTAAGAGAGTAAGAAAAGTATGGTTGCATAAGCTTTGATAGACTGCAGTTTGCTACATCTGAGTTGCAGGGACACATAAACGGGATTGTAAACAATGAGGCTGGAAGGAAATACAGTGCAGATAAGAACAGACAGGGATTATTAGTGATGGGCATTCACAAAGAAACATAATTGATAACATGTCCTGGCATTGATATGGGGACGTGGGAGGCGCTGTGGTCAAAACCACAGAGCCTAGGGCTTGCCGATCATGCTGGCCACATGACCCGGAAGCTGTCTGCAGACAAATGCTGGCTCCCTTGGCCTATAGAGCGAGATGAGCACCGCAACCCCAGAGTCGTCCACGACTGGACCTAATGGTCAGGAGTACCTTTACCTTTTACCTGGCATTGATAAGATGGTTAACGCATAAAAGTCTATTGTTTCCATTCAGTCCACCAGCAATTTAAATGAAAATGAAAATCGCAGCAGGCCCCAGAGTGAGTTATAACAATTTTAAATTCAGAATTAAAAACATTAAAAAACAATTGCAGTCACAGGAATAGGGCGGATCATGAAAACATACCGTATTTTTCGCTCGATAACACGCACCTGACCATAACACGCACATAGTTTTTAGAGGAGGAAAACAAGAAAAAAAAAATCTGAATGAAACAGTGGATGTATCATTTTTGTGCTTCATGCTGCAGCCACAGACATGTGATTTGACGGTGAGTTTGGGGTAGCCCAATGCAAAGATCCTGAGGATCCATGTGGATCCATGCTTTGTAACCACGTTTTTGCACCATTGCAGCCCCAGGCAACAGTGGGTGCGTGATTTTTTTGGTGCAGGCTGTAGCCATGGACATGCTATGTGATCTGATGGTGAATTTGGGGTGACCCAATGCAAAGATCCTGAGGATCCATGTGGATCCATGCTTTGTAACCACGTTTTTGCACCATTGCAGCCCCAGGAAACAGTGGGTGCATGATTTTTTTGGTGCAGGCTGTAGCCATGGACATGCTATGTGATCTGATGGTGAATTTGGGGTGACCCAATGCAAAGATCCTGAGGATCCATGTGGATCCGTGCTTTGTAACCATGTTTTTGCACCATTGCAGCCCCAGGAAACAGTGGGTGCATGATTTTTTTTGGTGCAGGCTGTAGCCATGGACATGCTATGTGATCTGATGGTGAATTTGGGGTGACCCAATGCAAAGATCCTGAGGATCCATGTGGATCCATGCTTTGTAACCACGTTTTTGCACCATTGCAGCCCCAGGAAACAGTGGGTGCATGATTTTTTTGGTGCAGGCTGTAGCCATGGACATGCTATGTGATCTGATGGTGAATTTGGGGTGACCCAATGCAAAGATCCTGAGGATCCATGTGGATCCGTGCTTTGTAACCATGTTTTTGCAGCATTGCAGCCCTGTTTTTGCATCAGATCATTGCTATGTGATCTGATGGTGAATTTGGGGTGACTCAATGCAAAGATCCTGAGGATCCATGTGGATCCGTGATTGGAACCACGTTTTAAGTAGGGAGGGAAGGAAAAACATAGAAGCGACAAGGAGAGGGGTGTGCAGAGAAGCAGCTGGCTAAGAATGCAGGAGAGGGGTTTTACCGGAGGGAGGAAAGGAAGGCAAAAGTCCCCCCCCCCACAAGCCAACCAGCTCTCTCTCTCCCCCCCCCCAACCTGCATGTTGCCTTCGAGTCCCAGACGCACGGAGAGGAATCTGTTTTCCACTCTGCTTGCCTGGAGGGGAGGGGTTTTCTCTGCTCTTTGTTCCGTCTGAGCAAACACAGTAAGGAAACAGAAGCGGGTGGGCAGTAAGACCCTGAGGCAGAATGCAGGAAAGCAGCAGCTTCCTCTTTCCTCCCTTCTCCGGACGTTTTGATATTTGCCTGATTTTTGCCTTCACTCGCGCTTGTCAGCTCCAGGGACCACACATTCGCTCTATAACACGCACAGACATTTCCCCTTACTTTTTAGGAGAAAAAATCTGCGTGTAATAGAGGGAAAAATACGGTACATCTCAAGTGTGAAAGGGCCAAGGTAAAGAGGTGCATCTTTAGTATTTGCCTAAAGTTATAGTGAACGTTCCAGATGCACCCTTGTGGGGAGGGAATTCCAGAATTCAAGATGTATTGCAACACTTTCAAAAGATGCTCATTGCTTCAAAAAGGGAATTTCTAAAATCCTGGGGCAGCCACCAAGAATGCCTTTCTGGATGTACACATTTTGGTAGCTCCACATCATGACAGTATGGAAGAGGAAGCCCCTCGTGTTAACTGATAGCAAGATTTCTTTTGAGCCTGTGCTATATATTAAGAATTCAAGTGATGTAAGTCACAGTTAAACTGGCATGTATCTTCTTGTGCGGAACAGTATCCCAGGAGTCAAATCATTTGTTTTTATTAATAAAAACTACCATTTTCACTTGTTGGGAGAAAACATCCTCTTTCTGCCCATATCCTGTCTAGATCAAGAAAATATATTGGGTCATATCCAACTAAATCATACTCTTGAGTACACCCTTTAAAATCAAAGACTTAAGTTACTTCCTTTTGGAGAAACCCAGGGTGGGTGGGTAACAGTAACCAAATAAAATCAACATTAATCCATGTTGTTTTTGTGGGCGGGGAGGTGTTACTGTTTTTGTTACTGTGTTACATATTGTTGCATTTTTATGTGATCCCTTGGCTGAAGGGAGGTATAGAAATTTTAACAACAATAATAACCCAGTATACAATGAAACACAATCCACCAGTAAAATACAGTGCTGCTGCAGCAATCATTGAGTCATAACGACTCCACACCAGCTCTTGGCTATAGGCTTGGAGAAGGAGATACTTTTATGTTTTCACTTGAAAGAAAACAATTGGGGGAGGGCAACCAGATCTCTAGCAGGGGGGAGTTCCAGAACTGAGGTTCTGCCATCAAAAAGGTGCTGTAGGTTAAACCACAGAGCCTAGGGCAGAGGTGTCAAACTCAAATTCATCGGGGGCCGCATCAGCAGTTTGGTCACCCTCAAAGGGCCGGTTGTATCTGTAGGATGGCATGCGCTCAAGATAAAAACAAGTGGAGGTTTCCTGAATGCAGGTAAAGTGGAGGTTTCCTGTGTAGAACGGCAGGCGCCGCTAGAGGGCAGACGTTCTCTGGCTTGTAGGCTGCCGCGCATGCGCTGAAGAGGCGGCTTTCTTGTGTCAAAAAAAAAAAAAAAAAGCGAGAATAAAAGGTGAAGGCTGGCGGCCGCCGGCGGCGGCTACACGGGCCACATGACGAGGTCTGGCGGGCCGGATTCGGCCCGCGGGCCTTGTGTTTGACACCCGTGGCCTAGGGCTTGCCGATCAGAAGGTTGGCGGTTCGAATCCCCACGATGGGGTGAGCTTCCATTGCTCGGTCCCCGCTCCTGCCAACCTAGCAGTTCGAAAGCACGTCAAAGTTCAAGTAGATAAATAGGTACCGCTCCAGCGGGAAGGTAAACGGCGTTTCCTTGCGCTTCTCCGGTTCGCCAGAAGCGGCTTAGTCATGCTGGCCACATGACCCGGAAGCTGTACGCCGGCTCCCTCGGCCAATAAAGCGAGATGAGTGCCGTAACCCCAGAGTCGGCCACGACTGGACCTGATGGTCAGGGGTCCCTTTACCTTTACCTAGTGGTCTGAGCTTGATAGAGGCACCATGAGCAGGGACTCCCTTGCCATTTAATTGGGCTCAGTAGTTCACTAGCAGGCTATTACAGCTTTATAGCATGCCTTCCCCTGGATCCCAGCTTCGACATCTGTTGTATGTGAAAACTGCTTTGTGTTTCTCCTTTACTTTCCAGTTCAAGCCCATTTTCCTGGGCTCAGCAGATCCCCGGAGTGAGCTAGCAAGTTACCGGCGGGTGGTGAACAGCCAGAAATGTGTGCGTGCAGGTGGAAAGCACAATGATTTGGAGGATGTGGGCCGAGATGTTTATCATCACACGTTCTTTGAAATGCTGGGGAACTGGTCCTTTGGTGATTATTTCAAAGTAAGAGATGAGGCAATGCTTTATTTTAAAACACATTAGGTGTTTCTGTTTATATTTTTAATTTGCTGCAGTATGGTAGAGACAAACTTTTCCGGTAATGTTTTGTTTTTAAACCACAATGCCTTTAGAACTGATTTACGCATACAGAACTGCCCTGCGATCTTTTGATGAAGGGCGGTATATCATCAACAACAACAACAACAACAACAACAACAACAACTTTACTCGAATGCAATGCACACCTTTTTTTACCAAATTGTGTCGTGAAAATTAGGGTGCGCATTAGATTTGATGGCACCAGCAAATACTTCTTTGGTTTCAAGGTTTTGAAAATTGAGGTGCACATTAGATTCGCATAAATATGGTAATAATAATATGATATCTGGACTGAAATAAGTGGGGGAATGTATGTTTCCCTATGTAAAGGACAATCTGCTTGCATGGGGAATCATAACATTGTAGAGTTTGAAGGGACCCTCAGGATCATCTAGTCCAACCTAGCCTTGTCCCCAGCTTTCCACAGAGAGGGCATTTTGATGTGGGGGAACAGTCACATATGAAATAATCCCCCTCTCACACACAATGAAGTGGTCTAGATGCAGGTGAAATGGTGCCATATGCTATTGCTGCATGTTTGATATTTTAGACCTTGGAATGGTAACATGGGAGATGGTGAAGCAGGAGATTGTGACTAATTATAAAGCATCCGTTTCCAGCTCTGCATTGATTCAAGAGCAGAGCATGGTGCTTTTATTTCATTTTTAATTGGGAAGCTAACAAGCCCAGTGCGTCTGAGCTCATATGCTGCTTAATGAGCCTGGTTCTTTTTCTTTCATCATTATTAGCTAGTCTTGCTGGCAGCATAAGACCTGTTAATCACCGTCAGTCTATCCACTCTTGCATATTGGTACCACAAGATGAGAGCAATTCTTGCACTCTTCATTTCAAACCATTGTTCAGAATTTCCTCCATTCTATCCTATGGCTCCAGTACAAAAACAATCAAAAGCAAGGCCAGACCAACAGAGATAGAGGCTGTTCTGAGCTACAACAGTGGTGGGAATCCTGCAGCCCTTCAGATGTTGTTCAACTCTTAAGTTCCCAAGAGCTCCAGGCATCGTAACCAATGGTTGGGGAGGATGGGAGATGTAATCCAGAACATCTGGAGGGGGGCCACAAATTCCCCATGCTTGCACTACAAACATCGGAGCTGGAGGAAATCTCTTGTTGTAACTGGGGAACAAGCTTTTGTAGGTACTAATACACACACCCCATCATAGAATGCAAGGCTTCCTTGGTTTTTCTGAGCACAACTTACCAGCTGCTATTAAAATATCAGTTGTGAGAAACCTGATGGCATGTTGTCTAAACTAATCTTGTTTGTGTTTACAAACATGATTTAGCAAGTTTTTCTTTCTCATACTTTTAGCCTAAGTGCTTTGGACAATGTGAGAGAACACAGTAAAAACAAAGTTCCTGAGTCGTCCTCTGCCATTCATGAACTTGTTTGTCTGTTATCTGTCTACATGCAACTCCCCAATTATGTGCGGCCTTGCTCACGTGCGGCGCCGGGAACCAAGAAGTGCTGAAAATTCCTCTTGGGTTGTGAGGAGACCCTCCTTAGGGCCCGAAGAGGACAAACAAAGCCCCTCTGCATCTCTGGTTTCTTCGGCATCCTCTTTGGGCTCTGGGGAGGGTCTCCTCACAACCCAAGAGGACTCTCCAGGGTGCTCCCCACTTATGCGCATTTCACGTTTGCATGTGGGGACCTGGAACATAACCCCCATGCAAGTGGGGTGTCACCTGTATTTATATTTAATCCTTAAGCCTGAACTCATTGGAAAATCATACATGGAGTCAACAACAACCCTGTGAGGTAGCCTGCCCAAGGGGACTGAGTAAGCCCCTTTCCTTGGTTCAAATCTATCATTATGTATACTATGCAACACTGTCCTTGAAAATAAGATAAACTAAAAAAGAAGCCATCCCCCTTGCAATTAAGTAACTTCCTTATTATCCAAACATTGGCTTGTTATTTACCATCATTTGACAACTTTCCTTGTCTTCAGGAGGAAGCTTGTAGCATGGCATGGGAGCTCCTAACACAGGTCTATGAAATCCCCAAGGACCGTCTGTATGTCACCTATTTCGGAGGAGATGCCTCACTTAGTCTAAGTGCAGATGAACAGAGCAGGGAAATTTGGCTCAGCCTGGGGTAAGTAAATGAAAAAGATGCCAAAAGAGATAATACAGTGGTACTTTGGTTCTTGAACTCAATCCATTCTAGAAGTCTGTTCGAATTCCAAAATGTTCGCAAACCAAGGCATGGCTTCTGATTGGCTGATTGGCTCCGGAAACAATGCCAACAGCCGAAACGGATGCTCGACTTCCAAAAAACGTTCACAAACCAGAACACTTACTTCCGGGTTTGTGGTGTTTGGGAGCTGATTTGTTCGGGAGCCAAGCTGTTCGGGAGCCAAGGTACCACTGTACTAGAAGTCTGATCTGGATGCTGTCCAAAGCTGTTTGTAGCCATGCCTTGTACCACATGATATGCATGCAGGCATCCAATTCAGCATCCAAAATAACACATTAAAAAAAGTTTCTAGTTTTTACAGGATAAGTTATTAAAAATGTGCAGGAAATGTCTCCAAAAAGCTTGGTAACTAACAAGGACTTTAGTTATGGTCTCTGCTAAGCACAGTCTTTATCTTTTCTGTGCATGGATCCTTGTTGGCACCTTGTCACCCTCTCTGCCAAAAATTCCATCTATCCAGATTGCGTCTATTCTGAGTACAGAACTTGAATTTCTTGTCACAGTTAGACCTGCCCTGATGGAGAGTTTGTATGTTTTGATCTTAAAATAAAATAAGCACTGCACAATTATTATTATTTTTAAAAAAAAACATTGACCAAAGGCTTGCAGTCAAAGTGGTAACATGGGGGTGGGATAGAGTGTACAGAAAATATGTTAGAATGTGCAAAGATTGGATGCATCCCAGCATTCATTAGATATGACCAGGCCCAAGTATTTGCCAAGTTTTTCTGTACTTCTTGTTTTTTACTTATTAGTTTTTACTGAGAAGAGGCTACCATCGTAGAGGAGCAGTATGATAACTCATAGTTAATGGTAGTGCTGCAGTTGCTCAGGCATTATAGAGAATTATCCTCTTCTGTCTTGTGCCCTGTTTATTGTGAGGTTCAAAGGCTGAAGTTTTGGGTAAGAAAAATGAGTGTGGTTTTATTGCCCTAGGTTCATAAGCCGTTCTCTTCTTGCTTTCCAGTGTGCCTCCCAGCCACGTGCTTCCTTTTCAGTTGAAAGATAACTTCTGGGAAATGGGCGATACTGGTCCCTGTGGACCCTGCACAGAAATCCATTATGACCATGTGGGCAGGGGTAGGAATGCTGCAGCACTGGTGAACCAGGGCAACCCTGAAGTGGTGGAGATCTGGAATCTGGTTTTCATGCAGTATAGCAGGTATGAAATGGTGGAGCAGCTTGTGTACCGAGCTTTGTGCCAGAGCCTCACTTCTTGGTGGGAGGCTTCTATACCATTGGAACAATCACAAGAGTCTGCAGTAGCCTTCTCCCAGCCTGATGTTTTGGACCGCAACTCCTGCCATTCCTCACCATTGAACTTGCTGATCAGGGCTGATGGGACTTGTATTCCAAAACAGCTGGAGAGCAAAGCTGCTCTACAGTAGGGTTGGGGAACTGGATCTGGCTGGCCGACTGGATCCAGAAGTAGCCATATTCTTCCTTTGCAGCCATGGCCACCCCCATCGTTCAGCCCGGACACTGAGATCCAGCGCCGAGGGCCTTCTGGCGGTTCCCTCATTGCGAGAAATAAGGTTACAGGGAACCAGACAGAGGGCCTTCTTGGTAGTGGCGCCTACCCTGTGGAACACCCTCCCTTCAGATGTGAAGGAAATAAGTAGCTATTTTATCTTTAAAAGACATCTGAAGGCAGCCCTATTCAGGGAAGTTTTTAACATTTAACGCTGTATTGTTTTTAATACTTGATTGGGAGCCGCCCAGAGTGGCTGGGGAAACTCAGCCAGATGGGCGGGGTATAAATAATAAATTATTATTATTATTATGGCTTATGAAGGGAGGAAGCTGCCTTACACTGAGTCAGACCCACTGGTCCATTTAGCTCAGTATTGTCTACACTGACTGTCAGTGGCGCTCCAGAACTTCAGACAGGGGTCTTTCTTTCTCAGCTGTACTTGGAGATGCCAGGGATTGAACCTGGGACATTCTGCATGCAAAGCAGTTCTAAATAAAATACAGTGGACCCGCCACTTCCACATGGTTTGGGGTCCGCACACAAAGGCAAAATCATCTAAAGCCAGGAAACCCCTAGGACCAACCTCCCGCCCCTCATGGGACCATCCCTACCAGTCCAGAGCAGGCCATGCCCTCTGCCTCTGGGTGTCCTGGGCTCTGGGAGGTCATGTGAGGGTCCTGGGAATGTCCCAAAGCCCACATATATCCTTCCCTGAGGCTGTTAAGCAAGTTGGAAGACTTGAAAAGCTCTCCCCATGACAGGTGTCCCCCACTCTCTATTTATTTTTGGCCGTGCGCCTACAGTCATGATTGTGCAAGTAAATAACATGTTAAGTGGCAGACCCGTCACGTTCAAGCTGTGGCTCCAAAGGTTTTCCCTTTGCAGCCTTAAACTGTGGTTGCAAAGGAACATTGCAAAGCTGTGGTTGCAAAGGAACATTGGGAGTGCATTCAAAGTTATTCTTTCTTCTGAATGTAGCACCTTGCACCCTGCTGATTTCAGAAGAGTTCTGGAACATTCAAGAGCAGGGCGGAGGTTCCTTGCCAATGCTCTAGAGTAATTTGACCTGCCTTTCCAGCACCCTACATAATGTAGTCCATATAAGAACTTTTGTAACGCCTCACTTTCATAGTCTGTTTGATCCTCTTTCTATCCTCTGCTGCAGCCTTCTGATAATGCTTCTACTACCCTTCTCATTCATTTCCCTAGTACTGTATTTCCAAATTATGATATCTCCTTTACTGTCTGGGGTTTTTCCCATCCACAGCTTTAGGTGAATAATCAAGCCCTTTGCTTCTATCTTATATCTGTCTTTTCCCCCCAACTTAACCCTCTTTGGTTACTGACTGGTCTATTGCCAGAGAGGCTGATGGAAGTCTACAGCAGCTGCCTGAGCATCATGTGGACACAGGAATGGGTCTGGAAAGGTTGATGACCATTCTCCAGAACAAGCGCTCCAATTACGACACCGACCTCTTCACTCCTATCCTGGATGCCATCCACAAGGTGATGATCAGTTGCCAGGGGAATCCAAACTGAAACTTCAGAGGGTTTATATGTAAAAGCTACATACCTAGCAACATTAGCTGCTTCTGGGTGAGCAGAGAGATGGCAGTTTCTGGTCTCTTGGGGTTTTTCATTTTGTTGGGAGGGGGGGACACTCCTAGCTGCACAGCTCTTTAGAACTAGGAGAGATAGTTTGAGCAGCTGTGATACACCAGAGCAGTCATTCCTAAGGTGAAAAGAACAACAGTTGCAGCTGCTTCTTGGTCAAAACCCTAAAAGGGCTCAGGGAGATGGCAACACCAGTTTGCCAGCCCTTTCAATGTGACATTTCTTTCCTGGGTGGAAAAGTGCAGCTCTCGAGAGCTGAAAAAGTGTTGCAATAACACCTGGCCCTCCTTCTGTGTCTGGAAATGAGTTCCCTGGCAGTCTCCTAACTAAATCGACAAAGAAAGTGCTGCCGGATCAGGCCCAAGGGCCCATCTTGTGCAGCATCCTGTTCTCACAATGGCCAGCCAGATGCCGGTGGGAAGCCTGAGTGAAACAGGAATGCTGCCCATTTGCAGTGACTGGTATTCAGAGACATCCTGCTTCTGACAGCAGAGCTACAACTATCTCTTTATGCTTTACAGTGGTACCTCGAGTTACAAACGCTTCAGGTTACAAACTCCGCTAACCTGGAAGAGTTACCTCAAGTTGAGAACTTTGCCCCAGGATGAGAACAGAAATCGTGTGCTGGCAGCGCAGTTGCAGCAAGAAGCCCCATTAGCGAAAGCATGCCTCTAGTTAACAACAGTTTCAGGTTAAGAACGGACCTCCGGAACGAATTAAGTTCGTAACTAGAGGTACCACTGTATAGCACATTCTTACACATGCCTTTGTGGAAATAATTCCCACTGGGCTCAATGGGGCTTACTCCTGGGTAAGTGAGAATAGGACTGCAACTGTAAAGGGCCAAGAGACACAGCCATGACAGTTCCTGCCCAGCACCCTGAGTTATTTTCAGAGAGACAAATGGAACTGTGTGCAAAGAGGAAGCAAGGATGAGAATTGGGCGGGCGGGTTTTACAACTATATTTCCAAGACTGATAGAAAGGCTTATGCCTTAGTTTGGCATGGTAGCTTCTATCTTGTACTTTTAAAGAACTTCCAGAGGACTTTAAACAAATGTTACAGAAGAACAGTGATCATTTGAAGGCGACATCTGCAGTATTCAGTGCTATGAAGCTTTCCGTGCAGCCCCCCTATTCAGGCTTCCTAAAATATATATTTGTCTTGCAGGGCTGTGGTGGGCCCAGATATCGAGGCTTGGTTGGAGAAGCTGACCCTGGGAGTGTGGACATGGCCTACAGAGTGGTGGCAGATCACGTGCGCACCTTGTCCGTCTGCATTGCCGATGGTGTTTACCCAGGCATGTCTGGTGCCGAGTAAGGAAGAAGCACAATCACAAGGGTTGGTTGGGGCAGAGGAATGGCTCTGAACTGAAGGGGAGCTTAAGGAGACTTGAGCAAGATGGGGGCTTTTGGAGGAGGAGGAGATTCTGGAGTGAAAAAGCAGAGTCTAAAATGGACATGGAGCAGGGGAGAGGAACCTCTGGCCCTCCAGATGTTGTTGGACTGCATCATCCCTGACTGTAGGCATGCTGCCTGCAGCTGATGAGAACTGGAGTCCCAACAACATCTGGAGGGCTACATGTTCCCCATTCCTGGCACAGAGAGACTACACTCTTGACTGCTGTCAGGAAACCAGGTGTGGAAGAGGCAGAAGAATCGATTGTCGATGTGACAGGTGTGAGATGCATGCAGGAGGATAATCGGTGATGAGTCAAGGGGAATCTGAAGGATAAATATTAACGGGATCTTATTGGTGGGGTGTTTGAACGTTGGGAGCAGGGCAAGGCTTTGGGGCGGGAGACCAACATGCCATTCAGCAAAATTAGAAGGTGTCCCCAAAGGTAGCCTGGCTGGCTTACTACCTTTTGTGATAAGTGAGAGAGTACTCATTTGCCATGTAAAGAGGAATGGCGTGGGGGCATATGACCATTAAAGTCTGGTGTCTAAAACTGGCTAACTGCACTACCTGGTTGGGAGGCTGGTTAGAAAAAGAACAGCATTCTGACCAAGAACACTTAGCTGTTCTTGAAATTTCTTTTCCCTGCAGGCTTGTCCTTCGCCAGATCTTGCGCAGGGCTGTGCGGTTTTGCTCTGAAGTTCTCCATGCGCCACCTGGGTTCCTGGCCAGCTTGGTTCCTGTTGTGGTGGAAATTCTGGTAACCGAGGATTTTCCTGGGGAGAGGCACTTGTTTCTAGCCAGGTTCCCATCCAAATGTTATAGCAGTTTTCCTGGTTCATGTGTAGACCAAGAGTACACACCTAGTAACAGGACGAGCAACCTAGTTTCGTGAAATGATAGGCCCAATACTTATGAGATCCTTTATTTATTTCACATTGTGGATGGGTGGGGGGAGTGGTAACTGTTTGCTTTAGGTCCTGATAAATGCTGATGACTGAGCTACAAAGAGTCTGTTCCTTAATGTTTCAATAACTGCAGCTGTAGGTAGAGTTGCTGGAGTTGTGACAAAACAGAGAGGGTTGTATGTGAGGACAAAAGCTTCCTGAGATGCTATCCCAGGGAGACCTCTGTTTTGCCAAATGCAAGGTGGTTCTTTTAAAAGAGATTCAGAAGCAGTACAAAACACAAATGAGTGAAAAGAAGAAGATTTTATTTCTAAACAGCAAGCAATATATACATAGCAAGCATGCACTTCTATCTGCCACTTGAAAGCCCTCAAGAAGCAGCAAAGAAGAAGCAGCCTCAGTCCATGCACGAGCTTCTGAAAAACCCTGCCCAAACCATCCGATTTTATAGATAGCCACCTCCTCCCAATGCCTCGCTTTCCCACAACAATTTTCAACATCAAAGGTTTCCAGCACTATCCTCCCAGGCTGATTAAGGCAGCTGTGTGTGGGGATTCACCTCCTCCCAACTGATTAGGACACCAAAGACTGTTCTCACACCATCAAAAACTTAACAAGGGTAAGGGAGGGGGAAGGAACAGAGGCAGGAAGGGTAACCATGTCAGATCCCTAACTCCTCATTTTGTCTTCTGGATGGATTTCCCATACAACCTTCCATACTAGGGAAAACATAAACTGGTGCAGCAGTCCCCCATAGGTGCATCATGGAGCATCTGCTCTTTATAGTCTCACTGCAAAATCCACAAAGCACTTCATGCCAGAAAAGTGTGCCTGAGAGGTGCTTTGGTCAGGGGATTTAGAATGAGGAAACTTGGGCTGTGCTTGCAGGGTTCCGCTTCTTTGACTGAATTACAGCCACACTCTCATTAAGAAGGGGGAAGAAAGGACTTGAAAGGTGTGGGAGTTTAAAGGCCGTGGGTGGTCGCTGTGCAAACCAAAGCTTAAATTGTCAAGTTCAGACATCCTGTTTATACAGGATAGTTCCTGCCACTGATGTAAGGAGCAAAGCTGTGTGCTTGGTAGTGCATGGGGAGGAGGGCTGGGGCTGGAAGCTCTGCTTCTGAGAGTCCGTCATTCTTCCTTTGCAGGGAGATGCCTATCCGGAGCTAAGGAAGGATACAGACACGGTGAGCAACTGGAACCAGTGGGTCAAAACTTGTGTCTAATTGGTAATTACTGCCGGTTGCACAAAGTATAGGAACTATCCTCACTGGATGATGGTGTACAGGAACATCTTGTCTAAGTTTTCTCACGAATTCTCTCCAGTTGAATTTGCTGCACAGGAACCTCCACTATTAAAGAAGGGATTTCCCTCCCCTTCTCATTGGGAGGAAGCTAAAGGAGAGCAGCTGGGAGCAGGAATAAATGTAACACACGGAGTAGGTGCAGGTTGATAATTCCCACGTGTAATTAATCTGAAAGCAGGCTCTGTAGTTTTCTTCTTACCACAGCTGACCACGCTTACTAAAGCTGACCAGGTGCACCTAAAAGCCCAAACTTTCTTAATATTCTGTACAATTCAGCTATTTCTTCCAGAGCAGAGGCTTTTTCTGCTACAGTCCAATCTAGTGTTGCAAATTCTAGTGTACGTAGAAATAAGTGAAATGAAGTATTTTACAAGCACAGTTAGCAGAGCTACAGTTCAAACCTATTTCCAAGCAACCAGTTTTGCTAAGGAAAAACACACAAAAAAACAAGCAAAACCTACAGCAGGGTTGCAGAACCTGTGGCCCTCCTGATGATGTTGGACTACAGTCCTCATAATCCCTGATGATTGATCATGCTAGCAGGGGCTGATGGGAACTGGAGTCCAACAACATCTTGTGCACTGGTCCCCCAACCCTAACCTACATCCTTTCCCCTTCTGTTTGAACCCAGGCATACACACACAATGCACTTACTTGCTGTTTTCCCCTATCTGCACAGGCTTCGTTCCTTCCACATGTACATAATATTCAGTAAATTGGATTTCTGGCCTGTTCCAAAAGCTGAGCCCACTAAATGAGGCAGAATGGGTAGAGAACACACCTTATTACCTACTTTGACCCCCCACCCCATCGGCTCATCACAGGGCTTCATAAAGAGCAGTGGTTTAAGCAAATGAGACACGACTGCACTACAGTCATGAATGACACTTTTGCTCCACATATTCAGAGTGATAGGAGAAGCCCTCAGTGTCTCATGTCCACTCTCATTAATAGCTTATCACCTGATGCATTTGGGTCCCCACCACTGCCTTTTAACACTTCCGTATCTCTTGGAATTCTTTGGAATAATTGGTTTAACTGCCTCTCTGATCTCCCAACAGATTATGAATATCATCAGTGAGCACGAGGATGCCTTTCTCTCTTCCCTTCTGCGGGGGCGCCGCATTATAAACAGAACCCTCCAACAGATGGATCATTCCAAAGTCTTCCCAGGCAAGTATTTTTTTCTTCTTCCTCTTGATGGCTGAAGGAGAAGAGAAAATGCAGTCACAAGGGAGGCATCACTTGCCATCTATTCCCATTTTTAAGCTGCCTGGCTTTTGAGTTGCCCTGCCTTTTTGGTCCTTGCAATTAAACACACACCGTCTGTAACCGAAGGCACAGCTTACTTGTTCAGCAATAGAACTTTGCCACTGATTTCTGTTGAACTTTAGGTCCCAGACTTGTTCCTTTCTGTCTCCCACTTAAGTATTAAGCATTATGTGTCACTGATACATCCCCTCCACCCCGGAGTGGTTTTATTAAGCCACTAGCTTAGGTGGTTTTATGGCACACACCCTTGAAAAGGATAGGTCCGTTCATGGATGTTGGCCATGTTGGCTAAGTGAGATAGGCAGTATCCATCTAAATAACATGTGCTGGGGACAAACAATGGGGGATGCTCTTCAAGCCCTGCTTGCTAATGTCCAGAAGCATCTATCATGCCACTGCTGGAAATGGAACACTGGGCTGGATCATTCATTCATTTCATTTCATTTCTGAATCACATCCTGTGCAACACCTGGAACTAACTTAGCAACAAGACAACAAAACAATAAAACAGTTTCTATACAGGTAGAACCTAGGATAAGAATGTCCACTTAAAAGGCTTGTTGAAAAAAGGAAGGTTGTGAATAGGTGCTGAAAAAAACAAGAGCGAGGCCTGCCTGAGATGTAACAGGAGGGAGCGCCAAAGATTAGGTGCTGCCACATGAAAGGCCTGCATCCTACATGGTCAGAACAGACCTCCTGATGAGATGGTACATGCAGCGCAGTGCTCAGTTGGGAATACAAAGAGCAAGATGATATTTTCAGACAGAGTTTTGTTTCATGTGACAAGACTTTTCTTTTTTACATTCTGAAGGCAGGCAGACAAGCAGCCAATAGCTCTCTGACTGACCGCAGTTTCTTCACTACCAGTGCACTTTCTCTCCCAAACGCACTGCATTTGAAGAGATAATTGCTTGTTTCTCCTAATGAATGTATATGCTGGAAGCCACCTTGAGCGTGTTCAATCCTTAAAGGTGGCCTGCAAATATTTTAAATAAACTAACGCTCCTCCGTTGATCTTACTTCTGCCTGCAGTGGAGGTTGCTTGGTCTCTCCATAGCAATTTGGGTTTCCCGCTGGATCTCGTTGGTTTGATGCTGAAGGAGAAGGGAGTCCAGCTGGACGTTGCTGCTTTGGACCATCTGGCTCGGGAAGATGCTGAGGTAAGGCGCAGATTTCTCTTCTTTTGTGCGTCACATTAAACTACCTCAGACGTCATTCCCTCTGACTACTGTCCTTCAAGGCATTCATTTTCAGTGGTAGTTCCCTGGTGGCGGAATGCCCTCCCTAGTGAGGTGCACCTGTCTTGGTCCTGATTAATTTTCAGGAGGAATTGTTTTCACAGGCCTTTAGTGACTGAAGAATACTGTTCCTGGCAACCTCAAGACCATTGTATGGGAAAAAATGAATTTAAAATAACTGCTTTTAGACGTTTTTAATTGCAGTTGTTGTGTCTTAGAATGTTTTTGTGGTTAAATTGTGTATCTTTTTGCCACCTTGGCCTTCTTGGGGAGGAAGGGCAGGATATACATTAATAGATAATAAATAATAATAATACTTTTCAGGAATTATAAGGCAGGGCTGGCAAACCTGTGACCACCCAGATGTTGTTGGACTCCCGTCAATCCCAGGCAGCATGACTGGGGGTCAAGGAGCCTGGGTGTTGTAGAGGCTGCTGTATAAGGCCCTCTAAAGACGCCCCTCAGTGTGTTGTAATAGTCCAAAATCTGTGAATAAGATTAATTGTAAAATACCTTCAGAAATCTAAATTCTGTCAAAGATCAAACCAAAGTCAGTGTTCACAGGAATTTTGATCAACAGTACAAAATATCCAGCCTTCTTTCTTATCTGGGCTGCGCTTTGAAATGGCTGTTGCATTTGGATTTTTATTTCCTCTCATAGGGCTGCACAGCAGCAAGGGAAGCTGAAGTGGGGTTTATGTGGAAACTTGATTTTTAGGGCCATTGACTCTCAGAAGTCCAAATAGGGGACCTAATGCCAGATGGTTTGTGAGATCCCCCAAGACTTCAGAGTTCTGCTCATCAGCTGTTGCTGTTGTTTTAAATCAGGCATAGGCAAACTCCAGCCCTCCATGTTTGGGACTACAATTCCCATCATTCCTGTTAGCTAGGGATGATGGGAATTGTAGTGCCAGACATCTGGAGGGCCGGAGTTTCCCTATGCCTGTTTTAAATGGTGCACTTGAGCTGTCTCCCAATTGTACCCTTTCTTTCCCCACAGCGCAAATCTCAGCCGCAACAGGAGCAGAGAGCTGGGATGCACCTGGACCTGCATTCATTGGCCAAGTTGAGGCAGGATGGGGTGCCTGCTACTGACGACTCTCCAAAGTTTGCCTATGAACTTGGGCAGGATGGCAGATATGGTAAGGTCTAACTGTGCTTGAACAAGGTGTATGAAAAAGCACTCTGGAGAAATGGGGGTTTCAGATTTGTATCCAAGAAACTTCTCACCTTATATATGTCTGGCATATTTGTTAATTTGTCGTGTGGAGAACATACTGTGTCTGCTTTATAAACTAAAGTCGACCTCTTCCTATGGCCAAACAGAAACTGCTTAGGCTCCTGCAGCTCACCAAAGTAATACCCATAATCTGCTGTAAAGTTAGCAGGCTGCTGGTTCATGTGTATCATACATATATGTGTTCTGTGCCATTTCCTGTCTGTTAGGGAAGCAGTTTACATGCTAGTAAGAAAATATGCAAAAATTACATTATCAAGGTAAGGATGGTGAAGATGCTGAAGTCTGTTCTTCCTGAGTATCAAAAAGTATGAACACAACATACTAAATCTATGACGGTTGGGTAAATGTTAGCCATTGTTTAAAGTGTTATAGTCCTCCAGTATCCCTTATTAGAAAGCAGAGCAAAGTGGCAACCAGTCTCTGAAAAAGCCGGTTTTCACATATTTTCCAGCAGGGAGATTTGTGGGCACTTTATTGAGTACATTTGCATCCCGCTGCCAAGGTTTCCCAGTGAGCTTCATGGCTGAATGGGGATTTGAACACCGGTGTCCCAGTTCGTGGTTCAACACTTTTGTCCAGGGGTAGCCAGCATAGTACCCTCCAGATGTTGTTGGACCCCAACTCCCATCAGCCCCAGACAGCAAGGCCTGTGAAAAGGAATGTTGGGAGTTGTAGTCTAACATCTGGAGAGCACCACATTGGTTGGCCACTCCTAGCTCACTTTAGGGGGAAAGTGCATAGTGTAATGTGGCGATAGGTGTGTATTAGGTTTAGTATATGCATGGAGTAGCAAACAGTGGCCATGACCATTAGGGTTAAAATATACACTCACGCTGCCATCCTGCTGCTTGGTTTGTGTCCATAGCAGCAAAAGCGGCACGTCAGGGAGTGCTATTAGATAATAGGTTGCTGTATCTGAGTGTTAAACTCCTGCCAAACTGAGCTAGATACAAATCTGTCGGACAATATAAAGCAGAGTGTTTCCATTGACGGACAGCAATTTAAGCAGGTTTCTTTCTGGCAGGGGGAAAAAACGGCTTTGGTTGATGCTAGCTGGGTGTTTGCCATTACTGCAGCAGACCTCAAGGTGTCACTGTTTCATACATAACGCAAAGTGGGTTTAGAAATCACTGTCACAGAAGAGTAAAGCCTGAATGGGTTTGCATAATCCATTTACGTTTGTCTCATCGCTGTTGCCTCTCATTGTTAAATAATTGCTTGGCTTAAGACAGAATGATCCTTAACAACTGATCTGTGGCAGTGGTTTCAAAACTCAGCTGAGGGCTGTTTGTGGAGAAAGACACTGAGAGTATTGCCTGTCAGGTTGACCACAGCTGCCGTTCTCAGTGCAGTTGTACAGTCCAATATATTTATTTAGGGGCTTTCTTGTTACAGATGATTGTAATAACGTTTTTGACTGTCCTATATAAGGGAAGTACCCGTTTTGAGGTTGCCAGGACTCTGTCCTCCCGCAATAGGAGACGGGTGAGGTTCTGGTTCTGGTGGGCACATTGAGTTTCAAAGTTGCTCAAATCTCATAGTGTGTCTCCCAAGCAGAACATGATGTAAATGAGCCTAAAGCTTTGGGGTGGAGGGCAAGGAAATAAGGTATAGTCTCTGCCATCATGCTGCACTTTGAAGGTGTCCCAGGTACAAAAGGACTGAGTAACAGGAGGTGTGAAAGGCCTTTGCCTCAGACCCTCGAGGGCCACTGCCAGTCATAGGAAGTCCTGAGGCAGATGAGCAAATATAACAAGTCGTACTAAGGCTGTGTTCTGAATTCCTGTGTAGCACAACATGGATGAGCTTCAATCACCCTGAATTCGGATTGGTGGAATAGCAGTTTGGGTTTCCAAGGAATATCTCCTGGGGGCTCTGTGTTCTTTTATCCTCCTACAGTGAAGTACCTGACTCTAAAATAACTGGGAGCTTTCCTGCATTTTCTGCAGTTGAATATATAAATACCTTAAGGGCAGTGCATTGGCTGGCTGTTTTGGGTTCCAGATGGCCCAAACGCATTGGCTACCTAGGAGAAGGATGGGGTGTGATTTTCTTTTACCTCTTTGCAGTTTTCCGTCCATGTCAAGCCACTGTCCTGATGCTGTACAGAGATGGGTCTTTCCAAAAGGAAGTTGGCAGAGGGCAACAGTGTGGGGTCCTTCTAGACAGAACCTGCTTCTATGCTGAGCAGGGCGGCCAGGCACCTGACCAAGGCTACATGCTGCATGCAGCACAGCAGGTAAGGCTCTTCACTGACCAGGACTGAAACAGGTGCCTCCTGCCTGTTCTGTTAGGTTGGGCATGACCTCCCTGAAGAGGACTCTGTGCCCTGGCTCCAGTCACTGAGCAGCATCTTGTCTTTGCCTAGGCTTTCTTCTCTGTGTCTCAGCCACTGTGTGAGCTATAGGAAAGGAAGAGGGTTAAGCTGTTGTTTGATAGCAGTGCTCTAAGGGAATTCCGATGCTCTTACTTTGTAGCTAGGTTAATGCACCGTCACCACTTCAATAGCAGAGTGAATTATTTCCTCTGTTCCCTAAGCCAGCTCTTTGTTGTAGATGATCCTGCTCTCGTGGAGGGTTGACTGGAATTCCCCTACACATTCATTGATATCATCCCTGAGTGAGCAGAGCAGATCACTCTTGAGCATGGGCCATTTGAGGTTGCTGCAAATCCTCACTGCTGGGAAAAATGCTAGAGAATTCATTGGTCATGTGAGCTCCTTGGGAGGTGGGGCGGGGCGAGGAACTTGAGACACACAGACTTTTGTTGTAGCATTAATGCTGAGCACAGGCAAGCCTGTCTCTTCTGCAGCCCTTTTTGTGTTTGTCCCGGAGGTTACTCTAAGAGACTGCTATATTTTTTACAAGCTTGCCAGAGTGACCTGAATTCCCTTTATTCCCCTTGAAAACCCATACTGGGAAGAGAATCGAGAATTTGTGCTAACTCTCCCATTTGTCTTGTTTCTCCTTTTGAGGACATGCTTTTCCCTGTGATATCTGTACAAGTATCTGGTGGCTATGTGGTACATGAAGTGATTGTCTCTGAAACCCTGAAGGTCGGGGACCAAGTGCAGCTCTTTGTGGATGAGGTAATTGTCGTTGCCAGGAGATGGCAGAGAGTTTCTGGTTCTGTGCTGCGCATCGTGACTGGCACATATGCCATGAAAGCAGATCATATTGGGTAGGAAAGTAGTAAAGAAAATACTGTTTTGTAATCACAAGAGAGGATTCTGAGGACCAAGATACAGAAGATACAGAATTTTACCTCTGACCACACTTTTTCTCTCTCTTATAATTCTTAGCAAACAGATGTTGCAGCTTAATTTGTATCTAAGAAATCCAGGAATCGAGATCCCCAAGAATTCTCCTTTGCACACCCCACTAAAATGGGTGATATGCAAAAATGGATTTCTCAGTGGAAGTGTTCCTTGTTCCCAGCACAATAGACACCAGAGTTCCAGCTGCAATCCTAGTCACATTTACTAGGGAGAATTGGATGGGCTTTACTTTGAAGCAAACATGCATGGGAACTGGACTATTAATTAATCCAGCAGTTCTGTTAAATGCTTCAAAGTGGGCTTGTATGCTGGATTGCTAGCTGGGGGGTGGGGGGGGAGTTTAATGTACTTTTAACTCAGTTCTTCCAAAACAATGAAATCCGTCTCATGAATCATTTACTTCTAATAGGTAAAGTGGTTTTGATCCTTGTTTCCTTTGAGGGAGGTTACTATTTATAGTCCCTTTTGAGGAATAAGCTCTGTAGCAGGAGTGAAATGTCATATCAGGGATTTCCCATATGTTAATGCAGAATCTTTTAGGCTGTTTTAAGCCAAGCTTGCTTTTATTATTTAGCTCAGGTGGTGGGGTGTTAAACCAGCGATGGCTGGTGTTTGGGCTATCAGAGGGTTTAATTAATTGCTGCTTATCTAGTGAATTTATTGGGAAACAAGTGTTGCGGATATAACAAGGACTCGGTTTTCTTTGGCTGTACTCTAGAAGACTGACTCTCTCCCTCCCCTACCTTTCCATAGCCAGCAAGGTAGTTCGTTCTCAGGTGCGACTTCACTGTAGGTGCAGGCACTGTCCCCTTGCATACAGTTGTGTCAAATCTTGGTGGTGGTGGAGATGGGCACACAGCTCATGGACAGACAAAAGGCTGTGCATTCAGGAGGTCTTGGGTTCAGTCTCTGCAGTCTCCAATTACAACCGATCTCAACTACTGGGACTGGGGAAAACCCCCGCCTAAGAGCCAGCCAGAATAGCCAAGGTCTGACTTAATATAAGGCACCATGATTTATGAATTCGTAAGTTCAGTCTGCTAGTGCTATGCATTCATTGTGTCCTCCTTTTCTCCCCTGTCCCCCAACCCTGGATCTTCATATTCTTCTTCCCCTGTCCAGGAAAACAAGGCAATGTCCACTAGTACTGCTTTCTCACCCCAAACATTGTGTTTTTGTTTGCTTTCAGGCCCAGAGGCTGGCCTGCATGACAAACCACACAGCCACCCACCTGCTAAATTTTGCGCTTCGCCAGGTCTTGGGAGATGGTACGGAGCAGCAGGGGTCCCATGTGACTGCTGAGTATCTGCGATTCTCCATCAGCACCAAGGTGACTACTGGGGTCTCCAAATTGCTCACATTAGAGCAGTGAGGGCAATGGGGTGTGTGGCTCATCTGGGAAGTTGGGCTGCAGGCATCAGCCCAGCACTTCCTCTCTTCTTCTGGCAACTCTGGAGTCCGGCCACTACTGCTTTAGGACTGGACTGATTGTTGCTCTGTGTTCTATGAGCCCCAGGCTAACTCGAGCCTGGCTATGGTAAAATTATCAGAATAGCTCCATGGTGAATAGGGTCCTTTAAAACTACTGACATCCTAGAATGTGCTTCCCTTGGTGGAGGAACATATAACTGCTGGTAATCCTGACCCATGTGTCCCTTTGTGGTAAATTAACAAACGGAGAAAGGGGCTTGCTACTGCATTAGCTTGCTTGACTGTTTCCATGTGAGTCCAAGTGGAAGAGACTGTTGTGTGAGCCACAGAGCTGGAGAGAGTGAGGAAGAGTGGTTCACAGGATCTAATTTTAGAGTCTGGAACTGCAGAATAGAGTCTCGGCCTGCAATGAACGCAATAATCCAATATCTGATAATCCACAGAGAAGTAGACTTCGCCCAACCTTAACTGCTCAGATGGAAGCTCTATGCTTTTACTAAAGCAAATAAAGGAACTGATTTAAGTTCCAGTATTTTTCTTAGACTAAGATGATTATGAATATTCAAAAAACTGTGGTTCAGGACACCAGCGTTGAGAACTCTATTTTGTAGATGGGAAAATTGAAACATAAAAGTATGACCCAAAATAGAACCCTGGAGACCAGACACCTATTCCTCTGGACTCTAGTCATCTTGCAGTACTTAATTCCTCATGTCGCATAATATTGCATCATTCTGATTAAAATAACACCTGCTTCACCAGGCTCCCATAACGATACAGCAGCTGCTAGACGTAGAAAGTGTGATCCAGGAGGTGATCAAAAGGAATGAGGTGGTCTATACCGGAGAAGCCCCCATCAAGCTGGCGAGTGCTGTGCAAGGACTCCGGAAACTAAATGAAGTAAGTCGGGGAGGACAGTGACCAGTGGCAACCACGCAGCTGGTGGGGTGACAATTGATGTCACTCAGGGAAACTGCCCAGCAGCAGGGGCCAGTTGTTAGCACTTCTTCACATAAGAGCACAATCTGGCATCAGTTTACAACCTTTATGCAGCTTTTGCGGTTCTGTATCCTAGCCTTGTAAATAACCCCACAAACTAGCCTGCAAAAATGATTTATTAGACTTCTGGAGGCTGGTGGAAGGGGCTGCTCCCACAATCCACTTGGTTTCTCTGCTTGACTCAGTGTGCTTCAGCTGTGAAAAGGGCAAATTCCACGCTAGGGGTCATTAGGAAAAGAACTGAAAATAAAACTGCCAATATCATAATGCTGTTACACAAATCTACGGGGCAGCCACGCTTAGGATACTGTGTACAATTCTGGTCACTTCTCCTCAAAAAGAATACTGCAGGGTTGGAAGAAGGTTCAGAAAAGCACAACCCCAAGTGATCAAGGGGGTGGAGAAATTCCCCTATGAAGGAAAGGTTGCAGCACTGCAACCATTTGAGTTTAGAGAAAAGGCGAGTAAGAGGCAACATGATAGAAGTTCGTGAAATGATGCATGCCATGGAGAAAGTGGGCAGAGAGGAGTTTTTCTCCCTCTGTCCTAACACTAGAACTTGTGGACAGCCAACGAAGTTAATGGTTGGAAGATTCAAGACGGGTGAAAGGAAGTCGTCATTCACTGTGGAACTTGCTCCCATAGGAGACAGTGATGGCCGTCAACTTGGATGGCTGTAAAAGAGGATTCGACAGCTGTCCTCTGCCGACCTGCAATTCCAAGCAAGTGGAGATAGAACATAGCCACTGTGACTACTAGCCGTACCTCCACATTAGTAGTCACAGTGGCTATGTTCTATCTCCACTTGCTTTGAATTGCAGGTTGGCAGAATATTCCAGTGCTTCTGGTTGTGAGCTTCCAACAGGCATCTGGTTGGCCTCTGTGAGAGCAAGATGCTGTGCTAGATGGGCCATTGGCCTGATTCTAGCAGACTTTTTTATGTTAGGAGAGGCAGCACACTCCATCCTTCCTCTTCCAGCCTGCGTGCTATACTCTGGCCACCTCTGTCTACCATACCAGGCTGCAGTATGTAGCTGCTTCTTTTGGTTTAGTTTGCCACAGCCTTATAACTCTGCAGATAATCCAGCCTTCCTTCCTTCCTTCTTGCCTGCACTCCCCTCTTTCAGGTGTACCCAGATCTGGTGCGAGTAGTATCCATAGGGGTTCCAGTGGAAAGAGTGCTGGCTGCGAAGTCTAAAGATGCCACGTCCACCTCCGTGGAGCTCTGCTGCGGAACGTAAGTGTCATCCTTCCTCTTCATTTCTCTCAGATAAGAGAAACATTTTCCAGCAACCCTTTACTGGGTGCCTCTGAACTGGCTCTCTTTCCCCTTCCTTAATCATAGCTGTCCTCAGGCCCAAGGGGAAGGCCAGCGTCTGCATCATTGCTTTGATACAGTTTTACATACGATTTTTGACCACCTTACAAGCAGCTAGTATTGTTTGTTGATTAAAAGAACCATACCTAGTAGTTACTAAATGCTTTCTTGTGGATCAACTACTTCCTATTTCTTTGTAGCTTCAGTAGTAACATGAAGGTGATTCATTCTTGCTATATTGGCAAAGGGGCTGATTTTTAAAAATGCTGTTGAAGTGCAGAATTATATTTTTTCTTGTTTTCACCTTGGCTGTTTATCATCTCCAGCAATTGAATTACTTGAGTATCAGAGAGCATAAAGTATGTACGTTTCTTGCAAGCACTTGAAATCCAAAGAGCATAATTGTGACATTGCATGTAGTAAACAGCTGGTGTGATATGCCAGGATATTCTCTCTCTTCAGCACACTATGGACTTCCTTGACTGACAGTGTCTCCTGAAGGTCTTTCCCACCTGTTACCAGGAATTATTTTTAACGGGAGAGATGGTAGGGGTTCACTCTGAAACCTTTATGTACACAACACTTGTACTCTTCCATTGAGTTATAACCCCTTTCCAAAATCAAAAAAGGGAATTTGATGGCAATGCTGACACCTGCCATTTGTTTCTCCTGTCTAGGCACCTTCTGCAGACAGGAGACGTACAAGACTTCACTATCGTTTCTGAGCGGCAGCTGGTTAAAGGAATCAGCCATATTGTTGCAGTGACCAGAGAGCAAGCCAAGCAAGTAAGGCTGGATTGCTTTTGTCTGATGTTGCAGATGTGCACAGGTTGTCTGCTGCTGTTTTGCTTTGCTTCACTGCATGATCTTTAGAGGGCTCCTAGAGTGCCTCACCCGCCTGCCTGCCGCAATCACAAACACTTGCAATTATTTTTCACCAGTTGCCTCTATTCTGCTGCTCACAAGCAGATGCACTGGTTGGCCTTCACCCCTGATCTCACGGCAGGAATGCCAGAACCTTGTGCCCTTGCTTCACCCTCGCCATCTCCAAATTCAGCAACTCAGAATCAATCAATCGAGCAAGTTCACCTCATTTGTGTTATCATTCATTGTGGCGGAGGCTGTGATTGTGAAAGGAAGTGGGGTCAATCTGTATGGGTGGCGAGTAGGGTAGGCCACAGAGAGAGTGTATAAGCAAACAAGGAGCTCTGCAGGCCATAGAAGCTTCTCTGCCTGATTAGTGGAAGCTTCATACAGGTCTCTCTCTGGCTCTGACCATTAAGGAGATGTCTTCCAGGACTGAGCAAGCACATTGTGAGTCACAAATGGAGCTCTTTCAACATCTTTTTCTACTGCTGCTTTTTGTACTACTCCACTTCCTTTTTGAAACAGGGTCATAGCATTCCACGTTAGCTAGCTTTTGAGTAATAGCTCCTTCTCCTTCTCTTACTTTGATTCCCTTGACCCCTCTTCTCTCTCTTTCCCCACCCCCTCAAACTTTGGTGGTCATTTCTTTTTTGCTCTGGCTCTTGCTGACCACTAACCGCATCTGGCGGCTTCAGAGCAAAAAGGCCCCGTGAACTTAGGTGCCTGCTAGGTGGGCAAGCTGCATTGTCTTCTGCCTTCCCCTTGGCTGTTGGTGGCAAAAGATTACATTATTCCCGAGAGTCGCATTTTGCTCTGGCACTTGTGCTGCTTGTCTAGTCATCTCCTCCACTGTTACATTTTTGACAAGGTTCAGCCTGCTATGGAGGAGAGAAAGCTCCAGGGCAGGCTGGCCCAGATTACTGAAAGCGCTGACCCGAGGCAGCTTTGTGTCAGTGGTTCATGTTCACCTGCAGCTCCCTTTTATGTTTATCTCTGAAGGGAGCTGTTCTCATTCAGGCTTGTGTTTGGTAAGCAGATGGAAGCAGCTACGGTGATAACTCAAAGCACATCTTACAGCGAGAAGCCAGAGTAGGCAATTCTGTGCTTGCTCTGCTCTTACAGCTACTGATTTCCTGCAACTGGAGCTTAATTCTTCTGTTGGTCCAAGCAGATTCGGACAACCGTTTTGATGTAGAATGCTAGTTGCATACTGTTCCTAGGTCAGGGGAGTGGAACTTCTTCTCCCCTTGCCCCCAAGTATTGCTGGATTACAACGACAATCTTCCCTGACATGAGCTGAGGCTCATGAGAAATGGAGTCTCTCCCCCCCGCCCTCGGCATCTTGAGGGCCACAAGTTCCCCATCCTTGTCCCAGATGTAGCACACAAATCATGCAGAAAACAGTACTGCATAACTGAGTGGTAAAGACCAAGCTGTTAGGGTGCTTCCTAAGTAAGGACATAAGAGTGCTGGATCAGGCCAATGGCCCATCTAATCCAGAATCCTGTCCTCACTGTGGCCAGCCGGATGCAAGCAGAACATGAGCACAAATGCACCCTCCCCTCCCGTGGTTTCCAGCAAGAAGCTGCTCCAGCAGCTACTAGGCCTGTTCACACAGTTGGTTATTCTGGACTCTTTTGATCTTCTGCTTTGAGTATACATAAAAAGTGTGGCAGAAATTTGTGACAGCCCAAGCTTTTTCTTTTCATTTTTTAAAAAGGATCTGGCTTTTTGCTGAGGAGCGTCAATGGGCATACTGTATAACCAGAAACCTCGTCTAGAAGTGGTTGACTTTCTCTTGTCCTCTGATTTTCTAATTTGGTGGCACCATCAAGGTCTTTGAAATACTAGCTTACTTCAGAGCTGGAGAAAGTGGATTGGCTCCCTTCCATCTTTCGGTCGCATGGAGCCTAGCAGGCGAGAAGGAATGAGATCAGCTTCTCATATTGATAGGAACCGATCAGATGAAGAGCAGATCAGTAAAACAAATAGACTCATCAGGGCTCCTCTCTCTTTTTTTAAACCATCCCGTGTGCCTTTTATCTTTGTGCAAAACCACAGTTTGTGGAATGAATGCCACAAATATTTATCTACTTGTTTAAAACAGTTGAGGAAACTCAGGCCTAGGGGCTTAATGCATCTCTCTGGCCCTTGGGACTCTTCCCAGACCAGACTCCTCACTGCCCTTGCTCTCTACCCCTTCCTTCAGTGCTTTTGCCTAGCTGGAATGTGTCCTTGAACTGAAGTCATCCCTCTTGCTTGCCTGGATAGGGAGGGATGTGTGTGTGTCTGTGTGTGTTATGGCTCCCTATAGCCGTGTCTTCCCTAAAACCATATCTTTCCTATAACCATTGTTCTCAGGGTGGCTCTCAGCAATGAAGGACCATAGCTCAGCAGCAGAGTATACACTTGCATGTAGAAGGTCCCAAGTTCAATCCCTGGTCCTTCCAGGTAGGGCTGGAGGAGATCCCTGTCTGAAACCCTGAAGAGCTGCTGCCAGTCAGGGTCAGTCAGTACTGAGCTAGATGGACCAGTAGACTGACTTCACAGAAGGCGCTTCTCTTTCTCTTGCCATAGGCTACAATTTCTGAGGGGATTGTGTGCTCCCTGTGTGATATATCAAATAATCCCAAAGGCAAATTGCTGTGGGGGGGAAATACCGTATTTTTCATCCCATAGGATGCTCCGTCCCATAGGACGCACCTAGCTTTTTGGGGGGGAAATAAAGGAAAAATTTTTTCCTTTATTTCCCCCCCAAAACCAGGTTGGGGAAACCAAACCAGGTCGGGGAACAGTGGTATGGCGGCGCTCCACCTCCCCGCTGTCCCCCAAGCTTGTGGGGCTGGCGCTGGGGAGAAGCGCGCTTCTCCCCAGTGCCAGCCTCCAAACCAGGTCGGGGAACAGCGGGATGGCGGCACTCCGCCTCCCCGCTGTGCCCCGAGCTTGTGGGGCTGCCCGATGTCTGCCCGAAGCGCAGGGCGCTCTGCTTCAGCGCGCCCTGCGCTCTGCGCAGCAGGCTGCTATCCGCAAGCCTAGGGAGCCTGACGGGAACTCCCGCGGGCTCCCCAGGCTTGCTGATAGCTTCCTGAAGCCTGGAGAGCGAGAGGGGTCGGTGTGCACCGACCCCTCTCGCTCTCCAAGCTTCAGCGAAAGCCTGTATTCGCCCCATAGGACGCACACAGATTTCCCCTTCATTTTTGGAGGGGGAAAAGTGCGTCGTATAGGGCGAAAAATACGGTAACTCTAATTTCACTCTTGTCACTGAGCACTTTCTGAAAAGGATCTGCCTCCCTATTTCTCGCTTGGTTTCTGAGCCAGCATGCATGTGACAAATATCCAGCATAATTTAAGATACTATCTCTATCTCAACAATTAGCAGTCACATAAACCTAATCTAGTAATTGCACAATGCCCAGGGCTCTAGCCCCTGAAATAAACTCCCAACAGGCTTGTGACTGAAAATGGTTATGCCCTTTGAATTGCAAACACAACCTCTTGCCCTTTGTATGGTTTCTGCCGAAAGGGGTCAGACATTTTTATCACTCTCTTAGGCTCGGGAAGCTGGCCAGGCTTTGGCTAAGGAAGTGGACTCCCTCACGGTGCGAGTGAAACTGGGAGGAACCGTGATCGATGAGGCCCAGAGACTCTCCAAAGAAGTTGGCCAGCTGACTATTGTGAGTACTTTCTCTCTCCCCCCAACAAGGGCCCAAGAAAGGTTTTCGAATGCTTCTTGAGGACGTGTTTCCCTGCTTGTTCCTTGTTCTAGGATTCCTGCTGAAGTTGAAATAATGGCTAACTTTCCCTGAAGAGACTTTTATTTCACCTTCTAGTGACCGTATCAGCCTGGTTGAAGTGCCCTGTGTTTCATGGCATAGAGGGTGAGGTCTCTGGGTGCTTTGATAATTTAACCTGTAATGAAGAATCTGCTGAGGTCTTATCAACCCCCCCAAGCCCATCTGCGTGGCCCTGCGCAATAGAAATAAAACACTGCCTATCCTCCACTTTGGGTTTTGGGTTGTTGTTTTAATTGGTATTTCTTTTTATTTAATCAAGAGCATATAATGCAGTGACATAATAAAAAATAAAGAAAAAACACACAATTGAATGAAAACTAAATACAGCACCACCATCACCCAAAAAATACACATTTGGATCATTTCATTCACAATCCCTGTGGGGAAAAACAATAGTTATTTATGCTAGAGGGTAGTAACATTCTTTTTCTTAAAAAAGATTTGCTTAAAAAAGTATATTAAAATACTGTCCTCAAGGTCTCACGAAATTCTCACTGAAGCTGAACACTTAGTAAGGATTCCAAATAGAATCGTATTTCACAGGAGTCATTATAACATTGTTATCATCATTTATATACAAAATAATTTTTGCCAAGTAGTTGCATATGAATCTTTGTTTATCCTCTAGTGCACTTTTATTTTTAGTCAATTTTTCAACAATTCTATGAGAATGATGGTATACAAATGTAGTTAAAAATAATAATCTTGTTTTGTTATATTTAATTTAATTTCTAGGAACACCATAGCTGTCACTGAATAATACTCCCACCACCAATGTGCCCTTATGTTTTTTATAGCACCAGCATTTTGGGGAGATATTGGGGTTAATATTTGATAAAATCAGAAGTATATAGTGCTACCTAAAATTCACATGCAACTTTCATGGTCTTTTCTTCTTCCTCCTCCTCGTCTCCTCTTCTTCCATCTAAATGACTTCTGCCATTGTCCTATCCTCCCTTCCCTTAATTTTTAAATAAAATAATGACCAGTAACAGGAGCACAGCTCCAGTATTGGAGAGCTCTCAGTTGACACCACTGCAATGCACTACATGGTTCATACTTTGCATACATGTCCATCACATCCAAAGGGCTAGTCATAATTGAGGCTCTTTTGCTAGGAGACAGGCTTCATTCTTCTGGTCATAGGAGTCAAAATTCCTCTCTTCAGCTGCATCCCTGGAGCATCTTTTCATCTCCCCCCCCCCCCGGCAATCACAAGCAAGTACAGGTAACAGAGCCAATTTGTTTTGCAGATTGTGGACAGCACCACAATACCTCAGTGGCAGAAAAGAGAGCTGCAGGCCACTCTTAAAACTCTGCAGCGAACAGCCAACACAGCAGTTAGAAAACTGGAAATCAGACTGGTAAGAATCCAGCAGCAGATCAGCCTTGTAATCTGCAGGCATGACAGAAGTATGGGAAGCTTGTCCTTTTCAAAGGAGTGAATTTATTACCAAACTTTTCTGTAAAGAAAAAGAACTCTAAGCAGCTCTGTTATCTAGTGTTCTAAATCAATTGCTTTTAAAGCATCCACTCTCTGATGAATGGCTCCCAAGCACAGTTCCCCTCGAGCTCTGAAGACCCAGGGCTCTGAAGAACCGAGTGTTCTTTCTGGCATACATGAAGGAAGGAAGCTCCCTAGAGCTGGTTGGCCTTCCCTTTGCCACAGTTGAGAGGCAGGGTGTGCGTGTCACTCTTTTGTATCAAAAAAGCCTAGCATTTGCCATGAGCCTGAAGCAGAAAGAGTAGAGTTGGTTCCTCTAACCCCTGGACACTGAAATTTCTTACATATACTGCCTGCATGTTTCAAATCTAACTTCCCAGCCAGAACAGTTAGATAGTACTCATTAAAAGGAGCAACATTAAATTTTAGGAAGATTCCTAAATAAGCTCCGTATTGAAAGAGAAGAGCAGTCCTTACCAAACTTGGCAATGGTTTTGGTCAAATAAGTGCAGCTTCATTAAAGAAGCCAAGGTGTAAATGGGTGCTAAATTTTCCTGCCCCATCCCCCTTAAGATACCTAGGAAAATTGTTGCTCCTGTGGGCAAAACAAACATGTCCCCTGGGCATCATTTTTTAAAATGGTGCTTGGCAGAGATGTGGATGTGCATTTGGAAGCATTTTCTCCCCTATGGCACAGATTTTATGTCTGCTACATAGTGCACTGCTGACTGCATTTTCCCCTCTTTTTCCAGGCTGCAGAGAAAGCAGATGACCTGTTAGCAAAGTATTCCAACCAGCCAGTCATCATAGATACCATCCCTGTTGAGTCGCCCTCAGTAAGTTTCTACCAGTTGTGCATTTCTTTTGGAAATCAAAGGTAACAGGCAACAAGGGCCAAGCTGGATTTGTCCTGTTGTGGCAGATCATTTCTTGAGCTCAGCACTCACAGTTGATGATTTTGGAAAGCCGGAGAGAACGTAAACCTTGAGCTGCTCAACAGATTGGGCATCTGTTGAGGGTGGGCTCGCTGGCTTGCTCTGAAGATTTTTATTGAAGAGAATTTCCCTCTCTCTTTCTTTCCCCATAACCAGCACAAGTTCCCTTTTTTTGCATCTATTATGATCCAGTTCCCCATGCGCTGCCCAAAGTGTACCAGAAACACTTCAGAACATCAAAATACACTTTAAAATCCCAGCGGTTTTTCAGATGCTTAACCTTCTTAATCAAAATTGTATCTATAACATTGCAGGTCTTTGAGGGAGCATTTAAGTGTAGCAAACAGAAGGAATTTTATTTTAACTTATGCTCTTTCTAGGTCCTGATGAAAGTGGTCAACCAGTTATGTGACAAGGTACCAGGGTCCTCAGTGATGTTGCTAAGTCCACAAGCTTCTGGCCAGGTGTTCTGCGCCTGCCAGGTATCCAAGGTAAGCAGGATCCTGCCCCTTGGCTAATAGCTGCCACTGTTCTCTGGAACATAGAATGCAGGAGCCTCATGCTGTAACTGTTTCCTATTGCAGAACATAAGTTTTGAATTTTGGCACTTGTGCTTTCGTTAAGTGGTGGGAAAACAATTGCAAATGGTCATTGCTGTAACAGTTTGAATAAATAGAAAACACAAAGCCCACTGCTTGATGGTATTTCCTTGACTGGTTCTAGATAAGGTTTCACAACCAAGGAAAGACAAATTCTGTACTCGGCCTAAATGGGAGAAATTGCAATAAGAAGGATAGAGGTTGGACTTAGACAACCATAGAGGTGCAAGAAATCATAGCCACGGAAGAGGACATTTAAACCCCATCTTCTGAACTTTAAGGAAATCTAAAGTTTCTGCATGCAAATTTCTGTATCAGATACAGGTTCTGCATGTGTGCAGTGAATCTATTAAGAGTGCATAATATGCACATTCTGTGAATGTAAGGTTTTGCACCTGTAATGTTGCCAGTCTATCAGCTTTGAGTAACAAAAGTCCAGAATTGGAATGACTAACACCAAGTTGCCTACATATTTGCTCTACTGGGCCATTCCTGGCAGTTCAGCTAATTTTTCCATTCTTTCGTCTTCCTTCCCCAGAGTTCCTTGCCGGTGTTTTCTGCTGCTGACTGGGCCCTGGCTGTCTGCACTCAGATGGGAGGCAAGGCAGGTGGTTCTGGAGTTGTAGCCAGAGGCAGCGGGACAACCAGTGACTTGCAAGGAGTTCTGACAGCAGCTCTGGAATATGCAAAGAGCAAACTCTGATTCCTGCTTGCAAGGTCAGCGTGTCTGTGCAAGAACACAGAGATGGGACAGTTGCTTGGCTGCGATTGCTAACAAGATCTGTCTACAGTGGCTAAGCAGCACCTGTTGTAGTCAGAACAGTAGATCTGTCTTGGACTGCAGCTTCTTTTGCAATATTGAGGTGGCAGAAGAGTCTGGACTTGCCCATCTGGTCCTTCATGAAACATTATTATTGCATTTGCAGATAATGGTGTGAGAGGAGCAAGGCTGTCCCATAAATGCAGAGGAAGGTAGCAGACAGTGACATAATGAATCTGACCACCAATGGGGCTGAGGGCACCCTGGTGAGAGGATAGTAACTACAGTATTGCCATTATGATAATGAATAGCAGAGAGGCACACTCGTGATTTACTTTGGGATGAGGAAAGATGGGAGCTCTTTTTCCCAGGAGACCAAGGCCTATAAATTCAATGGAGCTGATTCCAACATAGTGTAAGGCTACCATACTGTGCATATATATGTTTGTTCAGCAGTCTAGCAACAGAGGTTTCAGCCCTGTACTGTTTTATTTATGCAGATCTTTTGATCAGGAAATTCTCTCAATATACGAAGGAAATCTACTTTGCACAAATCATTGTTTCTATATTGCCTAGATAACTTTCACCATCAAAAGTCATATTTGAGACTCTGAATCTTATTATAATTCCCCCAAAATGCATAGTAACCTTTTGACCTAATAGGGAAAAAAGTTTTGTGACCAACAAACTGTTAATTGCATAATTAAAATGAAGCCTATTGCTGCTACTTAATCTTTATTTTGTCCCATTTTCAACTGTCTCCCAAATGTTACATTTTCTGTGATATCATCCTGGCCAACAGCAAGGAGTACATGTGTGCATGCAACACATGTTCTCATCTGCAACCTCTTGGCTGTGAACTTGCTCTTGGGTGCCCCTCTGTTACATCAAGCTAGCTTTTTTGGGGGAAATCATTCTAAAATGCTCCATAGTGGCTTCTGGCTGCCACGCAGCATTCATGCAAAGTCTTGGGATCTGAATAATGGTGGTACCTTCTTTCATGGTCAAGTGAGCACTGGCACATTGGGAAGTGAGGGAAACTGAAATCCAGTTGACCTCTTCCTGTTTTGAAACCCAGAAGAGCTAGTCTTGCTGTGACTCATGAGTTCTTTGCTCATGCCCTAAGGAGAAAAGGAGTTACTGTATTAGCATATTATCATTTTCTAGCCTAAAGTGACACTGGAGTGCATCAGTGTTTCTGCAACAACTGAAGGGCAATACCTAGTTGACACACACAAGCTTTTAGCTCAGCAAAATTCAACTCCCTGCAACCGGGATGGGGAACCCTGCAGATGTTGCTATAATCCCTGCTCTACAACAAGGAATCCCACATTTTTCAGACACTTGCTGAGGGTTGGGTCATTTACAGATCATGGTATTCTCTACAGAACTACTACAACCCATTAAAGATTACTACTATTGCATATGTAAAAATGTTGTAAAAAAGACCAGGTTACGAGGCCATATAAAACAACAACAGAGGGTAGGCATTCTGAGAGATGATCAATTCATCTGCTCCTGCTCTCTAGTGTAGGCTCATGGGACTAAAAATCTTCCCTGAATAGTGACATATTCACAGATAAGCTTTCCAGCAAGTGGTCCTATATATTGCTTCCAAGACTGCTTGTTGTAATTCATTGCTTTTGATGCCATTCTGCCAAACACATATAAAGCCTGCAAAGAACTGTTTACATTTTCGGCTATTCTGTTACATTCTATTTAATTCCAAAGGCAACAAATACTACCATTACTATATCTACTGTTGGCATGCGTATGCACCCTTTGAGCGTGGAAGTGAACCAGAGACTGCATTTGCAACAGGCTCCCAGGCATAGTCATCTGGGTGTAAAAGGGGGGGGGGCGGACTTAAGTAGGCAGTATAACTCTCAGCTACAGCAACAGAACATGCTGGTTAGGGTTGTTTGTGCAACACCCAGGAGCTGTTATCACAATTCTTGGCTGTACCAAATTTGGTGATAGCTTTGTCTTGCGATGCTCTGAGTAGCTGCAGAGGAGGAACTACTTTTTTAGATGAGAAGCAGCTTGCAGGAATATCAGCCTGTATCACTTAGCAGGGAAAAGCCAACACTTGCCAGATTGGTTTGTACTTTCACTCCTCTCCCAGTATTCTAAGCCACTGAATCCTAGGAAACGGTAAAGAGTTCAACGCCGCATACTGACCTGTAGCGTGAGGCCTTTGCTGATGGAGAAAGTGTAAGTAAAGCCCTCCTGACCCCTGCTTTGCTGGACTTCCCTGGGCCCCTGGAGCGGTGGCAGTTGAAGCTGTGTTGGTGGCCCTTGCTCCTTTTCAAGCATGGCCCGCCTCTTCTGGAGGAGGAGCTGATTTCTCAACACTGCAGAGAGGGAAGACCTATCAAAGCTGTTTCTTCTCTCAGTGTGATGTACTGGTAAAACACATGGGTGTTACTCTGGAGAGCTTTTACTGTACAACCTTACTCCCTGTTCCATGAAACACGTTATGCCCTCAGATAAAATCAGTCAGAAATTGACCAGAGCTGATTTTCACATTTACTGTCTTGAAAGTGGGAGCCTTGTGGACTTTCTGCCAGGAGGCCGAAGCATTTTTCTAAGATTGAATTAGACTAACGGGCTACCAAGACCAGGCCCGTTTACCCTGGCAGTAGCCAGCCATCTGCTGCCTCTGTTGGAGGTCTTTTCCAGCATTCTCACTTGTGAGATCCTTCCAGCGGAGAGACTGAACCTAGGACTTTATGTATATTTTGCATTAGTACTACACAATTGCACTTAACTTTCCCCACACATCAACCAGGAGCGCAAAACATGTTTTGCCACAGGGATTGCCTATGTTAATGCGCGCACACACACCAATGGCAGGATCTCTGCATTGACATTTGCCATTTTCTTTCTTCTGTTTTCCAAGTGAAAATAAACCCACCTGGGGCTTTTTGTGCACTCGCAGGAGACTGCTTGAGCCAGTGTTTTTGGAAAGCGGCCCAGTACGGCAGCAGAATATTAAAGACTGAATCCTTCAACTCATCAAACAAGCTTGGAGGCGGTACTGGAATCTCTTCCTGGATGGCCTGTTCAGCTGCCCGAATAGCTCTCCCCAGCCTCCGAGTATCCACTGCAACCTGGAGGGCAGGAAGCACACATTCAGCATCCTGGACTTGGGAGCATGCCAAGATAACCCACAGGAAACATCCTCCCTGCCCACGGCTCTTCCAACAGCAGAATAAAGCAGAAGCACTAATTTGAGGTCAAGCATGTGTGCTCTCTCTCACACCATTTTCGTACTACTCTGGCCTCTGTTTGGGTATAATCTGGTTTCTCTGCCCGAATGCTGAGAGGCAGCAGCTGCTCTCAGCCAAGGCATTCCCCAGATGCAATGAGTCAGGGACTGTGAGAAGCTGAAATTAATTCTGCTGGCAGGAGACTGATAGTAGCATTTAATTATTTTGGAATTACTGATCTGCAGGCAACACCAACAACTAGTTTGCCAAAGCTACTAGCTTTTATTTATTTATTTAAATTTGTATACCATCCTTCATCGGTAGATCTCAGGGCAGTTCACGGCATAAAAAATGCAAGATAAAAACACAAGATAATGCAAAAATGCAAGATAAAAACCACTGCTGCCTAGGAAATCTGGTCCACTGTCAAACAGCTCTTTGAATGCACCTCCCTTCCCAAATTTACTCCTTTAGGAGCAGGCTCAAGGAAGAAAAAAATACAGCAGGTGTTGCTCCCTTGCCACGCCTGTTGTTTGGAGGTATAAAATAGGGAGCCTTTGCCCCTTGCGCAGGATGTATCCCTGTCACATTTACTGTCTGCCCAGGAAAGGTGTCGTACCTGTAGCCGGGGCTCAATCTGAGAGTTGAGAAAACAGTCACGTATCACATGGACTTTCTTCTTCAGAAGAGCCATGTCAGGCCAGGCGTGGTGGGCATTCTTGAACTTCTGCACCTCCAGTAGAAAATGGAGGCCGCTCTCCAGCACAGGGGGGCCATGCCCCTGGAGGTGTTTGAGGAAATGGAGCATCTCGATGGTGGGCCAGCCCTCTGCGGCTTTCCTTAGGGACTGCCAGAAAGAGGTCCTGTCCCCCTTAACAGGTTGAGCTGTGGCCGCTGATCCATCGCGAGCTTTCTGGCTCTTTAAACGCCTGAGAGCCACTTTGGCGGCAATGGAGTGCAGGAACGGTTCCAGCTTCCCCCAGCGCTCCTCTGGGATCTCGGAGGGCTGCACCCCATGCTTCCTCAGCCCCTCACTCACTTCATCCCAGAACTGCTCAAAAGCAGGGGCCAGAAAGGAATGCAAAGAGCTTCGGATTTCCTTCCAGCTGGAGTCACTTATCCCTCCCCCGGCTACCTCCTTCTTTAACCTCATCTTCAGCTCTTCTGGGAAGCAGGCACTTGATCCCACAGGCCCTGGCTTGTCCCAGATCTCTAGAAGCCTCGCCACACAACCCAGGCGCTTTTCACTCTGGGCAGCATCCTGGCAAGCCTCCACTTCCTGGAGCAGCCCCAGAATCCTTTGCAGCGCCACATCCTGAATTTTATGAACCACCTTCCTATAAACATTTAAAACAACGGCGTTGCTGAGCAGGTCAGGTGCATTTTGAGGGGTGGGCACATCTTGAGGGCTTGTTGACTTCTCTCCTGTTGTCTCTTGCTCAGCAGCACTTCCTGTGCAGTGAGACGTCATGGCTGCCTTCTTCCTGCTTCTTTTCCTGTGTCTCCCTCTGCCTTTTTGGTCATGGTGTGGCCAGGCATTCTGCCTCTGTTTCTTTATCCTGCAGGAAGGGCCACACAAATGAGGATCATTGCAGGGCTCGGGAATCACAGCTTCACGTTATCGTTCGATATGAAGTCTCCCTGCTCGCAAAGTATTAGCCCATAAATATTTATCACTCAGAGGACTTGTTGGGGAAGAACTATATTCCAGAGGTGTATCAATGAAATGCAAATTCCATTTTAAGACTAAATCACCCAGATCACCAAGGAATGATGCATTTTATTTTATTTTTGCAAAATGTAAAGGGACTGCAGTAGTTTGGGTTTCATCTGGGCACTGAGTGAGGTGGGAAAGGTCAAAAGATGGGTGGGGATGACCTGAGAAAGCAATCTGGACAGGGAGATAAGAGCTTGGCAGAGAAAGCAAACCCTGCTCTTTCATTTCATTAGCCTTGACCAAGCTCCATTTGCAGATTTTGCACATGTATTTTCAAACTTTCCTTCACACCTATGAGGGCTAGAATCTCTCTCGCTCTCAAATATATAAACTGAAAATGAATTCACAATAAGCGAAATACTTTTAGATTGTGTTGAAAACCGCCCCGTTAATAGCTTCTGCTACACTTTAAGTTCCACATAATGGAAAGGTTATCAGCAGACCCAGGGGTAAGCCAGGCATTTGCTGGTACCCAAAAAACTTTAGGTACCTGTTATGTACTGAGTTGAATAGGATCCAAACTGCAGCAGTCTGATTGGTCCTAGAACAATAGGATTCAGAATGCAGCAGTCTGATTGGTCCTAGAACAATGCAGCAGTATGATTGGTCGGCAGGAGCCACCCAGTCCAGCTCCAGATAGAAGTGAATCCACAACCTGATTGGCCTACAGGCTAATTCCAGAATTAGCCAATCACGTGCAGCCCATTGTGTAAATAATGTATATAAAGCAGATACTTGGAGGGGATTTTCATTCCCTCCTCACCACTATGAGCTGAATAAAGAGCATGAAATCCACTCTCGACTCTGAGTATATTTCAGTACCTTTTTCTTCCCAGATATTATTTTTCATTCATTAGATTATGAATTAGGATATTGTAAGGGCACAGAGGCTAACAGAACAGCATCTTCGTAAATCCAGGCCTCTACTAAATAGAATTCAGCATCTAAGTTGCTCCTTTGTTTCCACAGCATTCTGTATTACCTCTCATTTCCCTCCTGTTTTACTCTATCGCCTTCACTCATGATACTTTGGTCATCGTCATGAGATTCCGGTACACAGTATCTGCAAAAAAGAAAATTAGATGGCAATTTCCCCCCTTTTACAATCAAAGAGCTTAAAAATTATTTGCAAAGAGCACTGGCTGACTGGGAAAAAGATATTTAAAGTTTTCTTTATTGACTCTCAAAACCCATTTTGTTAATAAAGCAACAACTGGGTTTAAACTCAGACTACACCATCTTACATGGTGGGATAGTGTAGGACAGCTTGGGACTCACTCAAGGAAAGTTGTGACTTCATGGCGAAGATAATGGAGCCACATCTCATCCAGAACAGCCAGAACATAGGGAACCACTGGTTCAAAAGTGGAAGGCTTCAGGTCTTCACTGCCAAAGGAAAGCATCCTCTCAAGATGCTGGATGTATTCCAGTATAAGGGAGCTAAGCCCTGCAAGGAAAGGAGAAGCAGAACAGAAGGTTGGCTTAAGACCCCCATCTTCAAAGTGCAGGCTTGCTATGATAGTTCTTTGGACGAGCTATTTCTTAGACACCAAGTTTCCCCATGCAGTACTACAATTCCCAGCACCCTTAACAAACTACAATTCCCAGGATTTGGGGAAAAGGTGTTTTGCTTTAAGGTTTTGGTGTGTATGCTGCAGACCTGCTACTTTTCTCTCTGGAACACCCCTCTCAAATTCCTGTGTGTGTGTGTGTGTGTGTGTGTGAGAGAGAGAGAGAGAGAGAGAGAGAAGAGAGAGGTGCAATTTTGACTGTGGTCTTTCCCATCCCTGGCATGTGTTCCCCAAGAGATAAACCCTGAAGGAATGTGGCCCTCAACAGATCAAAGGGTTCTCACTCCTAACAGACCTAGGTTCCTGCCATCTCAGAGGCATATGACAGAGCAGAGGTAACAAATGCTGCTCCACATTCATGGATAGCTCACCTGTGTTGCATCCTGCATAAGACGCCATAAATGTCTGAAAAATCTGCCAAGCAATATGGTGAATTTCTGACTGGCTTGCCTCCTGCGCCCATGCAGCCTCATAGAGCTTCAGCTTCCTCCACAGCAACAGGTTATGGGTCTTCTGAGGATCCTCAAACCTGAAGGGTAAACCAGGAAAGCTGCCTCCCTTAGCTTAACAGAGAGCTGGAAAAATGCCGCCAATAAAACCAGGAATATAAGGAGGCAGCTGGTCTGCACAAGGCTGCAAAAACATTCCCCACAAGTGAATATCCTCCCTTGGGTCACAAATAGGAAGCAACACACACACACCCCGACAAAGAACAGTAAATGTTCAGGCTGCTAAGAAAAGCATAACTCACCGAGTCAAGTAGTGAAGAAAGCCATCACCATCCCCCAGGTCACACATCAGTACCTGGAGAAATCGGGTGGTGGTCAGTGTTTCAGAGGGGTCTTCTGCAAGGTCCAACTGCTTGCTTGGACCAATTCCACTTTTTCTGTTCCCCCTAAATTGCTGAAGCAAAGAGGGACAGATATCACAGCTGTAGCAAAGAGTCGAATGTTCCTTCAGGGTCTCACTGCTAGATGCAGTGGAACAAGGGCTAGAACTGTGTCCAGATTCTCCAAGGCCATTCTGAAACTCAGCTTATTTGATAAAGCTGAGTTACCCTAAATACATACCTTGTCACCACAACTACCAGTGAAAGCCTTGAAGCATGTACTGGGAATCTGCAGCTATCCAGATGTGATTGAATCCTAGCTCCCAACAATCCCAGCTGGCATGGCCAATGGTCAGGAATGATGGGAGTTGTAGTCCAACAACATCTGGGGACACAGCTTCCCCACCCCCTACTTTAAAGTGACCTGGCTGCCAGCCCTCCCCCACCTCACCCCAAATTCTCATGCGAGTTTCCCACAAGTCCCTAATACCAAGTCACCTTAACTTAGTCAATTACAGACCATGGGATGATCAAACTGCTGGGGGAGGGAGGAGGGTTGCAGCAGGGAGAAATCCACTACATCAAGAGAGTTATTTATGATCACAGGATAACAGTATAGGTCAGAAATAAAACAGAACCAAGCATTCTGTGATTTTAAAGGGTTGGTACGCACACCATTCTTGAGTCTTCATTTCTCATTGTGTCCCTTTGGTCATCCACAACAGGAAGCGATGCCACCATGTTAAGAGAGGACAGGAAGTCAGTACTTGGGAAGAGCTCCTTGTCGATTGGGAGGCCTGAACTGAGCCTAAGCATTCAGAAGTGTTAACATAAATAGGCTGGTATTATTTTGAGCCAACAAACAGCCTTCCACTTTCCCCATTTGAGAGAGAGAGGGAGACGATAGGACATCAGCAAACTCCTCAGCTTGAGGAAGACAACAGAGAATGCAAGCGCCCTGAGGAGCCAATTTGCACATTATAGTCACCACATGAAGATCACTTTTAAATGTTCAATGTAGCAGCTGTTAATGTGTAACAATGAATGTGAATTTTACCTTCTGTACAGAAGGCCAGTTTCTTCACACATCCCTCTCTGGCCTCCAACTAGGCAAGCAAGAGGCATTGCCAAATTCAAGGGCACATTGCAGCCTGGCAAGAGCACCCAAGGAAGGTGCAAAGCAAGGCTGGTGAGAGGTGTGGCATTGGGAGAGTCCCAAGCGCCAGGCAGAGAAGCATGGAGGGTTGCATTTGGCCCTGAGGCCTGAGGTTCCCCATCCCTGCTCTAGAGTTTCATGCATTGGTAGGAGACTGGATTAGATCACCCTTTTGCCTCCCTTCCAACTCAGTGATTCTGTGCAATAATCCAAGCTCCCGTTTACCTGCCCTAGATCTCTCATAAGAACATAAGAAGAACTTGCTGGATCAGGCTAATGGCCCATCTATTTCAGCATCCTGTTCTCACAGCGGCCAACCAGGTGCCTGTGGGAAGCCTGCAAACAGGACCTGAGCACAACATCACTATCTCCTCCTCTGAATTCTGGCATTCAGAAGCATTTCTGCCTCTGACTATTTAGGCAGAGCATAACCATCATGGCTAGTAGCCATTGGTAGCCATTATCCTCCATGAATTTGTCTAATCCTAAAGCCATCCAAGTTGGTGGCCATCATTGCCCACTGTGGGAGTGGTTCCATGGTTTAACTGCATGCAGAGGTACTTTCTTTTGTCTGCCCTGAATCTTCCAACGTTCAGCTTCATTTTATGCCCACAAGTTCTAGTGTTTAGAAGGGAAGGAGAAAAACCTTTCTCTATCCACTTGCTCCATGCCGTTCGTAATTTTATAAACTTCTGTCATGTGACCCCTTACTCGCCTTTTCTCTAAACGAAAAAGACGTTGCCTCATCTTCCTGTCAAAGGCCTCTCTGGTTATTGAATTTTGCTGCCAGAGTGAAATATACTCAGAGTCGAGAGTGGATTTCATGTTCTTTATTCAGCTCATAGTGGTGAGGAGGAATGGAAGTTCCTTCAGAATGTCTGCTTTAAATACATTATTTACACAATGGGCCCCACGTGATTGGCTAATTCCGGGATTCACCTGTAGGCCAATTAGGTTGCGGATTCACTTTCACCTGGAGCTGGATTGGGTGGCTCCTTTGGACCAATCAGACTGCTGCATTCTGGATCCTATTGTTCTAGGGCCAATCAGACTGCTGCATTCTGAATCCTATTGTTCTAGGACCAATCAGACTGCTGTATTTTGGATCCTATTCAACTCAGTAAATAACACAGAGAAATATCATTTTACTGCCCGGTGCAGCTGAAAGAAATAACCCATTCCGCACACTCCAAATTCCCGTTCATTTCATGATCCCTCAACACACAAACCTGCGCTGCCTGGTCCTCTGGTGGTGAATGAGAAACCGGGGGACCCAGTAGGAGCGCAGGCGCCTCAAAGCATCGTATTGGTTTCTGCTCAAGGCAGCAAAAGCAGTCTCCTCAGGGCTTGAAGTTTCATCACGTTGCTGCTGCCAGCAGAGGGTCAGGAAAGCAGTAATGTTATTATGCAATTTGTAGAAAATGGAAATTAAACAACCACTTGTCGTGTTTCTTCTAGACATTTGCAGTTGCTACCACCTCCTTTATTGCTCTCACACTCGCTGAGTCCAGGCAAAGTTCTCTAATACAAGGATGTGTCTAGGGGCCTGATTTAGGTTTGATGAGGCCCTAAGCTGTTCTCATTATTCACACATTCTTATAGATTTCCTGAGTTCTATACATAGAACTATCCATGTGGGTGCTCTAAGGCGATGCCTTTTTAAGACTTTGCAAAAGACTGTTGATAACTCTCATGTTCTGCTGACTTGTCTTAAGATGGTCCAAAAAGGTTTAAGTGATGGGCAGAGGTTATCATAGCCAGGTAGGAGGAAAAAATCAGATGTCTTTGTCAAATAACACAAAAGGACAAGACTGTCATTTGAACGAGACACAAAGAGCTGGTGATTGCAGTTTTGGTATAGGTCCACCCACAATGGGAAGGTGTGGAGACAGTGGGGTGATGCAGAATCAATCTGCAATGAGCTTTTATTTTTAAAGCAGAACAGCCGTTACTGAATGCTGCAAAAATAGTCCATGTCTGGAAGCACCCACAATGCAAAGTTGGAAACAATGGTAAATAGGCCAACAGAGAGAGGATTGAAAGAGGCAACAGAAGCTTGCTCTGATACAAAACACACACACACACCCCACCCATCACTAGATTCAGGGCCTTAGCTTCAGGAAACAAAGAATTTTCCTGACAGAGGAGGTGGTAGGAGGTAGACTTTTGTCCCTCGGCTTCCACCCCCGTGCAGGCTAGCAGCTGAGCTACGCAGTTGGCAGATTTGTCAGTTTCCCCGGGGAGAGCAAAGGTTCTCTAAAGCTGTGACCTGGAAAAACGCAGGGGCACCTGCACCCCGAGCAGCATTACTCACCCGACAGGCAGGAGGAAGCATCAGCTTGTACTTGGCTTGAATGCTCCTGCCAACAAAAGAAGACGGAAAAGCTAGAGCAGGAAAAGTCTGAGCTGAGTGCAAGCTAGCCGAGCCAGAAACTTAGATTTGGTGGGGCAAGTGGGTGGGCCACGTACCTCATAAAGCCAGTTTGTTACTAACACCTCATGGTGTCAGCCTGCATGGGGCTCTCTTGTAGTGTGATACCACCCAGATGTTTAAGAAACACTGAAGTGGTGACCATGTGGTGCAACACAGCACCAGCATCGCTATTAGCCCCACAGTCATCTCACAGGTGCCCGCATTTTTATCCATGCTGTGGAGCTAATAGCAGCTTTGAAGGTGATACAGTTTTGGTAAACAGCATGAAGGAAAGGGTTAAGCATCTTCTGCCAGCTAACAAGCAGGGGCAAAACTAGGCTTTATTTCACCCAGGTCAAAGACCCAATTTGGCTCTCTCACACACACACCCCATGTGCATTTGTGTACACACACAGGCTGGAAGCCTCAGTGGCACCCCTCTGGAGGCTTCACCCAGGGCAATAATAATAATAATAATAATAATAATAATAATAATAATAATGATGATGATGATGATGATGGCTAGGCCCTTGCTCCCTGTAGCTACAGCACTGCAACAAGTGCTTTATAAAAAGACCCAGTCAGGGATCTCCCATGTCACATCTGTATAGCCATTCTCCTCCATATCTGGTTTGAAAAATTCATTTGCATGCATACCGCAGAGCGCTGAAAAAGAACAGCTGGATATCCTGGGATGCAGTTCTGGCCTTCTCCAGGCGCGTGGTGTGCTCCATAATATCCTCACAGTCAATCCAGAATTCAAGGAGGTGGATTCCCAGTGTGCCCTGGAGGAACTCCCTGAAGCTGTCCATGCCAGGCCTCTGCAATACAAGAGGGAGGGAGGGAGGGAGGGAGGGGAAAGATAGCTGATAGAGCTGTAAGCACCTGAGAGGAGAAGGGAATGCCACTTACCCAGAGCTATACTTCTGAGGGCCCATTCTATGGCTACGTTGCACAAGAGGGGGAAAATGGGGAAAGTTACATGCAGGGAGAAGTGGGGAGGGGGTGCCCTTTCCAACATGCCATTTTTACCCAGTTTACTCTTGGAGACCCCTCGTGCCAAGTACATCCCTGAATGGGTCTTTTCTGTAGTAGCCCCCCTGTCTATGGACTGCTCTCCTCAGGCAGGTCCACCTGGCACCAACTTCGCCATTGTTTCAGCATCGGGCAAAGACAATTGTGTTTTCCTTTCAACTGACTGTTTGTCATGTTCTGGGTGGTTACCTTGAGAAGTAATTCTTTCATGACACTGTATTCTTTACTATGTCTTTAACATGTTTGTGCAATTTATTATTATTATTATTATTATTATTATTATTATTATTATTATTACATTTCTATTTTGGTTGTAAACTGTGTTGGGACTTTTTGTAGTGGGAAACAATCTATAACTTTAATCAATCTAAACCTAGTGGAGGGTTCTATATGCATGGAAACCAAATGCCCTAATAGGGCTACTGTTAACACTGCAGTTCACATCATTGTTGAACAGCATGAGACAACCACCTTTTCTCCTGTGACTTTGGTAGTCATCATCGAAATACAAGATCATAGAATCAGAGACTTGGGAAGGACCCTGAGGATCATATAGTTGACATCCCTGCAATGAAGGAATATGCAGCTGTCCCTTATGGGGATTGAACCTGCAACCTTGGCATTTAACAGCATCACGCTCTAACCGACTGAGCTATGCTATATAGATGGATCCATATAAGTCAGGAAGTGGGGGAAATGAGCTGGATAGAGAGAATGCCTCCAAGCCAAGTTTCTCAGCAGGATGCCACATTACTCACAGTCCCTAGGATCTCTTCTTTTAGCTGCTGCAGAGCGGCACTTCCAAAGCAAGGTGAAAGAAATGTGTCCACCTCCCCTTCCTGGGAGTTCCTTGTCTCATTCAAGTCAAACTGCAAAACCTTCCCAGGACCTGAAAATGGCTTCCGACAACTTCAAAAGGAACAGATGGAACAGTGTGTCAAAACCAGACAATTGATGGGGACAGCTTTTTGCAGGCAAATTTTAGGGCATTAACAGAATTAGGTAGTTCAAAGGGATATCAAAGTTCATTTAGTCTGATGCAGGAAACATACTATTACAACATGCCTGTAGAATATACAGGATGGGTGCCACCACTGATAAAGCACAACACCGTGTTGCTGTGCTTCAGGCAGCCAAGAAATCTGGATCATATTCTCATAAGACAAACAAGGCATGCAGGGAGGAACATATAGAAGAAAGCAGTCTGTAAGGTACTCAGGTCCCAAGCTGTTTTAGGTTTTTAAAGCTTAAAACAATTGCCTTAAATTGGGCACAGTAATGGACTGGCCACCATTGTAGATCAACCAATATGGATGTAATTCTGTTCTGATAACCTTTATCCAGTAAATATTCTGGCAACAGCATTTTGCATTAGATAACTCACAAGCATGGAAAACTTGAATTCATAGTCACCATGAAAAGTGAGCTGTGCCGTACACATTGCACAACAGATTTCAGATTTCACAAGACCATTTCATCTGGCAGGAAAACATTACATTAACTTGGTTAGAATAATTTGGTATCCTCGTCATGGCACTTTTAGCAGCCAGACTTACCCATCCATGTGAAGTTCAGTGAATTCTTGATCAGGCGAGGAGGCGAGAGCAGCTCTGCTTAGATGAATTGGAGTTACCACTGGCTCACCTGCATTGGTCCAGCCACTTCTGAGCCTTCCTGTAAGGGGACACATATCAGAAGCAAAATCACAAATAGCTGACCTTTGAAAGCACTTCCTTCCAGGGGCCAGGGCAATGAATGCACCCTTTTCCATCTAGCTCTTAACCAACCTCCATCTCCCCCAACCTAGCTGCAGGGTTCCTACCAGTTGCTCTTCGTACGCTGGAGTCAGACAGGAGTCTCTGCAGCTGGAGCCTGCTCAGATGTTCTGCGGCTGGAGATAGAGCTAAACTCAAGATACCTGGGAACTCCAAAGATATCTCAGTGGAGGTTTGGCCAGATGATCTTACAAAATGTCCTGCAGGAAAGCATGGAGACAGAAGGTTAGAGGGTTCAGAAAGAAAATGTTTACAGATGAGCTGATGGATGGCGAGACTTGCTCCCCACCTGGGTGTAGAATGGAAGCAAGTGCAATGGGTTCATGTGACAGTAGGAAGGCTTGGATCCTGCCCCATCTAAGTCATTTTCCAAACTCCTTTTTGACATGGTCAAGGCAACATAAATAATTTTACTTTTGCATGGCAGGTTCCTCTTAAGAATCTTAGCTTGGATTACTTTAAAAAGAACTAGCCTTCCAGTCGGAATTCTCAACAAGTGTTTTCCATAGTGTTTTCCTCTATTTTCCCTAAAATAATGTCACAATGTATGGTTGCATGTTTTGTTTAAACTAAAGCAAAAGCTCTGGAGAACTGTGATTTAAACAAAACTTGATACATTCCCCAGTTCATCTTGCTTTCTTCTTACTCTTGCAAAAAACTCAACCCTGCCCTGCAATCTTTCCCTTTAACTGACTAAACTTTGTTCTTTATGACAAAGTTCTTTGTCTGTTGCTGTACACCTGTATTGAAGCTACTGCATGGAACTGTACTAAAAGCTGGTAGTCTTTTTAAATTAATAAAAATGGTGCTCTAATGAATTGTTAAAAAAGAAAAAGAAAAGAACTAGCCACAAATTCATTTTTTTAAAAGAGATATTTATTAAAGTTTTACAAAAAGAAGAAAGTTACAGAATAAAAAAGAAAAAAAAGAAAAAGTACAAAAAGTACAAAAATACATAGAAAAAAAGAAAATGCAAAATACAGAAAAAAATAAATAGAAAATAATTAAAAACAAATCAATCTTTTCATATCTTAAATTTTGTTTACTTATTTCCCCGACCTCCTCACACCTCCCTTTTTTGTATTCCCGTTCACATGGTTAATTCAGCAAATCCTTACCCTCTTTCTTTTTATCTTAATTCTATATCTCAACATATTATAACTTTATATTTTCATCCGTTATCAATCCATTTTTACCTATTCTTATTAATCTTGTTGCTAAGGCCGCTTCATTTCAATCCGACATCATTTTAACATTCATTAATTTTACAATGTTTCTGCAAATAGTCTTTGAATTTCTTCCAATCTTCTTCCACCGACTCTTCTCCCTGGTCTCGGATTCTGCCAGTCATTTCCGCCAGTTCCATATAGTCTATCACTTTCATCTGCCATGCTTCCAGGGTGGGTAAATCTTGTGTCTTCCAATACTTTGCAATAAGTATTCTTGCTGCTGTTGTAGCATACATAAAAAAAGTTCTATCCCTCTTTAACACCAATTGGCCGACCATGCCCAGGAGAAAGGCCTCTGGTTTCTTCAAGAAGGTATATTTAAATACCTTTTTCATTTCGTTATATATCATCTCCCAGAAAGCCTTAATCCTTGGGCACGTCCACCAAAGGTGAAAGAATGTACCTTCATTATCTTTACATTTCCAACATTTATTATTGGGCAAATGATAGATTTTTGCAAGCTTGACTGGTGTCATGTACCACCTATATATCATTTTCATAATATTCTCTCTTAAGGCATTACATGCCGTGAATTTCATACCTGTGGTCCACAACTGTTCCCAGTCAGCAAACATAATGTTATGTCCAACATCTTGTGCCCATTTAATCATAGCAGATTTAACCGTTTCATCCTGAGTATTCCATTTCAACAGCAAGTTGCACATTCTTGATAGTATCTTAGTTTTGGGATCTAACAGTTCTGTTTCCAATTTTGATTTTTCCACCTGGAAGCCAATTTTTTTTGTCCAAATTGTAAGCCTCCCTTATTTGATAATAATGAAGCCAGTCTCGCACTTTATCTTTTAGTTTCTCAAAACTCTGCAATTTCAATTTGTCTCCTTCTTGTTCCAAAATCTCCCAATATTTCGGCCATCTGGCCTCCATATTGAGCTTTTTCTGAGCCTTTGCTTCCATCGGTGATAACCACCTTGGGGTTTTGTTTTCAAGTAAATCTTTATATCTTATCCAGACATTAAACAATGCTTTCCTGACAATATGATTAAAAAAAAAAAAGAACTAGCCACAAATTCACTGACAACAAATCTATCAATGGCTATTAGGAGATGGCAGCTTCATGTACTAAGTAAAAAGGTTGCTATTGCTGGACAAAGGAGGTGATCCTTAGTCATTACCATTTTCTGCACCTTTTCCATCTCTAAAATACCTTTCGAGTGAGGCAACCAGAACTATACACAGTATTCCAAGTGCAGTCACACACCATAGTTTTGTCTTCTTTCCAGCCAATGAAATAGCAGTCTGAGAGCTAAACATGCGAAGAGACTGACAGGCATCTCTCCAGCAGTGGAAAGGGACCAAGATATGGCTGAGGAGATCCACTCCCGAGAGTGCAGAAGACAGCAGCTGAGGGAGACTCACCTAGGCAGGCCGGAGTACTGCGTGTTTGGCTAGGAAGTCTTAGCAGCACGTGGCTTGGGACTCCAGTGGGCTGCCGCTCTGTTGATGAATGGCTGGGGATGCTGGAGATGGCAGTGCTGTCAGACTGGCGACTGAACCCACGAATTGCATAGCGACTCCCTGGGTACTTCTCATCCAGAGGACACAGCAACAGCTTTGCCAGTTTATACTCCAGGTAAAAAAGAGTCCTAGCAGGAAACAGGCAGCAAATGAACAGAGACCAGGCCACAGGAAGGGCTGCAAAGCATTATTCTAAGCCCACTTTATCCTTTAGAAAATTATTTTAGGTGATACATTCATCATATTCACAGTTAAACTGTTAACTTTTACATATTAGAAAAGGGGGGCATGATTCACAAATCCCCCCCCCCCTTCAGAAAGTCTACTTGCACACACTTCTGTGACAGAAAATTTGTTTACAGGTAGGTAGCCATGTTGGTCTGCCGTAGTCGAAACAAAATAAAAAAAACTCCTTCCAGTAGCACCTTAGAGACCAACTAAGTTTGTTATTGGTATGAGCTTTCATGTGCATCCACACTTCTTCAGAAAATTTGTTCTTATATTGCACCATGGGGTCTAGGCTGGTTAGTTTTATCTTTAGCACTGGAGGGGATCTCTAGATGCTGCTGGACTACAGCTCCCATCATTCTTGACCCTGCTGGCTGGGACTGATGGGAGTTGGAGTTCAACAATCAGAAGGGCCACAGGTTCCCTAATCCTGCACCAAAAGGTATTGGCGGGTTTTATAACACTGGAAATGCCTTCAGTTGCATTTGTGGATGCTCAAGTAGTTTATTTCTTGATTTGCATCTCAATCATATGCACCCTTATTCTGAAGTCTATGGTAGGCAATGGGTCTTCATCCCACATGACTGCAACCTGGGACAGATTTGCTTGGACACAGCATGAGAATATCTGTTCAAGCCCCTTAGTCTCAGGGGCTTGAAGTTTAGCTGTTGTTACTTATGAGGGAAGGAAAAGTACATGCTCAAATTATCCTCTTTGGTTGCCTGTGATTAATGCAATACTGCATGGAAGGAGTCACGTCCCAGAGCTCAGTGCCGCTTCTGAAAGTAATTAAGGGGCCCAATATAATATGGGATGAAATTAAGAACAGGAACTGGTTCTGTTGTTCTAGCTGTGAACATGACTGGGCCAAACAAATAAAACTGCTGGATGTCAGAGACTTACTGATCTGTAGAATGGGCATATTATACACTACATGACATTCAATGGCTTCCGTGTTTCCTGTCCATTTCCCTCTTTGCAAGATTAAAATGACTGCAACCACCTTATAGACACATAGGAATTCACATCAGCAGGAACAAAACCCTGAACCCATATCTGAAGCATGGAAAACACCTGCAATGTGACAGGTCAATGGAAATGTAAGAAATAGTGCAGAGCATTGTATAGGAAAATGCAAACAGATCCAGTGCTCAACCTTTGAAATGGGAGGAAGCGCTCCTGTGCTAACCAGCTCAGGGCCCTTTCCCTCTCTGTATCGGTTGCTCCATAGCAAAGGGAATTTGACCCAATTGGCAAGAGGAAGCCATCCAGCTCCTGCAGTCGTCCTGTCAGCCGTTCGTAATGCAGTCTAAGAGGGAAAGCCTACTTGAAAGAGAAAAAGCATCCCTTTAGGCAGGAAGTGACACATCACCTGAAAAGCCAGTAGAACAGTCTCTGCAGAGGTCACTTTTAGTTCTAAGAAGAATATGAGCACAGAGTATTTCTGAGCTGTCACTCACCACAGGTCCTTCAGCAGCTATTAAAACCTAGCTTTGCAACTGGTGCTACAAATATATATGCCAGAAAGTGGAATGCTGGAAGGGCAACTGAGCAAGCATTTAGTCTTGTCCTTACTCCATTGCATCAAACAAGTAACTTTGTTTGTTTTTAAAAAATGCAAATATGCTTATGCATATCTTCAGTCATGCCTCACATTTATGAAATGTTTTTAAAAGTGTGTCATGGGAGGTGAGAGGCCAGGAATGGAAGATGGGGACACAAATGGAAATACGGTACTTGGTTCTGTCTTCCATGGGCTCTGGCTCCCCCTGCTGTTGGTCTCCCAGCTTTCTGACCTATCAGTCCCAATGGATCCTGGCCACCTCTGCTATATGCCCTTCTCCCCGCATCCACTGTGATCCCAATGAAAATTCCTTCCTGGAGCCATTATTTACCCTGGAAATGAAATCTCCATTTACATATATATTCATCAGAGTTGTAGTGTGAGGTGGGGCAAGGATTAATTCTCCTTGCCCAGTCCTGATCTTATAGAAACCGTCTTTATACCAAGTCAAACCACTGGTCCATCTAGCTCAGTATTATCCACACCTACTAAGCAGTGGCTTTCTAGAATTTCAGGAAGAAATACTTCACATCCCCACTTGGAAGACACCAGGGATTGAACCTGGGACCCAGTGGCGTAGCGTCGGTTGTCAGCACCCGGGGCAAGGCAAGTAATTTGCGCCCCCTAACCCGTGGATTTGCGCCCCCTAACCCGTGGATTTGCGCCCCCTAACCCATGAATTTGCCCTAACCCCAGATGTTGCGCCCGGTGCGGCCCGCCCCCCCTGCACCCCCCACGCTACGCCACTGCTGGGACCTTTTGCATGCAGCCCTTTCCCACAAATATCCCCCACCCACCAGCTGTTTACATTTAAAAACAAAACAAAACCCAATGCACTGTTCTGTGAAGAACAGCATGTCACAACTGTGAAAGTATCCTTCTAACCCAGCCAAAACCCAGAGTTCAGATAACAGGGAAAGATGTGACCTCTACTCACAGGCATAGCCAGAAAAGCATTGAATGTTTCCAGAAAGAGGTCATCATAAGTCAGCAGCTCCTCTAGAAGCTCATGCTCTGAAACAAAATCAAAAACCAAGGCAGCAATGTAAGACACTGAGGTCTACAAGCCTCACACAGACCTCTGCAACACCCAGGAGCAAGACATCATTGGTTTGCATAAGGGAAACCTCATCTGGAATCATTCGTGGATACTTTAACAGGAGCTGATGGCAGCCAGAGTTCAGAACATCTCAGTTAAGACAGGATGGCTCCACAAAAAATATGCTGAAGTACTACATTTTGGAGGTATCATATCATAGTCACAAGTAAATCATGTAATAACAGAGTCTTGTGGCACCTTAACAAATTATGGCACAAATGTTTCTAGACTACAATTCACTTCATCAGATGCACCTGAAGTCATATCTTAATAGTTTGGTTAGTCTTTAAGATGCAATAAAATGAGGGTTGTTTTTTTTCTGTAAGAGACTAAAATGGCTACTCTGAAAAGCGTATAATGACACTTTCCACACCGTGAGGAAGATATTCTGCTGAGATTGAGAAATGGCTTGTCTCTCTCAGTATTTTCTTCAGGTTTCAGATTTGAAAGATTTGGATACCTGCAATTGTTGTGAGGTAATTTGTTAATGCTCATTTAAGTTTTGGTGTGTTTTGAGGATGACTTTTTCTTTCTTTCCATATATTACAATCCCATCCATGTGTGTAATAAGAAGGCTGGGCAGGGTGTGTGTGAGTGTGTGTTTAATCTTGTGCTTCAGATGCAATGTGAACACTATCTTGGGGGATGCATACAAAACTGGTCTGAATAATTTAATATCGCACACACACAATATTACACACAAGATATGGCTTTGCGGATTTAAAAGCAACAGAATAAAACTGCTAGCACATTTGCAAAGCTAAGCAGGGTCTGGCCTGGTTTCAAATTGAATGCGGGGACCACGTGTTGAGATTCCTGCATTGGAGGGGGTTGGAATAGATGACCCTGGGGGCCCGTTCCAACTCTACAATTCTATGATTCTATTATTCCAAAAAGAAGAGGAAACATTTGAAAGGACACCATTATAACAGTATGTATAAACCTTTAATCAGAAAGTGAAGATAGATCAACACTCTACTTTAAAATACAGTGTTCCAGATAGTGAGAAAACACCACAACATTTGTTGCCATGGCTGGCATCCATCTGTTTCAGGAGACAATGGAGGAGTGTGCCTTTGGGGGTGAAGTCAAATTGCTGGATGGTTACAGCGCCTGCTGTGGCTGTAGAGACCGATGCAGGAGAGACATGTTTTGTTGCAGCTGGGGCAGATGTAGGTGTCTGGTTGTGCTGCTGCAGATGCACCAGGGTGTTTGCTCTTTCTGTGCTCCTCCCAGCAGTCATTCTTTCTCTGGTCATTGCTATGGATACATGACATGACTGTCTCCAGGCACTGCAGTCATCTGGAAGGGATTCCCACACGGCAGGGTTGATGTTGCCAGCCACCATGTCACATTTGCAGATGTTTTCGTAATGCAGAGTTGGTCGGCCAATTGGCCTGTTGCCTGAAGCCAGCTCCCCATAGAGCATGTCACAGCAAGGCATGAGATAAGCAGAACTAATATCTACATTCCATAGCAGTGAAAATATCTAAGGGTGGAGTAACAGCAAACAGAATAGCAGCACCAGACTTAGCGTGGTGCAGGCAGTTCCACCCTGGACAGGGCGCAGAACGGCGGGGGACACAAAATTGAGAAGATCCACAATTCAGAAGATCTATTTGGGGGCACCAAATTTTGGCCTCGCGCAGGGCGCCATATTATGAAGGATTACCAAAGTCCGTCCCTGAGAATATTTGAAAACCAGCAGGAGTCTTCTAGTCAACCTTGACAGGGACACTTGGAGGAGATGTGGGGGGGGCACTGTTACAGCTGAATGGGGATGCCCGAGGATACCTGGAAAGGTACTGGAAGGCACATGATAGCAACCCCCTAATGTAATGGTTAGAGTGTCAAACTGGGAAGACCCAGGTTCAAACTTCCAGTCATGAAGCTCATTGGGTGACCTTTGGCCAATCACTACTTATGCTAACCTACCTCACATAATAGGGACGTGGGTGGCGCTGTGGGTAAAACCTCAGCGCCTAGGACTTGCCGATCGCATGGTCAGCGGTTCGAACCCCCGTGGTGGGGTGCGCTCCCGTCGTTCGGTTCCAGCGCCTGCCAACCTAGCAGTTCGAAAGCACCCCCGGGTGCAAGTAGATAAATAGGGACCGCTTACCAGCGGGAAGGTAAACGACGTTCCGTGTGCTGCGCTGGCTCGCCAGATGCAGCTTGTCACGCTGGCCACGTGACCCGTAAGTGTCTGCGGACAGCGCTGGCTCCCGGCCTATAGAGTGAGATGAGCGCACAACCCTAGAGTCGGACACGACTGGCCCGTACGGGCAGGGGTACCTTTACCTTTACCTTTTACCTCACATAATAATTGCGAGGATTAAATGGAAGGAGGGAACCATGCATGCCAGCCTGAGCTTCAGGGAGGGTTGGGCTATAAATGAAAGTTTAAAATACATGAAGGTCAATCCAGGGGCTATTTAGTACATAGTAAGGTATGCTCTCTGTTCCCATTTTTGAAAATGCGAATAATTTTTTTAAAAAAAATACACAGTAAGGTAAATATTCCTACTTAAATTTCAAAGCATCTTTAACCATATGGTAAAACAGAAATGAAAATAAATTCTTTTGACTGATAATTGCATTTAACTGCATGTTTTCCTTGAATTTGGCCTCACTTTTTCTGTGGCACCTTTCCCTGTTTTCTCTCTGCATTTCAACAGGCAATAGGTGGGAGAGGAAAGTTTTTGTTTTGTTGGAAGGAGCCAGATGTAAAGAAGGAGCACAACAGAAAAGGAAGACAAAAACCTAAGTAACTGAATGAGTCTAAAAGTCAATCTTCAGTAACTTGGAGCCGTTCCACTCTTACACTCTTTGATTTAGAGTTAGACACTCATCAAGTTACCTTTGGACAAACAAGCCTTATCTCCGAATGACCATATGAAAAGCTTAACTGTCTCTGAACATGGAAGTTTCATACTGATAGACCTTTCCTTGTGAATGTATCATCTCCTTTTGAAGCCATCAAAACCACTGGTCTATCACCACATCTTGTGGCTATGAGTTCCATATGTTAATGATAGGTTGTGTAAAGAAGTACTTCCCTTGGTCCGTCTCACACCTGTAGTTAATTGGTTTCATTGGGTGACCTCAAAGTCCACATCCTGCATCTTTTTGGAACTTCTTAATCTCTTTGTACACTGCATATCCCCAAACACAGGCTCCTCTCAGGCAGCTGAAAAACTCAGATCTCTTTTTCCACTTCTTGGCTACATTGCCCATCCCTAAACTGTTCTCTAGAATGTGGTTGCCTAGCAACCACTCACTACTGCTGTCTAGAATGTCTCTCTATGGTTTTCAAGTGGGACATCCCTTTTGGGAAAAGCAAAAGCCAGAGCAGAAGCACATATATGAGATGGCCACAAAAAGGGGAAGCTTGCCATTCTGTGACACTATTACATGGCTATAGCTTCATTCAAGCTCCATCCCCCCAGGATGAAGTTCATTTTAAAAGGCTCATCCTCCAACTCATGCACTTATCCCTGAATCAGACCATTATTCAGCAGTAAGGAATGTAAGGAGGCAGCAATTTCCACCCTGTCCTGTGCTTATCACAATCAGCACTCTTTCTGTTCTGCTACAGTTCAGTTTCTGCTAAAACCTACATTATTCATCTAGGCCGAAACCAAAGTAATCAATTGTGCAATTAATTTCAATGCATTTCAATGGAAGGGAAACATGAAAAACAATGCAGAAAAAAACATAATGGTTTACATAAATTTCTGGACAAAAAACCCCATCAATACCGAATACTACATGTATTTTGCTTACAAGATTTCCATTCCTGACCTCAAATGAATGTGCCAATAGTGGTGATTTGTGCTCCCATTTCCATTTGATTGACTTCTCCAGCATCCCTATCCAGAATAAATTATACTCACCTGTTCCTGGAGTCTTGGTTCTGGGCCCTTCTGTTACGTGCATTTTTAGGGCGATTGTGGAGAAGACTTCTCTTCCTCTCCTCTCCTGTTTGCTTTCACTCAACTGAAGCTCTGTTTACAGGGGAAGTATTTACAGTTGGTGGCAACTGAGTCACTGGGTGGAGCAAGGTAGGCTTCTCAATCTTCCAGAGTACCTGTTTGTCCCCAGCAGAGGCAGCTCTGCAGATGGTTTACAGGTGAAGTGCGGAGCAGTCCTCAACCCATTAAGCTGAGGCTTGAGGCACCTCCCTCTGTCAAACAGCAGTTGCTAAGCTGAGCGATTTCCCTACACTTACTGGGTGGCAGAGCAAGTCACAGCTTCTCAAATCCTTCACTTGCTTTTGTACTCTGATCTGCTTAATTCCAGTGTCAGCCAAGGGCTTGTCAACCCAGATAATAACTTTATTGAGTTTCTGGCCATAATATAACTACACTGAAGGGTAGTTTCCATCTCGTTTAAACACTGCTTGAGATGGCAGCAATAAAGTGACAGCCAGTTGGCTGCTCTGAGGTTTCTGCATTATTGCTGCATCCACATATACTGTACTGAGTTATTTGGGAATGAAGGGCTGATGCCAAGGATCCATGTAAACTGGTTTCTGTCCTCCTATTACATGACAGCCTTGGATTCTGCCAAAGATTGCTTCCATGCAGCTGTTGTTGTTTAGTCATTTAGCCGTCTCCGACTCTTCGTGACCCCATGGACCAGAGCACGCCAGGCACTTCTGTCTTCCACTGCCTCCCACAGTTTGGTCAAACTCATGCTGGTAGCTTCGAGAACACTGGCCAACCATCTCGTCCTCTGTCGTCCCCTTTTCCTTGTGCCCTCCATCTTTCCCAACATCAGGGTCTTTTCCAGGGAGACTTCTCTTCTCATGAGGTGGCCAAAGTATTGGAGCCTCAGCTTCATGACCTGTCCTTCCAGTGAGCACTCAGGGCTGATTTCCTTAAGAATGGATAGGTTTGATCTTCTTGCAGTTCATGGGACTCTCAAGAGTCTCCTCCAGCACCATAATTCAAAAGCATCAATTCTTCGGCGATCAGCCTTCTTTATGGTCCAGCTCTCACTTCCATACATCACTACTGGGAAAACCATGGCTTTAACTATACAGACCTTTGTTGGCAAGGTGATGTCTCTGGTTTTTAAGATGCTGTCTAGGTTTGTTAAAATGCTTAAAAGCTGCTAACGGGCAGTGTTATCTGATCAGTATGGGAAGCTTCCTTTCCAGCTCTGGGGTTGTACTTTCTCAAGGCCAGCCTTGCTGTGGTTGGGTGGCGGTGGTTGGTTGGGGCTGGAACCAGAGGCAAAACTGGAAGGAGCACTCCAGCCACGCAAAAGCCACATATGAACTTGGACACAAGCTAGGGGCATTGTCACAGTTTACTGGCACTTCTAGCCAGGCAGAAGCGCTCAATAGCGCAGAGCAGGGATATTGAGAGGCGTGTCCTGGGGACAGAGGATGTGGCTTTGGGAGAGTCCTGAGGCCAACATTCAGTTCCTGGGCCTGAGATTCCCCACCCCTCCTTAAAATAATCCCGCTACCAAAAATCATGCAGGTGTACATGGTTACTATGTGTTACCATGGCACTTGTTTTTAAATGGGCACCTTTAAGATTTTCTATGCTGTTCCCCATTGTGGAGACAATTCAAGTATATCTAACAAGCTTGTACAAAGCATCAACTGGAAAATAAATTTAGAAACTCCTGCTCGCCCCACCCCCCTAAAGTTGTGAGAGCAGAGGAGGAAGAAGACAGGAAAGGGGAAGAAAAAGCACGCCAAATACTTTGCCCACAGAAGGCAATATTTTTTCCATGCATTTTGCATGGACAGAACTTTTCCTAGCCAAGTGGGTCTGAAAAGGGAAAAGGGTGAAACAATAAAATTTACACCAGCTATAGGTCAACTCATTAGCAAGAAAAGCCTCCCTATTTATCATAATCAATACTTAGGTGTAATCAGTTCTGAAACTTACCAGTAGGTGACAGCCTTGAATCTTCAGTCATTGGTTTTCTCTTACAGTACCCATCAGTGAATACGTAATGTACCATTGACAGCTCACTACTTGTATTAAACTATCGATCTGAGCATGTTTTTCCCTGACTCGGTAATACAACTTTTCCAAATACTCAACCAGAATACCAGTGTCTCATAGATTATAATGATAACTTAAAAGATTTATATCCAGCTTTCCACTTCTATCATGAGATAACCAAAGTGGCTTACAGAGACAATTTTAAAATCTACCTTTATTATTATTATTATTATTATTATTATTATTATTATTATTATTATCATCATTAACTTTATATCCTCCCAAGGGAGCTCAAATCAATAATGTTAAACACACACAGAGACACACACACACACAAACCCTACAAAAAGTGTAACAAGGAAAGCAACAGTGCAGTTATACAAATCCAAGACCAACAGAAAATGGAGGATCATGCCACATTTAAATGCCGGGCTGCCAGATCACAGATCACCTGTTAAAAGTGAAATGGTCTGGTCAGCCTGAAAGCACTGCCAAAGAGGTAGGTGATTCCACATACTGGGCACTAGCACAGAGAAGACCGTTTCCTGTGTCAACATCAGATGAACCTCTGGGGAAAGTGGGAAAGGGCTTCCCCACCCCCGATCTAAGTGGACAGGAAGGTGGGTGTGGGAGGACTTAAAGGGTCCAACTCCTAATTAGTGTTGGGTTTTAATGGATGTTTTTTCTCTCACCTTCCCCAGTCCCCCGAACATAGCATTCTACAGCAATTCAAACAACACCTGAATGTTAATCGTTCTTTTAAAACTTTGGATTTAGTAAGACTAGGATGCAATGAAGGCAGTATCAAACCCACACACAAGGGTTCAGTAAGCCGAGTAAGCAAATGAAATGCATCCCCCCAGCTGCTTTCTGACCTAGAGAACTCTTCCTGAGGAGGGACATAAGTAATCACATTGTCCCACTGATTCCACCCCCCCCTTTTAAATGTCACTTTTTTATTTAGAGAACAAAAGAACACATTTTTATCCCTGTTAAGAACAAGGAGATATTCAATAATAACTAGTAGAGATGTTTAAAGGAAGCCATCCAAAGAAATTACTTACCCTCTGGTAGATAATTTTCCGGGCTTTTGCTATAGAAGATGGCAGCTCGGGAGTGCCAATCATACTGTGCTGCCCCATAACTTGAAGCCAGCCCATTAGTTAAATGGTTAAATGGAGAAAGTATAAGTCTCCCTTTGATGAGACTGGGGAAACCTCTCTTTCCTCTTATATTAAAACAGATCTGAATGAAGTCCTAATCCTAAGGATATTTAGTTTTAAGCCAAACAGGGAGACACAAGCTGAAGCTGCAAGCAAGCATGGTTACTCTGATATGTTTCTATCTGTCGTCCTTGAGCCCTGAGAGCATCCTTGAGAACGCTCATAAAATTTATAAAGACCAGCAGTATTTCAAAGCTTAGAAGAGACACAGAGCACATTTACAACCACAGGCAAACTAAGAGGGGGACTTAAAGCAAGCAATGAATATTTATACAAGGACACGGAAATTAGAATTAGACATAGAAAACTGAAGAATGCAAATCAGCATTGATGATTGGCATTCAGCCAAGGCAGATAACATGGAAGAGTTCTAGTTTAATAGGTAAAACAGGATCCAGCAGTTTCACACAGAAGACAGGCTTCTTTCTGCCTTTGTTCCCAAAACCAGCCCAGATGCATTTGATCAATGAGCTTTCTGCCAAGCCCTATTACAGACAAAACTTGTTCAAAAGAGTCCTGGTATTAAATACAACAAAGTGAAAGGAAGGAACTGGCATCAGTTCTAACCTATCCTGGATCTTCTTCTGGGAGTTTCCAGAGTAAAATATTCACACTCAAAATTCCTAGGACGTCAATTAATTTCCTGTACAATCCCACACAGGTGGTATCTAACAAAGTTACGGCAGAAGGAAATACCAGTACGTATTTCCTTCGGCTGTAGAAAGTACAGTTGCAGTTTGGTTGAGAAACGCCACATGCAAAACAAGTGCCGTTCCCTGCTCTCCACAAAAGTAGATACAAACACAACTCAGAATGGTATTACAATAGTTATCAGTACTGAGGTTTGTAGGAGAATGTTGTGTCTCCAATGGAAGTAAGTAATATAATGTACATGAGACGCGGGTGGTGCTGTGGGTTAAACCACAGAGCCTAGGACTTGCTGATCAGAAGGTTGGCGGTTCGAATCCCCGCGATGGGGTGAGCTCCCTTGCTCGGTCCCTGCTCCTACCAACCTAGCAGTTTGAAAGCATGTCAAAGTGCAAGTAGATAAATAGGTATCACTCCGGCGGGAAGATAAACGGTGTTTCCGTGCGCTGCTCTGGTTCGCCAGAAGCGCCTTAGTCATGCTGGCCACATGACACGGAAGCTGTACGCCGGCTCCCTTGGCCAATAAAGCGAGATGAGCGCCACAACCCCAGAGTCAGCCACGATTGGACCTAATGGTCAGGGGTCCCTTTACCTTTACCTGAATATCATGTACGTCTAATACCGCTTGTGTTGTTATACCATGTCTGCTATTATCTGTTAATAATAATTTCAGTAATCAGTGCTTCAGTGCTTTTGTTTGTTTGTTTGTTTGGTACCATTATGGCCTACCTTTCCTCCAAGGATCTCAAGGTGGCATACATAGTTCTTCCCATTTTATCCTCATAACAACTGTGAGATAGGTTAGGCTGACATTCAAAGCTGCATTCCAACTGGCCAAAGACAATGCGATTGCAAAGCAGGGCCAGTGAAGGGTGTGGCCTGGGGAGAATTATGAGGGCCAGGTAAGGAGTTCTGGAGGGCCACATTCAGTCCCTGGGCCCGTAGCTCCCCATTTCACCCCTGTTCTACACAGCTACTTCCCCAATTATTTCACTGGTGGCAACACATATAAAAAAAATATTTTAAAAAAATATTTATGCTTTTCAGTTTTATACATTTCACTAATTTAACAATCATTTTAACATTTCAAAAACTTGACTTCCTTCCCCCACTTTCCGCGGTTCCTTAAATTTATTTTTAATATCTTCTGCATATCCAAATTAACTTAATTTGCTCATTTATTCATCTACTTTAAATATATACTCTTATCAAGCAGCAAGTTATTACAATAATCCTGCCAGTGTTCTTATCTGTTTACAATTTATCTGTAAATGTTCAATAAACCATTTCCATTCTTTTATAAAAAGTTTGTTATCCTGATTTCTTATTCTTACCGGAAGCATATACAATTTTTTATATGTAACATAGGGTGAGAATATTCTGTGTGCAAATAGTCAGTCAATGTCCACAGAGTTTTTTCCTCTGTGCATTTGCCATGACTTTTAGAACAGCCCACATGCATATAAAACTCTGTTCAGGTAGGACCTAGCTTTGTGATCCAAAGCGGGGTGCTCAGTCACATTCATCAACTGCACAAGTACAGTTTGTGTACACATAGGCTCCTTCACAAATGATGCCAAACATTAATAGATGGGGCAGGTTCCTGCATACAGGTTCTCAAATTGTCAATCCTGCCCCTGTATTAGAGCCTTCAATTCTTAAAATACTTCTTTGGGCAGTTATGAAGGGATATACACATAATCAATGTGCAAAGACAGTGGAGCAAGCCCAAGAATATAGTCCTGGCCTGGAAGAAGTCAGGTTGTTGTGCATCCTCTAGCAACTATTCATATCTCCTGACAGAGCCGGCCCTACTATTAGGCGGAGTGAGGTAGCATCCTCAGGCAGTTGCTTTTGGTAGCAGAGTAGCAAATTGTTGTTATTATAGTGGGATGTTCTGCCTCAGGTGTCAAAATAACTTGGCCAGGTTTGCATACTACATACTACCTTGACTTGCTGAAGGAACCAGAGGGAACATGCTACAAGGTATATTGGGCTGGTCTTAATTTTTGGCTCTAGAATGCAGGAAGCTCCACCTTCAACCCGAAGCTCTATGCCCCCTGCTGTAGCTCCAAACTCCAAACTTGCTGTGCTGTCAAGAGGAGAAAATGTGTCCTCTCAATTCCTATTACATCTGGAAAAGCCTCTCTCTGTTCTTGCCTATTCCCAAGATGCAGGTTTCTCTCAGCATCTGAATTTCCAGTGGCCTTCTCTGGTCATGTTGCCATGTGAAACAGATGGGCTGCTCTCCCACTCACCTACCCAGTGCAGAGTCCTGGCTCCTCTTCTAACAAGCTGGCGGGCTGGCACTGCGGGCTCAGCAACAGCCGAGAAAAGAAGTGTGGTGTAGGTATAGGATGTTGGCCATTAATTCTAAGGGCACACCAGGTTGTTGTCCCCCCCCCCAAGTTAAAAAGACAGAGAAGACCAATGTTCAAAGCAAGACACTGAAATTAGTCTGGAATTTACCCATCCTCAAATAGTGGGGTTGCTGCTAAAAATCTGCCATACTGATTCAAACCACTGGTCCATCTAGCTCAGGATTGTTTGCAATGACTGGCAGAAGCTCTCAAGGGCAAAAGTCTATTCCAGCCACTCATGGAGATGCTGGGGACTGAATCGTCTATATACAGAGCAGATGCTCTGCTACTGAGCTATGGCCTTCTCTTCTGAAAAAATAATGACAAAAGGCCTGTTTTCCCACCCCTCCATTTTTCTTGAGTGGTGCCTGCATGTAAGCTCACCAGCTCCTGAATGCTCAAGTCCAGGCAAAGCTTTTATCTAGTAGGAAGTTGGAGAAATCACAGTGGCAATTTATACCAGCAATAGCCATCTTCTCTTGGGGTGGGGGGTCAGCCATCTTCACATCTCCAAAAGCTGCCTATCCCATTTACCTACCTATGCTCTGATGGACCAGAAGACAGCGACTGCCTTTCACCTCTGGTGGACTTGCCCAAGAGTTAAGGCTTACTGGGAAATGATATATAATGAACTTAAGAAAGTACTTAAAAGTACCTTCCCCAAGAAACCAGAGGCCTTTCTCTTGGGCATAGTTGGCCAATGGGTGCCAAAGAAAGATAGAACATTCTTTATGTATGCAACAACAGCAGCAAGAATACTTTTAGCTAAATATTGGAAGATACAGGATCTACCCACCGTGGAGGAATGGCAGACGCAAGTGATAGACTACATGGAGATGGCTGAAATGACTGGCAGAATCCGTGACCAGGGAGAAGAATCGATGGAACAGGACTGGAAAAAGTTTAAGGACTATCTACAAAAATACTGTAAAATCTTTGAGTGTCAATAGGATGTGGGAAGTAAAATTAACAGGGTTTGTGTGACCTTGGCCAAAGGTGTGTGAAAAGAAGAATCTAAGAAAAAAAAGGATAAGGGGTTATGAATAGAACAATATTATGTCATATTTTATAAGATGAGGCATGGATTAAAAAAAATGGAAAATGGGGACATAATAATTAGAATATAACATTAAGTATGGTTGAAACAAGGTTTTGAATTTGCTGAATCTGATTGGAGTAAAATGGAACACAAAAAAGGGGGATGTGAGGAGGTCAAGACAGAGGGGCATGGAACTTTATAAATTTAAGAAAGAGTGTTTTTCCTTTTTCTGTTTTTTTTATTTTTCTTCTTTTATTTTTTTTTCCTTTTTCTGTCATATATTGTTGTTTTTCTTGAGCTTTATGTATGGAAATGATACTTTTTGAAATGATGAATTCTTTGTATTAATAAATATGTATTTAAAAAAAAAAAAAAACAGAAGACAGCGACTGCCACTCAATCCAACTGTGTGTGTGTGAGAGAGAGGGGGGGACTCTTAGAAATGGGCTGTGGTGTGCAGAATTTTGTCCCTCACATTCCATCATCCATCATCAAGCAACAGAGCACCTGCGTTGTGTTACTCATGCAATCAGCAACATTCGAACATTGTGGCTTTTCCATCTCATTGCCCCATTTAAAGAATATGGCTCTCCCCCAAACAATCCAGGGTTCTGTGGTTTGTTAAAGGTGCTTGGAACTGTAGCTCCACAAGGGGTAAACTATAATTCCCAGGATTCTTCGGGGCTGCTTTAAATGTATGGATGTGGATGCAATCATAAACGACCAAGTGAAGTTCTTTGGACTCCGCCAGCCTGCCTGTAGTGTTTAAGCATCCCACTTTGCTCAATTTCCAGTGCTGGGAGGATGGGACCAAGCTAAAGGCACATCTATCTTATTTTCACATGCAGGGGAATTATTTCCACTTGGCTTGGAATTTGCTGCTCCACTAATTTTGTTGTCTCCTCAATTGTCCATTGTCCCACATTTCCAAAGGCATTCCCCACCCCCAATTCACTTCTCTCTGCCCAATCCCCCGGGATTCTGGCAGGTACACAAGGAAGCCTATCCATCAACTCAAATATCACTGAGTTTTACAGAGATGAGGGGAGGGGAGAGGCAGAACCGCCTGACCTTTAGAACAACTAAGCGCTCGGGTTCCCTTCCTTGGCTGGGAGATGCTCTGCCTCCCTCCCTGCATTGTAACCTTCTCCTCTCTGCCCCTGCATTTATTTATAAGCACTATCAATAATTGAGAGGCTGACTGCATGTGCACCTCTCCTCTTGGCCCCTGACATTTCCCTATTTCAAACTGCCTCTTCTGGTTAGTTATGCGCTTAATTTCCTCCCTCTGCCTTGTTAGGAATGTCAGAATCACCAGCCCGGAACAAACCAAGGAGTCACATTTCACCTTATTGGAAAGCAAAAGCAGCCTCCTTAGCTCATCTTCTCCTGAGTTAGGGATGACTAGGTAAAAAGTTCAACCTGTCTCAAGATCCCTACAGTAACAGAATATATTGAGGATTCCCTTTGGCTTAGTTCAGCAGGGCCAGCTTGATCATGAAGCAAGGTGAGGTAACGGTCTTAGGTGGGGGTTCAGCAAACTGGTCCATACCCCGGCCCACCACTCACTTGCCTATCACCTCCTCTCCTGCTGTTGCCGCTGCCCACCCACCCAGTTAAAAATTGCAATTAGAAATTGTTATGTATTGAAGTGCTCACCCTGGCCACCAGGGGTATTGTGTATATAGTTTTCACTCAGGTCCACATCAGTTAATTTAGGCGGGAAACCCTGGGGTGTTGTTATAACGTTGACAGCCGGCTGCCTATAAAAGCAGGCCAGCTGAGCTGTTCAGTTCAGTTCAGTTCCAGCTTACTATAAAGAACCACTTGGAGAAATCTCTGTGTCGTCTGCTTTGTCAACCTACTACTTAATAGAAATAGTGCTGGAATAAACCCTGTGAAGGCCCCAGACAGTCAAAATAACTCCTCCCTCTCTCTTGTGCGTACATTGAACTAAGAAAGCTTGGCTGTAATTTTCTTTTAAGATCAAATAAATATTATTTTGACCCATTGTCACTGGACCCCTAATAGACATGGGGTCCATAGGCCAAATGCCTACTCTGCCTATTTGGTAATCTGGCACTGGTTAGAAACCATACAGCATCTAGCAGAGTGCAGTGGGATTGCTACAATAGGCAGAAAAATAAGTAAGTGGCCCACTAAGACCCTCAGCCATTTTCAAGTGCTCCATGGAGGGGCAGATTTTGGGAACCACTGGCATAAGCCATCATATTTCTCTCCTGAATCAGGAACTGTACTTTAAGAAGTCCATCTAGTTACGCTCAGAGGCTGGATTGTTAATCCTGAAAATTACAGTACCTGGTTGGCATTGTCTCCTTGCGGTTCCGAAAGTGGCAAAGTAGGCCTGAGATGCAGATGCAACTGAGTTTTCTACCCAGCTGCTGTCAAGAAGCAGACACTCTGCCGCACTCCTATTTCTGTCTTTGGGCTTTCTCGCCCATTCTTCCCATCCTCAAGAAGGAAGATGGGTTCCTACCAGATCTTAGTCCCTTGCAGCTGTGCTGTGCACTGCCTGTTAGCTCTGTGGGGGACCCGGAGAGAATAATAAGAGAGCTGGTTAAAGCAACGGCAGGAGACGGATCTGTCACAGGGAATCACTTCGCCAGGACAGTGATGTGTAGCTTGCGGGCTTCAAGGGCCCTCCATCGTTCGTGGCTACCATTGGAAGGGGCTGAGGATACAAGGGAGAGAGCATCAAAGGACAGTGTCAACTCAGCAGCCCTGGTAGCTCCCAGGCTGTCGTATCCCATCAGCCCTCATCACTCCAACCTAACTGGCACCGTCCTTGCCAGGATGCGGTGAGACGCTTTATCTGACCACTCAGGGCTGCAAGAGCTTCCTGCTGAACGAGGGTTCCTCACCTGAAGCAAATAGAAGCAGCTGTGGAGCCTCTGGTGACGCTGGTCCCCTTATTAACAGCAGCAAGGAGGAAGCAGGCAGAGCTTAACTTGATATCTAGTTCTCAAGTGGAATCGTCACTGATGGGGAAGCCCCTCACTCTGGCCATTGGAGCAAGTTAGAGGTATAAGAAGCAATGCTGCAGCAAAGCCACCTACTTACCTGTTGCTTCAGCAGAAGGTGTCTACTTCCTTTCCCAATTCAAGCTATAACTTCTTGCCTTGGGTGCTCTGAGGCGTAGGGAGCAGTGGGAGTGGCGCTCCAGGAGACTAAGGCAGGCAAGGGCCCACAGCTCAGCTCCCTAGCTGGCCAGGTGGGTCTTGCTAGCTCTGGGAGGAGGGCTGTGATTGCTCAGCTGAAGTAGGCTTGGAGCAGCTGAGGGTCACATGTCTCATCAAGCCCAGATGCTGCAATCAGCATGCAAAATATAAAAGGGCAATAGAGTGAGGTGCTTTGTCTGCTCAACTGCCCATGTTGAGGGACCTTGATGTTCCAGGATTTCTGTGGGACTCTATGCCCCACATTGTTGAAACAAACACCTGCCATGATGGGCCCTTGTGCCTCTGTTGAGAGCTAAGACAGGAAGAGAAACTTTGGCACCAGTTGGTTCATCCCGAGCCTCATACCAAAGCCTTACATTTCTCTCTGTCCTTCACGTTCTTGGAGAAAAGGCCTGAAGCAGGATAGAGTGGGGGTGGGGATAAAAATGGAAGGCAGCCATTTAGTGCAACGATTAATTAAATTGCAATCCATTTCCATGTTGCCTCTTCTTCCTGACAACACTATTGATATTAGCCCTACTCGTTACCTCTAATGATCCTATTATGTTTCTTTTAAGTGTTCCCTAACCCCACCCGCTTCCATACTCTAGACTTGAAATTTGCTCCAGACGTTAATCACCAAGCCAGCTTGAAGCCATTTCCCCACCATCTCTTTGGGGTTTTCAGTGCAATTGGATAAATGTGCGTCTAAATGTTCCCTTCATTTTTTAATTGCTGTTTCGATAAAACAGAACATGCTCCTTCCTTCAGGCAAGCTGCTAATAAGGGTCTGACCTCTAAAGCGATAGGAAATTATTACTAACTGGATTCTTAAACCAATGGACAGATATGCTCTTATCACCTTACACTTGCAATTCTATATGCGCTTATTCGAGAGGAAGTCCCACTGAACTCAAGTGGGCCTTGCCTCCGAGTCAGCACATGCAGGATCACTCTGCAAAAAAATTGCAGCATGGATTCCCCGCCCCCCCCCAGTAATACACCCTTTTAACCATAGTTGTTCGTATGCAATTTCCACAGATTTCAGTGGGATTTACTTTAAAATGTGGGCTCAGCATTGCAAAGTCTACACTTTTGGTCATATGAGCCTCTCCAGCATCAAACTGCCACCACCAACACCCCACAATTTTCAATATTCAGGCTGTGGTGCCTCTTGCACATGTAGCCAAAACTACACACAAGAGGGAAATACTGGGAACGTGAGATTTGCAGAAGTACAAACACATCTTTGGGGTGAGGGAACTGCCCAATGTGGAATGAGCATGTTCAGCAGCAGCAGCAGGAGGCAGAAAATGGGGGTGGAAATAGAATGGAGCACCTAAGCAAGGGCTTTCCAACTGCACTGCAACATTTTGTTGCAGGCTCCACTTGCCCAGTAGCGATTGAGAAGTCTCCTGGGGCAACTGTTTAAGATGTTGACGGGTGCATGAATTGACCTTGAAGCCTCTGCTTCCAAAGCATATTCTTGTTTGCTGGTGTGCATCGCATCTCCTGTTGCTGCTGTACTTTTTAAAAGGCCACTTTGCCTGCTGGTAAACCCCACCTCCCCTGGTGCGATGAGAAGCCACAGGCAAGTGCCAGCAAGAGAGCCCCCATGAGATAAACCTCTTCCTGGGCTGCTAAGCACCATTCTGTGCAGAACAATTAGGAGGAGCAGATGGGATGGTTCCTGCGCTAGCATCTCTTCCTTTGCTAAAAAGCAGGGAGGAGGAACCAAATCCAATCTAATTAAAGGGTAATTACCATTCATCCCAGAGATGACTGTAGGAGACAGAACCCTACTTTCCCTCCCATCTATTAATAGTCATCAGCAGCCACACAGAACCTGCTGGGAACCAGGCAAAGTGGAAAGCACTAGCTATGCCTGCATCTGATGGAACTTGCAGCTGGTACCGGCACAAGCCCAGCACTTGTGCAGGTGATTTTGCTTTCTTCTTTCAAGGTGCAAAGAAAAAAAGAAAGGATTTTATGGCCTTTTAAGAGATGCTCACTCCCAGATTGTTTGATGCAAACAGGTATTGCCTCATAGGATCATGTGGGGTAGTAGCAGAATACAAATTCCTATAAGGATTTAACAGTTTCAGGGAATCAAAGCATTGCAGCCTGCAGGAACCCCACCTTTCTTTCGGAGAAGAATAGGCTGAGAGGTATATTGTGTGTTATTTGCTCCTGGGTGGAGTCACCATCGCTTCCCCTTCCAAAAGAGGGGATCATAAGCCTCAACTTTTTGCTGGATTTCACATCCTCTCATTTACAGGGTCTGTGAAATGTGAGGGTTTCAGAAATAAGATTCAAGTTGGCTGGCAGCAGGTCAGTCCAGCCTTGTGCCCAAGCAAAGATGGCCTCAGGTTGCCTGAGTGGCATAGGCACACACACACAGAGAGAGACAAGATGGTATCATTTCCCATCAGTGTTATGTTCAAAAAGTTATTTTGCAACCCAAAGGGACAATATTTTAAAAAAAGCAGAGCTCAACGGCTGCTCAGTAAATCAGCAAATTCAATGAGAAAGGCCATTCTGTGACAATTTATGTGGCTGCATGATCTCATTATACATGCTGCCCTGCCTGCAGTCTTTCCCAGGACTATGTCCTGTCTAGTTTCCAGTATGCCAAGTGATGGGGCTCTCCCCATTCTCTAGAGACAAACTGTTTTGCATTCATCAGAGTTGTGTGTAAAGAACATTTTCTGGATGTTAAGCTCATTTTTTTTTAATTGAATAATTTCATGCCACTTTAAAAATGGGAATAAGATCAAACAAACACATCTTTATATATTTTAAACATACTTTTTATGGCACCCCAAGTACAGTTCATAATTAGTTCATAATGAACTGTAAAGTTAATTACATGAAATTCAGGCTGCGATCCCATATTTGGAGAGCTATCGCTCTGTAGGCATGATACGGATTTTTCAGGGACTGCAGTCCCCTCTGGTCACTTCTATCCCTCCTCGATCAGTCCCCTCAACACAGGGAGATGGAAAGAGATGAAGCCTACGTGTACATACTTTGCTTTTCCAGGAGATTTTGGATCCAGTAGAACTCACGAGTCTTGAAAAGCACACGCAGCTGAAAGAGGAAGTAGGAAAGAGTGTCATTCCTCTCACTTCCTCTTTCAGCTCTACGTGCTTTTCAAGGGTGAAAAACATAACTTTACCATCTCATAACCAAGAAAGCTGTGAGTCGGAAGCCTCAAAGGCTTCTTGGGCACCCAGGGAAAACCTCAAGGATTTAATTGCACCCATGAGCACCATGATGGCAACATGGATGATGGAGTGCATTTGTTTTCTGTAGCTCCAGGGGGCGGGACTTGAAGCCATGCGGGCTCAAAATATAAGAAACAGGATTTACACTAAACATTAGGAAGCGCTTGATGACAGTACAAGCTGTTTGTGTTGGGATACTGCCAGGGAGATAAAGCCCATCATGGCCCCCACGTCGCCTCCGGACGATCCATCGATCTCCCGTAGATATAGTATCAGCAATTAGTGACACGAGCTCTAGAAAATAGCTTGCCACATTCCAGAGCTGATGCACGCTCTATCAGCAGAATTTGCACAGCGAAAGATGCACGCAGGAGAGCATTATTTAGAAGTTTATTCAGCGTTGGTCAGAACAAAGGAAAAAACATGACTGCCTGCTTGCGTGTTCAGGCACAGAGAGAGAAACGAAAGCATAGACACAACAGAAACATCCTGTGAACAGGAAATACGCAGACTCTGTGACTCACAAAGCCTGCTCCCTTTTAAGGTGGAACGGAAATATCCTAACATCCTCCCCCTTTCCGTGTAACTTGTAGTACCTGTGGTTCAACCCAATTGCAACCTCTGTACATAAACCTTAAGTTGTTCTCTGTTAACAACCTTAGACAACAGATCAGCAGGAATTTCATTTCCTGGCATGTAGGACACCTGAATGAGTCCTTTCTGAATACACTCTCTTGCACGATGTAGCTTAATCTGCAAGTACTTGGTTCTTTGCTTGCAACTCTCTGAGTTCAGCAAAGCCAAACAGGATCTATTGTCTTGATACACTTGTATAGGACATTTCACAGAAACTCTGATGTCCTTAAACAGTTGCATCAACCATTCACAATCCATGAGTGAAAATGACAGAGCATTGAGTTCTGCTTCACAGGAACTTAAGCTTACTGTCGTCTGCTTTTTGCACAACCAGTCAAACAGACAGTGGTTGTACATGTAGCATACTCCAGAAGTGCTTGTACCATCCGTGGTGTCACTTCCAAAACTAGCACCTGCAAAGATTTCAAGACCTCCAGTCTTCTGACTGGTGAACCTCAGCCTGTAGTGCATAGTCCCTTTCAAATAGCGGGCTATGCGCTTCAGAGCTTTCCAATCCTGAACAGTAGGATTGTTAGCATGTCTGCTAAGCAGGTTAGTGCTTACATGTCAGGTCTTGAACATCTAGCAATGAAATTCAACTTGCCTAGAACGCATCTGTATAGCGTAGTGTCAGAAAACGCTTCAGCAGTACCATCTACCTGGTAACCTGTCACCATCGGTGTGTCTGCTGGGTTTGCATCAACCAAATGCAACCTGGTTAATACATCAGCAATTTTCTGTGTTTGGTGTACCAGAAAATTACCTGCTTGGTCCCTCTCCACCTGCAGAGAAAGATAGTTGGATACCTCACCAAGATCCTTCATGTCAATTGGAAAATAAAACTCCAAGGTGGCTGTCACCAATGGAAGCAAAAGCCCAGAAAAAGCTCAATATGGAGGCCAAATGGCTGAAATATTGGGAAATTTTGGAACAAGAGGGAGATAGACTAAAACTGCAGAGCTTTGAGAAACTAAAAAACAAAGTGCGAGATTGGCTTCATTACTATCAGATAATGGAGGCATATAATTTGGACAAGAAAATTGGCTTCCAGGTGGAAAAATCAAAATTAGAAACAGAACTGTTAGAACCCAAAACTAAGATTTTGTCAAGGATGTATAACTTGCTGTTGAAATGGAATACACAGGATGAAACGGTGAAATCTGCTATGATTAAATGGGCACAAGATGTTGGACATAACATTATGTTTGCTGACTGGGAACAGTTGTGGACCACAGGTATGAAATTTACGGCATGTAATGCCTTAAGAGAGAATATTATGAAAATGATGTACAGGTGGTACATGACACCAGTCAAGCTTGCAAAATTTTATCATTTGCCCGATAATAAATGTTGGAAATGTAAAGAAACTGAAGGTACATTCTTTCACCTTTGGTGGACGTGCCCAAAGATTAAGGCTTTCTGGGAAATGATCTATAATGAAATGAAAAAGGTATTTAAATATACCTTCCTGAAGAAACCAGAGGCCTTCCTTCTGGGCATTGTCGGCCAATTGGTGCCAAAGAAGGACAGAACTTTTTTTATGTATGCTACAACAGCAGCAAGAATACTTATTGCAAAGTATTGGAAGACACAAGATTTACCCACTTTGGAAGAATGGCAGATGAAGGTGATGGACTATATGGGATTGGCAGAAATGACTGGCAGAATCCGAGACCAGGGAGAAGAGACGGTGGAAGAAGATTGGAAGAAATTTAAAAACTATCTACAGAAATATTGTAAAATTAATGAATGTTAGAATGATGTTGGATAGAAATTAAGTGGTTTCCAGCTGTAATGCTTTAAGAATATGGAAGAAGGGTATAAATAGGTAAAAAAAACCTAAAATGGTGTTGGATTGGAAATAAGTGGTATTAGCAACAAAGTTAATAAGAATATGCAAAAATGAATTGATAATGGATGAAAATATTGAGTTATAAAATGTTAAGTTATAGAGATAAGATAAATGAAAGAGGGTAAGGATTTGCTGATTTGATTATTTAAATGGGAATACAAGAAGGGGAGGTGAGAGGAAGTCAAAGAAACAAGCAAATGTTTTAAGTTATGAAAAATAATTGTTTTTAATTTTTCTTATGTTTACTTATCTTTTTATTTTTATTTTTTATTATTATGTGTTTTTGTATATTTGTCTTTGTAAAATCTTAATAAATATTTCTTAAAAAAAAAAGATCCTTCATGTCAAAGAGCTCCTTCAGCTTTGGTACAAAGCCTGATTCTTCCAAAACATCAGAAGATCATCAACAAAACATAAACAATACAGTTTGTTTTGCCCCTCCTCCTTGACAAACACACATGGATCAGCTTTGCCCTGGTGAAAACCTAGAGAAAGCAACGTCTCAGTGAGTTTTGTGTTCCAACACCTGGCACTCTGCTTGAGACCATATAAGGATTTCCACAGTTTACAGACCATTCCCTTCTGTATCTGCATTCCATCAGGTGGAAGCATAAACAGCTCCTCCCCCAAAACCCCGTACAAAAAAGCTGTATTAATGTTGTGATGGGAAACATGCAGTTTCTCCTCTGCAGCGATTTTGAGCATCAGCCGAATGCTCTCATACTTGACGGTGGGTGAGTAGGTCTCGTGGTAATCCTGTCCTGGTACCTGTGAAAAACCTCTGGCAACCAATCTGGCTTTGTGTCTGACAACCTTGCCATTCTGATCTGTCTTGGCCTTGAAGACCCATTTCCTGCCAACCAGTCTCATTCCTGGGACTACCGGTACCAGCTCCCAAGTTTGGTTCCTGTTCAAGGAATCAACTTCAGCCTTCATGGCATTAAGCCAAGGCTCAGCATCTTTAGAGGTTAACTCCTGAACCTCTTTGAAGCTTGAAGGTTCCCACACCTGCTCTGAGCTACCAAGAACAGCAGTTGCCGTCTTAGCAAACTCATCAGCAAATCTCTTTGGAGGTCTGCCTTTGGTCGCCCTTTCAGATCTGTGTACTAGACGCAAGTCTACTGGACTAATCTCCTCCTTCTTCTCTGTGACTCACAAAGCCTGCTCCCTTTTAAGGTGGAACGGAAATATCCTAACAGTTTGATGGTGGAACAGACTGCCTTGGAAGATGGTGGACTCTCCTTCATGTTAGGTGACCATCCACTCTCTTGTCTAAAACATAGCTGTCAACTTACAGATTTGAAAATAAGGGACCAGCAGCCTCGAAAATAAGGGATCAGCAGCCAAAATAAGGGATCAACAATTACTTTGATAAAATACATATTTTGTTGCATGCAGATGGCTTTAACCTATTAGGTCCATAAATTACCATATAGCATATATTCAACACAAAAAAACAGCAACAATTTGTTGTTGACAAAGGACAGCTGGACATAGAAAGGGCCCCATTACCTTCAGTAGCTTATTTAAGGGACATCATCAATAAGGGACAGCAGCGGGACATGGCGCTGGGATAAGGGACTGTCCTGCCAAATAAGGGACGCTTGACAGCTATGGTCTAAAAACCTATCAGGGATGCTGTAGTGGTGAGTTTCCTACATTGGCAGGGTGCTGAACTAGATGAGCTTTAAAGTCCCTTCCAACTCTCTGAGTCTAGGTTTACATGGAAGAAAGTAAAGGACTGTCTCCTCCCATATGTGGGCCTGTCCTCTTGTTAAGATCTTACAAGAGGCTCTTCTTGTCCTACCAACCAGTGGGCAGAGGTAAGACCAACTGGGATGCAGAAGAGGATCTTCTTAGTGGCCCCATTGATGTTATGGAGTTCCGTCTCTCAGATTATTTGACCAGGTCTCCTGGAGTTTTCCACTGTTTGCTTTGCTTTTTCAGCAGGCATTTGGCCTGCCGGGTTGAGAAGAGTTATTGAGGATCCCCTTGTCCAGGAGTCAGCTACCTAAGGCCCATGGGTCGGAAATGGCTCATGGAGTTCATTTGACCAGCCCATGAGCCACCCCCGAACTGAGCCACCTGCTCGAGCACTGCGCTAAACTGGCGCAACGCGGCGCAGGGACTCGCTTCCACGGCGCCAGAAATCATGCACAGATGCCGAAAATCACGGGTGTGCACGCACAGACGATGAAAATCGCTGGCGGGCACACTCACGCCCACAGAGTTATCTCCGCGGGACCGATCCGGCCCAGGCAAAATAAACCTTGCCGACCCCTGCCTTTGTCTGTCTGTTTTTACAGCACAATCCTGTGCATGTCAATTTAAAAGCAAGTCCCATTGAGTTTGACAAGGCTTACTTCTAGGTAAATGGTTGCAGCCTTCAAGTTGCATTAATATGATGTACTTGATGTTTTTTTTCCTAATATGCAATGAGCCATCCTGAGCCATGTTGTTGAAACAGGAGGGTAGGATATAAATAGCCTCATTAAGCTAGCAAGCAAGTTCATTGGAGTCACGGAGGCTATGTTACTTCCAAGTAAACATGGCTACAACAGGAGTGTTAATGGCAAAATATTTCACACCTGCTCTGCTATTAAAAAAAAAGGTATTTCAGAAGTAAACACAAATGGCATGATCCAGGAAGCATGAATAGCTGTACCCTTCCCATCCTTCTCCTACAAGAGTGTGAGGAGAATCAGAACTTACAGGGTTAAACAGTTCTGTGTGACGTCTCACATTCTGAGGCGTGGTTATGTTCACATACGGGAATCTTTCTTTGTGTGTGAGTTTCCTTTCGTTTTTGGCTGAGAGACGAAAGGATGCCTGCTCTCTCGCCGGGCTGATTTATGATGTTTTCCTTCTCATTAAAGACTGTTGGAGATTAGCAAGAAGCCTGCATTCAGTCTGATTTATTATCCACACACAAGGCAACAGTTTCTGCCGCTGCAAAACTCTGCTAAGGACTTTACTAAGAGAGCTAAGGGAGCTCAGGTTTTTTCTATCGGCACAGACATCCATCGGCACAGCAGAAGCGTGCCGGGCGCCATCTTATTTCACAAAGAGCTGCTCCATGTATGAGAGCTTCCTGGCACCAAATCTCACCTTCCCATCAGTCCCACTCTTGTCAATAGAGAACTGAGCTAGTGGAAAGGGACCGTTTCAAAAATATGTCTACAAGATCACTGGTCCTTATGTTTCTGACCAAGAGGAGCCCAACAACAAGGGTTTAGATTTGATTCAGACTCACTTATTATAATACAGTGGTATCTCAGGTTACGGACTTAATTCGTTCCAGAGATCCATTCTTAATCCGAAACTGTTCTTAACCTGAGGCGCACTTTTGCTAATGGGGCCTCCCGCTGCCGCCACGTGATTTCCATTCTCATCCTGGGGCAAAGTTCTCAACCCGAGGTACTACTTCCGGGTTAGCAGAGTTTGTAACCCAAAGTGTTTGTAATCTGAGGCGTTTGTAACCCGAGGTACCACTGTGATTTTGTTCTATTGTTCTATCTGCAGCATAAAGTTGCCTTTATTATTTATGCAGAAATAAATCTATTGCGTTCAGTGGGGCTTGCTTCCTAGGAAGTGTTTTAACACTGCACCCCTAGTCTTCCTTCCCTGCAATATTTATTTATTTATTGCTCCAAAGCAAGACTCCGAAAGGAAGTAAAGTCAGGGGTGGCTTGGCCCAGTGCTCCTCTCCACCCACCAAGGGCTGCATCAGCTGCCCAGGCTCCCCGCATACGCTGGCAGGGAAGAAACCCTGGGAAGAAAAGTGACATCAATTTTTGCTTTTAACACCATGCTGGAGCACACATAGCAGCTTTAAGTTATGTAGGAAGCTGCCTTGTACTGTGTCAGAGCATTGGCCTATATGTAGTCCTGCACTGCCTACATTGTGGTGCAGCCTCCATAGCCCTAGGCCATTGCACCACCCCTATGAGATATTAACTATTTAATGTCCCTTTCTTGTTGTCTTTAGCACAGAAGCAGCAGCAATAGATAAGAACTTAGGGAGAACCCTGCTGGATCAGGCCAAAGGCCCATCTAAGTCCAGCATCCTGTTTGCATAGTCGCCCAACTACAGTAAATGCCTGTGGGAAGGCCACATGGAGGACACGAATGCAAGCAAAATGATGCAGATGTTTCCCCAATATGACATTACATCAGGTTGTTCTGTCTCCTTATTCGAGCTGCATTTCTGACTGTTACTTATGCTGCCTTTTTGCTTAAAGGAGAGCTTGTCAAAGGGATTAGGCCAGAAATATGACCCTCCGTACCTTCCAATTGCTCTCTTTTGCTCAGGAATGTCTTGTGGCATTTGTGTCTCTCTTGCTTAGAAGTTCTTTTTCACTATACAGCCAAGTAATTAAAAGTGCCTAGCTGCTCGTTTTGGCAAAATTGCCTTTAGGTAGCATGATTTTTGTAGATGGTCAGGCTCGGTCACTACAGTCCACTGCTATGTTGCTGGGTATCTTGATGTTCTCAGCATCCTGGTTATTTGACTGGTATAAATTAAGATTATTTGAGAGAGAAAATATTATTATTAATAATTTGTTAATTTATTAATATATCTATTTCTTTGAGTCTGTTCGTCTGACTGGGTTGCCCCAGCCACTCTGGGCAGCTTTCAACAGAACAAAACATCAGACATTGAAAGCTTCCAAATAAGTCATATAATTGTTTCTCTTTGACATCTGACAGGAGGGTGTTCCATAAGGTGGGTACCACTACCAAAAAGGCTTTCTTCTTGTTTCCCGGTAATTTCACTTGCCATGCGACAAGTGCCGTTTTTGGATATGCTAAATGGCTTTCTATTCAGGAATGAGTAATTTGCTTAACAGGCAAAATTTTACTTAACAAGCATGATAATAGCTGGGCTACTGGGTTATATATGCCACCTTTGGGGGGGGGGAGGGACTTTGGCAATTCTGGATGTAGCCAGTGTCAGAAGAGAAACAAGTTTGTGAACCGCCTTGAGATCTTCGGATGAAGGGTGGCATACAAACTTAAAAAAACAGCCTTTCATTGGCTGCTAATGAATGGGCTTTCCGGGGAGAAGGGGAAGCTTCTCACTGCTACTTTCCAGATCAGCGCTGCCCAACTGCGTTCTCGCTGCTCCCCGCGCATATTTGCATCACAGGCGATGCAGAACCCTCCGGTATATTCTCTTCATAACCGGCCCGGTAGAGGATTGCCTGGCCATGAGACTTCCCAGCGCTCCAGGGGAATGGGGCTCACAATTCTGCATGATGTCTTCCCTCTCGTTTGCAATGGGCTTCCTACAACGATCACCACAGCAATGTCCGTTGTAAAGGAGCCTCTCGATTCATCACCAGGACGGTTTCCTACAACATAGGGCTGTATTCTCCAGACTGGGTTCACAGCAAAGCTCCTCGTGGTACTGTTGCACCCCTGTTCGGAAGGGGGCACCCATCCCATGCTTACTGTGGCAAAGGCATGCCAAAGCCCGCCGCCGGGATGACGAGAGCACCTTTTACGGCGGCGCACCCTCCTCCAGGCCAACCCTAAGCGAGTTTACTGCAAAGCCTGCCCCACTGGGGACTTGCCACCCAGTAAGTGCATTAGCGTTTGCTCCCACGAAAACCCTGGAGTGCTCCTATTTGTTGTTGTTTAGTCATTTAGCCGTCTCCGACTCTTCGTGACCCCATGGACCAGAGCACGCCAGGCACTCCTGTCTTCCACTGCCTCCCGCAGTTTGGTCAAACTCATGCTGGTAGCTTCGAGAACACTATCCAACCATCTTGTCCTCTGTCGTCCCCTTCTCCTTGTGCCCTCCATCTTTCCCAACATCAGGGTCTTTTCCAGGGAGTCTTCTCTTCTCATGAGGTGGCCAAAGTATTGAAGCCTCAGCTTCACAATCTGTCCTTCCAGTGAGGACTCAGGGCTGATTTCCTTAAGAATGGATAGGTTTGATCTTCTTGGAGTCCATGGGACTCTCAAGAAAATGACGAAGAGTTTGGATTTGATATCCCGCTTTATCACTACCCTAAGGAGTCTCAAAGCGGCTAACATTCTCCTTTCCCTTCCTCCCCTACAACAAACACTCTGTGAGGTGAGTGGGGCTGAAAGACTTCAAAGAAGTGTGACTGGCCCAAGGTCACCCAGCAGCTGCATGTGGAGGAGCGGAGACGTGAACCCGGTTCCCCAGATTACGAGACTACCGCTCTTAACCACTACACCACACTGGTTCTCCTCCAGCACCATAATTCAAAAGCATCAATTCTTCTGCGAACACCCTTCTTTATGGTCCAGCTCTCACTTCCATATGTCACTACTGGGAAAACCATAGCTTTAACTATACGGACCTTTGTCGGCAAGGTGATGTCTCTGCTTTTTAAGATGCTGTCCAGGTTTGTCATAGCGGTCCGCAATGAATGGATGCCTGTCAGGCACATGGTTATGTTTTAATCTAAAACCGACAATCACCTGGCATGGGCGTAGCCAGGATTTATTTTTTAGTGGGGCAGGCTTCATGCTGGGGTGGGGAGAGGAGAGCAGAACCGAGTTATCTGTGATGCAATTAGTCAGTTAGTTAAGTATTTTTATTTATTTACTTGTTGGGGGGGGAGCTGCTCCTCCTGCATCCCCCTGGCTAAGCCCACGCCACCTGGGCGAAGAATGGGTGGTTCTCAAAGGGTGGCCAGGTAGACGCGAGACCAGGGGCTCCTGCACCTTGCAAGTGGCACAGCTATTAAAGGTGCAGGAGCCCCGTCTTCTTCTTCATCACACGAAAACCGCGCGCGCTGTTCTTACCAGCGCCTCTCACCCCCCTTAGCGCAGCCTCCAGTTCTGAAGGCGGGAGGAGCCCATTATTTGGGCGGGGAGGGACGACAACGCTTTACGGTACGTCGCCCTGACGATTTTTGTTTCAAACGCAAAGGGGATAAATCAGTCGTAAGCCCCGCCCCTGGGCGTTTCTTCGCGCCCACCCCTCTGAAGCGGGAATGGGCGGCTCCCGCATGCTGATTGGAGGCTGCGCTAAAAGCCCCTGGCGGGGCGGGGCCGCGCTTGCATCTCTGGCGCCGGCCCTTGGTAACGCTTCGTTTCCCTAGCAACCGCCCGCCCCTCACCCCGAGGACTAAGCAGGCAAATGGGATAGCGCGGCCCCAGGGACGGGCGTGTGCTGGGACCAGTCGGGAAAGGGGAGAAGAGGGAACCTCGAGACTTTCGGGTTAGCAAAATGTGAAGGTAGCACTCGGGGTGCAGAGGGGCCATCCGTGAAAGGGAAACAACAGGTCGAAGGTTTATTGGTTTGTTTATTGATTTATTGCATCTGTGCCCCACCTTTTCCCTCCAAGGAGCTCAAGGTGGTGTGCATGTTTCTCCCTGCATGGCTAAATGACCCTTGGGGTCCCCCTTCCAGCTCTTCAATTCTAAGCTTCTATGACTCCCCCTCCTCACTGAATCCCCACAACAGCTCTGTGAGGTGACTTATAGGCTGAGAGGCACTGACTGGCCCAAGGTCACTCAGTGAGCTTCTTGCCTAAGTGGGGATTTGAACTCTGGTCTCGTGGGTCCTAGTCAGGCTACGCCACACTAGCTCAGCAGGTACGGGACCACACAAAGCAATTGGAAGAACGATGATGAAGGCAACCCCTAAGCCCTTTCCCCAGATCTCCTTCTGCCGCCGCCTCTTTTGATATATATTCCAACTCTATAATTCTATGATTCTCTCTTTCTCTGTGTGTGTGTGTATTTTCACAGGCTATAATATTGAGGAAAGAACGGGGTTCCTTTAAAGTAAGAGGCAGGCAGTTCTGCTGTCATAAATGTGAGATCTTGGCCTTCTAATTACTCTGGACTAGGTGCCAAAGGCTGATGGTTCCCTTTTTGTGCAGTTTCGGTGAATTTGGAACAGTCACTTTATCCATTCCACAGGCACACACTGAGAGGCCAGGAGAAAGCTCACCCTTTTGCCATCCTTGAAGTTTGGGGTGGTTTAGGGGTAACTAAAAGTATTTCCAGGACTGCAAACTAGAATTCATATTGGGAATGCAAAAGGGGTGGGGGGAGCCTTTTCAGTAAACATTTAAAATATGGCTAAAGTGGCCGTGTGCATGTGAAGAAATACTGAGAGCTTTTGGAGAATAGCAAATGGTGCAAAGCTGTTGATTAGTGGATTTTAATTCCTTTCTCTTTCACAATATTTGTATTTAGTGCTTGAATTATGGGGAAAGAGAGATAGGGGAACTTTTAATGACAAGACACCTCCCATGGACTGCCCCCCAATTTAGACAAGACAAGCCCCTCCCAGGCTTCTAAAAACATCATGAAAAATAGATCACCTTCTCCTGTAATTGGAGCATTGCTTGCATAGAACCGTAGAATTGTAGAGTTGGAAGCGACCACGAGGGTCATCTAGCCCTACCCCCTGCAATTGTTGAGTGGGTGTTGCAGCTACTCAGTACTGCACTATTAGAAGGTAGGGTTTATATAATGTTCATTTCAGTGGACTTTGTGTTGCAACTAAAAGCAGAAAATCTTTCCCAGTAAGCAGGTTTTATTTCTTAAATTAAAAGAAAGTTGAATTGAAAGGGCTTGACTATTAAAAAGCAGCTTAAAATAAAAAAATTGAATGAAGTACTTAAGGACATGGAAGAAAGTCAGTGATGTTTTTTCTTCTATGATTAAATCTATGGCTTATACATCCTTGCGCAAATTGTATAGATTGGAAATTGACTACATTTTGGCATTTTGTTGCATCTCTTTTAGCAGTACTTTTGCAATGCACTTGATATAGGCACAATGTGGGTGGAAAGTTACATATACACTTATATGCTATCTTCTAATTAACTGCATCTTAACATGCTGTTTAATGTAAAATGTCAAGAAAGGAGACTACATATATTATATGCCAGTGTGCCATTTATGGGAGCAGTTATGTTTTCAGCCAATGTTCATTGAATCTGAGATGATGAGTGAATAAGAAAGGCTATTTATCAAATAATAGCATATCACTCTGAGTGTATAACCACTTGGTATGCTAGTAATCTACATTGTCCTGTGAAAAAATGAGAACTTTACATTTCCATACTGGAAGTGGAAAGCTGAAAAAACTGGAGGAGGGGGCATAAACTACCTGTTTGTACTTTGGCAGGGCAATATAATCTGTTTACTAAGTGGTCACATACATGTGGTAACTTGGTAGAAAGTTATCCAATCATCCATGAATATATGAATGTGAACCCAAAGCAGTACAGGGGAATATATGTATGTACTGACAAAATAAGAAAATGAAGTATAGAACAGCCATGGTGATATGTGATTGTTGCATCAGGAGATCCTGTAAATTGATTCAGTGTGATAAATGACTCACTGCAAGACCTTGCACCTTACAACTCCCCAGGCATTTGATCACAGAGTTAATTCAGACACCTTGTGGAATCTTCATCACACCATAGCAACCTTGCTCTGCTATATTTGTAATGACACTGAATGTGGAGTGAGTGAAACACACATGCTTTGTAAAAGCAAAAAGTAAGTTTGAACACTGTGTTGAGGTTTCTGCCTCATTTTCCTAGAACATTGCAATCCCTTCATAATACAGCGTACACAGCTCATGAGTACAATAGAAAACAGCTTTTAGCGGAGAAATTATTGGCAATAGGTAGAGTCAGAAAAGTTTTATTTATTTATTAGAACTATAAGCAGTTTATTTTATTTATGTGTCTATAAAACCAGATATACTACTTAATAAAGTAAACATCTCTAAGTGGTTTACATAAAAACAATGAAATTGCAAACAGAATTATTCAATTAAAATTTCCAAAAAAAAAAAGCCTAGATAAAAACAAGCACCCAAGGTATAAAACATTATTAATCTTGACTACCAAATGAGCTTGCACTACTGTACGTAGGATGGAAAGAGCCCTGCTTTCTGCCAAAGCTATGGACACTTGTCTTTTTCAGTTTGCAGTGTATTCAGTCCACATGTGATTAATGGTAATTTGGTGGTTTCACATTTCAGTCTCCCAGGCAGGCTGCAGTTGAAACTGCAGAATCACAACTCACTGTAGTCCACAAAAGCTCATGCAGTAATAAATCTGTGGGTCTTTAAGGTGCCACAAGACATGTTAACATGGCTTCCCTACTGGAAATGGTTGCAACCAAATCAGTTTTCTAGCACAGGTTGATGCTAAACAGTTGGATGCTAAATTGATGCCATTTTATTTGTATGCAGAGGAAATTGAACGGCCCCCTTTCCCCATAAGGAGATGTGGTGCCACTGTCGGTAGCAGCCTTTAGGTGGATTAGTTTAGGACAAGTGTATGTGCCATGCCATGCCTGTCACGTGGATTGTAAGAACATGGTGTGGTGTCATACTTCTAATTGAGATTTGAATTGTAAATAATCTTACACCCAGGCTTTATTTTGGCTATACTAAGGGTACTAGTGATTTTTGGATAGCCCTAGAATAGTGGATTTGTGTACAAAAGGGAAGAAGTCTAGGCTCCATCACATCTGACGATGACTGCTGGATCCTAAAGCTTGCTATTTTTGTTGTTGTTGTTGTTTAGTTGTTTAGTCGTGTCCAATTCTTCGTGACCCCATGGACCAGAGCACGCCAGGCACTCCTGTCTTCCACTGCCTCCCGCAGTTTTTTGGTCAAACTCAGGCTGGTAGCTTCGAGAACACTGTCCAACCATCTCGTCCTCAAAGCTTGCCATTTGGTCACCAGCAATAAGACTCCGTGGGAATTTTGCAACAAAGCATCACACTTTGCAGCAGATAATCACAAAATTGCAGCATTTAGAAGAGTTTCAGGACATGTAAACTAAAGGGATGTGTGGTAAACTGCCTACAGAGCAGAACTTCTTTTGAATGGAGCCTCTCTTTTTAAAAGCAGCCCTCCATGCTGCCTTTAAGCTGTTCCTAAAACTCGGGGGAATTTCAGAAGTACTCCTCAGAACAGTCGGAAATAGAAATGATACTTCCCTGACCATGTGTGGAAATGCTTTTCCTGCATAAAGTGGCTTTTTGGATTCAAGCCATAGGCTTTATGAGCTACAACTGGCATTAGAGGTTTTAATGAACTGTTCTCCACTTGCAGGCTCCTTTTTTAAAAGTCAGTAGAGATTTAGTTGAAATTCACCTACAGCTGCTGTCTTGCTTTATGGAATATTTAATCATGAGATGTTTTATTTTTTTAATACAATTTTGAATATGCACATTTTGACAATTAAATTCACAGTTGTTCCCAATAAAAAAATTAGAATCCTGCTCATTATTAATCGTTTATGCAGTTATCCTGCTCATGGTGCTTTATAGAAATAAACTCATTTCCATGCCTGCCTCTTGGAAGAAGCTACAGTTGCACAGTGGTTCTTTTACTATTGTCCAGTAATATTTGGACTATTTGGGAAGTGCAGAAAGCTTTTGAGTTTTCGTGCTTCGTGACCCCAGGGGGTTGTTCTTGCATTTGCCAACTGTTTTCTCCCTTCCATATTCTGGGATTGATGAAGATTGGAGTGACAAGATGGTTCTGGTCACAGCAGTCAGATCTGTAGAAGCCCTACAGATCTCTGACTGAGGAGCAGCGCTGGGCTGGCTTCACGCAGGAAGGAGGAATCACAGAGAGCAGAAACCACAGTTATGAGAGCTGTTGCATTCTCCTGGTTTTCTGTGTGGCTTTTGGGGTTAAGAATCTTAGTTGCCTGCAAGTGTACAGTGATTGCTCCACAATAGCTGATTTTCCACCCCCACTATGATTAGCTGGTCTCCAGTGGATATTATTCCATGTCATTTGGCCCTCGGGCAGCATTGTCTCACAATTTCTGTAGACACCTAAGTATCCATTTGACCTGGCCTCTCCCTGCCCTTCATTTCAGTGTTCTTTGCTTTGCTCTGGCACCTGCTGCTTGCTGCTACCATCTGAGAAGCCTTTGCAGACACATTATCAGTAACACAACATGAATAACTTGCATTCTTCAAAGGGTTTGTAGAGGTCTGCTCTTGTGATTTAGCAGGTTGTTTTTATCAGCACTACCCCAGACAGTTTGGGGGCTGAAAAATGGCCCATTGCAAATGTTTCAAAGGCACCAGGGTTTTCACACACCAAAGGCTGCTTCTTATGTGTGCTTGAAAGCAAAATGGAGCAGCTTCATGAACAGGAAGGAAATAATGAGCTTGATCTCTGCTGTGGCACTGGCTTCTCTCTTTGTAACGGGAAGGTAGTATATAAGATCAAAGCACTTCTCAGCAGAAGTGTGCCGGATTGGGGCACTAGTTTCCGCGCAACTGCAGGTGTCTTTGTAGAAGGTTACGAGGATGTCTTGTGCACGTGAACGTTTTCCACTCTCAATTCACACACCGTATCCAACTGCTGTGCCATCTAAAGCAAGCCTCATTGAGCTTACTGGGATTTACTCCTGGGTAGAGATGCACTGGTATTGCTTATTGTATGGGGTTTTTTTTAGCTCCAGCTTTTTTTTTTTAACATGTTTTCTTTAAAAGCCTAGATGAGCACTTTGGTAAAATGAGAGAACGCTCAACTTTTAAACCTTGAAGAGATTAAGAGGCTGAGCATTCCCCTATTATGCCACAGTATTCACCTAGCATTTTAATGAAAAATCTCAGTAAGGACCTGCAGGATTGCCCACTTCTATAATGGTTTCCATGTTAAAATATAATTGTAACCTTATTTAGCTCAGCAGGGGGGAACTTTTGGACTTCCAGATGTTTCAGGACTAAAATTCCCACCTGCCTCAGCTAGCACAGCTAATGATTGGGGGGTGAGTTGTAATCCAACAACATCTGGATGGCCACAGGTTCCCCACTGATGATCTGGTTCTTTGGGGGCCCTGAGCTCTGTTCTGTGATGGCATGCATTTCTAGTTTATTTTTTAAAAGAGAGTTGGGGGGGCAAGTTACAGTTATCCCCTTGCTTCAGAGCTATCCCCTCCAGTCAAAATGTGCAGACTATACTTTGCTATTGTGTTGTGCCTCTGTTTTGGCACTTCAACTCCTAGGATGTGGAATGGATGAACGGCAACTTGGATACTATGTTGTCTGCATGATCCTTAAGAAATACGGGTACTGCAGGTGAGATTGGTGTGTGAAATTGGACTAGTTCAGAGAAAGGAGAATGAGACTGCCAGATTCTCTTCTGTGCTTGCTTGGTGTTTTTTTTTTAAATGTATAAATATATTTTTACATCATGTGAGCCCCCTGCACTGACACCCTGCTGCATTTTGATGTGAAACCACCACTTCAGTGTGCTTATAAATCCAATTTGCGTATGACTCACTTCATATAATTGCTTCATCTTAGGAGACATTTAATAGCTCAGGAAAAGGTGACACAAACTTCTGATGTAAACAACTTCCAGTTATTAAATGTTCTTATATTCTCAGAACTTGGTCCAGTGAAACAGTCTGTCTACCTTCCTTGTTTTGTTATGTGCATTGGTGGAGCTAATAATTGATTGGACTACATCAAAGATTTAAATAATGCAGTTGTAAGGGACTTCCTCCTCCCTACACTTGTAGTATAATGCACCACATCAAATATTTTATTAGTATCAGTGAGTGGTACTGACTTCTGGATTTTTCTAGGAAGAATGGCTGCTGAACTTTAGTGTTCCAGTTTGCGCAGAACTTTCAAACCATTCTAAGAGAGAGAGAGAGAGGAGAGAGAGAGGGATTTTACCCCAGCACTTCAAGATGCAGGAGCCAGTTGCTGCAGACCCCAATGCAGTCCCTCCCCCAAGCCGTACCAGAAACCCAGCAGCTAACCCTCGGCGAATGCGGCGGATTATAGCTGAGGATCCTGAGTGGAGTCTAGCTATAGTGCCACAGCTCACAGAGCTCTGCATACAGCACATAATCAACAACTTTGAAAGTAAGTAATTTATCCTCCTCTGGTTTCTCTTGCTGAGAATGTACCTTTAGATCACAGGTTGCAATTATACATGCAATTGAGGACTGAGTTTTTAAAAATAAAACTAAGTGGAATGGCTCTTTAAAAATGTCAGGGAATTATTCCATAGACCAAGGGTAGCTAATGTGGTGCCCTCCACTCCCTTTCTTCCTGACCATGTAGTTGATGGGAACTGTAGTCCTAAGAACTTTTGGAGGGTACCACTTTGGCTGCTGCCGCTCTAGACCAAGTCATTCCCGCTGCTGCTGCTGCTGCTTGATAACCAGTCAATACCTTTATTTTTGCCTTGTTTTGAAGCATTGTAGTCTACAGTATAACACAAAACTTTCATTTGTTCCTAGGGAATCCTGGAAACTGTTGTTCTGGGAGTAGGGCTTGGTCTTCCTAATGGAATTCTTAGCATCCTCAGCAAATTACTCCTCTCAAGTTTATTTAGTGGAAGCACTGCTAAACTTGTACAAACTCAAATGTGTGTTGCTTTCAACATATGATGCTATGTCTGAATAATTGTTTAATCTGCTGGTGCTATTCTAATGCTAAAATGTTATCTGCTTGTTTTATTTACTGCTGTTATTTGAGTTTTTTAGTGTTGCTGTTTTTTCTTATTCTCTTGTAATAATTGAGATGCGTATTCTGTTGTTTTATTGGTTAGTGTAACTTGCTTTGGGTAGGATAATTTAAAAATCAAACAAACAAACAAATTATCTATCTATACCTAGTAAATAGATCTTCATGGTGCTATAAAAAGCAGCAAACAGACACCACATTCCGAAAGGTTCACTTCTCTTCTTTCCAACCAGGTAATCCTATTTTGAATAGCCTCCTTCCTGATCACCAAAGGAAGGTGCTGGACAAGGTCTCCACAAGTCTGCCCCTTACTGTGACTGCCAACCTGATTAGTGATGAAGGTTATTGGAAACGATGTTGCATTGCGAGATGGGCAGTTTGTGATGTGTCCCGCTATGGAAACAGCTGGAAACGGATGTTTTTTGAACGTCACTTGGAGAACATCTTGAAGTTCTACATTCCAGACACCACTAACCCCAACCAGGTCCTGGATGTCATCCCACTCTGCAAGGAATATGTGAAGAAGCTAGATATCGACCAGTTCCTTCCACCTGTGAAAATAGATCAGAAGAAGGAAGACGAAGAAGCCTCTGATACAGAAAGTGATTCTGGAATGGATGAACCTTCCATGGACCATTTTGATATGAGTATGCTCACTCCAGCGCTCTGTCACCTAGAGGAGCTGCACTTATCTTATGGCGTTAAAGATTGTGGCATGAATTTTGAGTGGAATCTTTTTGAGTTCACCTACCGGGACTGCTGCTCCCTGGCCAATGCTGTCAAGAAGTGTCCAACTTTAAAAGTAACTTGCCATATACATTCTATAATTTTTAGAAACCCTGAACCTAGAATGATGGTTCCCAAGGGTCAGAGGACAATTTTAAACCTTTAGTGAATAATTTTGTCCAAATCATTACCTGACATCTGTACAGTAGGCCCACAACTTAGGTTACATTCCGGGGATCGTGCCTAAAGCCAAAATTGCATTTAGTCAAAGCACATTAGGTTCAATGGTGGGTGGGACTGCCAAAGTCTTTCCCCCCCCCCCCCCGATGCCTGCCCCCTTTCCACTCATTTTTTATTTTTTTTAACCTTTTTTATGCTAAGCATGGAAAGCTGAATGCACACAAATGGGCATAAGGTGTAGGCTTACTGTACTTCCATGGCCACAGAGAGCCCCCTTTGCACCATACTTGTATACTAATCTCAAACACTCTTATATTGAAGTAGATGCCATTACAACTAAGTGATGGGAGCCACCCTTCCTTAGCTTTAGCTGGTGTAGATGGGGTCAACTACATGGATTCTTCCCACCTGATCCCAGCTGTGCAAGGTTGATGTGCAAATGACCTATGTGATTGACCCTGCTTATGTGGCACACCTGTCAAGTGGCCTGGAAAAAGGGACATGCCTTTTTTTGTATGAGATTGTGGTGGCCATTTGGGGGCAAGGCTCTTGCACTGAAAAAAAGCACTTTTGGGGGTTGGAATTGTGGTGTGGGTCATATGACTTGCCCCGGAGCGTGGCCCAGAAGACGTGTGAACTGTTTTTTGTAATTAAAAAGTTGGACAGTATGACATGATACTAGAGCTTTAAACATTAAAGCAGTGAGATGAAGCCTTGGTAAATAAGCTCCTAAATCTCAACTTCAAGTCCCATGGATTTAAATTGAACACCCCCCCCCCAAAAAAAAAACAACAACGCCAAATAAGGCAAGGTTTGGGAGATCCACTATTTAATCTCTTGACATTTCCATTTTACTTAAAAGCAGCCACAGAGCCACCAGACTGGAGCTACAGTGCCAGGAGAGGAGGCATTTAACCACATATTTCAGCATATTGCTCTGATCAAAATCCCTCCCTCAAGTGGCAGTCTAGATCAGGAAAATCACTTGGGGGAAAGAGTTAGGTCTTCCTCCTCCTGCGGTACAGGCCTAATCCAACACGGGTGGCCCTCTTTAGCAACTCTTTAAGAGAAAAAAAAACAAATGAAGAGAGATTGAATTGTGGGTCTCCCACATCTTGTTGAGTTTGGTCCTAATGTTGCTTGCATTAAAACAACAGCCTTAAGGTTCCTTTTCAAACTGCTCCTCACCAATATATTTATAATCTAGACATCTGCATAAGAGGGTTAAATGAGGAAGCAAGGTAAGCAATAGCCGCTACTGGTTGCTAGAGACCTACAGTTCCTCTAAAAAAATAAGAGGATGGGTGGAATGACCTTTCAACTCTGCACCCTCAAACCACCCTCAGTAGTGTACAAAAGCTATCCATTGGCTTATAACACTTGAAAGACTTGTGTTGTATCTCACTCTTGATGACTGAACCACCCCTCTACCTGCCAGCTTAGATCACATAAAGGCTTGAGCCTGCTTAGGGGCAATGGAGAAATCTTTGATTCTAAATTCCAATATTTCTGAGAAAATTAGGCAAAATTAACCACAGACTTGCTGTCTGAACTACGGAGCCTTTCAGACAATTCCTTGTGGTTCCAGATTGTTAGAGCAGTTTAAAAGCCTTTTACCGGAAATACAGGTTACGCTTATTGCTTCTGATATGTGAACTTTTTCAAAAAACAGCTAAGGCAATGAACTGTCCAAACCCCTTGCCTTTCAGTGAAAACTGAGTGGTTCAAGGCACAAATAAAATAAAAATTGTCTGAAATATTTTTCTTTATCAAAACGTGTAACCTTATTCTTCTGCTGCAGGTCTTCAAACTGTCCCGAAGCAAAGTGGATGACGAAAAATCTCGTGTGCTGATCCATGAACTATTAGACCACCCCTCGCTAATAGAACTAAACTTATCTCACAATCTGATAGCAGACCGGGGAGCACGAGCTGTTGGCAAACTGATCAACCGCAGCAAGATAGTAACCCTTAACCTTTGTGATAACAGGATCCGTGCTCAAGGAGCCCAGGCGATTGCTCACGCCTTGTCCAAGAATTCCATTCTGACGTCCCTCAATCTGCGTCTCAACTGCATTGAGGATGAGGGAGGCCAAGCCATTTGCCACGCCCTCTTGGCTAACGACACTCTGACAAATCTTCACTTGGGTGGCAATGAGTTGTCAGAGCCAACGGCCACCCTTTTCTCTCAGGTCCTTGCTCAGAACACAGCTCTGACTCACATCAACCTCTCCTGCAACCACATTGGGCTAGTACGCAATCTCTTTTCCTACAAGGGGGATGGGCACATAGCACTTGTATAGAATGTTCAAAGCACTTTACGTGCATTATCTTAAGTAATCCTTACAACCTTGTAAAGTAGGTCAGATGATGTTTCTTTTGAAGCTGGGAGATAGTGGCTTGTCATCTCACAGTGAATTTTTGGTTGGGATAGACTTGGACTGGCCTACATGTGTAGGAGAATGAGGTGGGGGTTGGAAATATTAAACTCCCTGCTAGCAGAAGAGGGTCACATCACAGGGAGCTTCTAGCTTAATCCACTCCTCCTTGTGCTAGTTTTTAATTTGCAGACTTTTGTGTTTAACTCAAAACCGAAGTAGCACAGTCCATTTTGTACTGCAAATTGAAAGAGAGAGAGAGAGAGAGAGTAGGAACATTTGTAGTATACAAAATTATGGGATTTTAGCAGGAAAGCTATAGGATGCACACTTAGACTTTTGCAAGTGCAAATGGTATTGAAAGTGTGATTGCATATATAACCACCCTGATAGTATGATGAGCACAAATCGTGATGAATGTACAATAATGCCTTGTAGGGCCCCTAAAATACTTTCTGTGGTTTGCTAGCAATAGGCCCAGAATATATATCTGGCTTACACTGAAGGATGAACATTCTTATTTCTCTGCCTAGCAGCAGAGGAAGCTGCTGCGGAATGGGCTGTTTCAAATTGTGTTCAGGAACTCTACATTGCAGCATTATGTGTGAATACATTTTACACATCTTTTCTTAATTTGATAATGTGGCAACAGGTGATTGATGCAACCTGTTAGGAATGTATTTCTGTTCATTTCTATATAATGTTGCCGCAGAAAATAGCATACCAGCTGCTTTGCCATCTTTTCCTAGTTTGTGCTTGCAACAAAGGCAGAGAGTGGGTAACTTGCCCCAGGACTGTCTGAAATCCTGTATTTTACCAAAGGGCAGAGGTTTGAATCCTACCCTCAGTGGCTGTCTTTTGAGAAGTTGGCAACTCTCTACATGGTAGAGCTACATATATTAGTCTTTGTTGCTTGCTTTATGTTTACCCAAGCATGCTTTAGATTTTCTTGTCCCATCTTTCACGAAGCAAAATATTCTACTGGATCAGTTCATGTGGATAAAAGTGTGCAAACTCTTAATATTCAGAGTTGTGATCCAATCTCTGAAAACTCCAGCAGCTTTTGTATGTTCATTGGCAGGTTTTGCTTGGTCTGCTGTATCTTTTCCAATCTTCTGCAGTAACATGGCCGCCAGATTCCAGGTAGCTAATGGGCTTAAACAAAATGACAATATTCCGATTTCTGAAGATGGTGTGATTGATTTCCCCAGAAATTATACTAAATTCTGGGTGTCTGCAAGTGTAGGATCCTTCATCTAATTGAGTGATGACTTTTTCTTAAATCCAGACTGGGACGGGGCGGGCAGAAGGGGTTGAGAAGCAAGACGATACAGAACAGAACGCCACTCCAGAGACATGTCAGCCCATGTCACAGCTCAGGAATCTCTACTTTTCATCACATGCTTTTAAGATCTGTCTGGTGCATGTATCACGATGCTATCACCTGCTTTTAGTTCTTGCCATGCCAATACTGTTCCCTTTGGATCTGTCACATGCTTTTTAGATGCCTCAGAGGTTGAGGGAGTTAATGACTTCTTGTCTCTTTCCCCCAGGATGCCAAAATCTTACCGAATTGCCTAAGCAAACACTTTATCATCTCTTGACATGGTAATGAGGAGGTAGGAAGATGTCACTGTCATAATGACACTTTCATAACGGGGAGCGTGACACACCATCCATTCTGTGAGCATTTGGCAATAAGCAGCAGTAGCTTGATGAATAGGTGACAGGAGAGGGTGACAAATCTGCTTGCTTTGGTGAGCATCCCTCTCTACTCCAAGAGGCACAGTTTCGGGCTAAAGGGACAAGTGCCTGGAACTGGGAAGGAGGGCGCAACGCATTCTAAGCACCTCAGAATCTCAGCACAGCGGGGTTTCAGAGGCAACCTCCACACAAGGAACTCATCCCTGTCCTCATGCTTGGACTCTTCTAACACACACACACACACTGTGATCTGTTCCCATGCATAAGCTCCTGCTATCCCCAGGGTCATTGTCCCTGTTTGTCCTCCTGTCAGCCATCCCTTTCTTTTGCCTATGCATAATGAACTCAGACTGTTAGTTATTGAAGGAGCATGTTGGAAACACCCATCTCTCTCTCTCTCTCTCTCTCTCTCTCTCTCTCTCTCTCTCTGTGTGTGTGTGTGTGTGTGTGTGTCAAACAGTAATTTCTAGCTTAACTGCACAAGCACTCTCTATCTTCAGAAGTGTGCATGCACACGAAAGCTCATACCAAGAACAAACTTAGTTGGTCTCTAAGGTGCTACTGGACAATTTTTTTATTTTTTAAAAATATATTTCTACAAGCACTCCCTATTTTAGAGTAGGGGATGCTCCAGTAACTCAGTGCTCAAAAGGTGGACTCTTTCCATGGACCCCCTCCATGGAAATTTTATTAAAATTTTAAACAATAAAACAACAACCCCAAGGAAGCAATTCCATCAAAAACAAGAACTCTGGTATGAACATTTACACCCAGTTTATAGGTCATACAGCTTATAGGTCACAATAGTTATCAAGGTACATATCATCTCCATGGGCATTCTTGAGAGGGGGAAGAAAAATATTTCCCCTGCTTATTAACATAAGCAAAAAAGGGAAGTCATATGTCACCAAAATCGGTTGTTCCTTTCACAGGTCTACATCTTGTGAGATCTGAGTTAACCACTTCCCACACGTTATTAATCCAGTTATAGAATGGAATTGCAAGCTTTGTTTTCCAATGTTGTGCTATTATGAGTCTTGCAGTGGTTAATAAAAGGCTGGCCAATTCTCTGTGCTGGAGAGAGCGTTAGAGGACTCTTGATATGTGCACAGCATATGAAATGTTTTCACACTGGCAGAGGCAGTTTTGTTGCTCTAAATCTTTGGATGAAGGGTGGTATATACATTTAATAAATGTTATGTACAGGATGATTTATTATAATTTTGAAAGTTCTTCAGTTTTATAGGACCTCCTAGTGGCATGCTGTTTATTGAGCGTTCTTCATGATTTGTACTTAGGATGTTATGGAAGCAGTTAGACCTGATCACACTTTCAATACCACTTGCATTTGCAAAGGTTTTGGGCTGGTCATACTTACTCATTTGCAAAATGATGATGATGATGATGATGATGATGATAATAATAATAATCTAAAAATGCTAAAATCTGATAACTTTTCCTACCACAAATGTTCAGGTGGGTTTTTTGCCGCTCTAGATGGTGATAAGGTGATAATATTGGGCAAGCATTGCAAAAGAACTACTGAAGTTGAATAATGTGTGGATGCCCAGTGTAAATCCACCACTACTTCATTATAATCACAGTAGTGACATCCTCTGAATTTACCTTTCTTTATATACCTGTCAACTAAGAGTTCACTTAACATGTTTGATGAAGTAGGCTTCGGCCCATGAAAACTTATGCTATAATAACTTTGTCTAAGGGCGCCACGAGATCTCATTGTCTTTTCTTTTTGTAAATAAAAAATAGCATGTAAGGAAGCATGTTTGCCCCTTCCTCGAGGCATTTTTAGGTCTTAGTTGCAAACCAGCCAAGGTGCTTTGGGGCAATGTGGTTTAAACCCGAGGGTTGCTTGTGTGCATGTGTGTTTTTGACCTTCAGCCTAGTCTTTTTATTGATTCCAGGATGGAGGGAAGCAGCTGCTGGAAGGCATGACTGATAACAAGACAGTGGTAGAATTTGACCTGAGGCTGGCAGAGGTGGGCCAAGAGAGTGAATACCTCATTAACCAGGCCATAAAGACCAACCAGGAACTAGCCCGATTCAAAAGCCTGCAGCACCCGCCCTCTGCACCTGTCCCACATATGGTTGAAGAAAAACACCCCGAACAAGGCTAACATTTCCTGTGTTTTTGTCTTCACCATGTTAGATTAAATGCCTATTTTATTTCTGCTAAGCATTGTGCTCAGAAGTTCCTTCTTAGCTGTGTTTGATCTTGGCTGGCCATAGCTTCCTTTCCTCCTGCCTTTCTCTTCACCTTCCCATGAAGCCTGTGGCACAAGTCCCTTGATCCCATGTCATATTGCACCTGAGCCTGGACCTAACCCTAGCAGGGGCGACGGACAGCACGTGGCTTCCCTGTTTACTCCTTCCTCCTCTTGCTCTGTTGTTCCTCTTTGTCAGATTTTAGATCGGAAGCTGCTAAAGGCAGGGACTTCTTCTACTCTGTAAAGTACACCCTGATGGAGCTAGATTATGGTGATTAATCATTGATTAAATCTTTTAAAATCATTTTTGACAGGCCATTCTGGGAACTGAACGATACTGTAAAAACAGGTTAAGCAAGGCAGAGTATGTTGAAAGTGAGCTAGATCTAACAAAATCCTTCAGGTACAAGATTCTTGTTTAATAATTCACTGATTTTTTTGTGTATCTTTGAATGAAACTTTTCCTCTCTCTTTGCCACCCCACCAACCCTCTTTCCCCCTTGTGATCCCAAAGCAAAAGTCCTCTCAATAGCAGAAACAGCAAGCAGACCAAAAATGACTAAGGTTCAGCCTTCTGTTGCCATCACTGTCTAGTGGTGCTCTCAGCCTGGCCAAGCGGTGGTATTAACATGGGAAAGCAGGGAGCTGTCCATTTGACCCTGCAACTGATGGTGCTGAATCCTGACAGAAGCCCCAAAACTTATTGCAGGATCACATCCTGCAATCCTCTGGTTTATACCCCAGGGCACACACCAGTCTACATTATCAGTGTCCCCCTCCCCCTTTGGTCAAGGAGTATATTAGGAACGCAAACCTATTAATTGTACTTCTAAACTTCAAAAGGGTGTGTGCGCATTGTGGATATATCACAAAACAGCCGTGCTCAAGGTGTACCGGCAATTGTTCCTCTGGAGTTTTGTTCTAGTTTAGATGCTGGGGAGGGGCAGAGTATTTTTTCCATCTGTTCAATTACGTAGTATAAATATTTGTGGCCTGTTAACACATCATCCTAAGCCAATGGGCAACTCATCTAAATCTTGTGACTGTAAATCTGCCTTACTGTTGCTAGCTGTTGCTAAAGTGTGGGTTGATGTGAGGCCAGTGACAGAATCTGCTGTGACTTAAATGGCTTCCTGGGTGCAATTTGCTTTTGGATTTAGCCATCCAAACTTTCTAAGACCCAGTTATGTCTCTTGCAGTTGTTATCTTATTTTCCTTCTCCTGAGGAGATTCTCAGTAATAGGGTCAAGTGATGATTGCTAGGGGGAGGGCAGGCAACACCCTCCAAAGTCACAGTCATGTGCAATGGGAAGGCTCTCATTTTTAGCATCCAAGGGTACATCCCTGATCTGACCTCCAAAGTCTCCTGCTTTTTCAAGCTTCTCTGAAGATAGGATCAGAAAGGCTTTCTCTAACTATTGCCCCAGGTTAGCACACAGCAGTGAAGTCACTTAAAATTCCACTAGGTGCTTTATTGCTTATATAATCTGAGGTTCTTGCTATGTCTCAGTATTTCCCTAGTAACAACAATTGCCATCAGAATGGTTTTCCTTGCTACACATCTTGTCTTTCCTCACTTCTTTAGGGTTGCTTTACATAACACAGTTGCTGTTCATAAACTCAGAAATGCTGTTTGGATAGCTAAAATTCAAGACGTTAGGCACAATCCTGTGTATGTTCCATCGGCCTATGTGACTTTCTAAACACACTTACTACGTAATGCTAAGCTTGCAAAAGTTGCCTTTGAAATCTCCTTGCCCTGTTAACTAACCCAGAAGCCCAGTCATAATGACAATGGTGTCACATTTTTAATTGTTCTATATATGAAGAACTGAACTATCACTTATTCACATTCAACACTAATCCAAAACATGGCTTAACATGAAGAAGTTTTAAGGTCATTATTTACATATAAAACCCTAAACTCTGGGTCAGGTTACCTGAAAGACCAACTTCCTCACCATTGCTGGTGAGCACATTAAGATCAACCAACAAATGCAGCCTAATTAATCTTGTCATGACCTAATTATTAGTGGGTTTTTGCTGGCACATAGGTGGGCCTTTTCACTGATGACACTGGAATGTGCTCGATGCCTGCCTTTTCTAAAATTCTCCCAAGTATTCAATCTTGCCTTGTTTAAAAAAACTGCTTACATTTAAAATTAAAATGTTCTGGGGAGGGAGAAGGTGGGTGTGATGTCACCAGTATTAGCTAATCCATGCTGTGCAATGCAGTCCACAATCGACTCCCCCAAGATCAACCCTGCAGAGGATTAAGTATATGTTAACCAGAATGTGGTGGGTGGGCTTTCAGAAGACAGTGGCTTCTCTTTTGATGGGTCTCTACAAACTCTATGAAGAAAGTCAGCCAGGCACACATCAGACATCGTGAATCATCTGGAACTTTTATTACACCGATTTGGTTTACAATCTTTGTACTTTTGATATTTCCAACAAAAAGGCAACATTGTGATATACCGTTTTACATAGAGAGAGACAAACAGAACTAGGTCGTACGGACATATTGAAAAGTAAAAACTGTTCTCAGTGCTCACAGAAAAGTTTTGTCAGAACGGGATTTATCTCCGCTGTTGCTCATTGTGGGCAATGGATACAAACGTCCACCATCCATGGCTCTGCTGCCTGCAGTGCCCCTCGGCCAAAGGGGCTTTAGCTGCTTGATGTTTTGGCCGTAATAGATCAGAAAGGATACTTGTGTGAGGTTATCTTGGGTGGCAGCAGCAGCAGCTGTTAGAGGTGTCAACAACACCACCCCATAGTCTTTACAAGCTTGTGTTTCCCCCCTTCCTAATCCATCAGTGGATTGCTCCAGTGGTTTAAACCATAGGGAGTTGCAGCAGCATGAGAAATATGCCCATGGCAGCAACTATAAAATATCCCCCTGAGACATACCTAGAACATCAGATATTCGCCACTGACCACCTAATTCTTGACCTGAGGCAGGCTGGCTTGTTGAAGTTACAAAATAATTTATTACTAAAACTGCACACTTGAATTAAGAGATCTTTTTAGTCACTCAGGAAAAGGCCCAAGATCCCACATCAGTCAATCATGGTAAGCACAGCTTCTTGCAATCTATTGGAGATCAGTTTCTTTGGGGTTGTTTTTAATCTGAGAATGAATGTGTATGATGTCTGCAAAGCAGCCTGCCTCCACAGAGTGCAGAGAAGATAAAGTAAAATTGACTCTTAATTGTGACTCTAAAACGGGCACCCCCAAACTCGGTCCTCCAGATGTTTTGGGACTACAACTCCCATCATCCCTAGCCAACAGGACCAGTGGTCAGGGATGATGGGAATTGTAGTCCCAAAACATCTGGAGGGCTGAGTTTGGGGATGCCTGCTCTAAAACGTGCAACAAATATCAAATAAAAGCAGCGCTTGTTGAATTGTCCTGGTGATGATCTGAGCTAGATAAGGTCACATGGCTGAATGGGTTAGTGCTCCATATGGGTGCTTAAACATAACTAACCAAAAGAATTCCCTAAATTCCCTCCAACAAACTTGTCCTCTGACTGGAGGGTGGTCTTGAGACTTCTCAGGCTATTCAGCTACGGAGTCATTAGCAGACATAAATGAAATAATTATCTGCCCGAGCTTCTCTATCTGAAAAATGGGAATAATAAAAAACTACTTTACAGTGCTGCTGTGAATACTTTAGATTTATAGCCTTGAAGGCTCAGGTTGAGTACCAATTTAAAAGCATACAGAATTTTAAAAGAGAATTTAAAAAACCCACAATATAATTCAATACGACATTCAGTAAATACTGCTAAAGGCTCTCATGTTTGTGCTAACTCCTGAGAGCCAACTGAAACAGATAAACCTTAAAACGCCTCCAAAACATTCTTAAGCTTTATGCTCTGGTGAATCTCTAGCTCAACACTGATGGGGTGTCACAGGCCAGTATTGTAACATCTGTAAGCTGCTGCCCTACGAGTTGTTCCCAGCTTATTCAGCATTATCTATAAATGGCTGCTCTATAACAAACAGAGAAAAACAAAATGGCTAACACATGCATATTCCCGCCCCCCCCCCAGGCTTGGGGAAGCTTTTCTGATCCCAAGAGATGTTGCGAGTCTCAAGAAATGCTGAAAACATAGGCCAACTAGCCAGGTGATCGTTACAAATCAGAGTTAATTGTCAGCTGCTAACTAGAATGGGTATTCTTCCTTTTCTTCCCAATACTTAGCTTTTCTCTATGTATGGTTCATGGCAGACTTTGCCAACCAGGTGCTCTCCTGATATTTTGGACTACAACTCCCACTAGTCACAGCTAGCACGCAGTGCTGGCTGGAGTTGGTGGGAGTTGTAGTTCAAAACATCTGGAGGGCACCAGTTGGCCAAGACTAATTTTATGGTGTACAACAGGGATGGGTCATCTTCTTGTTATTGTTGGAGACGGCATCTCCTTGGAGGTAATCTGTTGGAGTGACATGCTAGTACTGGGTGGAGCCAGAGACAAAAAAGTTCTGAATTAACCAATCCAGAATAAAGACTCTTCTGCTTCAATTTTCATCACAGCTACATCAGACTAAATTCTCTGTGTTCCTTTGGGGCTGACGGGGTTATTCTCAAATAAGTATGTGGAGGATTTATATATTTTTAACCCAGAACACCCAACAGCTACTGTTCTGGAGGACAAGAGTAATTCCTTTCTGATTTTAGTGTACTGCACACACATGGCAGAAATCGATTTCTCAGACAGCCAGGGTGGATTCTTTTCCTCAAGCCATGAAAAAGTGAAACAAAAACTGCCCAACTTCAATTTTTATCAGGTATGTCTCCTTCCAATTGTTCTGCAACTACCCAAAAAGAGGGAGAAAGATACTCCAAATCAGAATAGGGCAACTTCAAGAAGTACTGGAAGCAACAGAAAATAAGGTTTAGGGGCTTCAGGTGATTGCCCACCTGTGCTGTATAGCAAAGCAACAAAGGTAGGGTGAGCTATCAACTTGCCATCCTTCCTCTCCAAGGTGTGGCTTAACAAAGTTGTTTGTTAGACTTTTCAGACTTTTGAACTCTGAAGATAGGGCAGAAAATGCAAGTCTTCGTATGACTCAGGTGGTCTGAAATGCACGTAGTTTCCATATAAAATTGCAAACTCGGCACCCGCTTTTCTGAACTGAATGCATATGACAGAGGAGCCATTTCCCACGCAATGGCTCTGTCTCTTAGCTTTTCCTCTAAGTGCAGTGACATTGATTTGGGAGGTGCAAAGTTAGTGATGCTAAATGGGTTTCTGGATGCATTACGTTTTTATGGCCATTTCCCAATTGTATACTAGTTCTACATTAGGCTCATTTTCTTGTCCCCATATTATTTAACAGCTGGTATATTCCAAGTGACAACAGGTAGTTTAAGATACAGTGACTAAGGGATAAAATATTGTATGAGCACCAGTCCAGGCGCATTAAGCTAGCTTTAATCCAACCCTACCTGCTAGTTTGCCTGAGAGGTTTCATTAAGAAGTTCTGCACATAATTATTATTCCTCTCAGCTGCTCTACCCTGTTTATTATAAAGGGAGGCCTCCAATTCTGTCCTGGTGCTTCTTGCAACCTCTCTCTCTCTCTCTCTCTCTCTCTCTCTCTCTGTCTCTCTGTGTGTGTGTGTGTGTGTGCTTGTGCTTGTGTGTGACACATTTTTGCTGCTGAAATATGTGTGCAATGACCCACCTTTCTGTACGCCTTGCCTGCTAGGGAGGGAGGTAACACAGGATAGCAGTCATAGGGAGGCGAGGAAGACAAGTGTCCTGTTATGTTTGTCTGTTCACCTACAGACAGCAAAGACCTGCCAGTCATTTCCATGGCAACAAGTTTAAGTGAGGAGAAGCTGCTTCGGCATTTAAATGAATTAGAAAATGAATGAAATGCCATTAAGGTGAAGTGGAAGAAAATGAGTTATTTCTTGGAGAGAGAAAGATTTTTGCATTTGGCTGTGGGAACCCCCTCTCCTCACAGGGTTGTTGTGAGAACAAAATTGGGTATGCTGATTTTTGCTACCTTGGGCTCTTTGAAGAAAGACCAGGATATAAATGTCACACACACACACACACACACACACACACACACACACAATTAATGGAGATGTAAAACACAAAATCAATAGAGATGGCAAGTTAAATCAGAAAGAGTAGTTATGATCAGAACTGTGCGCAGCCTGCATCAAATCCACAAACAAACCCAAGTTCTATTATCAGAACAAATAAACAGAGTAGCAGCTAGTTCTTTAGTTTGGACCTCTACTACTAGGTTGATGATTTGTGTTGCTGTTCTAGAATGATGACCCAGAAACTGAATTTCTATAAGTGAGCATGTTATTTTATCCGGCAAGGAAGCTTTGGTATTGGATTCTGGCGAAGGTTAAACACTATTCTACCATTTTAGACTCCAGAGCATTACAGATCTCTAACGTATAAAACATATTTTATCTTCACGGTTATGGCACTGCCCCAGTTTGTGGCGAATGTAAAACAGCAGAACGTCCTCTGTTTGTGCAAACCGTAATGATCTCACAGCACCTTTAGCAAAAACAACAGGCAGCATTTCCCTTCACAGGAACGAATAGATGAAGTAAAAGAAATAGGTGGCTCAGAACTCGCACCAAGGCAGAAGATGTTTTGTTTTGTTTTTTTAATCCAGTGTGTCTGAGGACATTCTATCCTCTGCAAATTCCTAAAATAAATGTCAGCCATGCATGTCTACTTTGCATTGCAACATCCATATGAAATGCCTCCAAGACAACAAATTTAAATTGCTATGCTTTGTTGACACCTTGCAAATTCAGTGGAGCTGGACAAAACATTCCAAATGCCGTTTTCCATTAAACTTAAAATATTTTATGAGGGTTTTGTTGCAGCTTTTTCAATCTGCCTAATTCTTTTGGTTGTGGAACCATGAAAGGCTGATGTGGAAAAGCTTTTATATAATTCACATGCACCTCATTGTGCATCCCCCCCCCCCACAGCACCAGGGAAATATTGTTGCTTAGCAAGAGAGAAAAGCAAAACACTAAATCATCTCATATTATTTTGAAAGGGGACAGAATGCACCTTTTATCACCTGGTCCTATGAATATGCTTCTCTTGCCTCTGGAGACTCATTTGTGCGTCTAGGCCAGCTTTTTAAAATAAATAAATAAGCATTTTTTACCTTGATTGATTAATGGAATGCCATCCAACATCAGGCCTCATTAGCCATCAGCTGACAGTGCCACTAGGGATTCTTTGAATCGTGTAAGTGATATGGATACTAAATCATCTGGACACATTCTACCTATATTCTTCACCCCCCCTTAAGTGAACAGCTATGACTGTGGTAGAAACATCTTGCACTGATGAAAAATGACTTTCCAAGTGTACGTGTAGGTTCCCTCCCCCTCCCTTTCATTTTACAAACCAGTATACAAAAATAAAATCACAGTGGGTGATCCACAAAATTACCAGAGTCCCAAGAATGTGTGATTTGATTCAGAAAGATTTGATTCAGAAAGAGCATTTCTACTTGTACGCTTAGGGTGGACATTTAAAAAAAAACTTTTTCAGGCAAAGCAAAAATGTGAAAGTTGTGCTTACAACAGAAATGTGCTTGATAAAAGTGGCACCCACCGAAAAGCAACATGGGATCACAGATCCTCAGCAGTTCCTGGAAGTGTTATATAGGTGGCTAAATGTTATTTAGTCAGAAGAAACTGTTACTGATTGCAGATTCCCCCCCCCCCCCCTTGCGGGACTCCTTAATGATGCAACTCCACAGGCAATGTGAGCAGAGGAACAGAAGAGAAAGCTATGAGAAACAGTGACTTCTTTCAGATCTTGGATTGTGGCAAAGCCACATCTTGGCTAGGAAGACCTATCTTTCAGAGATGCCTCAAACCTTCAGAACTGTATTCTTTCTGATGGCACTGGGAAGATTAAATTCATGGGCACAGCACACCTCCTTTCTTCATATAGTGTGGTCACAGACTCCATTGTGGGAGAAGGAAAAACAGAACAGAATGATGAATTAGATTATTGCATCTACAACGTATATTATTGCTTTTTGCAACTATTCTTTTCTGTAAACCACTTGGGAAGTTTCCCCGCCCCCCTACAATCAAGCAGTATATAAATTTTATGAAATAAACAAATAAATAATGGTGCAACCCTAAGTCCACTTACTTGTGAGTAGGCGCCACTGAACACAGTGGTACTTACTTCTGAGTAAGCATGCATAGGATCAGGCTACAGGAGAGGATACAGACCATCAGGAAACACATGGTAACCAATTGAAAGCTTGCTGCATGGCACTTCTAATTGCAAGGAGAGACTATTCTGCACTTTTTATACTATAGTGTGTGCCTTTGTAATAAATTATTACAAAACTGGCCTGGTTTCACAGGGGCTTTTTTGTGTGTCACAAAACCATGTTAGCAGCACATTTCTTTCTTGCAATGAAAGATCACTTTCAACATGTGAAAAATGAGCAAATATGCATTCTGCATCAGCCTTTAGGACTAGGCATGGTAACATGAACTCAGGGCAGTCCTGCAAGCTTTTCCTAGATCTACAACATGAAGCAGCGCAGTAGCAAGTGCTGCGAAGATATCAGGTGAAGAACACTGAAAAAGTTGCATCATTGTGAAAAAGCCACATTTTTGTGGCAATAGTGGAGGTTATTATCTCACAAGTTGTACAATTTCAATAGATAATTCAGTGCCCTAACATCAAATTATTCAAGGCAGTCAGCACAGGAAAAACAAATAATTAAAAGAATATACTTCTCTCTTACACGTGCGTGCACGCACACCTCTTTAAACAACAAAACTAAGACTACATTCAAACTTCTGAATGTCCCTTTTCCCCCAGATTGGTGGGTGATGCTCATGACAACTACACTGAGGGGCAGTCAACAAAATGTCCACTAGATGTTGCCGGACTACAACTTCCATCATCCCTCACTGCTGGTCATGCAGAATTGGGCTGATGGGAGTTGTAGTCCAACCACATCTGGAGAGCACCACCCGACAGTAAGGGAAGATCTGTGTGATGGGTTCTCCCAATACTTTGTTGTCTAGTTGCACCATAGGTTACTTTGAGCCATGTTGCAACTGTATGCAAGAAAAGCCGCTCGCAGCTGATTGTCCTGTGCTCCCGGTTTGGCACTGAAGTGCCAAATAAATAAATAACAGGAAGTAATGCCCGTATAATGTTAAGCAAGATCTTATGCATCCTTTCCTGGGGCAGATTACTTCAGGATTCCTCTGTATGGGCTATTAGGCGAACATAAGCTGGGTATGGGTACCATATGGCTTAACAAGCACTGAATCGGTGCACCAGAGTTCCAAAAAAAGAGACATCCCTCAGGCCAATCCTCACACCTCTGAGCCTGTAACTCATGGGTAGGCAAACTAAGGCCCAGGGGCCGGATCCAACCCAATCGCCTTCTAAATCCAGCCCGCGGACGGTCCGCGAATCAGTCTGTTTTTACATGAGTAGAATGTGTCCTTTTATTTAAAATGCATCTCTGGGTTATTTGTGGGGCCTGCCTGGTGTTTTTACATGAGTAGAATGTGTGCTTTTATTTAAAATGCACTTCTGGGTTATTTGTGGGGCATAGAAATTCGTTCATTTCCCCCCCCCCCCAAATATAGTCCGGCCCAGCAAAAGGTCTGAGGGACAGTGAACCGGGCTCCTGCTGAAAAAGTTTGCTGACCCCTAAATAGCTTCCCAATGCTGGTAACCCTCTAGATCAGGATGGTCCAACACAGTATGGTGGGGGGGAAAGTCTAGAAAGACAAGGAAAAGTTGTGCACTGCCAGACCCAGAAACCGAACAGGGGAGCAGGGTCAATTGTGCTATTTGGTCAATGAATGAGAAATAATGAGATTAAGATGCAGCTGAGAGAACTCAGGTTACATATGAGGGAACAGGCTGTCACTATAAGAGCAGATCAGGCCATCAAACCTGTTGCCAAATAAATTGTCATCTCAGGCGTAAATAACCTGGAGATCAGACAATACTCTAAAGTGGAATGAATGCGAGGCCGGCAATTCCAGATGCTACACTCTTCAAAAATAATGTTTACGGTCACACAAGAGACATAACAACTGCTGCTTTATGCAAACAGCAGAGTTCGATACAGGTTATCTTCATGCTGAGCCTCAGATCCCACATTCATGTATTTTAGCATCCTGATCCTAAACGCCATCACAGTGTCAAGGACTGGCTGGACAATGAGGCGTAGAGTGGGAGGCACCCGCCAAGGAACCCCCAAGGGAAGTTCCAAAGGAGGATGGCTCAGAGCCTGGGGATTGGTGCTGGAGAGGTCAGACGATTGGAAGGAGGGGCTGGATGCCGAAGGGGCAACAGGGTTTAGTGAGCAGGAAGAGCCAGTGACAGAGCAGTTCAGACTCCGAGGCTGAAACAGAGGAGAGGGGGCAAGAGGCTGCTGAAGAATCCCAGGAATCTCCCTCGCCTGCTGTGACTAGCTCCCCTCCCCGCTGGTCTCCAAGAACAGAGACCAGAGGTAGGTAGGCACAGTTTGAGACTGCTTGGGAAACATACGGGAGAGGAGGAGTCTTAGAAAGGGTAGAATGCAGGGACCTTCAGTCCTGGCATCTGCCCTATGGGGGCAAGACCTACAGGGAAGTGTTGCTGAATTGTACGCCATTTCCTTGAATAAACAGTTAACTTCACTGACAACTGTCTCTGCTTCTTCGTGCTGACCTGCATCTGACGCCAGCCTTGATACACAGGTATATTTCCCTGCAAGCAACTGTGTTCAAAACAGCCAGTTTTCTCTCACACTTCCCCTTTCCTATTTTACAGAATATCCAGCTTGAATAACAGTTCCGGAAAACTCAAGTTTTGTGCAAATTAATCCTATATTATAAGGGCACTACAGTCCCCGCTGCGCCTCCTTGTCCAAAAGGAAACACAGACCCTGGTAAGCATGCCTGGTACCCCTGGAATCTTGCACCACTTGTGGAAATTGGGGTGACGTGTTTCAATATTATACCAAAATTACTCAAAAGTGCAGAGGCATTATTTGCTAGATGAAGTACTCTAACACAAAATGCAAATAAGCCAGAATGTGAGCAAAACTCTATTTTTAAAAGCAACTTCAGCATGATAGAGTTCTGAGATCAGTGCCTATCTTTCTTATGCTAAATAATGTTAGAGTAGAAAATGAAAGGAACAGTTGTTCTCCTCCAGTGAAGAAGGAATTGATCTGCCTGCTAATGCCCTACTATAGACAGGACTTAATCTCACTGGAATGCAAAAGGATCCATTTGCATGTTTCTGTTCCTTGACTAACACTGCAATCCTGTATGTGTCTACGCAGAAGGAAGTCCCATTGAATGTAATGAGGCTTAGTCCCAGGTACTGTGCATAGGATTGTGCTGTTTGTATTGTCAAGGGTTTGGATAGTTCCAGGAACCTCAGAAAACTATTTAGTGGTTCCTTATACTGTCCATTAATTAGGGGGGTGGGACACTCAGTAATGAAAGTGTCTTCCCATTACAAAGGAGCTCAAAACACCTTGGAGCCACCTGTCTTAAGAGATATGAATTATAACAAGTTACTTCTCTTGCTATTGCCTCATTCTTCCACCAGAAAGAAAGCAGGTTTCAGGAATCTCTCTCACTCTCACATATACATGCTTTCTCTAACACAGTTTATCTTTTATGCTCTGTATAACTGCCTCCTTTCACATTCCAGAGAACACCATCAAGCAGACAAGCTTGACTTTAAGTAAAATTCAGCCTTGCACAAGCACACCACCCCTCAGCCTTGCAAACCAACCTTTCCCTGTATGAATAGATAAACTGCAGCTGAACCTCTCAGAACCTCCCTTGATACCAGACTTCCTCCCTGCCTGCGTTCATTATAACACATTTTCATTCACTTCAGAGCTCCCAGCTTCCCAGTTCATCCTCACCTCCCCACGACATCTCTCCCAACACCAGCAGATGCCTAGCAAATGCAACTGCTTTCCTTTGTGTACTGGCCCTTCTTCTGGGTTCGGAAAGAAGACTGCATTCTATTAAAAGTGTGGGGTTTCCTTTGCAAATTCCCTGCTCATTTCTGCTTTCTGCTACCACAATGAAGTAAGTACTTTGAATGCTTTGAGCTTTACCTATGGGATGCTGATTCTCAGACGTGAAACATCAAGGCTTTCCAAGGAGACATCCTAAGATCTCACGTCCCCAGCAGCTGAGAACAGCGTAACAGTCGGAGCATGGTTTAGAAAAAGGAAGGCGGCCTGGCTTGTAGTTGCTTCTCAGTTATTTCTCAGCTCCTTTTGCCTGGGAAACCAGTGCAGTTAATTGCCTTGCTTCTGAAGGAAACATGCTACACTGCCATGAATTCAACTGCCAAAGTGTGTGACTCTACAAAGATTGGATGATGTCCCCTCCCCACAATAATAATAATCATAATTATGGGGCAGGGACTGCTCCTGCTAGATAGATATTGTCAAGGTGGCCTGGTTAGCTGGAGGCTAGGAAGAAAGACACACACACCCAATACTTGGGCTGTTACTGCCCTTCCCCCTTCAGATTTTTTTGTTTTTTGCATGTGGCTGTCAGTGTTTAGTTCTGTGCAGTAGTTTTGATGGTGGTGTTAGCTGCCCACCTCACATCAAAGCCATTACAGAGCCAGAACGGAGCTCAGGAGCTGTTGAGTCCTTTGTGGGATGATAAGAGGGAGCCATTCTCTCTGTTTCACATGGGATGTGTTGGGACCTCTCTTTTTATTGGCTTCCCCCCCCAAAAAAACACCTCCCCACATCTGGGCACATGGCACTTCTCCTGTAGGTACTTTTCATGCCCTCACAGCGAGGTCTCCACGCAGGACCCATTCCGATGGAGATGGCGGTGGTCATGGTTGAGGCAGCCCTCGTTTCGGTGCACGATGAGGATGGGGAAGTAGAGGGCGTCCTGGTAAGGAGGAGGGTCTTCCTCCTCCACAGTGACTTGGCTGGACAGGCGGGTCTGTTCAGTTGGGCAGCTCTGCTCGTTCAGGCTCCCACTCCGGCTCTGCCAAAGGCAGCTGCGCCGTGAGCCATAGAGACGGCTCAGTGAGAAGCGGCTGCTGCTGAAGGGGATTCTGGGGCTGCCGTTGCAGATGCTGAGGGCGCTGCGGGAGAAGATGGAAGAACTGCTTATAGTCCTGTGGCACTGCTCACAGTTCTGTCTGTAGCTCCCATAGCGGCAGGAGGAGTAGGTAGTGCAGCTAGACAGTCCCACCAAGTCCATGAGGACAGCCTCAGAGTAGCTGGGCACCAGCTGCTGGTTGGACCGGATATGCCACTCCAGCTCAGTGCTGTCCACCGTGTTGACCCGGGGCATCCTCCGGCAGAAAGGGCGCTCTTCAGCCGGTGTTACTGCCACATAATCAAACCCAAAGAGTTTCTCTACGTGGTAGTGGACGTAGGAAGTGCGGAACTCATTCAAGACCCGCAAGGGCCAAGACAAAGTCAAGAGAGCAGCAACCCAGAAGACATAGTGGGAGACGTACCAAGGTAGGTTGTCTGGGTCTGAGAAGGCCACCATGTACTCTTTGAAGTCCACATTCTTAAGATGCATGCCTTCCCTTGCCTCCATATAGTCATCCAGTCCCTCGTTCTCTGTGAAGAAGCGGGCCCTCTGGGTCAGATAGGAGTTCTCAGATTCCACGTTGGCAAAGCTGAAGCACTTGGTGAAGCGGAGCCGGGTGGCCGGGAAGTTCTCCAGATCAATTAGGTCCTTCGAGATGTCCTTCACCCCGCAATTGGAGTAGTCAAACTCTGCTTCTGCCACGTGGGTGTTGACCCTTTCGTGGTACACTTGGGTGGTGGTATACGCGTCTCCGTTGCGGTAGCGGGTGACTTGGCGAGTCCTCCTGACGTAGTGGTAGCTGATGGCTTTCCACCAGATGCAGGGGGTGGCCTGTTGCATCCTCTGGACGCGCTCGTGAACGCTCTCCACATCCACCTTGTACTGGAGCTCATTGCGGGTGTAGCAGTGCCAGCATTCCACCAGGTAGACCACGTAGAGCATCACCAGGAAGGCCAAGGGGATGTAGACGTAGCCATTGGAGCAGGGGCTGTCATGGTACATCATGGACTTTCCCTTGTAGGCGCTGTCAAAGGTCAGCCGGGTCACCTTCGTCACATGGCACCAGGTCATGGCTCCCATGCAGCCATACATGAGGAGGGAGAGCACCAGGCACTTCCAGTGTGACTCCCTACAGAGCGACTTGCTGAGCGACTGCTTCACAGGCCGTTGCTTCTCCGGGGTGGGGAAAAGAGAGAACAGAAAGAGAAATTACTATACAGTGAAGGGAAAGAAGAATTGCCACAGAGCTGCACCGGCGCCTTGATTAGCATTGGCAACTAACCAGCTAGAGAAGAAGTCACAGATGGGCATCCCCAGAGGCATGAAATCTCACTTAAAGGCTACTCAGGATAAACGCCTCTCATTTGGCAGGCGAGAGAAGGAGGCCTGCCTCATGTGTCATCCTTTCCTAGGACCCATATAGTATGTCCTCCAGTTGTTGTAATAAGAAACCTGTACCCACTTCTTGCCATTCTTGGGCTGCCACTACACATTCCCCTCAAAAGTGCTCATGAAATGTGGCCTTGGGGCATGTCAACCTGGTCTGGAAGTTACGATTCTCTTTGAATCTGAATGGAGTAGCTGGATGACTGTTCCATTATTTAACGCTTACTACAACACAGGATGGGAAAGATTGCCCCATTCTTCTCCCTCTCTCCCTTCATACATTTCCCATCATTTGAAGTCTTTCTTGAAATATGGGAATGCTGCTTGCAATCCACTGCCACTTGCTGCGACTGCAGGCCAGCCAGCTACCTCCTGGTCCAGTGAAATCTACTCAAGAGTCAGTAACAACAATTAATGGTGATGGGATCCATTATGTTCACCTGACAGACCTAGTTATGGCTCCTTGCCCTTCTATGAGAGGAAGCCAGTCAGGTGAGTATTAAGCACACATATTTCTGTATCACCTACAACAGAGGCAAAATCAACATAGCCAACCGGGAAATAACCAAGCTCTTTGGGTTCACACATACCTCCAGTCTAGGATTCATTTTGAAAGTATTTATGCATTCATCCATTTGATCATGCACACAATAAAGGCTTTGGAATCTCACACTAAGAGAAGATAATAGCTTGCAAAGTTCCACTATTCTCCAGTGCCTGATGTTCCTGTACAGAGACAGGAAGGGAAGCTCCCCTTTGCCCTACTCAGGGTACTGGGAACCCCTGCTAAGTATAGAGGGATGTTCTGTATGCACAAATGCAGGAGTTGCATGCCCTATGCACTAGGAGATGAGAGACCTGTAATCAAATGCTTCTGGGACTCTGTTTACACTGTTCCTGGAAAGTGAAAGAAGGATGAGAATGTTTATATCCGTGCCCTTTTTTCTGCCCAGTACAACCCTGTGTTATTTTCTAGTACTGGGGATATCTGAAGAGATGAACTGAAGACTCTCTCCAGAGACAGCTGATGCGTTACCCTCCAGAAAATTTGGACTATAGTTCCCATGAGCCCCAGCCAGCATGGCCAATGGTCAGGGAAGATGGGAGTTGCAATCCAAAGCATTTGGATTACATCTCCAGGACTTTTTTTTGAAGAAAAATGAGATCCTGGTACTCCTATCTTGATAAAAGTGCTTTGGGCAACAGCACAAAATGGCCACCATGGGCATCAAAAAGAAGTGATGGTACTTTATACTGGTGAGTACTGTCCCCTCAAAAGAGCTCCCAACCTTTGTACCTTAGATGGGTGCAAATCATGCCCTTTAAACTCACAATGTTCCAGTGGTATAAATAATTCCTGATGCTACAGGTCAAATTTCTGCACTTGAATTTCTACCACATCTTCAATCCTGGATGGGTGAAACAGTAAAGATGTGGTCACAAATAAAATAAAACTGATTTGTTTTCAGCACCATCCATGCCCTGCTTATAGAATTGCAGGTGACTGAAATGGAAATGCATTTACAAACCGCAGCTTCTCTCCTGCTTCAAAGCTGCTTGTTCTATTTTTGTATATCTCACATTTTCTGAGAGTGACTCTAGACTAGCCAGCCCTGATGTATAAATCTTCCATGTTAATAGGATGCAAGAAGCAGCCTTCTCATTGGCATGGATGTCATCTTCAGGGTTATTAGCCAGATTTCTCTAGAAGGAGCTGTTCGTATTTATATTAAAGGATGAAACATTCCAAAACACAAAATATAAATCTGCTTTTATACCCTTGATTTCCTGTGGGAGGGGAGAGACAGACATCAAAAAGCATGTCTCCATATATTTTTCACTGTAGTATTTTAAACTGAGTCATTCAAATGAACACCCCTGACTCTGACCACCCTTTTTTCTGCGGACGTCTGCATTCCTCTGGGGCTAATCTATGTGGAAGGGGGAGCAGGTAAGTGGCACAGAAGTGGGTGGGACCACCCTGTTTCTCTCATACACTTTCTCACACGCCATCTCCCCCCCCCCCACCTAGCTGGCTGCTGAGAAAGGGACAAATAGCTCAGAGGTCTGGAGGGCTTGCCTGAAAGGGGCTTTTGAAATTAGGTCCACACCATGGTATTTGACATTTTTGTTCATTAAAGCATTTTTAGACTGACCTTCATCTAATGGTCTCAGGGCAGAGTACATCCCTAAAAGCATAATGTCATGAAAATACACAAACAATCCCAATAAAATAGTTAAGACACCAATTTCTACACCCACAGAACGAGGTCGGGAAATTCATGCACAGGGCTGGCTAGAGTTACCTAAACAGAAACCAACAAAAGCCACAGCAAACAAATAAATGAGTTTTAAGCTGGCACTGAAAAGAATGGAATGTTGGCATCAACTGTACCTCTAAAGAGTGAAAGTCCAAGAGATGGGGCTTCACCACAGAGAAAAGTGTGGGAAGTCTGATAGGCGAGATTGAAGGATGGGGACATCTTATGAGAAACTACAGTTGCTGGACCTCCCTGAAGCACTATAAATCTGCCCAGAAGTATAACAAAAACCTGAGAAAATCACAACACACAACATGATGGTATGTTTCATCTCTTGGACTCAGAAATGCCTAGCATTTTCTTTTAATTTTTCCATATGTACTGTGAATCCAAAAATGATTGTGAAACCAGAGGGCGGGGAGGTATCTCTTTTACTGCAATGTATTTGTACTTTGGTTATATAATTTTTTTTAAGCAAGAAGGGCCTCTGTAAAGTGGCTGGAGGAATGCGATCAATGCTGAGAACATCTGTTCTACTGTTGAAAGGCTGGGGACTCAACCTGAGAGGGTTAGTGGGGCAAGATTTGAGTGTAAATGTTTCATATTAGTTCCTTTTATTAAGCAGTTTGCGCTTGACAGCTGGACCTTCTTTAAGTCTTTTTGAATGGAGCAAATGCAGGTCTTCTTCCCCAGTACCTTAGAGTGATGTAATCTAGATAACAATGGAAGGACACATAACAGCTTTCAAGTGAGACACAGAGAAATGAGTTTCCAGGCTCTGCAAGTTCAAGGAAAGAGCCTCTCTCTGGAGATCTGATGTTTGGCTATCTGTTGGGAATATTATTTTAAGCAATGCTTCTATCCAACAGAAAGATAGGAGACCTAATAATAATAATAATAATAATAATAATAACAACAACAACAACAACAATAATAATATATAAACACTCTGTTTCCCCAGGTCTCCAAATTTCTAGTTTTGTTCAGTTGTGTTTTTTATTTTTTGTTTGTTAAGAATGGAAAGTATCTAGTGCTTCTTAGCAAGCCGGATTGCCAGGTGTCGGGACCATCATTAACCCTCCATATCAACACAAAATAAGATCAGCCTCTTGGGTTGAGTTAATTATGTCTCCAGGCAACATCCCACTCCCAGAAAGCAAGTGGTTGGCTCTGTGTCAGATGGGGACTTTCTTCACACCAGAAAGAGCACCGAGAGAATGAAGCAGATGGAAAAGGCGAAAGAGCACTTCGTTCGAGTGGCTGAGCAGATCTGTGCTGTGCATTCCTGGCTGGCTCAGGCCATCTACAGTACCAAATCTCGCCTACCGATTTAGAACAGTAAACACAGCTAGGTTTGGCTACTCCTCTCAATCACAACTGGATGCCAAGCAAAACTGCTACTGTCTTCCTTGGGCTTTCCTGATTCTACTGCCCTGCTCCTGTGTTTATGAGGGCAGTGACCGCTCTCCAGTTTGGGGTTTCCCATCTGTATTTCAGGAGAAGCACAACTGGGAGAGTGCAGCTGCTGGTACATTCTCACTGGAAGCTTCACATTTTTTCAGACCCTTGTTGCAAGAGTCAGTGTGGCGTAGTGGTTAGAATGTTGGACTAGAACCTGAGAGAGAGCAGGGTTTGAATCCCCACTTAGCCATTGGGTGACCTTGGGCCAGTCACCATCTCTTAGCTAAACCTGCCTCACAGGGTTGTTGTGAGGATAAACTGGGAAGGAGAACCATGCACCCCCACCTTGAGATCCTTGGAAGATAAAGGTGGTATATAAATAAACGTAATAAATAAGTAATAATAAAAAAGAATGGTCTGATCCACAATAAAAATTCCCTGATACCCTTGTCTGCCTGGCTCAGAATTGCACTTGATTTTCTTAGCACAGAAACAGATCAATGCAACAACCAACCCCTGACATAATAAGCACAGGCATGGTAAAGTTAAAACCTGCAGCAGAGAGATTAACAAATCATGAAATAGGTAAGTAGGAGGGACCATAGCTCAGCGGTACAGTATATATCTGCATGCAGAAGACCCCAGTTTCAATCCCTAGTATCGCTAGGCAGGGCTGGGAAAGACTCTTAAACACTGGAGAGCTGTGGGTAGTTAGTATAATATTGCTACACGCCACCTCAATCTGCATGAGCAGTGCAAGATTCTTGGGGTATCAGGAGTGCTTACTAGGGTCTGTGTTCCCTTTTGAGGTACATCAGTGACTGATGTCTTTATGATATACCGTATTTTTCGCCCTATAGGACGCACTTTTCCCCCTCCAAAAATGAAGGGGAAATGTGGGTGCGTCCTATGGGGCGAATACAGGCCAAGCCGCGCCGGGCTCCGGAGGGTTGCGCAGAGCTGCCTGCATCCCGAAGCCTCGGGCGCACTGAAGAGTGTGCCCGGGCTTCGCACAGCTGTCCGCAAGCCTGGGGAGACCAGCGCGGCTCCCTAGGCTTGCGGATAGCAGGCTGTTCTGGGGGCTGGGGTCGGGGGAAGCTCGGGCTTCCCCTGCGCCAACCCCGTGCCTGGGGGGGGGGAAATAATTTTTTTTCTTTATTCCCCCCCCCAAAAAAACTAGGTGCGTCCTATAGGGCGAAAAATACGGTATGCCTTAAAAAGGTAAAGGTAAAGGGACCCCTGACCAGTAGGTCCATTCGTGGCCGACTCTGGGGTTGCAGTGCTCATCTCGCTTTATTGGCCGAGAGAGCCGGCGTACAGCTTCCGGGTCATGTGACCAGCATGACTAAGCTGTTTCTGATGAACCAGAGCAGCGCACAGAAACACTGTTTACCTTCCCACCGGAGCAGTACCTATTTATCTACTTACACTTTGACAGGCTTTCGAACTGCTAGGTTGGCAGGAGCAGGGACCAAGCAATGGTAGCTCACCCCGTCGCGGGGATTTGAACCGCTGACCTTCTGATTGGCAAGTCCTAGGCTCTATGGTTTAACCCACAGCGCCACCCGCATCCCATGATATATGCCTTATTTACATATATACACAACCTGCACCTAGATGGAGACATTGCAGAGCATTCACATCTTAAGAGGGGCTTGTCCTTCCCAACAAAGCACTGGATTCAGAGGCACCAACTGGTGCTTTCTAGGGTTCTGATTTACACAGAGGGCTGCCTTATACCAAGTCAGATCACTGGTCCCTCTGAGATGAGAACTGTCTACACCAGTGGTTCCCAATTAGCAGACCCTCTGTTTTTCAAAAGCCAAGCCATGGATCCCCTGGGGTCCACAGACCACCAGTTGGGAGGCACTGGTTCACACTAATTGGTTTTAGCCAAGAATCTTTCTGAGCCCGGAGTTGTTAGGAATTGAACCTTGGGACCTTCCACTAAACTACAGTCCTTCTATTTTCAAATTCATTTGGTGAAGGGGAAGACATAATCTGGCATGTTCTTCCCCTTCAGTAATGAAATGTCAGACTAGGCACACAACAGCTTCACCTTTTCCTTAAATCACCTCTAGAAAATTTCTGCACTTTCAGCAGGCTTGTAAACACTGGAACTGTTGTGAGAGCCAGGCTCTGTCTAAGAAAATCGCATTACATCAATGGTCCCCAAAGGTAACGCCTACTTCATTGCAAAGTGGTGCTTCTAAGTGCAGGAGGAAAATAAAGCATGACCTGCTGTGCTTCTGCTGGGGATGAGGTATGTCTCTAATTCAGATACTGTTTGTTCCATCCATGGCTCACCTTGCACAGAAGAAAATAAAAGTACAACCAAGGGGCAGCATGCAAAGCTCAATGACTGTTGTGTTGGACGTAGCAATTGGAACTGGATTTAAATTAGAAGTAAATTTCCTTGTGGCCTTTGGCATTGACCTCAGTTCCCCAGCTGTAAAATGGGAATAATGATAGTCTACTTCACATGGTTATTGTGAGGACAAGCAAAGCACATTTTGCATTAACAGTGCAAAAAGGATTTTATGTTAATGTGATTTTTAAGGGAAAGGCTGTTGCTGGAGCACGAACTTTGCAGGCAAAAAGCTCCAGGTTCTGTCCACACATAAGGATGGAGAAGGTCTCCTGGCTGAGACTACAGAGAGTTGCTACCAATCAATTAGAAAAGGCAGGGATAGATGGACCAATGGTCTAACTCTGTAAAAGGCAGTTCCTATGTTTCTGTTTTGAAAACCCACAGCTCATTCCCAGTATCTGGTCCTGGTTGTTATCAGGAACAGCAGAAAGAGTTTCGGGGTGTGGGGGAGAGAAGTAATCTAAGCTTCTCCTCAATAGCCTAAGTAAAGGAGCTCTGAAGTGCAGAATCAGCACTTATGTATCTGTGTCACGTTGTTAGCCAGTGAAAAGGAAAAGTGAACTATGCATTGGAATCACATCTTGCTTGGCAATGCAATGGCTTAGACATCCCACTGAAGATTGTTTAAAAAGTCATGAAAACCAGTGTCTTGCTAGGTGATGTTGAAAATGCAAGGTGCCTCCTAGGACATCACAGCAGCTCCCTCTCGGCTTCATTTTCCTATTTTCCAACTTCCTAATGTTATTTTTCAGTGCCTCCCTGTAGGCTTTGACCATGAGGGACTCCAGCCCTAGTTACTAAAGCACCGAGTCAAGCAGCTTTCCCTGCAAAGCCCAAAGGAAATGAGAGTGCTGAGGAACATTCGATCTCAGAACTGTCTTGTACAAAGGCAACACTGGAAGGACTTCTCAACTTGGGGGAGTTTTCTTCACTATTCATAACATTTAGGTAGCAATACTGCGCATCTTGCATTGAAGTTAATGGGATTTATGCCCTGCAAAGCAGATTTTAATATCTGCATGCTTATTTAATGCCAGCAAAGGACTGTTCTGTACCTCCATGTTTCTCAAATGGAATGGCAGAACTCCCGAACAGTTTTCAGTAGTAAAGCCCCAATCTCCTCCTAACCACTGCAGGCCAGTATTTTAAGCACCTTCCTCAAGTTCACGTCTCAAGGACCATGGAACTCCAGCCAGCACCTAAGCCAACTTTCCTTGTTTTGTGTTACATCTGAGCAGGTTCATGCTCTTTCCTTTTTTCTTAAGAAAACTGACAGTGATGCCTTTGAGAAGCTCTCCTCTCTCTCCTTCGCATGACCTGAATTCAACTCCATCCCAGCACAGCAAAATAAAATAAAATGCTGGACTATGTTAAGAAAGTCCATCAAAGACTGCAATCCTATTAAACATACCTGGGAGTAAGTCTCACTGAACTCAATGGGACTTACTTCCGAGTAGTCATGTGTGTGACTGCACTGTAAAACACATTAACAAAGAACTGCAAAGTTGGCGCACCATGTCCCTATTCAATAACCACAGGCTGGCTTTCAATCCAAAGCCTTTTCACCAGCCACTGCATTTATCTGAAAATAGAAAACTGAATAGTAAATACAATTCAGCCAGAAATCTTTTTTCCTTTCTTTCTCCTAAGGCAGTCACACTGAGTGACTTTGTCTTTTGCAGACCTACAGTGTCATATACTGCTCAGGTCAAAGGAGGTCAAGTTCTTGCCTCAGTCCCAGAGTAAGCATTAGCCTACATTACAAAATGATGTCATAATTTAGCTGGGGGGAAAGCAGTTCCTTTTCAGGAGAGGCGAAAGACTTACAACTCAGACTAGGCAAAACAAAATAGATTTCAATGGGCTAAGGAATGCCTAACTCTGACCACACTGTTAAGAGTAGAACGGCTCAAGGCTGAGTAGTAGTGTTTAACTATCAAGTGATCATCTCTGACCTTAACCACCCTCATTTTCCATTATATTTTTACCAGCCACCTTCACTCCTCTAATTCTACCCTACTCAAACCTTGCGTCCTCTTATCTTTGTCCAAAATGCCAAAATCATTAATCTTTCCCACTGTTCAATCTGTGTGACATTCCTTCTAATTCAGGGGTCAACAAACTTTTTCAGCAGGGAGGGCCGGTCCACTGTCCCTCAGACCTTGTGGGGGGCCGGACTATATTTTGAAAAAGAAAAAAGAAAAGAACGAATTCCTATGCCCCACAAATAACCCAGAGATGCATTCTAAATAAAAGGACACATTCTACTCATGTAAAAACATGCTGATTCCTGGACCGTCCGCGGGTCAGATTTAGAAGGTGATTGAGCCGGATCCGGCCCCCGGGCCTTAGTTTGCCTGCCCATGCTCTAATCCTTACTCTGTTTCCTGCCCCCTTGGGCATCCAGCACATTTGCCTAACCTTACATAGAAAGCTCACAATGACTCTGTCCCACCTGATCTTTATGCCCTTATCTGCCATTACATCTTTGCCAGTCACCTTCACTTCTCCAGTTCTACCACAGTTGGCTGTGCAAAAGTCTCCTGCTTTCTTTAACAAACCGCCAACTCTCCCATATGTCTTGCTATGCCAGAGTTGGGGGGGGGGGAGATTGGGCCTTCCAGGTGTGGGACTCCCATCACCACTGACCCTGGTCAGAATTGGGAGATGTGTCGAAAGCCTTACTAGAAAATCTCTAGTGGAACAGCACTGGAGGGAAGATGCTGGTCTATTCTGGATGCAAATGGCAGAGCTAGATGAGAAGGGGGCTGACAGTGCTAGGCATGAAATAGCAAACAGGTGTATGTGTGCACTGAAAGAGAACTGCTTGTGTGAAGTCCAACACCAATTGATAATACACATTTAAAGAGTGATGGGGAATGATGAAGGACAGGTCTACATTAACACAGGAAGTTTGTATAGAGATGTATTAATGGAGCTACTAGATAGAAAAAGTAACTCAGTAACAGACATTTCCTCAAATACATCAAACCTTCACTATAAATATTAGGTAGCTTCAATTCACTAGTAACATCAGCTACTAGCTCTGTCCATAGAACTGATATGGCCTTACACATACTTCCTACTACAGTAGGAAAGCAATATTCACTGCACTGCTTCAGACACACACATCTTTCCTAGGGACTTCATTCCCAGGTGAAAATCCTGGCATTCTTATATCAAACCTTTTCATCATCATCCTTATTATAGATTAATCACCCTGGGGTGTTCCAATGATCCTTAAAGCAGATGAGAACTACCATCCCTCAGTAAAGATACCTTTCCTATTTTAAAAAAGTGGAGGAAAGAATCCATTTAACTGCCTTGAAGGGCAAAGCAATTAGAGCAGCATAACTAAGACTGCTAAGTGATAATGCGACTGATTCAGAAATCCTGAACTTCGGTGAGCTGTTGATACTTGAGTTTTTTTTCTCTCCCCCTCCACCAAAGATACATAAAATGTGGGGATAGAAACCATAGCACTAATTAGCTACATCTACACATACAAGCGCTGCCGCCAACTATCTGTGATGCATGCAAAGATGTAAGAAAAGGAGGTCAAAGGAGACGTGTGGTTTTCCTCCTCATTCCAGTGAAAGCAGGAATGCTGACAAGATACACCATTGACAGCTGTTCCCACGCATAGACTCCATAGTACAAGGGATGATAGAAAACACCCACTGCCTCTGACACTGTGGTGTACCTGCTACCTATCTTAACACGAAGTTCACAGAAACAGTTAGGGAGAGAAACGTCTGTTCAGTGGTAGAACCAATGCCTTGTATGCAGAATGTCCGAAGTCCAATCCCTGCCATCTCCAATTAAATAAAAAAAAAGATCCAGTAACAGATGATGTGATGACAAAGTCAGTGTAATATTTGCCTGAAACACTTATGTGGAAAGCCACACCCCTTACTTCCTAGCTCTCCATTTCTACAGCATCCACTTGGCTTCACCTGAACTGGCTCTGTTCCCAGTTTCTGTTATGCATTTCCATTAACCTGTTGCATATTTATATACATATATTAAAAGCACACCAGCATGCTTACAGATGTGTGAGGATTGGATCACTGCAAGAGGCAATCACTGGGGGTGGGAGATCACTAAGATTTCTACATGAACAGTGCAAGGAAGTGACCAAATGCCACATGCAACATCCCACACTCTGAGCAACCATGCCTCCTTCTATACCCCTTTGCAGCCAGAGTCCTAGATAACTCAGTCCTGCAATTCTCACCAAGAAGAAGCACAATCACCACCTCACAGCGAGTTCGGGCTGCCTATTCCAGATAGGTTTAGTCCCCTCTTCACACACTTCAGCTATCCTTTTGCAGATAAATTCAGCTGTGCAGACTCACACACAAATAATCCCAGGTTAATTTAACCCTATCTAGACAATCAGTTACCATCCTCTGATTGGTTCAAGACTCAACTAGGGGATGAAAACCCCCAAATCCATCACTGGCATGAAAAGGTGCCACAAATGCACCCTTTCAGCGTGTCAAGTGTGATAAGAGGCAATATATAAATCTGCGCCCAGAGATTCCTAAAGGTTGGAGGGAACATACAAAGTGTTTATTCTGAACTGTTAGCAACTGGCAGCCCAGGACCGAAAGGGCACAGTGTTCCAAATGAGTTCATCCTAAACAGTCAAATGAGCCAAGGCGAAAAGAACGACCCAGACACCCGCCCGCCCCCATCCCCCCCACCCCACCCGCTCCCAGGCGTTAGGGTTTTGCAAGGAAGGCGACGGGGGCCACCCTACTCTGCTCCCAGGGACCCCCGAGCGCGGCGGCGGACAGGGAGGGCGACGGTGCGAGCGAAAGATTGCGTACCTGTGTATGCAAAGCGCCCTGGCCCGCTTAGAGCCGGGGTGCAAGCCAAGCCCCGTGCCGGAGCGGAGGGAGCCTCATCGCGATGCAATGAGCGTGCCATGCAAAGCCGGTCACATGCAGACGGTTACAACGTGTTTTGCAAAGGGCCGCCCGGCGAGGGCAGGTAGCTCGGCTCTGTCCTCACCTCCTCTCGGGCCCCCTCCGCCTCCTCCGGAGGCACCGAGGCGCTGCTGCCTCTCTCGCTGCTGCTGGCCGCGGCCGCCGAGGCTGGGGGGGACATGGCGGCGACTCGGGGCCTCTCGGGTGGGCGACCAGCAGGCGCGGCGGCGAAGACGGTACATTATCCCGCCACCGAGAGCCGACGAGCGCCCCCCGCGCAGTCGCGCCGGGGCTGGCGGTGGCCGGGCGGCGGCGGGGACCCGGGAGCCGTCGGCGCCCCCGGCATGGTGTCCCCCAAAAGCCCGGAGCACCCCGGCTGAGGAAAGGGGGTTGGCGGGCGAGGAAAGAGCCGAGCAGCGCCGCAAGGGGACCCTCCACGGCGGGCTGCCGCTGCCGCCCGAGTGCCGGCGACGGCGGGCTGAGGAGCTGGTGGTGGCTTCGCGCCTGAAGGGCTCCCGGCAAACCTCACGCAGCCCGCCGGGCGCGCACGCAGCGAGCGGGAACGGGCAGGGTGGGGAAAGGGGCGGGAAGCCGAGAAGGCTGGCAAGGCGAGGGGAGCGGGGTGTGGGGAGGAGGAGGAGAGGGCAGCACTGGGAATGGGGGGCTCGGCGGCGGCGTAGGAGGAGGAGGGCAGCTTCGTTCCCGCGCGCGCCTCTTTTCCCTCTGCTGTGCCAGGGAGGGGAGCGAGTGACCTTGAGGCTGCGGAGCTCCCTCGCTCTCCCTCTCGCGCCCCCCTTTGTCTGCCCGGCTCTGTGCGCGGTAGGCGAGGAGGAGGAGGAGAAGCGGCAGCAGCCAGTCCCTCGCGCTCTCTTCCTCTCTGCGCCCTCCTCCTCCTCCTGCCGCCACCTCCCCCTCTCCGCATTCAGATCCACCGGGAAAGTGGAGCCCCCTTCCAGGCGCGCGAGAAAGAAAGAGACGTGCGCTTCACTCCCGCAGCAGCAGCGCGGGAAAGATCCAGCTTCTCATCCGAAACCACAAAGCCTCCTGGGAAGGGAGAAGGCGAGGGAAGAGAGGCCTTGTTTCTGCGACAATAAAGGGAGAGCTCCAAACGTGGCGGTCTTTTTTTTCTGGGTGCAACTCGGCCGGCCCCCCTCTGCTGCACCTGTCAAATATTCAGGTTAGACTTTCCGAAGAAGAAGAAGTCCTAAGCGCGAGGCATCCGAGCCACGCAAGCCAGAAGCATGTCTCGTCCCGCAGAATTAGCTCGCATGCTAAATCAATGTCTCCGGCTCGCGGCAGACAATTAACGTGCCTGTCAACGGAATGAGAGGATGAGTCTCGAAGGCTCCATTAGTGGCCAAGATGAATAGCCATCATCGTGCCCAGATGTAAATACGTACAAGATGGAAGTAGTGCGGAGTGATCGCGGTGCGGGGGGGTGGGGGAAAATAACTGCCCACACAGGAGGAGGTCGAAGAAGTTCTGGAGAAAGTGTATCTTAGAAGGAAAACTTGGAACGAATTGTTCCGTGTTACTAGGCTTCTGTACACTTGGAAATGTTTTTCACAAATATCAGAAGCTCGTGGCTGAGCATCCTTCTCCAAAGCATTCCCTCTCAGATATGTGGCTATGAATGAAAGTGGTCCGGGGCCGGGCAGGCATCTCGCTGTGAAGACTTTCCTTTGGTCTAGAATGCTCAATTTGTATGCTGGAAGCGATCAGTTTAACTTGTCCTGTACATTGCCCTGTGTGGGTCATGTATAACCACTATTGTTGTAGCTTATTAGAAAACCTCATATTCTATTCAAAATAAAGAGAAAGTTTGTAGTTGTCATATTTGCAGAGATATGTTCAAAAACGTGATGGTGGAAAATGCTGAAAGAAAAGGAAGTGTGCTAAGACTTCAGGAATGGGGAACCTGCGGCTCTCCAGACAGCATGGCCAGTGGTCAGGAATTATGGGAGTTGTACTCCGATAACATGGAGGACCATAGGTTCCTGTTCCTTTTCTGAGTCAGGACTCCAAGGACTCATGTTCCAGTTTCTACAGCCATGAAGCTTGCTGGTGACCTTCTGCAAACTGCTATCTCTCAGTCTAACCTAAATTACAGGGTTGCTTTAGGAGGGGAAAGAAAAACATATGGCATTTTTTATGAACTTGTTTGGAACAGTTTGAGATTCGGCTTGTTAGGAGGTAGGAAGGAGAAAGTAAATCCAATTAAAATCAGCAGTAGGAGTTCCAGTTTTCCCAAGCTGAAGTTAGGACCTGGCTTATGCTCATTTGCCTTATTGTCCCAGCAAATGTACAACCTAAGGCACCTTTCTAGACTTCATGACAGCAGCTGAACTGCCAGCTTTCTTTTTACTGGTTCTGTTCCTATGAGTTTAGCAGCAGCCTGATATGCAAAAAACAAACAAACAAACAAAACCAAGGGTTTGTTTGTTTTTGCAATCCTATGCACTAAGAACTAAATCCCCTTGATCGCATTGGGACTTGATCACGTTGGGCCAACACAGTCCAACAAGTAGTAGATCTACCTAGAAAGTGTTGAGGACAATTAGGGACAACTTGCCCCAGGTTGCACTTATGTAGAAGTCCTATGGGGCTTAGCACAGTCCATAAGTAAGATACTGAAAGAGCAGGAACTTGCAGTAACAGACTGAAGGAGCAAGAATTCGGGAGGCTGTACCTAAAAACTCAGCACTTGCCTTTTCAACCAGAACCTTTTATAACCCTGTGTGAGATCAATAAATTCTCCCCATCATATCATTTTCATTTCCTTTGAAGGAACCTAGGTAACTACGCTGCCACATGAGCCCTTAGCGCAAAATAGTCCCCTTTCCATCTGTCAAACCTGGCAGGTTTCTAAGTAACCTAATAGCCAATCAGTCCAATGGTCCAGCTAAGCATAATGTCAGCAGACTGTGTACCCCCAGCAGAAAAGTTGAGTGTAAAATGACAGCACTACTAATTACAGAGAATGTAACAATTCTGACAGCCACTCTCCAGCATCCACAGGGCAATATTCCCAGCATACACCATCTAAGGAATGGCATGCTGGTGATGCCTCTACATCACACAGGGTTACTAGACATATGGAAGCTCTATATGCATACAGCTGTACATACAGAGGCACCTTTCATGTCTGGCAGAAAGCAGGGATGTTGTCTTCTTTGGGTGGAGCCAAAAGGCAGGGCATGAGGAACCCCCAGTCCATGAGCCAAACCACCAGAATTCCTCAAATGGCTCATGAGACCATCTTTCCTAGCCGTGCCCACCTGTCCCACACCTGATGTCATATGGTGTAAGAGGTAAATCTGCAGCTGCAAAGGAGCAATTTGGGACTCGAGTGCATTCCTGATTGTCCCTTTTCAACCAGCAGTTACCAAGTAAGTCCCTGTGAGCACGATTGCACCTATTTGCACTATGCATTTGGCACCTTTTAAATCTGGCACCCAATACAAGCTCTGTTGGGACTGGTTCCACTTGGGAGTTCACAGGGTAGAGCCCATCTCTGTCAAATGCATTTGGCGCTGAATTTAAATCCAAGCCCCACTTGGATCAGCTCCACTTGGGTTCTCCTGAGTGGAGCTGATCCCTGCTGAAAGCCAAATTTCAACAGCACCATATCCAAGCCCTGCTGCAAAGGAACAATGGTGAATACATAGCTAAGTGTGTGTTCCTGGTTGCTTGTTTGAATGGAACTTGCACTTGGCAGCATGGGTGTAGCCAGGATTTTTGTTGGGGGGAGACAGACCTTTCATTGGGGTTGGAGCAGAATCTCAGTTTGCTGTGTGTTTTTATTGATTGGGGAGCAGCTGCCCCTCCCTGCCCCCCTTGGCTACACCCATGTTTGGCAGTGTTCAAAATCCCTCCTTCAGTTCTATGCAGTTTTCATGATGAAGTCAAGAAGGAAGCAGGGGGCAGGAGTGGAGCTCAGGCACTTTGCAGTTACCAAGTTAGTAATTGTGGGCACGGTTGCTCCCATTTGCACTATGCTGGAAACCCCAGGCATAGACATCATATCAGCTTTACTTTTGCTTGAGTTCATTGTATTTTTCTGCCCAGGGCTAGTTCAAGTTTGTTTTCTGCTGCCAAATTTTAGATTTGCAGCCTATCTCCACAATGCTGTGTTTTATTGTATACTGAACAGCATAGTAATAGCATATTGAATTATTAAGACTGTAATATTACTTTCATTTTTTATGTCTGACACATCTTTCCTTCCCCTTCTTCTTCCTCAATATATATATATATATATATATTGGTGTGTGTGTGTCCTGAGCAGCTGGTAGACATCAAAAGGTTCTCCCCTGGAATGTAAGGAATCCCATCTCCCTCCATGAGCTTTTAAAATGCTTCTGCGCATTTTCTCCAAAACTACGGGCAGCAGTTTTCTCTCAAAGGCAGAGTACAAGCAGTTGCTTAGTTTCCTCTATGGGCTGAGTATGCCCTGGGATCCTATTTATTTGGATATTACTCATTAATGTGTGGTAGAGCTGTAGCAAGTACTCTGCAGCGGGGGCTAGTCCACCCACCACCACCTGCCTTCAGCCAGCTCCCACCAGCCTGCCTTCTTACCTACCATCTGTCCAGGGTGGCGCCAGCTGTCAGCTTCAACATTGCCCTTGTAGCCCTCAGCAGGGAAGAGGATGGGGAGAAAACTAGAATTAGTTGGCTCTGCCTGTCCATGGCTCTGGCTCCACCTACTGTTGGGCTCCCTGTCTTCTGCCCTGCCAGCCCCAATGGCCACCACTCAACCAGTGCTACTTTGACATAAGCACACCAGCGTGAAATTTGATTACGGTGGCTTAGAATGCAAGCTCGGCATTGAGGAAGCGGATAAGCAGATTCCCTGCACTTCCTGTCCAGCTTGCACATCTCCCAAGTTGGCAGGATGCAAAGGCTGTGTTTTCTGGTGATAAGTCGTCACAAAGCAATAGGAAGAGTGGGTTCCTTGCATATTATGTTCCCATGTATCAAGCAGTTAGGCAATTTTAGGTTTGGAATGGTCTTTAGGGTCTCCCCATTTTAAAGGTGAATGAGTCTTACTCCAAAATGGGTTAAGCCAGATTCCACTTCTGTATTTGGGGACCTCCAACTTATTCCCTCTAGTGCAGCCCTGGACTTGTGCCCCCACGTTCTGCCATGATGGCACCACTGGTCTCATGTAATGTCTGAAGTTACTCTAGTGTTACTTAAGATGTACTGTGCCATAACTGGAGTAGTGGTGGTTTCTGTTTCATGAACTGTTTCAATGAAACCAGTCTCACCCAATTTTGCAATTCCCCATGTATGCATCTGGTTGGTTGTTGTTGCAGCAGCGGCAGGGCTCTTCTTCCTGTCTCATTACATATGCTAATCCTCTGCATACTATCCCTTCCTTTTTCCTGTAGGACTAATTGCAGTCATTAACAATCGTCAACAGGTTTACCATACCCACTGAATCAATCACCCATCTCCTACTATCCTCCTGAGAAAAACCCCACCCTCCCACTATATATAAGGGTCTGGTGACTTCTGTTTCAGTGTATCTGAAGACGTGTGCATGCACATGAAAGCTTAAACCCAGAACAAACTTAGTTGGTCTCTAAGGTGCCACTAAGGGACATGGGTGGCGCTGTGGATTAAACCACAGAGCCTAGGGCTTGCCAATCAGAAGGTCTGCAGTTCGAATCCCCGTGATGGGGTGAGCTCCCGTTGCTCGGTCCCTGCTCCTGCCAACCTAGCAGTTCGAAAGCACGTCAAAGTACACATAGATAAATAGGTACCACTCCGGCGGGAAGGTAAATGGCATTTCTGTGCCCTGCTCTGGTTCTCCAGAAGCGGCTTAGTCATGCTGGCCACATGACCCGGAAGCTGTACGCCGGCTCCCTCGGCCAATAAAGCGAGATGAGCGCCGCAACCCCAGAGTCGGCCACGACTGGACCTAACTTTCAGGGGTCTCTTTTGGTTAAAAGGGAAGCTCATTGCAAGGGGACTGGGAAGGAGACGGTGGGGGGGGGGGGAGACCAGGGCACATCTGGATGTAAATACTGTTCCTCTGCACAGCATTCTTTTTAAAAGGGGTGTGAATCCCAATGTGAGGGAGTGTCAATCCAGTTACCCAGCAACAGGCAGGAGTTTTTTCCTTCTCTCCTTCCTCCACAGCAACCTGAGATCTTTTCCACTGATTGTAAGCTAACAAAATGCAGCAAAGAGCTTCCAGAAGTATCATTTCAGGATTATTGCAGATGGTAGGCAGGGTTTCTGCCATGCCCTACACCAGCAATATCTTTTTCTCTCCCTCCCTCTTGTGTTACTTTTTTTTTAACAGGAAGCCTGAGGAATAGACTCCTGTGAAACTCAGAAGCTAGCTCACTGGGATCTTTTTTTTAAAAAAAAAGATTCTTACTAAAAGTGTAATGACAATGTCCCTGTAAGTATTTCTTCTTCAAATCAACCAATATAACCTCCTGCATTTTTGTTCCCTTTACAGGCAATCTCACCATTATAAGGAAGGAGGGGCTTGACTTCATCTCTGCCTTCCCAGCGTTTCCATGGGAACAGTAGCAAGCTGGAGGAGCATATTCTGAATTTCACAGCCTGCCACAAAGCTGCTCTGCTTCACCTAGGCAGACGCAGCCTGGATCCTCTGCAAGAAAGAGGAACAGGCTTTGTCCTTAAGCACCCTGAGATGAAATCACTTGCGCACAAACTGAGACTGAGAAATGAGGACAGCTGGGCAGGGTTCATTTGCTAAGCTGTCTGCATGAGAAGCTTCCCTAGAATCTCCATATTTTAAATAATTCACATTTGTTTGTGTGCATTTTAAAAAAATGGATTTGTTGTTATTGAAATATTGTACTGTTTCAGTTTCGGTGGCTTGGGGAAACATGCTTTGTGTCTGAAAACACAGCGAAAGTGGAAATCCCATTGCAATTACCCATCGCACTAACATTTCTGAAGTGCTTTGATGGCATTGTCCCTCCTTATATCGAATTTCCAGCTCCTTGCCACTGTCCCTTCCTGTCATTCACAGGTGCCCTCCACATGTGGGGAAACCTGTGATCCTCCAGATGCTGTTGAACTCCAACTCCCATCAGCCCCAGACAGCATGGACATTGATCAGGGATGATTGGAACTGTAGTCCAACAGCAGCTCTGTGAGGGTTAAACTACAATTCTTTGGGAGAAGCCATGAGCTTTAAATATATGGTGTGTAGAACTCAGGAGGAGGAGGGTGGGGAGAAAACTAGAATTAATTGACTCTGCCTGCCATTGGCTCTGGCCCCACCTACTGTTGCCTACCTTGCGTTCTGCCTCATCAGCCCCAGTGGGCACCAGCTGCCATACTGGTGTCTCCCTGACAAACATCCTGTGTAAAGTTAGCCTGGGGACCATAATCTGGTCACTTGAATGCACTTTGAATGGTTAGGTAAAGGTAAAGGGAACCCTGACCATTAGGTCCAGTCATGGCCGACTCTGGGGTTGCGGTGCTCATCTCGCTTTTTGGCTGAGGGAGCTGGCGCACAGCTTCCGGGTCATGTGGCCAGCATGACTAAGCCGCTTCTGGCGAACCAGAGCAGCACACGGAAACGCTGTTTACCTTCCTGCCGGAACGGTACCTATTTATCTACTTGCACTTTGATATGCTTTCAAACTGCTAGGTTGGCAGGAGCAGGGACCAAGCAACGGGAGCTCACCCCATTGCGGGGATTCGAACCGCCGACCTTCTGATCAGCAAGTCCTGGGCTCTGTGGTTTAACCCACAGCGCCACCTGCGTCCCTCTTTGAATGGTTAGCACAATCCTAAATATGAGCCCATGCTGAAGGAACAGGACTTTATGATGAATCCCTTCCCCCATACCAACAGACCCCTTACTGAGATCTCTTATAGAAAGAAAAAGCAGTTAACTGCCCTGAATATCTGTGTCTTATGTGCTGTAATATGAAACAGGTTTTATACTGTTTCATATGTTCCATCGTCTCCCTAGTAACACTCTCACACATGTTCTTGCCGAATTGCATGACGATATGCTCTGGCACTTGCTTTAATAGATGCATCTCACTCCTTGTCAAGCTATACTTGCCAGCTTTGAGGCCATTTGTTATGCAAACAGAAATGCAAAACCTAATTGGACCCTGAGCTTTGTAGATGGGGCTCTTTGTTGGTAGCAATAATCTTATAATAGCTTATCAGATCCTTGTGTTACAGATTAAGGGCACACCTACTGTATAGGAATTTCTACCAGTTCCTAAGCAGCGTATACAATCAAATCTCTATACATCATCATCTCTATACAATCAAAACTATGGGGAAATAACACCATTAGCAGATGCTACTGGTTGAAACTAGCTTTTGAGCCTAGCAGGAAAACAACAGAAGGATAGGTGGTTGTGGTGGTAACAAAGAATTACCCACAAACAAACACCGACATCTGAGGGACTGCTACTTTCCAGATGTGCCTCTCCCCACCCTGCTACATCACCACAGCTATGAACATAAGAGCCTAGAGTGAATCATGCAATGACCCATCTAGTTCACCTAAGTTTAGGCTCTGTATCTTAGAGTCCTCACTGTCACCCTGAAGATCTGATGTGAGAGCAGGGGACCTTGGCTGTTGTTGGGTAGCTACTTTCACACTGGAACTTCTGCCTGATCAGAGAAGTGTGGCGAGCATCATGAAATTAAATTTGATGCCTGGTCTAATCCTTCCTAGAGAGAGATTTCCAAAGCTGAGGTGCCACAACCAAAAAAGGCCCTATATCAGTCCACCACTTGCTTCACCTCTGACAGGAATTGGGACCTGGAAAAGGATCCTTCGTGATTCTTAAATTTATGGGGCAAGCTCATATGGGAGTGGGAAGTCCTTAAGGGACCTGGGTCCCAACTTGTTAACACTACCTCTATGGATCTTAAATGAGTGATCAACGAACATACTAGCTAGGCCAGCTAGAATATAATGTTCTTGAATCCCCATTGCTGAGCTGCAAAGCATATTAAATCAATATCCGGTGTTCTCTAAAGGCAGATCTGGCCTATGGGATCTACCCATAGCCTCTTTCCACCCTCCTATGGGACCACTGCAGTAAATGTGGTTAGCAGAAAATAAACATGTTGGAGAAAAAACACCAATGCTGAAAGGCCTCTAAATGGCATTAGCACCAGAAACAGCTGGTTACCTGGGTAACCCAGCACAGCACATCATTTATTCATGGAGCCGTGGTGCGATTTGGCCTAGCCAAGTCCTTTACCTCCAGGGATAGCTGCCTGCTATATCCACGGCTTCTCATTCCTTTTCATCTGGTTTATTCTTTCAAGAAACAGATGTGTCTACCTTTCTTTACTAAAGCAGCCTCTGCATTCCAGAGCTCGGTACCCCTGCTTCCCTTATATTTCTTGACCCTTTGTTGTTGCTTAGTCGTTTAGTCGTGTCCGACTCTTCTTGACCCTTTACGAAGACCTAAATGTTAAGAACTTCCCATGGGTTTTAGAGAAGAACCAACCATATGAGATATCTGGGCTTGGTAGGTAAAGAGGGGACAGAGCTACTAAATATAAACCCACCCATGGGTAGACATGGGACATGCCCAATTCTTCACTACAGTGGCTGGTTCGTCCATGGGATTTTTGCTTTGCAGAACATTTTGCTGATAAGAGGCTGAGCATGTCACACAGGCCATAAGACGCACCCCAGGATCCCTTGTCACAGCAGAGATCCAAGGCCCTTGCTGGCTGGTGCCAAGGAAACAGTGTAGAATCCAATGTCAGTATCTCCTGACATCCTTCTGACATCACAGGCAAGGTGTACTTGCAGCCCAGGTAGTACTGCTACAGATGTTGCAAGACTTGTGCACCAGTGTTCTGTGATGTCCAAAGGATGCCTGTGTTTCATATTGTGTGGCATGCAAGCTGAGAGTTGCACCCCAACAGCCCCCATAGCAGAACCGAGGGTTTGGGGACACAACAGTTGGGTGACACATTGTTCTCACTTCTGTCAGCTATATCATCCTGAAGAGTGATGATCACACAACAGTGTGGCATGAAGTAGTTCAAAGACATTGGGTGTAAGCAAAAGGTAAAATGCTGGTTCCAGGTTGCTTAAGGCACATCCTGGAGATAACTTCCTTCCCACTTGAATAACTCACATCAGTTCCCAGAAGGAACAGTAAAAGGGGAAAAACCTAGACATGGATTAGTGGAACATTAATCTACCTCAGAGAGTTTGTTTCCCCCCTCTCTCCCAGAAAGATTACCTACTCTCAGTAAGATTACTACTCTCAGCATACAACAGGTGCAGCTAAACAGAAGTTGATACCCTGGCAGTATAATGTTGGTGGTATTTTGTGGTTATATTATTTGCATTTCATCCATACAGAACTAATGCGAACCTCCATCAGCACAAGGATTTTTCCTTGCACAATGGAATGTTACTCCTCTCTTTTCCCTCCCTGAAGCCCCCCTAAATTTGTTCTAGGGTTCCCCCAACCCTTTAGAGCAGATTTGAGCATGGCACAGAGTGTGCATGGAAGGAGGAGAGTGGGGAGATGAAGTCCTGTTGCACAAGTAGAAGTCATTCTCCTTGCACAAAAAATAACGCCCATTATATCTTTCCTTACAATGGTATATGATGAGCACATTTGGTGATTTGGTCATACTGCCCTGCATTGCAATATCTTAACAGCTGTGTTGTTTGAAACATTCACAATAAGCGTTTACTATGGTATTAATACCCTGCGTTCTAGTTACTGCCAAACAAGCAGCCACTTACACAGACCAAGCAGTTTTCGACACGTGTGGCTATGGGTGAATTTGTCTCTTGCTCTAGGATGAGGCGCCATCTGCTGGTCCACAGCAGTCTTCTCTAGTCTAAAGCTCATTGCAACATTTTCATTCTTAAAAATAGAAAGGGAAACGTGTGGTAGGCAGGCCCTTATTATTTGCATTCTTACAGATCAGGAAGGGGAACTGAGTTTGCTAGGCCAGCTCTGTCCTCCAGGATCCTCATAGAATCATAGAATTGTAGAGTTGGAAGGGATCTCAAGAGTCATTTAGTCCAAACCTCTGCAATGCAGGAATCTGAAACCAGTCAGACTTTTTTTGTGAATGCTTGTCAGTCCACAACATAAGGGAAAATATAATACAAAGTGGATCATTCTTTCCACAAAAAGTCGAGTCCTTGAGGGTCTTGACCAAAACGGTAAATAACTTATTTTATAATTTTCTCCTTGGGGTAGGTCTTTAGGAGCTTCCAACTAAATATTAGGAAGAACTCTCTGACGGTAAGAACTGTTCAGCAGTGGAACAGACTACCTCAGAAGATGGTTCATTAGAGGTTTCTGAAGAGGGATTCAGTCTGCCTGGGATTCTTTAGCTGTGATTCCTGCATTGCAGCGAGTTGGACTAAATGACCCTTGCATTCTCTTCCAACTCTACAGTGGAACTCTTAAGATTATTTGCTTTCTCTTCCTAGCAACCTCATTAAGAAAATCCTTCTGCCTTTATGCCCACCTTTAACCGATCGAAACAGTAGCACAAAGGGTGGTATTCAACTAAGTTTTACTCAGAGCCAACCTGTGGAAATTAATGGGACTACCTTAGCCATGTTAATCCATTTCAGTGTGTCTATTCTCAGCAAAACTTAGTTAAATACCACTCTCTTCCTCTGATTTCCAAGAACTGGGTTTTCATTTCCCGAGAACCTTGCCAGCACTTTTGGTTTCTATTCTTGGCCACCCTCACTACCTGCCCGTCAAAAAAGCACAGCTGGATATAGCAGCACCCCCAGGCTCCTCACCTAAACACAAAAAGGCAACACAACTCCTTTGTTTATATTATCATTGCATTTCCAGGGTTTCCTAATCTTGCAACTTGTACAGAAGCAGCAGCATTTGATCAGAACCAGCAGAGTCCAGCTGAGCTGCCTGCTGGCCCAGGAAGGCTCTCCTTGAGAAAAAGGCAAAGTTGGAGTCTGGAAGTCCGCCTCAATTTGAGACTAGCTGGCTGTGAGTGTGCCTGTGTGCTTCAAAATAAATAGGATTTATTTAGGATTCCAAGGAAGGGGGCAAGCAACCCCCACCCCACCAATGGCTGTCTCCCTCCACTGAAGGTGGGAACCCCAATTAGTCCTCTCCTTTCTAAGGTGATCAGGTACAAAGGGGACGGGGCTACTGCAGCTCTGATAGGTGTGCAGAAAAGGAGATTTCAGCATAGCACGCTGCACCTGCTGTAGCAACGGAAGGCCTAAGCTCAGCGCTAGACTAGAGCATCTCCTTTGCATGCAGAACGTCCTGAGTTCAATCCCCAGCATCACCAAGTAGGGCTGGGGAGCCCTTGCCTGAGACCTTAGACAGCCGCTGCCAGTCAAATGTAGAAACAATACTCAGCTAGATAGACCGTTGGTCTGACTCAATCCAAGCTACTAAAGGTGCAAGAAGTTAGTCCTCTTTCGCATCTAGATACCCTGACTCTTCCCGCATAATATGGTCCTATTCATTTGCATAGCCCCCTCCTTCAAACTGATAAAGAAAATCTGGCACCCAGAGGTGGGGCCATGTGCGACCCTAGCTTGCGCGATCTCTTATTCCTTCCACGTTTCCAGTGTCCGTGGGTTCAAAATCCTGAATAGGGGCTTCGGCGTTGCTTTCGTATGCGAGCGGTGCAAAGTCTACCCAGGGCTCCTTTCACACGTACATGCGCGGACACGTGTGCGTCGCGCCGGGCATACGGCTTGGCTGTGTGCGCGTCGGGGCGTGCGACGGGTGTATTCATGTTCACCGTCTTGCCGCTAGGCGGCGCCTGTTCCCTCGGAGGCGGGCTTGGCTCCGGCGGAGGTGGGCGGAGTCAGGCTGGTTAAGCGTCGGAGCTGCTGGCCCCGCGGCTCTTTGACGCGCGCCGCATCGCCCTCTCCTGCTCGGCTATGCGCCCTCCGCGCTTCCTCCCGCCGGGGTTTCCTGGGACGCGGCTCTGCTCCAGCCTTTAGGCACCGCCAGGGCTCCGCTTTGCCTCGCGCCTCGACGCCCCTCCTGCTGCCTGCGCCGCCGCCACCATGTCGGGAACCCGGAGCTGCTGCGACGGCAAGAAGGACGTGCAGGTGGAAGGCGGCATCTACCTGGAAGAAGGGCAGTGCGACTCCGGCCTCGGCTCTATCCGCTCCCTGCAGGGCCAGCTGCCCGAAGGCGAGCCCCGGTCGCCGGCACCCCGAGGGGTCCGCTCGGACAAGGCTGCCGATTTCCCGGACGCGGCCGCAGGCAAGGAGGGCTCGGCGTCGGAGCCGGACGAGCGGCTAGATTCCAGCTACGGCTCTTCCTCGCTCGTCGAGTCTTTGGCGGGGCTGGGAGAGACCCCTCGGCACCCTGGCGAAGAGGAAGAGGAGGAAGAGGCCGAAAGGGTCCGGCAGCAGCTGCTGCTGGAAACGTTCGCTTTCGTCTCGGAGGACGGAGACACGTGAGTGACCCCAGCACGTTCTCACGTGCTTGTTTCAGTCCGTGGGAGACAGGAGACTTGAAAGTCGGCGCGCGGGTGGGGCAGGTTGGGCGAGTGGGGGCGTCTGCTGAACATCAAACAAAGTGCGAACGAGCGCGTGCACACGGAGGCAAGACACCTGCGCGCGTGCTTTCTGCACTCTGGGGAATACGGGGAAACTACTAGAGGGAGTCGCGTGTGGGTGGAGGGAGGGGTGACGTTACTAGCTCAGTCAACATTTCCAAACTCAAGGAACACCTTAAGGGTGCTTCCCGACACAAGGGTGTTGTGGTATCGCTGATCTTCATGCATACAAGTTTGGTTTGGGGTTTTTTTGCAGCTTACATGTAACGATGCTGCAATCAAAATAATGTACCGTATTTCTCTCCTCATCCTACTCACCTGCAATACATTCTACTCACCATACATCCTACTCACCTGCAATACATTCCGTTTCTGGACAAAATCGTGGTGTAAACGTCCAGTTTGCAGTATTCGGCCTCTGTCTAGACACAGCCTAAAAAGTGCCATCTGAAATAAAAGCAGCCCAGCCCATTGTTTATATGGGATCTTCTTGTCCCCAGATATGGGGTAGCCCTTCAGATCCAGCTGTATTGCTTCAAAAAGTGTGTTTTGTCAATAAGTATATGATGCAGGCAGTTGGCAAAGGTTTCTCTGAAATTCCTTAAATGTGGGACGTAGTTGGGGTTGAATGGATGTTGGGAGGGGGGTTGTTATTTTGGCACCTCTTTCTGTTCCTTCCCTCACAACCTTCTGCAAACCTGTTTGGCAGCAGTTTTAGTATCAGTTTTATTTTTCCATGGGAGTTGCTCAGTTCCTTATTTGTTCATTGGAAAATAGATTGAACATATAAACTCTGCTGTGATCATTGGTGCAATGATCCCCGATCTTTTATGGCTTCATCTGCACAACAAACCTGTGGAGTAGGCATGTGGAAAGAGCAGGAGGCTCAGAATGAGTTGCCAAGGCACTCTAAAAGGTTGGGGGTGTTGACTCCAAATCCAGCCCCCTCATATCACCTTGGATCTCTGGCTGAAAGATCCATGGAGTTTTGGGAAGCAATAGTTGACATTTCCAATTGCACAACCAACCTAGCATGGGGATGCTTGCTGGGAGTCTGCTTCTACGCAAGTTGTTCTTGCCTTAAAAAAAAGAAGAAGTGGTGAAATTGGGGCATCCATTAAGTTTTCCATGACCTCTAAGCCATTTATGCTTTTTATAGCCGCCTTTGTAGAGTAGAGGCAAGTTTGATGACTTAGTAGTGTGAAAGGCAAACATCTCAAGCCCACATGACTTCTGTGATGTAGTAGTGCTAGTTTCTCTTGGGGCTCTGATCTGACACATGTTTTTCCGGAGCTTTTAGGTTCGCTCTTGGGGGCTTTGTGCTTGTAAAATGTAATCCTGTACATTTGGAGAGTGGGGGTTTCATATCAAGCAGGAAGTAATAAGATTGACTCTCCGCTGTTGGTTTACCATAACTAATACACCGTCTGTGGCCTCCTAACTTCCTCCTGATCCTGCATCTCTGATGCGATGAGCCGTTTCTGCTTTTTCCAGCCTGCCGGATGTTTCCAGTTTCCACTCTGGCATGGCTGGGCTAACTATAGACACTATGGCAGTGTGACCTGTGTGCTGAACAGATTAAAATGGCAGCATGGGGGACAGCTTGGTGTAGAATGAGTGGCTGCTGGTGGTGCAGTAGCTGCTGAACCCTCATCCATTCATCCTTTTTCTCTCAAGTCACCTTTCTACCCCCCTGTGTTGCTTTTGCCTTTGGACGCGACATGAAAAGTATGCCCTACCAGGGAGAAGGTCTGGGCATGGGGGAAGAGTTCAACATTTCCTTTCGGCTCTCTCCTCCACACCATTAAATCACTTCTGCCTCCAGCTCTGTGTTTGTCAGGAACCTGCAGTTTTCAAACATAGGCTGGTTATTGTTGATTGGTTCTCCTACCTCCTAGATAAGTCTATAGCTATGGAGGGGGGAAATGCTAAGTTTGAAATTAGATGGTGGGGAAAGTCTCCAACCTAATCAATTGTTTGTAGAGAGGGTGGGGAAACAAGAAGATGCATCTTATTTTGCAAGTGCTTCCATGCCTCTCCTAGTTTGGAGGCTTGGGTAGAAGCAGTGAGAGGTGTCCCCTCCAGGAGTCAAGGCGGTGACAACACCTGATTCCATATAGAATGATCTATTTGAACTTGTTGCCTTGTTTTACTCAAAAGAAGAACAACAGTAGTAATTTTATTATTTATTCCCCTCCCATCTGACTGGGTTGCCCAGCCACTCTGGGCAATAGCTGGCCAACAATGTTCCCTTTGGCTGAGAGCATCCTAAGTGGCAGAGTGGGAATTACGGGTACTTTATTCATGGTTTCTCAGCAGTCTCCACTGAACAATATCACTTCCTTGTAACAGTTCTAGTGATGAAAGAACAGAAGTTTGTGGCTTCAAATTTCTGCTTCCTGTTTTTTTTTAACAGCTGCCATAGTGAGAATGGAGATGGTTCTGAATTGGATTGGTGTTTTTTAATCATTCCAAATTGCATGTGTGTTTGCTGGAGCTATGTTGGTCTGTTGTACAAAAAACAACATGCTCAGTGTTGGTTTACACATGGACATCAAGTGATGTCTTCCATATGTGAATTGTCCATCATGGAATAGAATTTTCCTATTCCTCCTGTACATCACTTTTCAGTGGAGTACTGTATGTGCATTTGTTCAGCTTCAAATTCAACACATAGCTACTTTCTTGCGTTTTTTGTTTTATGGGGTACATATCCCACCCTTCAAAAGGGTGGCTATAAACTGCAGAAATGTGTGTTAATTCCTCCCCGCTTCCCTCCTATGATACTTTATTTTAACCAGGTCTTCATGCTGTTCTCCAAGTTTTTCTACACGTTTGCTCTCCAGTCACACACCCATTCTTTCTTCTTCTCTCCTCAATCCCTCTTTGTCCAGGTGTTCTGAATTCTGCAATTGTAGTACATTCCACAGTAGACCTGCAAAGGGGACTTAAATGGATCTTTGTATAGGGTTGCCGTATTTCAACAAGTGAAAATCCGGACACAAAAGTTGTTGACAGTGCTGATATGGGTTGCCATATGTCTGGATTTTCCAAGGCATTTTGACGATTTCCACCCAAACACTGCTTCTGACTGTAGTATTCCAGGTATGTCTGGGAAATTCTGGACATATGGCAACTCTGTTCTTTTTCCTGAATCCAGAATTCTTGGAGGGTTTTCTGGTCCCACTTCATCCACATTTCCTAGAAATGAAACTATTGAATCAGTCTTGAAGCGGTTTACATATATTCCAGCTGTAGTCCAGGCCACCCCGGTAGATGTTGATGATTTACTAAAGCTAGTTAAAACTACTTTTAAGTGGCTAAAACTTGAGACCTTCAAAATCTGACTCCAGGCATTCTTGACGCAAGATAATGGTTCCGTTTTTTTTTTAATCAGCACAGAACCCTCTTTGTGTTGGATAGGACTCTTAATACATGGAGAGTTCTGTTTGCAAGTGCAAGGCAGTGAAGATCATCATGACTCAAGGTGAGATGTCCACAAGACCGGGATGGGAAACCTGCGGCCCTCCCACAAGTTGTTGGGTTACAACTCCTGTCAGCCAAAGCCAGCATGACCCATGGTCAAAGATGATGAGAATTGTATTCTTAACAGAGTCTGGAGTGCCTAAGGTTCCCCACTCCCTATTGCTAGAGGATGCTTAGTTACACAGTGTGAGGAGAAAGACTGCTGTGAAAAAGATAATGGTGACCTCTAGTCCCCACTGATAGGGAATGAAATTCCACTGTGAGGAAGTCTTCTAATCTGGCAGTGGAATACTGACCAATTTCATTTGTGTGTGGCTGCCATTTTGTTTTGCCTTGTAGCTGCTTGGTCTAGTGAGGCACAGGATTCCCCAACCTGAGTGGCAATGAGATGACAACTACCTTTTTTTTACTGTATGGAAACAGTTGTATCTATTTTGGTAGGACCGAATATGCATGTGGTCTCTAGTGGGAGTAGGCGACGGCAGGGAAGCCTAACTGTGGCATGTGGTTAAGTACCATACTCTCTACTGACTGTTGGGAAATCACGTGTCGGTGACTTCTAGACTGAGGTTTGTAGAGCAGAGACTTGGAAGGTCATTGAGTATATTTAAAGCTTGTCCTGATAGGGGTTGGGTTGGGGATGTTTGCTCTTCATGTGGTGGTGCCTGTAGGTAAGCGATAGTTTAAAAAACTGCTTAGGCTTTCCTGCCTGGCCTGGAACATGTGGCTCTTGTGGGATGTTCAAATTTAGCCTTGAACAAAGGAGGACAATAGCTTTGCGCAGTAGGGCTGTAGCCTTTTACTGATCTAGATTGGCTTAATCAAAGCTGCTGTGTTAATCAACCAAAGAGGCATCTCAGAATAATTTGTGCAATGCACTTTATTTTTAAAATTACGTTGTTTTTAGTATGAGTACTTACAAAAATCTTGCAGATAGCATGCATGCCCTCCACTTTCACACAGGAGGAAATGCCTCTTCTAAGAGGTGCCTGCTGCAACAGAATCATAGAGTTGGAAGGGACCCCAAGGGTCATCTAGTTCAACCCTCTGCAATGCAGCAATCTTTTGCCCAAGGTGGGGCTTAAACCAACAACCCTGAGATTAAGAGTCTCATGCAGTACCAGCTGAGCTATCCCGTATATGTGCATCCTCAAAAAGAAGGATCTTATGATAATTGGTCTTAACTGTTTCGGCACCTGCAAAAAAACATTCTGGTTTAGACAAGCGTGGAAAGATGTGGTGATTTTAGTTTGTTTTAGTATTTTAACTTTTGTATGTTTTAAAGTATGGTTGAGATTTATTCTGGGATTTATTTATTTTTTACTGTTTTATCTTTTGTAAACTGCTCTGAGGTTTTCCTCAAGCAGCATATAAACTTTATGAAGTATGTATAAATAAATAAATAAATAAATAAATAAATAAGAACCAAGGCAGGCCTAATCAACTGATAACAAGCTACCGGTAGCACTGCTGAAGCATCAGTTAAGAGACTTGCTCCCCAAAACTCTGGCAAGAAGATATTTGATTTACCGCCTCAGACACAAAGAAAATTTTGTTAAGATTTTCCACAGGTGGTATCCAATACCAGCTAAGTTGGCAAAGATATATAAAGTTGGATTTCATCAGTTAAGAGACTTAACTCTCCAACCTTTGTTGGAGATGTGGTAAAGAAATAGGAACAACAGTACATATGTGGTGGAGGTGTGAGGAAATTAAGAAATTCTGGACAGTAATACATGAAGAATTAAAGAAGATGCTGAAAATATCAATAATTAAAAAACCAGAGATACATCTCCTTGGATTGATAGGGGAAGAGGTACGGGGGGGGGGTAGAATCTTATATGCAAGCACAGCAGCTAGAGTAGTGATTGCTGCTAAATGGAAATCACAAACTCTACCTTCAAGGGAGGAATGGATTTGTAAATTAAATGAATACTTAGCTTTGGCAAAACCTAACAGCTATTACAAGAATTCAATTGAATCAAAAATTAAAAAAGGAGTGGAAATGTTTTGATGAATATATGGAAAAATATTGCTCAAAAAAAGATATGCTAATATGCCTAGATTAGAAATGTAAAGTATTTGAGTGAATGTAAGTTAGTAAGGAAGGACAATAAGAATACATAGATAAATTGAGAAGTCTGTAGAATGCAAAGATAAATGTAATCTCAGAATGTAGAGGAAATCGAGTGGGGGTGGAGGGAAGCGGGGGGAGGGACAAAAGAATATTATGTTTGATTGAGGATTTAAATGATAAATATATGTGGGGATGGGGATGATGTGGTAAAGGCTTTGGTATATTTGCATTGTGATGTAATATGGAATAAAATTAACAAAATTTTATAATAAAACATAGAAAAGAGATTTGCTCCCCGGTGACGTGTTTAGATTTGAGAGAATAGTTATTATCTTCAAAGAATTCTCGATGCTTCTCCAGCATAATCCTAAATTAGTCTTACGTGGTGCAACTGGAAATGATTACCATGCAGATGTTGGGTTGTTTTAGAATTTGTAATCTTTCAGTGGGGAAAAAAAGATGCTGAGTTTTGTAATAGGTGCAGTTAGAAGGCACTTGGCATAGACCAGGTGACAGCTGGAGGCTTAGCATATATGAGAGACATAAAGGAAGTTTGCATTATCCCTCTTCCAAATGGAAAGCATGCATGAAGGAGTTGTGCTGGCTAGCCCAGCTCTTCTGCCACCTGCCATGCCCCCTGGGCTGCCTTTGTGTGATGAGACCCTTGGGCCAACCTGGATATGCTCTTGTGCGGAGGAGCCTTATGCAGATCTCGGAAGAGGCCGTGTGCAAGTACAGGCGAAACTGCCAAGCGTTTGTATTGATTAGGGTGGGCAGCACAAACCCCTTGCACATGCTTTTAATGCATGAAGGGATGGAGAGATCATAAGAATTCCCCCACCCCCGTAAGTTCTTGCACAGTTGAATTAGCTCATTGCCTATGCAGGAGGCTGAGCAAGTATTCTTAATGCAAGTGTCTAGCTCTTCTGTGATTGGAGGAGGGAGTGGAATGGGGAAACTTGTAATGAATATCAAATTTATGCAAGGAGATGTTAAAGCAGAGGGACTCTCTTAAGATGAAAACTTCCAGAAATCTTCTTGGATGCTTTAGAAGAAGAGGATCCAAACTCCCATTGCGTAAGAATCACTGTAATACAGGCTGAATAGTCTAATAAGACTTTGCAAGGGCGAATGTTTCATTCCGATATCTTGAGTCTCATCTTCTTGTCCACAGTGAGTGTGCATGTCCTATGAATGGGAGATTCTGAATCTCTGCTTTCATTCCAAAGATGCTTCTAGCGCCATGGCTGATATCGCTTACACAAATGTCTCAAAAACCACAAGGTGAAGAATTTCACGATGACTGTTCTTTTTTAGATTTTTAAATGTGTTGACTCAATTTTTGGCTTCAGGATGTGTACACATTGGAACTGACTGTGCTAAATTAAATGGAAATTACATTGGGCGTTCATGCTTCATTTCTGTCACCCATGGATTTTAGAAGTTGAGCTGGAAGGAGCATGCACCGAGTTCTCAATACACAGAAGCTGACATCTGTGGATATCAGATGTTACTTCCCATCCAAGTCTTATTTTTTTAGCACCACTGGCAACTCATATTCAGTTTGCTTTACAAAACATAACTTACTACAGTAATTCCAACAGTGCCATAAAATATTAAAGCACACATTTTAGAAGGGAAGATACTGACTGGAAACTAATCATGACATCTCTAAAATGCACTTAAATGAAGCCTGATCTATACAGGCAGTAGAAACCTGTAATGGTACAGTCAATACAGGTGCGGGACACTTTGCAATTTGCACAGGGAGGAAGGTACTTTCCCTGATTTGTTAATTTGCTATTTTGCATGGGATTTTCCCATACAGAAGGGTTCAAATTTATGGTTCCCATTTGCAGCCTGAAGTGAAACATTCCATTCTGCCTCCTTACTTCCACCTTATTCTGTTAATGTGTAGACCAGGCCTAGAAAATATTTTCTAGCAGTTTGTAATGGTGAGAAGGGAGTAATGGAGGGTTGGGAAGAGCAAGCTTCCATGGTAGAATCTGCTACAGCAAATGAATGATCACTCGCTTAATCCAGGTAGATGGGAATTCCAGATTACATGAGGTATTTTGAGTGCTGGCATCTCATAGGTGGAGTTCTAGGTGTGGGTCTCAAATATATCCAGGGCTTAAACTGTTTGGGATTTTAAAAATAAGCCGAGACCAAGGGCAATCGGTTCTGTTATCTAGAAATTTTTTTATTACAAAGACAGCACTTGCTAGAACATGCGATCTCCCCCTTCCCCCAGTCACTTCTATGACAAAGTTTTATTAGTGCCCCCTGCCCTCCTGCCAGTGGAATAAACTATCATGACTTTTCATTATTTCCACTAGACCAGCAGGTTGTGGTGGAGCAATTTTGCATTCTTCTGTTGCAAGTACCTCCTTGGCTTGCTCTAGAAGAAAGCAAACATTAACAACTGTTACCATTCAGCAACTGGGCATTCCCAGGCATCTGGGAAATGAATTAATGCCAGTGAGGCACTAGTTCATGGGAACATTGCCCAGCCAAAATGTGCCAGTCTAATTGGCATGTATGCAAGGTAAGATGCTGGGGCAAGTAATAACATGTAGGGATGCATAATGTTAAGGATTCTGTGAATTCTCCAGCTATCTAGCTACACAGCAGTTTTGAGTTACCTGGATAGACCTTGGGAAGCCTAGATTTATGTACTACCTCTGGCACTGATCCAGTTTGTCAGTCTTGGGGAAAGTCACCATCTTTCACTCTTGTTTCCTGTGTAGAAAAAGGTACCTGAGTGAATGAGGAATCTTGGCAGGACTTGTATCCAAATACTTTAGCTCTTCCTCATATGCAGATGTGCACATTTGTCATTCCCTTTCCAGTGATTGGACTTGCCATTGATTGGAAGAAACCCAATTGGCCATAGTCATCTGCAAAGGAAAGATGATTAAATCATGATGATTATTTTTAAAATCAGTTGCATTTTTATCCTATCATTTTAAACATAAAAGCTTCTTATATCTTGTACTTTGTTCAGGAACTTAAAGCTTTCTTTATTTCCTAAAGAGAGAGCAGGATCTCGTTTGCAAAGGAAAGATTGGGAGTGCACTATTAGGCTCTGTTGTGCAGGGCAACAGATAAAGGCACCAAATTTGACAAGCACTGAGCTCTACCTGAGGGTGGAAAAGAAGAATGATTTCTGTTCAGTTTCACCCTTCAGGTTTATCTGTCACATGCATCATAAGACCACAGGTGATAGACAAATGAGTATGGCTTAGGAAAAACTACATCTTCTGCCTGTGTGCTGAAGACTCCCTATTGCTTATATGGTGCCAATCCCAATTTTCCTTAAATGAGGAAAATTGTACTGTCTAATACTTTGTTTACCTTGGATTAGTAGCTAGTGCCCCTGGAAGCTTTTAGGATGCATTCCACTGAGTGAGACCCAACACTATCACAAAATTCCTCAATTTTGAATTTGCTGCCTTTGTAGATTTGGTGTGCGCACTTTTAGTTCAATTAACCTCTGTGCATCTTAAATTACACAGCAATGTGAGCTTATTGCACAAGAAGGCTTTCACCTATGATCCCAGATGGGTCTTCCTTTAAAAAAAGAGCAGCAAACAAGATGTGGCTTCAGTCTTAATACTGAAAAGCCTCTGAAGTCTGTGACATTATATTTTCACTGGTGTTGCCTTTGGCTTTCTCTTTGAAAGGAAGGGCTTCTGTTCCTTTCTTCACAAATGTCCCTTTATGTATTTATCCTTTATAGTCCTTCGTGCAGGAGTCTCTCATGTGATCTTTGTTTCCTGAAACTGATGGGAAAATTCCACAATATGAAAAGGGTTGGCGAAAGCAGTTATGGAAATCCAAAGAGGTTTGAAATAGAGAGGATTGAAATAGCTCAGTTTGGTGTTTGTACATTTTTAGGAAAAGTGCATATTTCCAAAACAGGTCTTTGTCCCTGTGGGCAAGAGCAACTCCCGTTCCTCACCTTTAGGATACCCATGCTCTAAAATCTACAGCTGCCACCTTGGTAACATCAGGCCACCAGGCACAGTTAATTAGTCAGGTATATAATACTGCAAGGAGGCTGAGAAACTGGAATAGCAGGGAGGAAAGTGTTGATTAGGGGAGAGAGAGAGAGAGAGAGAGATGTGTATTGATACCACAGTATTGTAAAAAGGTTACTGTCGGACAGTTTTTCTTGGTAAAAGAGGTCAGTTAAGACAGTTAAAAAAATATGCACTGGACAAGTGTGGAATTCCCCTCTTTTATTTTTCTGGAGAGTCTATTGGCTTCTTGGTATCAACAGTGTTCATATTTGTTTCGGTTTCTTAGCCCCCTTTTTTCCTTCCCTTTCATAGCTATTATTGGATAAATGGTTCAGTTGCATGCATTTCCCATCTTACTTCCTAAGGGGGGGGGCACCAGAGCGAAGTGGTAATGGATGAATAGTGTCATTCCTTGTATTCAGTTTCTGTTGCTTATTATAAAAGTTTGTAACATATGCTCTTTAGTCAACAAAGCAGAACTTAATTTGAGGAGGGACTGTTGCTTAGCAGTGGAGCATTGGGTTGGATGCAGAAGGTCCCTGGCATTTCCTCATAGAAAATTCAGAAGATGAGAAAAGGCTACTCCTCTGCCCGAGAACCTGGGGGGTGTTTTGGGGTAAGTAGAAGGCAAATCTCTGGGTGATTTGCAGTAGATCAGCGAGGATTTCTGATTCTCAACTGCAGCAACAAAGTGACTCTGCACCCTAAAATTATAGTGCTGGAATAAAAAAACACTTGGGGTGAGCAGGAATGGTTTTTTGTGTGAGCAGACTGAGTTCTGTTCACTTCTGCTCCCCAAAGCAAATTCCTGGGCTCAGAATTCCCTGAGTGCATGCCTTTTGTACAAAGCTGGTGGCTCTTGGAGGTTTTTATTTTAACACTAAAGTGAGCAAAAGAAGTAGATCCCACAAACCTGAAGCTTCCTCCAGGGGAAGACATGCAATATTGTGCTAATCTGATTTGGTAAGTGGCAGCTTCTTGGGTTATAAACAGAGTGAGGACATAGGTCCTGAATCAGTTCTTTTAATTCCCAGACCTTCTATTGATCTCCCATCAGCTCCTGACTGGCTTGGAGAAGGAATGACCAGTTTTGCCCCCAGAGTCCTCTGCTGTACCATACACAGTTCAATGGGAAGCACTGGGAAGCTGTTTTAAAGGCATCTTCTTTGTCTCTCTGAGCTGTGAATAGTGACATAGAATCATAGAATTGTAGAGTTGGAAGGGACCCTGAGGATCATCTAGTCCAACCCCCTGCAATGCAGGGATATGCAGCTGTTCCATATGGGAATCAAACTTGCAACCTTGGCATTGTCAGCAGCAGCTCTAGCCAACTGAGCTATCCAGGCTGAGTGTTGTGTGTTAGAGGTTTGCTAAAAGGTACAGGTAGGGACCCAAAGGAATGCATGGACCTTGTTATGCAGGAAGGCCTGGTCCCAGTCTAATAATATATATTCAGCTCATGGTACTCTGGGCCACAGTTTCCCATCCGTAATATTACAGTGGTAGTATTGCACCTGGTTTACAGAAAGGATGCAGGAGAGCTACTGAGGTGATAATGCCAAAGTGCTTCGTGTGTTTTGTTTAGACGGGTTTGTATTTGCTTTTTTACCCTGTCAGAGCTGGGTTGTGTACTGCTAGGCTGAGCTGAGGGGATGGGAAGAAGGGAGGAAACGGCGCAAATAGCTCTTGCACAATAAATAAACAGGCTCCAATATTAGACCTCGGCTCCTCCTCTGTGTGCTTTTCTCTAGAAACTGCAGCACATTTGGGAGAGGATAATTAAAGCTTTAAAGCCTGGGCCTGAAAATAGGGCTATTCCCTAGCATAGTTCTGTGAGGTGGGGAGGGAACTGTATAAAATCCAGGCCAAGTAAACAGCAGCTGAAGCTTCCCCTCCCCCACCCCTTCTTGCCTCATGATCAGGGACTTCCCACATTGACACTGAAATATCCCCACTCCTCCTCTATTGTAAGTGCACATTAGTCTCACTGTGACTAGGTAGACACCGTCCTTCCATGAATCACGCTCAGGGCTGTGTATGCTCTCATTCTCAAGCCACATTCCTGACCATGGGGGATCCTGCTTACTCCCTATTTCCTCCTCCCTGCTCCCAAACAAGCTTTGATATTCTGCCAGTTGTTGCAGACAGTAAGGACTAGAAACACCATTCCTCCCAGTCACAAAGTTCAGAGATGAGTATGGATCCTTCTGCAGCCTTAATAGTACCAACCAAGCTCATAAGGGTTGGGGGAAGGCTTGGGGGAACCCCCACTAGGTTTGCATAAGGACAAAAAAAATGAAGGAGGGAAGCCCCTCTCTAAGGCTGGGTTGGCAACAGTGTCCTTGAGGACCCACAAAGCCTTTGAGCCCCCCTGCTTACGACTCCCTTTGTCACAAGGTGGAGTGAGGGGTTATGTCTCCCCCACACACATTGAAAAGTACATAGAGCTGAAGGAGGAAATTGGAAAAAGTGACGCTTCCCATGGTGTATCTCTCTTCCATTTTCTGTGTTGACTTGCTTGTGTTTTGCAAGTTGATATTGGTGGTCCATTCACTTCTAAGGCTATACAGAGGTACCTCTGTTTAAGACCAGCCCTGTTTACGAACAATTCGGGTTACGAACTTCCGCAAAACCAGAAGTTTACCTCGGTCTACGAACTTTACCTCGGTCTAAGAACGGAAACCGAATGGTGGAATGGCACCGGTGGCGGGAGGCCTCATTAGGGAAAGCACACGTCGGTTTAAGAGTGGTTTCGGTTTAAGAACGGACTTCTGGAACGGATTAAGTTTGTAAACCGAGGTACCACTGTATTTGAAGTAGCTTGTAGCTGACAGGTTGTTATTTAATGTGTGTGTGTGTGTGAGAGAGAGAGAGAGAGTGCGTGCACGCTTTCAGGTTTGTTCTACCCATATAGAAAAATGAGGTAGTAGACAGGGCCATGCTTTTTTTAGCCGAAGGGTACCCTATTTCAGTGATTATGTACTCCAAAACAAACCTGCTTGTAAATAAAGTTTAGCACACTGGGGTGAGAGATTCTTGCTTAGCTCACTCCCTGTTGTATTGATTTTTCTATGTGCAAGGTTTTTAACTGAACAATATTATTGTTAGTCTGTAGTCTGAAGTGAAATATGCCATTCTACCCCTTCATTCTATAGCACAGACTCCATGTCCTCTGTTGCAGTTAAGCAGCTGCTGCTGCTGCTTTGTCCCACCAATGGGCATCTTGTAGAATTACAGAGGCAAAGCTGGACAGGTTTCTGCCCTAAAGGAATTGATAATATACCCATGTGCTTGGGTCCCACCCCCACTTCTGCTATAAAGTATGAAGGAATGGGGACCTATTGATACAGGTGCAATGGCAAGGGTTTTTGTTTTCATACATTGCTTGAATAACTTGGGGCCAGATGGTGTGGAAGTGCCCTTCTGTTCTGGACAGATTACATTTGGATCCAGACAGTAAAGCAAACGTTTGGATAAATCTTTCAGTTTAGTGTTATTGAAGCAGATAATGATGCTTGGTATCTTGTGATGGTGGCCCAGCCTCCCCCTAGAATGGGAATTTGGCTGCCCTTGCTGGCTGTTGTGAGGAATTCTTGGGGAAAGTGGCTTGGTTAAAATAGCCCCAGAGAATTCTGTGCAGTCTGTCAGATAAAAGCAGCAATGGTTAAAGTTCAGCCCGGATTGCCTTGTTGGAAAGTCCCTGTTCCTGAGAGTTCTTATCTGCTACATACTTGTTAGGAAGCAAGAAAGATAAACTTCAAGCCACACAAAGTCAAAATGTAAAAGATCTGCAAGGATAAACTGACCGTTTGTGTGTGTGTGTGTGTGTGTGTGCGCGCACACACACACACACACACACACACGCATGTAACGATAGATCCTTGGAAACAAGAGCGAATTAAACATTCGTAATCTGGCACCAAACAGGACATAGTTTGTGGAAGCAAATTTCAATGGAGTCTTTTGCTGGTTTCCAGTTTGAGATCGCTCAGGCACAGGTACCATCTAGCAGAGTGTTTCGGCTGATGTTTGATTGAGAAGATTCTAGTGCAGTTGACTTTAGGTCCTGTCTGATTCCAAACCATCACTATAACTTCTCTTGCTAATTTTTGCTGTCTCTTTATTGATAATACTCTCAAAGCTTCTGAGCAGCATTTTCTGTACAAGTAATACTGAAATGAAATGCTGCATTTGTAGAATATTTAACCTTTCTTTAGTTCTTTCTGCTTCAAATTAGGATCTTATCTCTTCCAGTTCTCTCTGTACCATGTGATGGTGAGCAGAGGTTACTATCATTATTAGGTGTGGGGTGTTTTTTGGAGGGGGTGGGTAGGCTGTGTGCCTGGGTCCCCTTCTAGAGACCAACTCAGCTAGCCCTTTGGAATTTGTTCTAAAAATAATCGTAGAACCAAAACCAGAAGCTAGCTGAGGTGGTCTGTCCCAGCAAAAACAAACAGTCTTGTGGAACCTTAAAGACTAGCTAGTATGGCATAAACTTTCACAGACTACAGACCACTTCATCAGATGCATCTGAAGTGCACTGTTACCCATGCAAGGTTATGCTACAGTTCATAGTGCTACAATACTTTTAGGGTTTTAAGACTCAAAAAATGACTTTTAAAATGATACTCTCTTATTCAGTGCATCTCACTTTTGTCTTTGGTAAGCCAGGTTTTGAAAGGTTTTTGTACTTTTGAGAGCCAGTATGGTGTAGTGGTTAAGAGCGGTAGTCTCGTAATCTGGGGGACCGGGTTCGTGTCTCCGCTCCTCCACATGCAGCTGCTGGGTGACCTTGGGCCAGTCACACTTCTTTGAAGTCTCTCAGCCCCACTCACCTCACAGAGTGTTTGTTGTGGGGGAGGAAGGGAAAGGAGAATGTTAGCCGCTTTGAGACTCCTTAAAGGGAGTGAAAGGCGGGATATCAAATCCAAACTCTTCTTCTTCTTCTTCTTCTTCTTCTTCTTCTTCTTCTTCTTCTTCTTCTTCTTCTTCTTCTTCTTCTTCTTCTTCTTCTTCTTCTACTGTTCCAAAACCCTGTCAGACCTGTTTGGCCAGAGGTAGGGGTGGGGCATGTATGGCATGGAAAGAGAGGCCTCTCTTCAATCCAGATTCCCCTATCAAAAACTATTGCCTGGCTTCAGCCTTTGTCACTACCTCTTCCTCTTCCTCTTACCCACCCCCCAAACCCCCAGACACTTCCTCTCCTTTTTACATTGATTTTAGCCATAAGAAAAATAAATGCAGGAACACTCAGATATTTTACACTGTGTTCCTAATTGTATTTAAGGTGTTTCATATCATCCTGCTTTAAGAATAAACAGTTTGGGGACTTCAGTTATTGCAGTGTTAATCTAGGTGCCTGTTTAAGGTGGTTAAGGTTGTAATTTGGAGTTTACCAAGTCTGAGGGACTAGATAACTCAGATCCAACTGTCTTGCAAAGTCTGAATATGGAGGCCAGTTGCAAATCGTGTGGGGAATGCTGAGCTGTGGGGTTTTTTTTGTTTTTTGTTTAAAATGCTTTGCTTTTGGGCAATTTGTTTTAGCCAGGCTGGTCGGGAAAGTTTATGTAAAGCTTAAGAAACTCCTTCTCCCCCCCCCCCTTTGTTTCACACTATCAAATGACACTATGCGCATGTATGGGCAGATGGGCCATTTAAAAGGCTTTTGTGGTCTTATAATTACGAAGCTGATTTAAGTAAGGTCTTGGGCAATTTCGCCTTGCTTAGGAAGCCACTTGTCAGTGGATCAGCCCAGAGAGTGGGATGTTTGGGGTCTATGCATACTCTGGTCAGCCACTTTAGCTAACATTAATGAAAAACAGTGTTATAAGACGTGGAAGAGCCTAGAATAGAGGATGTACATCCATGGAAATTTGGAGTGATATCCAGCTAAGTCATACGTACTTGAAATGAACCCATGGAAATAAATGGAAATTGCATGCCCACAGATCACTGCATCTATTCCAGGTATGACTAATATTAGGTATCTGCCTTTGTCCCATAGCGTGCTACCCCTTTTCTACACAACTTCCCTGTTCTGTTGCTGTATTTCCAGAGAACCTCCCAGTGCCTAGGTCACCTGCAATTTTACTGGTGTGCTCTAAATAGAAATAAATGGCACCGATGTAAACTTAACTTTGCATATGAAATAAAGAATCGTGAGGTGGCTTGTAGAACAGTCCTAACATACTTTACTTAGAAGCTGCAACCTTTTTTACTCCCCTGGCTGTGTCTGAATTGCAGCCTTATAAAACCAAAGTAACTGAATGCGAAGAGAAACCTTCAGAAGGACCCAGCCTCTCTCTTCCCACAGTGTCTTCAGCCCTCTATGGGCAACAGCAGCTGTGCACAGCCTCCTTCAACTCTCCCCTCCCCTTGTTGCTGAGGCAACTGTGGGTGGCCACATCTCCGGCAGGGCAGGGAAATTCCCCATGCCCATGTGACCTTGGGCTTCCCCTGGGGCCTTGCCTGTGCCTCAGCCACATACGTTGCTTGGCTTGGGGAGCAAAGACCGTCCGTTCTCTCTGCTTAAGAGTCCATTTGTCAGATGGAAGCCTCGTAAAATGGTGCTTGGGCAGCTTCCTCTAGGCAGCCCCAGCCAGGGCTGCTGTGATGGCTTTTGGGTACCTTGGACGGGCGCCTGATTCCTTTCCTTTCCCCCCTCCTTATTTCCTGATTTCTCTATGACCTTGTCACTACCACCTCCCATATCCCTTCTCTCTGCCTCTATGGAAATCCCCTTTGTTAAACGCTCTGGAAACGAGAAGGGCTGCGCGACAATACAGTAAAAACGATTCTCTAATTGCAGACTTGTTTTAAAGCACATGGTAACTTTGAATCGGTCGGCTAGCTTACTGGAAATACATTGTAAGCTGATCAGTTCCATGCTTATGCAAAAGCAGTGTCTTGTGATCCCTTTTAAAGATGAACAAACTTTATTACGGCATAAGCTAGGCCGGGGAACCTGTGGCCCTCCAAATGTTGGACTGCAGCTTCCATCATCCCTGACCACTGGCAATGCTTGTTTCATAGAATCATAGAATTGTAGAGTTGGAAGGGACCCTGAGGATCATCTAGTCCAACCCCCTGCAATGCAGGAATGTGCAGTTGTCCCATACAGGGATCAAACTTAAATCTTCGGCATTATCAGCACCACACTCTAACCGACTGAGCTATCCACCTCCATCATCTGAGCATCTGGACTTCAGCCCCAGCATCTGGAGGGGTTGCAGTTTCTCACCCCAGCATAAGCTTTTCTGGACTACAGTCCATCAGATGTTGTCCTGAGTTTCCACACACTAGGTTGAGGAGGCGGCATTCTGAAGAAGTAAAGTCCATGAAAGCTTGTGCCATAATAAAGTGTCATTTGATGCTTTGCTGTGTTTGCTACTGCAGACTATCCCTCTGGAACACATTTCTAAAAGTGTATCCCTTTTTTTAAAAAAACTGGTTGACTCTGATGCATTGTATTTGTTCTGGAATTATTTCTGAATGTGGGCAGGGCGATGCATGAGTACCCACTTTTAAAAAAGAGAAATCACTTGATTTTTCAAAAACTGTTTCATTTGGTGTTTAAATCGTTTTTAGAAAAGCATCCATTGCAAGTTTAATATACAGTCGTACCTTGGATCTCAAACACCTTGGCTCCCGAACAAATCAGCTCCTGAACATCGAAACCCAGAAGTGAGTGTTCCTATTTTTGAACAGTTTTCAGAAGCTGAACGTCTGGTGCGGCTTCCAAAGTTTCCGGTTGGCTACAGGATGCTCCTGCAGCCAATCAGAAGACACACCTTGGTTTTTGAACTGTTCGGGAGTTGAACGCATTCTGTTCGAGAACCACGGTACAACTGTATCAGGTTTAACAATTACCTATACTTAACAGCAGTGAAAACTAGAAAGCTGCTTTTCTGTCCTTGATCTATATAACTAAGTTTATCTCTTGCATCCTAGCTTCTATATGCAAGAGGGAAAAAAGAAAAGAAAAAAAGGAGGGATGTATAAATGATGTCAAGTTGTGACTATGATGTGGATTTAGTAGCCTTGTTAATTGAAATAGCTGCTTCTTCATTTTGTTGGAATAAGGTTTTGTGCATGCATCCCGTATTTATTTTCAAACACATTCAAAACCCTACTTTCAGTTTCAGGGTAGTGGGAGTGCCTGCTTTGTACCTTTGAACAGCTAGGAGTAGTTGGATAGTGCAGGGTGGCAGCAACCCTCTAAGGCCTGCTCAATCTGTGAGGTGATTCATGAATTTATGTTCTGGTAGAAACATTCAACAGGTAGAGTTGCATAAGAGCTGCTGGTGTGGAGAATTTTTTTTTGAGAATTTCCATCAGACTCCTCTTCAGACTTGAAAGGAGTTGATGAGGCCTAGTGTGAAACTTCTGCCATGAGTGCAGCCTGTCTGTGAAATAGCCATCTGAGCTGTGATCTCTGCACTGTAGGCAGAACTAGCTATATGGAAGCTTCGGGGGGGGGGGGGGGGAATTGCTTTTGATGGAGTGAGTCTCTGCATGAGTCTGTTCTCAGTCCTTGGATTGCTGACTTCAGTCATGGCCTGCCTCTCATTGGGCCATTTGTGTTAATGCTGGTGCTACATACTATTGTTGCCACAGATTATATTTTTCCACTCAATCAAAGTTGCCACTTTTTGAGAAGTTAATCAGCATTCTAAAAACCACAGCTGTCATGTGCTTAGAGGGTTGTTAGAATTGACCCTTAGTTCAAGAACAGGGGTGCAGCTTGAGTCTTCACTGATGCTCATCTGTTTCATATAACTAGAAGAAGAATTCAGTTGAGCCATCTCCATTTCTTTCCAGTCCTTGTTGCGCTGGGATTAGATGCCATGCAAAGACTACTGGGAGAGTTTGGCATGTATCCCTGGTACCTCTCATTGTATGTGATCTCGTTGTTGCTTGTTTTCTTCCAGAGATGGAGGTTCCCTCTTTTCCTGGTTCAAGAGCAAAGTTTATTGTCTTCCTGGGTTCAACGGTCTTGGATTCTAGGGTTGGTTCTTGGTAGGCTTGTATTTGCCTTGTCAACGACTGACAATCTGAATTAAACTGGTGGGACCTTTGCTGGGAATCCACAATGAGTTCTGCAGCCACCATGCATCAATAGGCACATGTTTCGTCTTCAAATGACGGTGTTCACCAGGAAAATACGTGGTTGACAAATTGCAAGAAATTGCTGTGGAAAAACTGCACATTGCCCTATGAAAAGTTGTAAGCATGTAAAGTGGTTCAGGAAGAGTCATCACTACTGTATATAAATGGAGGTCTAACTGAATCAGTTGTCCAGTAAACCCATGTGCGTGTTTTCTGTTCTAAGTGTGAAGAGCAAGCAAGTAACTTGCCAAATGTTTTGCATGCTTAAAGGGGAGTGTGTTGTTCATGATTCTAGGTTGGTATGACTTGGGCCCTGCACCACAAACTCATATCTCTCTTCTCTCTTTCAGGTTGCTACACCTGGCAGTCATTCACTGTGTACCTGCAATAGCACTCTGCTTCATTGCCCAATTGCCAGTGGAGGTTTTAGAGATCCAGAATGACTTATTCCAGGTATGTGATAGACTGTGGGGAAAGGTCAGTATTTTTCCCAGTCTAGCTAGAAGAAAGAAAACAACTGGGAATCTGGGTCATTCTGTCTTGCTTGTGGCAATTGTCTCTGGCTATAATATTTCCCCCCCCCCTGTACTTACTCCTTGCCTCATTTTTCTAGATCTGGTGGACAGGCATATGCAGATTTGTTATGCTTCTTTTTCATAGATTCATAGAATTGTAGAGTTGGAAGGGACTCTGAGGATCATCTAGTCCAACCCCCTGCAATGCAGGAATGTGCAGCTCTCCCATACGGGGATTAAACCTGTAACCTTGGCATTATCAGCAAAATGCTCTAACCAGCTAAGCTATTGTGACAGTCTTGGAAGTTTTCCTTGAGAATTTGTGACAGTTGCTTCTCAGTGATAGATTTTTGTTATAACCTACCTTGGAAGGATATACACATTAAAAGATGTTACAGAAATCCATTAAATGAGTAATACCAATTCTAGTTACTCTTCTTGTCAATGGCCTCAGTCCAATTTGAGTTGCATGCGGCAACTTGTGCCCTGAATAGGAATATATCCCTTCATCTGGATGAGTCATTTGACCCCATTAGTTATTGGGGGCTAAATGATCTTTGGGGTGTGGACTTAGATGTATATCTGCATCGGCAGAGTGCACAGAATCTGCTTCCCCAGTTGAATAAGAGCACTTTTTCTGAGGAAAAGAACATGCGAGCTTTAAAGTTAATTTAGCATCTACCTCTCATTTTTGCCAAAGGTGGTGTATTCAATGTGAGATTTTTATAAAGAAATCTAAAGAACCAGGGTAATCCAAATTCTGGCCTAGAGAAGACTGCATTCTGCAAGCTATATAAATGATGTAAACTCACACAGCTGTTTGCTTTTAGTTGATTTATTTCTGGCTCTGCCAATCCTGTTGAGGAGGTACACAGGGTACTGATGTCCCATGAATTTTAACAATTATATGAAGCTTACCCTTGAAGGATCACTAGGTGTTGCATATGTGTGTGTCCCCCCCCCCCATGAAAGCTGAGATTTCAGCTGAGATATTAAATTACGCATCCATTCCTGAATCCTGTGTGTGTGTTTTGTGATGCAATTGCAGCATACAGCCAGTCTCGGTTTTGCCCCTGCCTCTTGCACCTTTCTACTCTAGCCCCATTAAGCCTGTGTCACTCTCTTGTAATAACCTTCTCCGTTTCCCATTCACAGACCCCGCTTCACCTCTCCGTGTACCTGGAACAGTCCAGAGTGGTGCAAGCGCTAGTCCTGAGAGGAGTGAACACAGCGCTGCAAGACCGCAATGGGAACACACCACTGCATTTGGCCTGTGAGCAGCAGAGTCTGGAGTGTGTGCAGCTGCTGCTGCAGGGGATCATCTCCAACAAGACCTTGGAGGCTAGAAAAAGCCACCAAGATTTGCACCTCCAGAACTGGCAAGGTGAGATAGTAAAGATTGATCAGGGTGGTGTGTGTGTGTCTGGTGACACACTGGGGCCAGCGTTCGGCTACTTGCCTCGTAGCAACTTCCTGGGATGTCTTCTTCTCCAGGCTTGACTTGCCTACATATCAGCACCTTGAAAGGGAACCTGCATCTGATGGCATTGTTGGTGAAGAGTGGAGCCGACATCGATGTTCAGGTATGGCAAGGGCAGCTGCACCAGAGCCACACGTGCTCTGTACTTTTGCGATCAGGCCGAGCAAGAAGATCCGGCAATTAGATACAGAAAGCGAAAAAGTTTGTCCATTGTGGCAGGGGAGATTAATACTGAAAACGTGTAGGAAGTGCTTATCGAAGTATCAAAAGGTGGGCAGAGGTGACTGAACAAGCTGCAGCTTTGCAAAAACATAGGCTTGCAGAACTGCTTGATCTGCACCACTTGTTACAAGTTGCAAAGTAAATCTGTTATCAGGACATAATTTGGATTTATTAAGAGCAGATTTTTAACAGTGAATAACCATTGGACAGTGTTGCAGCTGCAGGAACAGGACACAGATTAGGGGAAGTGATAGGTTCCATACCTTTGTGATTCCCCACCCAAGATCATCTGAATCTGTGCAGGTTCCTGGAATCCCCCCAAATGTTTAAAATCCCAGGAAGATTTTAAACTCCATGTTCTGTTTTGAGCCTGTTCCTATGTTCATTTGTGAGGAGGCTTAGGAACAGTGTGTCTCTATTCTGCGGGGCCCAGTTTCCAATCCTGGCCACAGGATAGCTCATTTGGTTAGGGCGTAGTGCTGATAATCCCAAGGTTGCAGGTTCGATCCACGTATGGGACAGCTGCATATTTCTGCATGGCAGGGAGTTAGACTAGATGATCCTCAGCATCCCTTTCAACTCTACACTTCTATGAGTCTTTGAAATGTGCTAGTGTAGGACAGGGTTGGCTGACCTGTGACCTTACAGATGTCCCTCTAGTTCCCATTATCCCAGACTATTGACCATGTTGGCTGAGGCTGATGGGAGTTGAGTCCAACAATATCTGGAGGACCACAGGTTTGCTGTCCCTGGTTTAGAGGGTGTTCCATCCCTTTAAGATTCTGTTTCAGAGGCTCACTGAAGTGGCTGATCTGACACCCTGCTTTCATGGTCCCAGGATGGCACAAGCGGAAAGACACCCCTGCACATGGCAGTGGAGAACCATGACGAGATGGCTGTGAAGCACCTCCTTGAAATGGGGGCCCAGGTGGATGCCCAGATGTACAACGGTTGCACCCCACTGCACCTGGCAGTAGGCAGGAAGGACGCTGCGATTGCTGCCATCCTCTGCCAATCGGGGGCAGACACCTTGCTGCGGAATATGGAGGATGAGACGGCCCAGGACCTGGCTGATGAAAACGATGATGTGAGAACCTTTCTGAGTCTGGCTGTTCTAGATTAGGGGCTTGTAGGAATAAGCTGAACAAGTCCCATCAAGCTCTTGAAGCAAGGCCAAGGAGTGCAGGCTGTATGGCGTAGTTCTCAAGCTTTGGCCCATCAGTAGAAGGTGCTTTATGAACAGGGTTTGGAGTTTCGCAACTGGCCATTGTCAGTTGCACCTCTCCTTCCATACCTGTGATTTGACTATTTCCAATTCAGATTAGTCTGGTGTCATCATCTTCTTAAGGCCATATAGCAGGGAGGAGCTGCTGAACTGGCAAGCCTACCTCCTATGTCTCCAGTGCCATTGCACTGTTGAAGCTTCTTCAGTGGAAGGAACTGCAGCAGCTGCATTGCAGTGGAGCAATTTTGGCAACTCCTTCCCTCAGGTAGGGAGGGATGTAAGCCAGCACAGAACTACATGTAGGTCAGGATGAGGCAACAACTCTTTTTCTCATGTATTGGTGCTGCATTATTATTATTATTATTATTAACATTTGTATACATTTGTATAACATTTGTATACCGCCCTATACATGTAGATCTCAGGGCGGTTCATAGCATAAAATCACAATATAAACAAAGAAAATACATAATAAAAACAAAAGCTTAAGAGAGAGGGATTCAGTTATTTATTACTATTTATTAAATTTCTATACCACCCTTCATCCAAGGATCACAGGGCAGTTTACAATATAAAACACAAAAATGCATAACAAAAATGCATAGTAACAAAAATAATACCTCCCACAGTTTCAAAGGCCATAGATTGTTTAATTGGCCGAAGGTCTGGAAGAAGAGGAATGTTTTTCCCTGGCGCCAAAGATACATGACGAAAGTTGGTTCATATGGGGAGAGGCGGTCCTTGAGGTATTGCGGTTACCATTCAACCATGAATCTCGTTGGGTGACGTAAGACATTCCTTATCTTAGCCTAACACGTGTCACAGGATGACACTGAGGATAAACTGGGATAACCCTTACGCTCCACTCCAAGCTTCTTCAAGGAAGGACATGATACAAATGCATTACATTGGGACTCCTCACAGCTAGGAATAAGATTCCTATTTTTCTTTTACAATGCTAATGTTACTGTTTCCTCTCCTTTTGCCTTGGCAGATTCTTACACTCTTGCCTTTTGATGACCTGAAGATCTCTGGCAAACCTGTTGTGTGCTCCAGTTGAACATTGCAAAATGTGAATGAATACATCATTGGGAGACGTATCCCGCTGCTGCAGGTTGATAGGAGCAGAGCTGGTCACCGGTATATCATTCCCCTTCTTGCAGAATTGGAGCCTTTTGTGCTTCTTCAGACACTTACAATAGTGCGCAGGACTTTGGGAGCTGGTGCAAGAGAAAAAAATCGTTCTTTGTGTATTTAATTTGATGGCGTCATGGAGTTGCCGCCTACCTGAGTGACAAGAGTCCAGATAGACAGATTCTATGTTTGCTTTGCCTGCTGTGTTGAAAATTGGAGACACCAGAAGTTCTAGGAGGACACTTATTTTTTCCAAGGCTGAACAGTCAACAGAGGTGGTGTGTCAGCCCTCATTTTTCCTTCTTCCTCCAGCCCCCGCCATTCACCTCAAGTCTGTGATGGAACTATAATAGGGGTTTTTCTCTTTCCAGTCCGGCAGAGTCACTTCTGTTTTTAAAATGCTTCCTTCCCGCACACCAGCTACTTTCTGATCTAGCTACTGCTGCTCAGGCCTTCTGCTTTTCCTTCAGTGGCCAGCTGAGGATTGACTCAGGCTTCTAATTCTGCAACATCCAGGAATGCAAATTGTTCCATTCTCTCCGTTTAGTCCACCTGTTGACTCCCATGGAGGATAACCCTTGCAAGCAGAGTGGACAGACAACTCTTTAGTTCCTCCCTACTGCTTCTGTGACGTGCCAGAAGGAACTTGAAGGCTGAGCTTATGGGGACAAAATGAGACTTTCTCTCACGCCTCAAGATAACTGGTGTTCTTGAGGCCAGAGTCTCAAAGCAAAGGAGCCTTATTCTGTTCCAGTTCTCTTTCAGATTTACTAGCTAATACTGCTGTACAAGCAAGTTCCTTATCTCTAAACTGCCATCCTAAAAACACCACACTTCCCTCGCTGTGCCGGCAACTTGAAGTTCTGCCTGTGGAGCAGGTGAGAACAAGGAAATTCCAAGGCCTACCCCCCTTCATAAAGCGTTGTGTATACTGCTTTTGTTCATCTTGAACATAACCTTTATAGCAGTTGCCAGGAACTGTGTTTTTGTTGTCCCTGCTGGAAGAAGCTGCACATGGCTACATTTCCTGCATGCTGATTCTTAGTATTTGAACAGTACTCCTGCTTAGGAACAGATCTGTCCGTTTTAGCCAGTGGGTAGGCAGATTGTCTTGTTTCTCTCTGCATTCAAAGTGGTGAGTTTGGTGATCCTAAGCAGCCCGTCATGAGGAGACTGCAAAGCTGGGTTTGGAAATCATGACCTGCGGAGTGATAGGACTCTGGATCGTGCGGTATGTGTAACATGTGTAACGTGGTGGTATTTGCTCCTTTGATTATTGTTGTGTTCCACCCAGAGGTTATACACTCTGCTTCTCACCAGCTGCAGCAAGTGTAGAGAAGCATTTGGGTCATCAAATGGCAGGAATAGGAGTTGCTTACATGCAAACTTTACTCTGAACTGGGGAAATTCCCAGTCCCCTCCCTCCCACTATTTGCTGCCTGGGAGCGGCTGTTTGTAACGTGGCAAGTCCTGGATGGCGCAATCAGCTGGGATGTTTTAAGGAGAGGTTTTCTTCTTCCCTGTTTTTTAGAAGACCAACCTAGAAGCAGCAGCAACTTTTATGCGATATTTTCCAGCAAAGTCCTCCTTGATTTTTATATCTGGCTTATTTGCTCGAACCATTAGCTCTTCTTCCCCCTGCACTCCCCCACTGTGTTTTTATTAACTTTTTTTTTTTTGTCTAAACAACACAATAAAGTTTTTAAAACTGGATTAATCTGCTGCTGTTGCAAGTTGCATGGTGTTCCTCTGCATCCATACAAATAATGCGTTGCTTCATAGTAATACATTTCTCCAGTTAAAATCACTGTTCATTACATCTGGGATGGGAGAGTTTTTTCAGCTGGACTAGCAAAGAGGGGTGCAGCAGCAGTTCATCCACAGTGCATGGAGAGTCACAACATGAGAACTGCAGCAGGCTGCTAGACTGTCGAAGGGGAAGTGTGCAAGAAGAGCGAATGCTTTAAAAAACCATGTTTCAAATGTGAAGACGCTCAAAATGTGCTATTACCTTGCGGCTGCTCTTAGCAGCTCCTCCTTGTGGCGCCTTTAAAGCCATGCTGCAAGCTGATATGTACCATGTGGAGAAGCAGAATTATGTCTCTGCTAATTTTCTACACTATCCTCATGGCCACCTTGGTTTTTCTTTTTTTGGGAAACCAGGCTGGTGTATCCACTCTTGCAACATCAGATCAATATTCCTTCTGACAAAGCCAGTTTTATTTGGATTCTTTAGAGGAAGTCTGAATTTGCAGACTGTACTAACAGCTGTGTAGGACAAGGGTAGTCTGTCTTTTTGCAACAGGATATTTCCATAGGGAATAGCCAGCACTAGTTTTTGAATAGCCAGCTCCAAGGAAGAGGAACTCCCTTGCTGATACTGGGAATTAGGCAACTCTCCTAGTTAAGGCTTATTGATCAAAAGCCAAGAGCACCACTATGTTTTTGTGTATGGAAACATGTCCATTATACTCCATTATTTGGTGTTTTAGAAAAATAGGCAGCATTTGTCAGAATCTGGAACAAATGGTAATCCACAGTTTACAATGGCATGACAGAGCAGCCCAATCGAAGCATAGCATTGTAAGCCTTAACCCCCAAATTCTCTGTCAAGTTCTACTGCTTGTTGTTATTGGGGTAGAGGGGGAAAGTAAAACTCCCCAAATAAGTGGAGGTTATGCAGTTCACTTCCAAAGTTGGTGCATGGCATTTTAAAAATGTCAGTTATTACCTCCGGTAGATCTTCAGTTTTACACCAGCTACTTTCAGATATAACAGAGGAAAATGCATCTGTAACTTATGTGGGAGAAACACCACATTTCACACAAGGGAGCACATTGTGAATTTTAAAATGGTCAAGGCATTGTGGCAGAAATGTCCACAACTGTGGGAGCAAATTTTCCCTTGATGCATGATGCAGCAGCAAAAAAATAAAAATATAAAATGCTATTCTAGACTGCATCAACAGAAGTCTAGTGTTCAGATACCACTCTAGACTGCCTGTGTCCAATTCTGGGTGCCACAGTTTAATGAGGACATTGACAAGCTGGAACGTGTGCAGAGGACAACGACCAATATTATCAAGGGTCTGGAAATTAAGCCTTAAGAGGAACGGTTGAAGGAGCTGGGTATGTTTAGCTTAGAAAAGAGGAGAGTGCCATCTACAACAACCACCTTCAAATATCTGAAGGGCTGTCATGTGGAAAATGGAGAAAGCCTGTTTTCTCCTGCTCCAGAGAGTAGGAGTAGGGCCCGAACCAATGGATTCAAGTTACAAGAAAGGAGATTCCAACTAAACCATCAGGAAGAACTTTCTGGCAGTAAGAGCTGTTCAACTCCCTTGGGAGGTTGTGGACTCTCCTTCATTGGAGGTTTTAAAGCAGAGGTTGGATGGCCATCTGTCTTGGATGCTTTAGTTGAGATTCCTGCATTGTAGGGGGTTGGACTTGATTACTCTTAGGGTCCCTTCCAACTCAGTAGGATTCTCTGATTCTCTGAATTGTTGTGCTAGTAAAAGATCATCCCAGATTTGCTTGTGACTCCCAAGCGTGCACCCATTTCTTTCAGATATAACGTCCCACACATTTTCACAGGTCTACACATCTGCTGCAGGAAGAAGATACACATGTCACGCTTAAGCAGTGAGAGCAGCCAATCTGCCTGTTTTTCTGCCCCAGCTAGATAACCAAAAGCAGCGGATGGAGATATCCTTTCACCCACAGCAACAAATTGCTTGGGAAAGCACCAGTCAGCTGCTGAAGCAGAGAAAGGCTGAGATCACATGGGTTGTCTTCTGGCTTTAGGCCCAATGCAACAGTTCGTGCAGTTCTGGTTATTACAGAATCAAAGCTGGAGGAGGCTTATATAGAAAGTTGTGTATTTAAGGTTTCTGACAATAGAGGACTCTTGACTCTTCAAATCTAATCAAGCTACTGTGCCATTTACAAGGTACGGAAATCTTTGGCTGGCTACTATGGAGAAGCTTTCAGTTCCAGGACGATGACGACGGGGGACTTTGTTCTGTACCAAAAGCATTACAATTGGTGCAAATATAAAGCTGTCCACTGAACCTTACCAAAGAAGTGTCAGCAAACATAGTAGCTCCTTACACAGGAACTATTAGGGCAGGAATGCTTTCAAGAATTTGATTTGGGTTTTTTGTTTTGGTTTTTTAAGAAAAGTTTTCCTGCCTTTCCTGAGATGCTTTAGTGGAACTTTAAGCCATTTGCACCCTGCTGGCGATTGGCAGCTGTTAGCATGGAACAGGAGGAGTATGTTGAAAACAGTTCACAAAGTGGAAGACACAGCTTCCAACATTCAATAGGAAAATTAGAGCTGTCTTTCTATATTGTATTTCCAACAGCTTGATGCATCCTTGGAAACCTACAAGCAGGCCTGCTTCTGCTTTCAGAAGTTGCTGTCTGATCCCAAAGGCTCAATGTAGCTGTATTATGGCTATCTTCTCCTTCGTGGACCTAAATCAGGGGTCAGCAACCTTTTTCAGCTGTGGGCTGGTTCACCATCCCTCTGACCATGTGGTGGGCTGGACTATATTTTGAAAAAATAAATAAATGAATTCCTATGCCCCACAGATAACCCAGAGATGCATTTTAAATAAAAGAACACATTCTACTCATGTAAAAACACCAGGCAGGCCCCACAAATAACCCAGAGATGCATTTTAAATAAAAGGGCACACTCATGTAAAAACACGCTGATTCCCAGACCATCCACGGACCGGATTGAGAAGGCGATTGAGCCACAATTGGGCCCCCGGGCCTTAGGTTGCCTACCCCTGCTCTAGAACATAAGTTCCATTGAACCTGGTAGAACTTGCTTCCAAGTAAACACGTGCAGGATTGTGCTCTGAAGTCTTCCTTTGATATGAAATTTTGCTTTAACCATCTCAAGATAATTAATACCAGAAACACAAACTTTGTACAACAAAACGGAGTAAGTCTACATGCACACTAACTTGAGCTCCTATAAAGCAGGATGCTTTATAAATATAACTAGTCATTGAAAAGTAATAAAACCACGCAGGAAATATTTTCATTTTCATATGGGATGTAAGGCTACCTTTCAGTTATAAAGTGAAGAGTTTTGTAATTCAAGTCTACCAAATTTATGGATAATATTAATTGGTTGTCTTTACTTGCATTTGTTAAATCACTTTAAACAGAAGTTGCAAAGCAAGTTAACAGGATAAAAGACAAATAAAACTGGACATGTCTAAAATACAGGCAGGCGTCTTATTTATTGTTTGTGGTTAGAAAACAAATGGCAAGATGTTATGAATGAAAATGCATTCTTAGGAAGTGGTAGAACATTTGCAAAAGACTTTTTGGACACAGATTACGCAATAAGACATTCCAGTCTAGCAAAGAGAATTTTCGTTCTGGAGAACTGGGCTCACACACTGTCTGAGATGGATAGCTTTGTGCAGGGGTCAGCAAACTTATTCAGCAGGGGGCCAGTTCACTGTCCCTCAGACCTTGTGGGGGGAGGCAGACTATATTTTGAAAAGAAAGAAATAAAGAAATGAATTCCTATGCCCCACAAATAGCCCAGAGATGCATTTTAAATAAAAGGACACATTCTACTCATGTAAAAACACACTGATTCCTGGACCATCCACAGGCTGGATTTAGAAGGCAATTGGGCCGGATCCAGCCCCCAGGCCTTAGTTTGCCTAACCATGACCTAAATTAATCATAGAGTTTGGAAACTCTTAGTTCACCCTAAGGCAGGCAGTTTTGTTACCTAGAATGGGTATATGGGGCAAGGGAGTGCCATCACCAGGTTCAAATATGTACTGTATCTGTTTTTCCACATAGCTGGCAGGGAAGGTGACAGGTGAACTCAAGAGAAGCAAATTGTTTCCTTCACTTTTGGGTTTGTGCCAGTTGGGTAACTTGTTCTCTAGTAGTTCAACTCTCCAACTAGCCTCAGGCAGCGTAGCAAATGTACAGGAATGATGCAGTCTCAGAAGACCACAAGTTACCCACAACTGTCGCCCCAAGTTTTGTTGTTGGACCCTGATACTGGCAAATGTAGCAGCTGAGAGTATGAAGGCATCTGAGTTTTCTCTGGTTGAAAAACCTGAAGAAAAAAGTAACTATTTGAAAAACATAGAAGTGTCCTTTTAAAAAAATCGGGAAGTAAGAGTGGAGGAATGCCATGCTTCATTGACTGTTAATCTAGAGATGAAGCACGCAGACTGCCTGAAGAACAGTGCTTCCGGCCATATACGGAGAGCAAATCCTGTGGCTTGGAGACGTGTGGCTGAAACCGTAGTGAATGAGGCTTTTTAGGGGTGGCTTCCACGTTCACTTGCTTTTCCACAGGGCATTGTCCTGTCCGAAAGGAGCCCACAGCTCTCCGCAGGAGCGTATATTTGCTAGTGAAAAGAGAATAATTCCTGAAATTGAAGTTCTTCCTTTCACCTCACGTGGCTCCTCAGGGTGGAGGGGAAGCCCTTCGCACCTTTTTGCAAACTTCACGGTCACTCTTCCAAGAAACGTTGCCCTCCAGGTTCTGGGCCGGCGGCCTAGCTCTCAAACGGATTTATGGGTCCTTTTCGCCTGTCGCCGGCTTCCTCCCCTTAGTCAAACATGGGCGGGAACTTGTAGGCTTCCCCCCCTTCTTCGGAAGGGAATCCATTGCCGCGCGGAGACGGGGCCTCCAGACCGGCAGGCGGCGCTGTGGGAGCCCCGGAGTCCCTGCTCGGCTGGGGCGAGCGGCCGGTTCCTGGCCCTGTGGCGCCGGGAGGGAGGCGCGGCCGGGCTCGGAGCAGCGAAGTGGCGGGGGAGCGGAGCGCACCGGCCCGGCCGGCATCATGGGCCGCAGGTGGGCTAACCCCGGAGCGCGGGGCGGGGGGAAGAGGCTTCCGGGACGGGAGACGCTTCTCTGCGCCGGGGATGAGGCGGCCGTCCCCTCCCGCGCTGTCGGGCCCGCGACCAGCGGGGGGAAGGCGGGAGGCGCCTACCGGCATCTTCGGAGGCTCCGGGCTGGGGCGGGGAGGATGCTGTGGGTCAGGCGGGAGAGATGCATGGAGGAGCGGGCAGAAGAGCCCCTCGCTAGTCTTGGGTGCCTCTGGAGGAAACGGGAATCAAAGATGGGGCTGGCTCTCGGGAAGAGCTCGGTTTCCCCTTCCAAGCTCTCGGAAAGGCGGATTTGTCTCGCTTGCCTCGTCCGGGTTCAGGCGGAGACCGAGGAGTCGGATAGAAATGAAATCTGGGGGGAGGGGGGGATCCAGCAAGACTCGATATACAGTACGATCTGATCCTGGGTTTGAAGCAGCTGTGGGAGGTTATAAATGCCTGGTATGTTTCCAGGTGGACGTCTTTATCCCTTTACTAGGGGAGTTAGTCCCATTTATATCAATGGGATTTTTTACTTCTTAGTAGCAAAGTACCTTTTTTCCTGGATCGGCCGCAGGACAACCCTGCGAGGCAGGCCAGTGCTAGCTCCACCCGCTGAGCAACTTGACTTTGAAATCATGATTTATCCAAGGCCACGTAGTTGGTTTCATGTTGACATCGAATTGGTATCAAGGTTGCCTTAGTAGCCTAGTAGATTACATAGAGGCATTGGGCTTCAATCTATACCTACTTAATTGGGTGTCTTTTAAAACTAAGGCTCCAGTCCAACTCTGCTTACCAGGAAATTTGATGCTTCATACGATGCAGTAAGTGAAAATCATTGTGTGGATGATTTCATAGCTAAAATCTGAATGGATTAATCTGAAGTAACTCACGGGCTCTATGTTTTAATGGCGTGTATCCAATTTTAATGCAAGTCAATAATTCTTTAATGCTTTTTTTTTTTACCTTACCATAATCACAGTAAATGGTAAGGATGCTTGTCCTCATTTCGCTTTCTTCATTCACACTTAACAGGTAAAATGGGAATTCTATCCGCAGTGGCAGTTTTGTGTAAGGAATTTATGGTGGGAGTTGTTTGAGGATTATGACGCTAGAGTAACAGGATGTGATCATTTGTGTGAGAATAGTAGTCAGTATAGTTAAGAATCCAGATTTAAAGTGTAAGGGAAGCATTTTGCTCTGTTTGTATCAGCTTGAGTGTGCAAATGGTAAGTGCATCTGAAATAACTAAAAAATTCAAAGCTCAAAGGTGACAATTTCATTAGTACTTATAACACATCTTATGAAGTTATCCACTGCAGGGATGGGGAACCCATGGCCTTCAAGGTGGTTCTGGGCTGTAACTCCCATCATCCATGACCGTTGCCTGGAAGCTGGAGTCCAGTGATACTTAGGGGACTACAGCCTCTCCATCCTTGCTCTACAGAGTGCCACTTTATGAAGGCCAGTCAGTTCGTAATGGGATTTGACAGACCACAGAATCAGTTGCCTCATCAATTGAAAAAGGAGCCTACTTCAGCCACTGCCATGCTTATTCACAAATGGAACTCTTTGTACCTCTCCTCTGTTCAGAATGGATAGGAGGGTCAACTCCTAGTATCTAGTGAAACATGAGCATGTTTAAGAGAGCAAGTTCAATGACTAAGAAGCGGAGCCAGTGTAAACAAGGATGGAGCACAAAGAACTAACAGTCTCTCTTGCATTGTGGATTTATGAGGATTTACTGGTATATACTGAGACCCTTCACAGGAACCATAGCAGGTATTGGCGGGCACACTGGCACCCGTGGGCACAGTGTTGCTGACTGATGTTAAAGGTCAGTATCAGCATCTTGAATTGGAAACTGAGATTAACAGTTTCCTTAATTTGCTGACTGGGGTTCTTGCTGCAGTTTGTAAACACATGGAGCTATCAGGTGGTTGGCTGTACAAATATACAATAAAAAATTAAAAACATTCAAAACTGAAGTTGGGAAAAAAAATCTGCCAAAGCTTAGCTAAACAAAAATATTACCTCTTTTCCTTAAAAAAATGTGGAGCTGCACAGGCTTAGGCAGGTGTCTTTTAGGATAAATTACTTCAAGTGGATGTTCTTCCTAAGAACAATCTTGCTCCTTACCACAGTCACAGTTCTCTGTGCTCTGGTCCATGGGGTCACGAAGAGTCGGACACGACTAAATGACTAAACAACAACAACCCCAGTCACAGTTTTATGGAATATGGAGCAGAGCTACACCTAAAAATCTTGAGTAAAAAAGGCTTGTGGAGGACACAAGCTACATAGGACTTGTTCAGTTATCACATTCAGTTTGAATTGTGCCCAGAACCTGATAATCAGTATTGCAGAACGCAGGTGCCGTATGCTCTCAATTTTTGACTCCAATTAGATCATAGACTTTTGCATTTTGTACAAGCTGACATTTCCAGTCTTAAAAGGCAGCCTCATTTGTAGTTTATTTGCAGTAGTCAAACTTCAGAGTTTAAAAAATACACGAATGATGGTTGCTAGGGCCTTGTTTTCCAGGAAGGGATGCAGTTCACATATTGGTTATTAATGAAAAAAGTCTCTGGCCGAAGCTTAGAGCAGCCATGTGTAAAAGAGACCACAGCTCTTATACTTTTAATAGTTGTGGAGTAGGGAATCTCAGAAGGAGTAGCTTGACACCTGACATTTTCTCTTCTACACACTAGTAATGTTGCAGGTGTCCTGTCCTCTTTTTGAGCTGGACCACAAATGTGCATCTATCAGCAAAGCCAGGTCCAGGAGTACTCCGAAGCAGAATATTTGTTCTTTGAGGGACATTGAGACACCATCCAAAAACACATCCCCAAATCACATCGCCCACTTGCTGTAATCATCTTGTCTGGATTCACCTTGTAATGGGTGAATCTATGCCAAAATAGCCTCTAAGCATGGGTGTAAACACTAAGACCATTGCTATTAGATTAGATAGATATGAAAGATAGTGCTGTGTTGTCAATTTAGAGATGATACCACAATCCAAATCTGCAGGTTATCCCAATGTTTCATTGAATATTAAATAGATTCCCACAAAAAAAAATTAAGTAGCAAATGAAAATCTCCCCATCGCCATTCTCTGATATTGTTATATTGAAAGAAAAAGCCGCCAAAGGGCAATAACAATTTGTATTTCTTCCACTCTGCTTAACTGGTCCAACAATACTTCATGGCCAGTAGTTTAAAATGCCCTGAAACTAGGGTGCCTTTTGTTGTTGTTGTAAATTTCATTTTAGTGGGTGAATCATTAACAGTTTGATATGTTAAAGAAGTTTAGTTAGATGTAGGCAAGCCTAGAAATTCAGCCTTCACTATAATTATGACATTCCTTCAGCTTCCAGAGTTCTAAGCTGACAACTGCCCAAACAATCCCTGTGGATCTTTTTGCACCAGGATCCTTACCCTGACTGCTCTACATAGCAAGTAGCCCTGTGAGTTTCTCTGAGGCTTGCAAATAGTGCTTTCTGAGCTCTGGATTTCTTGGGATCCAGTAGAAATATTTAGAATATGTTTAAACAATGAAAAGTGTCTATTATCTAAATCAGTCACTATTTGGGGGCATTTTACATTGTAATATGAAATAAGAGTAATAAACTATTTGGGGGCATTTATATGTGATTAAATTCCAGTTCATGGTTCATAAGCGAGCTTCAGTGTCTTGTGGTGACGCTGCCCAGAAGTGTGCTGCTCTGCAAATTTAATGATTGCTTGACAGGCAAATGTGACTTGTTTGTTCTCCTAGTGAACTCCGAAGACTGGCTGATCAGCAGCCTCTGCTATTCTTGCTTCTGTGTTCTGGGAAGCCCTTAGGCTAGATATGCCAGTCATAGGAAGAGCTTTATTTTTCATAACATTTTCTTGTCGCTGTGGCTGAGATTTGCCTTTAGCTTTCCTTTGGTTTTCAAATTGTTTTTATTATTTGCTGGTTAAGAGAGCTAACAAATACCAGCTTGTAATTTTCTAACTGTTAGATCAGCAGTGTCAAGTAGTGATTGCCTCCTGGTAACTAGGATTGACTGATAAGTGTCAGAAATGTGATTCAGCACCATGTACTAGGCTCCTGGATGCTTTACTTCTGGCCCTTGAACGCAGAAGTGAGAGCAAGAATGAGATGCTGCACTAAATTTTTGTGTTGTCTGCATGCACATCACTATATCACCTGCAGAGACCAAATACTTAGAAGTGGGAGCCCTCAAGCGAGACATAAGCTGTGGGTGGGAGCTGGTCCCTAAAGTTTCCTCTGCAGGGGGAAAAAAACCATGCACAGTGAATGTCCCTCACCCTGGAATCAGGAGCTCCTGGGTCCAAGGCAAGCATTGGCAGTTATGTTAAGGGAGGTGAATGCCTGCCTCCTCAAGCTTGATTTGAAAGCTGATAAATAGTGTAATGCAATCTGTGCAATATTCCCCTGGTTCCACACTTGCACTCGCTAAAGCAAATTTCAGTCCATGCACTTTATTGGTCTGAATACAAGCTGCATCCGCAAATAAGCCGCACCTTTAAAATCCAAGGCTTCTTTGTGGGTGCAGCCCGCCTCCCGACACTGTTGCCCTGAGCAGAGGGCGGGGGCTCGGTTCTGAGCATGCTGCATGCCTGCTTCACGGCACTTCCTCCTCAAGCCACCACCGCCCCCCCGCCCCCCCTTCAGGGCGTAGTGCTGGGAGCCGGGCGCACAGCACTTGGTTCCGAATATAGGATGCACTTTAACTTTTCACAGTCAGAATTTGGAAAAAAAGTGTGGCTTATATTTGAGCCAATACGGTATACATGTGGAACAAAAGAACATTGGAAGCTGCCCTATACCAAGTCGGATCATTTTTCTGTCTAGATCAGTATTGTCTACACTGACTGGCAGTGGCTCTCCAGAATGTCAGATGGCACATTTCTCCTGTCCTACCTGGAGATGCTGAGCAGCAGGTTCTCTAAGCTATGGCCTTTCCTCTAAATAGGTTGGCCGTAAATGTGCCCTTTTGCCACTCCCTAACCACCCTAATTGTGAGACAGTATGTCATAGAAGCCTAATAGATGCAAATACTTGCCAAGTAATTCTGACTGTGGATCCAAAGAAGGGAGGAATCTCTTAAGGCCCACAGAACTGTAGCTGCAGGAGAAATGCAATTGAAGGGTGAAGGGCATTTGCTCCCATGATCTTTTTGTGCTCCACTTTCTTGTGGCTTTCTTGTCACTAGCATTGAGAACAGAGGTCTGTGGGGATTTGTACTCCTGCTTTAGAACCATTTTGCTGGAGGAACTGAAATGGAAAGGTCTGCCAAAGGGGGCTTTGTCCCAGACCGCTCTTGCCCTAGTAGAGAGCCGCCTATCCGTGGGGGTGGGGTGCGTGTCAAAAGCACGTCTGTCCAATGTGAAAGGGAACAGTAGAGGTATATATGAGCTCCGACTTCCTGGTTTCTTTGTGGGTTTGAAGCTATGAAAGCTTCTTTCATTCCTAGCACTGGTGCTGGTTTTGCTTGCCTGGCAGAAGTGAGAGCTCACCTGTAACACTAGCTGCCTTGTCTGAAGCTGGGAGGGAGAAACACAGGGTGGAAGTGCCTCACAGGCAGTGCCAGATTTACATATAAGCTAAACAAGCTATAGCTTGGGGCCCCACTCTCTTGGGGGCCCCAAAACAATTTAAAGGGAAAAAACCCTGGATGTACATTTCCAAAATATAAGGTATAAAACAAATAAAATAAAACCTACCGTATTTTTTGCACCATAGCACTCACTTTTTTCCTCCTAGAAAGTAAGGGGAAATGTCTGTGCGTGTTATGGAGGAAATGCCTACGGGTGGCATGCCTACAGATTTTCCTCCTCTAAAAACTATGTGCGAGTTATAGAGCGAAAAATACGGTACATACAGTTAGAGCTTAATATTTATTTTAACGGCGTTTCCGTGTGCGGCTCTGGCTCGCCAGAGCAGCTTCGTCACGCTGGCCACGTGACCCGGAAGTGTCTGCGGACAGCGCTGGCCCCCGGCCTCTTAAGTGAGATGGGCGCACAACCCTAGAGTCTGTCAAGACTGGCCCGTACGGGCAGGGGTACCTTGACCTTGACCTTGAATATTTATTTTACTATTAATATACTTCTTAATTGTATTTCAGATCAACAATTACTTTGACAAAATACATATTTTTTATGTGCAAATGGCTTTAGATACCTATTAGGTCCATAAATTACCATATAGCATATATTCAACACAAAAAACAGCGACAATTTGTTGTTGACGAAGGACAGCTGGACATATAAAGGGCCCCATTACCTTCAGTAGCTTAGGGCTTCATCAAACCTAAATCTGGCCCTGCTCACGGGCCAGGGAGCTGTGAACCAAAGCAGGAAAGAGAACTGTTCCTTGGCTGGTTTATTCCTTTTTCTCTGAGAGCCAGTAATAACAGCACTCCTGCCCTGGCCCAAAGCAGTTGAATTAAGCCAGGCTGAAATTGATTTGAACCAGTTTCCCTCTAAGTGGCTAATCACACAGGGGATACCAGGACCAGTGATATATTTAGGGATTATGACTTACTTGGGAGTGAAATAGGCAAATCAAACATAAGCAATCTCTTGCCTCCTTGCTGAAAAGTCTACGGCCTGAGAGTCCTGACCACACAAGGGAATAGTATTTTCAAAAGCTAGTACTGTGTCATAAATTCTCCATAAAATTATTTAAAATGCCTGCTGATTTTCTTCTTCAGTGATCAGGTGTGTGAAGTTCAATAAAGAAGGGTATTGTCTGAGTTCAGCTGGGTGGGAGGGGAATCCACAGAATACATGGCTCCTGGTGATGTGTCTGAGCCATGAGGGATCACTAACAGAGACTCCCCTGAAGACCTCCGGGTTTGGTGTCAAATGGTCCTTAAGTAAAGTTGTCTAGGAACCCTGAATGTGCCCTGGTAGCACGTGGGCAGCTAGTGCAACCATTAAGCACGGGGGTGATGTGCTGGTGGTAATATGACCCCACCAACCATCTAACTGCAACATTTTGTGCCAGCTGGAGCCTTCAGACAGGGGACATTGCAATAATTGAGTCTTGTGGTTACCAATGAATGAATCATCATAGCCAGGCTGTCCTTGTCCAAAAATGGCTGTAGTTTTTTACATTTATCTGGAAACCACCAGAGTATAATATATTCATGGCTTGGGAAAAAAAAGATATTTGAAATTCCTGGGTGCCTGGACTACAGTTTGATGCAACGAGGTGTGGAAATTTTTCTAACAATTATTTCTGTAATTTGGGTAGTGCTTGCCACAGCATGAACAAACGATGCAAGAGGGCAATGCTTTGAAACTGACCTCAGAGGGCTGTTTCAGAGCCTCTTTGAACTTACTCAAAACCGGTTTTCTGTGGTTTCATATCTTGCAAAAGATCTTGCGCTGGCCCATGCCTGTCCAAGGCAGTTGGTGGGTAGAAAGAGAGAGGATGGGGAAACAGTTAACAGAATTATTCAAACTGGGCTCCTCAGCTGTTGTTGGACCACGACTCCCATCATCCCTAGCTAGCAGAACCAGTGGTCAGAGATGGTGGGGGTTCTAGTCCAACAGCAGCTGAGGACCTCAGTTTGAGAAACTCTTTGAGTTAGAGGGTTGAAGTTGTCAGCAAGAGGGTATTAATTCTGCCTTGGAAGCTTTACTAGATTTGAGTAACGGCTCAACCTTTCATTAGGCTGGAATCCTATGGAAGGAAGCTCTGCACAACATATTGAGACTTGCTTCTGAATAAGCATGCATCTATGATAGTTGTGATTCCATGGTGTCCAGAAAAAGGTGGCACAAGTGAAGAATTTACTATTCTGCCTTCAGCTGGAGATGGAAGGACTAGCCTTCGGGCAGTATGCTCCTCGAACAGCGAAGGGAAGAATAGGGATGCATGTGCTAGCTGCATCACATCACAGTGCTGGTCCCTGTCACCCTTCACATGTTGGAGCGCAGACATCTGCTGCAGGGAACCTGCTGCCTTTGTGCGAGTTTCACGTCTACATCGGTGGCTCCGGCTCCTCGCTGCAGACATTTGCCCTCCGAGAAATGTTCAGCTGTGGGGGTGGTGACTCAGCAGAGCTATTGTGCTTGACCCCACTCTCCCTCACACGATTCTAACCATGTGAGGTAAATTAACAAACAGGGCTTCTGTCTCTCGCAGTTGCAGGGGGACAACTTAGAAATGTGTCAGCGGTGCCTTTTAGGCTCGGGAATCACGGTGGCAGTGGGGGGGCGGGGCCTGCATAAGAACAGAAGAAGAGCCTGCTGGATCAGGCCAGTGGCCCATCTCGTCCAGTTTCCTGTTCTCACAATGGCCAGCCAGATGCTTGTGGGAAACCAACAAGCAGGATTCGAGCAGAAGAGGATTCCAGCAACTAGTTCTGAGGAACATTACTGCCTGCCTGCATGGAGGCAGAGCATAGCCATCATGGTTTGCAGCCACCGATCGTCTTCTTCATGCCTTCTAAAGCGTGCTCTCTCTGCATAGCTTCTTGTTTGTAACAGATATTCTCCTTTGATCTCGCTACCTATTCTTCCGAGTTTCTCTGCCCACCTCTAGCTCGCCATCTTGTTTCGGAAAACAACGCTCCCTCCAAATGTGCATAACTTGAGTTTGACAGATTCAGGGTCACTGGCTAAAAGGCCTGTTGAGACCCTGTGGGTTTGTTTGCCGCTAATGGGATGAAAAGGCGCTTGACAGCACGGTCATTAATCTGCCTCCTCTTTGGAGTGTTATCTCTTTGTGGCGCAACTGCACTGTGGCTACTCCAGGGAGACATTAGCTCCTTCTTTCACGTGTCTGTGGTGAATTTCTGCACAACTACACAGCTGCTCAATGGCTCTCGCCCTGAAGTCTGAAAATACGCTCGATTCCTCTGTAATAGATTTGAGTGAGCAGCCCAGTTGTCTGCTTCCCATGCTGAGTAAGAATATAGTTTTTAATAGGCTTGTTCTGTGACATGTCTGGGAGTTATGTACTGCCATATTCCAAGGACGCTCCTGCCCCATAGAATGTCTGCATGGTAAGTACCAACAGAGCCCTCAGTCTGACTTTGCTGCTCAGGGGACATGAGGATCCGCCTGTTCCAAGATCTGTGTTTGTGCATGTTAATGTGCACAGCTTGTCTGAGATCCCAAAAGGAGGGTGTTTAGAGTGTTCTCTGTTTGCCTGTGTCTATTGCATCCCAGCCTTACTGTTTTATTTCATTTCTTTTATCTCTCTCCCTGACTCCAAGGAAGGGTGTTTGAAAAGACCAAAGGTCTGACAAATGGGAGCTCTCACAGGCCTCTGCCTTGGTGTCGTGCCAGATTAAGTGAGAGGCAATAGTTCCTCAGACGGGCATAGGGATTGCATGTGTAGAATTTCTTCACTCAGCTTTGAAGCTTCAAGCACGTCTGCAGCATTTGCTGTGAGAATCCTGTACAAGACAGATGTAGCCGTTTTGTTTCTGGGGTTCTTGGTTTCGCCTGTTGCTAGAGGAAGGACGTGACGGGTGGAATCTTGAATGCTGCCCATGTGTGATGAGAGACTTGCCTGTATAAACTTTTCGCCGGATCCAGGGATTCCCTTTGGCTTACGGCCTGCTCTTTTTCTTGGCAGGTTCTGCCTGGCTCTTGCGCTGGCTGCTCTCCCCATAGTGACTGCGAATGAAGAGGTACCTGCTGTCCACCAGGACTCCTGGGGAGACTTCTGGCTGTTTCGCTTTTTGGTCAATGCCGCAGGCTATGCAAGTATTGTGGTGCCAGGCTTCTTGCTTATACAATACTTTAAGAGGAAAAATTACCTTGAAACAGGTAAGTGGTAGGAATATGCACACAGAGTGGTTTCCTGATGTTGCAGCTGAGATAGCTCTTTCTGAGCCCATCGTATCTTCTGCAGCCCCTCAGCTGTGCTATCCTGGACTTGAAACTGCCCAGAGTGCAATCATCGTCAGCTTCTAGGTGCGCAATCAGTATGTTCACTCAGTGTTAGAAACTCAGATATATAAGCTAGGTGTCAAATGGCTCCTTAAAGCAGGGTTGCAGTCGCCAAAACGGAATGCCTCATTGCCATTTTGGGGCCTGATGGCTCAAAAGTTGTATTTCTTTATAAATTTATTTAGTTTTTCAAATTTTGAAATTTACAAACAATTGTCAAACAACCCAAATAAAAAGAGAATTCCATAGATTCCCCTGGACTTCCCTTTTCCCTTTTGTGGATCCTTAGTTAACTTTTTTTCTCCTGCATCTTCTCTACTAATTCAAATCTATTAAATCTCCATTTGAACCATAATTCAACATTAAACTACAAGTATTATTCCAATTCTACCAATAATTTTGTTTATAATGATTTTTAAGGTAACTTATATATTTTCCCCTTTCCTTATTAAAGTTTTGGTCTTCCTGATTCTTCCAGTCATTTTTGCCATTTTGGCATAGTCCTTCAACTTAATCTGCCATTCTTCTCTGGGCTAGTAACATCCGAGCAGCAGTAGTCATGTACATTAATACTCTTTTCTGATCCGTTGATATTTCGGTGCCTAGAATTCCTAGAAGAAAAGCTTTAGGGTTTTTTTAAATAAAAAGTTATTTTAAAGAATTTTTTCAGTTCATTATATATAATCTCCCATAATTCTTTTACTACTTTACAAGTCCACCACATATGATAAAAGGTGCCTTCTATTTATTTACATTTACATTTCAATGCAACTTTCTGGTTCCTGAAATTCATTCTGATTGTGCAGATAAAATACAATGGATAGAATTCTACGGGGTATGTTGCTAGTGTGTGAAAACAGTCACAATACAAGGATCCCCAGGCAGGCACCTCGAGATGGCGGAGACGTCAGGTGCCATCCTGGTGCCCGGGCATCTTCACTTGGTCGCAAGTGGCCGATAGCCAGGTGCAAAATGTTCCCGACGCCTGGCAAATTTCAAACACTGTGTCCACTCCGTCAGTGTTATCATGCTAGAAAGCACAGAATCTGTAGCCATTACCTGTTGAGGAAATTGGGAGATTTGCAAGGAATAGCCATGGCAATGTGGGTATAAGATCTGCATCACTATCTCTCTGATTTTCTGCAGCTCAGTTAGTCTGGCTTCTCTTAGCTGGGGCAAGCACTGTGAGCAGAGTAGAGTAGGACTGGCCTAGAGAAGAGGCAAGTAAATCTGTTTGGAAGTGCCATCAAGAAACCACATATGGTGGCACTGTTGGAGGCAGTATGTTTCCAAGAACCAGTTTATGGGAATCGCAAGTGAAAAGAATGCTGCTGCTCTCAAGTTCTGCTCACAGCCATTCTTTCCACAGGCACTTGGTCGGCCACTCTGAGAACAAGATGCGGGACTATCCTGGGCCTTTGGCCTAATTCAGCAGGGCTCTTCTTAGTTTTTATGTGGTGGTGATTGTGGGGACAACATTGGCAGCTGTAATGTGTGTGGCTTCCCTCCCTCCCTCCCCCATGCCCCCAAATGGTGTGATTCAGTGTTGTGGCTAATGTGCTTTTGCTCCTTTCCCTCTTAGGTCGTGGTATTTGCTTTCCAGTTATCAAATCATGTGTCTTTGGCAACGAGGCCAAATCTGTACACCAGGACGATACCTTGCTAGCAGCTCGGAACGAGACTGTCGAGTCCTCCACAGCCCGGCAGTTCTTTAAGCTGCTGTTTTGTGCAACTGGCCTACAGGTAAAGAACTGAGAGCTAGTACTCCACTTTGATTTGGCTTGTCTGGGGTGGTGACTGGGAGCTTCTCGTTTAGAGGTAGCATTACACCGAGAGTAGGATTGGCTCAAAGGTTAGTTCACAGCTGAGCAAAGTTTCCAAGCAAGGTTAAAATATCCCACCCATTGCACTGGCTTTATGTGCACTGGGACATATGCAGCCTTCCTGACCTATAACTTCCATTAAGCAATGCTACTATCTCAGTTCTCATGAGACTTGCATGCAGGTTGTTATTAAATTGGAACCTGGGTTCATTTGGGAGGAAGGGTGTGATATAAATTTAATAAAATAATAAATAAAACCTAAATGATGCTTTCAGAATTGCATGGTTTGTACCCTTCATGCAATAATGAGGTCAGAATATCACCCAGTTATTTTTGAACTGGAGTAAGAACACTGGGTTCAGTTAGGGGATTTCTGTTATTTTAGAAAGATAAAAACTTCTCCTCAGTCAGTATCAGGTGGATTAGAATTTTGTTTGTCTTATCTCACTCATTCTACGGAAGATAGATAAGAGGCATTTTGTAGTTAATTTGGCTCTTTGAGCAACTGTAAGTCCAAAATAACGATGAGCTACAGGGCCTAGAGTGACATAGTTTAGCAAGTGCAGAACTTTATTTGGCATCCTTGCGTTATGCCCATAGCTACCTATAAAAGAAATACATAGGAAATGCTGCATGTCCTTGAATGACATTGAAAGAAAGAGAGAGAGAAGGAAATTTTCTTAATGCACTGAACTAATGCGGATTTAGTTATGTACCAAGCCTGCTGAATGGCCATAGGCAAGTCATGAACTCTCTTTGGTTCAGATCATTCCAAATTTACAGGACATAAGTAATGATACTTTTCGTATTACTGAGGTGAGGGTGTTTGGATTACTGCTTCTGCATTTACAAGCAACCGAGAAAACAAAGAAGGAAAACGGTTGATTCTGCAGGCCTGATGGGACACTAAAAGCTGCTGTCTGCAGAAGCAGGTGCTCTGTGGCAGCTGCTGTCCAGCTATGTACTTTTTTCAGTGCCTGAAATATTTAATCCTGTATAGCATCATGGTCATTTCACAAAGCATAAACCAGATGGTGTTCAGATTGTTTGCACTGATAGGAAATGCCAAGGCAAACATTGCATCTTGTGGCTCAGCTAGCATTTTACTGCTGTAATTTTTGTAGGTGGTGTCTTAACATAGCCCGGCATAGAAAATAGTCCCTGTGGGATGAAGTGCAATACCGATCTGGTTAGATCCTGCTTGGGAGTGGAAAGAGAATCTCAGTCAGATCTGGCCCTCAGCTTCCTGTTGCATAGGTTGACAGTATAGCAAAAGTGGGCGTCTTTATGAGCTGCTTGGGTCAGCGGCATCCAAAGAGTGTCATGCTTCCTGCTCGCCCGATTCTCCAAGATGCTATCTTACTGTTTGTTGTGGCAGTTGCCCTCCATTTCCCCCTTTCTTCCTCTTCCTTTGCAGATCTCCTACCTGACATGGGGTGTCCTCCAGGAGAGGGTGATGACCCGAACGTATGGCGCAACCGAGTCCGACCCTGGCGAGAAGTTCAAGGATTCTCAGTTCCTGGTCTTCATGAACCGGATCCTAGCGTGCACCGTGGCCGGCCTCTACTGCGCCCTGATCAAGCAGCCCCGTCACGGCGCTCCCATGTACAAGTATTCCTTTGCCTCCCTCTCCAACATCCTCAGCAGCTGGTGCCAGTATGAGGCCCTCAAGTACATCAGCTTCCCCACGCAGGTGCTGGCCAAAGCCTCCAAGGTGATTCCGGTCATGCTGATGGGCAAGCTGGTGTCCCGCAAGAGCTATGAGTACTGGGAGTACCTGACAGCAGCCCTCATCTCGGTCGGAGTCAGCATGTTCCTGCTCTCCAGCTCCCACGACAAGCACCTCTCCACGGTCACCACCTTCTCCGGCGTGGTCCTCCTGGCTGGCTACATTGTCTTTGACAGCTTCACGTCCAACTGGCAGGACGCCCTCTTCACCTACAAGATGTCCTCGGTGCAGATGATGTTTGGCGTCAACGTCTTCTCGTGCCTCTTCACGGTGGGCTCGCTGCTGGAGCAGGGCGCCCTGCTGGAGTCGGTGCGCTTCATGGCCCGCCACTCGGAGTTTGCCGCCCACGCCGTGCTGCTGTCGGTCTGCTCGGCCTTCGGGCAGCTCTTCATCTTCTACACCATCAACCAGTTTGGAGCCGCCGTCTTCACCATCATCATGACTTTGCGGCAAGCCTTTGCCATCCTCCTGTCGTGTCTCATCTACGGCCACGCTGTCACCGTGGTGGGCGGGCTGGGAGTGGCGGTGGTCTTCACGGCGCTCTTTCTCCGCGTCTATGCCCGCAGCCGCATGAAGAAGCGGGCAAAGAAAGTGCCCGTCGAGGGCACCGTGCAGAAGGTTTAGGGGCCACCAGGCAAGCGACACGCCCTGAGCTCCTCCCCGCCCCCAAGCACTTGCTGAATCTCTCTCTCATTTCACGAACCCAGCAAAGAGCTGGTCGATTTGGGAAACGTCAATTCCCATCCTCTACACCTCCCACCCCAGCTGATTCTTAAACACTGCTGGGATTGGCTTGGAGGAAGCAAGGGGCAGCTTCCTCCTGTCCTAATGTCTGAGTATTTTAAGTCTGCTGAGGCTTTCTGCTGAAGGAGACTTGCAAGGGGCTCTTGAGACTCCTTTCCAAGATAAGGGTACAGGTGTCCCTAATGCCTGCCCTGACTGACAGCTTGTGGGGGAGAGAAGGCTTTATGATCAAGTCAAATTGGAGCTTGTTTTTGTTTTGCTATGGTTTGCCTTCTGCTCACCACCCTGGAGCTGCGTATAAGGGAATAGCAAGGCCAAGACTTTTACAGTTTCCATTAAAAAGAAAGAAAAGAGAACTACACCCTCAAAACTTCATGGTTGGAATGGAAAGCTGGCAGCTTCGACAGAAAACCAGTCCCGACTGTGGAGGTTTTGAACTTGCCCTGCTGGGCAACAGCCTCTCTTAAATCACAGCCCTTTTGCTTTCTGGCTCAGTATACCCACCTGTACTTTTGCCCCACTGTCGGACCTTTCAGACGGTGCCCCCTTTGCCAGCGTCATTTGGGTTTTTGCTTTTTGCTTAGTTTTTCTTTGACCATCCCCTCCTCTCACTGCCATGAACTACAGTCCCAGAACCCCTCTTGGGGTGCTTTCTTTGGGTTTACTGTTGCTGCAAACTTAGAAAAGCACAAATATTGCCTTTTTGAAACACCTCTCTTTGGAACCAAGTTTCTTTGCTGCTCTAGGCAAGGTGGTGAGGGAGAGGGTATCCTCATAGTAAAAGAATGTGCACCCCAGTCCTTTTCTCCACCCCCCACTCCCCAGTGATTTTTGCAAAGGTTGGTGGAAAAGACGTGGTTCAAGCTGAGAGCCACCCATAAGGAAGCAGCCTGAGTCTGGGCTTGTGTGCTGCTTCCAGCAGGGCTGAGCTCTGGGCTCTGACCCTCTTGAGCCTTGCAGTCTCTTTTGTGCCATGTTCCCATTTTACTATGTGGCACGTAGGCCGTTCTGGAAGCTGCAAGGTGTGGTGGGGGCACTGAACTGCACTGTATTGTCTAGCTCGCTGTGCCATTTTCATTTTTGAGCCAGGAGATAACAATTCTGAGATGTACGGTGCAGGATAGTTTGGTGCCCAGAGGCTGGATCTTTTTACCCTTTTCTCCACATGCTCTCAAAAGTGGATGCGGGACTGGAGTTGCTGGCTCTGCCCCAAAAGTCTAGAGTTTTACCCATTAACCCTTTTGTTGCCAAGCTGACATTGGGCAGGGGAAACATTTTTTGGTACTCGACACACAACTGTTTTATTTTATTAAATTTAAACTATGCTGCAAATAAGTGGCCAGGACATGTTTTATAGCCTTTAAAGTGTGTCCAGGAGGGATAATCTAAAGGAGTTGCTGCTTCATTGTGGGCCACCCCCCCCCTCCAGGGGTGAAAACAAACAAGTGTCTCAAATCTCATCCAGTTGATTTATCCAGTATGGTTTAATCTGATGTGCCAAATATGGATCTAAGTGGCAAAAATGGGAGTTCCATTACATTAAGCAGAAAGAAGTTGCTGTATCTCTTGCCATTGAGCCAGGTGAACTTGATACTTTACCTTGTAGATGGGGAACAATTTTGGAGGCTTGAGATCAATTATTTGTGGAAAGCTAGTTATCTTTCCTTCCCTATCTCTGCTGCCACAAAAGTCTTCTCACAGGTAGAAATACTGCCAAAAGTTTATTCCTGTGTCAGCTTAGTTTTAGTACTCTTTGCATGAGGATAGAGGTTTCTGGCAGGAAAAACACACGTTATTTTAAATAGAGCCAAAATGAGGTAGCTGAAGTGCCATTCAGTCTCTGCAGTGATGACTGGTGTCCGTTGGGGCTCAAGGCTAAGAGATCAACAGTAGGTGCAGCCAGAACCAATGACAGGCAGAGTCAGAGCCTGACTGGTTATAAGACAGAAGGCAGGCATGTGGATACTAGGTGAGGGCTGACAAGTTATTGTGGAGCAGTGCTACATTTGCTTTAATGGACCAGCCAGATTGAGTCTCTGGTAACAGGTAGGCAAGTATGTGAAAAAATTGATATAAATACATGTAAGGGGGAAGAGATGTCTTGTGACTGAAAAAGCCCCATTTGTTAATTTCCTCAAATGAGCACATAATAAGTAAATTGAAGGGCAAAGGTACCAATGAGACACAAAAATCCTCGTATTTGGCTACAAAGTATGATGTGTAAATTCACAATTCAAAATGTTCCAGGCTTTCCGATTTTATTTCAAGGAGTGGCATGGTATGAGGAAGTAATGATGGGCAAGAAGGGATGTGGACAGAAGTAGTAACTTCACACAGAAGTTCAGCTTTAGTAGCTCTTGTGCACCATGAGGCCTAGATTCTTAACTTGACTTCAAATCAAAACTTAACTCCCCCAAGACTTAAATATCTCTGTCACTATGGCAGTGGACTGCAGAGGATTAAAAAAGCATTAAAAGGCTGCTTAGGACACAGAAGACGTTCCAGGTCAAAGGTTACACTTGACAGCCATGCTCCACATTAAGAGAAAATTCCAATGGGTAGGAAATTCAGTATATGGTGTCTTAGCCTTGTTCTGCCAATGTTGTTGCAGTCTAAAAATATCCCCACCCTTGGCTGATCAACCTGTGAAATCCACTGTTATAAACTTGCATAAATGAAGACTGAAAAGAGATCTGTATTGTTAATTGTAGAAAGGGAAGGTATACACAATTCAACCCATTTAAGTCCTATCTGAACTGCCCAAACGCTTGTTGGATTCTGGTCATAGGGTTCAGTGTAACTTTCCAAATTGTAGTTTGTCCTGGACATCACTTACAGGTAGGTGCCTGTAATAAAGCATAAAATCTTGACAGCAAGAAGCACAAGGTACTTCCTTAATTAGCTATCAGGAAGGCAAATTTGAGTAATCCAATGCATGTTTACTTACAAGTCCCTTTGTTCAATGAAGCTTGCTCTGTTGTAAGCGTTTATTAGCAGGGGTGGGGAACACATTATCCCAAGGGCCAAATTGGGCAGTTAGGTGGGCGTTGCATGATGTTACAATGAAGGCAAGCTGGTTTTGAAGAGCTCTTTGAAGCCACTCTGCCCATCGATCAGTTGATCATTGTACAGTGGTACCTCGGGTTAAGAACATAATTTGTTCTGGAGGTCTGTTCTTAACCTGAGGTACCACTTTAGCTACTGGGGCCTCCTGCTGCTGCCGCGTGATTTCTGTTCTCATCCTGAAGCAACTTTCTTAACCAGAGGTACTATTTCTGGGTTAGCAGAGTCTGTAACCTGAAGCGTCTGTAACCCAAGGTATCATTGTACCGGGTTTTGCCGGGGGAGGAAGATGGGTTCAGCAATCTTCTCTAGCCTACAAGGAATTGTACATGTTAGAATAACAGCTTTATATAGATGGCTGCTACATCCCTGCTCTTGCAGGAGATGATGCCTTGTGTAGTCTATCCTTTATAGCAGGACTGGGACACAGGGCCATGGGTAACCTTCCAGAGACTGTCTGCCAGTGGTGGGCAGGGCTGGAGGCAAAAGTGGGCAAAACAATTTAACTTTTGTACCCTTGGCTATATTCCAGCTATGCCAAAGTATATTTTGTAGAATCATAAGAGTTGGAAGGGACCCTGAGGATCATCTAGTCCAACCCCTTGCAATGCAGGAATCTGCAGCTGTGAGATGTTTCTACAACCCCCATGTACATCCAGGCAAGCAAGATTCACAGTTCAGGAACAGATTCTGGCTAGGAAAAAGCATCCAAAGGGCCAGGAGCAAAGCCAGTGAAGGGAATGCTCTGGACTCTTCCTACACGAGACTGAACCATCAGCACCCCCTGCTGGAAGCAGGCTTGGCAGCAGGATTGTATTGTATGCATATGCAACTATGCATGGCTGCAGGGTGTGCCTTGCCCACAAGCCCAAAGCAGTTGTCAACCCCTGCTGCAGAGCAGACGCCAGTAAAGAGAAGCATGTAAGAAACATGACTACTTAAGAGACAGTTTCTGAACATGCCAAAATAGTCCTACCACCTTCAGGAAGCGAAACTAAGCAGGTGGGGTTTTTTTACAAGAGAATTGACTTGAAAATAAGTCATCTTGTTGCACAATGACAACGGGGAGCAGGGATGGGTAACTTATGGCCAACAGACCAAGTGTGTTTCCAAAAGTGACTGTGATACCATACCATTTTGCTCAACGCACTTCATATGGAGGCACCCAAAGATGCTTCCCCTAACAACCCGCAGTTGGGAGTCCCCAACATGGTCCCATAAAGCACATGCACCCACCAAGGCCAAGAGAGACCTGGAACCCATGAGAACCTGAACCCATTGAAACAGATTGAATTGCTGGAGGTTTGTTCTTGTCCAGAGCCGTTCCTCCACACCCCGTTATCTCCGTATGCCCTCTAACCAGCATGAATATGGCAATGGAAGCAGCAATGTGGGTTCCAGGGTGGGGGCTTTGGGGCACCATGAGGAACATTTTTACTCTGGCACGTATACTCATTGTTTTTGTAAGGTGTGCCCACAAGAAATCCCCTAAAAACAACAGATCACATTTGAGGTCTACAGTTTTGTTCCATGGCATGTTTCTGCCCAGTGTAAAAACCAATGCCATGCGGCTTTAATTCATTTATAATTTGCAGAAGAACCCTTGTAAAAACCCTAAGGATTTGTTTTGAGAATCCAATATTTGTACTGACAATTGCTGGATCTAGGATTTTTAGATGTCAGATCTGTAGTTTGATATTGGCTTAGGGGAATACTCCATGTAAATATCATGCAAATGCAAGAGGAGCCATTTTGAGGCTGGAGTGCCCACAACACTTTCTCAGAATTCCACATGTACACACAAGCTCAAGGAGGTCGGGGTGTTCTGGCACACGACACCTGAACTAGGAACAGTTTCCACTCTTGAATTGGGAGGGGGTATGGCTCTCTGCACCTGTTTGTGACAAGGTCCATGTGCTCCACAAGAAAAGAAATCCATCACAATACCACTTCATTGTAAACCACATTCTTTGTTATTTTAATTCCAGTAAAACAAAACCAAATACAAACAGCCAACAAGAGTACAAGTCCCTGCTCTCTGAGGACAAAGGGCAGCAGTGAGGGAGGGAGGCAAGGAGTCAACTCACTGCTCTATTAGTGGGGAGGACATTCACTGTGTTCACCTCAGCTATGGTAGGATGGATGCTTGGTGGCCCAGCAGAAAAAGGATAAAACCCGCATGGGGGGAGGGAAAACCTAAAACCAGTGGGCCGGTCCCTTTCCCCTAAAGCAGCATTTTTTTCTAAACAAGCAGAAAGACAGATCAGATAGGTGTGAAGACCCCTTGTCACACTGGCTACCAATTATACAGGAAGGTAGTGAGAGACTGCTTACGAAGGCATGCCAGAGCACTGCCGGAGCCAGTCTTCCTGAGCAAGGCGATGGTGCAGGGAATGGATGGGGGCAAGACAGAGGGGGAGGTCAGCGCCCTCTCTTTAATCCACCTCCTCCATGCGTGAGGCATCCTCGTCTCCTTCCAGAGGGGGAATATCTTCAGAGACAGCGGCACTAGGCTCTTCAGCAGCAACCTCATCTTCATCAATCCCTGAAATAGTAAGTGTGCAATAGAAAATCATTTTTAGGCCGTTCAAGGCTAGAAAGGGTCACTTTAAGAGCCAGACTTGCATTCCTTTCTCATTTGCAAGCAAGTATCCTGCCCCCTGTGGCACATTGGTTGTACTCAGTTTGGAGCCCTCCAAAAGCAGGAGGGCCTGAAGTGAGGGGCCTCACTTTAGGCCTTTGTCCTCAAGCGTGTGGAGAGCTCAGAGCCATGACCCTGCAGAGCTTTTCCCTGCAGGTTTGTTTACATACAAGGAGATTCAGTGCCCTAACAGGTCTTTAATAAGGCCACACATGTAGAAGTAACAAAGCAAAGACTTGTCAGCCTTATGCTACAGTACTACAGAATGCCCTTCGTAGAAGCTCCTTAGGTATGTATCTACAATTTTTAGAAAAAGTGGGCAGACTAAAGAACATTTGCCAATATCCATCGCAATCTCAGTAATGTTTACAACAGCCTGGAAAGGTGCGGCAAAGTTATCTCCATGTTGTAGATGCTGGGGGGCAGGTACTGAGAGAACAGACACTTCCATCAGTAACAAAGTCATGGAAAAGGTCCAATCTTCGCTTGGGCTCTCATACCTTCACACCCACCACCCTGTGTTACAGGCTGGAATTCTTTCTTGGTACTCCCAAAATTAATTGACATTTAGGTTCCAAGTCTGCTTTCCACACCAGCTACAGGCAATTTCACATCCTTCTGCTCACCAGGCCTCACTTATAAAAACACTCCCCACTGCTATACCTCTCCTGCCCTTTTCACAACGTCACAATTCTATGTGACTAACCCACATTCATGTTCCCACCACCACTTCCACAACACAGTTTTCCCCAAGGCTAGAGAAGAATGAGTGTGGATTTGTGGATAGAGTAACCAAGTAAACTGGACCTTCCTGAGGCCAAAAAACCCAAGTTGTTTGACAAGCCCTGGATTGAATGCATCAGGGTCACAAAAAGGCTATAAACCTCTCTTAACTGGCCACATTCCATCTCCTCAATGGCAGAAGAAATAGGCTTTGCTGCTCCCCATCTCCCAGCAACTTACCGAGCCCCAGCTTGATCATCCTATAGATACGGTTGGAGTGAGTCTGTGGATCCTCCAAGGAGAAGCCAGAGGAAAGCAGTGCTGTCTCAAAGAGCAGCACCACAAGGTCCTTGACGGCCTTGTCGTTCTTGTCTGCCTCCGCCTTCTGACGCAGTGTCTCTACAATGGGGTGGTCAGGATTGATCTCCAGGTGCTTCTTGGCCATCATGTAGCCCATGGTGGAGTTGTCTCGCAAGGCCTGGGCCTTCATGATACGTTCCATGTTGGCGGTCCAGCCATAGGTGCTGGTGACAATACAGCAGGGCGAGGAGACCAGCCTGTTTGAGACCGTCACCTAGATAAGACACCAGATGCCAAATCATGAGCCTTCATCAAAAAATGTTTATTATTCTTATTATTCTTAACCCATCTGGCTAAGTTTCCCCAGCCACTCTGGGTGGCTTACAGCATATCTAAAAATATAATAAAAACAAGCTTTAAAAACCTCCTGATACAGGGCTGCCTTCAGATGTCTTCTAAAAGTTGTGTAATTCTTTATCTCCTTGACATCTGAAGGGAGGGCACCACTACCAAGAAGGCCCTCTGCCTTCTTGGCACATGTGTGCGGTCAGGCAGATAAAGGGACAAAGCACACTCACCTTTTCAACTTTCTTCTCCAGGATTTCCTTCATGAGTTTGCAAAGGTTCTCAAACTTGGCTTTGCTCTCCTCCATCTTCTTCTTCTCGTCCTCATCCTCTGGCAGCTCCAGCCCTTCTTTGGTGACGGACACCAAGGTCTTGCCATCAAATTCCTTCAGCTGCTGGACGCTATACTCATCGATGGGCTCTGTCATGTACACCACCTCAAAACCACGTTTCCTCACTCGCTCCACAAAGGCAGAGTTAGCCACCTGCTCCTTGCTCTCACCTGCAGCACAAGAGATTAGAGGAGCTAACATCAGGCTGCACATCATGGGCTCCAACAAAGCTCCATTTTTAAAGAGTAATGTTGCTCTAACAAGCATGTTTCAGCTGGTCTTGCACTTTGCTAAGCCTTGTGGATGGGGCCCCCAAACCTGGCAAGACTAGGAAGGTATCAAAGCAGGAGATTTTTGCACCCAACACTCAAAACAGAGGGCACCAAGTTTATCTTCTAATAGAGACCAATATTCTAGTACAGAGCAAATCAAGCTGTATTTTGGGTCTACATTTGCTGATTCTAAACTTCAGTTCCTATTATAAATGTGCCTCCCTTTTGCGCAATTTAATCAGCACACATTATGTGGATTGTGCAATTTAGGACCTTGCAAGGTGTGTTTTCCCATTTTTTATCATGCACTGAGAAATTAGACTGGAACTCTAAAATTTTGAAATGGGGGGCAAAGATGTGTAAAAGAATTGACAGATATTTGGAAGTCCTTCTGAATTAACTCTTACTGGTTTCACAACGTTTAATTAAAACTTGGAGGTTTTTAGCTCATGTCTCTGGAATCATGAAGATTAGAGTTGGGTTTTCAATCTCTCTTCAATTAAAGAAAAGAGCCACCACCCCCAGAAGATCCAAGGAAGGTAATCTATTAAGGAGAATTGACCAAAGGCACAAATAACTCAGAAATTGATGCCAGAGCAGCCAAGGCGAGTTCAGTGGAAATAAAATTCCCAGGTTCCACTATAACCAAAGATTCCTGCTCAAAGGAATCATCATTCCACTGTGAGGAGACAAGGTTTGATCAGCTTTGTCCTGACAGCAGGTATTATTTACCTGTGATGTAATAGATGCTTTTCTGGTTTTCCTTCATACGGGACACATATTCAGAGAGGGAATTCATCTCGTCGCCGGAGTGGGAAGTGTGGTACCGCAACAGTTCTGACAGGCGTTTCCTGTTGGTAGAGTCCTCATGGATCCCCAGCTATGGGCAAAAGATGTTTTAGATGCATTTATTTGGATTTACAGATTCCAAATAGTGTAGGCAAAAAAATGTCACTATTGACAGATGGGCAGCCGAACCCAGGGTGGTTGGGGAGAGAAGAATTGGGCTCTAAATAAATAGGTACCCAACTGGCCAGGCTAATAAATGGACATGCAGGGCAACAGGTGTTCAGGCTAGAGTTAAGCTTTCTGGTAATTAAAATTACTGCTTAGCTTCACTCTCCACTTTTCTGAGCAGATGCTTATGGCCTGAAGATTTCCCGGCCTTTTCACAATTATGAGGACTAGAACTGGTTTTTTTAAAGAACACTTCCCATAATTAAAAACAAAACAAAACAAAACACAGGGTAGTAGAAGTCAGGAGCAAAAAATTCTACTGCAACAGATTGTTTTGCTGCCCAAGTTACTGTGCTCAATCCAGTCTGAGGCAGTGGGCTGGTCAGCTCTCACCTTGAGATTTTTGGAGAAGGCCTCGTAGAACTTCTTGTAGTTTTCTTTGTCCTCTGCCAGCTCTGCAAAAAGCTCCAGGCATTTCTTGACGATGTTCTTGCGAATCACTTTGAGAATCTTGCTTTGTTGCAACATCTCACGGGAGATGTTCAGGGGCAGATCCTCGGAATCTACTACACCCCGGATGAAGTCTGATTTAACAAAAGAAAGGAAGAAATAAAATCAGAGACTAAACGAGCCATGACAACTGATAGGTAATCTGAGTAAGGGAGTACCATTTCTTTGTTCTACATAAGTGATCCAGGGAGAAGGGACAAGAAAGTGTGTACATACATGGCAATTCAGCCTTCCCCAAAAGTGCCCTTTGCAGAACTCAGCAGAAGGGCTTTGCTCATTTTCAGAGTCTCCACCCTGCAGATTTTCATATGGTTTGGTTTTCCATAGAATTGCTGTATGGTTTGATTCTCTTCCTTGGACCAATATTGTGCAGTATTATTATTATTTTTTAAGGAGAGGATGAATGGGTGGGTGGCAGGTTAGGCCAGGTGGTACTTCATCCCAGCCTACGAAAGCATTTTATAAGCAAAACAGTGCCCAATTGGAAATGCAAGCCTCAGGTGTTTGGGAGGAACAGCGCAAAGAGAACTTGCACAGAGGGAGCTAACCTATGTCATGACCCCCTTGCACTAATTCCCCCCTGCCCCGCCACAGTTCTACAAATAGCAGAGGAAGATAATGAGTACACTAAGCCAGGCTAGCTGGGGTGGGAGATACAGCTTTGCTAGAGATCAGCGATGGGGAACATGCGTCACTCCAATTCCCATCAGCTCCACCTAGCATGACCAATGGTTAAGGATGATGGGACTTGTAGTCCATAAGCATCTAGCGATGCCACCTTGTTTTGGGAGTTTGAAAAACCAGAATAAAATGATAGTTCAATACTGGCATTGCAGAGATGGGTCAAACAAGGGCGATAAAAAACAGCCCAATATTCTAAGTGAGGTAAAGCAGGAACAGAAAGAGGGAGCTTACTCAGGTACTCTGGGATGAGTTCATCACAGCTGTCCATAATGAAGACGCGCCTCACATAGAGCTTGATGTTGTTCTTTTTCTTCTTGTTCTCAAAGAGGTCAAACGGGGCCCGGCGTGGGATGAAGAGAAGCGCCCGGAATTCCAACTGCCCCTCCACAGAGAAGTGCTGTGAAGTTTGGGAACATCAGATGAGCTAGTGAGCAGCCCTTTGGGGAAAACACACACTGGCAGCAAAAATACCATAGAAAGACTTCTGTGTGGACTGGACTTGTTAGATATCCTGGCAAAACTTGCTAGGCAAGAGGAAACTTCAGAGACTCCACTGTGCTAGAATTTCTTGCACCCCAGTAGAGTTCAACAGGTGCCACTTATTCCATTAGTGCTATACGGACAAGAGAAGTTGCACCTGTTCATTTGCAACCCAGAACACAGCTGGAAATGGACAAAAACTTGCCCCAGCATGGAATCTGGCAGCCATACACCTAGTTCCAATTATTTCACTCAAGAGACCCTTCTCTCCTCTAGCCTGAGGGGGTGTGTTTGTTTGTTTTTTAAACTTTTCAATGATACCTCAGTTAATACTTTAAAACATAGCTATACTTTTACCCACTGGGCAACTATGAATGGGTGCAGACAACTCTAATGAAACCTAGCGACACTTAGAAAATATATCGCAGTGAAGAACTGCAAGCTTCTTCCTCCATGAAGCTGTCTCTTCTATCCCCTTCACATAATAATGCATACACTCTTCAGTTAGGGTTGCCATATTTCAAAAATCTGGACATAAAAGGTTGCTTGGCAGTGGCAAAGTTGTTGAGCTTTTTTTAAATGGAAAAACCACACTGCCAGCATGGGCTGCCATACATCTGAATTTTTTCAGACATTTTGCCAATTGCTGCCTGGGCACTGCTGCCAACCACAGTATTCTGGGTATGTCCAGGAAATTCCAGATGTATGGCAACCCTATTTAAGTACTCAGCTTCTTAGTTAGCAGACGCTGCTGCCCTGTATTGCCATCTTGTCTGCTACTTTCTCTGGGCCTTTGCTCGATACAGAGAACCAAGTACAGTAGATATCAGCAGAGATATCTACCACTCTCACCTTAACAGCCAGATGGTCTTCCCAATCATTAGTCAAGCTCTTGTAGAACTCGCCATACTCCTCCTGAGTGATGTCATCAGGGTTTCGGGTCCAGATGGGCTTGGTCTTGTTCAGTTCCTCCTGGTCGATGTACTTTTCCTTGATCTTCTTGGTCTTCTTCTTGCTCTTGCCACCTTCCTCCTCTTCATCTGAGCCCACATCTTCAATCTTGGGCTTCTCCTCTTCATCTTTGGGGGCTGCCTCTTCATCCTCCTTCTCCACTTTTTCCTCCTCCGCCTCATCGTCGCTGATTTCCTTCTCACGCTCCTTCTCCAGCTGCAAGAAGAGAACCTTGTTACTGTACTGCAGGTTTATCAAGAAGGTTAAAGTTAAAAGGGTCAAACCTGGGCGTGAGCCATATTCAGAGAATGGGGGATTATTGTACCATGTATGAAGCATGCACACACAGATAGGCACCCTTTCTCTTGCCAACTTCACACCTATACTTCCACCAGGAAGAGTATAGCCGGTCTGCTTCTCACGCTAGTCAAGGGAGCAGAGTTTCAAAACACCGCTACCATCCAGTGTGCCCACTGCTTTCTCAGGTCTGTGACCAGGCCACAACCCAAGATGTGGCAGAACTTTTTAAAAAGCCCACCACGGGATGGAGCTGCTCTCCACTGCAACAGATGAGAATGCTTCCCAAGTGAAGCCACACTTGAAATTGCAAGAGCCACTTCACTTTAGCACCCTAAACACTTTAAAGCATGCAAGACTTCACCCATCAACTGGTGTGTCGGGACCCAATATTGGGTCATGGTCTGATTTAAGGTGGCTCATTAACAGCAGCACTACCGCAATAGATACATATAACAACAATTAAGAAACGGATTCCCAAATTCATTTTTGTGTTGAAGATGGGTCTGAAATGAAATTCAATAAATAAAATCAATAGCAGTCTAAGCCACAGGCAAGTACAATGCTCCTATAAAATCCATTTCAAAAGCTGCAGGACTGCTCTACAAGTATAGGCGGTATATGAATAGTCCAGCTCTCCCTCCTGCACATACCATGCCTGGGCTCTCCTTCATGGAGAGACTTTAGCACTCCAACAGCAGCACAATGTGGAACAGTTTCCACCATACACCTAAAAGTGGCTGTGGAAATGAAACTCATTTGACCCCCCCCTGGAGCAGCTCCTCTCGTATACCTACATAGAGAGTGATAGGGTAGCCGATGAACTGAGAGTGCTTCTTCACCACTTCCTTGATGCGACGTTCCTCCAGGTATTCAGTCTGATCTTCCTTCAGGTGCAAGATCACTTTGGTACCACGGCCAATGGGTTCGCCTAAAACAAACAACAAGAGGAACTAAGCCTGGGTTGTGGAGCTGCAGTCCAAAACATCTGGGGAGCACTAGGTTGGTGAAGGCTGGTGGGAGACTCCAGAAGGCCATGTCAGGTCTGCGGTTCCTTAGAAAGTGTTCCTGGTCAGAGCCAACATCTCCAGCAGGTAGAAGACTGGCCATTATTGGGGGAGGTAGTCCTTGTTTTGGAGAGGCTGATATAAAAAACTTAGTTTTTGTCTTCTAAGAGCAAGTTGTAGGTCTTATAATTGGTAAGAACTCTTTCTTAAGTGTACATATGCAGCCTAAGATTGTTCAGAGGAAACCTATGAGGCTACTAAAGGTAAAGGTAAAGGGACCCCTGACCACTGGGTCCAGTCGCGGACGACTCTGGGGTTGTGGCGCTCATCTCGCTTTATTGGCCGAGGGAGCCGGTGTACAGCTTCTGGGTCATGTGGCCAGTATGACTAAGCCGCTTCTGGCGAACCAGAGCAGCACACGGAAACGCCGTTTACCTTCTGGCCGGAGCGGTACCTATTTATCTACTTGCATTTTGACGTGCCTTCCAACTGCTAGGTTGGCAGGAGCAGGGACCAAGCAACGGGAGCTCACTACGTCACGAGGATTCAAACTGCTAACCTTCTGATTGGCAAGCCCTAGGCCCTGTGGTTTAACCCACAGCGCCACCCACGTCCCTTTTATGAGGCTACTAGAAAGAAGGTAAGAGCCTGCTGGATCAGGCAAATGATTTATCTAGTCCAGCATCCTGTTCATAGAGTGGCTAACTGGATTCCTGTGTCAAATTCACAAACAGGAGTGCTCTCCCTAAGCCATTGAGAGCCTTATCCTCCACAAACTTCTCTAATCTTCTTTTAAAGCCATCCAAGTTGGTGGCTATCACTGCTTTGGTGGGAGCAAATTCCAAAGTTTATCTTTGTGCTATGTGAATGAATGCCTTTCTTCCTGTCCCAAAACCTCCATCATTCAGTTTCATTAGATGCCCAGGAGTTCTAGTGTTATGAGGGAGAAAAACATTTCTCTATCCACTTTCTCCATGCCATGCTTAATTTTTCAAACTTCTATCATGTCACCTCTTACTTGCCTTTTCTCTAAATTAAAAAGTCCTAAATGCCGCAATTTTCCCTCCGTGTTTCAGATGCAGTCCAGATTTTTATAATGACACTTGTGATATTGGCAGTTTTATTTTCAATTCATTTCCTAATGATCCTAGTATGGAATTTGTCTTTTTTACAGCTGTCACACACTGGGTCGACATCTTGATTGACAACTAGTGTTGCCATTTCCTCCCCTGCAAACTCAAGCTATGCACCTAATGACAATATGCAAGGACACCTATTTATAGCTGCCTCAGAAATATGAAAAGCATGAGGTGACGCAGATAATACATTTATTTTGTATCTCTTGCATCAACAGATAATTATGGTTTCTTTTTTATTTCCTTATGGAATGCTTTTGAGAATTCTGTGGTGGAGAAGAGATTTTATTTATACATCCTGCTTAATAAAATATTATTTAAAAGTGAAAAATGTCACTTCATGCTCAATCTGCCTCACGAAACCAGAAAAACAGAGATCCCAAATGCACTGTAAATGATGTGGGAAGTCCCAGCAACATATCAGAGGGATTCTGGGACCAGCACACAATGTGCTGATGCACCATGAATGACCTCCATGCTCTTTTGGAAATGACTGAAAGGTCTCCTGGGTAACAAGTCTTTTTTGCTGGTTACTGCTCAACCTCACCAGCAGAGGGCAGAAAAGAAGAGAAGAGGAAGGATTACAGTGGTACCTCTGGTTACGTACTTAATTTGTTCCTGAGGTCTGTTCTTAACCTGAGGTACCACTTTAGCTAATGGGGCCTCCCCCCGCCGCGATTTCTGTTCTCATCCTGAGGTAAAGTTCTTAACCTGAGGTACTACTTCTGGGTTAGCTGAGTCTGTAACCCCAAGTGTTTGTAACCTGAGGTGTTTGTAACCAGAGGTACCATTGTACTATTGTTCCTACTTCTGGGTCATGTATGAGACTGCCATAGTCCCCCTTCTACTTCTAATTCAAGACAGCATTTGAGAACCCCTTGATCACTTGCTATTGGGGGCATCCGCCATCACATACCATGGTCAGTTTTGACAGTGAAGGAGCCGCCTGCAGATGACTCCCAGGCATACTGTTCATCATCGTTGTGCTTGGTGATAACCACAACCTTCTCAGCCACAAGGTAAGCAGAGTAAAAGCCCACACCGAACTGTCCAATCATGGAGATGTCTGCACCAGCCTGTAGATGGAAGAAGAGAGACTAGATGCCTGGAAAGGAAACCTAACATACATATGCATACACACAGTTTCTAAATAACCAGAAAGCTATGTTCTAGACATGAAGAGCTGGCAGGAAATAAGGCAACACCCAGGTTAGATGCACCTTTATAATGAATTTAGATTTTTTTTTGTTTATTTTAAAAATAGGAATGGTGCAAAACAGTGAAGCAGCTTATGAGCGAGGTGCTGTATTTTGTGAAAAAAATGAAAATTCATAGGCAAAGGATTCAACATCCTGAAAGCCTCAATTTTGATTATATTAAAAGCAGCCTTCTTCCTCTTAAAATCAGGGAGAGGGACCTGTGGCCCTAATTTACTGGAAACCAACTCTCCTCAGCCCCAGAGAACATGGCCAATGGCCAGGGATGGTAGGAATTTAAATCAGGTGGCATCAGGAGGAGCACAGGTTCCCTACCATAAGATTATATATAAAGTGCATGGATAGTGGCTGATGAAATTCTCAGAAGAGCGCATGAGACATAATTTCCACATATCAAGGGGATTAGATACCTGTACAGTTCTGTTCCTCTCCAGTAGAATGTTGTTAAATAAGCACCAATTTGCCTACTTTGCATGTAATTATTTTAATTTCTAATATAGATGTTAAGTAAGAGATTCAGGTTTCCTGCTAAAGAATCCGTTTCTTTGAATGTGAAATTCAAGCATTCCTCTATATGCCAGATCCCTTGTCTCTCTGCTTATTTAAGTCAACAAACTAAAGTTGTTGCTCTCCATCCTTTCCAAAAATCTCATCCACCAGCCACCCACCTGCAAGGCTTCCATGAAGGCTTTGGTGCCAGACTTCGCAATGGTGCCCAGATTGTTGATAAGGTCTGCCTTTGTCATGCCAATACCGGTGTCCACCAAGGTGAGGGTGCGATCATGGGGATTGGGAATGATATCTATCTTCAGCTCTTTGCCACTTTCCAGCTTTGAGGGATCTGTCAGACTCTCATAGCGGATCTTGTCCAGTGCCTATGAGACAAGAAAAAATAGGTAAGGATGGGACGATCGAACAATCTCAATTTCAGAATCTGTACCACTTCCACAGAACTGCATGTAAGCAAACAAAATGTTTCATGATGCTATCAGTTTTCAGATTTACAAACCGTTGTCAAAGTTAACGGCATTGTTGTGACGCTAAGTAGCCGTTTGAAATTTGCTATATAAAAATACAAATCTCAGTCACTTTATATTCCACATATCCAATGATGACAGCAAACAGTTGTCCTGTGATGTTTAAGCCCCACCGCCCAACTTTCACTTTGTTTGCTGTTAAATTACATGGAATTTACAAAGCTTGGGGATCCAATTTGTTGTTACTGAAATGAATGAGGAAGAGAAATTTCTGAACACCAAAGCTAACATAAATCCATTTAATTCTTGACAACTTCTCAAAATAGGGCAGAGAAAATGTTAGCATTTTACTTGTATCACCAATTCCATTTTAATGTTGTTATACGACTTTTAAAAACAATGGAGTATTTTTTTGTTTCCTTGTTGTTTTTTAAAAAACCATTACCTAGGACTACAGGGTAACCACTGGACCTCAGGAATAACACTTATCCTAAGAAGTTCATTCTGCTCAAATATGACTTTATCATGACACATAAGTTAACACTCTCATAAAGCAAACTTGCAACAGTGATTTCTTATTTCTACTTTTTAAAACCTATTAGGCTACTGGAACAAATTGGACCCCCCTTTTTTTACTATGAGTATTTCACAGGCATTTTTTTGTTTGTTTTGGATTCTCATCTGTTTATTAGACTATTTTGAAATATGATGCCAACACTTGCCCACACCCTAGAACTGGAGCCATGCTGAAATCCATTCCAATCATTGTTTCCAGGTAGGACTTTAAAGGGGCCCACTAGAGCCAGCTATACCGTCAAAACAAAACTCTGCCGGAGGCTTAAGAAGGAACAAAGCCCGTTCAGAAAGGGATGAGTAAAATCTCAGAGCAGTATGAAGGAGAGGTGAACCAGTTCCCCCAGCACTTGTTAGCACATGCCTACTGCAAAGCTGCTTCTGAGGGTGAGAGGAAGAAATTGAGCCAATGTGATCAATCCATGTCAGAACACTGCTTCTGCATGAGAAGGTTCTGCTTAAACGAAGTCCCAGAAGCAAACCTGACACAGGGTTGTTGCTCTCCTGGAAGGAAGAGCATGAAGACCTCCCTCTCTCTCTTATTCATAAACTAAGGAAGGTAGGAGCGGCTCAACTGGTGAGGCACACCAACAGCAAGAGCCCCCCAGTGGTTGCCGTTGATGGGAAAGGAGAGGCGCTAGGCAGTGAGGAGGTTGGGGCTACACAGCAGAACCAATCCAGCACTCCTACCACTGCACCCAGCCTTGTCCTTCCCAGGAAGTGGCAACCAACATTGCTGCTGGCCAAGCTACTCCTGAAGGGAGAATAGGAGGGAGATTTATAAAATTATTCATGATGCTAAAAAATAGATAACAGGAAATTGTGTGTGAGCTCTCTCTCTCATATATATAATATTAGACCCAACAAAATTTGGGTAGCAGATTTAGGACCAAGTAAGTATTTCAGCACACAATGCAGAATTATAGAATTTGTCGTCATAAGGTGTGGCAATTGCCACTGGCTTAGAGGATTTAAAAGGAGAATATAATCAGCCATTATAACCACAAACAGCTGCTCTGTAGCAACCGGCAAACAATGGCGACATGTCTTCATGCCCTTCTTTTGGGCATCTTGAGAGCCTCTAGCTATCCATTGACAAAAACAATATGCCAGACTAAATGCATCTTTGGTTTGTTCCAGAAGGCTTTTTAAATGTAGGAACCTGTCCACACTGTCCACCTCCCTAACACACTAAACAGATTGCATGCTATAATGCAGGCTTCCCCAACCTGTGGTCCTCCAATGTTATTAGACCACAGCTCCCATCATCTCTGACCACTAGCCACACTGGCTGGGGCTGATGGGCGCTGGAGTCCAACAACATCTAAAGGGCAACAGGTTGGGAAGGTTGTCCCTGTCTGAACTTCTAAGGTAACCAGTCCATGCTTTACCTAGTAAAAGATGGAAAGTGAGTGCTCACTTCTAGTTAATACCAGCAGTTGGCTTGATCAAATAAATCTGTTTGTACCTACTGCTAAGCCTTTTTTTTCAGTATTGCCAAGATGAGGGGAAATCATTTAATCTGATTTGAAGAAGAAAAAATCCCAAGTTTACCTTTCTAAAAAGATAGGACAATTAAATCTGAATAAAATTATGTGAAAACTCAAATACACTGAGGGAAAGGCTGCATTTCTTCAAAAATAAAGAACCACTGTAAAAATACATTTTTCAAGATCAATCATTACCAAATGGCACAAAGGTTATGTACTATGTTGTTACTAACGGTTTGGGACTGTGCAATAGATACCATATTATACTGTTGTTATGGGATTGATACTGGGGGCTAGACTCTAGCAAGTGATGAAATGCGCCAGGATCTAGAGTCTGGGTCCAGGAAATGCCATTCTGTGGATCACTGGGAGACCTATACCATTGTGCCCAGGGCTTGCCTTTGAGGCAAAGTTTTAAAGACACCCATGGCAAGCCCCCCTTGCAGAGAAATAACCAGGAAAACATTTATTCATTATTGCTCTGTGGCTTTCTAGGCCCCACACCTTATGCCATGTTATGGCAGGTGGGCCTTGCAAGGCAAAGTAGGACCCCGGCAGGCTTCATTTTGTCCACAGATCAGTACTTTTGAAGCCTGCCATATTCTTTAACTTCTTGAACTCTGCAACCTACTCCATAACTGACATTATGAATATGAAGAAAGAAAGAAAGTAAATGTCCTAACAGCTTGCTCTGCCCAAGCCTTGCTTCTAGAAAGCTCTGGGCACTTAATCTCTAAATAAACAAAAAATGTGCTGCAATGGAGGCATGCTGCAATGGAGTTTTTGGATTGTCTTTTACTTTTTGTTTTTGGGATCAGGACAGAACAGGTGTGTTCTGCAACTAGAAGAAATGGCTGGCAAGTAGTGTAGCCTCCTAGACAGTATAAATGCTCTATTTAATTAAATGTTTATGGATAGCTCAACTAATGAGCGTGCACCACTGTTTGGGAAATATATGAAGTTCCAATGGGAAACTCAATTTAAATAAATTATTTAAATTCTAGATTTAAGTATTATTCCTTCTTCCGGACAGCTCTTCTCCTTCCTCCCAACTCTAGGTCAACATACTCACATCAGAGGCGTTGGAAATGATCTCCCGCATAAAGATTTCCTTGTTGGAGTAAAAGGTGTTGATTATCAGGGACATAAGCTGGGCAATCTCTGCCTGGAAGGCAAAGGTTTCCACCTCCTCTTCGCCATGCTGGGTTTGGATTTCTTCAGGCATCTGGAATACAAACCAAGAAGTCAATATCTTTGTCATACAGGGTTCATACAGAGATACAGTACTAACATTTACCACAACTTCATCAGTTGCTAATTTGTTTCCAGGTTTAATTTATGGAGCTCACACTGCTGTTAAAAGCCCCAAACTAGGCCCCAACTACCTGAAAGACCACCTCCTTGCTCTACAGATCCTCTTAGGTGCTCAGATAAGCAGAGGGGGTCTTCTTGGTAGCTGTGGCACCCTCAGAAGTTCAAGTGTGGTGGGCCTTAAATTGTGGCGTTCCCTTTCTAGTGGTGCATCTGACACCATCCTGCTTTTGTCTTATGCTGAAGACACATCTCTTTATCCTAACTGTTGACACTTAAATATATTCTAGGACCCACTCTAGTTGTGATTGTAATTTGTTTTTTAAACTGTTTTTAGTGTTGTATTTTACATTGATGTGATCCACCCTGGAACCTTTGTGTTCAGTGCGGTTAGTATAAATTAACTCAGTAATCCTTACGACCACCTTGAAAGGCATATCCTCACATTGTTGTCCTCCTACAAACACTGGGCAGCAATAGTGACCTCCTGAAAGCTAGCTAGTCCAGTTTGCAAGAGGAAAGATGTGAAGCAGAGACACTGTGTGTAGCTCAGCTACACATGCTATGTCTACACAGCAAGAACGAGAAGCTATGGTCCTCCAGTTTCTGTTGGACTGCAACTTCCATCATCCTTGACCAGTGGTCATGTTGGCAGGAGCAGGAGCCTTACAGCACCAGGAGGCTGATAGGTTCCCCATCCCTGTTAGTCTGACACTGCATGATGGAGTCCTGAACTTCAGCTCGCTAGAGTGAAAGAAAGATTCACTGAACGTTTCCTGGGACACCACTATCTTTCTTCCTCGGCTCCTGCGAACGAAAAGGACTTATCTCCTGCTAGGATTAGTGCAAGGCTGAACTAGATCAAGGCCACCGGCAGGCATCTTCTTGCATCACATGTTTTGCAGTAGAGCAGGGGGCCAGCAGGCTTAACTTCCCCTACGTTTTCATTCACTGGCCCGCCATTTGTAAAAACCCAATTAGCAAGATTTAAACCTAAGTTGAAACAATGGGAATTCCTAGATCTAAGCCCCCTCCCGTCCAAGTTCTCCTGTTTTCTTAGCTGCATCTGGGATAAAAGCCGGCTGCCTGGGGATGCCGAGGCTAAACCGATTCCCTTTCGGCACAAGGCGATACCCGAGACCAGGCGAGCCATTGTTGAACCGGCCACTTAAGCCGTTAGAAGATGAGCGCCATTAGGGCGGCGGCGGCAGCAGCAGCAGCAACCGCCACCATCCACCATGATCGGTGAGCGGGTGGTTTTGCTTTTCTTTCACACCTTCTCCCCCGCGATGAACTGCGCTCAGCCAAGGCCGGTTAAGAAGAGAAGCCGAGCGCGGGGAAGAGAAACCGCAAGGCCTCGAGGGAGGGAGAGGGAGGCAGGGGCTGCGGTAGGCGCCAGGGCTCCGGGCCCTGAGAATGACGCGCTCGGGCACCGGGCCTGGCTAGGCCCACGAGTGCGCGCGCCCGCCTCTCCTCGGCCGGGTGGCGCTGGGCCCCCTCCCCCACCCACCCGCGCGCGTGTCTGCGCGGCGGATCCTGTCAGCGGCGCCTCTGAGGAAACCCTTCGCGGGGTCTGGGGCCCGACCTAGCCGAGGAAGAGGCGGCGGCGGGCACATGGCTCCCCGGAGGAAGCAGGTGCGGCGCCGCTCCTCTGCCCTTCTACCCGCAGCATCCCTCGGGACACCGTCGTCGCCTCACGCGGCGCCCCTCTTTTGGGAATGGGGTGGGTGGGGGGAATCAGAGCCCCCCCCGCTTACTTTGATCGACGGCGGGAGATAAGCCTGGAGCACGGCCTGGTCTTGACGACAGAGATCGCGGCACAGCCAGGAGAGGAGCGCGGACCGCCTCTTGCAGACCTATATAGCGGCTGAGTCCGGAGCCTCGCGTCCCTTTGCTCCCTCCGCCTTAAAAGGGCCTGGTGCTCGGCTCGGCTCCGACAGCCTCCTCCCTCCCCTTCGCACTTCGACGGCTCTTCTTCTCGCTTGGTTCTGAAGCTCAGGGACTCCCGGGTCCTGCTTCTTCTCCCTGTGCCGTTTCGAAAGGAATGGCTAGGAATAACGAACGACGTGCAGATTATAAATGTGGTCTGTTAAAGACGTCGATTAGCTGTGCGAACGCTCGCCGGTTAACCCATCAATTGTGCATTAATTTGTATGGGAAGTGTAGAGTTCAGAATCAAGTACTGTAAACAGATATTTCGTTTTGTGACGAGGGATGCGTGTACCCTCAGTCAACATTTTCAGAAGAGGAATTCCTTATGTGAGGAAGAACGCTTACTTTAAGATAGTCCAGTTACAGGGTTTTTTTTTTAAATAAAAAAATACTTTTATTTTCATTGGAATCCCGGAATATTAGAGGTGGAAGTTACCTTGGAGGTAGATCTATGCAGGTAGATCTCTATGCAGGATCTTTGATGCTGGATGCAAATATAAAGGTAAAGGGACCCCTGACCATTAGATCCAGTTGTGACCAACTCTGGGGTTGCGGCACTCATCTCGCTTTATTGGCCGAGGGAGCCGGAGTACAGCTTCCAGGTCATGTGGCCAGCATGACTAAGCCGCTTCTGGTGAACCAGGGCAGCACACGGAAACGCCATTTACCTTCCCACCGGAGTGATACCTATTTATCTACTTGCACTTTGACGTGCTTTTGAACTGCTAGGTTGGCAGGAGCAGGGACTGAGCAACGGGAGCTCACCCCGTCGCGGGGATTCGAACCGCCGACCTTCTGATCGGCAAGTCCTAGGCTCAGTGGTTTAACCCACAGCGCCACCCGCGTTCCGGATGCAAATATAGGATGCTTTAAAAAAATGGCAGCCCAGTCTCCAGCAAAGGAGAGCCCAATGCCTCTCAAGGCAGTCTTTTTGCAGGTCACATAGCTCTCACCCCAATATTTAACTGGAAATTGCTTCCCTGCAATTCCCACCCATCGATCCTACTCCTGCCTTCTGTGACAGATATTGGAGGACTGCTATTATTCCTCCCATTAAACTCTTAATCTCTTCTCTATACCAAATACTGTATACCCAGCAATTTTATTGCCTCAAAAGCTTTTAAATGATTCCATCTTGGCTTTTTGGCTAAAATAAAAGGTAATGTGTGTAACTGGTTAATCTAACAGATTGATCCACTGAAAGTGTTGCAGTTCTGCCAGATTTATAACCTTGTTAACCCTAATTCAAAAAGCTAACTCTGTTGTAGCACAAACAGTAGTTGCTCTGGGACCGTTTATTGTGGGATCAGTTTCTACAGACTACCGAAGAGGTGGAGAATCTGTAGCCTTTCAAACTGTTGTTGGACTCCAACTCCCAGTAGCACCAGCCACCATGACTAATGGCCAGGAGTGATGGGAGTTGTAGTTCAACAACATCTGGTTCCACATCCCTGGAAAATGGGTTTCAGCTGGGCAATTTGACAAAGTGAATTCCATTCAGTCTATGAAATCTTTGTGGTTTTAAGGTGCCACAAGAGTCTGGGGGGCCTATTGGTTTTGAGTCCCCGACCAGAATGCACAGGTTTTTAGAAACAGTATTTACTTTATTGTAACCTGCCCTAAACAACACAAAATTAGTATTTCATTAAATTGGTATTGGCTTTCCAGCATGCTGTGACCAACAGGCTTCAGGATAAAAGACCCTACTTTCAGAGAGTTGCAGAAGAGCTTTTATTTCAGTGCTCAGACTCATGTAGAAGAGCTTCTCTCACTAATAATAAAATAATAATAATGTATATTTGTGGAATGGAATGCTGTTAAACTAGGACAAAGAGCTGAAGCCAGCCAGTTCAAAGTCAGATGCATGTAAATATTACTTTTACAAACACAGAAAATGCCCAAACCCAATTTAAACATCAAGTGTAGAAACAGGGCCGAAACTAGGCTTTATTTCACCCGGTTAAAGACCTAATTTGGCACACCCAGGGTGCACAATTGCGTCCAGACATACAAAGGCTGGGAGCCTCAATGGCGCCTATCTGGAGGCTTAACCCAGGGCAAAAAAATCTGGCTATCCCCCTCACCCCCCAGTAGCTAAGGCCCTGTGTATAAATGCTTCTCCTATTACAGTACTTTCTATTTGGATCAGGGAAAAGAAATCCCAACTCAGGATCCACCAGGTTCAACTGGCCTTTCAAATGCTTTTCAGGGCTTGATGAACTGAATGCTGGAGGGCACAAACTGAAACATTACCAGGATTACTGCTTTAAATGACCCAAGTGTCATTAGATTAGCTGGAGGAATAGAAATCTGCTGGAAAACTTTTAAAAACTAGTCATGTGAAATGACCATACGCACTTAGGTATACATAACTATCCATGTGTCTACATTTTCTCTCCGCATGTGGGGCCTTTGTGGGGCCTTGGCCCTGAAAAGCAGCTAATTAATAGCTGAAATGCACGAATGAAAACAGAGATGTGCTCGTTTGTGAGTTGCGCTCCTCTCCCCACACGCTGGAGGAGGAATGTCCTTGACCTGTTACAGCTTCGTCTCTCGGGCAGGAGCTGACATTGTGGGACCCACAAGATCTTTCCCTCTTAAGTGAAAGAGAAAGCTGTGGGAGGAAACGCAGCGGCTCTGGGGCCGATTCAGTTCTCCCGCCTCCCCCAGATCTTTTAATAGCCCGATTACTACACATTTCCTGTAATCGAAGGAGAGCCCTTGCGTTCGAAAGCCCAAGGCAGGGCAATGGGGCCCTACACGCTTTTCGTTCAAAGCCCTGACTCCGCTTCCCGCCCCCCCCCCCGCCTTGTGTCTGTGGACAAAGCACTCTGTACATGCCCAGAGGCGCTCTCGTCATTGCTGTGTGCGTTCCCGTTCTCAACTCGGGCACCTGAATGCTTCCTAAGGGCTGGTTTGCTTATAAACGCCCGCGGAGAGCAAGGACCAAATGGGCACTATAGACAATCGCTGCTCCCGAACGGAATCACGGCTCCCAGACGCAGATTTGCTTTGCGAGAACCCTCCCGGTGTACGCATGCGCAGTCGCACTCCCTCGAGGTGCGAGGCGGAGCCGCGGCCGCCGGCTTTGATTGGCGTGCGACGGCGAGGTTGTGCGGGGACTATTTTTCTTGAGGTACTCTTCATGGGTGGCGTAGGGAGACGGTTGGCTGTGCTGCGACCTCCTTCCAGTAGTTTCTTCGCGAGGCTCCTCGCTCCCTCCCTCCCTCCCTGTTCGGCTTGTGGCTTTCTTTTACCTCGCGCCCGCTTTCCCGCCTTGCGGGAATGCTTCTGACGCAGCGGCGGGCTCATTGCGTGGCCACCAGGGGGAGCCTTAACTCAGGCCTCTGCCACACAAGCCGTGCATTTAAACCACCCAGACCCCCAAGAATGCTGGGAACTGTAGCTTAGCTCTACACAGAACTACAATTCCCAGCACCCTTAAACTACATTTCCCGGGATTCTTTTATGGTTGTGGTGTGCTTTAAATGCGTCGTGTGCTCCCCCATAAGATCCAGCAATCAGAGTGCCATGCAAATACCAATAAATAGTTCTGAAATCTAGGATTTTGTGTGTGTGTGAGGACCAGAATTGAACCCAGCTAGCATTCTCTCCTCCCCACCCCCAATAATTTTTCTTGATTTCAACAGTGCCGTTTGGTGTGGGGGAGGGACACATTTTGGCCATTACTAAAAATCATCCAGAATCTTACCAATAAATCCTGATCTGCTTTCTGCCTAGCCTACCTCTGTATAGGCCAGATAGTACAGTGGTACCTCAGGTTAAGAATTTAATTCGTTCCGGAGGGCCATTCTTAACCTGAAACTGTTCTTAACCTGAAGCACCACTTTGGCTAATGGGGCCTCCTGCTGCCGCCAGAGCACGATTTCTATTCTCATCCTGAAGCAAAGTTCTTAAGCCGAGGTAATATTTCTGGGTTAGCGGAGTCTGTAACCTGAAGTGTATGTAACCTGAAGCGTACGTAACCTGAGGTACCACTGTAATTGTATTTATTTTTGTTTGTGTAACTCAGGGGTAGTCATCCTTTTTATACCTACTGCCCACTAATGCATCTTTCTTGATAGTAAAATTTCCTTACCGCCCACCAGCGCTTGATGGAAGGAGGATTCAGCAAGTGCCGTAAAACCCCCTACCGCCCACCTAGAATCCTGAAACGCCTACTAGTGGGCGGTAGGGACCAGGTTGACAACCCTGGTGTAACTGGTGCTGCAAAAGCAAGAGGGGCTGCCTTGGCCAGGTGCCCAGCAAGCCATGAGAGGGTTCAAAAGTGGCCCCAAAGTTCACTGTGGGTGACCTCTCAGCCTAGCCTGCTTCACAGGCCTGCTTGTGAGAATGATAAAATGGGGTAACTTCATCCTTGTGCTATCATGTGCCCACCACTCTGGAATCCCTGGAGGAAGAGGCGGGGGATATAAATGTGAGAGACAAAATACGGTAGATACAAGGGGAAACTGTCACTCTGCTGCTGCCCCCTAAGCTTTATATATCTTAGTAGGAATTTGAACCGGCATCTCCTGCCCACTAACAATGGCCCTATCTGCACTTTACATTTAAAGTAGCATCATACCACTTTAAATTCATGGCTTCCCCCCAAAGAATCCTGGGAAATGTAGCACGTTAAGGATGCTGAGAGTTCTTAGGAGGCGCCTAGTCCCATCAGAAAGCTACAACTCCCAGAGTTCCCTGGGAAGAGAGATTGAATGTTAAACTGCTCTGCTCCAAAAGGATCTCTTCAAACCGAGTGAATCACTATTAATGTGAAAAATGCAGTTCTGTGTAAGAAAGTAAAGCTGGGGCAAAAAATCCTCACTTTACCTAGATGCTTATTATGGGATTGGAACAGACAGTCACTGTCCAGGAAAAAGATCTGTGGTGCATAGTAGATAGCTCCATGAAAATGTTGAACGGGTGAATCTCATGCTAGGATCTCTAAGAAGGGGAACAACAACAAAACTGTCCATATCATAATGCCAATATACAAACATCTATTCAGTGGTACCTCGGGTTACATACGCTTCAGGTTACAGACTCCGCTAACCCAGAAATAGTGCTTCAGGTTAAGAACTTTGCTTCAGGATGAGAACAGAAATTGTGCTCCGGCGGTGTGACAGCAGCAGGAGGCCCCATTAGCTAAAGTGGTGCTTCAGGTTAAGAACAGTTTCAGGTTAAGTACGGACCTCTGGAATGAATTAAGTACTTAACCCGAGGTACCAAACTTTGAATACTGTGTACAGTTTTGGTCACTACATTTCAACAAGGGTATCGTAGAGCTGTCTTAAAATGGGACTCAAATGTTTGCTCGGATATAAAATTTCAGGGAAATATATTTTGAGAATGAGTTTTTTTAAAAAACCAACTTTTGCCTTGCAGTATACAAATATGGCCAACAGGTGGTGTTCTAGTTCTACCATTGCCTTCAGAAGCCAAAGCCAATAACAAGCAATGTCTGGAAAGCTTTACCTCTTGTAGTTGACATTTGTCTACTTATACTTAACACTTCTCCCCCTCCTCCCTTTAATATTGTACCACCTCCAGCCCCCGCCCACCAGCTGAAGTTTCCAGATACAAAATTGCAGTAACTAGTGGAAAAATTGTGAAAGCATTATTTTCTGGAGTGGAGCTGAGCAGGCAAGACATTCTGCCTCGAACTTCTCTCCACCCATTGTTCTTTGTGGTGGGAAACGGGTGGAGGGAGTTTCAAAATGCAAACTGCCTGCAGAGCATTTAACATAACTCAGTCCTTGTAGTTCGTTCAGTGCTAACACGCCATCAACCTTTTAACAGGTCTGTTCATTTCTTCTAGTAGTGTTTGGCTGTGCTCTCACCCAAGTGCTGGATGCAATCTCATCCAAGTGCTCTTCCCCTAATTTCCCTCTTCATATTTAACCATTCTAATAATTAACAATTCTGCAGTCCTATACACACGCTGTGGGTTAAACCACAGAGCCTAGGACTTGCCAATCAGAAGGCCGGCGGTTTGAATCCCCGTGATGGGGTGAGCTCCCGTTGTTCGGTCCCTGCTCCTGCCAACCTAGCAGTTCGAAAGCACGTCAAAGTGCAAGTAGATAAATAGGTACCACTCCGGCGGGAAGGTAAACAGCGTTCCCGTGCGCTGCTCTGGTTCACTAGAAGCGGCTTAGTCATGCTGGCCACATGACCCGGAAGCTGTACGCCGGCTCCCTCGGCCAGTAAAGCGAGATAAGCGCTGCAACCCCAGAGTCGGCCACAACTGGACCTAATGGTCTGGGGTCCCTTTATCTTTACTTTATACACACTTACAACAGAACTTCTCTGCAGGCATATATGGAATGTGCTGTTCATTGCGAACCTTTACCTACACTTTACTCCACACCTTTCACAAGATAAAGTTCCAGGCATGTTTTTTAATTATAAAAAAGCAGTCCTATTTTTAATGCATCTCCTAATTTAATAATACAAATCTCTTCCACACACTAGAGGACTACGAGCTTCCCCCCCCCCCAAAAAAAATAAAAAATATATATCACAAGCATTGCCTTTTTTTAAACAGAGTACAAACAAAACAACTACAATCCTGAGCTTTATAAATCCAAGGAGGGCAGGAGACAAGCTGAGAATGGATTGCAAGTGCCTTGGGCCTTTGCTCTACACAACCAGGGCAGGGGAGAGTATGGGATGCGGTCTGCCATCCACGATGGTATTTCCTGAATTCCATGCATTAAAATGCACTCCTTCGGTGCTGCCATCTGGTGACCATGTGAGTAGAAAGTTGTCAAAGACATGGAGGCAGTTTTAAAACCGGGGCATGTTCTGTTTGTATACAAAATGGCAAAAGCACACACATATTTACAAAGGCAAAGTAATAGGGAGTAATTCGAGAAAGCAAAGCTCTCCATCATTGGCTTGCTCAGTCTTATTCTATATATATATATATATTCACACACACACTTCCGCCAGTTATGGGTCAGGAGTAGCCAAGGTCCTCCTCTTCGGACTTGGCACTCTTACCATGCTCTTTCCATAGACAGAAACCAGCTATGCCTTGGGGAAATGTGGCTTGGGAGTGCCAGAAGTCCACCTCAAGAGAAGGGTTGCCTTCCAGAGGCAGGACATGACACCCGATTGACAGAACTCTGGGTGTAACCTGTAATTATTGCCAAAACATTGGGATTTCCCCCATCAGATAGCAAAGCAGATGCCAGAGAAGCTTGGACACTTAGGAGCAAGTCCTTCCAACCAAAGCAGGGGTGGGAGACTGAAGTGGCAGTGAGGTGCAGGGGAAGAATCCCTTTAACGGAGCAGCAGAGACTGCAATGGTGTTCAAAAAAATAGAAGCAGGGCAGACATTCTTAAGCCAGTCCCTGCATAAGGAAACATGGTAAATGGTCCTGGGTTTGGGAGGCAGGACAGACAAACATCCCGATGTCAACGGGAGCGCAGAGGGTTGGCACAGTCCTTGGAAGTGGAGGTCATTCACAGCTGGCAGTAGAAAAGATGGGCAGGCTGGGCGTATTGCACAGAAGAAGAGCCAGGCCGCTAGCGCAGCCCCACTGCAGGCCAAGAAGTGCTTGAGTCAGCTAAGGCAGTGAATTCCCAGGCAGCAGGCAAAACATCTTCCCTGGCACCGTGGCCTCTCTGAGCTGATCCTCTGCCCGCAAAGCACTCAGAGTGTGTCTGTTAGATGGCTAGTCGGATTGGGAAGGAAAGGATAGCCCCCAAGGCCAGGCCCAACGAGAGGAAGAATGCCATGATGGTCCCAGCCGTCTCTGCTTCGTGGGACAGCACTTTCCTAGTGGGGGAAGGAAGGAGAAAACCTGGTCAGTTCAGGGCCGGCACCCTGTTACCCAAGCCACCAACTGCTTGCACACAGTCCTTTCAGTGAGTCAGCCCAACAAAGGGTTTCAGACAGCAGGCGTGCCAGCTCTGCCCAGAGATGCCAGGGGCATGTAGCTGGGCTTGCTTATATTCTTCCCTTCGCCTCTCCCATTTAAGAGTGTAAGCACCTTGGGGCAGAGGCCTGCCTTTAAGGTTTCGTTTGTTTCCATCACTCTGTAGGCACCAGTGCGCCAAGTGCATGGGCAGCGCTGTGCAGAAAACCCAGGCAATAGCTTGCTAATCCCAAACCAGAAATGCAGAGGTGGCCCAACATTATGCTGCCAAGGGAGCTCAAGGGAAGCACAAACCCTGCATGCAGCTCCCACCTTGGCATATCTGGTTGATGGACTGAAGCTGGGGCCTCCAGCACTAGAAAGGAGCTGGCAATTATTATTGATGGTTAAGATTAACTAGAATCATAGAACTGTAAAGTTGGAAGGGACCCCGAGGATCATCCAGTCCAACCCCCTGCAATGCAGGAATCTCAACACAGGGTGCCCCATCCAATTTTAAACCAGACCAGACCCTGCTTAGCTTTGCAAATGTGCTAGCAGTTTTATTGCTGCGCCACTACCTCAGGGGTGAAGAATCTTAGGTCCAGGGGACAAATGTTGAGTCCTCTCTATCTGGCCCTAGGGCTTCTCACCAGGCCACACCCATCCCCAGCCGTGCCACATCACTGTTCCTCTCCCACACCCTCATCAACTTGTTTGTTTGCATGACTGTAATGTGTCCTTGAGCTCTGATAAAGCCTCTTGCTTGCTTGGATGGGATTGTGTTTGATTGGCTACATATTTTGACTGTTAATGACATGGCAGCACCATCTAGTGGAAGTCGGGAGGTATTGATATTCATCATTTGTGGTGGAGGCTGAAAGCTTATTTCAGGGTGTGCTTATTTTAGGGTTGCCCAAAACAAAACAAAAGCATTTTGTATATATTTTGGCTATTATTGAGATCATTACATCATAATAAAATATCATACTATTATTTTTGTTATTATTATTATGTAGGCTATCATTGAAACACCCAAACAATGCCTCACAAAGCCCAATAATCAGCTGATGGTGCTTTGCAAGCTGTGCCTTTACCTGCACATTTTGATTTCAAGGGCAGGCAAAAATACAGGTCACCTGGAAACAGTGACATCAGGTGTCTGACAGGTGGGTGGATCAGCACTTTGCACAGGGCTCTTCAGTGCCTACAACCGCCCCCCCCCTTCAGCTCAGTAGGGTGGGTTGGTGTGGCTTGGCTGCAGTGGCCTCACAGACCAAATGAGAAGCCATGGAAGACCTAATTAGCCCCACACGACAGAAACTCCCCACCACTGATCTAGTGTTTTGCAGAGTGTGGAAAATTGGGATGCACACAGGTTGACCGAAACATGAAGCAATGTGAGGCAGATACAAATAGAATCTTTGTCTATCTTCAATGCCCTAGATTTTGAAGTGGTTTCAGATGGAGGCAATGCTGTGCTTCACCACATGGTTGGAGGCAGTCTCCTGCTGCGAAAAATTCCATGAACCCAAGGAAATTGCTGGGGACCAATGTGGTAGACCAGTGGTTTTCAACCAGTGTGCCGTGGCACCCTGTGGTGCCTTGAATGATGGCAACACAGGCCTCTGTCCCTCTTTTCCTCTCGCATCTCTGACTCCCAAAGGCTTGCACAGCTGTTTGTTGCAGCAGCCCTGGCTACAAGCTCCAGAGGTGGAAGGAGGAAGCAAGCAAACAGGTGAGGAAGCCCAGCCAGTCAGTCCACCAACCCTTGCTGCTGGGAGTTTTCAGACTGGTAGGAGGCCAAGCAGGCAGTGTGCTGGCCTTTCTTGGGCTTGCTGTGTGCAAGACCTGCTTGGGAGCTGAGTGCCTGATGCTGAAGGCAGGAGCCTTTCTGCCATGCAAGCCCAGCAGTGCCCGCTGCTGGCTACCAAGGTGAGTAAGGTGCTGGCCTCACATTCACCTCTGGCCAGTCTCCGTCAGGCTGCTAAGGCTGGGGGCATCCTCTTCCCAGGCCCTTGAGGGGTGGTGTGAGGAGGCACCTCTCTTTGGGGCAGGGGGTGCAGCTCAGAGACCAGAGGACTCCCAAGGAGAGAGGACAAAAGGCTGAGGGAACACTCCACAAGGGAGGGTGTTCGAAAAGGGGTGAGGGGTTGCCAGCTCTGCAGGCAAGGGGTGCCACAACTGGGCTCCTGAGCCCCACAGGGGTGCCACAGAAAGAATGTAGCTGGTCAAGGGAGCTGTGGACTTGAAAAGGTTGAAAACCTCTGTGGTAGACGATTACTAGTCATCAAGTGCAATTTGGGCTGCAATGATAGCCCCTCAGGCAAACTCCATGCCAGTTCCCATAGAGCAGGAGAAGCAGAGTCTGGCAAGAGTTCAAGTTTGGCCTTTTTGCTCAGGCCTGCCTTCCTCTCAGGTGATTACTCACTTGGGTCCAAAGCACATGCAGAGACTGGCCAGGTAGCCATTGGAGATGGAGAAGAAGAACATGAAGACGATGTACCAGGCATCATGGGCAAAGAGGACAGGCAGGTGTCTGCGTGGGCCCACATTACACAGCATGAAGAGGGGGATGAAGACCACACGGGCAACCACCATGATGGGCAGTAGGCGGCTGTCCTTCCCAGGCTGTATGAAATGGGGGAGAAGAAAATTAGTAGTTGTCAGGCTTGGGGGAATTCTATCCCTCCCCTGGTGGCAGCAAGAAGCAGAGAAAACAAGGAAGAGTTCTTACTAATGAGTTTATTCAATCATCACGTGAGAGACAAAGTAATGCAGTCTGTATCCCGTTAATGGCATTGCTCCAACTGATCTCCTCCCCTCTCCCTTCCTAGCAACAGCACTTCCCCTTACAGTGGCCGCCAGGGGCTAATTGCTCTTGCACTCTCAATGAATGCCAAATTCTGGAAGAAGCAGGGTCAGAAATACTCTCCAGTGATAACGTGTCACCTGGCTGCTCTGTCTCTGTCTCCTCCTTCTCTTCTCCCAACTCTTCTGTTCACCTGTCTCTGAGCTGTGACCTTCCCCAAACCACTGCTGTAATTCAATACTGCCTTCCTCTTCTATGGAAGCTTCAGGAAGGGGGTGTGTGGAGATCTCCACCATTCCTCATCAAGCTCATCCCCTTCAGTCCAGTCCCTGACAGCAGTAAGCTGCTGGTATTTCCTCCCAATGCAAGTAGCTTCAGAGGAGCAATTTTGGTCAGTTTTGCAACTGGGTTGTAAGGGCAAAACTCCCCTTCCTTTCTACTGAAATCCTGGTATTCATCAGATGCCTCAGCAGATAGATAGGTATATTTCAGAGTATGCATGTTACATTTAACATCAAACACATTTTATGTCACATCATGTTTGGCTCCATGTTATAGAATCTCCCTGCTCATTCTCCCTGCTCACTGGAAGACATATTGTTCTCTTGGTTGACTGAGAATATACAACAGTACAAACTGCAGCTCCGTGCTCGTAATTCTGCAATTGTTAAATAGGGAGGTGGGCTCCCAATATTATTCTGTATTTAAAACAGCACTTGTTTAGTTGTGATTTAGTTGACCAAAGCAACTAACAAAACTATTTCTTATTTTGAACATCTTTATCCTAGTTTGTACCTGTACTAGATTTGAAACTGTTTTTACATATAAAAGTGTTCTTGTTACAATTGTTTTTTTATATATGAAATTGCGCAATTGTTTTTATTGCAAACATCAGTAAGGAGCTATTTTGTGGGAAATGATTATAATAAATGGAAAACAATAAGATCCTAAGGGAAAAGAGAACAAAGTCGTGCCTGAGCCAAAAGCAACTATCAGGAAAACAACAACCCATACATACAAAATGAGTCCCTGCCCCATGGAGGCTTCGGTCTATTCGTTTCCATGAGGGTACAGATTTGCTCAGCAAATCTCATGTATGTTCAGTCTAGTCTACCAACATACCCTTGTGGGTTCTGTTTCGTGAACTGCTGTTATCTTCCCACTGAAATTACACACCAGAGAGAACAGTCTGTTCCTCGCACGCATCCTTAGGCTGTGTAGTTGCAGTCTGTCGGCCAAATCACGGGGAGAAGTGACTCCACAGAGGTCACAAAGGACATCTGGAAGTTGAGGGTTTTCCCACTTTCCCCTCTCATTGGGCACTTCCTCCCACCAGAGTGGGAAAACTTGTGCAGATCTCCACAGCCACACTCCTCTGTGCCCAAGCAAAGGGAGAGCAAAGGAAAATGATCGAAAGAGCCGCTGGGTGCTTCTGCCCTGGGTTGCTTGGGTCGCTGGCAATGGCAAAGCGCTGCACAATAATACCACAGATGCAATACGTGGCAAAGAAAGCAGCTGGAAAAGCCACTCACACAAACATTAATGCACTATGGAACAGCTCACCCTTCCCTGAGCTTTGGCAAGGGGACCTGGCAAAACCTCGATAAGTGCCTGCGTGTTGCAATGCTCACATTAGTCTCCAAAAGACTTTCTAGATCCTTACCCCATGCACAAAGGCCAGCTAGTTCAAAAGCCTCCCAAGAGAATGTCCTTAGTATTGGCTGACAACAGCATATCCACAATCTAAATTTGAGATGTTTTGCAGCCTAGCTCTCTTGACTGAGCCTTTGGGGAAAGGCGATAGCTCAGCTGCAAAGCAGGAAAACTGTGTGCTTAAAATCCTAGTACCAGGGCTGTGTAAAACCCCTACCCAAAGCCTGTCAGAGTAGGCCACACTGAGCTAGATGGTCTGATTCCATATAAGGCGGCTTCCAATGACAACATGAGGCCTGTAATTTGCCTCATAGCTATAAGCATGACTCCTGATTGAAACAGGTCAGGTGATCCTTTAATTCCCTTCTTCTTGTTATACAGATAAGAGTTCAGGACAGTACTTTAAACTGGGTTCTCCATAGCTCAGGACTGCGAGGACCTTCAAATTGCCTTCTTTTGCCATCATTTCTCTCCCCTTCTCCTGCATAATCCCCACATTAAATGGATACAGCTAGCTGTAAGACTGCATAATCCTCAAGAAAGCGTCACACACACAGAGCTACTGGCAGTCACCCAAAATGTTGTTGAACTGTTACACACATTGCTATATACACACACATATATATATAGAGAGAGACAGAGTTCTTATGAACTATTTCCATTATTTTTCCATGTACAATATTAATAAGAGCCAGAAAATACTGCCTACGTTGACAAAATGGCTTAGTGTGCACAACTGCTAAGAGGTCTTTTGGTATTCGCTCTCCCCATCTGTAGGGTTTACCATAGTGGCTTGATTCAGTACAGCTTTCCTTATAACTTCAACAGAATGTCCCAACTTTTCCAAAAATGGGGGGGGGGGGAATCACCCACAAAGGCAGAATTATATACCATAGCAGAGGTCAAATTCTTAGTCCTGATTTACTGGAGAACTTTCCACCAAATGGGTCATGACATTATAAAGACCAGAATTAGACTTCCTGGGGGTTTAACTAGTCCCGGTATGCCAAATTAGCACTGGTCCCTTATCAAAACATGAGAAGCTGGATGGGCCTATATCCAGGCACTTCAAGAACAGTGGGGCGAGCAGCCCTCTATCTACCTCAGTGTTGACTATGCTGTGGCGAACGAACACAACTATTATTTCTGGCAAAAGAGGAGGCAGCAGGAAAATGGATCTGCCAGAGGAAATGAGGGGCCTGGGTGGATCATGAGGCTCAAACCACGTACAAAGAGGCAGTCTGTGGCATCAGACTTCCCACACTGCTGTTTTGCAAGCATTATTTGTACATCCATCTCTTTGCATGGGCAAACGGGAGAGCAGCCAACAGACAGAGAGAAGCAAAAGGTCAAGTTGGGCTCGGACTTCCCACAGAGGTCTATTGACTCAGACCAGGATGGGGTCTCTTACTGGTGTGCACCAATATATTTATCTGAACTGCAGGGGCCTGGGCCAAAGTGGTGAGCTGTAGTGCAGGTGCTCATCTTGCAGATGGGCCCAAGAGGAAACCTGTTTCTCACAACCCTTGAGAAGAAGGTGGTTGATCTTTGGGTTCTCTGTACCCTCCATCCACAGATCTTGGTCTGGGCTGCCAGAGCCCTTTCTCTGTTGCCTGGCCCCCAGCACGCCGCCTCTGTGCTGTACCAGACAGCCTGCTCATTGAGAGACTGCAAGCGTGGGCTTGTTTACTAGAGTCTGCAATTGGTGAGGTGTTTTTCTCCAAGCCGCATACATGGGGGCGGGGGACACAGAGGTGTGCCTCTTTCATGTGCCAAGCAAAACCATGAGCTGTCTTTGACTCTTCCCTCTCCACCTCTGCACTTCTTATTCTTTCCACAGTTGCTCATGTCTCTGGTTAGCCAGGCATCAACTTTGCCTCCCACTTTCCCTGCTGTTTTTGAAGTCTCTTCCTTTACACCCCTTTCCCCTTCCTTCATTATTCCCAGACACTTTATTCCTCTCCACAGCAACTGTGGCCTTCTGTGGTACCTTAAAGATTACACAACACACACTGACTCACCCCTCTGTCACTGCCTGGCATCTCCTGCTCTACGACAGTCAGGCAGCTCAGCTCAACTTGCCTCTCCTTAACCTTAAAACATAAGAACTACAGGGCCAGAGCGAGACATAGCTGAACAATAAAGCTGGTTGTAATGATAGAAAGCGGCAGTGAGACTGTGGGCAGTGACCCCTTGGCAGATGCCCAACCCATGTCAACCCTTGATGCCAGGCCAATAGGTTGCATGTTCCGCAGAGGACCATGAGGTGAAACTGACTATGCTCAATCCAGTCAGAGGGGCATCTTAATATGAACCATAACTTCAAGAAGCAAGAGAAAGTGTGCTGTGAGGGCTATTTCTTCAACTCCATTTGTGGCACATTCTCTCTATAGATACTTATTTTCAGCTCTAACTATTCTCTACAAAATATACAAAACTGTGAATCCATCTGCCCTCATTCAGAGGCAAAAAAACCCGGAAGAAATAATACCCGCATATCTCAGATGGAAAGACAGGAAGTTTCTAAAAAGCCAACGGAGCCTGACCCAAAAAATGAAATATAAAGGTTTCTAGCAACTGGTATTCAGAAACATTACTGGCTGTTGTGCTAACTTGTTTAATGAGCTTTAGGAAGGGTAGGCTCTGTCTGGTTAAGCCAATACCAATGGCCTTTCTAGTGGATACTCACCCACATGCAGACAGCTGTAAGGCTCCGACCTGCCCAGTCGAAGACATTAAACGTCAGGAAACAACAGACTGCGATAAAGTAATCAGCTGAGGAAAGAGAGAAGTGGAGAGGAGGAATCAGTTCCAGGACCTCAGTCCCCTGCTATAGTCAAACAGAGTGACAGCAAGCCCCAGGGCTAGGCCCAGGCAAATGGTACGGAATGCTTGAGGTGCATGTAAGCCACACACTTCCGCCTTCTTTGAACATGGAACATGCTGCTGATGAAAGGAGCCCTGCAGCTGTGGGTCAGCCTGTTCCTGTACCCAGTCACTATGGGAGCACTAGTGAGTGGTGTCAAACTGGTGAAGAAAACTCAGCCCTTTGAGATACATGCAAAAAACCCCACAACCCCTCCCAAAATAGTAGGTTAAGGGCTGGGGGAAGAGCATCCCGCATCCAGGACTTGGTGGTTGTAGAAATTTCCTTCATTCTTTCCCTTTTGATACTGTTCTGTCTTATCAAAGCAGCAAAAGGTTTGCTCCATCTTCGAAGAGAGTTGAATTCAGGCAGCCGAGGAGGTGGGCATAGCTTCCTCCTACCCCGATAAGACACCCTCTGAAATCTTCTCTGTTATCCACTGTGAAATCATACTCTCTTCTTTAGCATACTTTTCATGCACACTGCTCATGAGAACTTATCTATATAATACACATGGGCTGTCACAGCCCTCTGCTATTCCTTTCCCAACAAAGAATGTCGTTGATAATTGTACAGAGTCTGTTGTAGCATGCATGCATGGTGTAAATGCAGAGAGGTATAGTAAGAAGAAATAAGAAAATGTGCATGTTTTGTCCAAGCAGGATGTAGAAACTTAGACCAGGAAGGATGCATTTAATTTTCAGACCCGTTTCCACCCTAGTCATTGTTGGTGATCAAATATTCTTTTTCCAACAGATAATCCTCCCTTCAAAGTCTTCCAGCTCTCCAGGCTAAACCTGCCCAGCCCACACTTAATGCCCTCCTGCTCTTACCCACAGTTGATGGCAGCCTTCTCAAACTTAATGCACTTCACAAGTTTTGGACTACAACTTCCATCAGCCCTAGCCATGCTGGATGGGTATGATGGGAGTTGTAGTCCAAAACATCTGGAGAGAAGAAGGTTGGGGAAGGCTGCTTTATGGGGTTACAGCTGATGATGGCATGATGGCGGTGTAACTTTATTCAAGCTAAGCAGGCGCCAGCCAGGCCAGTTCCTGGATAAAAGGCTGCCCAGGAGTCCCCATGTAAGGAGCTCTGAGCTCCCCAAATGAAGGGTGGGCTATTCATGTATTTATTTATTTATTAGTCTGCCCAAATCTCCCAGGGTTTGGCCATCAATAGTTCTGGCCCCAGCCACTTACAATGGAGTGCACTTTCACTTACCCCAAAGTGTCTTTCCTGCAATGGTTGGTTTTACATCAGCAGTGACAGCTGGGAAGACCCCAATAGTGACAGTAAAGACAAAGCAGACACAAGCGGCCATGACCCAGATCTGGTGAAGAAAATGGAATAGGTACACATGAAGACAAATTCAGGACAAGAAAACCCTAGAAACGTGGGTGTGGGACAGGCCCATTTCAAGGCCCAACCTCTGAAGAGCCAACTATTCCAAGGCCCATTTTAAGTTCCAATACCTTTTTGAAAATGCTCAGCACTGAAGGGTTGTGGTCTGGTTCACGGGAGGCCCCATTTGCAGCATGTGGGGGTTCCACACCATTGAGGTCATCTGCAGAAAAAGACAATGTTTAGAATGATTTCTCACGCTTTTTAAAATAATAATTATTAGGATCATTTCTGATAAAGTACACTATGCCTGAGTATTTGCTGGACGCACCTGCGAACTTCCTTTCAACTTGTTTTTATTATGAGTTTTCATAGGAGTTGTTAATAACTGGCCCACGAAAGTAAAAGCAATAATAAAGAAAATCCTAACAGATCTGGGGTGGGGACCCTGTGGATCTCTAGACAACATTGTACTAAAACTCTCATTACCCCAACTATTGACCATGCTTCCCGGGAATCACAGGAGCTGGAGTCCAGCAACATCTGGAGGGCCACAAATTTCCCCACCCCCCGTGCTAGGGATATTCAGATGTTTACATTATCGGCCAATGTTCAAGCAAGAAATGCTGGGTTGGTTGGTAGAAGAGAGATTATAACAGTGCACATCAATGAAGACCATTGCAAAAAAAACAGGGAATAGGATGCAAGTTGAGCATCCTTATGGCTTATGAAATTTATTTATTTATACAGATAAATCATACGGAGAATAACCATGCAGAAAATAAAAAAGTAAAAATGTGTCATAAATCCAAAACACTCCCCTACAATTCCTTCTGTAGTAAGAAAGTCTTTGCCATGTGCCTGAAGTTCAACAAGGAGAGTCTAATCTCTCTCTCTCAATCTCTCTCTCTCTGTGTGTGTGTGTGTGTGTGGAGTTCCATAGATAGAAGCTATGTATCCAGTGTTGTGGGTCCTAATAGTTACAAGGGGTGCATTTGAACTGTGGGGAACCACCAACAGGGGCTCCACTCAAGATTTCAGTGTTTGAGCCAGGATATAAGAGATCAGATGGCCCCTTATGATATCCTGGAGCCGAGTTGTTATGGGCCTGGTAAATTAATACAAGAACCTTGAACCTGGTCCTGCAACATATGGGCAGCCACTGCAACGATTTATGGGCTGGCCTCTCCCTCTCAGCGATGCAGCCACAGCATTTTGCGCCAGGCGATGTGCGAGGATAGCCCCACACCGAGCGCACTGCAATAATTGCGTCTTGTGGTTACAGTGCATGAATCATTGTAGCCAGGCTATTCCTGCACCATGGTGGCCATATAATTGGCAGACCTGTCATAGATGGCAAAAGGTACTCTTAATCTTACCTTGGGGAATTGCCCAAATAAAGCGGGCCACTGGTGTGTCAGAGGATTATCATTTGCTGCATATATTCTGTAACAGGAATGAGGAATATGTGGCTTTCCAGATGTTGGATAAAATCTGCCATCATCCTTGACCATTGGCCATTCTGTTGCAGCCCAACAACAATTTGAGGGCCACAGATTCCTCAGCCCTGTACTAAAGCATGTTTTGACTGTTACTAAGTGCTGGTGGGGACCCCCAACCCCATAACTGAATTGGAAGCACACTTCCCAGCCCATCATCTCTTCCTTCTTTTACCTTTCTTGATGAGGTCCATCTTGGTTTCCACCTCAGAGTAGGCCTCATGGGTCCGATATTCTGTCTTATCCTTCATGGAGTAGTAGCGGAAGAAGTCCTGTTGAGAAAACCAGAGCGTAGCATAGAACATGTGTTGGTGTGGAAGGTAAAAACAACTATAACGTAGTGGTGGCAAAGGGAAAGATGATGATGATGATGATGATGATGATGATGATGATGATGATAATAATAATAATAATAATAATAATAATAAATAATTTATTATTTATACCCCGCCTATCTGGCTGGGTTTCCCCAGCCACTCTGGGTGGCTTCCAACAGAATATTAAAATACAATAACCTATTAAACATTAAAAGCTTCCCTAAACAGGGCTGCCTTCAGATGTCTTCTAAAAGTCTGGTAGTTGTTTTTCTCTTTGACATCTGGTGGGAGGCTGTTCTTGGGTGATCTTGGGAACTCTTCTGAAGCAAAAAACTGAGACTCCTTGTGGCTCCACAGACCTATTGTATAACTGAGAATGGGACACAGATCCTGCTCCCACCACCCTGCAAAATGGTGCCCATTGGCCAGGAATACAAGGAGCTGCCCACTTGCCCACTATTTCAGGGCCACCTTAAGAGAAAAGAGAATCCTTACCAGACGAGGCAACATAATATAGGCGCCAATGGCCATTAGGATCACAACACAGGCGGTGATGAAGTAACCAAAGGCACTGTCTTCCAGTTTAGAGCCACCTGAAAGATTTGGAAAGATACGGTGACTGGGGAAACTTTCCTGCCCACCTGAGGGTAAAGCAGAGGCAGCCACCTGAAAATTATGTTTCTAGGAACCTTGGGGTTCCTGCTTCAAACCAGGGAGTCATCTAATGCAACCCTTTGCATGGAGGTCCAGTCACAAACCAACACACACAATGCAGGTCACCAGTGATAATGACCACAGAGCCAAGGGTTTTGAAGATACCAAAACCTCAAGGTTTGTCCTTCACAGGGATTTGAAAAGGACAAGCCTTGCAGTTTGTGACTGAGAAGGGACATGAAGATTAGGGACCACAGAAGCTAGACCCCAGTGGAGAGAAGGCCCTTTCAAGAATGTACACTAAAGGCTTCTTCTGATCTGAGATTTCATCCACCCAAGTAGTCCAGGCTGTTATGCTGAAAGGAGATGGGTGGTTGTGTAGCAATACTCACTGGCGAGAGCGCAGATCATGGCCAGAGCTGCAAATGTCCCTGCAAGGCCCTGCCCGCTCATAATAGGCGCTGTGTAACTGGCAGGCAGGAGTCCTGCCAGTCCAAAAAGGCTGCCCTGGAGAATGGCGCCAAAGGCTGTAGGGAGAAAAGGCAGAGAGGTGAGTGGCGGAGAGGTCTGGTGCAGAGGGGATATTGTGACACCACCCAGTGCTGAGGAGAAGGCAGCCTGAATATGCACTCTCAAGGGTAAACATGCTGCACTCAGCCTTGCTGGGGAAGGACTACTCCTTCTACAGCCTCCACTGCCAATTGCCAGGAGTGATGGAAGCCCTAAGTCCAACAATACCTAGATGACCTTAAGTTTCCATATGCAGGTTTTACAGAGATGAAGAAGCTACTTTCTCACTTCAACACCAAGTACCTCTGTCTGTCTGTCCGTCCGTCTATCTATCTATCTATTTTATAAAATTTTGTAAATAAATAAGTAATCCTTTACCCAAGTCCCTACAATATCTTCTGCTATGAGAGTCATAGCTCTGAATTCTGACATTCCCATTCCTCCAAAGGCAATCAGGATTTGCCTTCCTGCATTCAGACAAGCGCTCTCTCTCTCTCTCTCTCTCTCTCTCTCTCTCTCTCTCTCTCTCCGTTGGTGAAGGGTTGCATGTGAGAAATGTCTATATTCCATTCTGTCAATATCAAGGCCAGTCTACAAGTGACCCACACTTACAATTGATGAAGACTATCTTGACCATGGTGATAGTGAAGAACGACAAAGGGTCCATGGAGATCTTGACTATGATGGCTGTTACTAGGAAGACCAACAGGATAGCTACCAGGCTGCATAGGATCCGAACTTGCTGAGGGATCCTAACAAGTTGACATTGACAGAGGGAGCAAGAGAAAATTGACTGGTTGTTTGATATGCATTCAAATGAATCCCAAAAGTGCTTACAAACAATAAATAACCATGACATTAATAGAGCATCACAGTTACAGAATAAGCCATATTACATGATTAACAAAGCATTGTCGAAAACTAAAAAGCCCAACAAAGATGCAAAAAGGACATGATCCACCATGATTATAACTCTATCAAAAAGAGTCTCCTTTCCATTGGAAATGTCAAGGCTGTCTTGCCCTCGATGCAACTGTTGGGCCAAAAGGAGAAGAGGGACGAAGCAGGAAGCATGGGGCTTCCTTTGAGGAAGAAAACTACAAAGATCTCACCTTTGGTGGATGAAAGAGTTGAGGCAGGTAAAGATGAGTAGAGGCAACATGGCGCAGAGTGTCATCACATTGTTGAATATGGACTGCAAGTGTGTGGCAGGAGGTTTCTCAGTCTCTGTGTCATTCATGTTCATATGGAGATCAATGGAGGACACATTGTTGTAAGTATCCTCATTCAGGCGGCTAGTAAAGTACTGCAGAGAGTGGACAGAGGAGAGCATGAAGAAAAGAAGCTTCCCTGCTAAGTAATTGCTAAGTTCTTCACTGAGCAGGGCTTTCTGTCACCTGTTAAAACAATCAACTCTAAATCATGCTAAGCCATGTTTATGACGGCAAACCAAAGAGCTGTTTTGTGTGTGTTTTTTGCGGGGGGATGGATCCTCATAAATGCCTTGAAGAGATTCATCTTGGAAAGATAAAACACCTTTCCAATGGGAAGGTCCAGGCTGGATCGCCTTGGGTGCTACCCCTGGGATAGAAGGGGTTTGGGCAGAACAGTTGCCCTTATCGCTGCTCATATTCATCAAGCAATCCTCATCAAAAGGCACCTCCTATGTATGGGTGCAAGCCACAGGAAGTGGCTGTAATGAAGTCCCACTGAAGTAAAAATGACTACAGTGTCTTGGACACGGACTAACACAGAGCCACCACGCCTCTTAATCTGGTCTTGTGGAGCAATGTGCTGTGGGGGATGAATCCAAGAAACAATCTGATTCCTCAAGGTGCATTTCAGTCCCTCTAGCATCACACTCGGGTACCCTGACACACAGCTTGGGAATCCCTGATCTAGGCCAGCCCTGGTGAAGGCGTCTAGTACCAAACACATCAACGATATATACACAAGTGGCTCCCACCTCCCTTGAACTTACCCCCGTAGCAGTCATGAAAAAATTCCATGGCAAAAGCGTCCCAAGGCCAAGAATGAAAAAGATCAGCCAGACAGCCTTATACCTGCAAGAAACAAGAACAACCAACGGGGACTAAGTGGGAGCTCCTGGGCAAGGGACAGCCAGGCCATTTAAGACATTTCTATATTGCCATTCAAAACGTTGCATACCGCTCGAGGATTAAATAAACGTTAGAAACGCTGTAAGTGCAAAAGGTGCTAAACTTGCCAGTCATTGCGTGTGGTGCAACGACTAAGAGACTGTTGGACCAGGATTCAAATGGTGACTCAGCCACGAAGCCCACCATTTCTCAATCTAACCCACCTCACAGGGATGTTGCAAGGATAAAAGGGGGAGGCTGAGAACCCTTGGAGTAAAGAAAATAAATTAATTTTCTACCAAATAAATAAATAAATAATCATAGAACTGTAGAATTGAAAGGCACCATGAGGGTCATTTCAGTCCAAATCCCTTTTGCCCAACGTAGGGCTCGAACCCAAGACCTTGAGATTAAGTACTGATTGAGCTAGAGTAAGCTATACTGTTGCAGCAACCAGCAGGGCAGTCACATTTTGCTCCTTCCTCACCTGGAGAATCCCACTATCCCATGCTGGAACGCTAGTAACCAAAGGGGACCAGTAGGCTGATCTGGGTTGACGCCAACACAAAACAGCTGCACTCTGCAGTTGAGTGCCTGCTGCAGATTACATCACATCAGGAGGTCCATTCCACACAATCTAGGGTTTTTAGGGTTGCAGCACCTACCCATTGGAACCCCCTCTACTTGCATGTTAAAAAGGTGCCATCTCTGTTGATTTTGAGAGCCTACTGAAAGACCTTCATCTTTCCACAAGATGTTTATATGTTGGTATTGAGGCTGCAGCGGTGGGAAATTGAGCAACCGTTTTTATAAACATGCCCTTCAGGCTATATATAGCCCCAGAGCCAGTAAGGGGCAACTTGGAGATTCTTATTAGAATCTCTTGAGTACAATATAAATCAGCCTTTCCCAGCCTCCAGATGCTTGGGACTACAATTCCCATCAGCCCTGGACACCATGGCCAATGGTCAGGGATCATGGGAGTCGAGTCCAAAACATCCAGAGGGCACAAGGCCAGGGAAGGTTCTATATAAATCCTTTCAAGATCCTTTGCTCTGCTAGTTCTCGCCAGACTCTGTGAAGTAACTTCAGTACTATTCTCATTTCATTCCTCCCCGTCCTTCAAACTTAACATGTGAGCTTGTTAGGGACATGGATCCATCTCGTATACAAATAATTCTCATCTTGAGACTTGGGATGGACCATCTGTAGCTCTAAACAAACAAATGAGTGTACGATGCAGCTACAGTTAAGAGTCCTGTTGATTTCGGCAAGATAAATTTAAGCATGTGTTTGCCTGGGCTAATGAATGAGTAAGTGTGCTTGACCAAATTTTTTTTTTTAATTGAGTAAATATGTGATCTTCCAAAGCACTCAGGCACCAAGCATGGAAACACAGAGGGGGGGGGGTCCCTTCTTTGCTATCTTTTATGACAGTCACAGAAGCGTTGAGTGGGAGAATACTTGCCCAGTCTCTTAGGATCATTCATACAACAATGCTCACACGTTCAGCAGAGGATAAAGTACTAGATTTGTGGCAAAGGAGGTTTTGGGTGGTGGCTAAAATGAGGCAAGGTACGTACAGCAAGGGGAATGGTGTAAAAATGTGATTTATTTTACGCATGGTCTCCTGGCAAGCAGCATTGCCATGGCTTCCATTTAGGAAGAAAGAGCACAGAGGCTTTGTTCAAGCTATGGAATGGCTTTCTGTGGCTCATCCTAAGCTCGTGCCGGGGGCCCTCAGCGCTAAGCATGTTGCCTTATGTCAAAAAGTGAGAAGTTCGTGGTGAACAAAGCTAGGAAGAAAGAGATTCAGAAGCAGGCAAAGAGACAGAGCTCATTTTCTAAAAGGGACTGCCACAGCTTTCCCACTGCCAATTGATTCTGTTTGTTGTTGCTCCTGCCTCGGAACAAGGAAGTCTCTTAAGAGACATCAGTGCAGTCATCGGAACATAAATCCAGTCATCCAAAACACTCACACTACGTTTCCCATACAATAAGTCAGACAAAAGGTCCTGGGTTCAATTCAGGTCCAAGCAGGGCTGAGAAAGACTCTTGCCTGAAACTCTGGAGACCTGTTGCCAGTCAGTGTCGACAGTACTGAGTTAGATGGCTCCTTGGCTTGAATCTATATAAAAGCAGCTTCCTATTTCCATGTGGGGAAATGTCTCATGTGACATCAAAATCAAGGTGTAGGAAAAGAAGGGGCTGTTTCGTACAGTGCTAGCAAAGCTGGCTCCAGGCTTTAGTGGGGTGTCTTTGTTAAAGTGCCCTAGTGCTTGGTCTACCATGGTCACTAGGTAAGTCTGCTAGGTAAGTAGCAGACTTACCTAGTGACCATAGTAGGCAGCAGCTATGCTCTGATGAGCAGGCAGCTCAGTCTAGAAGTTTGCACCTTTAAAATTACCCACAATGCCCCTGAGATAGCATCAATCCAGGGTATTGTAGGACACTAAAATCACAGTGACTCCCAGACCAAGTTGCATGGGCACAAACTGGACCACCAAAAACATTATTTTAAAGGTGGTCTAAAGTAGCTGTGAGCAGTGATCCCTGATAAGGTAGTAGGACTCCAGCATCTGTGTTGTGTGTTAATGGTGGGCCTGGTGCGAAATAAACACAAGTGTGTGTGTGTGTGTGTGTGTGTGTGTGTGTGTGTGTGTTTGCATTTGCCCATATACACAGGCAGTTCCCTTTCTGTTCCATTGCGCCCCAACCATACCTGTCCTGAGGGCTGTTGCCTGTCATTTTGGCACTTTGCAGGTGTTTCTTGCGTGTAGCAAATTCTCACTGTTTCACTTCACAGCTGGCCCCCTGGAGGGTCGAAAGAAAAGAAAAAGGTTAGTTACTGATTAATTTTGCTGCATTAGATTGCTATGAATATATTATACATCTTGCACCATATATTGACAAGACCGCAGAGCTTCATTGAAAATATTTGGTTGTTCGTTATGCTCAAATAAAAGTAATAGATTTTTTTTTAAAAGGAAAGAAAAAACAGTTAATGAGAAGTCAGAACAATGGAGTCCAATGAAATTGTTCATAGAATCCAAAGAAACTGAAAGGATCTAGAAACACTGGTGGTTCTAGACACCAGCACTGAAGCAGCTGAACAGAACAAGGATGCACGTGGATTTCTAGAATAGAATGTGCTGGCTTATAGACAAGCTTGTCTCCATTTTTTTTTTTTAAAGTTTCTAGTCCTCAGGAACACAAATAGGAAATTTAATACACAGTGCCCTTGTTGACCTCTCTAGAAAATACATGCAAAAACACATTTAGCAGTGGCATTTTAAAAAGGAAATCTTGCTTGTGAATACTGGGGAAATGCTCTCAGCAGGGATTTGTTGTGGATCCATCCCTTTAACTCACACACAGGTCCATCTCATTACAAGACCTGGAAGTAATCCTTCTGCCCTTTCAGAAATTGCGCACAACAGGTTACTACTGGGCTGTTACTGATTTGCCATAATTATATATTCCCCACTTCACTCCTAGCTCTCCCACCTTCCACACACAATGTTCTATTTACCAAAGGCTGAGAACTGAATCAGTAATGGAAAAATGGGGATGAATACCGTCCAGAAATCTACACACAAATACAGTGATGGAAATATGAGTAAGCAGAAACAACAGTGGAAAAGGTCAGAGGTAGAGCAGCCAACATAAAAGATCTTAGGTGCTCAAGCAATCAAAAGACAGAACATACAACAAGTAGAAGTTGAGGGACAAAGTGAAGAGAAACCAACATCTGACATGATAAAGGACTAGGAGAGCAAACAAGACCATGTTGCTACACAGGCACAATCTTTTTTTATATATATAAATTTTTATTAATTTTCCAACATATATTAAGACACAATACAACTGACAATACAGCTACACAGGCACAATCATAGCAATATGCAATATTTCTTGGATAGAGAGCAGATAGAGTGGTTCCAATCTGATCTACACGTAAGTCTGAACTTGTGAGCCCTCCTTGTCCTCTCCCATTATTGCCCATAACTGCACGGCATCCACAGCCTGGGCACATCACAGCCGCCTTCCAAAGCCTTCCATACACAAGCATAATAGGATGCAAAGAAAGAGCATCATTCTGGGATACTTTATAAAGTTTTTGCTCCCTGCTCCTAACAAGATACGGCAATTTCCCATCGAACTTGATTCCCCCCTGGTTAAGTGCATTTGGGGATGGGGACTTATCTGCCTTATACCATGACATGGAGAAAGTGATCTTCAGATTAGATGCTACAAAATGAAATAACTTTTAATGGGAAGGTGCTACCCAAACATCATCTCTTTGAACTGGGATTTCGCTCCTGTGTGCATGTGACATTTATTTATTTTAAAGCACTTCCATATCACTTAATACTTCAACATATCGTGAAATCGTTAAAACAAAAAGTCTTCCGCGTGGTTTGCCAACTTGTTCTTTTTACGCAGATTGAAGAGACGGATTCCTGCCTTTACAACATTTCTCGCTTTCCCACTAAAGCTGAGCAGCTTTCATACATGAAATGAAGAGGTCAAAACCACAGCTCCTGTGGTGACTTAAGTACAGGCTACAGCAAATATGCAAATTCCAGTTGCATAAGAATGGAGCTTAGCTGGTTATATTTAAAAGCTCCAGTTACAGATAGGTAGCCGTGTTGGTCTGCCATAGTCAAAACAAAAAATTTTTTTCCTTCCAGTAGCACCTTAAAGACCAACTAAGTTAGTTCTTGGTGTGAGCTTTCGTGTGCATACACACTTCTTCAGATACACAGATCTGTATCTGAAGAAGTGTGCATGCACACGAAAGCTCATACCAAGAACTAACTTACCGTAGTTGGTCTTTAAGGTGCTACTGGAAGGAAAAAATTTTTTTATATTTAAAAGCTGTTTGACATCTATTTGTGCCAGGTCCTGAGATTTCCCCCCAAAACTCTCTTACTTGTCTGCACTGCACATACACTGAATCTCTGTGATTCTGCTAATGCATGCACAATAAATAAATACTTTTTACAGCATAATTAGTGTACAAATTGATTTACAGTCTTTATCCATCTCATTCTTATCACATTTATATGGCCCCATTTGACAAAGGGCACATAATCACTTCTCCCTTCCTTCTGCTGCAATACCTTTCCAGCCTTTCTTGGAATCAGAGGAGACCAGAGTTTCCCCTTGGTCTTTTCTCCCCAAGGCTTGCAATAATGGCCTGTTATACCACTAGGTATTTCAAGACTATTGTTTTAATGCACCATGAACATAGAGCTGTTACTCACATTGTTTGGGTAATCCAGATTTCCTTCCCACTGTAGTACTTACGTTGATGGGAAAATGCAATTTATCTGCAAAAAGCAGCTGCAGTTTGGAATACAGTAAGTTCAGTTGCGCACATGCCACAGGTACCTATTGGCTAGTGCCCATGACACCACTGGTCTTACAAAGACATACTTCTCTCTCCCCCCTCCCCAAAGATCTTTATTGAAACTTAACATATATACATAATAACCAAAATTCCCAATGATTCCCTAACATAAAATATAGTATCTAAATTACAACAGCTGCATAATTATACACTTAATTATAAAACCCACCACCCACCCTCTACTTCCCTCCACAGCAATTTGACTTCTTTATATTTCTTTCTACCTTTTCCCCCTTGCATTCTATAATAAATTATTTTTGTTAAATTCTGATTTTTCCTTCTTTCTTTATTGGTTTTTGTTATTTCTTACATTTTGATTTGATTGATATCTTATAATTGAAGTTAATTTTGCCAATTCTATATACTCACTTAATTTACAAATCCACTCTTCCTTTGTTGGTGTGTCCTGAGATTTCCATTTAGTGGCAATCACTACCCTGGCAGCTGTTGTTGCATATAAAAAGATGGTTTTTTTCATATGTGGTATGTCTTTGCCCTAATAGATAAGCTTTGGGATTTTTTATTTTTTATCAAGGTTTTTTTTTTAGCATTTTCTTAAGTTTCTCATGTATCATTCCCCAAAACTTCTTTATTTCCTTGCAACCTCATCACATATGAATTATCATTCCAGGTTCTTCATTACATTCTCTTTCTCTCTTACATTCTCTTTCTCTCCACAAAGCCCACAATATTTTTTTATATCTATCTGTAATGTTTTAACTACAGTATTACACACAAAAAGAGCAAGTAACAACCAATAAGGAACCATAAGGATAAAGGATGGTACAAATCACAAATTGCATTCTGTTCCAAAAACAGAACCATTCCCACAGGTGACACCCCCCCCTGCAGTGCAGAGATATAGTAGGATATCACCCCACTGGTGCCGAATTTGGGGCTGAAGCTGGACTTTAATTTCAAGCGGAGGAAATGCCCTGGTCTCGGAATTGCAAAATGCTTTGAAAGCCCATAATCCTAAAGGGCATCATGCAAAAACACCAGGTTCCCCGGCAGCTGCAGGATTTTTTCTTCATGCTTTTAGCCAGGTGCAAGCAACACACATACCATGAATCACACCCAAGCCCTCAGGCACTTCTGTAAAAGGTAGAGATTGCCACTATGATCTAGAGCGTCACAACTTTCATTTAAAAATACATTTCTAACCATGGTGGTTTCAAAGAGAAGTTTGGAACAGCATTGCCTTTCAGGGAAAAGTAAAAGGGTACACAGAGATTTTTCTTTTCTCTTTTCTGGTAAAAGCTCACAATGATTTAAAAAAAATTTTTTTTTTCAAAGACTCAAGTATTTTACATCTGAGTGTTAGCATTACAGGACAAGACAAGGCTCGGCACATGTGTTTCTGTCTATGAACTGGCATGGAAAACCACGTTGTGAGAACCAAGTCCTCCAGACATCCAGCATCCCTGTGACAAGTCCAATCAGTGCAGCAGCTGAGAAATGTGCTGCCATGTTCATTACTGCCAGGAAATTTCAGCTGGATCTGTGATGGGTCAGGCTATACTTTTGCATGCAAAAGCAGCCCCAGACAGTTGGGGTGCACTGTGTAGAGCCCTTTGCTACTTGTAGGCCACTCTGTATCTTACGAACTATCTCTCATCTATATTCTTTCCTGAACATGGCTTCAGCCTATACCTCTCTTTTAAGTTTCTATACAAATATATATACAGTGGTACCTCGGGTTAGGAACTTACCGTAATTTGTTCTGGAGGTCCGTTCTTAACCTGAAACTGTTCTTAACCTGAGGTACCACTTTAGCTAATGGGGCCTCCCTCTGCTGCTGCCACACAATTTCTGTTCTCATTCTCAACCAAAGTTCTTGATCCAAGGTACTATTTCTGGGTTAGCAGAGTTTGTAACCTGAAGCATCTGTAACCCGAGGTACTACTGTATAACGAACAATCCCCATATACCCTCACCCTCCAAGAAACATTCCACGCTCATACAATGTAAATATAAAGTCAAAATAAAGTTTACACATAGTTTAGAACCGATTACACTAGTTAGGTGTCTTCTACTCTCTTCTCTTAGCAGATTGTCCTAAAGTGAGCCATGGGTGAAAAGGCAACACTGTCCTTTCTAATGTACTGGAAACAAGCATGTGCCATACAGTTTGAAATTTGTCTTTGTGTTCCTGAGTCCTCTTAAGATTATTTGCTACTCGATACTTCAGCTGGGGATCAATCTGCCCTCACGGCAACCTGGCCAACCTGTCACTCCATGACCCTCACCAGGGTACCACTACTAACAAAGCTTCTCCTCTCTCTCTCTCTCTCCAGCACAGTCCCTGCTTCCACCACAGAAAGAGGTTCCAAATACAAGTCCAAGAGTGAGGAGAAACACAGCTCTCCTGCCTTGGAAACAAGAGAGAATTTAAGCCAGATGGAATGGAAACTGGCACTTACCGTGTCTCAAGTTTGCTGAGCCTAGTCCTGTGCTGGGTGCCGTGTATTTGAAAGGAGTGGATATGTGTTTTGCTTTCCACTGTTTTTGAGACTGAAATGGGGCAAAGACCATGTCAGAATCATGGGCTGGATCTGACTTGCGGTCAGATCAGTGTCTGGCACTACATCTGGTCCGTCGCTTGAGTCACGGCTTAAGTAAACACATAATGGGTAGGAGCAGCTGCGGCTGCCAACTCTGGGATTATGGTGCGGATGGAGGATGCTTGTCTCTGTGAGGAATGCTAAGTAGGTCTGCAGTATCTGCTGGGTCGAGCTAGTCTGCGTTTGTCACTAACACCCAACTCCCCTCTGCTCTCTTCATATCAGGAAGGGCAGGAGTTGCATTTCATAGAATCATAGAACTGTAGAATCGGAAGGGACACCAAAGGCCATCTAGTCCAACCCCCTGCAATGCAGAGCGGTGCTTTAGTTGAACACATTCATGACAGATGGCCACCCAATCTCCAGTGAAGCAGAGTCCACCACCTCCCAAGGGAGTCCATTCCCCTCACTGTTAAACAGCTCTGTCAGAAAGTTCTTCCTCATGTTTAGCCAGAATCTCCTTCCTTGTAATTTGAAGCCACTGAATTGGGTCTACCCTCCAGAGCAGGAGAAAGCAAGCTTTCTCCATCTTCCATGTGACAGCCCTTTAGATATTTGAAGATGGCTATCATATCTCCTCTCAGTCTCCTCTTTTCCAGGCTAAACATAACCAATTCCCTCAACCATTGCTCATAAGGCTTGGTTTCCAGCCCCTTGATCATCTTGGTCGCCCTCTTCTGAACACTCTCCAGCTTGTCAACATCCTTCTTAAATTGTGGCGCCTAGAACTGGACACAGTATTCCAGGTGGGGTCTGACCAAAACAGACTAGAGAGGTACTATTACTTCCCTTGATTTGGACACTTGATTTCTGTTGATGCAGCCTAGAACAGCATTAGGTTTTTTTGCTGCTACATCACACTGTTGACTCACGTTCAGCTTGTGGTCTACTGTACTAAGACCCTATATCATTTTCACAGGTACTATGGGCAATCCAGGTGTCCCCCAACTTACATTTGTGCAGCTGGTTATTCCTGACTATGTGCAGAACATAGTCGAACTATCATTTTGTTAGTTTTGGCCCAGTTCTCCCATCTGTTAAGGTCAAATTGAATCCTGATTCTGTCTTCACCACTCCTCATCTGGCTTACATTTTACCAGCTTCTCTGCAATATTATGGGGCACTTTGTTAAAAGCCTTACTTGAATTTCAATTCCCTACTACAGGATGTGTGTTGTTCAGACACAGCAAAGTCCAGCAGCTTCTCAGGAAGGTTTCATTGCTCACATCTTACTCAGATTACCTCTTTTACTTTTGCAGGTGCCCACAAAGCTATGAATGGGAATTTAACTCATGGCCTGGAAAATAGGAAATGAATCCGTCATCCATGCTAGGGACACAGTTCTGTGGGCATAAACCCAGAACCCTTTGGAAAGGATGTGCATGGGGGAAAAAGCCACAACGGACATGGCTCATCGTGGTCTTCCTGGTTGCTTTCGCCACATGCCTCCAAATCCTTTCCAAAGAAAGCTGTGTTTTGTTTCTGAGAAATGAGGCAGTGCTAAACAACTAGGGATGGAGTGGGTGGGAAGGTGCCCTGATGGTACTAACTTCCCTACCACAAGAGTAATTCAGCCATCACAGACTAATGCAATCTTCCCCAGCCTGCTGCCCTTGATGTCTTGCACTACAAACTCCAATCAGCTGTGGCCAGCATGGTGGGGGGATTAGTAGTCCAAAACATATGGATAGAACCAGCTTGGGGAACAAAGTAAGCAAAGTAAGTTAGGGCAACTTAAATGTTTGGGCACTCCTACATGATAACCAAGTAATTTGATAAGGTTTATAACAACAAGCAAGCCTCTTGGAATGGTCAGTCAGCAAACATAGCTTTCTTGCACAATTCTGCAGCTGTTAGCCTAGAGCCAATTGCTGGTACATGTGGAGGACATTACAAATGTTCACAGCACTGTCACAGCAAAGTGTAATGGGGCGCTTCAAAGGTAATGGCCTTTAGGAAAATAGACTATCAAAAAATAAAAGAGGGCATTTTCCTTTCTGAAGGACAGTCCATATATCTTTCCTAGAACTGACTATGTAATGTTATCGCCTGGATATTTTTCAAAGTGCCACAAAGCTGTCCAGGTTCTCTCCTGACCAGGAATTAAAAGAGGAAAGGCAGAAAACACAATCCCAAGGAAGCTCAGAAGAAGCAGGGTTTCATAGCGACAAACTCCTCCTGGCATTTGTCCCCAACACCTGGCAATCTAATAGCCACTGATAGGCACAACTTTTGTGTGGGGGTGATGGTGGTGGTAGGGTGTGTGTGTGCTACATTTGAAGGGTCTAAATATGCATATAGTAACATGAATAACAAATCCCTGAAGGCAAACCTTCAGGAAAGAAAAGTGGCTTGTGGGTAAGGCAATTTTAAGCAGAGAAACTTTTGTATATTTCTCTACAGAATTAATTCCCCACCACCAATTTTTCTCCTCCAAACCCCACCCGATCCCCAGTGGGATTTCAGCTGTGTGTTTGCCCTATTACAGTGCTGTACTTCTAGAAAAAGATCTGCCGGAACTCACAATGAACACCTCCTTTGTTCACTTATAATGGCAATGGCGCCCACCTGAGAGGTGCCAGAAGTGAGTTCTGGTGAGTTCTGGCTGAAAAAAAGCCCAGCAAGGACACACCTAGAATTCCACAAAGGCAAAAGCACTGGATACATGAGTAGTATTGAGTTAAAACATGGGTAGCAAGGAAAGCATTATATATTTTCCCTCCCCCACCTCTGCCTCTCTTTCTCTATCTCACCTTCCAGAAGCTACTTTTCAGGGACTCTTATGTCAACACTGGCATCCTCTGGTAAAGCTAAAATGTAAAGGACCCCTGGATGGTTAAGTCTAGTCAAGGTGACTTTGGGGTGTGGTGCTCATCTCGTTTTTCAGGCCGAGGGAGCCGGCGTTTGTCCAGCTTTCCGGGTCATGTGGCCAGCATGATTAAACCACTTCTGGTGCAATGGAACACCGTGGTGGAAACCAAAGTGCAAGGAAACGCCGTTTACCTTCCTGCCACGGTGTACCTATTTATCTACTTGCACTGGTGTGCTTTAGAACTGCTAGGTTGGCAGAAGCTGGGACAGAGCAACAGCTCACCCCGTTGCGTGGATTCGAACTGCCAACCTTCTGATCTGCAAGCCCAAGAGGCTCAGTGGTTTAGACCACAGAACCAACCATGCCTCACCTGAGAGCAGCAAGCTAGCTTGGTGGGTGCAGGGCTGGTCATATGGGGCGCACACAGTTCTGTTCTCCAGCTCTTTGCAGCCACTCTGTGCCTTCCAGCATCTCCCACTTCATTCTGCCTAACGGTAGGACTGGCCCTGCTACTTTTCTTTATGAAAGCATCTCTTGGAGGTTTACTCATCCATGTGTAACATGTAGCAAAACTTCAGTAAGACAGTGGAGGTGGGGGAACCAGAAATTAGAGAAAAATATTAGCAGAGATGAAGAAATGGTTTAGCAGACATGGCTGGCAAAATTAGATTTAGTCAACAGGGAAAGGTTTGCAATAGAATTTGTTAAAAGGAGGGACTTGACGGAAGAGGGACGGGGGATGACTGCTCCAAGCAAGGGAAGGGGCCAAAGGAATTAGAGGGAAATAAACAGAGGGTACTGAGAGCAGGTGAGCTTTTTCCTATACAGTACTAATCTGTGCTCAATGACTTACTTGTTCTCTGCAGCATTGCTGGTAAGAGAAGAGTGCCGAAGTAATATTTTCCTTGTTTCAACATTGCTTCCTTTCAATTTTTGCCCTTGTTCTGACATCACCTCCAAATCAACACAACACTGCTTTCTTTGGAATGAATTTAGGGATGTGGTAAAAGGAATCAGAATGGCAATATGAACTATATCCGTTTGCTGTGGCCAGTTTCCATGGACGTGCTTTCTAAAGAAAACCCGCAAAACCCTGTAATTGTGCACAGCAGATAAGTTCTAAATTTTATTCTTCATTCTGAGAGTTAGAATTTGCTTTGTGGCAGTCTTTGTTACACCCCAAAAGGAAGTTATTGTCTTCTCCTTTCCCCGAAGTCAACAAACCTGTGGCAGCTCCTGTGAATGTAGTGACTGAAAAACACTAAACAGGAATTACTGCCAGAAAACTGCAGGTACCCGGTAAATCTAAGAAGGATTTGATTCATATAGTATAGTATAGTTTTATTTTATCTTATTTACTTATTGAAGTGGTCTTATACCACTATTACCATATCAAGGCAGTGCACGTTGATAAAACATAAAACACCATTAAAACCAGTACAGGATTATCATTACAGGATTTGGCTAAATGATGTGCTTTATGCAACTACATAGGCCTGTTGGCATAAAAAGCCTTTAAGAGATGCCTGGAAGTCCAAAACAAGGATGCCTGCCAAATCTCTGCTGGAAGAGTGTTCCACAGCTTGGGTAGGACCAGTGATGCTAAATGCCCAACAAAGGACAACTAGCAGTGCTCCTTCCGAAGATCAAACTGTGATATAAGGGCTCAGGTGGTCCTTTAGGTATCCTGGGCCAAAGTTGTTCAGGGCTCAGTATATCCACACAACAACCTTATACCTGGTCTCACAGCTTTAGGCTGCAATCCCATGCACACTTACCTGGTAGTAAGCGCACATGAGACCATTGAGACTTACATCTGAGCAGACATGCCTAGGATTGTGCTGTTAAGGCTAATTCTGCAGTTAACCTTCTAACAGGGAGGCCGCATTTTGGGGGGACCCAGTACCATGCACAAACACAGCGACTGCTCTCTTATTTCATTGTCAGCTCAGAGCAGATCCAGCAGATATTTAACTTGAGTCAATTATTTCTGCTATTCAGCCCTCCTTTACGTGACTACACAATACCCATAATTTTTTACACATTCTGAATGGCAAATGCTTTGTTTGGAGTTCAAAAGGATGCCGAAATCTCTTCCCCCTTCCTTCCTTCCCCCTGTTTTTAAGCTGATAAGCTTTTCTCTGCTCCAGAGGTCAGGCACATCTTCCTCCTTTGATGTCCCTGTGTAAGCAAGCAGGGGACCACAAGATTGGAGTATACGTAACATCCCCCAGTTCCTTAGAATAAACACAGTAGGAGTGAAAAAGGGATGGACTGGAAGTACTTTACTCCAGGTGCACTGTAGTTTGTAAACAAACGTATATATTTTTCTATTTCACACTGAAGGCTGCCCACTCTCCCACATTTCATGAAAATCAGACTTATTCTGTGTACACCACAAACTTCCCTAGTTTCCCGTGCTCAAAGTTCAAAGAGACATAAGCATTCACCACTCTACCAAATGGCTGTATCAACATTTGTTTCTCATACTCCCCTGATGATGACTGCTCCAGTTCAAAATGCATCCGGATTCACCTAACCACTGTCTTATCTCACAGTTGCCATCTGGCCTTGTTGAAAAGCTGTGGTGCAAGTTCCCCAAAGGTTCGGATGTGCCTTGAGCTTTTCCCACCACCCCAAAGGAGTATGGAGGAAGTTTCCTTCTGTTTGTCATTGTTCACCAGAAAAGGTGGTGAAATTGGGTCAAATTGTAGGTGTCTTTAATAAGCACTGTTGTGCTCATCTTCCACCCTTACCCTCCTGCCCCCGTAGATGTTGAGATTGCAATACAGGGAGCTAAAGGCAAGAATACAAGTGCTACGAAGCCCCAGTTTTCATTCAATAGCACTGCATTTGCTGGATCCAGTCTGGCTTTGACACCGGCCACAAGAGAATGAACAAAAGGGCAATAAGGATCAAGTCTTGGAAATAAAATCCAGGATGGAGTATTGCGACTAGATGGTCCATACTACACTATCCAGGGTTAAATATGTTCATGTCAAAACCTGCACTGTACAAGAAAATGTGGAATAGTTAGGACCTATCTTAATTTAAAAAAAAGAAATGAATTTACATTGCAAACTCAATAGGGAAAACATTTGCCTCTTTGGGTTATGTACACACAGTGATGGCACTAGATAAAATATAATTATCACACCTGCTGCCCCCATTAGGTTATATCTTTTGATGGCAGAACTGGGCTAGTTTGCATGACTAATTACCTCCAGGCCCATTTATAAACACTAATTGAGGATGCTGCCCTTGCTAGGTTGATCTTTTAGGAATCTAAATTTATTTCTCTATAATAATGTTGTAAACCTAAGGCTCGCTGGAGATTACGCTCCTCTAAAGGACAGCAAAGCCAAACTCTCAGTTATACACTCCCCACCCCCAAGGCAGCATTCAAAGCAAAAGCCCAGTTAGGATTCCACCCTGCAGATCCTCCAAAGGGCCCCATCTCAGCAAAATGCCAGACTCCCTTGGAACTGCACCAGCCAATGTGTTGCCAATATCCACAAGACTAATGGGCTGTTTGTGCCTTTCTCCCAAGCCTCTAGCATATATATACACGGACATCCATCACAGGGAATATCTGCACAGAGCAGCTCAGTGGCTGTAATTAATTACATCAGTAATTATACCTTCTCAGCATCCAAGCAAACCCTGGGGCCTCCACCCAGCAGAAGCTGCAGCCAAGTCCCCAGTCCTGCTTCTTTTCAGCATTATGGAAACAGACCAGTTGGCCAAATCGACACTTCAAGTTCCAGATCCTTCAGCTGGAAAGAATAGGCAGGTTTAGGCATACGTGCCCTTGCCCCCTACAAATCTTAAGGTAACGTTGAAAAGAGACTTACTTAGAGCACAGGCTAGTTCATCAGTTCTATAAATCCTTTAACGCTCATGTGATAAAGAGTTCCAGTAGACTATCAGTGGTCCAGGAATGAGTCAAACACACGCACATGTGCCGTATCTAAGCCAAACCACCTGCTGATTAGCAGTTTGCCATCAGCAAGGGCCTCTTTCTAAGAAGGCAACCTAGTGAAAACAGCGATAAGGCTGGGTGTTACACAACATCTTTTCTACTGAGTTGCCAAGAGGAATCACCATGAGACTGAACGTAAGGATAGTCACTCAAGCTTACTTAATGCAGATCAAGCTTGCTTATCGCAGATTAGGCACTCTTTAACCAGCTTGTAAAATGGATGGAATTGGTGTGTATGGGATTCCAAGCACTGCTGGTGAATGTAAGTATGCTAACAGGTAAAGGTGGAAGTAGCTATTCTGGGTTGACTAAGCTGCCATATACTAAATCTGGCCACTAGAGTTAGTCGGTGTCTTCCCAACCTGGCTTTCCAGGTGGCAGCTGTGCTAACAGACATTCTTCTTTAAAATTGAGGAAGCCAGGGGTTAAATCTGAAGCTTTCTGCATGCTAATCTCATGTGTTCTACCAATGAACTATGCCCCGTCCCCTTGTAAGGTGACTGCCCTCCACAACACTTCAGAACTTTAGAGAGCGTGCAAGAAAGGTTGCATTAGAACTATGGCTGGCCAGAGGAGGACCAACAGCCCTGAAACTACAAAGTAAGCTTTCTAATGAAATTTATCAATACCCCTCTCTTTTATCTTTTTGCCACTCCCTCCCCCTTTTGCTGACATTTAGGAGCTGGCAGAAGAAATACAAAAACTGTTCACTTTTTCACTTCTTCTTTTATCAATTGCTGCCCTTTCCATTGGCATGCTGGTTTTTTTTTAAAGATCTCAAAGTATCTGAGTAATGCGACCGCAAAGGGGAAGGGGTGTTTCGGGCAGGGGTTAGGAACTTGCAGTCTAAGGGTGATATGAGGCCCCTGGCTAAATGTCATGTGGGTGGGGGAACCAAGAGGGAGGATAAGGGGAAAGCTGGAAACTGAAATGCAAAGCAGCTTGCTGGGAGGGTGGAGAGAACAGAAAGAGAGAAAAGGGGCAGTGTTGCCCATTTTTGGCACTGGCCCCACCTGCTACCAGTTCCACCAGCATGCAGCCCCCAAAGGAATACAGGCCTTGACAGAAAAAAAGCTTTGTCCTCCCTCCCACATTAGGGAAAGGCTTCAGACATACAGACATCCCTGTTCCATCTGAGAGCCAGTGTGGTTCCATTCCTTCCATAAACCCATGGCAGAGCTTTAGTAAACTCTTTCTCTTTTTTAACAAAGGCTGCACACATACACTATACACTTAAAGCACATTGCTACCCCCAGATAATCTTGGGAACAGTAGTCCCCCCCCCACAGAGCTAGCACCCTTAGCAAACTACAGTTCCCAAAATTATTTGAGGAAGGGAGACACATGTCTTAAATGTGTTAAGCAGGCACAGCACTTTGCAAATTAAAGCTGCAATCCTAAACACACACAATCTAGACACGAACTACACTGAAATCAATGTGTCTTAAATTCTCAAGCAAAAATGTGCTTAGGACCTGGCTATAAATGTTTTATTAAAACGATAATACAGAAGAAGCCATGACTCCTCCCAATTCCATTTCACCAACCACCCTGACCTAAGTTCCCCTTCCTTGGCCTGAATTGCCCCAATTCCTGCCAAAATATTCCAAAATACTGCAAAAATATTTTGCTCAAGGAAAAAGAAGTTCAAAGTTCATTCTGAACACAGATACTGCTTTCCTTGGGGAGAATTTGATTCTAATTTAAGTACGTCATAGATACAGTCCAAGCCTACTGCTGTAATCCGAACACACAAAACACCCTCTTTCAACTCCAGGGAGAAATAGGGGGTCTATGTCTTGCTGTGTTGAAAAGTTAAGACAGACTTGCTGTGTGTTGTCAAACCACTGCTTGGCTCCAAGGCACTGAGAAGTGCGTTAAAAGTATGTTTTGCAGAGTCGTGAAAATGGTAAAAAAAAACATGTTAAACCACTGGGGTAAGCCAATGTGGTGCCCTCCAGATGTTAGTCTACAACTCCCATCATCCCTGACAACTGGTATCCTTGCAGAAGCAGATGGGCATTGGACTCCAACAACACCTGGAGGGCACCACATTGGCTGCCCCTGTTATAACCAATATCATCAGGCTGGAAAGACAATGCCAACAGGGATGATTTTAACTAACTATCCTCCTACTCCTCCAAATTGCTGAAGATGGTCAACGATATTTTGAGAAGAGATTTCATTTTCATTCCTTCTTTAATCCACTCTGATGAGCTGGATTAGTAAATTTTGAAAGGAGAAATCATGTTCACCGTGATAAAGAGTATGTATTCATAAACAAGGTGTTTATTTCAGGAATTATTTCAGCAATAACTGGCACAGTGCATCATGATCTTACCGGCGTGTTTTTTTGTTTTTGTTTTAAATTACACTCCACACCAGAGATGCCCAAAAGGTGGAATGTACAGAATTCAAAAGCAGTTCAAGACTTTATTCTCCCTCCCATCTGTCTGACAGTCAAGTGCTTGGAAAGAGGGAGTTGCTGTAGAGTTGCAATATTTCCCCCCTCCAGGAGTACATCTGTGTTTTTAATAGTTACGTAGCATGCAGACATTTAACAGGAGCTTTTGGAATTACTGGTGAGGAAAAATGACTGAATTCCTTCATGGAACTGTTAAATGTCTTGGATCACACCCACCTTTCCCTAGCAAAGTTCCAGCAAGGAAGGCTCAGTATGGAAGAACTGTGGCATTTGATGTTCCAAAGAACTGTGGGCTGAAAGCTAAGAGGACAGTGGTGGAGGACAAGGGATGTCTGAAGGCATCATTTTCCATCCCACCCTGTATTGACTGCATGCAATGCTATCTCCATCCTCTTGCAGTTCAGCTTCCACTAAACCCTACATCTCTCTGGCTGCTGTGGCAAAATTACATAAATTACATTGTCATTTCACCCCATTCATTGCAATTCAAAGGAAACATAATATGAACAGGTGATGGTGAGAATGTAATCATATTGTTTGCAGAATCAAAGGGAAAGGAAATACAACAAGAGGCTTTGAAAGGAGGCAGGAGGAATAAGGAACTTTGTTGAGGTGAAGAGGAAAAGAAACTACAAAGAAAGAGAATGCTTGTGAGAGAGAAGAGAGATGGGGCAAAGGCTGGCTAGCAACTGTATGAAGTTTCATTTTTTTCAATATGGCTCTTAGAACTCCGCTACTATTTGGATGGTGAAAAACATTGCTATTTAAATAAAACAATATGGACTGCAGCTTTAGGATTTGCACTAGCTCCAGACTGCCTTCTGGACACAGTTTAGGGTGTCCATTTTGACCTACAAAGCTCTATAACAGGGGTGGGAACTCACCCAAAAAGTTGTCCAAGAAGGAAAGCTACCCGCCTGCATTTCAAGGAGTGGAGTGGCAGTAACATTTCCATCTCCCCCAGAGCAGTGAATTAAGTTTGCAAATGGAAGTTGTAAGGCTCCCTTGGCTCATCTTAAGGACATTTTCCCAGGGTCAGTCTCAGGCTCTGATGGCTGTGTGCTAATCAAAGAATAAAAGCAAACAAGACCCCTTTTGTCCCAAGGGTGGAGGAGAGGAAGGAACTTGATGGGGACCCAGGTTGGGGACTTGCCCCTAGTTCACAGAGCTTCCCACTGCAGCAAAGGATGTTCTTTGAGGCAAAGTAAGGCCATGAGGTTGGTCACATGGGAAAGTTATTCTGCACTCACAATGCAGTAGCATAGGTAGCCATGGGCAGGGGCGGTCTATAGGACGGCACAGGGGTCTGTCTTATGTTCCCTGCTGTGCGTCAGGAGTTTTGTTTCTGGGCAGCAGGGGAGCTTTCTCAACAATTTTGATTTCCCATAAGAAGCTCAACAACTTTGGTCTGCCCCAGGCGCCAGCAGGGGTTGCTACGTGCTGCACAATGTTTCTTCTTAGGCAGGAATAACCAGCTGCAATGCAGAGTGCAGTGATTAATTGGGTATATAAAAGACACTTTTTCAGGTATCCTGGTCCCAAGCTGTATATGTCTTTATACACCAGTATCAGTACCTTGAACTTAGCCAGGAAGTGAATTGGCGGCCAGCTTGTTGAAGTACTTGCTACAGTCACAATCGATGGATTAAATCGCTAGGCAAGCCAAGTCAAAGAGTTTCAGCTTTGAAACAGTGGTCAAGGCGCATTGGTGAATGAGATGCATAAACCCTCCTTAGAACAGCAAGACAATGAGCAAACAATGATGGAGGGGGAGGTTACCACAGGAATGGAAGAGAATTACTCCCTATGGGCAAAATTGGGAAATGACACAATGGCAGGAAAGTAGGATTTCCTATCCCCATGGAGATTCTATATAGGAAGCAGCAATAAAATAATAATGAAGTATTCTTCATAATAAAGTATCCTGATTGTGGGAAACTTTGAGGAATGTTAATAACATGAAAAGCAAGCAGCTCCTCTGTGCATTGACCCCCCCGCCCCCTATCTCAGCTGCAAAGAGTGCTATGAACTGGGCCCTTTAAATCATGGCCATGTAGAATGACAGGCACCCAGAGCACTTTTGTTAAATAGCCGTGATGAAGGTGCCCTGCTGTGAATGGTGCATGCATTCCACTGCTCATGTGTACCTGTTTGCAAGAGATGGACTGAGTCAGGTTAGGTAGGTTTTAGTAGCAGCAAGAGTTGATTCCTGAATTTGTAGAGGTAGGAGATAATGTGCCAAGAGAGAAATAACTTTTAGCTGTGACTTACGAAGTAACACTTTGCAAAAAAAGAAAGGGGGGAAAAGGAACAAGCTTGCCCCAGCATGACCAGCAAAATGGCAGTTCGCTTAAGTACCCCAATATTATCTCACCGGTGCAGTCCTGCATCCAATTATCAAGTAATAATAATAATAATAATAATAATAATAATAATAATAATAATTTATTATTTATACCCCACCCATCTGGCTGGGTTTCCCCAGCCACTCTGGGTGGCTTCCAACAAAGATTAAAAATACATTGAAATGTCACACATTAAAAATTTCCCTAAACAGGGCTCCCTTCAGATGTCTTCTAAATGTCTGGGAATTGTTTATCTCTTTGACATCTGATGGGAGGGCGTTCCACAGGGCGGGCGCCACTACCGAGAAGGCCCTCTGCCTGCTTCCCTGTAACCTCATTTTTGGCAGTGAGGGAGCCACCAGAAGGCCCTCGGTGCTGGACCTCAATGTCTGGGCAGAACGATGGGGGTGGAGACGCTCCTTCAGCTATACCGGGCTGAGGCCGTTTAGGACTTTAAAGGTCAGCACCAACACTTTGAATTGTGCTCAGAAACGTACTGGGAGCCAATGTAGGTCTTTCAGTAACAAACATACTGGCAAAAGCAAGCATTTAATCAATCCAGTGGTGGCACAGTGTGCAGGGAGGTGCTACTCCCAGATACTGGAGGCAGTTTTGCTTTATTTGTCCTGCCCTTCCTCCAATGAGATCTCTCATTTTATCTTCACAACAAGGTTCGGCTGTGGCAGCTAAGGCCACCAAAGGCCGCCTTTGAGCTACGTGGGGAATGAGATATGAACTCAGGCCTTCCAATCCAAGCCTAACACTTTATTCACTGCATCAGGCTGGCTTTTCCAGTGCTACTACCTCCCAGAAAGGAAGACAGTGCACCAACTTCTAACCTGCATCTACATCTTAACCCTTGCATGTCAACAGCTCTTTAAAAAGCTAGAAAGAAAACATAAGGAACTGCATGACCACTGACAAGCAAATTTAGAGTGACTGTGGTTGCTCTTTGGCTGCTCCTCTGAAGGGATGATGGAATAATGGCCAAACAGTGATGAATCACACATAAATAGCCATGAGTCACACATTAACAGTAATAAATCAAACTAAGTTTGTAAACATTTTAAGACAGTTGCAGAAGGTGAGCTAAGAGAGGCATTACTCCCCATAGTGCTCACACAGGGTTTTTTTGTGTGTGTGGTTGAGTCCAATTCTTGCTTCTGGTCAAATGGATTTTGCAGGCTTTTGAAACAATACCAAAAAAATGCCTAACCTGTTTGCCAGAAACCAAAGTGGGAAGATAGTAAACAACACAGTGGTCCTTCTAGCAAACAGATTTCGACTCTCAAAAATCCTATTGTCTGTCTCCAGCCCAACAGCATAATCCTACTCATGTTTACTCATTCAGTGGTGCTTACTTCAAGGAATGTGAGTATGCAAGTGAAGCCTAAGCCTCCAACAATTTATTATCCTTTTTTCCTTTTCCATATCTGCAAGTTCCATGGATCCCAAGCAAGCATTTAGACCATGTGCAATATAGTGCCATTGCAGAATAATTCAATCTTCTGTTGGCCATTTCAGTTTGTCATATGGAATGATTGCCCCTGCCATGTGCAAGTGGAAGTCTTTGTGTGGGCTTCTGTTGATGGTATTCATTAGTTGAATTCCACCCACAGGTAATTCATAGTAATCATTTCAGGTAGAACAAAGCAGCTTGGGCAATTCTCATTCTCTGAATCCGGATTTACTACAGCCACCATGTTGGCAGGGAAGAGTTCTTTGTACCATCCTGTGGCTCTCCTTCAAAGTCACCTATTATCTTACTCATTATCATTGCAATCAGAACGTGTAGCAATCATGGTGATGCAGGTACACTCTTGCAAAATTCTACAGTTTGCAGAGTATGAGATACTTGGTCTTACACGAGTGGAGTGATACATGCATTCTGCTCTTTTACTTCCAACACAACTGTGAAGCTGGTTCACTCTCAGCCCACAAGAGCATGATTGGAGGACTTGTGTGTGCATACAATATAGCACAAAATTATTCTGAATGTCTGATGCACAGAAACTTTGGCGGCCTCATATAGACACAGCACTCATCCATTTTTACAAAGGCACAGCTTCCCACTGATCTATTTTCAGTTGCCATCTGCTCCCTTTCATCTATATTTCGGAGACATCTGTCCTTCTCTTATTCAGCCTAGAGGCCAATGCAAGACTTACAGCATTGCAGCTGGTCCCAATTTAGAGGGAGTGTGGTTGAAGCCAAAACGCAGGACAAAACGTTCTATGTGCTAAAATACCATCACTTCCACCAATTAAAAGTAAAATACCAAGGCAGAGCTGTTTGTGGCCATGATTGACACTGAATTTGACCAATAATTATTCTTGGAGGAATGCCAGCCAACATAATGGCTGGGATTCATGGCTTTTCTCCCCACCTAGTTCATGACACACACAGGACTAAAATACCGGGTCTATTTCAGGCTGAGCAACCCACCATCCATTCACACAGCACTAAACTAGCAGCCAAAACCTTAAGAGGGGATGGAACAGATGCAAAACTAAAAGATTAGTTTTCTTAGCAGCGTTCATCCTAATGCCAAGTCCATGGATGAACATATCAATTATCAAAGTGAGGGGGGAAGGCATAGGATCAAGTATGGACACCCCTGAGAGAGGGATGCAAAAACACTGCCAAAAATCTGGCAGAAACCCACATTGGCTCCCAGCACCATCATCAATGGAACAGAAAAGGATGCAGCATGCCACAAGTCTGCAGAATGCCTTTCAAATTCAGGCTAGAAAACTCAAACAAGCCATTTGTTGCAAGGGCAGCCCTCCATATCTCCATCTCCCATTAGCCCCAGTCAGCATGGTTAATGGTCAAGAGATTTTGAGAGTTGGAATCCAGTAAAATCTGGAAGGTCACAGGTTTCCCGTTCTTGCCCTCTCCAGGTATGAAAAAGACTTAAAGGCTTTTTCATCCAACTCCCACCCACTAGTACCCCAGATATCAACATATGCAATTGGGTGAAGCAAATAGTGGAAGCGACTCAAGCAAGTGAGCCAGGCTATATATTGCACAGATTCTTTTCTTCCGCCTATTGTCTTGGGCACCAGATAATTATTCCAAACTTTCCTCAAAGCAGGCCATCCACCCTCCAGTTGTTTTTTTTTTTTTTTTTTTTAAATATTTTTATTTTTCCATATAAACACAATACAACAAACATGAACATACAAAAACAAAAACAAAACAAAAAACATGTATCATTTCATATCCTAATTTCATATCCTATCTTCCCCGACTTCCTCATGCCTCCCCTTTCTGTATTCCAAATTCTTATCGATTGTTCAGCAAATCTTCCCTTATTTTAATTTAAATTTAGACTATTCTTCCTTATTTTCCTTGTCTTAACCATTGCTAATAGTAACCATTTACTTTCCAGTCCAACATCATTCTAATTTTCATTAACTTTGTGATATTTCTTTAAATAGTCCTTGAATTTTTTCCATTCTTCTTGCGCTGCTTCTCTTCCCTGGTTTCGGATTCTGCTCGTCATTTCTGCCAAGCCCATATAGTCTATCACCTTCATCTGCCATTCTTCCAGTGTGGGTAGTTCTTGCGTCTTCCAGTACTTCGCAATGAGTATTCTAGCTGCTGTTGTAGCATACATAAAGAAAGTTATATCCGTCTTTAACACCCCTTGGCCGACAATACCCAAGAGAAAGGCCTCTGGTTTCTTGGGGAAAGTATATTTAAATACCTTTTTAAGTTCATTATAGATCATTTCCCAGAATGCCTTAATCTTCGGGCAGGTCCACCAAAGATGAAAAAATGTACCTTCAGTTTCTTTACATTTCCAACATTTGTTGTCAGGCACATGGTAAATCTTTGCAAGCTTGACTGGGGTTATGTACCACCTATATATCATTTTCATAATGTTTTCTCTTAAGGCATTACATGCCGTAAATTTTATCCCGGTGGTCCACAACTTTTCCCAATCAGCAAACAAAATATTATGACCAATGTCCTGAGCCCATTTAATCATGACCGATTTAACCGTTTCATCTTGTGTATTCCATTTCAGCAGCAAATTGTACATTTTGGACAAATTCTTAGTACTGGGTTCTAACAGTTCTGTCTCCAATTTTGATTTTTCCACCTGGAAGCCAATTTTACTGTCCAGTTTAAACGCTTCATTAATTTGATGGTAGTGGAACCAGTCTCTCACCTTCCCTTTTAATTTCTCAAAACTCTGCAATCTCAATTTGTCCCCTTCCTTTTCCAAAATTTCCCAGTATCTTGGCCACTTGGACTCCATATTTAACTTTTTAACTGCCTTAGCTTCCATTGGCGACAGCCACCTTGGAGTTTTATTTTCCAGCAAGTCTTTATATCTGTCCCAGACATTTAGTAGTGCTTTTCTGACAATATGATTTTTAAAACTTTTATGTGCTTTAACCTTGTCATACCACAAATATGCATGCCACCCAAAAATGTTATTAAAACCTTCCAAATCCAAAATGTCTGTGTTTTCAAGAAGTAGCCATTCTTTCAGCCAGCAGAAAGCTGCCGCTTCATAGTAAAGTTTAAAGTCTGGCAGGGCAAACCCCCCTCTTTCCTTTGAATCCGTTAGTATCTTAAATTTAATTCTGGGCTTTTTGCCCTGCCAGACAAATTTAGATATGTCTTTTTGCCACCTCTTGAAACAATCCATTTTATCAATTATTTGCAATGCTTGGAACAAAAACAACATTCTTGGCAATACATTCATCTTTATAGCTGCAATACGGCCTAACAAGGAAAGCTTCAAGTTGGACCAAATCTCCAAATCTTTTTTCACTTCTCTCCAAGTTTTTTCATAATTATCTTTAAACAAATTCACATTTTTAGCTGTCATATTTATACCCAAATATTTCACTTTTTTAACCACAGTCAACCCTGTCTCATTCTGGAACCTTTCCTTTTCTATCTGTGTCAAATTTTTCTCCAAAACCTTTGTCTTAGACTTATTCAATTTAAATCCTGCCATTTGACCAAACTCTTGAATTATTTCCAAAACTCTTTTCGTGCTAGCTTCTGGCTCTTGCAATGTAAGTACTAAGTCATCTGCAAATGCTCTCAGTTTATATTGTTTAGCTCCGACCTGAATCCCTTTAACCAACTGGTCCCTCCTAATCATATTAAGCAAAACCTCCAGGACCGATATAAAAAGTAATGGGGAGATAGGGCACCCCTGGCGTGTCCCTTTTTCAATCTTGAACTCTTCTGTAACCACATTATTTACAATTAGTTTGGCTTTCTGTTCAGAGTATATTGCACCTATACCATTTTCAAACCCTTGGCCTACCCCCATCCCCCGGAGGTTCTTCAACATAAAACTCCAAGAAATATTGTCAAAGGCTTTCTCGGCATCCACAAATATCAAAACAGCTTTAGTGTTTATGTTCACTTCCAGCTTTTCCAAAATGTCAATTATATTCCTTACATTGTTCGACAAGTGCCTTTTTGGGAGAAAGCCCGCTTGGTCCCCGTGAATCTCCTCCATCAAAACTCTCTTCAGTCTTTTTGCCAAAATATCAGCAAAGATTTTGTAATCCACATTCAATAACGAGATGGGTCGGTAGTTTTTAAGTTGGGTCTTTTCAGTCTCTGTCTTTGGTATAAGTGTAATGTAGGCCTCTCTCCACGTATCGGGTGCCCTTTTCCCCTCCATAATCTCATTGCAGACTTCCTTCAAAGGTTGTATCAACCCTTCCTTCAAAACTTTGTAGTATTTGGAAGTCAGTCCATCCGGTCCAGGGGATTTGCCCAGCGTCATGCCTTGAATGGCATCTTCTATTTCTTGTGCTGATATCTCCTGGTTCAATATTATCTTACTTTCATGCGAAACCTTTTTCAGCCCATTTTCCTCGAGGAACTGTTGTATGTCCATTTCTTTTTGCGGCCCTTGTGTGTAAAGTTGTCTAAAGTAGTTCTGAAAACAATTCCTAATTTCCGCTGGGTTGCTTATGTTTTTTCCTTCCACTTCTATATTTGTTACCGTGTTGAGTTTTTGTCTCTTCTTTATTTGCCAAGCCAGTAACTTGCCACATTTATCAGCAGATTCAAAAGTCTTTTGTCTCATTTGTTTAATTTTCCACTCTAATTCTTGATTCATCAGTTCCATATATTGTGTTTGGTGAAATTTGATTTCTCTTAGAATCTCTTGGGATTTTGGCTTCGATCTTAATTGTTTTTCCCCTTCTTTTATCTTTTCCAAAATTCTCTCCTTTTTCTCATTTTGCTTTCTCTTCTTTAAAGTATTTTGCTGAATCAAAAACCCTCTCATCACGGCTTTGCTTGCGTCCCATACTATTCTTTTTTCTACTTTAGACCTTAAGTTGATTTCAAAGTAGTCTTTCAAGGTTTTTTGGGCCTTCTTGCAGATCTCCTCGTCTCTAAATAAGGTGTCATTCATTCTCCATCTGAAGGAACCAGTTGTTGTTTGCCTCATCACCATCTTTACAGCATTATGGTCGGAGAAAGTTTTTGGGCAGATTTCTACTTTTTTTATATTCGGAGCCATACTGCTAGTCACCCAGATTTGGTCAATCCTTGTCCATGTCATTTTGGCTTCAGAAAAGAAGGTTCCCTCTCTTTCTAATGGGTGTTTTGTTCTCCAAATATCAATCAAGTCCATATTGTCAGTCATTTCAAAAAAAGTCTTTGGTAGTCTTCCATCTTTTGTTATTACCTGTCTTTGTGCCTTGTCCATATTTGTTGAAACCACTCCATTCATATCTCCCATCAAAATTAAGTTGTAATCCATATGGTCCATCAAAATTTCATGCAACTTCTTAAAAAATTCAGCTTTCCCTTCGTTTGGTGCATAGATTCCCACTATCAAATACTTCTCTCCTTGAGATTGAATTTCAATTGCCAAATATCTTCCTTGATCATCTTTAAAGATTTGTTTCGGTTGCAATTTTTCTTTTGCATAGATCACCACTCCTCTCTTTTTTACTCTGTCTGAAGATATAAATTCCTGTCCCAGTCTTTTATTTATTAATAATTTTCTGTGTGCTCTTGTCACGTGGGTCTCTTGTAGGCAAATCAAGTCCAATTGGTCTTTCTTTAAGGCATGAAATATACTTTTTCTCTTCCTGGGAATATTTAAGCCATTACAATTCCAGGTTAGAAGTTGCAGAGCCATGATGGGATTATTTACTCCTTCCTCCTACAGCTCCCTGTTTTTGTTCCTCGTCTGTCGGTGGTACCGTGTTCGTGTCCAGTGATGGATGCCCTTGTCCTGGAAATGTCTCTTTCTGTAGGTCTTCTTCGTGTTCTCCCAAGAACTTGTCTTTATCACTTACAGTCTTTATTCTTCTCTTCTTTCCCTTATATTTAAAAGACAAGCCTTGGGGAAATTCCCACCTGAATGGTATGTAGTTCTTCTTCAGCAGTGTCACCAGGTCCTTATAATGTCCTCTTGCGTCCAAGATACTCTTAGGGATGTCTTTAAAGATCTCAATAAAAAAATCTTCAATTCGAAGGGCTGTTTGGTAGTGCAGGTTCAATATTTTATCTCGCTCCTCCTTTGATCTTAAGGTAATAAGACAATCTCTGGGTCGATTTCTCTTCTGTCTTATTCCCAATCTAAATGCACTTTCTATCTTAAAATCTTCTTTCTTCAGCTCCTGCTTCCAAAAATCAGAAAATTCTTTTGTCAAATCATCCACCAAGTTCTCTCCTTCCTTTTCCGGCACAAGTCTAATCCTCAGGTTCCTCTCCTTGCGTTGCATATCCTGCATAGAGAGTGCCAGTTCATATTCATCCAATTTCTTGTAAACTGGTGGAAATTTTTCCTCCGCAGCAGTTGCAATTTCCTTAGCTTCCTCGGCTATCTTTCGTGTTATAGATGAATCTTCCAATAATTTCCCAATTGCTTCTGCATTTGAGTTCACTTTATTCCCTAGGTCAGTTATACTTTTAGTATTTAGGTCAATTTTCCCAGAGATTTCTTCAATTTTTTTATTTGTTTCAGCAACTTGTACTTTAGTTTCAGCAACTTGCAATTTAGTCTCCGCACCTTGCTTTTTTAGTTCCTCCAAAGAGTCATTTATCTTCTCCAATACCTTAGCAAATGATTCTTCTGTAGACATTGCTTTCGCTTTTGGCTTTGCAGCCACTATAGTTCCAGAGGCTCCTGTTACAGAAGCCCTTCTTTGCATGTAAGTGTCAATTTTGTATTGTCTGCCAGATCTCAAGGTTGTTTCTTGTAACTCCCCTTTCTCTTTACCATCTGCCATAACAAAGTCTTTTAGTCAAGGTCATTCCCAGACTTTGAAACTCACAAACAAAGTTCTCAAATTTTAAACTCCACTTGTTGCTGAAACAATTTGTAGGTCCTCTAGGGGGCGTAGAGTCAGTTCTATGCTTCTCAAAGTAATCCCACACTCTTCAAAAAAGAAGGAATAAAAGTTTCCTAGTCCCTTTCAATTTTTCTTTCCTTTTTCAAGGGGATCCCAGTCAATAGTGTCCTGTAAGTAACTTTGTAATACCACAGAAACAATGTTTCAAATTGGAAGTAACCAAAGTCAATTTGAGATACTTTTTAGCTTCTTATAGCAACAGTCCTTAGCCGGTTCCTTTTCTCCGGCAGTCCGATCCCAGGTTAAAGAGCAGCGATACTTAATCCAATTCTTTTAAATTGGCAGGGAAAACACTTTTAAAATCTTCTTCCCCCCCCTCCTGCCTTCGGGGGGGGGGAGTTCTTTGCTTTGGTGGTGGATTTCTTAAATCCCGCAAGTTTCCTCTCAAGCAGTTACAGCTAGAGTGCCTTTCGCTTTGATCTTGCTACAGAACGGAAAGCAGACTTCCTTTTTAGTGCTTGTCCGTCTCGGTGCCCAATTTCTTTACTTTTAGTGTCCAATTATATTTTAGCGGTCAATCCTACTCACGGATAGTTGTTCTTTTAATCCAATTTCCCGGGAAGAAGTCAGCGCTCTCCGCTAATGGCGACGCGGCTTCGCTTCGCAGGCTGGGTGAAGACGACTCTCAGCACCGCTCCAAGACCCCTCCGCTCCTCCGGAGCCTTTAAAAAGGCTATTTCGCAGCGTCGGGGGGGCGCAAAGGTGCCCGCCGAGTCTCCAGTTCACAGGCAACGCGCCTGTGATTTTTAGGGGTCCCCGCTTCGCCGTAGCTGACAGGACCCGAACCCACGAAGCAGATCTCTCCCGGAGCTCCGGTTGAGATCCGCCATTAAGCGCCGGCGCTAACCGGAAGTCAAAAAGTTGTCCAAGAAGGAAAGCTACCCGCCTGCATTTCAAGGAGTGGCAGTAACATTTCCATCTCCCCCAGAGCAGTGAATTAAGTTTGCAAATGGAAGTTGTAAGGCTCCCTTGGCTCATCTTAAGGACATTTTCCCAGGGTCAGTCTCAGGCTCTGATGGCTGTGTGCTAATCAAAGAATAAAAGCAAACAAGACCCCTTTTGTCCCAAGGGTGGAGGAGAGGAAGGAACTTGATGGGGACCCAGGTTGGGGACTTGCCCCTAGTTCACAGAGCTTCCCATTGCAGCAAAGGATGCTCTTTGAGGCAAAGTAAGGCCATGAGGTTGGTCACATGGGAAAGTTATTCTGCACTCACAATGCAGTAGCATAGGTAGCCATTGGCAGGGGCGGTCTATAGGACGGCACAGGGGTCTGTCTTATGTTCCCTGCTGTGCGTCAGGAGTTTTGTTTCTGGGCAGCAGGGGAGCTTTCTCAACAATTTTGATTTCCCATAAGAAGCTCAACAACTTTGGTCTGCCCCAGGCGCCAGCAGGGGTTGCTACGTGCTGCACAATGTTTCTTCTTAGGCAGGAATAACCAGCTGCAATGCAGAGTGCAGTGATTAATTGGGTATATAAAAGACACTTTTTCAGGTATCCTGGTCCCAAGCTGTATATGTCTTTATACACCAGTATCAGTACCTTGAACTTAGCCAGGAAGTGAATTGGCGGCCAGCTTGTTGAAGTACTTGCTACAGTCACAATCGATGGATTAAATCGCTAGGCAAGCCAAGTCAAAGAGTTTCAGCTTTGAAACAGTGGTCAAGGCGCATTGGTGAATGAGATGCATAAACCCTCCTTAGAACAGCAAGACAATGAGCAAACAATGATGGAGGGGGAGGTTACCACAAGAATGGAAGAGAATTACTCCCTATGGGCAAAATTGGGAAATGACACAATGGCAGGAAAGTAGGATTTCCTATCCCCATGGAGATTCTATATAGGAAGCAGCAATAAAATAATAATGAAGTATTCTTCATAATAAAGTATCCTGATTGTGGGAAACTTTGAGGAATGTTAATAACATGAAAAGCAAGCAGCTCCTCTGTGCATTGACCCCCCCCCGCCCCCTATCTCAGCTGCAAAGAGTGCTATGAACTTGGCCCTTTAAATCATGGCCATGTAGAATGACAGGCACCCAGAGCACTTTTGTTACACAGCCGTGATGAAGGTGCCCTGCTGTGAATGGTGCATGCATTCCACTGCTCATGTGTACCTGTTTGCAAGAGATGGACTGAGTCAGGTTAGGTAGGTTTTAGTAGCAGCAAGAGCTGATTCCTGAATTTGTAGAGGTAGGAGATAATGTGCCAAGAGAGAAATAACTTTTAGCTGTGACTTACGAAGTAACACTTTGCAAAAAAAGAAAGGGGGGAAAAGGAACAAGCTTGCCCCAGCATGACCAGCAAAATGGCAGTTCGCTTAAGTACCCCAATATTATCTCACCGGTGCAGTCCTGCATCCAATTATCAAGTAATAATAATAATAATAATAATAATAATAATAATAATAATAATAATAATTTATTATTTATACCCCACCCATCTGGCTGGGTTTCCCCAGCCACTCTGGGTGGCTTCCAACAAAGATTAAAAATACATTAAAATGTCACACATTAAAAACTTCCCTAAACAGGGCTGCCTTCAGATGTCTTCTAAATGTCTGGGAATTGTTTATCTCTTTGACATCTGATGGGAGGGCGTTCCACAGGGTGGGCGCCACTACCAAGAAGGCCCTCTGCCTGCTTCCCTGTAACCTCATTTTTGGCAGTGAGGGAGCCACCAGAAGGCCCTCGGTGCTGGACCTCAATGTCCGGGCAGAACGATAGGGGTGGAGATGCTCCTTCAGCTATACCGGGCTGAGGCCGTTTAGGACTTTAAAGGTCAGCACCAACAAAGAACTCAAAGCAGGCCATCCACCCTCCAGTTGAAGAATATGCTTGAATGTTTATGCATTAGGGGGGCTGAAGAAGAGCCTGCTGTGTCCTGTCTAATTTATAGTTCCCTGGAACAGACAAAGCATTCTGCTTTGTTTAGGCAACAGATAAATTTAGTGGACTGGATTCTATCTTGGCAAAAGCTTTTTTCAGCAACAGAGGAGAGACCTCCAGGGAAGGCTGATTTACAGAATGGTTTAAATAATGACTAGCGCCACTGCTGCAAGTCAGACAAAAATATCATTACTGTCATCCTGAGACCTGAAAACTATCATCTTTCTTACTCCACCCAAACTAAGTTCTGTTATTTGCACATAACACAAAATACAAACTGAGGGACCAGATCCTGCCACAAGCCAAGATATCAACCCCACTCAACCAGTACTGCTATAGGGCCTAATAATGTCAGCCACAACACCAAATTAATCAAACCTGATTATCTTCCAATACAGTATATGCTATCATCTGCCAGTAATACCTATCTATATTCTATGTATAAGACAAACAATTCAGTCACAACACAAAAGTGTATGACATAAAAAGCAGGTGTATTTCAAAATCACTATGAGACCATAAACTGAACTGTTCAGTGGAAAGAAGGAAGTTCAGAGAGAAATTAGCATGAAATTGTTAAATGAACACTTATAAAGTTATGTTCTATCACATGTGGCCTGAATCAAAACAATGGGTTTCCCTGTATGGGAGTTCAGCCCGGACACTGAGGTCCAGCGCCAAGGGCCTTCTGGTGGTTCCCTCACTGCGAGAAGTGAGGTTACAGGGAAGCAGGCAGGGGGCCTTCTCGGTAGTGGCACCTGCCCTGTGGAACGCCCTCCCACCAGATGTCAAGGAAATAAATAACTATTTGACTTTGAGAAGACATCTGAAGGCAGCCCTGTTTATAGAAGTTTTTAATGTTTGAAGTTTTATTCTGTTTTTAGTGTTCTGCTGGGAGCTGCCCAGAGTGGCTGGGGAAACCCAGCCAGATGTGTGGGGTATTAATAATAAAATTATTATTATTATTATTATTATTATTATTATTATTAGACCTTGCTGCTAATGCCTCCATGCCACACATGTGAATGGGATATATGCACACACACACACACACCCTACGAATTTAAGATAACATTCCATGCATCCAATGAAGTGGACTCTAGTCCATGAAAGCTTATGCCATAAAACAGCCTTCAGGTGTCACAAGGCAACTCTTCAGAAGCAGGAATTGACACAGATCATACCAACAGTTAAGATGACCAAGCTGGATTTTGTTTGGTGGTGGCCTAAGCAGGGCATAAGCAAACAAGACACCTGACCAGAAGAGGGAGGGAGGTGAGGAGCTAGGAAGAGATAGCCTAAGGTCAGGAAGTAATGTGTTAGGCTTCTGGCTTATCATTCCTTTGTTATGCAGATTATGGGCTAAATGGTCATCAGATGGTTAGGAGGTGGTTGGGAATTTCACAACTATTTGAAAGACAGCAAGAATATCGCAGATAACAGGAAGTCGTAGTCAATGTGGAGGCTGAACTTCTAAGTGGCATGGAATATCACTATCATATTACACTCATGGGCATCGGCTGTCTTTGGAGACAATGGAGGAGTGAACCTTTTGGAGGGGGAGATGAGGTCAAGCTGTTGGAAGGTTGCAGCACCTGCTGTGGCTGTAGAGACTGATACAGGAGAGACATATTTTGTTGCAGCTGGGGCAGATGAAGACATTCGGTTGTGCTGCTGTAGATGCACCAGGGTGTTTCTTCTCTCTGCACTGCTACTGAAAAAGCGCACTGACTGCCAGTTAGCTACTGAGCTGCGTTTAAGGTATTGGTGTGCAAAGCCCTACACAGCTTGGGGCCAGGATACCTAGAAGGCTGCCTCATAACCTACATCCCCAAATGATCACTGCATTCTGCAGGAGAGGGCATCCTGCAGATACCATGAGGTCCTTTCTTTACAGTGTCAGAATCAGGCCTAAATTTCTTCCCATTGCATGTCAGGCAGGCGCCATCTGTTGAATTTTCAGCACTTGCTAAAGACATTTGTCTTTCAATGAGCCTTCTAAAATCTTTAATCCAGTTGGAATGTGTTTTGGATTTGAATTGATCCCATGTATGTGCTTTTGTTGTTTTAAACTGTTTTTATATTTTTGTTTTATATGTGTTATTATATTGCAAATGATTCCTAAACAAAATAATTAATAAATAATTTGATCATTCATGCATGTATTGTTTCACACTGCCGGAATGAGAAACTCCAGCAGGTGCAGAATGCCGCGGCGAGACTCCTTATGGGGTCTTCGCTGCGAGATCATATTCATCCGGTACTATACCAGCTGCACTGGCTCCCGGTGGAGTACAGGATCAGGTTTAAGGTGCTGGTTTTAACCTTTAAAGCCCTATACGGCCTAGGACCCTCGTACCTACGGGACCGCCTCTCCTGGTATGTCCCACAGAGAAATTTACGGTCTGCAAATAAAAACATCCTGAAGATCCCAGGCCACAGAGAGGTTAGGCTGGCCTCAACTAGAGCCAGGGCTTTCTCGGCCGCGGCTCCAATCTGGTGGAACGCTCTGTCACAAGAGACTAGGGCCCTGCGGGACCTGACATCTTTCCGCAGCGCCTGCAAGACAGAGCTGTTCCACCAGGCCTTTGGTCAGGGCACAGCCTGACCCCCTCCTCTGGCAATCTGCACAGAATTTTGCTTAATGGTTGCCATCAATTTGATTTTAATTTGATTTTAATTAATTTTATAATGAATGTTTTTAGAATGTTGGATTATTTTGATTGTTGTTAGCCGCCCTGAGCCCAGCTTCGGCTGGGGAGGGCGGGATATAAATAAAATTTATTATTATTATTATTATTATTATTATTATTATTATTATTAGAAGGATATCATCATATAAAATTTACAATTCCATAGAACAATTAAAATGGGGAAAAGGGTAGGAAGATTAGAGTGTCTCTTGGCCCCATGCTCCTGAGTGGACCTTCTTGCAGCGTCAACAGCTTCCTTGTGTGACAACACAGAGAAAGGCTGGTTGACCACAGTAGATCATAGCTAAGTGTAATACATACCATGGAGTCACCCGGGGCCAGAGAATAGATTGTGCAAGCGTGTTTTTCCCATGAACAAAGGTTGGGGAACCATCGTTCTAGTGATGCGGCTCATGCACCCGTGAGAAACGAGCCACTGCACTAAATGGAAAAGTGGTGCAATTATTGCCCAGAGGCACATTGTGTGCCTTAAGAGGCAAGCAAGAAAGGGTTGTGGGAGAGGCTATCGAATGGGAACTCAAACAGGGTGGAGTAGCCCTGTTGCGATGGTGGTGATGAGGGTGGAATAGCAGGTACAGTGAGGTTGGGGGTGGTGTGGTCAGGAAAGCCATTGCTCAAGTGGGTCACAGAGGCTCTTAAAAGAGAGAAGGGAAGCTCTTCCAAGCAGGGAAGCAGGAGTGGGAGAGAAGGAAGCATAGGCATCGTAAGCAGCTATTATGGGAACCAGCCTCAGTTGGGGACCTATCTGTGCTGTAAGAGACTCTGAGTATCACCCAGAGAGGAGGACCATGGCTACTAAAATAAAACAAACCCTCATATTTTTAAAGCAGCAGTTAGAAAATCAGTATGTCCAGGCTTTCTCTGTTGGGAAAAGTTGCCTTTTATGACTTCTCCAGGCCCCTTCTGAAGCCACGAGGAAATACCTTGTTTTCCTGTATCCTCCCTCCCTCTTTTGAGGAGGCTTCTTCTCCCCTCTCTTCATTCACTCTCACGCAATTACTGAGATACAAGCTTGGAGGCCCTCCTACAGGTACAACCACCGTCGGAAATTAACTACTAGAAATGCTGCCTTTGCTGTTATACCTCTGTATGTAGAATTTGAACCCAAAATGAAGGCAAGTCATTACAGTGAGGTCCGTTCTTAACCTGAAACTGTTCTTAACCTGCAGCACCACTTTAGCTAATGGGGCCTCCTGCCGCCGCCACCGCGCCGCCAGAGCACGGTTTCTGTTCTCATCCTGAAGCAAAGTTCTTAACCTGAAGCACTATTTCTGGGTTAGCAGAGTATGTAACTTGAAGCGTATGTAACCTGATGCGTATGTAACCTGAGGTACCACTGTACATGTGTTTGGCCCATGCTGGTGGTTTATTCCAAACACACACACATGTCCGCCACTGGTGGGCTGTATTATGACAGATGACCTTTTGCAAACAACCTTAAACTGCTGTGCAGAAGATTTTATTCTGCATCACTGGACGCTTTGAAGACCATCTGGTCCAAAAGTGTCACATAAAATGGGATAAATAGCACAGCTTGTTGGTGGAACATATGCCCTGTCTGAAAAGGCCTACGGTTGTATTCCTAGCATCTTCAAAGTGTCTCACGAAGCAGGGCTGGGAAAGGCGCTTGCTTTGGACCTTAGAGAGCCACCGTCATAGGCAAAAACACTGGGCTGTTTAGACAATTCTTATCCCACCTCTCCAGATGGTCAAAGTGACTTGCAGTCCAACTGCTGGCAGACCAATGACCTGACATAGGCTACATTCACATTTAAAGCACAAATATATCATTTTAAATAGTCATAGCTTCCACCAAATAACTCTGGACACTGTAGTTTGTTAAGGGTGCTGAGAGTCGCTAGGAGACCCCTATTCCCCTCACAGAACTACAATTCCCACAATCAAATCCCTTTTCCCAGGGAACTGAATTGACAGCAAAAAACCCTCTGCACATCCACTTGCTTCATTCAAGGTGTACAATCTCTTTGTCCTTACCAAACCTGCTATTTAGCACTGATTGCTGCGTATGTGTACCATTTCCAGCTTTATCAGCCATTTATAAATACTGGCTGCCTTCCAACACATTTGGCACACCCTCCATTCAGGTCAACAAGGCTGGCTCACTACATGTTCCCAAAAGGTTGTAATCACCAGAAGTCTTAGCAAGTTGGGCAGCTGCAAACAGACTTTGAATTTTAGCTTCGATAGCAGTTGGAGCTATGCATGACACCAGCAGAAAATTGATTATTCTTTTAACCTGAACATACCTGGCTCTGGAAATAAGAGCCTTGCTGGATGAAACTAACAATCAGTTCCATGGGTAGCCAGCCCACAGGCCTTAAAAAGGTAAAGGACCCTTGATGGTTACGTCCAGTCGCAGACGACTCTGGGGTTGTGGTGCTCATCTCGCTTTACAGGCCGAGGGAGCCGGTATTTGTCCGCAGACAGTTTTTCCGGGTCATGTGGCCAGCATGACTAAGCCACTTCTGGCACAACAGAACACCGAAACCAGAGCAGCGCAAGGAAATGGCGTTTACCTTCCTGCCAGAGTGGTACCTATTTATCTACTTGCACTTTTGGCGTGCTTTTGAACTGCTAGGTTGACAGGAGCTGGGACCGAGCAATGGGAGCTCACCCTGTCGCGGGGATTCGAACCGCCAACCTTCTGATCGGCAAGCCCAAGAGGCTCAATGGTTTAGACCACAGCACCACAGGCCTTATCTACCCCCAACAAAGGTGTTTAATGACACCCCACACCCTCTTGGTCAGAGCAGGGTGCTGATAAAGCCAAGGTTCCAGGTGTGATCCCCTGATGGGACAGCTGCATATTCCTGCATTGCAGGGGGTTTGACTAGATGATCCTCAGGGACCCTTCCTGTGGTATATAGTGAGTAGAATGTGAGGTTAGGACTCGTGGAGACTAAATCCCTGCTCAACACTGAAATCCTCCCCCCCCCCCAATTATTTTCTTTGGAAAGGCAAAAAAGGAAATATAAAATCACACACACTCCCAATCTCTATTTTTAGGCTGTAAAAGGTATAGACCTAAACATTTACTCATTAAAAATGAACTGCTGGTTGCCACACATCCTCTTGCTGTTTGTAATTCACTCCCTCCCTGCCAGAGAGAACTGGAAAGTAGGACTTCTGGTTTGGGGGAAGGAGGCAACGTAATGTCTTGACGAAAGGTGACTAAGGGAGGTTTGTAAAATTACACATTGTGTTGATTGAAGTTTTCCTCCTTCCCTCATAATACTAGAACTCAGGCTCATCAAATCAAGATTTGGGACAGAGGAAAGGAAGTACTTCATAGAATCTTGGGGCTCATCCAACCTTTTACTTGACCCATATTTTGATCGTTTTGTGTACTGGTTAAGTCCCCCTGCTCCAAGAGCTCAGCTAAGTAAACTCTCTTCAGATTTTCTAAACATCTGATAAGATCCAATTCAGGCGGTAAGAATGGATTTTTGCAAGGCACAGCCGCATAACCACGAGAAAGGCTCTTGGACCCAGGGAAATTAATTGGTACACAATGCAATCAAATTACAGGTCATGTGAAAGTGTTGATGAGCCGATAGACTTTGAAGGGGGCTTTATAGAGGCAATCTAGCTTAATTAACTGTAGGAAATAGAGCAGAGCAGTGCCCAACCTGGTGATAACACAACAAATGATGCAAGGAGGAAGCTCAAGAAAAGAGGTGGTAAAGGAGCCCCTAGCTACTTTAAATGAGTTCAGATCTCCAGGGCCTGATGAGCTGTACCCAAGGGTACTAAAGAATTTGCAGGTGTACCGTATTTTTCGCCCTATAGGACGCATTTTCCCCCTCCAAAAATGAAGGGGAAATGTGTGTGCGTCCTATGGGGCAAATGCAGGCTTCACGGACCTCTCCGCAAGCAGCAGGAGCGCTCCCGCTGCTTGCGGAGAGTTGCCTGCATGCTGAAGCCCGCGCACGCTGAGCTCAGCGCGTCCAGGCTTCGCGGACCTCTCCGCAAGCAGCGGGAGCCAGCGCTGGGCTCCCATGGCTTGCAGAGAGCTGCCTGTTTGGGGGCTGGGGTCAGGGGAAGCTCGGGCTTCCCCCGCCCCAGCCCCGCGCCTGGGGGGGAAATATTTTTTTTCCCTTTATTTCCCCCCCAAAAAACTAGGTGCGCCTTATGGGATGGTGCGTCCTATAGGGCGAAAAATACGGTAATTTCAGAGCCTCTGTCTATAATCTTTGAGAATTCTTGGAGAATGGGTGAGGTTCCTGCAGACTGGAGGTGGGCAAATGTTGTCTTCTTCTTCAAAAAGAAGGGAAAAGAAGACCAAGGTAACTACTGACTGGTCAGCTTGATGTCAATACCAGGAAAGGCCCTAAAACAAATAATTAAACCGTTGGTTTGTGAGCACATAAAAGAGGATGCTGTGATTACTAAGACCAAGCATGGCTTTCTCCAAAACTAGTGATGCCAGATAAATCTCATTTCTTTCTTTGATGGAGTTACAAGCTTGGTGGATCAGGGAAATGCTGTGGGCATAGTATATCTTAAATACAGTAAAGCTTTTGACAAAGTCTCCCATGACATTATTGCAGAAAAGCTGGCAAAATGTAGGCCAGACGAGGAGTAGCAAATTCTGCAGAAGACAGAATTGGGATTCAAGATGACCTTAACAGATTGGAGAACTGGGCCCAAACTGACAGAATGCATTTCAATAGGGCCAAATGTAGAGTTCTACCCACAGTCAGGAATGACTCAGAGTTACACTAAACTTTGAGAATTTCATTTAACACAACAGGCCCATCCATTGCATTAAGACACCAATATTGATTTTTAATTGTATATTTATTGCTTCTTTTTCTTATTGTATTAACATTTGAATTCCATTTTTTATTACATATATTAGTTCCTAGCACAGAATATTGCAGTTGCTAAACAACAGACAGAAAAATCATTAAGTAGTGCACCCGGAACCTCAGCAATTTTCAAATGCTCTTGGGGTGGGGTTGAGAGTACAGCATTCACCACAGGCAGCTGCTCAGCCTCTGTTTGAATATACCTCCCCACGTCAAACGAGAGCCCCACCACTCCAACAAAGTAATCAGTTCTTTGGTTGGATGCTCTTACCACAAAGCAGTTTCTCCTAATGTTCAACTGAAATCTGTGCTCCTGTATTTTAACCCCATTGGATGTAGTTCTACTCTCTGAAGAAGCAGAGAACAATTCGTTGCTCTCTTCTATATGAGAACCCTTTTGAGTATTTGAAGAGTGCTCTCATGGCCCCCAGCTGTCTTCTGTTCTCCTGCCTATTTATTTATTTTGCAATATTTACAAACCACTTGACTGTAAAAAAAATCGGCTTAAGTAGTTTACAAAAATAAAGAAAAAGTTTAAAAAAGGCATCTGAAAGCACTCAAAAGATGACTAAAATCACAGCTAAAAAGACATAAAAGATGGACCATTGATATGATCCAATAGGGCTCATCTTACATTCTTTGGATATTTTGCTTCCATGATTACTTCAGTCTCATGACATCTACTTTGAGTTCATTGCCTCATTTTTAAAAAGAACCAAAAATATTTCACGTGCATAGCTTGTTTATGATGCAACCCCTATTTTACCTTTATTTACACTGAGCATCTTGGTTGGGAAAGCAAGCGCTGAGGCCAACATGCCAGCAATCCTCTCTGCATGTGACCCAGCAGGCAAATCCTACTCATACCAGTTTCTGTGCCAAGTTGCTGAAGGTGTGGTCAGTTTGAACGTGACAAGAGGCAGGGAGAGCCAAGTGCTGAATTGGGTGTATTCTTTAATCATATGGTTGGATAAACAGAAATGTTAGTTCTTTTGACACTTAGCAGTGAAATCTGGGGGAACCAACCCAAAATGTTGGCTATGCAGCATCAGGGTAGTGCTGGTGAAATCAACTTTGCTGAGACCCTAGACCGCTTGAACTCAAACAAGGTGGTGGGGGGAAATGTTATTCTCACCTCATTATGAAAGCTGCTTTCAATTCTCTTAGTGAATATAAACTCCCTTTAGTTATTCCATAGGTTTAGGATAGGCCCCAGGAAGGGCATCTCTCAAAGTTAAGCTACATATCCATTTCTGAGGGAACTGCAGGAATAGAGGGCAAAATGCTCATAATTTGTAGTGCCACAGTTCAGTTGGAAGGATCCAGGAGAGCTAAACTGGTTTATATTCATGGTTCAGGCATGGCCTAAAGGCACTCCCGCACCACAAACAATTCCCTTTAATAGCAAACTCAGCTGGTCGAGTGCTGACAGGATTGGAGCCAAAATGAAACAACAGGAAGCTATCACCATGCTCAGCTGAATTCCAAGGTTTCCAGTGGTACAAGGAAAAACCAAAGGGGGCACCTTCCCCACAACCTCCCCACACAAATGCATATGCTCAGCCAGGGAACGTTGAGTTTCAGCTTGGGGGGAAACCTGAAAAAGAGAGAATAAAATGAAGTATCCTCGAGAAGGGCTAACAGGCACTATGAAGAAGAAAACAGCTCCTCAGAGCTGAGGCTATGCTGCAACACTTTGCTGCAAGTCACAATTGTTTCATCTAAAGCCCCAAAGGAAGCAAAATCCTTCCTTCCCAACTATTATGTTCAGGGTAGGAGGGATAGAACAAGAGAACACGACAGGTCCTGCAATTAAACTAGTTTACATTTGCGCTGCATATGTACTTTAAGGGTGTAGTAGCATATGTCAGCAAAACGACAATATGTCAGCACCATAGCTGTCAACTTTTCCCTTTTCTTGTGTATTCGGAATAAGGGAATTTCCCTTAAAAAAAAGGAAACGTTGACAGCTATGGTCAGCACATAACAACCACAACTAATAAAACCTTGCTAAGGGATATTGCAGTCTATAATAACCAAAATACTTTCCTCTCTCTTGTGGCCAAGTCTACCTTTTACCAGTTTCATGTGGTATGCCCGGTACAGCTGTATCTGGATCAGGAGAATTTGTCCAGAGTAGTCCATACATGGGTAACCTTGAGACTAGATTACTACGATGTACTCCTTGTGGGGCTGCCCTCGGGCCTGGTCCAGAAACTCCAGTTAGTGCAGAAAGCAGTGTGGGGCAGACGAATGACAGGATATGAACCTCAGGTGAAACACCTGTATTGGCTGCCCATATGCTACCGGGCCAGGTTCAAGGGTGTTGTGTTTATACAAAGCCCTGAACAACTTGGCCCAGGATACTTTTAAGGACCACCTGAACCTAACTCAATCACTGAAATTATCTGGAGCACAGTGGTCCAACAAGCGGCCTTGACAGCCTCTGCTAAGTTCCAAAGGGGTGATACTAACAGCCATCCCTGTGATACTTTATGATATAGAGGTATATAAATGATTTTATAAACAAACTATAAACTAGATTCTGCAGAAAGCATTACTGGTTAAGGGACTTTCCATCAAGTACCACCATGGGAGAGGGCTGGAGCTAGCCAACCATCTGGTATCCTGTTCCAGAAATATTTGCATGATAGTTGAAAGGCCATTGGGGCTATAAACTAAGGTTCCAGAAAGAGTGGAAGGCTTTACGTAAACACATACTTTGTACAACAGAACTGGCACTATCTCTTGATTTGCTGACACCTCTTGAAAATGTTCCTGGCTGCCCTTTAAACAGTGCGCAAGCAATGACCAAACAGCAGACTAAAAAGCATAATTCAGTTTCCACTGCCAACAGCAAAAGGGACTTTTCAGATAAGCAAAGCAGTATTTTCAGATTAGCTAGAATACCCTGGCATTCTCCGCGAGCGTTAAGTAGCTGGGCTTCTTGCCCCAGCAATCTTTATCTGAGAAGCATTTCCATTATCACTGTAGTATGGTCTTCCCAAAATAATATATTGCAAAATATTCCATACCATCTTAGTCAGGCATCCCCAACCTTCGGCCCTCCAGATGTTTTGGACTACAATTCCCATCATACCTGACCATTGATCCTGTTAGCTAGGGATCATGGGAGTTGTAGGCAAAACATCTGGAGGGCTGCAGGTTGGGGGTGCCTGATCTTAGTAGTTCAATCCTATGTCTACTCAGAAGCACACCCAACCGAAGTCAATGGGATTTACTCTCAGGTCAGTGAGGGAGGAACTGCAACCTTAACAAGTTTCTTAATCCACCTCCCGAAACAACCTGACATTCTTGTACATCCACTGCTTCTTCTCCCAATATTTGTCTGCTCAGATGAGAAACCACAGGAAAACAATTACAGATGCTTACCAGGAAATGAAGAGTCAGCAGGAGTAACTTTCCAAAGAAAGTTTCCATATAATTTACAAGGAAAAGTGGCTACTTTGGTTGGTTGCAACAACAAGTGTGCCAAGCCTAGACTTAATTTATGTTGCAAGAGACAGAAATGCAATAAGTTTCTGCCACTTCTTATGTCAGCCAGTTCCAGAGTGCTAATCTCTTGCAGGAAAACAACAACAGAGAGTCTTGCGGCACCTTAAAGATCAACAAATGTATTATTGCATAAGTTTTTATGGACTTGTAGCATAGTACACGAGAGCTAGATCAGGTGGTTTGGAAGGCAACCAAGTCAGCACAGTCTTCGAATGATGTTTTCCAAAAACTAATCTCAGATATCTGTTAAAAGGAGTAGACTCACACAACTGTCAACATTTCCTGTGTGATAGATGGACTTCCCCTCTTTATCGGGTCATCCAAGATTAAAGAACAGCTCTCCATTCAAAGAACCCAAAAGGATAGAAAGTCTTGATGAATCAGGAGTTTACTGCTCCATCTTTAAAAACCAGCCCCTCCCTGCAACATCTGTGCCATCTGTGTTCTAGGTTTGATCTTAATGCTAGTTTAGTTGTGATTAACTTGAGTGTCTGCAATAACAGCAGCCTGTAGTTACTGGGCTTGTATTTACCAGGGCTTGATGGTTTGTCCAATAATGAAGGGTGCGTGAAGGGGAAGGACCACCTGCCTCACTGATGGTCCTGGAGATGCCTGGGATTGAACCTAGGACCTTCTGCATGCAAAGCTCACTGATGGTTTCCACCCACCCTTCCATCAGAAGGTGGGAACCTCTGCCTTGGTTAAGGTACAGGGTGCAACCTTTGAATTTAAGAGGGAGACAGGGGGAGGCAACAGTATATGCCCCAGCTGACACAGTCATTCTTCACGTAGCTTTTTTATCCCTAAAATCAAAGCTTTCTGCTGACGCACCAAGCCCCAAAGAGCACAGGAGAGGATCCGTACATTTAAAACCCAAGAAAGCCCTTCCCTTCCTAACAGCCCATCCTTTTCTGCCTCTCCTGGCCCCAGGGCTAAGCTCTACCCCCACCCTGTTATGAGAAGGCAATGTGGGCCAGCCACGCCCAACAGAACCAACTTTCTGTAGCAGCTGGAAAAGAAGAAGCTTTTGCCCCTTTTCTCCTGGACCCTGTAAAGAGGTCAGTGAGTACTTAGTAGGGGTCCATTCAGGTTAAGGAAGAGGGTCCAGCACTTTGCTTCGGGGCACATCTGGAAAAATGGAGATCTCCATTGCTACTAAATGAAGTTAAGAGGCCTTTGGGTTTGGATGCAGCTGTTAAGGCCTAAATAGAACTTTTGAAGGTATAAAGTATCAGGTCCCCAACTGACATAGTATCTAGATCAGCAACCAACAACCTTTTTGGCAAGCGTACAACCAAGTAGAAGACTGAGTTCCTCTGGTGTACACCACAGTATCAATTAATAATAATGATATAATATAATAAATACAGTGGTACCTCGAGTTACAAACGCCTCAGGTTACAAATGCTTTAGGTTACAAACTCCGCTAACCTGGAAGAGGTACCTCGAGTTGAGAACTTTGCCCCAGGGTGAGAACGGAAATTGTGTGCCGGCGGCGCAGCAGCAGCAGCAAAAGGCTCCATTAGCGAAAGCACACCTCTAGTTAAGAACAGTTTCATGTTAAGAACGGACCTCCGGAACGAATTAAGTTTCTAACTAGAGGTACCACTGTACTGTGCTGTAATGTGGTTTTGCCACAAATTAGGGAATGGAGAGCTGTGCAACACCAGGCTTTATCCAAGTGCAGGAGTGCAACAAACTCCTACTGTCTGCGCCACTTGCAGCACATGTAACATGAATGAGCAGATAATCTCAGCAACAAAGAGAGGGTCAGGGTGGAAACAAATAAACGGAGCGCATTGTCAGCTAGACTATGACAGAGCATGTCTAGAGTGCCTTGGTTTCTATTATGACTGTATCAACACAACTTGCTCACACCTATCTGAAATTAGAGATAAATGCATCAAGGTTAGTGGGGTGGGATTTTGAGGCAGAGCTGAACTTTGGCACCTTTCATTTAAGAAATAAGCATGAGCAAGGGATCAATGTACAGATTCTGCACTGGCTTAAAGAGGCAAGGCATACTGGAGAGAATGCACGGCAAAAGCACCCCCCCATTTGTCATTTTATTTTATTTTTTTAAAAAAACTTTTAAAAAGTACCGTAATTGACTGCTCCTGTAGGTCCCCTACTGTGATGGCAAAATGTTGTGTTTGTGTGTGTCCCTCCAAGTCGCTTCGTAAAATATGTTTGTTTAAAAATACTTTTTGGTCACATAATTTAATAATGAATGATTTAAAATCGATTAAAAATAGTAGGTGCTGACCAGGAAGTCTTATGTAAGGCAGCTTTGAGAATTAGAGTTCTTAATGCAGCTACTTTTTAAATTTGGCCACACCCATTCTAACATGCCCCCCTGCACCCTTTGACAACTAACCATGAGTCAATGCAGCCCTCTGCCGAAAGAAGATTAGCCACCCGTTGTAGAGCATAAGATTCCCATTCTCTCATGTAAGGGGTTTGGTTTCCTTTAAATTTGCACTAAGTATGCACTTTTTCTGTATCTGATCATGCAAAGGCTAAGTGAGAGAGCTTGAGCTGTATACAGAAAACTATGAGTAAGTCATGTTTTATGATCTAGCATGTCATCCAAACATGGCCTACACCTAATGTGTGCATGCATGAGAACAGTGGTGCAAATCCAGGGCTATTTCAGTGTGGGGCTGGAACTAAGAAATGAAAAAGAATGGATGAAACATTTCAAACGTGCTGGTGTTGACATAGCCCAGGCATAGGCAACCTCGGCCCTCCAGATGTTTTGTGACTACAACTCCCATGATCCCTAGCTAACAGGACCAGTGGGAATTGTGGTCCCAAAACATCTGGAAGGCCAAGGTGCCTATGCCTGACATAGCCTAAGCCATGGGTAGACAAACTAAGGCCCGGGGGCCGGATCCTGCCCCATCGCCTTCTAAATCTGGCCCGCGGACAGACCGGGAATCAGCGTGTTTTTATATAGGTAGAATGTGTGCTTTTATTTAAAATGCACCTCTGGGTTATTTGTGGGGCATAGGAATTCATTTATTTCCCCCCAAAAAAATATAGTCTGGTCCCCCCACAAGGTCTGAGGGACAGTGGACTGGCCCCCGGCTGAAAAAGTTTGCTGACCCCTGGCCTAAGCTTTGTGAGCAGCAAATATGTTGCTTTCTTTGGTAAAGGTTAAAAAAAGCAACCCTATTTATCTTGCACTGGCATGCTTTCGAACTGCTAGGTTGGCAGGAGTTGCTTTCTTTACACCTTCTCTTACTTTGCATCATTTTTTTTAGAGCTACTAGAGAAGTGGAAACCCCACCTATGGTCTTTGGTCCTTTTATGTGTAAAATGAACACAAGGATCCTCCTTCCCTGTTGTTTAAGAGTCAACTTGCAGGTTGTAAGTCTATCAGAGAGCTCAGCATTGAAATGCTTGTTCCAGGAGTGTTATGACTCATGGAGGCATTAATCTCAATCTTTTTATAACATCTTGTTCTTTCACAACTCTCAGGCCCCACAGTTTCACTGCTTGTTGTTCCCAAGTGTGGCTAAGGGTTTGCTTGGCACGCTGGTGGCACAAGTCTTGCAGGGCAAATAGCCAGGAGGTGGTCAGAATGATGCAGAACTGGGAGGTGGGGGGGGAGGGAATTCCTACTAGTGCCTGGCACAAAGGCTTTCCTCAACAATTTTAATGAACAATTATTACCCCGGCCTGTGATCAAATACAACTGCCTGAGCTCAAGTGCTCAAAACTCCCATTGTTCTAGGCGCATTTTAAGACAGGGAGTTTCATTAGAGCGAGCAGTTTCTGAGCTCTGTGGGTGCAGTATTGCGCCTAACATTTCAGATTAAAACTGCAGAGTGGAAGGAAAGGAGCACCTTTTTTCTCCCCACTTCCAGCTACTTTCTGAAGACTGGAGAAGAGACCCTCTTGTGGGAGTCATAAAGCCATGGCAGAGGCTTGTAATACTGCAGGGTGCCTCCTGACCTCGTGACCAGCACTCTGTGCCTGGCAGTGTATAAAACTATATGGAGTTGTGTTTCCTCTGGGCAGTGATTACCTTATATGGTGATGGGTGTAGTAAAAGCCATGACCGGATGAGGTAACGTGAGACATTGGCAAACGGCCATGCGACAGGGGAGAACAAAGGAGAATAAAATCGGGGGAGAGCGGACGAAGGAGCTGCTCTTACCATCCTGAAAATATAGCTGGCTCTCTGTGTCTTTTTTCTATGCTGTGCACCATTTAATGACGGCTGGACTTCCGTCACCCTCTTAAGAATATCAGGGGGTGGGCAGGGGAAGGAGTAGACCATGTGAAAAATGAACATAATATTTTAGCTGCAGTTCATTTTCAGCTTTGTATTCTTGTTATAAAAAAGTGTGCTTAAACCTTGCGTTGTTGCACCCATAACCTAGGTTTAAGGTGCCATTTAGCTCCTAGCTTTAATATCTATTTTCTAACACTGCCTGAGCTGTAGTCTGTATGAGAGGGCCCTGCTCCGGCCTGCTAGTAAGAGCAGTTAGATTGGTAGGTATCTGAGACAAGGGCTTTTCATTGGTGGACTGGCACCTTTGGAACTCCCTTCCTAAGGAGGGGTCCCCATGACCCCATCATTGTCAATTTTCAAGAAGATCTTAAAGACATTCTAACCAACCCAGGTTTGGTTCATTTTATTGTGTGCTTTATTTTATTTTTATTGCTGCTGGCCTGTAAATTAGCAGGTTTGATGGGGTGCTTTGCTGATATGACGTTCTGTGTTTCACGTCTCTGTACAACTTTTGTGAGCAGGGGTGCCCCTTGAAAAGAGGGCAAGGAATCATTTTAACTTAGTAAGTGTAAGGGCATTTCACCACTGTAAAAGTGGATAACGGGTACTTGGGTTTTGTTTTGTTTTTTAAAAAATCCACGCATCAGACCCTGGGTGCAAATTGAAAGCTGAGAGGGTGGGTGTGTCAGAAGGAAAATGAATTGATTTTGATATTGAAAAATGAATTTATATTGATTGATATTGATTTTTATATATTTGTATTAATGTAACATTTTTATATGTAACTGTGCATATTTGTAATATTTTAAGTTGTTGCTTCAGTTTTTATACACGGTTTAGATATATTTTAAATGTATTAAATGGTATAGAAATTAAATAATCAATCAGATCTTCCTACCTCCCCTCAACTATGAGAGTTTGGAAATCTGCTGCCCATGAAAGTACACACTACTGCTGCAAGTGTGTTTTTTGCTCTGACTCTGCAAAAGGCAGCCTCATCTATACTTTGATGGATGGATATAAGGAGGTACTCTATTGCTGAAGGATGTGCCTCTTTATCTGGAGTGAATCAATTTTTGTAACCGCTGGAAGATTTAGCAATAATTCTGCACACCACAGAAAGACAATGGATGAAATTCAGCTTGACTTTGTTTGTAAACTGACCCCACACCTATAACTGTCTATTTTTATTACTTTATTACATTTTGCCCTGTGCAACCACCCCTAATTGTGCAACATTTTGCTTGCTGAATAATTCTGGAGAATTCAAAAGTTTGCCACATCTTTGTAATCTTTCAGTCGGTCCAAATAAAGGTATTACCCAACTGTGGAAATTGGAGTTGTTTTCTTACAGAGTAACAAGGCTACTCTTGTTTTCTTAAAGGGCTCAGTATATAATAGCTTAACTCCAGAGTATGATCATCATGCCTGATAAATACTGAGTGCAATACATTGTCATTATATTCAATAAAACTGTACTTTTATTGGCAGCCTAACTTACACAAATTGTTTCTAATTAAGACCCCACATTTATAATATAATCCAATACCACTCACAACAGCATGAAGTCTATGCCAATCCCAAATAACCTTGTTAAAAATCTATGAAATATTCATTTATTTATTTCCTTCTTCTTCCCAAACTGTCTTATCTCCTTATGCTTTGCTACTGGAATGCTTTCCCAAGCTTTGAGATACAGACACACTGAATAACTAGTTGCTTTGGTACAATAAAATACTTTGTTTTCCCTATTCTATTTCTCTGCCATTTAGCACCAGGTGTGGGAAGAGCAGCACAGATTATAGAAAAGACAAGAAGCTAAACTGGATAGTCAAATGTGGCTTTGCCTTTTAATCTGTATGTTTCTTTAAATGAAAATACCATCTTATGGGGGTGATCATTATCATGATCTCAGCAGCAAGAGGGGGAAGCTTAAACATTTGCTACCCTGCCTTAATCCTAACAAAAATTCCTCCTCTGCTACTATTTGCATTGGTGTTTTCTCACAATGCATAAAAGCAGTTTCAGAAGAGGAATTTTTGTTAGGACTGCAGCAGGTGAGGAAACTGTTAAACTCCCACTTCCCCAACTTTTTAGATCCTGATTATTGTCTAGCTCACCCTTCAGTCCATGTTAAAGGGAAAGAGGTCAGGAACCTGACAGTAACGACTGGCAGACTGAATAGGAAAAAGCGAGCTGAATGTGCATGAAGAAAGTGCATTTGGAATGAGGCCTTTGAAATGGGAGCAATTGAAGGTTCCCTTCATAATTAGCCCTCTCCCTCATCTTCCTACTATCCTGCCTCAATCCATCTCCAATTGTAATGTTCACTTCTCTAGTTCCATCACCCTCAAACAGCCAAGTCTCCTGCTCCTTTAAAACATTCTGCGCTCTCTCTCTCTCTCTCTCTTGCTACCCCTTATGCTTGAAATTGCCTCTCAGGACACCTGTGCGAAGCCACTTGCCTTACCTGAGTAAGGGTTGCAGCTTACTAGCACAGGACAGGTTTTTGTGCAGATTCAATCCCTGCCACCTCTTGGTAGGCCGGGGAAATGCCCCACTTTGAAACCCTGGATGGCCACTCAGTGGAGTAGCGTGGGGGGTGCCAGGGGTGCCAAGGTCCTGGGCACCGAATCTGGTGGGGACTGTGCAGAGATCCCCATGCCCTGCTTTGCTCCAGTGGTGGGGGCTTGGTGAGAGCGGAGAGTGAAGGGCACCCTCTGTGCCCGCCCGGCACATGCCTGCCCAACAGTGGTGAGGGCTCAGCGAATGCATTCCGACACCACCAGGCGAGCATGCTCCACCCCTGCCCCGGGTGCCGACAAGCAGCGTTACGCCACTGTGGCCACTTCCAGTCTGCATAGACATGGGGTAGGGAACCTGTGGCCCTCCAGATGTTGGACACACCACATCTGGAATGATATAGACAGACCAAGGCATTTTCCTAATTTCCTGTTTGCTTCAAACTGCTCCTCAAAATCCGATGCTGACATAACCCCATGACCTACTCTAAAACCGTAGGCGCATGTAACTAAAAACCACTTATACACATGCATCCTTTCTCCCACTGAAAGAGCCTGCTGAATCCAGCCAATGGCCTAACTAACTAGTCCAGCATCCTGCTATCACAGTGACCCATATCAGATGCTTGTGAAAAATCCACAAACAGGACCCAAGCACAAAAGCATTCTCCCTTTCTGTGGTTTCCCGCAAGTGCTATTCAAAGCCTGCAGGAAGCCTGATCATCTGATGCACGGGGAGGGGCGGGGAGGTGTTATTCTGCTTGGTCACTATCTTTCCTCACACAGGTGATTGACTGGGGAGTAGTCTCAACCGCCTGTCAAAGTTGACTGTGAGGGGAAATAAAGATATGGCCCAGGTTCTCCACCCCTGCTAAAAAAAAAGGCAGCACACTAAGGTTGGGTGACTTCTCTCAGGAATACCGGACAAGATCCAAGAAAAAGCAGCAATCGTTGCATGTGGGTACAAATTTTGAAGTCTCCATAGGAGACTTTGGTTATACCACTGACACAATCCTGTGCACTGGCAACCATCCGTAGGTGTGCAAAAAATAAATAAAATGGTGTGCCCAAGACCAGCTCACAGGACTCTCTCGCACAGTCTACGCTAACCACCTCCTTGCAGTATGGAATAGCTCAATAAAATGTAAGGGATACACAGCTTACACGATCGCCATCTGGAAAGATAAGCAATTCCTTTTAAGACGAACGGCGGCGCTGCGATACGTCAGAAACAATAGAGGGATTCCAGTGGGGGCGGTCCCCGTTACCACGAGGTAGGAAGAAATCGTTACTCTTTTATTCAAAGAAAGGGGAAGGGCTCACAAGCTCTTAAATGTCGAAGAAGAACAGAGTACGACTCATAAGAGGTGAACGAAGATGGGGAAGAGCCCCCCAGCCCCGACCGCGGGCATCCTAACCCCCTTCCCGCCAACTTCTCTTCCCGCCAACTTCAAAAAATTTCACCACCGCCGCTGCTTGGGCGCCTCTTTCTTCTGAGAGAAATAAGCGTTACTCTGGCAACCTACGTTTCAGGGCAGCGGGTGGGAAAAGGGATGAATGGACGGACAGAGATATATAAATACAGACACTAAGTTGCTCGCGCCCTTAGGATCTGCTCTGCCGCCTCCGTGAAACCGGAGCGACTCCTCGAGCCGCCTGCTGGAAAGGAAGCAGAGCCGGGTGCCAGGCTGGCACCGCTCGCCTCGTGGCCGCGGAGCGAGCAAGGCAGGAAGCCCATCTCCGCCCTCCGCCAGGCAGCGCCTCCGAGCGGCAACAGGCACCTGCCACTGCGCTCCCCGCGCTCGTCGCTCCGGGGAGAGTTGGCTCCCGATGCCAGGCACACGCGCCACCACCCCGGCCCATCCATCATCGGCTTGCGGAGCCACGTCGCTCCTCCCGGCTCGGGGGGGTCTCTCCGTTCTCGCCTAGCGCCTGGGCCCCCGGGCAGGACGCGGGAAGCAGTTCCTTACGCACGCCAAGCGAAACTCACCTGCGCTGCCTCAGCCGCTCCGGCCCCGCGCTCTCCGGTCTCGGCGTGCAGAGTCCTCGCGGCGGCAATTCCATCCGAAGGGGCCGGCTCACTCCGGGGCTGCCCCGCCTCGTGGTAAAGATAGGCTCTCCCGCGGCCCGCCTCCTCCTCTCCTCGCGCGCCGCTTCGCCGCTGCAGGGACTCTGTTGGCTTGCAGCAGCCGCCTCCTTTCCCGCCTTTGCTGGGCACCGTGCCTGGTGACTGTGCCCTGGGCCTGGACCAGTTGGCAGGGCGCTTCCCAAACGAGGGAGGCGGCTGGAAGCCCTTCGTTCGAGATTCGCCATGAGGTATGAGTGCGAAGCGGGGCGTGAGGAGAGGAAGGGGCCTGCCCATCTTCCGAGTATCACGTATTCAGAACTGCTGTGCCGGATCAGGCCAGCATCCTGTTCTCGCAATGGCCAACCAGCTGCCTGCGGAATGCCAGCAAGCGGCACCCAAGCACAGGAGCACTCTGCCCGCCCTCCTGTCGTTTCCAGCAACGTTTTTCAGAAGCATGGTTGCCTCCAACTGTGGAGGCAAAGCATAGCCATCAGTAGCACTCTCCTCCATAAATTTGTCTAATTTTCTTTTAAACGCAGCTAGCTCGGTGGCCATCACTGCCTCCTGTGGGGGCAAGTTCCATAGTTTTAACTATGTACTGCATGAAGAAGTGTCTGAGGCCTGGCGGAAAGTGGGGACATAGTTCTCCTATGTGTGTTAATTTTGGGGGTAGGAGAGAGCCCCAGTGATAAAGAGCATTGGAATAGGAGCAGGGAGGTGTGGGTTTGAAATCCCCACTGGGCCATAGATCTCACTTGGAGACTTTGGGACAGCCACTCTTTTTAGCTGTTCCCCCTTTACAAGATTGTTGTGAGGTATGGCAGGTTATAAATGCAAGACAGCCACTTGGAGTAAGTTACTGCCTTCAAGTAAACATGTCTAGTACCATGCCTGGACTATGGCCCCAATCCTAAGCATGTTTTCTTGGAATTTAACTCCCATTCATTTCAGTGCACTGTAAGTTTCTGAAAGGGATGCGGGTGGCGCTGTGCGTTAAACCACAGAGCCTAGGACTTGCTGATCAGAAGGTTGGCGGTTTGAATCCACGCAACGGGGTGAGCTCCCGTTGCTCGGTCCCTGCTCCTGCCAACCTAGCAGTTTGAAAGCACAAAGTGCAATTAGATAAATAGGTACCGCTCTGGTGGGAAAGTAAATGGCGTTTCCGTGCGCTGCTCTGGTTCACCAGAAGCGGCTTAGTCACACTGGCCACATGACCCAGAAGCTGTACACCGGCTTCCTTGGCCAGTAAAGTGAGATGAGTGCTGCAACCCCAGAGTCGTCTGCGACTGGACCTAATGGTCAGGGGTCCCTTTACCTAAGTTTCTGAATAGGGCAGCCTTAGTTGAAATTGATTGCCTCTCTGCACACTCCTCCCTAGCACCCTTCTCTTGCCGTGGCACTGCCTCCAGCCAGCTCCTCTCCAATCATCATTTGGCTGGCAACGGGTCTTTGTGACCTCCCCTTCCTTTCTTCTAATTGGCACACATTTCACTCTGGCTGGCAGCTGTGCCACCCCTCACCCACTGCCGCTGCCCCTAATGTTCTGCTTCCTCCCACCCACCCTCCATGTCTTTTGCTCTCTTCAAGCCTCTCCATTCAGGAGCCCAGACGACAAAGTGGGTCATTGCTATTTCCAAACACCCAGGACAGGGTCTGAATGTGAATAAGTTTCCAGAGCCTTATGCCACACACAGAAAGCCTCTTCCCTGCTTAAGGAACCACTTTCTGCCTTGCATCCTTGGTAGGAGGAGATGCCAGGGTTTATGTGCTTTTCCAGAGATTTTCAGGGCATCAGTATTGTTTTGAGTTCGGGTGTGTGTGTGTGTGTCAGGCACATATAATTCCTGGATCTAGTAAGTATTAGAATTTAATCAAGGTTTGGAGTGTTAAACTGGGTGCCAGACACTGAACATTCATTCAGCAAGTGGTAAAATATAACCCAGGCTAGTTTCCTGTTGAGGTAATCACCTGGGGTGATAAGCCATTAAGAAAACAAAGGAAGAGTGATACCCCATTATGAAAATTGAGAGGGGCTCTGTACCAGATGGCAAATGAGTGGGGGGCCCCCTCCAGCTCTTAGATAGTGGGAAGGACTAAAGTCAGGATTGAGAGTTGGTTGTGATGAAACCTAGTGGTGGGTATGTGTGTGTGTGTTGCAGACTGGAAAAGGAAGGGAGAGAGCACAGTGTTTGCTGTGTATTTGAATCCAAGGCTGTGGCTATGAGAGAAGAGCTTTTGGGGGTGTTAATGGTGTGAACCCCTTCAACATAGGATCAGGTCGCATATAAGTGTAAATAAACCATATACCACAAAGACACCACAGTCTCTGCTGTGCCTCATTTGCAAAAGGAAACACGGACCCTGGATGAGCACCTGGAACCCCTGAAATCTTGCACTGCTCAGAGATTGGGGTGGTGTTCAACTGCATATTTCAGAGGAAACACTCACTTCTATAATGAGCAATCCAGATGCAGAACAGACTATTTTCTCCCCTTTCAGGGTTCACCCTGGCTGTCAGGGCTTACTCTGAGATAGGCTCAGAAAGGCAGACCCAAAGACACTGGCCTCAGCAATCCTGTTCACAGGGTGAAGGGTTGCATCTGTGCAAAATGCACCTCCCATATATGAATCTGGGTTTCCACTGAAAAAAAAGAAAATAAGGGAGCAGTCCGGAGTTTGTCAACCTCTTCTTTCAATGGGAAAACAAGGCCCATCATGAAGCTGGTAAAATAGATAATTACTGCAACCAGGACTTCCCTGAATGCCAAGAACCAGCTTAACTTACTGTTTTAATAATATCTGGCAAGCCATGGTAGCAAGGCAGTATACAGTAGTCTGTTAGCAGACTGGAATTCACAAAGAGGCTTGATGGCACTTAGCATGCTCTGATGAGGCCTCATGAGAAGAGGAATACAAGGAAAGGCTAAGCAGAACAGAACCTCAAAATGTCATCACACAGGTAGTGTTCTCAAAACAGAGGTCATGACACCAAATGGAGTCACAGAGTCAGCTATCAGGGTAATTGATCCACCCATGTTAATGATCAATAGTGAGCGATTTCCAGAGAAGTAGCTGTGTTAGTAGACTCTTCGCTGTCTTTACACTGAACGTAGTTATTGTAGTTACCATACCAATCAAGGTCCTATGAGTCCTCCTTTCAACCTTGGTTATGGATGGAAACAAGACCTATTTAAATTTTATTATTTTCATTTATTAAGTGATACCCCACCTTTTTTGCTTGACAGGGACTCAGGGCAGCTCACAGATAGGCTTGCAAATGTAATCTTCATCTTGGTCATCCATGGATTCCAATCTATACTCATTAGCAGCAGCTCTCCAGGGTTTCAGACAGGAGTATCCCAATCTTAACTGGAGATGATGGGAATTGAACCTGGGACATTCTGCATGCAAAGCATGTATTTTATCCCTAGAGAAAAGGACCAATGGTCAGGGATGATGGGAATTGTAGTCTCAAAACATCTGGAGGGCCAGAGTTTGCTTATGCCTGCCTTAAGTACTAGGGGCCACAAGACTTGTTTTTTTACTTTAAAAGTTGTTGTTGCATTTATATCTTACCTTTCCTCCAAGGAGTTCAAGGTGACTACATAGTTATTTATTATTTCATAAAATTTACATACTACTTGAATGTAGGGGAAAAAACCCTCAAAGTGGAGATCGTTCTCCCCACCCCTCTTTTATCCTAACAACAGGATAACAAGGTTGGGCTCATAGGCAGTGAGTGGCCTGAGATCATCCTTGTGACCTTCATGGCTGAGTGGGGGATTTGAACACTGCCGGATTTGAACTCTGACGATTACACCACACTGGCTTTTATTTAGCCTTTATATCAAGAATGCAAAGGGAAGGAAACACACTATTTGCTCAAAAAGGTTATGAAGATTATGATCATTTTAGGCATACGTAAAAGATCTTTTAATCCTCAAAAGCATGATAAATCGTCCTTTCACTTTCAAGAGAAAAGAAGTTCCAAGAAAAGGAACTACTCTATGGAGAGTTTTGCCTCCATTAGTGCCTGCTCACAGTGAAAGCTGAGGATTGGGGGTTAAATGCAGTTCTGCATATAATATCAAATAATAAACACAAAGTGAATTCTCACTCATTCTAACTAGGAATCATCATATGAAACGAATGTAATTACTCAGCACACCCCCAATCCCGAGGAAAGGCTGGTGCCAGAATTTGGAAGTAATTCATTTTCTCTAGAGATACACCAGAGTTCTTGTAGCAACATCCTGTAAAATGAAAACCCAAAGCAGCAATATTGTCCACAGCTGCAATTCTAAATCACTCATTTTGTAAGTTAATCCTTTTGAAAGTCAACAGGACTTACTTCAAGGACAGTGGATTTAGGAAATAAGTGCAAAATGCTCTATAAACATCTTCCTGCAAACGACGACTTTAAAGCAGTATCCAAATATAGAAATAAAATGAAAATGAACATAAATGGATTATGAGTTTAACTGCTGAAAATTATTTCAGGACTCAGCCTTTGTTGTCTGCAAACACCTAATTAAACAGGGGGAGCAGAGGTCATAGTGTTTAGCCTGTCTCACACACCATTTCCCAGACCTATATGCCATCTGCCAAAGCAGCTATTAGCATTGTTAGGAGGGAAATATACACATATACTAAGCAAAATTCAAGGCTCACTCACAAACAAACTGCTCCTATTGCAGAGATCCATTAGCAATGTTAAGCCCCAATTCATGCAGGGCTATTTGCCCCAGTTTCTCTGCTGCTCCCGTAAAATCCTCAATCCTAGATTGCTGCCAAGGGTTCATTCTGCCATGGCTGCTAAACAACTATGAGAACAGGGAAAAAGGTACAAACCCTCTGGTCATTAGGGTCCCATTATCCAGGAAGCAAGGCCAAGCTAAGCTTCTTGGCACCAATGGCTACTGGGTGCATTATCAGGATGCTAGTCGATTGCTGTCACGGCTCGTCTGAATCCGTGGCCCAAATGACTTGAAACTTTGGAGGCCCAATCATGTATCCTTAAATTTCAGCAAACAGCCTGGGGAGGGTTAGATACATGCTGCAGCAAAGAGTCGGGGCCAAGGTGATTAACTCTTTCCCCACACATACTTATAAATGTATCTGTATATTGTTGCACGCCACCCCAATCTCTGAGATGGTAGAGAGTGAAAAGGAGGGAGCAGTAAAAGAGGAGCTTGCAGAAAGAAGAGAGTGCATGCTCAGGGGTGGAGAGGGAAAAGGGTTAAATGGAAAGAAAAAATTATTCCACAGATAATGTAGCTGCAACAACATTTGACAATATTGTCAGCATTGTCCCTGCAACCTTGAGGACTTGGAACCTAGGGCTTGGGTAGCATGTTTTTTAAAAATTAAATTTGAAATTGTAGCAAATCCTTATATTCCTTCTCTTGTCCAAGGGAAATGAAGGAGGAGGGGAGAAAAAGAGGTGCACCATGATTTGGGGTTTATTGAAGGGTGCAGAAAAAGGCACTGCTGTGGTGGTAACTATAGAAACTGACTATCTGCTGCTCTTTAAGGGCAAATACCCTCCTCTCCCCCACTCCAAAAATTCCAGCAAATACTCTCGCTTTGACTTATATGAGGGCCAATTTGGTGCATGGGTTGTAAAAGTATTCACTTAACAATTGGCCAGTGCTGGGGAGAGAAGACACAGAGGTTGGAAACGTTATTTTATTGGTTTGCGAAAGTGAAGCAGAAGGAGAATGTTGTTTTTAATTCATCCAACATTGCTTTTAAGAAGCTCCTTATGAGCCAATATATCCACAAAGGGGCGGGGGAGCATCAGGAAAAGCCTGAAGAAACAAGGCCATGACCTCCTGTTGATGACTCATTTGTCTGCAAAAATAAAGAGAAGCAGCAGTGTCAGCGTAAAACATACCAACAGTGAACTGGGATATACCGAGAAGACCTATAGGAGACAGGCCAGTAGATCTGCAATGGTTGCACACTACCCCAGTCTCCATGAGTGGTTACAGATTCCAGGAATTCTAGATGCTACGCAGGATTGGAGAGATTGAGGTGCAGTGGAGGCTAGTATCTTTAAGATCTATGGTTTATTACCACATTTTTACACCTGGGAGTCTGCAGCGGAGGAGGTACAGAACATTGTACCTCAATAATGTATCTCGTTGCCCCTCTCTTCAACAAGCTTGGGTGCAAAGTAGCACCCATCATCATGGCTCCTAGTGCAGCCTCCTCTTGCCAGCACCACATGGGGTTCTCCCTCTGTTCCCCTTCTCCTTCCTAGCACACATTTCCCCAAAATCCAAGGCTCCTGTATAATGACAGTTCCCCCCCCCCAAGGCATGCTATGCGCTTGCCTTCCGGCAATTCTTTGTCACCTATGGCTGCCATATATACAAGTCTTAGTTAATAATATTAAACTTTAAATAAAGTTACATATTCAGTGTTAAACTGTTAAAGAAAAATAATATAAAAAACAATCGTTGCAACAGGCCGATGGACACACACACATCAAAAGCAACAGAATGGAAAGAGTGTTAAAAATCAGCTCATCCAATATTTGAAAAAGCCTGGGAGGTTATGTATTTGTCAAAATGACACAATAATAGGTGCCAGGTTATTAAAGCCTAAGTACCACCATTGTACAAAGATGCAATTGGCTGCAGTCCTCTATACACAGCTGGGAGTAAGCTCAAATGAGACCCATGAGACTTACTTAAAGATGAATAGGATTGTACTACTATATACACGCACACTTCAACTCTAATCCACAGTCATTGCAGGCAAGCTAAGCTCTGTGATACACATGTGATACCAAAAAACATAAGTGAGATATTGTAGAAGGATAAGGGGAGTACTGATATAATTTGCCATTATAAAAGATGTGTTATACAACATATATCACATGCATGATGGGTGGGTTTTTTTGCTCATTGTGAGCTCTAAGTGATTGTAGGACGGAAATGGCATTAGGTGGTCTGTCACCATATTATGTACCGGTATACTTTGAATCAAGCTGCTACCCATGCCTAATTTTATATATCGGAGCCTGGCTCTTAATAAATAGTACACTTCTTATGGATGCAGTTTATCCATTTGTTTTATTTTATTCCCATGGATTATTTCTCATAATAAAATCACAGTGAATAACCCTAATTTTGGCATGAATTACCGTATGTATCCAGACCTCGAGAGACTGAATTAAAATTGATTTGTTCTCTGCCAATGCAGTGCAATCTGCACTGAAATAACACAAAAGATGATAGTAATGAATGCTACTAAATAAGGGCAATTCTTCAATAGTTAATAATGAAGTTAATTATAGTTAACAATTATTATTATATTGCAGTTGCAATAATTTCTTACTCATTTTGTGTTTCTAAAATGTTGAATGGGTCATTAGTTTGCCATGTTACTGGGTGGCAAATTAATTTTGAGTGATCCCTGTGCTTCATGTATATGCATAAGTAAAATTAAGAAAGCTACAGGCTGAAATTGTATAGTGGATAGTGAGATCATATACAGTATCACAAAGTTCCACTTAATCCTGGGTGCTATCAAAATGCCAATCCAATACAGTACATGCATGAAATGACTGCCCTCTGCTGGAGAAAACAGGTTCGCTACTCAACAGATAAGGCAGTCCAGGAGACATGGTGTCAATTGTATCCTGTGGCACCATCACAAAATGAGCCTTTCTGGCTCAGCAAATGCATGCCCGTCATTTGGGGTGACAATAACAGTTCACGCTCAACCCTCCCTAAGCTACTGATATTTTCAACCTTCTAGCTGATAGAATCTTGAGATTGTTGTCTGTGGAGGCTCTATGGGGTCTTGCAGGCTTCCAGTGGGAGCTGTCATTTCTCTATATTGGAACAAGCAGGAATTTGAGCATTGCCTTTCTGGCTCAATAAGCAGAAACAAACCTGCATTGTCCGTAGCTCAGGCTTCAGCTCTGTCGGGGGCACCACCATCACGCATGCAGACTCTCAGCTGTGCACATTCCACACAATTGCGTTGCAAGATTCTGACTCACCAGAATCTCATAAACCATGGATATGGGGTGTGGTATATATTCAGACATGAGGTAAATATTAAGCCAAAATGGATCTCATGGCAGCTCCTTCTCACGGCTGACGTTATTTCCCAGAAGTTAATAGCCTGGGAGCTCAAACTACCAAGATGACTGACACTTAAAACAGTTTCAGTTCACCTCCTAGGATTAATAAATAGCTTGTATGGATTCAAAAGTTGTTTCCACACTTTCCCAATACAATGAGGTTGTGTCTTTAGTGATATTTGCCTGCCAGCTGAACTCCCACAAAATCTTGCTCACATTCACAGTCTGCTTGTAGGAACAGTGCGATACTGGAGCCTCAATCTGACACGAGATCGTGGTTCCAGTTTTTCAAACTGAAAACTCACAAGTTATCACAACTAAAATATTAGTATGGGTGCCGGTCCTACCAGTAGGAAGAACAAGGTGGCAAAGGTGGCAAAGGATGCTGGGGTGGGGTGTTGGAGGAGAGAGCTCTGGGCACCATGTCACTTGCCCCATAAGCTCACCTGCTGCTACAATAAAGGACAATGTCCCATCATCAGTGCTGAAATAAGATTCAGTTGCCAGGTCAGCTGGCTTTTGCATATGGGATGGGGAACACTTTTGAGGAAGGGCCATAGCTCTGTAGCTGTCTGCTATGCATGAAGGAAGTCCCAGACGCAATCCTCAGCATCTTCCAAGTAGGGCTGGGAAAGACTCATGGCCTGAAATTCTGAAGAGCCACTGTCAGTCAGGATGGGCAATACTGAGTTTGACGGACCAGTGGTCTGACTCAGTAAGAGGCAGATGCCTACATTTCTGGGTTTCCTGTGTTCCTTTGGCACAGGCAGCAAAATGTAGTTTGTCATCTCTACTGCAGAAAGAGTAGACCTTGTCTCTCACCTCTGAATTCTCATGACACAGAAGAGGCAAACTGGTTGATGTCCCATCTCAAGTACCCTCCAAAAGAGCCCCATGGCAGGAATTCCACTCTGGAGGCTGCAGAATTTCTCTCTTTTATGCCTATGAATTTTTTTATTGATTTTCAATTTTTTATAAAACAAACGAACCTCCAATTAATTCAAATTTAACATACATTTTCAGCCTTGGAATTTCCCTGTTCCTCCTAGCCATTGAAATCAAAATGCCTCTCTTAAGCATGCAAGACCATCTCCACCAGCCACCTTCAAAGATGAGGATGGCTCGACTGCACAGGGCATGATCTGACATCACGTGACACTAAGCTGGTCTGGATCCGGCCAGTGCCTGGATGGGAGACTCCCTGTGAACCTCCTTGGGCACCAACTGCCTTGAATTCCATGTGGAAGACAAGCAAGTTGTAATCATAATGAAAGAAACTACACCTCCCAAGCCCATTGGGAGGGTGGTTTTTCCCCCTGCATTGATTTTGCATAATGAATATGTTCTTTTGAATTGCTGTGATGAGGCGAGAGCCATTCTACACCATTCTGGAACAAACTGTTATGATACCTAATAATGGAACTGTAGTATCAGAAGGGATCCCAAGGATTGCCTTGTTCAGCCCCCTGAAATGCAGGAAACTCAACTACGGAATGGGGTGGAGAACGGGAAGGGATGTAGTTCAATTATAGAGCATCTGCCTGAGAGCTGCTGCCAGTCAGTGTGGTCAGTACTGAGCTAGATGGACTCTGCAAAAGGCAGCTTTCTATATCTTTGTGGTCCTAGGAAAAGGGGGTAACAGAGATAGACAGGAGATAACATGGGATAGGGCTGCAGACTCTGGCAGCGCAAGAAGACACACACACCATAGACTGCAAAGAGAGAGGAGAGAGGGCCTGCTAAGGAGTGGAGAGGAAAAGAGACATCTAACAGAGAGAAGTCAAAGATGGTACAGAGGGAGCATTGCTGTGAGTCATAGAGAGAAAGAAGAGAGTTTTACAAAGTAAACGGAGTTAAAGCAAAGTAATGCAAACATCACTAAGAGAGCAAACAGAGAGGGCTTGAAGACTGCAAATTCTATTACATATTAACAAAAGCCATATTACTATTCCTCTTATTTATAGTGTGTGTGTGTGTGTGTGTGTGTGTGTGTGTGTGTGTGTGTGTGTGACTTTTGTCTTATGAATGTAGATTGAGAGATCTATGGAAGAGTAGATATCATTTACGGTATGTTCCAACTTACAGATAAGATAATGTATTTTCTTCTCTGTTTTCTTTCTTGTATTATAGCTTGTATTATGATTTTAAAATCTTTTTTCTTTAATAATAATAATAATAATAATAATAATAATAATAATAATACAGGCTTAAAATTGTAAAGATAGCAATGTGATTCTCTTGAGGTATCAAAAATAGAAGTGTGGCCTTCTGAACAATTTGAGTTTGACACCCCAGCCTAGATCACCTTGAGCCCATCAAAGACTTGGCCGGTTACATTACTGCCCCCTGCCCTGAGGTGTTGGCAAAGCAGGGAGCCGACAGACCTGCTCAACAAGGAAAACGGCATGTCCTGGCTCCAAGGTCATCGGGTCTATTAAGCTGTTGTACAGGAGCAGCAGCTCCTTGGCTGGCAAGTGGAGCCAGACTCCAGCGAAGGAGCACTGTTGGACTTTAGCCAAGCTCTTAGGCCATAAAATGAAGTGGAGGCCAAAGACCAGCAGGGAGCAAAAGAGCCAATGTAGAGTCCTGGGCTTAGGATAAGGGTCTTGTGCCGCAGAGCCACCCTCACCAGTTAGAGGGTGAATGGGGCATTGCCCCCACAACCTCAGCCAGACCCCACCTGCCTGTGTTCTAGTCCAAGGGGCAGGGCTGGCTGCCAACTTCCTCCACCTGTGTTACAGTTTTGTCTGTATAGAACTCAGAATGGAGGGGTGGGGTGAAGACTAGTATTTATTGGCTGTTGCTCCCCCTAGTGTTGACCTCCCTGCCTTCACTCAGCCTCACCTCTAGTTGTGCATTAAGCCAGATCTCTCACTTCAAAGACTGACCTTTCTCGAGGCCAGCCAACAATATGTTAAAGTCAAACATAAAGCAGCCAGCTCACTTTCAATTAAGGTGCAATTAAAAACAGCTGAAAATAGATTAGTAGCTTTCCAGAAACAGGGGAAAAAACTCCCGCCACATGCTCCTATTACAGGGTAGTCCAATTCTACTGGGAGATTTCAGGAGCAGGTATGCAGTCTGTACTATATATCCTTAGACCAGATGATCCAGGGAAGGATACGATGATGGGGATTCAGGGATTTGTCCTCCTGCTCTATAAACTCTCCTCGGCTGCCAGGATTTTGCAGGACCAGCTGGCAGATGTCAGTGGCAGCTGTGTGAAATGGTATGAAAGGACAAGCTGTGCCCATGGCAGGCCTCTGCAGAGCGCTCCTTAGCAGCTCACAAGTGAAAAGTATTACTATAGCACAACCTAGTACTTGGCTCACTGCAAGGCTTGTCTTAATTCAGCCTCCGCTCCAGATTACTGAGATCCACCTAGGGCAAGGCCATCTCCACCCCTCTCAGTGAGAATCCCTTCTCACTACCATCCTCACCACCTGCTCCTTCTCCTCCCCATTGCCATGACCACACTCTTCTTTTCCAGGCAGAGAGCCAGTGAGCAAGCAGGCAGCGGCATCTATTGCTCCTTGCCACCACCTCTGTGGTCTGGGTCAGCTTGAGAGGCAGTGAACCAGAGCTAGCCAGCCCATGAGACTGTTAGAATTCCTGCTCCATGATTGCAGTCATGGGATTGTTGTCTATCACATGACGGTGTATGTTTTGACTCCACAAAGTAGGAAGTGACGGAGACAGGATGTTTGTGTTACTGTGTTCCGTGAAGTGGAACTATTGTCCTTTGTCCTTTCTCTTTGCTGTCTGATGCTAGAGAGAGAGGGAGCTATGTTGCAGTGTTCCGTGTGTGTTTATATGTAAATAAAGTAGATTAGCCAAAACGCTGAGTTGCTGAGGTCTGTTATGCGAGCTGCGATGACTCTGCAGATCCCTAAGTGTGCCAATGTCTCTTGGCATCGTTCGCTGTGATGTTCAGGCAGAAGAAAGCTTTTGAAGCTCCCGAACGATCGACCAGGAGGGTGGGAACATGCCAATTGGGCATGTGTCCCTGCCAGGGTCCTACTCGTGAGTAGGACGAGCTCCTGACAGAGACAAGGTGAAGCAGTTGCCTTAGGTGGCAGATCTGGCCTCCAAGGATCTCGTCTCGTCTCCCATGTCCACCCACCTGTCATGGACTGGCTGGTTGCAGAGGAGTGGTGGGAGACACCAGCCGGGGAACCCCCTAGCGAACCCCCCAGGGGAAGAAGACTCAGAGCCAGGGGATTGGTGGTGGGTGCTTTATCTGAGATTCCAGCATCTTGGGGGGTTGGACTAGATGACGTTTGGGTCTTTTCCAACTCTAAGATTCTATGATTCTATGACAATGAGTGGTCAGAGAAAGAAAAGACTGTGGGGGGAAGTGTCGGCAGCTGGCGTGGCAACAGGGTTTCATGAGCAGGAAGAGTCTGTGGCAAAGTGCAGTCCAGACTCTGAGGCAGAAGCAGAGGCTGAAGAGGGTGGGGGTCAAGAGGCTGCTGAAGAATCCAGGGAGTCTCCCCCTCCTGCTGCAACCAGCTCCCCTCCCCACTGGTGTCTGAGAACGGGCAGAGAAATGAAATGACCAGAACACAGATTACTTGTGTGCAGATGCAGTTTGAGACTGGGGGGGGGGGACCCAGGAAAGGAAGAGCCTTAAGGAGGGGTGGTAAGACAGGGACCTTCAGTCCTCACAACTGTGTTGTCGGGGCAAGACCTCCAAGTAGAGTTGCCGAGACCCCTAGGCCTGAGCTGTGGTTTTGTTTCCTTGATTGAAGATTTAACTTCACTGGTCTCGGGTGATTTATGGGTTTTTTTGTTGCTGACCTACACCTGACTCAAGCCCTGACACCACCTCCTCTGTACCTGCCTGCTGCCCATTCCTCTTCAACTTCCTTTTGCTTCTCAGTCACCTTCAGCACAGGGGAGGGGCGCCTGCGGGCAGCATCTTCCGAATTGCCTGTAGCTGCAAAATGTCCTGGGCCAGCCCTGGAGGGAACAAACTGGAAGAGGTCCCCCCCCAGGGGGTGGGCTGTTGCCATTGGGTCCCCTGCTGGGCTGTGGACCAATGGCAGAAGCCCAGTGGTGCCAACTGTTGATGCTGGCATTTACATTTATATTTTAAAATGTAACTAGCCACATAACTAATAAAGAAATAAAGACGCTGGCCCTGCTTTTGTTCATAGGATGTGCAAGGAGCCAAGAAGCAAAGTCCAGGCCTCTAAGAAATGGCACCATTTCATTTTCTTTATCTCATTAAAGTTAGAAACCAATTAGCTTCTCTTATTTCAAGTGGTCCTTAAGAATATGTACTCTGCATTTCATCAGATTGCCTAACACAAAGTGTTCCGTTTCTTCAGGGAGAGGAGAAATGTGGCGCAATAAGCTAAACTTTGGCTGTTAAGCCTCAGGTTTGGGCAGGCCTGGTAATTTTCCAGGACTGCTTAAAAAAAAGAAAAAGTAAAGTAAAACCATAAATAGTTGGCTCAGTAGGGAATTGAATAGTCCAGGCTTCCTCAACCTCGGCCCTCCAGATGTTTTTGGCCTACAACTCCCATGATCCCTAGCTAGCAGTGGTCAGGGATAATGGGAATTGTAGTCTCAAAACATCTGGAGGGCCAAGGTTGAGGAAGCCTGGCATAGTCCTTCACACAAGCTGTATGTAATTCCTTCTTTAGCAGTCAGTGGTATGAACAGGCCCAAGATGCATCTTCCTAGTAGAGTAGCATAATATAATTAAGAGATCCTTTTCCACATTATTATTTGCAGCACAGTAGATCACTGGTCCATGGGGTCACGAAGAGTCGGACACGACTAAACGACTAAACAACAACAGATCACTGTACAGTAATCTATCCATTATGTAATTTACTGGTGCGTTTTTCACCTCCATTGTGGGTATCATTTGGATCTTCTGCCACAAGCACCAAAACATCTTGAGCCTCTCTGCCTTCCCTGATTGGTCTGTTTTAATCTCTTGCAGTGTCACTGTTCCCAGCCCACCAACCAAAACATCAGCATTGATTAACTGTAAAATGGCTTGTGACAAGCTTATCTTCTAGATGGAGATCTTGCAGATTTTCCAGAACTCTGACCTACACATCCGCCCCCCCTGCTCATTTCCCACCCTCTGATTTGATCATATTACATGAGAGCTAGCAATGGGTGCATGAGTGAAGTCTACACAGTATTCCATCAAGTGCAAGTTAAAAGCCAGTACTCATGGAAAATCAGAACTTAAGGTTCTCTGTAAGCTCTTAGTAAAAGAGAAAGCCTTTGATGAAACAGTTGATGAAATCATTTTGTGCACAAATTCAATAGTTTATTTTTTAGTATGCTGGCACTTGACTCCAATTAGGATTAAATGTAAGGCATCTGCTAGTCGATGCTGGACAGATTATAGCAAAATTTGTATTTTGTATCACATGTGGAGTAATGGGGAAAACAAAATCCACCCATTTTTTACTTTACCAGAAGACAGGAGTGCCTGGCATGCTCTGGTCTATGGGGTCATGAAGAGTCGGACACGACTAAATGGCTAAACAACAACAATCCTTTACCATCTTCTTTAAAAATGGGTATGAAAAGGAGAGTCTAGGGACTACTGCTGGAAAAACTGATGCAGTAATTGAGACATTCAGAGTGCCAAAACAAGGAGGAAGACCAGTAATGGAGAACCTTTGGCTCTCATGCAATCTGACTCCCAACTCCCCTCAAACCCAGCCAGCATGACTAATGGTCAGAGGTGGTGGGAACTGTAGGCCCCCAACATACAGGGGGCTACAGGTGACCATCCTCAGTTTAATAGTAAAGTGGTTTCCAGATCCATCTTAATTCTTTACTGCTGGGAGCAGAGATCTGGTCATTTTACTGTCTCAGGAGCCACTCATGCTTTCCACAGGAGAAGCGTTTTGCTCCAGCTCGCTTTGCCTGCTTTGCATGCATCCTAAATGTGCTGTGCCACAGCGCTTAAGTAAACTGATAGATACGTGAAACTTTAAACTGCGGTTGCTTCCCATTTCCAAACAAAAAACAAAAAACAGGCAGTGGGTGTAATAGCTTTATGGAGGGCAGTGCAATGTTTATACATCTGATCCATAGGGAAAGCAGAGAGGTGGTGTTAAAGAGACAAAGTACTTTTTGACCTTAGCTGGAGCAGCCTAGGAAGCTCTGCCACCCTTTAAAATGGGAGAGCAGGACTCTCTGTTGCTAAGGGGTGTTACAGGCGGATGGAGGAGAAGGAAAGGAACTGTGCTATTTCCCTAGCAAGGATCAAGGCGTCACATGAGGCACATGAGGAGCTGGATTAAATGGCTTATAGAATTAAGTGCTTCCGATAGCCTGACGAAAGAATGGAGAAACTTTTAAAACACCAAGGTAAACCTCCCAAGATCTGCTCGTGGCAACGGCATCCACGTTACAGCACAGGCCTGTTGTCCCTGTTCTCTTTGGCTCCCATTTAGGGTGGCTCATCTGAACATGCTGCACGTAAAGAGAAGCATTCCCTATACCTAATGTCCAAGCTGCTTCTGCTGGCCACACACTTGTCACGTACGTGTGCTGCTGCTGCTGCCCACAGGATTCAACTTCTGGCATGCATCGACATGCCAGTGCTTTCCCCCCCCCCAAGAGTCTGCCACAATGTGCCCAAAGCCAAATCCTGGCATGGCCCCGGGAGCAGCACGTGACAGCATTGTATTTCCCTTTTGCATGACTTAGCAGATTTGTCCTCCCACACAAGGAGAAACTACGAGCAAGGCCTGTCAGAGGAAATACGCAGGGAAGTGCCCATATGCCTGTACTTTCCACATCAGCGTCAACTGTGTCATCATTGTTATTTATTATATTTATCTGTTTACTACAAAAAAAAGTTTGTCTCAAAGTAACTTACTTTTTTGGAGGGGAGGGAACCATACACTACCAAATTAAAAACATATCAGAAAATAGAAGAAATTTGTTAACTAAAAGTGTCCAAGAGATTTTACTTTCTTGGGCTCCATGATCACTGCAGATGGTGACAGCAGTCATGAAATTAAAAGACACCTGCTTCTTGGGAGAAAAGCGATGACAAACCTAGACAGCATCTTTAAAAGCAGAGACATCACCTTGCTGGCAAAGGTCTGTATGGTTAAAGCTATGTTTTTCCCAGTAGTGATGTATGGAAGTGAGAGCTGGACCATAAAGAAGGCTGATGGCCGAAGAATTGATGCTTTTGAATTATGGTGCTGGAGGAGACTCTTGAGAGTCCCATGGACTGCAAGAAGATCAAACGTATCCATTCTTAAGGAAATCAGCCCTGAGTGCCCATTGGAAGGACAGATCCTGAATCTGAGGCTCCAATACTTTGGCCACCTCATGAGAAGAGAAGACTCCCTGGAAAAGACCCTGATGTTGGGAAAGATGGAGGGCACAAGGAGAAGGGGACGACAGAGGACGAGATGGTTGGACGGTGTTCTCGAAGCTACGAACATGAGTTTGACCAAACTGCGGGAGACGGTGGAAGACAGGAGTGCCTGGCGTGCTCTGGTCCATGGGGTCACGAAGAATTGGACACGACTAAACGACTAAACAACAACAAAAACTGTCCATCCTGGAATAGCATAAAAAAGACACATGCTACCCCACTCCAGTGGCTTTTATCAAAACCAGCACCTTGAATTGAGCCTAGAAACTAATTGGCAGCCAATGCAGTTGGGCCAGTATTGGCGTTATGTACATCCAGTCAGCAATCTGGTCACTTAGGTAATTCTTCACTAGCGGTAGTTTCCAAATCGTCATCAAAGGTAGCCCCACATATAATACATCAAAGTTATTCAGCCTAGAGGCTACCAGAATGTAGATAACCAAAGCTGGGTTATGGAGTCTGTTCATATGGGGTCACAGCTATAGGATTTTAAAGAGCAGATCCAGGGAGAGAATGAGGGCATGTGATTTTGCTACTGGCTGGTAATTTTAGGTCCTGGCAAGCATTTTAAAAAAGAAATTATGAATCAAGTTTATCTCCCAAGTAATCCCATTGACCAAAGCATACCTTCTGCACCAGACATAACTTGAAGACTGGACCCTTAAAAGAGTAAAGAAAAAGCAACCACTTTTAGAGAAATGTGACTGGGACAAACATTTATTTTATAACTGCTTTTATGCCAGCTTTGGCCTCTGCACTTTCCATTTCTGCTGCTGTTCTATGTATCATTGCCAAAATGTTTCCATGGGTGGATTTCTTTTCCTTTAGACATGGTTTTCAAAAATACAAAAGCTAAATAATCAGCCATACAGCAATAAGAGAACAGATATTGCAGAAGTTGGTTTAAATGTTATTCACACCAGTGTAGACAATATGATGAATAAGGCACTGTGCCTGTTCCCTGGGAACTTTGTGTTTTTGAATTGTTTTTACATCTCTCTTTCTTTTCTATTTACCTTGCGTTGACATTTGTTGCTGAATTTCACTTGAATATAAATAAAACCCTTTTTTAAATAGTGCAAGTTAACATCTGAACTTTAAAAGGCAGAAAGAATGTATTTTAAAATGTCTTGCGCTTGGCACTGAAAAGAAAACAATATAAGCCCCTGAAAAACCTTTGGTGGGAGGGATTTCTAGAGATGGCATTTTCTTTCCAAAAAGCATGGGGTGAGAGCTATAGACCCTTTTGACATAACTGCAGGCCCATGACAATAATTCTTTGTGGCCTTGTGAGTAAATTCTTTGAATTCTGATCCCAGCCCAGGCATGAGTTCACTATATGATTCCTCAGCCAGAGTTCTGTAAAATGGGAACAGCAGAAATCTCTCTCACAACTCGCAAAACAGCAAAACTTTTCCAGTGTTAGGTTATAATTGTTTGTCATGCTCATTGGGAGAGTTTTAAATTCGGAAGAGATGTTAATTGCCGTGTAGTGTTCTCCTCAGGCAGGAATTGTTCACCCTCAGCTGTAGGGATCTCCCCTCAAGGAAGGATCACTTGACTAGTTCAAATAGCAGCTGATTGAGCAGCCAAAAATCACGCTGAGTCACATGCCTGAAGGCAGTTCTCAGAGTTATGGATGCACTGATGTGGTGAGAACATTAAAGCAGAAAGCTACTACGATAGTGAAATTACACTGAAAGATGCATGGGGAGAATTAAACAGAGAAGAACTTCAGCGACTTTAGCAAAGCAAAAAGGGGATAAGGCTGATAAGAAACATCCCTGCTATTGGACGTGTTAAGAAAGGCAAGAGCTGAAAGAAAGGGTAAAAGTTAAACAGTGTGTAGTAGTAAATTCTGAAGTGCAGGCGCTTCCCCATGTCAGGTTCCCAGACCTCGTCTAAGACTATACGTACAACAAAAACAAACTTTTGACTAATGCAGGCATTATGGCTTCAATACCAAGTCATCTTGTCTCTCTCTCTCTAAATCACATTACCTGTGTGTGTGTGTGTTTTTTAAAAAACACCTCAGGGTCCTGTGATTTCACAGAGAAAACAGTAGCTAAAAGAGTGAGAATTAAGACAGCTTGATCTTTCCACAACTACCAAAGCTACAGCATTTGCAGTATTTGGTATTTGGCTTTAGACAATAAAGAAACATTAACTTCTCCACAGGTGTCTGGTGCTGTCCAGCACAATCATCAGCAGATCAGGGCTGGAAGCACAAGGAACTGCCTTGCTGCGGTATTCATGCAAAAAGCTATTTTATCCAGGCTAGAACAAGCTCATAGAGGAAGGACTTGCGGGGGGGGGGGGGCAGATTACAGCTGTACGTTACCATGACGATTGCATGAGCACAGCAACTGTGCCTGAGCCCCAGTGCATGAGAGGCTCTGAAGGACTGCCTACCCTTGTACAAATTCACCCGTTCAGTGATGCCTTGCTCCAAAAGCCACCCATAAAATGGAATTTCCTGCTTGTGCATTGACCGCAGGATTCAAGACTAGTCCCCTGGAATATGCTTGAAATAAAGGAGCCTTCATCTTTTAACGAGAATCTGGCCTTCCACACTTGAGCAAATCATCACAACCTACCAAAACGCAGCAAAACCACCTATACAGTGGTACCTCGCAAGACGAATGCCTCGGAAGACGAAAAACTCGCAAGACGAAAGAGTTTTTCGGTTTTTGAGTTGCTTCGCAAGACGAATTTCCCTATGGGCTTGCTTAGCAAGACGAAAACGTCTTGCAAGTTTGTTTCCTTTTTCTTAAAACCGCTTGAAGAGGTGCAGTTGCGACTTGACCATGCTTCGCAAGACGAAAAATTCGCAAGACGAAAAAACTCGCAGAACAAATTAATTTCGTCTTGCGAGGCACCACTGTATTTCTCCCAGCTAATTCAGAAACTTTGAATCCACTTGTACAGACAGTATTAAGCTATATCTGTCTAGATAGTTAAATAAGCAGCATCTCACACGTGTTGCTTAAAAGAGAATGAGAGAAGCTCACGCTTCACGTTACTCTTCATGCGGAAGAGAAAAACAGGAAAGGCATTTGTCCTGCAAATGGGCATTTTGGCCACTTTAAACTGCATGAGTGAAAACAGCCATCGTTTGCACAAGAGATTGTTGTCATGGTTCTTCTCCCCGCCAATCATTTGTTGAACAGTTGTTGGAAATCAAGCTTAAGCTTGAGAGGACGGCAGGTCTCCCACAACATTAGCTGCATAGCAGTTGGAAGGGCAGGAAGCTCAGGAGGAACAGGACTCCTATCAGCAATCACCCTTCTGCATTTCCTGAACACAGCCTCATAGCCTGCATAGCAAGGCAGTAGCCTCCCTAGTGGTACAAGGAGGGAAATTTCAGCAAAGAGCATCAGCCACCTCCCAAGGTCACACAGTACATCGGCAACTGCAGTTCCCTTTGCCTTGTTACCGCTGGCGACCCACATGTATTTACATATTGAACTCTGGGCTGAGCTCAGTGTGATGGTGACAGACCCATTCTGTTTAAAATGGTGTCAAATGCAAAGGGAGGATCCAGTTTTTAGAGCAAGAGGGGCACGTGGGCAAAAGGAAACCTTGCCAACTTTGTGGAAGAAGAATATGAACATAAGAAGAGTCCTGCTGGATCAGGCCAGTGGCCCACCCAGTCCAGCATCCTGGTCTCACAGTGGACCACCAAGTGCCTATAAGAAGGACCTGATGGAAGCAGCGCTCTCCCCTCCTGTGATTTCCAGCAATGGTGTTCAGAAACATATGGGCAAAAGGCATCAGGAGAGCAACAGAAGAAGGGAAACCACAACGGATTCCTCTTTTGCTCCTGTAAAAACAGTACAAATCATCTACACAACCTCTGGATTGCAACCTGGGAACCCTTCTGAACACCTGTGCCGATTGGCCAAACCTGGCACAGCTCCATCATTGAGATGCCTACACAATTGACCTAGGACAGCTCTGGCTAGTGGGGAAAGAGAACAACAGAAGGAAATTGGGGTGGGGATATTAGAATGGATGAAGACATTCTGCTAGCGTGCAACAGAAATGGCAGTGTGTTTCACAGATTTGTATTCAAAGCTGTGACCTTGAAAACCTGGAGATCTGTACACATAGCCAGCCCTGGAGACTTAGCACCAAGGACATAGCAAAACGATGACCGATGCCTGCTCTACACCTGCTTGATGGAATATCCCAACACCCTTAACCTTGTTTAGACTAAGATAAAGCAAACATTAGGCACGCCTCCAGGCTTTAAAAAGAAAAAGAAGCAGCCTAGCCTAGACATTAGTGGCAAAGTCCTACTACTTAGTCAGCATTAAAGCCTGCATGCAGGAAGCACAGTCAACAACTTACATGCAACTTCCAGGCAAGCTCTCTGGTTCCCTGCCACAGACCTGCTACGCCTAACACCACAATTGTATCTGGAGCTCAGTCTTATTCCACTCCACCCAACCCAAGGGGTAAAATCAAGCACTGTTGCTGCTGCATCAAACGGGCAAGCAAACGGCATCAGGTCAACCGGTAGCTTCCTGAGAATCTGCTAGTTTATCTTTGGGAGGCTTCAAAGGGCAATTTCTAAGCTTTCTGCAGCCAAATCCAGTTAAGAATTTAGCAAGCGCTTTATGCCCTCTGGGCGATTTCGCACCATTACACTTTGGAGGACACGCGCACCTTGCACCGGCTAACATAAGAGATTTATTTCTCCCTGGATGTCCCGAAGCAGTGACAAGGGTAGGAAATCCACCGCGATCGAGTACACAGCAGGGCGTGCGTAAAGGGCGAGCTAATCTCCTCTCCATGCTGCTGAGGAACTGTACCTCCGGGCACACCCGCCAAAGCACTCGGCCCGACTTGCTTTTCAGAAGAACGACATGTGCCGGGACAGACGCGGCCAAGCAGGCGTGCGCCCAAGGCTCGCGAGCAGGCTCCACTTTGGAAGCAGCGGCTGTGCGCCAACGAGATCCGTCCTTGCGCGCCGGAGTCGGAAAAAGGGCGCCGCCACCCCCAGACGCAGTTCAGAAATGAGCCCCGCGGGGAGAAGCGGGTGGCCCTGCGGACGAGCCCCGGACGAAGGGCGCCCGCCTCGGCTTCTTTCTCTCTCCCCCCACCCCCGGGTGTTTACAACCTGTAGGTTCCCTCTGCGGGGAACTCGGCTCAGCCAAACGCAAGCAGGAAGCACAAGCTGGAGCCCCGAGGCACCACCGCGCACGCTTACATGTTGCCCAGGGCTCGGCCACCTCGCCGCCGGCTCCAGCGCTTTCTCCGCCTCTCCCGCGGAAAACTCGCCGCCTTCCACCAGACTGCTCGCTCGCTTGCTCGTCCCGGCGAGACTTTTCTGCTCGGGCGCCTGCTGAGCATCCCCAGGTCCTAGCGCGCCCAGTGCTTGCTTTTATCCTCTGGCGCCCTTGGCGAACCTTTCTTAGATGAGGCTTTAATTTGAAAGCAGGACTCTGCTCTGGCACGTGTGAATCAGTAATCAAAGCAGTGCCCTTGAGCAGGTGCAGAGTGCCTCCCCCACCCTAGGGCAGGGTATCCTAGGCGTTGATGACAGCTCTGCATTGCAGGCAGAAATGCAATAGGTGAAGCTTTCCTGTACCTCCTTATAGATAAATGTTGCCACACACTTTTTTAAATGGTTTCCCTTCCACGCAGAATAAACACAGCAGTTGTAGTAACATCAGGATAACTAGAGGATCTCCACACCTGGAGTGGACGATATCAGGCTAGAGCTGGACCAAGGGCCTGCTTTAGTTGAAGCCAGCTCTGTACATTGGAACGCAGTGGCTTCAACAGAGACTCCGATGCTGAATGGGGAGCAGCATGGGCTGAGGCAGCCTGAGTCAACGGAGCAGGAGAAACCCTAGCAGCAAAGTGTTAACAAAGTGCAGAGTCTCCTCTTGCCATCTCATGACCTTCATTTCCTGTTTGGGTGCAGATAGCTTGTAGCCTCTTGCCCTCTCTTACACTCTGGAAATCCTGATGCAGGAGGCCCTGCTTCTGAAGGGAAGAGGTGTGAGCACAATTGAATTTCAAAAGAGAGGTGCCAGAATCTCACCTGGAAGCTCCTATATCCTTAATGCAAAAACTAGGAGGGCTGCCAGCAGAGAAGGAAAGGTATAGGCCTGTTTGTTCATCCTTGGACCAATGGCAGCTCTCAAGGGTATCAGGCTCCAGTTCTTTCACCTCACCTGCTCCTAATCTCCTTAATCTGTGAGGCAGGGGATGGGCTTGGTACCTTCTGCATGTGAAACATGTGCTTGAGCACTGAGCCAGGCTCCCTTTGTTTCCAAGGTTAATCAATACTATGGACAGCCATGAAGAATTGGTTCAGAGGCTTTACATTAGGGGTTGTCAGTATGGTACCTGCCTTTTCTTGGTGTCCATCAGTTCCCCTCCACCTGCTGAAATTAGGATTGAAAGAAACATTCTGTTGTAGCCAAGGAAACAGGATGTGATGGGTGTGTGGTGCCTGCAAATTTGTCATCGGGCTCCAAAATTTTGGTGATTCCTAGCCTAAATGCACCATCACTTGCTAAGCAGGCCCTGGGCCTAAATTAAACAGTAAGAACATAAGAAGCGGCTACGGTGTTACTATGGCATTTCCGCACCTCTAGTGGCACTTTCAGAACGCGCACACCTTTTGGACCAGTGTCTTTGCGGAAATGGAATTAATGTAAAACACAAAACATGACCACGTCATTAGTGCTGTTAGGGATAACATGTTATAAAGAATTGCTGATAGCTCCGATAGTGGTGGTGTGTTTAGAATTTGCCAGGTGTTTGCGTTCTGCAGATAGATTATCTGCTGACTCTTGGTATACTTATGTTTGGACAGTGGTGCTAACAGAGGAAAATGACACGTCAAATACATGCTAAGGGGAAATCAGACCCATTATCCCTCTATGCAGCTTGGCAACCATTCACCTCACATAGAAGCAGTGGGATGGCCAGATATGGAGACCGCCTCAATCAAACAGAGGACTTTGGAAAGACTTAGTAGATTGAAGCCATTATGATTTGCCATGGTCTGTGCTTTTGCACAAACTTTCATACCCCTTTGATGCACCTTGTACTCTCTTAGTGGTAACAACCACCAAGTTACGTGTCACTGTATTCACTTGTTAAGGTTTGGAAAATTAACAGAAAAAGCCTATTTTTAAAAGAAAGAAAGAAGTGCCTGCTGGATCAGGTCAATGGCCAATGCAGGCCAGCATCCTCTTCTCACACTGGCTAACCACATGCTGATGGGGAAACCTGCAAGCAGGACCAGAGTGCACCAGACCAGAGAGCATAGCTAGCATGCTTCGTAGTCACTGAGAGCCTTATCCTCCATGAATCTGTCTAATCCTTTAAAAAGCCACCCCAAATCCCCAAAAGCAGCATGGATAGCAATACAATGGTAACAAGAGAGCTGGGAAGTTAGTGTTCTATAAACCTAACACAAGCCACTGACTGGCCACACAATGATGGCTCTGCAAAACTATACTATGGAACTAGAGTCCTGCCCATGATGATGCTGCAGCCACCACTCTAGAGTTATCACCCATGATTAGAAGCAGCACTCCAGAGTCTCAAGAAGAGATCTGTCTTTGCTCCGGTAAACAGAAATACTTTTAAACTAGTGATACTAGCAGTGAATCCCAGACTTCACATATGTGATGCATCATGTATGTTCTCTACTTCTAGACTGATGCATTCCTGGAGTGCACAACTCTGGGGGGGGGGGCGGTAAACATCTGCTACATAAATGTGTAGTCCTGAGATTGCTTTTGCTACAACAGTCTCACACACCTAATCCCTCTGGAATTTTCCATGCAGGCATGTATAGTTGCAGCCTATTGATGTTGTTTGAAACAGGCCAGCCCTATCATTAGGTAAGAGTGAGGTGGGTGCCTCAGGCAAGTGGTACTGGAGGACAGAGCCTGCCCTGCACCCTCTAAACTGGCCTACTGCCACCAAGGGCAGTCAAGGACACAGACTCACTGCCAATGTTGAAATCAGTATTAAATTGCCAGGCTGGTTGGCTTATATGGACAGATCTTGTCCTTCACCTCTTGCAACAAACTGCCTTTTGCTAACCCTGGCAAACTGGGTTTTCAAACATGTATTTGAACCTCCTAGCTCCCATGTGTTTCACACACACACACACACACACACACACACACACACACACACACACACAGAGCCATGGTGTGATTCTGGAAAAAAATAATGAACAGGCAAAAAATTTAACTGCATCATTTCCCACTACTTCCCTGTTCTTAACTGCCCTTCTGTACAAAGCAGCTTTTCAACCCTTAAGAGGGTGTTCACTACAATTACTGTACATGCATCTTTCTATAACATCTAGCAAGGCATAGGTGCTGTAAGTCAGAACTGCACCAGACCAGAATATAGCCAACAAAACTGCAGTGCAGACGTGCTCCATGTTTTTCATGTTGCACTCCTAGGTTCACAATTCTGCATATTCAGGTTCATATATTGTCTCTCTCACTACTTCATCTTTTCATATATAAGAAAACATTTCCGTCTGCAGATCTTAAGAGGCTGAACCACCTTCATTAGATGATTACAGATAATTAAAAGCCCCTGCCTTTTAGAGCGGAGCTGCTTCCAGCTCTCCAGGAAACCAGTGCCAATTTCAGCTTAAACAGCAGCTCTGATTGCCATTCCACACTTTGCTCTTATGAGTGGGCTGAACAAGTTGTCACTGACAGCATGACATGATTAAACAGGTGTGGCCCACTGCTGGTTGCTTAAAGGCTTCCTCACATTTGATATTTATTATTATTATTATTAGTAGTAGTAGTAGTAGTATTTATACCCTGCCCATCTGGCTGGGTTTCCCCAGCCACTCTGGGTGGCTCACAGCACATATCAGAACATACTAAAATGTCCAACATTAAAACCTCCCTAAACAGGGCTGCCTTCAGATGTCTTCTAAAAGTCAGATAGTTGTTTATTCCTTGACATCTGATGGGAGGGCGTTCCACAGTGTGGGTGCCACTACGGAGAAGACCCTCTGCCTTGTTCCCTGTAACCTCACTTCTCGCAGTAAGGGAACCAACAGAAGACCCTCGGAGCTGGACCTGAGGATAATGTTTGATGTTTTATCGTGTTTTTAATATTCTGTTGGGAGCTTCCCAGAGTGGCTGGGGTATAAATAATAAATTCCCTCACTTCCTCCCATTTGAGAACCCGCCACCATTAAATGGACAAGCCACCTGTTGTTTTCCAGATATCATTGGACTATCACTCCCATCGGCACCAGCCGGCATTGCTCAGTGGACAAGGAGTGCAAAGTGTGCTAAGGAGCCTTAGAGCAGGGTTATTCAGCAACAGGTTCACTGACAGACAGTTAAATAATAACTCCGTAAACTCTATTACACTTTGAAGGAAGGCACACAGACAGCCAACTGGTGTTTTAATGTGGTGTTAATGTCTCTTGAGGAGATGCAACTGACTATTTAACAAGTCCCATTTGCTGCTGCATTAGGCATCATAGTGCAGGAGAAAAGAAAGCAAACATTAAGGTTTCTTGCGCCCACGCACACACACACAGTGGAGAACTCACCCCGTATTTCTGAACCATAAAAAGGGTAGGTACAGAAATTGTTCTTTTTGAGGTGCAAAAAACACACAAAAAAAAACTAGTTCCAGAAGCCTCCACAAACCTTAATCCATGCCCATTCTAAATTAGTAATGTACCAATTTGCCCAAGAAGTAATTCCTCTGCCCTGGACTCTGCTGCAGACTTTAGGACTGACTCAGGTTTGCTGACTATCCAGAATCATCCTTGGCCTGGCCTCCGTGTGTGTGTGTGTGTGTGTGTGTGTGTTGACATGTGCATTTTACAGCAGCTTGACCTGCAGAAATCAGGAGATTACACATTATCCCCTGCTAATATCTGTGAAGGCACCAGGTCAAGTTAAAAAAACAAAAGGCAACCCTATATGCCTGCGTAAATAACATAGTCAGGATAATTGGTACCGAGAAAGCGCTTCCTTTTTTGATCCCATCATGAGCCATGCAAACATTTGTTAGGAAGGAAGAGAAGCAACATGAGTCTTCCACAAACCCCTGCCTTGAATACAAATACAGTATTAATATGTATGTGCCTGGGAATGTATTACCTGATTTCCTATATTAGCTTGTATGTCAAACAAAGGCTGTGCTCTGTGCTTGTAGAGAAAAAGCCCATGGTAGTTGGAATATACTACCCTGCAACAATATGAATGAGGTGGGGTGCTTTTTAACTTTAATTTTCTTTCTCCCTGAAGACCTTTGACCTTCTCAGCTGCTATTCCCTGGGGTTGCTGCCCCTATCAGGGTTGAGTTAAATGGCATAGGAGGCTGAGGGATAAGGGATTGTTTCACTGTGCAGAGCCTACCAGTCCCACCTCTCTCACCCGACCTCCTTGGGAAAAGAGAGAGAGCAAAGGTCAAGCAATGGTGCAGCATAACAGTGTGTCCTGGTAGCCATTGGCCCCAGTCCTAGGAAGGTTCAAGCACTTGCATGCAGCCACAAATCCACTCCTGGGCCGAGGAGAATGAGCTGGCATCTCAGTCTTTCTTCCCAAAGAACTTTCTGAAGACAGATTTGTTCTTCTGGCGAGGCGAGGCACCTTGGCTCCTCTCGCCCAAGGTTTCTCTGGCGCCACCAGGAGAGGCGATGAAGGAATGGCAGCGAGGCCTTGGAGGAGTTGGTCCCTGCTCTCCAATGTACAGAGTGACTGAGTAGCTGCTGCCAAGGCCCAAGGGTTCCTTGGACACTGACAAAGGTGTGATCTTCTGGTACGTAGCTGAAAAAAAGAACAGAGCGGAAAGGTTGCACAGCAGCACCATGAACTGAAAACAAGCAGCAGAACGTGTCAGAGACTGGTTAACGGTCTGTGGTACACACGGTTGTTTAACTCCAGAGTATCATGTTCATCCCATCTCTTAAGTAAAGAGAGGAGAAGAGAATTCAGGGCAGTGTTTGAAGTGAGGCTTATTATGCCTCTGCCCCAGGATCTTTTCTGGTGCCAAGGCTCAGCCATGGAACATGTGATGATATAGTAGTAGTAGTAGTAGTAGTAGTAGTAGTAGTAGTAGTAGACGACCACCTTGTCTCTGAGTATGTTCAAAATATGCTTTCCCCTCACCAAGGAACACCTACCTCCACCCACAACATATTTAGGTACAATGCAGAGTTTTGGTCTTTCAAGCCCTAAATGGCTTGGGACGAAGACTCTATTGTCTATACAAAACTGTCCCATTTTCTACATGCTGTGGGAGAGGCCTTTCTTTGTGGTGTCTGTCCCCCCCCCCCCAAAGTACACTAGGTGGGGACAAGAGAAAAGGGCCATTTCTGTTGTAACTCCTAGGATGTACAATTCCAAGGCCTGTAAGATTAAACACACACCATCTTTGTTTACTTTCTGGCCGTTGCTTGCATACTTTATTGTTTCTGAAGGTCTGCATTTTATGCGATTCAGGCCCTCCAGAAATTGTTTTTGGAAAATTGTAATATTGTTGTTTCTTCTTCTTTTAAAATGCGACTACTTTCACTTTGCGGGGGGGGGGGGGGGGGCAAGGGATATGCTACATATATGTAGTGTCTGCACAGCCTACAAAGGTAACAAGCTTCAACTTCAGACATGTGCCATTGAGTCAAAAGCGTGTTGCTGACACCTAATGGCGACATTAAGCAATGAACTTGTTCCTTTGAGAATAACCGTGCTTTGAATGAATGCAGCCAAGCACTGAAAATAGCATAATGATATCATGCTGGGTACACAACAGACTGGATTTAGTCAGAGAGATTTCAGCTGCATTTGAACAGAAGTCAGTTGGCAAAGGGCCAAACTGAGCAAATGCAGAACATGAGCAAATGAACAAACTCAGATTTCCCTGTACAAACAGGCGGAGGGGTAGAGGTAGCCTCAACCCTAACTAGTAACCCATTCTTCTTCAAGGTCATACAGTATGTACCTGAGGTAAAGGAATATGATCGCCTCTTGTTCGCCACTAGCCCATAGTCCTCTTCCTCAAAAATGTAAGGTTCCTGCGACCTTGTAGATGCTGTAGGAGAGCTCTGCCTCAGACTGTGATCTGTGGTATAAATGGCAGCAGATTTCTGGCTGTCTTCTAAGAGGAGAGAAAGGAAGAAATCAAGGATGTGACACAGAGGCAGACCTCCAGGGATTCCTTACTATTATTATTATTATTATTTATTTAAGTGAACTTGCCACATTATACCAAAGTCTCAATATGATTTAAAATAATGGACAAAAAAATCAACAAACAATAATTTACACATTTAAAAATGCAGCACAGTCATCAAAATCACAAGGGGTCACAATAAAATCAAGGAGCCCTCTCCCCTGACTGTCTTAAGCAGAACCAACATCAACAGCTAGAAATATTCCAGCAGCAACAGTGAGGTGCTGCTCCTCTTTGCCATGGCCTTTGAAACCTGAAAAATATATTTTAGGACCCACTCTATGCTCTTGATGGTCAGCTGTTTTAACTGTTTGTAATATTATATTTTTTAAATTGTTGTAACCCGCCTGGGACTTCATAGTGTAGGGCTGGTAAGAAATCTAAATAAAGAAAGAACAACAAGAAGAATATCAAGGACCTGACAGATGATAAAAGTCTGTGCCTGATACTGTAAATATCTTAACATAGTCACTAGGCAAGCTTCTTTTGGGAGAGCATTACACAAGGGGGGAGGGCCACCACTGAGAAGGCCCTCTCTCTTGTTGCCACCATCCAAGTTCTGCCAACAGGGGCACTCTGAGGAGGGTCTCCAAGGAGTATCTTAAGCTCTGACTGAGCAGGCTCATATGGAGAAAAGGGTACCATGAGGTATTGGGGTCCAAGCTACATAAGGATTTATAAGTTAAAAACAATGCTTTAATAATAATAATAATAATAATAATAATAATAATAATAATAATAATTTATTATTTGTACATGTCTTCTGAATGTCAGGTAGTTGTTTATCGCTTTGGCATCTGATGGGAGGGCGTTCCACAAGGTGGGCGCCACTACGGAGAAGGCCCTCTGCCTGGTTCCCTGTAACTTAGCCTCTCGCAGTAAGGCAACCGCCAGAAGGCCCTCGGAGCTGGACCTCAGTGTCCAGGCAGAACGATGGGGGAGGAGACGCTCCTTCAGATATACTGGATCGAGGCCGTTTAGGGCTTTAAAGGTCAGCACCAACACTTTGAATTGTGCTCGGAAACGTACTGGGAGCCAATGTAGGTCTTTCAAGACCGGTGTTATATGGTCTCGGCGGCCGCTCCAAGTCACCAGTCTAGCTGCCGCATTCTGGATTAGTTGTAGTTTCCGGGTCACCTTCAAAGGTAGCCCCACGTAGAGCGCATTGCAGTAGTCCAAGCGGGAGATAACCAGAGCATGTACCACTCTGGCGAGACAGTCTGCAGGCAGGTAGGGTCTCAGCCTACGTACCAGATGGAGCTGGTAAACAGCTGCCCTGGATACAGATTTGACCTGTGCCTCCATGGACAGGTGTGAGTCCAAAATGACTCCCAGGCTGCGCACCTGGTCCTTCAGAGGCACAGTTACCCCATTCAGGACCAGGGAATCCTCCACACCTGCCCGCCTCCTGTCCCCCAAAAACAGTACTTCGTCTTGTCAGGATTCAGCCTCAATCTGTTAGCCGCCATCCATCCTCCAACCGCCTCCAGACACTCACACAGGACCTTCACCGCCTTCACTGGTTCTGATTTAAAAGAGAGGTAGAGCTGGGTATCATCCGCATACTGATGAACACCCAGCCCAAACCTCCTGATGATCTCCCAGTGGCTGCATGTAAATGTTGAAAAGCATGGGGGAGAGGACAGAACCCTGAGGCACCCCACAAGTGAGAGCCCAGGGGTCTGAACACTCATCCCCCCCCACCACTTTCTGACCACGGCCCAGGAGGAAGGAGCGGAACCACTGTATGACAGTGCCCCCAGCTCCCAGCCCCTCAAGATGGTCCAGAAGGATGTTATGGTCGATGGTATCAAACGCCACTGAGAGATCCAGCAGAACTAGGAAACAGCTCTCACCTTTGTCCCTAGCCCGCCGGAGATCATCAACCAGTGCGACCAAGGCAGTTTCAGTCCCATGATGAGGCCTGAATCCCGACTGGAAGGGATCCAAATGGTCCGCTTCTTCCAGGCGTGCCTGGAGTTGTTCAGCAACCACTCGCTCAATCACCTTGCCCAAGAATGGAAGATTTGAGACTTGGCGATAATTGGCCATCGTGGCCGCATCTAAAGATGGTTTTTTTTAAGAAGCGGTTTAATAACTGCCTCTTTCAGCGGGTCTGGGAAGGCTCCCTCACGGAGGGAAGCATTCACCACCCCACGAAGCCCATCGCCCAGTCCTTCCCGGCTAGCTTTTATAAGCCAGGATGGGCAAGGATCCAGGAGACAGGTGGTTGGCTTCACTCGTCCAAGCAGCCTGTCCACATCCTCGGAGGTAACAGATTGGAATTGTTCCCACACAACTTGACTAGACAGGACTCTAGCACTCTCCCGCCCCGGCCCTGCTCCCACGGTGGAGTCTACTTCTTCCTGAATCCGAGCGATTTTATCTGCAAAAAACTTTGCAAAATCATTGCAGGAGATCATGTGGCCCGTACTGGGCCCCGATGTCGCAGGTGGTTCCGCTAAACTGTGAACCACCTGAAAAAGTCTCCTGCTGCTGTTTTCTGCAGATGCAATAGAGGCGGCGAAGAAAGTCTTCTTCACCGTCGCTATCGCCACTTGGTAGGCTCGACGTTGAGCTCTAACCTGTGTCCGGTCAGATTCGGAATGAGTTATCCGCCACCGGCACTCTAGCCGTCTCAACGATTGTTTCATTGCCCTCAGATCCGTGGAAAACCACGGGGCTCTCCGGGCTCCATGCAATCGGAGAGGGCGCTTCGGAGCCAAACAGTCAATAGCTTTGAATTAGGGCCAGAAATATATCAGAAGCCAGAGCATGGAGCCAGGCCTGCTGTAATGTGTTCAGATTGTCTGATCCCATTGGCAGTATGGCTGCTGAATTCTGCACCAGTTGCAGTTTCTGGACCATCTAGAAAGGCAGCCTCATATATAATGCATGAAAGGAATGCACTTCGGAGGTTATGAGGCCACAGACCACCAAAGCTAGATTATTCATGTCAGGACATGGATAGCTGAAGCTGATAGAAAGTATTCTGCACCACAAGGCTACATTTGTCCCCACTGACAACAATGGACCCAAGAGTTGCTCTAATCCACAAACCACATTCTTCAGTTAAGTGCATAGCTGTCAATGTTTTCCCATTTTTAAGGGAAATTCCCTTATTCCGAATAGGATTCCTTGCAAGAAAAGGGAAAAGTTGACAGCTATGCATAAGTGCAACCCCCTCCCGAATTGGTTGCAGAATCATATGAGACTGCTCAGTCTGGAAGGCCACAGGTCCCCTATCCCTGCTTTAAAGAGAACCCTCAAGAAACTGTGAACAGCCCACACACACACCTGTCCGTGATTCTGCTGAATCCAATAGGTCATCCTGATTTTCGTAAGGCAGCTGCAGCCTGAGACTTGATCTGGGTAAGAGTATGGCCTCTTGGCTCTTGGCTGTGAGAGACTGATGAGGGCCAAGGAAGTGGGGAACTCCATGGCTAGGACAAAAAATGGAAGCAGCAGAAAATAGAGAATTGGTCTCACATGCCCAGTTGCACAGAGCTATGCCAAGCTAGAGTAAAATTTAGTCATAGCAAAGGTAATACAAGCCACCATAATCACAGCCTGGGTTTAGAGTATCTGAATGGGAAATTTGATGTAGCAGTGGTTTCTACGCAGCTGAGAAAATTCAGCAGATTGCACAATAATGGGATGTGAAAATGTTGGGGGGGGGGGGGAGCACGAGGAAGTTGCTATCACTAATACAGGCAGAAATTAGAGCAGAGCAGCAAGGGGCAAATGGGATCACTCCTAAACAGGATAACTAATGACCTCAGCTCAAATTGTCCTACATGCACTTCTAAATCTTAAGCTGCCCTTAAAAAGGGAGAGAGAAGAAAAAGAGGAACACATACCAATTTGCATTCCAAAAATTGAATTTTGGTTTGAATGCATACAAATCCCAAAACCTGTTTTTTTGTTTAATATGCTGAGTTTGACAAAATAGCACTGTATGATTTATGAGAAGATCTACTTGCCACTGGACAGGAGTCCTTATTAAGGCAAATGTTATGAGAAGAACTTTTTAAAAAGCTAGTCCCTGCCCCCAGCAAACACATCTGGATCAAGCTTTGCTTATAGTAGTTACCTAACAGCAGAGGTTGTCTCTTGGGCAGTCTGGGAAGCTGACTGGAAAAAGTCCACTTCAGGTAAGCCTTTGAGGAAAGAAAAGCAAATACTGAGAGATGGCTTTTGAAAATCAAGAGTGTTGTTCACCCAAACAAAGCTGAGGCATAGGTCTGTTCCACATATTTGCTGCCTTGCAATAAGGAGTTGTAGTCTCTCTGATAAGCAGACTTTTATAAGCTACATATCATTCACCTGTTTTGCCACATGCCCACTTGTTTCTGGGGTGTACACCTAAAAAATGCAATGTGTACAGTGGCCCATAGAACCTATTTTCTTCTTTACACAAAAGGAATGGAGCCCAGGAGCCAACTGTTTTGCAGAAAACCTTGTAGCTAAACTGGAATCTGAGCTCCAGCCTCCCATGTGCAAGTCCCAGCACTCTATAGGCCTTCTATATGTCAAAGATGAATCCTCCTTCTGAACTCCGGTCTGACTCAATTACAGTGGGAAATGTGGGAGATATAAAATCTGGCACAAATATAAAACCAGTTACCAAAAACATGACATGGCATTGCTGCTTCTCTCGACAGTGAACTTGAGGGAAAACCAAGAGTGCCCATGTAGGCCTCTCGCTCATGTAGACCACCAGAGTGGTCTGCAGGAGGCCTCAAATTACCTCTTGTTCCTGAGTGGTAACCATATCTCCTTCCCTTAGACCTCCAATGCCCCTACAGTCTCTTCCTTATAATCACTTCAGTCTTACCTGAGTTCTGCTGCAATTTGGTAATCCACTCCTGCATGAGTGGCTCAGTAGGAGCTCTAAGGAGGTACTTGGAGCCATCCTTCAACCTGGGGTATGCAAGGAAATCAGCTGAAGGAATTTGATAGGATACGGATACAACAACCAGCACCAGCCTTAAATACCTAGCAATCTAGGAGCTAGAAGCATGCACCCTCTGCAAAGATTTCTATTATCACCATTTATGCTGTTCAGGGGCTGGCATTTCATCAATATCCAAGCATGTTCAAGTCTTTCTTTCCCAGATCTATCTATCTATCTATCTATCTATCTATCTATCTATCTATCTATCTATATCTTACCGTCCTTCATCTGAGGATCATAGGGTCACTTACAATATACAAACACAAACACACAAACAAACGAAACAATACTCCCACCAGTTTAAAAGGCCACAGACTGATTAATTAGTCAAAGGCCTGGGAGAAGAATGTTTTCACTTGGCACCTAAAGATTTGTAATGAAGGCTCCAGGCGAACCTCCCTGGGGAGAGAATTCCACAAATGGGGAGTCACCACAGAAAAGTCCTGTTCTCATGTTGCCACCCTCCAGACCTCTCATGGAGAGGGCACACAAAGAAGTGCCTCAGATGATGATTACAGGATCCAGATCAATTCTTGTGGGAAGAGGCTGTCCCTGAGGTATTGTGGTTCTGAGTTACCTTTATTTTCTTTTTAAAACCTGTAATAGTATTATTATTTAGCATTTATTACCCCTTTATAGAGCTTAATGTATGCTGCATATATTATCTTGTGAAGGAAAATAAACAGAGGTTACTCACTGTAGTGTGAAACAGTTGTTCTTTTTGATATACTCTGTTTCTAGGGTGCAAACGGCTCCACGGAGGTTCAGTGGCAAGGCCACTACAGAACTCTGCTGTGCAAAGGAAGGCAAATGATAAAAGCCCCTGGAATCAGAAAGCCACTCTGAAGTGGGCTCCTACTAGCTACTTCACTCTTTTCTTGGGTGGGCAATTGTTACTCGGGACGGCCTCTGATGGTACACTGAGCTTTTAAATTTGTTGAGCTTTTCTTCTGCCAACGCTGCCTGACGGTTTTGAAATTTGCCACTTGGTTTTACTGTGATTTGTGGACTGTCTTTATTTTAGTTTTAGATGTAAGTTAGTCTTTACAAGAATTTCAAGTTCTATTTTGGCAGAGATTGCACTGAAGGTTTAGACAAAAATAAATGCAATTGGCAAAGTGTAGATGCTTGACAAGCTATGCATGCCAAACATTCACAGGAGATGTCAGTAGGCGAAGGACTATACAGGATATGAAAATGCTGGAGGCAGTGCTTTTTTTCCTGGGGGGACGCAGGGGTACGCATACCCTTAAACATTTTGTGAATCTAAGTTTGGCCTGTTTGAGGGGCAGTATTTCATTATGAGTAGGAAAATTGTGCCCCTAAACAATTTTTTAAGAAAAAAAAGCACTGACTGGAAGTATATGAAAATGTGACACAGGCCTTACTCATACCCAGTTCTTATCTCCATTTGTGTCTGGGCATCTCACTGCCTACCATTACCTTAAGGGTGTCTTTCTTGTCCTGGTAGAAACACAAAGTTTGTCTCATCAGTACTGTGTGGAATGTGTTCCAGGAACGACAATTTGCCTAGGAGAAGAGAAATGAAAGGATCAGATCTGAAGTAGGTGAAGAGTTAAGGTTGGTTCACAAGGTGACCTGTTCACATGGTTTCATGTGCATGAAGCCCCTATCTGCCTGTGCTTGCCTCCAGGTTAAGGCCCCTCCCTTCCCCTGGAGGCAAAGACAGGCAACCATTGCCTGAGAGCCCCTTCTAGCTCTTCAAAGCATGGGAACATGAACATTAGTGCAAAGGAAAAGTGAACATCACCTTCAGATATATGGTCAGCTTACTCTGGACCTTATGTTTCCACCTCCTGTCTGCAGCAGCTACAGTTGGCAGTACAGTACAGCGGTAAGAATAAAATCCACAAGTTTTTCGTCATTTGGAAAGGCCCTTTGCCTTCTGCACCACCCACACTGTGCTGGTTTAAGCCAGGCCAGTGATCCAGATCCTTATATCCACACCCCATCACAGGCGACATTTGCCCAGTGGGTGGGGCTATCCACCTGTCAATCACTTGATGACATAATAGCGTCAAGTGGCCTGTATTTCTCTGTGTGGTCTGAAACCAAATTGTGCAGACAAAATCTGCAAAGTGGCAACTAGCTGCCTTTCATCCAAGCTTTGCCTTTACCTGCTCCACACCTGACTTCAGGTGTAGAGCAGGTGAGCATGGCTTCATGAAACAGCCTCGTAGGCCCACAGACTGGAGGTTTCCCCACCCCTGGGTTTAGACATAACCATGGCTTGGCATTATGTGAATAAGCAGCAAAGAGCCTCAGTTTCGTGAGTTCAGCCACCAAGCCTTGTGCAGATCCTGGCTTGGACCAAACCATAGCTAGTTTGTCACACGGCAAACTGTTATTTATGCTTCCCCTGCAAATGAGGATCGAATCTCGGTTTGCTCTTATGTCTGAACCACCTCACTCAGAAGTGTTTCTGTGTGTGTTGATATAAGTCAGAGCTTTCCAAATTGTGTGTTGTGACACGTTAGTGTGTCAGCTGCAGTGTGTAGATGTGTCACGCGAATGCTCCCTGTGCTGCTCTTGGGGTTGGAAAGGGGTTAGTTCAACCTCTGGCTTGCTGGTAAAACTGAATTACTGTGTCACAAAACGATGTATGTCTAAAAAGTGTGTCATCAACATGAAAAGTTTGGAAAGCTCTGCTGTACAGGGCTAGGCTCTGTTGAAGTGTTACTGGACCACCAATGGAGTTGTTTCTTGGTGGCAAGTCACTAGCATCCATATTCACACCACCCCCCTCACATAATGCCACACAGCTCTGACAGTACCTTCTTGCCTCCTGCCTGCAACAGATGCTTCCTCTCCAAAGCTCCTTCCATCATCTGAAGCTCTAGTTTACTGGGAATATTCTAGAAAGAGGCAGGCAACAATGAATGAAGCAACCACAATGAAAGCAGCAGTGTTTCAAATACGAAGGCATTTTAACACCACATTCCCCAAAATAGAACAAAAAAGGAAGAAGTGTGCTTTGAGCAGTCACTGATTCATGGAAAAGACATACATTGTATGGCTCATGCTAGGAAAGTGTTTGGGGATCTCTCCCCCCCCCAGTCAAATCAGGAACAGTACTGATGTAAACATCTCAAGGGTAAGCATCTCATTAGCTAGATCTGTATCTCCTTTAAAAGAAAATACTCCACATATACGGAGTTGCTGGTTCCTGATAGGAAAAAAAATACACATTTTAATAATTGTGCAATGAGAAACTGCTTAAGTACACATTGTAGATCAATGCCAGCAGTATCCAGGGACTTGAGGAAAAGAACAGTAAATGCCTGGTTTCCAGGCATACAATCCCCACCCCTGCCCCATAGAAGCCAATGGTTCTGACCTTGCCAATACTTCTGCCCTCCGCCTGAAGCTTCTGCTGGGCCCCTGGGCAGGTACTCTGCAGTGACCTCACAGCTGCAGCTACTGCCCCTTCTGATGGCTCCTGGACAGAAGGCATGGGTGCCCGGCACCGACTCGGACTGTCACAACTAGTCCCTCTTTCTCCTTCAGACCTCTGAAGCAGCTGGGCAGAGGTGGGGAGCTTGAACTTAGCCACTAACAAATTGTCTGCCGCTGCCAGGAGGAGTCTTGCACCAGAGCTGTCTGGACTTTGCATCTTATCCACCTTTCCAGCAGGGCTGCTGTGGATTCCCAAGCTTTTCTTGTGCTTCTCCACATTGCTCCATATGGCCTGCAGCTCCTCTTCCTCCTCTTCAAACAACTCGTGGGCAGGGTGACAAGCCTCCAGCAACTTTGGCCCTTTAGTCGTGCTTCCTCCAGGAGCCGGGGCAAGAGGGTCCAGTCCTGAGGGTGTTGGGGTGCCTAGTTCACATTCAAATACAGACAGTTTGGCAGGAGATTTGACCCCCAGGTGGAGGAATGAGGGCAAGGTTCTCACACAGCTTCCCATTTCTTCTGCCCCATTCACAGCAGGGTTCTTAGCTTTGGCTATACTGGAAACTGCATCAGAGCTGCTCGTGTGCTTAGCAGGTGAGGGCTTCAGCTTCACCCAAGATGCTTCTCTGGCTTTGTGGTCAACCGGACCCTTTACCTGCGCCTCCTTGGAGCTGCCAGTTGTACCCAGTGAGGTAGCTAGTCTGTCCCACTCTATACCTATCTGCTCATGCAGGACACTAATGCGGGATAACCGGTTCTGCTTGAAATCCAGGAAGTCATCACTGGGACTGCTCTGGCTATTTGGACTCTGCCTGTCTTCTCCACAAAGAGCAGCGAAGCAGGCCTTTTGCCTGCTGTAGCTTGGGTTGATGCTCACCTCTTCAAACCATGTGCCTCCCTTACCCTGGGGAAGCTTGTCACGAGCATCTTCAGGCCTGAGGGGCCTCTGGTGCATGACGGGCTGCCCTCCGAGCACCCTCTTTTTCAGGCTACTACCAACTTCCTGCACTTTTGCCCCCGCTGGGCTGCTCCGAGCTCCCTGGCAGACCTGGCTTATTCCCTTCCTTCCTGCTGCTCCCTCTTTTGCTACTCTGATGGTATCATGGATATTCCTTAGAACTGTGGGGTCCTTGGGGAGTTCCAGGCTCAGGACAGAACCGAGAGAAAGATGCTGGCATGTGTTGCTCATCCGCTCTGCCAGTGACGGGGGGCTGTTGAGACCTCTGCTCTCTCTTGGGAACACATGACATCCAGATACTTCCCTAACCAAGTCACATTCAGCGTCAATAGCCCGTGCCAATGGGTTCTTCACATAGTCTGTCAACACTCTGCAGGGTGCCGCGCACTCTGTCTGCAAGGCCTGTGCCCTCCTGTTACCCTTTGGGGGCCAGGTGCTACTAGTGCTGCGCCTCTCCCCTTGCCCTGCCTGCAGGTCACTTGGTTCGGTTCCCATGATCCCTTGCAAGGTGAGTTGCTGGGCATCTTCTGCCTCCACTCTGCCTTTTCTCTTCAGGCTCCTTAAGAAGCAGCTGGAGCTGATCTTGGGCAAGGTGTGGAAGGCTGAGGTGCCCCACGCGGGACTGGGAAATGAGGAAGAGTGAGCTCCAGGAGGCGTTTGCTTAGCAGGCCGCAGCACAGTAGAGCTTCCACAAACTATGCCTGCATCTCTGTCTCCCTCTTTCTCCTTCACGTGCAAATAGGTGCTCACCTGCGGAAAGAGGGAAGACCCAATGAGGAGCAGTCTTCAAATTGCACAAGGTCACTGGAGCCTAAACCTACCTATTTTGGATGCCACAGCAGCAAACTGACATGCACTAGCACATGCTCATTTCAACTCAGCGAGTATACATGCATGCATGTTCATTAATCGTAGCAGACACTAAGGTAGACTGTCCACAACAGGTTCCAGGATGTTAGGATCACTTTAGTTCAATCCTAGGGAGTGGCAACAAAACTTCTGGCTTACCATGGTTCCAAGCTTACTACTGGAGACAACCCAACTCTGCTGGGCTTTCCAGAAGGGGCACACTGCCAACTTGCAAGGCTGCTAGATGCACCCCACTCTACTTCAGGAAAGATGATGCAGCCTGAAAAGAGGCTACAAAACTCAGTATGAAATATTGCAGTAGAAACTGAAGAGCCCAGCATGATTGGGGGGTGGGTACCATGATAGCAGCTATGGGCTGTGCTACAGTTGAGGCCAGCTCAGGACCAAATGAAATGTGCATTAAGAATCTTACATTGCATGGTTTGAGATTGCATGTGGTGCAGATTGCATGTATGAATGCTCCTTGTAAAAAACAAAGAAACCTTTCCTCTACATAGAAAGCTATCACAACAGGAAGAGAACTGGGCTTAAATAAACACTTAGGCAGGGACTCAGCCAATACATAGAACACATGCTTGCAGAATGCATGTAGAAGATTCTGGGTTCCTTTTGCAGCCTCTTCAGAAAAATCTGAGAAAACTCCAGTCTGAAATCTGGAATAGCTGCTGCCTTTCAGAGCAGACAATCCTGAAATAGAAAGATTAGTGATCTGACTGTATAAGGCCTCTATAAGATCTGGCTCTATAAAGTATAAGGCTTTAAGTTTGTATGAGCTCCTTGATGTACCAGGGGTATTCTGTGCACATGAATCAGCTCTCAGTATAACAGGAATCCCCTTCCTGCAACAGCTGCAGGAGATGTCTAGAAGTTTAATTCAGGAATTATTACTGTACACCGTAGAGGCTGATGTTCCTTTCCCTTCATGACTGGCAGCTGACTTTCTAAATGAATACACTTTACAGTCCTGAAATCCTCCTCTCTAATTCACAAGTTGTTGGAGCTACTGTAGCTTCTATGCTCAGGCACCTCGCCAGAAACTAGTTTTGGACAGCATGCCTCAGCCTTTCAATTGTAGCAGCTACCCATCTGCTTCAATCCCTAATTATCTTCTCACCGTGCCCTTTTAATCACAATTGCTAATGTGTGAGTGATTACGAAGACTTGCTTGCTAGCAAATAGGTGTATTCCTCTTCTCGTGCAACCCTCAGTTCATCTCATCCTTAAATCACCACAAGACTCTGAATTCTTGTTCATGGGACAACCCAAAGTGAGTGCGTCATGTCATGTGGGTCATTTCCTCACAGCAAACTAGTTTGGCCTGCCTTCAGCCTGCATCAAGAGGCAGTGCACTTCAGGCTCGTTTCCTGTTTCCTCTAGCAAATCTGGTAGCTCTTCTGCTGTGGGATATGAAATATTGTGCTGAGGAAGACATCTCCATATTCCACTGTGCTGGCTGCACATTTAAGCTCTGGTTTGTCTGTTTGAATGGTCCTGTGCCTCTGAGAATATTCCAGAAGGGGGGATTCCTGGCAGTAATATGACACAACAAGTTGTGCCAGCTGAAATTCTCTTAAAAGGTACAGAATCCACATTTTGTGCTGCACATGGCAACCCTGTGCTTTAACCAGGAGAAGTCACAAAATATTTGAAGGTGCTTCTCCTAAGGGGGCATCTCCTCAGGAGTACAGGTGCAAGCACAGAATGCATATCTAACTTATTCAACATAGACTTGGAAAGGAGAGACACAGCATCTGTGTGACCTCTTTACATATTGGAGATGCCATTTAAGTGATATAGGAGAAGGGGACAAGGCTGTTGAGACTCCAACTTGCTAAGTCCCAAGCCGGCTAGCCAGACCAATGGTCAAGGACGATAGCCAAGTCACATCTGGAGCATTTCCCTCTCCTAATTTAGGAGCTGCCTTTTGAAGGAGGCTATTGGATGGGTTAGTCAAGGTTTCCTTGCACCATGCAACCACTCTCAGTCTGACATGCTGCATCGTCCATTCTCTCTCCCCCACTGCTCCATGTTACCTCTTCTGCATGCTGGCGGGGTGGCCTTTTCTTTCTCTTTAAACTACCCAAAGTACTTCCTAAAAGCCCCTGACAACGTTTCCAGAAAGCTTTACAGGCTGAGGATTTAGTTTCAGAGAGCTGGATTTTTAGGAAAGAGAGAGACAAAAAATAAAAAAATAAAAGTGAAGGAATAGCAAGGATGACCTGCAAAAGCCAGGAAGAAAAGGGCAAAATCAGTGCCTGACCCACGAAGAGGAAGCTCTAGAACTGCACGCCTGGCAGTGGCTTAAACGAGAAGCAAAAAAGCAACAGAGCTGCTAGTCTCCCTGATTCAGAGTGTCCATTAACATCTTAATGCTCACTGGGAAGTTAGAAGTTCTCCACTTGCAAGCCTTAGCCATAAAGCTTGGCACTCCCTCACTTGACATCCCACTTCTGTCCTGCCTGGACACTTGGCAATACATGAAAACACTGCCTCCCTTTGCCACAGGGGCACTTATTGGATATCCTGGAGATAGCAAACAGCTCTATCGATGTCACGCCTAAAGTAAAGGGCAACTTACCTTGTGCAAGGTTTCTGGTCCCATTGATGGTGCTGCTCCAACCTGGCTTCCCGTGGCCTCTCTCCCTGCTTTCTTCCCAATGCTCAGTATCAAGTTCACTGTGCCACCCAGACTGCCAGGGCCTGGCTGGGGCACCAGCAGCACAGGGGTCTCCAAGGGTTCTAGGATCAGAGTCTCCTTCGGGACGTCCATCTCAAAGGGCAAGTGGTTTTCCAATTCTTCCAAACTCTGCCTGTGCCCTGGAAGAACATCCAGGGTAGATAGCACAGCAGTGGAGACCGATTCGCTCTCTTGCTGTGCTGCTGAACCATTTGGGAGGGAGCCGAGGGTGAGTGGAGGCCTCTCAGAAACACTGGAGTTAAGGATACCATTTGCTTCACCCACACCTGATTCAGGAACTACTTTAATCTGTGGAGTAAGGTAATACAATGAAGAATGAAACTGCAGCGATAGCTTCTTTGTTCTTTGTTAATTCTAGGATTTCCTGTTAAAATGGGATCTCCCCCACCTAAAGACCAATACATGCAGCTTAAAATTTGCTCTGCTCACTTGTATGTGTGTGTGAACAGCAGCCAGAGATTCTGTCAAAATGTATTGCTTGGTATGTTATAGAAAGGCAAATAAGAAATTATGCAAAAAAATATACAGGTCTTTATGAGGCAGAATAGCAACAAGATAGATAATATACACATGGGGAAATTGTGTAGGTATTCTACCAAGTTTAAAATAAGACCGATTTCTAAACTCGGGGTGGGGATGGCGGAGGAAGGAAGCTAAAGAGAGAAAACTTGAAAGGAGGGTGTTTTGTTTATAACTTTGTGCAGGTGCCCCATAAAAAGTGAGTGAACAAAGCATAGCTATTCCACAATAAATACACAGTGCAGGCCAAGCTATTTTTCAAGTTTAGCTCAAGTATTGCCACTCAGGGGCTGCATACTAACTTGGCAGTGCTCGGTCATGTTCAGCGTGCCATTCTGAGTCTCCCTGCCATCACTCTTACTGCCAGGGTCCTTCTGGGAACTCTGTGCTCTCCAGCGCACCATCACCCATCCAAGCATGCTTTGCAGCTCCTCCATTCGCTCCTTTATCTAAAAAGACAGAACAGAACTGAGAAAGAAATGAAAGGAGGAAAAAAGGCCGACACAATGAATTCCTAGCTTTTCTCTTCTAGGTACAGCTCTCAGTCAGGGCCATCCCTCAGGATGACAAACAATTGGGACAACTGTCTAGGTTCCACCCACCTGATGAGGTGCTTCGCCTCCTCCCTTCCAAAAGCAGTGAGTGATGGCAAAAGAAAGAAAAGGGAAGTGAGGTGGGATGGGATGTTGTTCCCCAAAGGATGCTGCAGGCATGTAGGAAGCTTGCGTATCATGGCCTGCCACACTTACTGTCTCACTCAAGCTGTGCTCCTCAGCTACCAGTTTCCATCCAACTGCTGCCAGCTCCTCAAACTCCTTGAACTTAGTCTCCATGTTACTTTCCAGGTCTTCCCACTGAGCTTCTGAGAGACCGTGGGTACTCATAGTCTCAGAGAAGATCTGTGCCCGAGTATCCTCTGTCCAGGAGCTGGAGAGTCAAGGAAGGAGGAGCAACTATGAATATGGCCAGAAGAAATGTGTCTTAACACCTCACAAAAGTGCAGCTAACTTTATCCTCTACCCTTCCAACAAAGCTACAGATCAGGGTACTTTCCAATTGATAGAGAAACCTGGAAGAATCCCAATAAAAACCTATTCTGCATCAAGTTGTCTCAGCCTCTAGACAGCTTTGTCTTTCAAGTAGTTGCATACAGTTAAGATACGTACCATTTCCCAAGGCCTTTTAAAGCAGTATTAAAAAGGTGTCCCAGTAAAAATAGTTTTTCTCTCTCTTTGTAAACCACTAAGGCAGGCATCCCCAAACTCGGACCTCAAGATGTTTTGGGACTACAACTCCCATCACCCCTAGGTAACAGGACAAGTGGTCAGGGATGATGGGGATTGTAGTCCCAAAACCTCTGGAGGGCTGAGTTTGGGGATGCCTGCACTAAGGGCTGCTTCCATTGTGGCAAAACAATCTACACACTAAGCCCTTCCATGGAAAGGTTGGTGTTACATCTCACAAGCAAATCACCAGTCTTGTCAAATGCGTGAGCAAAGAGGAGTAAATACTCAGGAAATCTGCAGCTAAATCACAACATCCAGGGCATGTGTAACTGCACCAAAATAAATGCAAGATAAGTTGTGACGTGCTACACTGAAGTAAGAGAATATTTGGTAGGGTGGAGCTGCCCTTTCAATGCAGGCATTGCTGCCACTTGCCTGGATGGTGCGGGGCTGGGACAGCAGCAAGCTCAGCCCTTCACAGGTGCACCAGCGGGAGCAACCACCTGGTTGCACAGGTACCCCTGCAAGGTCCCAAACCTCACTTCCACCCTGCCCCACCTCCACCCCATCCAGGTGTGTGAACGGGAATTAGAACTGATGCTGAGACTCAAGCTTGCTGGACTGACTTCAAAGTAGATAAGATGGATAGTCCCCAAGCGCAATTGAAAACAAGGGGTGCTTCCAGATGGGGGCTTAATATCACAAATGGGTGAGTCAGACATTGCAAAACAAACTTTCAAGGGACAGGAAGAGTCCACTAAGGTCTACTGACTTACATAATGGCTAAATAAGCTCTGAAGAATTGTCGCAAATTAGCGGCTTGCTGTCCATGAACTGCATTTCCCAACACCAGCTTTTGCAGATCTTTCCAAGCCTCCAATGTTTCACTGATTCTCCTGGACTCATTTGGCATTTCAATCAGACAGCAATCTTCCAGCTCCATGAAGGCTCTCTCTAGTTTCTCCATGTCCCCTTCCAGGCTAGACATTTCACTCTATGAAATACAAGATAGCAGGATTCAGGCTAGCAATAGGGCTTTCGAATGGGGAACTCCTGGCTTAGTAAATGCTTGCCCAATCTAAAAACAAGCATGAGACTCCCAACTGGCTTTAGGAAGCCAAACAAACAACAGGGCAGTATCATCAAACATCAGATCTATGCTGACCCATTAAAAAAAGTGAGAGCTCAGAACCATTGGTCAAACCTGAACCTGCATAACAATCTCAACCTGCAATTTACAATGGTGCTGGGTGGAAGAACAGACTTCCAAGGTGTGCGTAATGCCTGATTTAGCACTTCTCCAACATTGCCATGAGCAAACACTGGTTATATGGGGTGCTTGTTACAAGCCCTCAAATAGCCTTTTGATCTCACCTCTATCTCTTTCTGCCTTTCCATGAGCCCCTGCAGCTCCAGAAGATCTGCCTCACTCTTCACTGTGGCAAAGCTTCTCTCTGCCTGCATTATGTCCTGAGCCAGTGTTTCTGCTCTGTTCCTCATTGTCTTGATCCGTGAGGTGACCCAGGCCAGCTGAAAAATTGAAAAAAGAAAGGTGACACTGAGAAACAGTTCTCTGTGCTACAGGCTGCTTGGACAACCAAACCAAAGCTGGAACTGCAACAGAGTAGTACTGGTTGCATTTAATAGGTCAGTCCACCTCTATGAAACAAGAAGATAGATTTTGTAGCTTCTTGCCCAAATACAATAACCAACACTGAAGGATGGAGTGGTACAGGGTTTCCACCTCTAACCACTAGGGAAGAGGGATTTTTCTAGCACGCAGCCCCTCTTAACTCTCTCTTACCTTAGTTTCCTCCCCACTTGACAAGGCCTGCACAAAGCACTTGAGATTCTCTGTCTTGGTCACTGCCTCCATGGCCCGTTCGCGCTCCTTCACAACACTGTTCAGCATGTCCACTGCTTCTTGCAGTTCCTCCAGTGACCTGTTCATGTCCTCATTGCTCAGCTGTTGAGCACTCTGGGCTATGAGAAGCTGCAGAGGCTCTTGGGAGCCTAGCTGGTTCGGCACTGCCTAAAGCAAAACAAGTACATGAATAATATTGGGTACCAATCTAGACAGGCCACCCTGTTAATTCTCTCACAGAAGTCTTCTGAGCAAATTGCCATGATTCCTACTTTACAGAGAAGGAAAGTGAAACTTCAAGAGAGAGGCTTGACTAAAGCCACTCAATATTAATATTAATATTAATAATATTAATAATGATGATAATAAGGTAAAGATAAAGGGACCCCTGACCATTAGGTCCAGTCGTGGCCGACTCTGGGGTTGCGGCGCTCATCTCGCTTTATTGGCCGAGGGAGCCGGCGTACAGCTTCCGAGTCATGTGGCCAGCATGACTAAGCCTCTTCTGGCGAACCAGAGCAGCACACGGAAACGCCATTTACCTTCCCGCAGTCAGCCTGGTTAGTAGTGAGCTGGGCAGACCAATGGTCTGACTCGCTATAAGGCAGATTCCTATGTTCCTATGACAGGGCGGAATTCAGACCACGCCTCTGCATATCACCTTGTTCTTCCCTTCCCTGGTCCACGTCTTCTCTGCTTCTCACCTGTACTTGGTTCCTGTGACTCAGCATTTCTTCCATATGCACATTCTGCAAGAACTCGGTTAAAACCAGGGCATCTTTCAAGTCTGATGTTCGGCGCTGGAGAGCCTCCTGCACACAGGTGAACCTGGGAAGGAAACCATGACATCTTCCTACAAGCGTATTTCACGAGAGCAATGTTACCTGCTGCCTAAACATACGCAACTTCAATTTGGACAGACAAAGCTGATGGAGATGAGATAGGTCTAGAACAACATGGGCTACAGCTCAGTGGTAGAACATCTGCTCTGCATGCAGAGGGACCTAGGTTCAATCCCCAGCACCCTTGTCTGAAATCCCGGAGAACTGCTGCTTATATAGTGTGAGGACAATACTGGGTTAGATGGACCAATGGTCTGACTCAGCAGAAAGCAGCTTCCTATGCTCCTACGACAAGGGAAACTTAAAAAAGACCCAACCCTGGCTCTCTCCTCCTCCTTGGTTGCCTGCATCTATTCATCTGAAACCATTCTTCCACCCTGAAGTAACCTCTTCTCTTTCTCCAGCTTCTCAGAAGCCAAGTCTCCTTCCTACACCACCTCCATACAGAGAACACTCTTTTGTTCCTAAGAACTCACTTTTCCTTCACTCGTTCCATCTTTCTATGAATCATTGCAGCTGCTGTGTGTTCTGAGGAGGAGTCCATTTTCATTTCCTCCTGCAGGGCTTGAAGCTTAATATGCCACGCCTCCACTTGGTTCTCCAGGGTGCCAACTTTCTCTAGGTCCCCATGGAGGTCATCAAGGTTCTTTGCTGCTGCTGCTTCTGGCTCAGAGAGCAAGCCTAGCACAGTTTCTAGCCAACACTCAGCCTCTTCTACCTCCCCAACCAACCGCAGAGCCTGCAAACAGAAAGGAGTGGGGTGAGCAAGGCAGCCCCCCAGCCTGAATATGACAAGAAAGTGATTGGGCACTGTCCTCTGCAAGAGAAGGCCTTCGCCCTGAAAGATGGCGAACAACTTTCTTAAATAAATAAGAGAGTGTATCCTAATCCCAAGGTTCAAATGTCTAACTGTGGGAGAAAACTGAACACTACACTACAAATAATCTGTTCCCTACGGCTAAACTTTTCAGCGCATGGATGACAGGCAAGCAATCCAACTGAACAGGAAATGTAACCTCTGTCAGGGATACAACTTGCAGGGAAGAGCTACAAATATTAGAATTGCTAGGGTCTTTTGAGTGAGGCTGAGACTACATGTTACCCACAACATAGAGCAGCTGCCAAGAATGGCAGCTGTCTCACCCCCTTCCACCCCAAAACCTTTTATTAATGTCTAGCATAATTCGTCTCATCTGACGATGGCGTAGATTTCATTTGCCTCCATGCTGCATCATTTGGTTGTTGCCAGCAAGGGTGGAGAAACACACAGTGCCATGAGATCACAGGATGTGAAAAACTGGCGCACCATGTTTACAAAAGGGAAGGATGAGACACCCTTTCCAGTGGCAGCCACTACTCACTGTATCAATCTCCCTCAGGGCCACGCCGTTCTCTTGGTGCCGCCTTCTCAGTTCCTCCCAGAGATCCTCCAGTTCCTCAAGGGCATCTTCCATCTGAGGACTCCACTTGTGTAGCTCCTAAGATGTACAGCACACACATGCCATTAAGACATATGAATAAAAGGGCTCTCACTGTGGTGGTTCTGCATATGTGGAACTCTTTGCTCCAGGATGTTCGCTTATTATCTTCTCTGTATGTGTTCAGACAGCAAATGAAAGCAGTTCTCTTTAACAAGTTTTTGATTCTGTTCGTTACTTCATGCTTTGATTTATTGGTGATTAGTTTTGGCCCTTGGGTGCTGCTTTTAACCTGGTAATTATGTTTTAATGATGGGTTGCTATTTTTATGCCTTTTTAAAACATTGCGAGTTGCACTGACTTTTTGAAGGGGAAAAGCAGGATACAATTTTTTTTTTTGTATAAATAAAATTCAAATATATGAATCTGATTGAAGCCATGTCAGACTGCTGGACCATCTACTCCAGTTTCATCTAGTGATAGGCAGCTGAATTACAGGGTCTGAGGTATGTGTGTGTCTTTTCTAGCCCTTTTACCAGAAAGCCTTTTAACTGGAGATGCTGGGGACTGAGCCTAGGATCTTCAGAATGAAAAGCATGCACTCCATCACTGAGCCGTGGTCCCCACTTGTTCAGTTCCATCCTCAGATATACTCTAAGAGTAGAAGCCATTGTCCCTGTTGGGGAAGTATTAACAGACCCAGTGTGGTGTAGTGGTTGTAGGTCACTCTCTAGGACCTGGGAGACCAGAGTTCAAATCCCCACTCAGGCAAAAAGTTCACAGGGTGATCTTGGGCCAGTCACTGCCTCTCAGCCTAACCTACTTCAAAGTGTTGCTGTGGGGATTAAATGAGGAGAGGGAGAACTATGAATACCATCTTGAATTCCTTGGAGAACAAGATGGATTAGAAATACAAAAAATAAACGAAATCTCTTGTGGGAACCAGAAAATGCCTTTTTCAGGCTGTGCTATGGGTTGTCACCTGTCCTGTATAATACAGGATTGTCCTGTATTTCAATGTAAGGTGCTACATCCTGTATTGATACAGTTTTGTCCTGTATTTCAGGTCTCTTCCCTCTCTCTCTCTCTCTCTCTCTCTCTCTCTCTGCCAAGCTAGGGATCCTCTCCAAATGCATGTGCTTGAAAGGGTGTGTGAAAGGTCATGTATTAAAGCTCTGGGTAGCCAAGCACAGACAGGTTTACGTGTGTGTGTGTGTGTGTGTGTGTGTGTGTGTGTCAAATTCCAGAGGGGCCATCCTGTCAGGCTGCAATAGATTATAATGGTTTGCTTTGAAGTCACTTCAGCATTGGGGGGGGGGGAATCACACACCCCCAACCGCGCCTCCCCGCTCTGTCATGTATTTTGCCAAAACAAAGGTGGCAACCTTAGGCTGGGCAGGAATTGGGAGCATCCCTTGTGAACAGGCCTCTCGCAGGTCTCCCTTCTTCTTACCACCCACAACAGTCCTAATTGAAACACACTTTAATTCTACAAACCTGCTTAAATACTTGGGTATTTGAAACACAAGATTCCTCTTCATTAACTCAAGGTTTTTTAAAAAATTGCCAACATTTGCTTTTGATTTCTGATAACCACCTCATTCAGATATGCTTGTAGACTAGACCTGTTCTTCAGCCAAGTGGCAGCCTACCAGCAGCCCAAGGGAAGCCAGAATTACTACCACAGTAAGGGAATCTATGTGGGCTTCAGAATGACAAAGACTTGGGGATTTGGTGAAGCTTGCAGAGAGACATTACCCCATCAGCGACCTGGCAGAAGTCCTGAAGGTGTGCCTCCTGCTGGGGCAGGTCCTTCAAGGCATTTGAATGCCAGAGAAGCTTCTTCCTCCTCCTGGAGAAGACAGAAAATTAGGGTGAGGCCATATATTCCAATTCATTGCTTGATAACTGCCACATCAAGTACACATGTGTGAAACACCACAGAAAGAGAGAGCGAGAGAGAGCAAGCATTTATACATACCGAGATCACCCTAAAACACAACACATTTTAATGGCTTTTCAGAAGTGTAGCCATATTACTCTGTTGGGGGTATTTTTTGCACTTTAAATACTGGGTAGGATTCACCTAAGCTTAAAAACCTCCAAGGAAGGAGGGCCCACCACCTCCTGAGTAGTCTGTTCCATTGTTGAACTGCTCTTACTGCCAGAAAGTTCCTTCTGATTTTTAGTTGGAATCTTCCTTGTTAGTTGAAGCCATTGGTTCAAATCCTACCCTCCAGAGCAGGAGAAAACAAACTTGCTTCATCTTCCATGTGACAGCCCTTTAGGAGAGGGAGGGATCATCTCCTCCAGAAATGCTTGCGCAGATGGAATGTTCATAATAGTGCAACATTGAATTCCACTCTGACAAATTTGTTATGACAGCTTCTGCTATAATAAATGTGGGAGTCTTTAAGAGTCTTTGTTATTTGAAGTGAAGGCAGGTTGCATTCTATAACCAATAGTGAACTCAATTCTCTAAGTGCAGGTCCTAATGTAACTAAAGCATCCATGCTCAATGGGGAAGTACCAGCAGGCTCAGGAGAACCACGAGGTTTACAGAAGTACAAATATATATATACCCAGCCAAATGAGGATTGAGCATGCTCAATAGCCATGGAATGCTGACAACCGAAGAGAGTGACAGAAAACCAGGAAAAATTGAATGGAAGGGGGCATGACTGACTGGAACGCTGAACTGAGCGTTTTGTTGCAGGTGCTACTTAGATTCAACTAGAAGCCACTGGGTGGTGGGCTCAACCTCACAGCTTCACTGTTTTTCTGTGGAGCTCTCAGCATCTACCCATAATGAGGCTGGGCTTAGTGCCAAGACCACAGGGACCCCCCAACCCGTTCAACTTCAAAGGGCCAGCCCCTCTGCTAGGAGTAAGAGATAAATTCATTCCCATAGTGAATTGTTGCTAAGCAACAAAGCAGATCCCAGTAAGCAACTTCTACCCTCCCCTGTCCCAGTTTCTCCTCACCACTTCCCACATAGCTTTCCCCCAGCTTTCTTCTCCCAGGAAAGCACTGTGTGTGCCAGTACCTTCTGCTGTCACTGGTGATGGCCTCCTTGCCTGGTGAGTCTGTGTGGCCCTCTTGGCTTCCTTGGATGTCCTTCCATATCTAGGGTTAAAAGAAGAGCAAGAATATATTTTGCTCAGAATCCTGAGAGGTAAGACTCTGGGCAGGACCTTGTCTGAACTCTGAAGTGGCTCCAAAATTATGGAACCAGTTCCCAGAGATCTGTCTTAATCCAGCTCTTGGCCCAATGCCAAACATTTTGCATTCTTCCCAGGTGCCACCTTGTGGGAGAAAGGGGAATGAATTTGCCACTTACCATCGTCTTCCTCTTCCCCACCTTTGCCAGCTGCAATGTTCTTGTGTTAGAGCTTGGCTGAGGCCAAAAAAACTTAAGGAGCATGAAGTCTGTTCTGGGATATTGGTAAAGCAAACAGGCCACTGCTTAGCAGCAATCACCAGTGGTCTTCTTTACTAATTCTGGGGGAGAGAGTACATAGCACTCCTCTCTGCTTTTCCTCACCATAAAAAGTAATAGCACTGGCTTGGGCTTTTAAGCACCACCATGTTATAACAAGAAGGCTACAGCTGAGAAGGCTACAGAGACCCTCCTTGTCTGCTGGGACACTCGGGCCACCAGTTCTGGCCCAAGTGTGGCCACCTGAGATTGACAGACTAGTCTTGCCTGTTGCTATGCATCCATGCATGAAACATTTTCTCCAGAAGTAACTTTTACCCATGAGACATGCCTTACAAATGGAGGATGCTCTGAGGCTGGTCATCTACACACAGTACCCAGGAGATCTTGAGGTGTTATCTTGAATACTTTTCTTACCTCCCATACAGGTTTTCCTCCAGCCTCTCTCCCTGCACTGTTGGACATGATCTTCACTTGCTCACGATTTGGAGAATCAATTGATCTCCTGGTCGAAGCCAGTAGAGGAGCAATAGGAGCGAGGGAAAGCAGATAGGTGAAAAAACAAAGAAAACTGTTAGAGTAGAGAACAGAAAAGGGCAAAAAAGAGAGATGATAATCACCACAGAATAAATGCAGACATTCTTGAAGAAATCCTAGTTCTCAAGCCAAATGAGCGCAGAGCAGCTCAACACTCAGTATTGCAGGGCAGAATGTCTCAGGCTTATGCACCTAACCCAACTGTTTTCAGCTTTTTCAGGTTGTTTTATTCTGACCCATTATGCTTTCAGCTTTCATTATGCTTTCAGCTTTTGTTGAAAGAGGAATGTCTTGGGTAGAGCATCCCGAAGTTACAGTGATAGTAACAGAGCTGCTGGCTTAGCCTTGTTACTGGAGCAGAGGCCATCTCAGTCTCCAGAGTCCACATTAGATTTGGGTGAAAGTTTCCTCAAGTTACTCACATCAAGGAAGATACGGTAATAAGTAAGTGCTGGTAAGCAAAAAAGGGGACTTCCCTTTACTTCCTAAATGTCTTTTGCCTTGACTGGTAGAGAGAAATAGATGCCACCCTCAGCACCCACACATATAGGCTGCATATTCATAACTTAAAAATCTAAACAAATGCATTGTCTGAAGGCCTACAACCTCAAAAAAATGTGATTAAACAACCATGCATAGTACCTTGTTCTGAAAGAATGAAATGGGGGGTGGGGAAACATTGTTAGGGTTGCTACCTTTTCCTAGCAGTTTTGCTCCTGTGCATCTAATATCAGTAGCATGCAAAGCTTTTCCAGGCACAGTAGACTCCTCACCTGCTTAGTTTCTGTATGCCACACTCCTGTTAAAGGTGCACAGCAAAACAGAAGATGGTAGTAGTATTGTCAACAATGGCTCTGGCGTGCCCAAATTAGAGACATCTGCTAAATATAATCATTAACTAGCTCAGGATCCACCTCATGCAGAGAGACAAAAATTAGGCATTCAGCAAATACCTCAATAACTGCTGGAGCTGGGCCCAGCTCTCCTTCACATCTTGATGCTTGAGAGAGACTCGTGCTACTAGGCTGGGATGGAGGCTTGTCAACTGGGACACGGTCACATCCAGCATCTGGGTGGCAAAAAAGACTGGCAATGAATGAGTGAGCAGGAGTGACAACTGCTCACTTGACATAAATTAACCTGACCCATCAAGATAAACGCACCTCACTAGCTATACATATCATGTAGCATATGAGCAATGTGACCAGTAGCCCCTGGTTCCCTAAAACCAAGTGGTTTGCTCAGTCCCTGGTGGGCTACCATGCATCTTAATGGGTGACAAGTTGTGCATGTCTAATCTATAGACTGCCTCCAAAGAAGATCCTGAATTAGACTTTCAGCAGCAAACGCGTGACAATGCAGGTTTCGACTCCCTTTCTTGTGGATCATTCCTCAGCATTCAGGAGCTTCTGCTGAAAACTGAGCTTCTTTCAGAATACCAGCAAGAGCACCTCACTTTGGATACAATCACTCCAGCAGTGGAGGGGTAGGACATATACCAGATGTTGGTACTTCAGCTGGATATCAGTTTTTGAGTCCAGGCCATCTTGCTTAGTTCATTATTTACAGGATGACAAGTTGCTCTCTAAACTAAGGGAGAAATGGACATGCCTACAAATCTTTTTTTTTAAAAAAACCTTTGCCCACCCCCCACATCTTCTTTAAGCATGCCACCAGACTGGCACGCTTTTGTGGAAGGGATTCAAGCACATACCAGAAATTTGGTTTTGTACAATTAAAGTGGATCAAAGCACTCTGCTGCTCTATCACAAATCCATTTTTTAAAAGAATCAATAATTTTTGTAGTTTGGAAAGTGGCAGGAAAATGCACTGAAAAGTGTGGGATGAACAATGTATGAACATGAATATGTATCAACACATCAGGATGAATGCAGGACAGCTGCTCATTGTTGTATAACCACCCCACAAACAAATCAGAATCATTGCTCAATAAAGACTGGATATACTCTGACCTCTACGTGAGCAACTCAAGATGAATGCTTAATAAATAGGGCATCTGGAGGGGCTCCAAGTCATGTTCCTGGGCATTGCCCAACTTACCATGACCTGACTAGCTATATCCCTGACATCCAGGTCTGGGCTGGTTTCATGTTCCCTCTGTTTCCCCACTCCACAGAGATTCCTCCGCTACAACAGAAACAACAGGCGTTAAGCCCCGAGACAAGTAGCAATGCAGTTCTTAGAAAGCACCCACCACCTCCTCTTAGAAACTGCTCTAGAATTACCTTTGCATGGATGGCCCCAAGGAGCACTTCTGCTTGCTGGACGAAGGCAGCGGCTTCCAGAGCCAGCTGCAGGGTCTCATGGTGTTCCTTCAGTGTCCCCTGGAGCCGCAGCCACCTGGAAGGTAAGACGGACAGAAGGATCTTAGGAATGGGGAAGCAGCTTAGCCTGCACACCCTTGATAGTTAAAGTAAAGCAAATGCGGTCAGATGATTCCATAGCCCATCCTAATGCTGGTTATGCCCCATCTCTCTTCCCCCACCAGCTCCTGCTCTAGCTCACATTTTATTGAGATGCTTGCGCCGTGCCATAATGCTCCTGCTCTCGCTCTTCCCCTGCTTCTCAAGTTTGTGAGCCAGGCTGTTCATTTCCTCATGCAGGGCCTGGAACTGCTGTTCCTCCTAAGTTGGATGAGAGAGAGAGAAAAAGGGAGGAGAGGCGGGGAGAAGAGGAATAACATAAACTTACTTTCTATAAAAGTATGACCTCATAAGAAGCTAACCACTACTGGCATTGCCAACTGAGCCCCAGCAGAATAAACCTTGTACTCAGAAGTTGTTTTCGAAAGGAGCTTAGGAGCTCCCGATAATAATTAAGCATCAACATTTTTTTTTACAGTGCTTTCAGGTGTTCCAAGTACTTCTCATACATTATCTCAGCAATCCTCGCAACAACTATGATGCAGGCCAAGAATTATTATTCCCAAATTGCAGGGAGGAGGGGATGGAGGGCTGAGAAAACAGTAGTACTATCCAGTACAGACAAGAGACAAAATCTTCGCAGTGGCGCCTTTCTGTTCTTGCAGATGGCAGCTGCAAAATGTGATGAAGGACTGCACCAGGCTACCCTCTTGCTACCCCAATAGGACCTAGGTATGAACTACAATGTGGGACGTGGGTGGCGCTGTGGGTAAAACCTCAGTGCCTAGGACTTGCCAATCGTATGGTTGGCGGTTCGAATCCTCGCGGCGGGGCGAGCTCCCGTCGTTCGGTCCCAGCTCCTGCCCACCTAGCAGTTCGAAAGCACTCTTAAGTGCAAGTAGATAAATAGGTACCGCTTTATAGCGGGAAGGTAACGGCGTTTCCGTGCGCTGCGCTGGTGCTGGCTCGCCAGCTGCAGCTTCGTCACGCTTGCCACGTGACCCGGAAGTGTCTTCGGACGGCGCCGGCTCACGGCCTCTAGAGCGAGATGAGCACGCAATCCTAGAGTCGGACACGACTGGCCCGTACGGGCAGGGGTACCTTTACCTTTACCTTTATGAACTACAATGCCATTTATATCATCTGAGGTAGGATGCAAAGCCTAACTGCAACCACCCCAGGTAAAACAGCACTGTCAGAACCACCCCCCCCAACACTGTACAGAGAAGAGAATCCCACACGACTGTCAGTAAGACTGTCACCTGTTTCAAGTCAAGGATGCGTCGGGTAAGCTGAATCTTGTCTGCATTCTCTTGTAGCAGGGCAGTTAGCAAAGGTTTCTCTTCCTAGAGGGGCAGATAGAAATGGTTAGAATATATGAGATATTGAAGGCACAGTGACCACAGTGTTACAATTTCATCCCAATCCTAAGAGATGCAAGTGGAGTGGTTTGGTATTGCTTCCGAATACACAGTTAGAATCCAATTTGTAGACTAGGAGTGGGGAACCATTTTCACTCCAAAGGCAATATTCCCTCCTGGGCAGGACTAGAGGCAAAGGCAGGCAGATCCATGGGTGTCACTCTAACCTTTGTACAATAGGCTACATTCCAGCCGTATGAAGACAGAGGATTCTACATGCGCCCCTCTAACTCTCTCCATCTAGGCAAGCAAGAGTCCCAAGGGCCAAATGGAAAGGAAATTATGAAAATCAATTAATCTTGCTTCTATTTTTGTATTCAGAGTTGTTTTCCTCCTTTAAAGATTTAGGATTTCTAGGAGTTTAGAATGTCTTGTTATGGAATGGAATCTGGGGGCGAAGACAAGAGCACATGGAAATTCCTATTAGATTGCCAGTGCAGTCAGCAGACAGGGGAGCAAGCAAACTATAGATGCCATTGGGAAATGACTACCTTAGCTCCCCATCTGCCATAACCAACTACTGTCTAAATCTTTCTGACCTTTGCTCCAAAACCTTGGAAGATTTTCTGAATGCTTTCTTTTTAAAATGTAATCCATTGAGTTAATTCCATAGGTGGATTTCAGAAAAATCTGACCAGCTGGGGAGATCCTTCCATATATGTGTCCGGCATCTGCAGGCAAAACATAAATTCCTCTTCCCTATGGCTATTCCCTAGCTCTCATTATTATTCACCCATTCATTACATTTCTATCCCAAGGGAGATCAGGGCAGCATACAAATATATTATACATGCTGCAGAAACAGGGGAACCGAGGGTTGGCCCTGCTTTGACACACACCTTCTGCCTGATCCAAGCTTCTAGTTGCTCAGCTTTCTGGTTGAACTCTTGTAAGTTTCTGAGTCCGCTCACTGCTTTGCTCTGATTTGCTGCCATCTGCTTCAGCAGTTGCCACTGTTCGCACAGGGTTTGTAGTCGCCTCGCTATCTCGGCACTGGAGTTTGACTGGACAGTAAGCTGGTCGCCCATCTATGGATGGGAAAGAACATAAGAACACGTGAAGAGCCCTGCTGGATCAGGATGATGCCCAATATCCTGTTCAAACAGTCGCCTGTGAGAAGCCTGCAAGCAAAACCTGAGCATATCAGCGCTTTCCTCACTTGTGATTCCCAGCAAATGGTATTCAGAGATATACTGGCACTGACCATGGAGATAGAACCCAGCCATTGTGGCTAGTAGCAACTGATAGTCTTATCCATGGGTAGGCAAACTAAGGCCCGGGGGCCAGATCCAGCCCAATCGTCTTCTGAATCCGGCCTGCAGACGGTCTGGCAATCAGCGTGTTTTTACATAAGTAGAATGTGTCCTTTTATTTAAAATGCATCTCTGGGTTATTTGTGGGGCCTGTCTGGTGTTTTTACATGAGTAGAATGTGTGTTTTTATTTAAAATGCATCTCTGGGTTATTTGTGGGGCATAGGAATTTGTTCATATATTTTTTTCAAAATATAGTCCGGCCCCCCACAAGGTCTGAGGGACAGTGGACCGGCCCCCTGCTGAAAAGTTTGCTGACCCCTGGTCTTATCCTCCACGAATTTGTCTAATCCTCTTTTAAAGCCATCCAAGTTGGTGGCCATCACTGCCTCCTGTGTTTTCCCCCTAGCTCTGATAATAACCATCTTGAAGTGATGCAATCAAAACTGTGCACACTGTTCCAAATGTGCTCTCTCGGCATAGATATAACAGCATTATGACACTGATGGTTTTGTTTTCAGTCCCTCTCCTAATGATCCCTAACATGGAATCTGCATTCCATGGAGAGGCGAGACTTAAAAGTCATCCAGTCTTGCCAGAGCACTGATTTCATGGAAACTCTAGAAATCAAGAGCACAGAAACAGGAGGAAACACAGAGATGCTGGACTACAGGAGAGGGAGCAAGGGTGAACAGGATTCAGGTCTCTCTTCAGAGCCGTGCTGCTACCTAAAGAACTCAAAGCAGGGGGGAGAGGGGGCTTCCAGAGACCTTGTTGTACCTGGTTCAGTTTGATCATGGTATTCTCGAAGTCTTTCATGTCTCTTTGTAACGTCTGAGCTGCCCGCTCCCATTCCTGAATACTGCAACCATCCTTCAGGTCTCGGAGTTTCGCTCGCACCCATTTCTCAGCCTGAAACATGAAGACAAATGCCAAGATGGGAACTGGACAAGCAGCTGGGGAAAGCACTCTTTCTACTTCCATTAGGAAGTTCAAAAGTCTGATTTTGTATGGGAGAAAGGAGAGACTCTGGGCAAAATGGAGAAGATGCCTGTTCTGGCATGACATTAAAGAAAACCCAGTACAGGATTATTCCATGTAACTTCCCATTGCTACAGCATGCAATCCTGTGGAATTGCAATGTTTTTAATCATTTGTTTGTTTGTTTTAACCAAAGCTTGGGTTTGATGGTGAAGGTCTCTCTTCAATACACAGGAGAGCTGCTGCCAGCAGAGAAGACCATATTGGGCTAGATGGGCAAACAGTCAGACCGGGTAAAAGGTGACTTCCTTCCAATATTCCCCTACAGCAGCATCCAGATGTTGTGAACAGATGGCTGCTCTGGCTGGGACTCATGAGAGTTGTGGTCCAGAACATCTGCAGGACGTCAGGTTGGCAAAGGCATTAACCTCACCACAGATCTACCCCGGACGTTTCAGAAGTCAATCCATAGAATGGAAAAAACGCTAAGTAGATACTTCAAGCAGTGAGTGACAGAGTGGTACAAGTGTAAATTAATTTATCTTAATTATGTAGTTACCCATACTACACTGCTCTTCAGTTACCAAGCTCATAGTCATGTCTACAGGCACTGAGACATGTTCCAGCTATATGCTTGGGATTAGCAAGAGCTGGAAAACAGGGGAGCAAAGAAGCTGCTATGTGCAGTGCAAGAGCTCAGCCTGGGTTCAGTCTGAGCTGCTCAGATTGAAGAGCCAGGAATGAAATAGCAGCTTTACAAGAGCAGGTGGAATGCAATTGGTCCCTTGTGTCACCTGGCCAATGCTAAACTCCTGAGTGCCATATGGGTAACAGGCTGCCTGTTTCTACCACCATGGCAACTAGCCATGGTGCTGCAGAAAGTAAAGTGGCTGAGTCCCATTGCTAAGAGTTCCTAGTTCAAGACACCTGGCACAGAGAGGAATGACAGCCACCTTTCTCACAGGGCTGCTGTGAAGTCACATGACAAAAGCTACATACCCAAACATTCTGATATAAAAATAATACACTTTTATTATCACCTAGATGTCCCTACACCGGGCTGAGACTGCTGTTCTGTGCCCCCTTCACCTCAAAGAGATGGGAAAGAAATCAGATATCTGTGGATTGACCCCCTCTCCTCTGGTCCTCCATCCTAAAGACAAGCTGCCAAGGATGACCTCATGCTATAACAACAGCCTCCCTCTAGCCAAGGGACCTTGTCTCCTTCCGTCTGCACGTTCCTCTCACTTTAACAGAGGAAAGACCTTTGGCAAGGAAAAGGCTGCCTTCCCTTCCTTTCTACTGTAGTATGGGAAAGAAGAGAAGAACATGTTCCTGCTCTACCGAGACACTGAAGGGGATTTGTTCCTCTGCCAATCTCATTTTCTTTTACCTGCATCATGTCACAGTTGAACTGAGCTATGTGAGGGCTCCATTTGGAAAGGTCGGCCAGCCCTGGGCTGTTCTGGAGGCAAGGCTTCAGCTCTGCTACTTTGCCTGCCTGTATGTTCTTGACATTCTCCTTCCAGGGACCTGCAACAGCACAGCTTGACATCTAGGAGAGAGAAACAGAGGGAAAGAAAAAGTTTGTTTAGATTTGGTCCACGTCTGATAAAGGGGAAGCAGCAATGCCCTAATTGAGCTTCAGGGGGGTTCGGAACTAACGGCCTTGTGAAGTAAGTTAATCAACAAGATAGAGTCTTAGGCTATGTACACACTGTACCTTGAAAGCTTACTTCCACTGAAATCCTTCAGTGTTTTTGTATTATCCGTTCACTGCAAGAATCTTGTATGCAGTGAGTAAATGGTTCATCTTTCTCAGCACATATGGACAAGGCTGGTGGTATAGTTGAAGACAAAACTCTCTAGAAGTTCTTTCCTGGCACTGCTACTCGAGATCCACTAAGGTACCAGGGATCAAGCCTAAGGCGTCATCTAAGCAAAACATAGAAGAGGAAAGGCCCTATCTTTAACTTCATCTCATCCTGCCTCTCTCAGGTTCGGCAGAAGTAAACCTATTTCTGCAAAACTCCCAGCCCTCAGGTAAAAGAGCTTCTGAACAAACAGGGAGACTTTTTGTCTGCCTGCCTTACAAATGAGCTCAGACCCTGCTCCTCAAAAGCAGTCTAGAGAGATACTTATTTTAAGTAACTCATCAAATGGGAGAAAGTCTGGATTTCTTCCAGGCTTTGTTCTTGTGGTCAGAAATGATGCAATGTTCTGTCACCACTCCAAGACTGCTAAGGTCAGCCAACTGCAGAAATGGCTTTCCTCCAAGCTCAGCCCAAGGTCCAGCTGCAAACTACCATGGAGGGCTAAATTTGTAAACAGTATCTCAAATCCCACTGCAGGAAGAGAGGTCAGTACTGGCTGCTCTTAAATGGTAGAGCATGGAAAGAGAAGCTTAACACTACTGAACTCAGAACACTGACAGCACACATACCAGAGCATTTATGAAAGATAAGATTTGAGACCTTCAAGCAGAGAAGGTGTAAGTCAGGAGGGAAATAGTTCATGATGCATGAAGAGCACAACTCAGAAATATAACGATTTTAAAATTAAAGCTTGGGCGCATATTCCCAACAAAGTTCATGCTAAGGGTAGGTCTACACTGCAAACACAAGCTGGTTTCAATCCAGTTTAATGATCAGTTTCACCCCTCTCAATGATTCCTGGAGATAAGTTTCCTGTAAGGTAAAAGGTAAAGGGAACCCTGACCATTAGGTCCAGTCATGACCAACTCTGGGGTTGCGGCACTCATCTCACTTTATTGGCTGAGGGAGCCGGTGTACAGCTTCCAGGTCACGTGGCAAACCAGAGCAGCACATGGAAACGCTGTTTACCTTCCCGCTGGAGCGGTACCTATTTATCTACTTGCATTTTGACGTGCTTTCAGACTGCTAGGTTGGCAGGAGCAGGGACCGAGCAATAGGAGCTCATCCCACTGAGGGGATTCAAACCGCCAACCTTCTGATCGGCAAGTCCTAGGCTCTGTGGCTTAACCCACAGCGAGACTTGCATCCCTAAGTTTCCTGTAAGTGTATGTAAACTAGGTGGTAGGGGGAGAGGCAAAAGCTGCTGCGTTATTCTGAGTCAGACCATTGGTCCATCTTAGTTCATCACTATCTACACTGACTGGCAGCAGTTCTTCAGGGGTTCAGACAGGGGACAACCCAAGCCTTACCTGGAGATGCCAGGGATTGAACCTGGGACCTCCTGCATGTAAAGCAGATGCTCCTCCACTGAGCTATGTCTCTAGAGCAAAAGATGTCTAGCAAAGAATTCTCATCACCTCATAGAGGGCCCCCAACACTGTCCAACCAGTTGTAGTGTAGGGGCATCCAAAAAGGAGACCTGAATGAAAGCCAAGAGGTTTGGCATGGGAATGCCTCAGAATACAAATATGGAATGAAAATAGAAGAGACTGAACAGAAACCGTTCCTAGAGGACGGCAAGTGGCATAGGGTTGTCAGTAAGAACACACATATCTGCAATGGAAAAGTAGCTCCCTATCAAGACTGGGGGCAGCACAGCAGCCTCATAAATTGATCACGGCTAGACACATTACAGATTGGCATCCATTATTCTTATTCAAGAAGGGGGAAGGGGAGCCACTGTTAAAGGGACTGGACTTTACAGCATAGATGACTGAGTCCTTGATAATCTATAGTTGTTTATAGCCTAAGCTATCACCCTTCTAATGATGTCCTGTTCAGTTTTTGCATGATGAGCTTGTGGACATGCCCCAGGCATAACCTAATTTCCTCCCATGACATTTTCCCCAGAACTTCTTTTCATTTGCATTTCTGTCTGGCAGGATATAGCAAGGGAAGCTGGAAATGAACAAGGAAGACACTTTGCACAAGGACACAAAAAAGAGACTGTGGTGGGGCACAGCCTTTGAGATACTGGAGGCGGGCACAATACCATGACATTTCCCATTAGCTTGTGCCTTCAGACAAAATGGCATGCCATGTTCTCATGGCATGAGTGGTGGACTTTCAAAGGATGCATTAGAAAGTGATGAACTGCTAATGCTTTGGTCCTTTACGCTGGATGCCAATTAGCTGAAAGAATATGCAAACTGGTACCAGGGTCACCCAGATTACCGTATTTTTTGCTCTATAAGACTCACTTTTTCCCTCCTAAAAAGTAAGGGGAAATGTGTGTGCGTCTTACAGAGCGAATGCAGGCTGTGCAGCTGTTCCAGAAGCCAGAACAGCAAGAGGCATTGCTGCTTTCACTGCGCAGCGATCCCTCTTGCTGTTCTGGCTTCTGAGATTCAGAATATTTTTTTTCTTGTTTTCCTCCTCCAAAAACTAGGTGCGTCTTGTGGTCTGGTGCGTCTTATAGAGCGAAAAATACGTACATTTTTATGTACTGCACTGAAAGAACACACATCTGTACATGGAAGAGCTATGAGAGCTCCCCCTTCAGACAAGACCCCATAAACCTGGAAAGGTGGCGTGCGAATCACTAAAGCTACAATGCTAAGCATGCACATTGGTGATTAACTTCTACTGAACTTGGCAATATTTCTGAGCAAATGTTCTCAGGACTGCACCGCAATATATCTTCTGTTGCTACTTCTACATCACATATGAATCACTTGTGCAGCTTCTCATGGAATGTGCTCTTCCTTGGTTTGGGTAGCTTTTTGTACATGCTTTAACAGAGCCAGAATGTACAGCCGCAACACAGGCAGCCCTTAGAACAGGATGGGAAAACTGAGCTCTCCAGATACTGTTAGATTACAACTCCCATCATCCCTGGCCACTGACCCGGCTGGCTGGAACTGATGGGAGTGAGAGTCCAATGGCATCTGGAGAGCCGCAGGCCCCCCATCCAAACCTCAGAATGTGTGCACCTCCACTTACATAGGTAGATGATGTACAGAGAATCTGTGGAGAGACAATTAATTTGTAAAGGCTTTTTGCCTCCTTGAGATTTCAATGATCTATCAAGGAACTCAAGGAATTCACATGGGCTCATTCCTTCCTCTTCATTTGACTGCACTGCTCTACAAGGACAAAAATGAAAGCATGCAGTCCATATTCTATAATTGAGTTTGCCTTTATTTCCATTTGAAAAGACTCAAAACAGTCACCAAGGCTCACAAACAAAGGGCTTATATATTAGAGAGGATATAAAGGCACATACCATGTGAAGAGGAGCAACTCTGCCCAATGAAGAATGGCCACTAGCCTGGGGCCTCCTAGAGTCTTGCTTTTCTTCTTCTATTTCCACCTCTTTTCTGAGAAAGACCTAAAAATGGGGGGGGGGGGGAACAGATAACGGATGAGGAGAGTGCAACCTCATCCAGTTCTGAAGAATATTAGAGAATACTTAAACTGGACAACTAAGGGTTGTTCATGATGCAAAGGCAGAGCGAAGAAGAAAGGAAGCTTCTCAGGGTCAGACTTCATCACATTTACCCAACTGCAGCATAAAGCAAGGTCTCATCCAAATTATGCTCTTAGGTGAGCATCACACACCCATGCTAGCTGGTCAACCACAATTTCAACAAAGCCTATCTGCCAGCTGCTACTGTGTCACAAATCTGCGGGCAGCCATTCCATGAGAATACAGAGCAAAGGCTCATCACTTTGCAACCCTCTTCGATCCTTTATTATATTTGGAAATACTGCCTATCCAACACTAAGTTCCACTCTCACTCTTGGAAGAACAGTGCAATGGAAGTAATACTTATTCCTATTTTACATCTGTAGTACAGAAGCTAATACGTTACTTTCCAAAGCAACCCAGCAAGTACGTGGCTGAAGTTAATATCCAAAGCCACCTCAGTAAGCATAACATTCTGGCCAATGGACTCACCTCTCTTTACATATCATTTGCTATCAAGCGGGAAAGGAAGGCAATACATTTCAGGTGTTATCTGAAGAGGCAGAAACCCTGAAGTCTAACAAAACTATACTTTCTCAGGATTCAGATCTTTATAAACACTCAGCGCTACCTATGCCAGACATTTATCCACAAAGCCTGAAATATCAAATTAAGTAATTTGAAGAAACGTTCTTCACCTATACCCAAAGACTTAGCATATGGGGTGGGGGGCAGGGGGAGGGAAGCAGGAATGAACAAATCTGGCACAGAACAGTGACAAATGTCAAATGTAACCAGGAAGGATATGGACTGCAGCGACACAGAACATTTTGTTCTCTGTATTTGTCTTCCATTAGCAGCAAAGGAAGGTACCTCTACTGTACACATTGGGCTATAAGCAATTCACACAAGTGAACAACCAATGTTATTAGAAGCAAAGGTGACATGGTGCTAGACAAAGCACCATAGGTTTCTGTGGGGGAACAGTAAATCAGCTCCCAAACACCCAACCCAAAGGTATGTAATCTACATTTTTTTGAGGGGAGACTTGCTGGAGGTGGTTGTTAGCATGCTTGTGACTGAGCTCAGCAGACTTGAAGAACTTTCTTTCGGAAGGAACAAAGGAGGAACACAGCATGGGAGCATCATCATCATCATCATCATTTATTGTGTTCCAGAGAACACAACTGCTGGTCAGAGTTCATGATTCAGAACAAAGGAGAGCAGGTGGTTTGCTACTGTGGTGGCGGCTTCTGAACCCTAAACTGGGTATATTAGGATACAGTGGTACCTCGGGCTACATACGCTTCAGGTTACATACGCTTCAGGTTACAGACTCCACTAACCCAGAAATAGTACCTCGGGTTAAGAACTTCGCTTCAGGATGAGAACAGAAATCGTGCTCCAGCGGTGCAGCAGCAGCAAGAGGCCCCATTAGCTAAAGTGGTGCTTCAGGTTAAGAACGGACCTCCGGAACGAATTAAGTACTTAACCCGAGGTACCACTGTATTGACAAGCTATGGTCTGGGAATAAGAACAAAAAATAGAGGTTAAGCTTGCACTTAAGTGCACTCAAGCATGACTACATTTTAAGCACATATTAGAAGTTTATGTTGGCTTTTGGTACTGTTTATTTCCATCTTATATGAGCATTCAATATCTTGCACTTTTCTAAATAAGCTTGTTGGTTGTTTAATTATTGTTGGGCTTACAACAGCACAAATCTAAGCACATTTACTTGGAAGCAAGACCCTCTGGACTTACTTTTAACTTTTGTGAACTGCACTGCAGCCCAAGTGTCATTTACGTGCAGAGGGGTCTGGTTAGGGCAAGTTAAGTAGCTTCAAATGCCTCATTTCCAACGGGGCTCCAAAATCTCTTGAGATTTCCGGTGGATCATGCAAGTTTGGGGCTCAGTTTTGCAAGCAAAGAAATGATAGCCAAAGACAAGCTTCTTGCTGCTCAGAAGATCTTCAGTTAGCAGGAGGTGGGGGTGTTTTATAAATGTATGAATCACCATATCACAATTTCTTTGAAGTATGTACACTCCCTCTGTTCATTACTGGAGTGTACATCTGAGATCTGGCGTGGGTGGGTGTGTGGGTAAAAAAACCATTAGCTAGGCCCCTGAAGCCAGGCTACTCCTCTCCAAAACACATACGAACAAGAATATTCCATGACGGATTTTGCGATACATTTTGTTATCCAGATAAGACTTAAAGGGGCTTGAGCTATCAAAGCATCCAAGAGATGAGGAGCTCAAACCAACAAATTAGACTTCCCAGCCTGGACAACTATCCTATCGGTGCATTAGGTGATGCTTTGCTCCTATCCTGTTTATGGAATGGTTGTTACTGTGTTTGGCACAGTGCCCTGTGGTCTGAGATGTTCACGGTTAAACCTGCCCGCATATTCTCCACCACAACCCACTTGGCCCTTCTCCAGCCAGAGCTCAGTAATGGGAGATAAGCTTGCAGGTGACATAAGTGCTTTATTTACATACGAAGCTCCCTCAATCCATCAGCTGCAGGAAAACAAGGCTGTCAGCACAAAGATGATCTCATCCTTCCTGCAGAGCTGCTCTGCTTGGATTGCGGAGGCAGGACTCCCTCCCTCCCCTGCCATATCATCCCATCCAACAAGCAGCAGCCGGGAGCACATGTGAAAACAAGAAACGAGTTAGTCTTTCTATTGATTTGGAAAGTAGAGGTTGCAACTGAGAAGTGACTGGCTGGAACCTTTGCTGGCTGGTGTGACTACACAAATGAGGGTAAATGTATGTCTATCCAAAGGAAGAACTAGCCTGGGTCCTATGAGGCTCAATGCCAGGGAAACACAGAAGGCCTTATAGACAGACTCTTGGCTGAGATGTCAAGGTCAATTTGGAGGACGCTTTCCCTGGGGCATATGAGATAGCACAATGAGGTAATGCCTTTACCAGACACTACAGAGAACCTGACAAAACCTTGACTTCACTCAAAACCGAAATAAGCAGGGTGTCCTCAGTTTATCCCATTGGGGCATGTTTCATAATTTCACAAAGCTGATGTGTCACAAGGATAGAGTTAGTCTCAGTGTTACTTCCTTCTTCTCTGAGTGTATAAAAGTTCTGCAGAGAAGTGGCTAGAAAACCGTTGCAAGTAATGCACCTTTGTAATGGGGAAATGGATCTTATGTGATCCAGAGACATCTATTTTTAAAAGGGTGCTTCTATAAAGTTTGCCTAATAACGCATCTTTTCAGGGATTTGCCAGCACTCCCATGTATAGACTTTACAAACACAGGCAGAACAATCTGCACTCAGATCTGCTCAAAACAAGCCTAGTACTAGCATAGCAGGAATAAAGGGCATTGCTAGGATTGTGTGTGTACAAAAAACAACAACACAAGTCTGAGCAAGAAATGAAAGCAACTCTGGGTATGGTTTTTAAGCACTGGCAAATACTATGTAGAGAGACTCTGGATTACAAAAGTAGAAGGCTGCACCAGAATGCAGACTGCCTTTTCTTTCAAGCCCAGGAACCACTGCTGCAAAGAAATTCGAAGTCTTTCAACTGAGTACCTCCTAGCCTTTACCAGCATCATTCTGCTCACTACCCCTATAAAAACCTGCCCATCATTGACATGCCTGTGGGCGAAGCATGATGGAAAAAGGAAACTTAGAGGCTTAATAAAGGTATGGGAAGCCTTCCCTGGGCTTGCCGTACCATGCTCAGCTAGTTGCTTTCTCACTACATCATCCACAGGCCATCCAAAAAGGCAGATGAATCCAACAGATAAGAGATGGAATAGAAATGATATAATAGAAGGCAAGGCAGAACTAGAAATCCCTGGGCTCTGTTCCCAGTTTTGGGAAGGGTTGTATGGAAAAGCCATTGTAATCAAAATAAGGATTAAACTATCCAGGATCTACAGCTATCTCTGACAAGCAAGGCTGTGCTGCTTCTATCGATCTATCTGCATAAAACTACCATCAGACTCTGCAAAATATGATAATGAAGGAAACTTCAGTGGTGATTCAAGGGAGGCAGGTGCTTTGTTTCATCTTATCCCTGCAGAAAAAAAGATGACATCATCATCTCCTTTGAGATTCTGAACTGTCCCTTGTTCAGAATTATTTTCTACCATGATATGAGGAGTAGTTCTGCTTCCTTAGTTTCAGGCAATCAAAGCTCTCAAGATCATCTTCCTCAACAGATAAAAAGGGGGAAACTTAAGCTATGAAAAACCCTTGAGATGCATATTGACCCACACATAACCACCCCTTCTCAGAGTGTCTTCTCAGAGGATCCTGAAACCAAGGGAGAGGTCAGGCCTGATGTGACTGTAATACAGAGTGGAGCAACGCACTCTAATGTAACAAAACAAAACAAAACAAAACGTAAGGCAAGGGAAGAATATAAAAGACCTTACCTTAAACTGTGCTTTCCCTGTTCTGCAGTTGTTGTTGTTGCAGTTCCTCTCACAACGGGTATGAGCTGATGTTTCCTCCCCTGGATTAGATTCTCCGTGCCAGTTGGACAAGGTGATTTTCTTGATGGAGCGGGACAGGGAGTTGCGGTTGATGCAATCTTCATTGGTGGCCACCTCCTCAATGGGGCTGGGGCTGTCAAACCTACCCTCAGAGGACACAGGAGAAGCCTGAGCCAGATACAGAGACACACGCTCATTGAGGTTTTGGTGCAGGGCATGATTATCCAGAGCAGCTATGTCAGGACAGCTGTCTCCTGGAAAGTCCAGGGAGCACTTGGGTAGGGAAAGCTTGGTGGTAATAGTGAACGGCTGGACCTTCCTTGCTCTGCTGCCAGACATGTCTCCCCCTCGCCTTGGCCACACAGGAGACAGGGGAAAGGGAAGGGGAGAGCGGGCCACCAGTCCTGAACTCTAACAAGAGGCTATAAAACACATGGCAAAGTCACAAGAGATTCTTCTCCAGCCTCTTCTGAACCATGCAGATGCAGAATTTGCTCCGTTGGGTTCAGTCCTCCTGGGAACTCTCTCAGAAGTTAAGCTTGCTTCGAAATGTCTGACGGAAGGGGACTTCCAGTCTTCTTTGGCTTCCAGGCCTGAGAAATCACGATGCTACCACCACACCAGGCCTCTGGTCAGCAATGGTGGTGTTGCTTTGCTTCCCCATCCATAATTCTCCACCAGCAACCAAAAGACCATGAGTGTGGGGTTGTGGGTGGGAGCTTGGTCCTGGCTTCAAAGCGAAGAGGAGAAAAGCATTCAGCAAGGCTTGAAGCTGGAAGCGTTTAGTCTGGGGGTGGATCTTGAGAAATGAGATCAGAAATTAAATCTTCTTCCTTGGGAGGGCTGGAGTTGCTGATTGCTCCCTGATTGCTCTCCCTCTCCTTTGGCAGGCGGAGAGCAGCTCCTTCTCCACATGCACTCACCCAGAAGCTAAAAATGTCCCTTCAGATGCTGGAGAGAGAGAGAGAGAAATTGGCTGCAGCGCGGGGTGAAGTCGGTTTCCTCCTCGCTCTTTGAGGTGCTGCTCCACTTCGAAAGTCTCTGCATGAGTGGCGGCGGCGGCGGCGAGGACGACAGGTGGTGGCGGTGGGGCTACCTACCTGCAAAGTTGGGGGCTTCTGCTGCTGCTGCTGCGGCCGCCCCTTCTCCTTGGCGTCTCCCTGCAGAGCTCGCCTCAGGCGTCGTCCACCTTCTTGCGCAGGTTGAGGACGCAGAGGAGGCAGGTGAGGAGCGCCTCGCGGGACTGCCGGGAAGTCAGGCGGGCCCCCAGGCGCCGGAGCAGCGGCAGGAGGCGCTGGCGAGCCACCAGCAGCAGGCGAGTCAGCAGGGTGCGCAGAAGCAGGAGGGCGAGCAGCGGGGCGGGCATGCTGCGCTCCGGGCGCTCGGCGGGGATCTGCGAGGGGAGGCACAGAGACACACACCGCGGTCAGAGCAGCCGCGGCACGGAAAGGCGCGCATCCTGCTCGGTGGCCGAAAGCAAGAGGGGAAGCGAGGGAGGGAGGGAAGGAAGGGAAGGAGCGCCCCCACCCCCACCCACCCACCCAGGGTTCAAGCGGGCCTGTTTCCTTTTCTCCCTTTCCCTCCTGGCCCCGTCTTCACTTCTCTCCCACTCCCGGTCCCGGTTCCAGTCCCGATATTTAGCCCAGCCCTTCAGGCAGGGAGTTCTTTAGCATGAGGTAATGCGGCTTGGGCAAAGGGGAAAAGACGGCTTCCAAAAAAACGCGCAGCCTTCCTCCCTCCTGGGGGTGGAGGTCGGCCGCTTCCCGGAGGAGGTTCGGGGTGCAGTTGGGGGAAAGGAGCGCGGATTGAGGAGGGGAGAAGAGGGACGCCTCCGAGACTAGGCAACGAAGGGGCGCACCCATCCCGTCGCGCGCCGTGCGGGAAGGGACTCCGGCAGCAGCTGGAACGAACCGCGCCTCTCCGGCGCCTTTGAACGGCCGCGCGACAGAAATCCAACAGGTGAAGCTTTTCCCAGCGCGAGGCAGCCGCACTGAGGAACGTAACGCTTGCTGGATTTCTGCCCGTGGGGAGGCTGTTAAAGACAACAGGAGCCGCCTCAGCGCCTCACTCAGACGCGCACGCCGCTACAGCTCGCGCTCTCTTCTTCGGGTTAGTTGCAAACAGCCTGAGGGAGTTAGTTGCAAGCAACCTGCGAGCCACGGAAGAAAAGGATGAAGCAAACTTTTCCCCCTCTTTTTTTCCCCCCCAATCTCATGCGTATGCTTGAAATGCATTTTCCCTTTTAAAGCGTGCGCGCACGTTCGCCTAAAGTGAAGCTATAAAATTGCTCGGGAAGTAATGTAACCAGGCCACCAGCCTCTTGCTAGCTAGAGGATGGGGTTATAGAAGGGAACTGCGCGCGGGAAGGTTCTTCGCTTTCGCGCCTCCTGTTCTATCGGAGGAACCCCACGAGCCCGCTTCCCCTGCTTATTGCTGCGCGTCCTCTCCTGCTGCCCAGCGAGCGGGCCGCTGGAATCTAGGGGAAGGGAGAGTGGGCGGGCGGAGGGGAGAGGAACGTTCCCTGCAAGTGCCCAGAGTTGTCTTAGCAACTGAGCGCGTCGAAGGCGATGATGCAATTGAATTCCACAAGGATAGGCTCAAAGCGCGGGGACTCGGAAAGGAAACTTCCCCGGGCGCTATGGCAACGGAGAACACGGACTCCAGCAACCTCCGGGCTGGGGAGGCGGGACTAGAGCGCTGGACGGCCAGAGGCTGGGACGGAGCCCGGATCGCTGATTGTCGCTTGCTCCCGGCCTGGCCGAGGATCCGCGCTCCCTCCTGCGGCGCCCCGGCCCTTTTCAGGGGCTGCTGTTCCGGAGCCGCAGCCCAATGCGCGCTGAGCGCGGCGTGATGGAGAGTGGGGGGGGGCGTTCACTGTGAGAGAGTTCCTCTGTATTTGCTCTTCACACAACTCGACAGAAGACACTTCTCTGTAGTAATGTCAACTGCGGCTTGTATTATACATTTATGTATAAGCTAAACAAGCTATGGCTAAAGGTCCCAGACTCTTGGGCCCCCCCCCAAAAAAAATAAAAGGGAAAAAAAACACCTGGATGTACATTTCCAAAATATAAGATAAAAATAAATAAAATAAAACCTACATATACAGCAACAGTGTTTTGTGTAGTGTAGGTTCCTATATTGTCAGTAAATTACTATATAGCATATATTCAACAGAAAAAAACAGCGGCAATTTGTTGCTGACAAAGGACAGCTGGACATATAAAGGGCCCCATTACCTTCAGTAGCTTAGGGCCTCATCAAACCTAAATCCGGCCCTGCTTGTATAGACCTTCGGGCAGGGCTTCCATCTGAACAGACGCACAGAGGGGCAGTGGAAGTGTATCTGCAGCCCTTTCCGCTCCACCTACTTGAATCTGGCATTTGAAACAGCCTTCTTTGCACGTGCAATTGGAAACGCGAATTTATAGGATGTGCGTAGGGCCAAATTAAGACCTCCAGAGGCCCTAAGCACTAAAAAAAAGTATGGTGCCATGCCCCCACGTAATTCAAAATAAAACCAGTACTAAACTAGTTTTTAAGGAAGACATAGATTTATTGCAACACATGGCAGATCTGATTTCCTGGCATGAGTGCTCTTTTCAGTGTTAAGACAGACACGATTGTGCCGTGAACACAGATTTATAGCCATCAAGTTTGTGCTTGTGTAGATTTCACATTTAAAGCTCCACATGCTTGGGTTGGGTGAGTGTACATGATCTCCTCCCTTCTCCTCATGCATCCAAAGTAATGTCTGAACACCGTGACAACGGGTCTTTGTTTTGTGTATTGCAATTGGTTGCACATATGAATGTTCCCTTAGTGAAAAACCTACAAGTGTGATTAAAGCATCATACGTGTCACATGGAAACAGTAGAGAGTGGGACTGCGCCCACTGGCATCCCCTCCTCATGCATGTTTGACAAAACCCATGGAAAGCCATGCTACGGAACAGTTGCAGGCTCTTTGCACAGTCAAAGAATACAGATTCACACATACAACAACTATGATGCTGCTTTGTAAATATGTTTGCTACTTCAAAACTTAATGCCAAATTTGAAGGGGCAGGGTGTGGGCAGGGAGGCTGCTGCCCCCCAATAAATAAAATCAATAAAGAAATACTTAAATACTTAAATAACAGGTTCTGGCCCCCTAACAAAAGCCTCCCCCCCAACAAAAATCCTGGATGCACCCATGGGGCAGGGTAGGAAAAGAAGGTGGTCTCACTGCAGTCAGCATAATTTGTGAAGAGCCCTATTGTTGCATACAGAAATCTGTGGACAAGGTGCACATAAATTCCTACACAGGATGCTTCAGTTGCCTGCGCAGGGGAAGATCTTTCTGCAATAGTCATTGACAGGGAGTAACATTTAAATTAAGGATGGATGGGGACCCTCCAGATGTTATTGGACTTCCCTCAGACCCAGGTTGGCCAATAGTCAGTGACAAGGCGAGTTGCAACCCCACATCCCTGGTCAAAAGTCACTGCAAAAAAATATTGTTTCACTGTAACCAGAGTACTGCTACAGCTGTTTCTGCACCAGACAGGGAAACAGCTTGCTTTTATTAGGAAATTCTGTCCGACATCCTGACTATGTTTCAACAACAAAAGAATTCCGCCTTGAATGTGATTAATATATATATTGTTATGAGCTTGTGAGTGCTAGACACTTCTAAATTCATGGAATCAGTAAGTGTTAGAATTTAATGAAAGGCCTGTAACTCCAGGAAATTGCCAGATCACTATAATCCTGGGATTCAGCAAAGTGTTAGAATCTAATGAAGCCTTGGGGTGTTAAACTCAGTGACATATTACTTTAATCCCTCAATTCAGCAAGTGCTAAAAGCTAATTCAGCCAGGAAAGCCTCCTGGTTGATGGGCCGTTAAGACAACCAAGGATCAAAAGGGTCTTGGTGAGAGATTGAAGGAGTGAGGACTTTCCTTCGACAGATAAAGCCAGAACTTGTAGAGGTTGGAGTTAGGAGTTATGTGTCCGGGAGAAGCAAAGCAGCAGACAGAGCATGATGGCTTATTCAGGGCTGCAGCTATGGAAGAAACAAAACTCTCTTGGGATGTTTATGCTGTGAACCTTCCATCATAGGCTCAGGTTGTATATATGTGTAAATAAACCATATATCATGAAGACACCTCAGTCTCCACTGTGCCTCATTTCCAAAAGGAAACACAAACCCTGGATGAGTGCTGGAGCCCCTGGAATCCTGCACTGCTCAGAGCTTGGAATGACATGCAACAATGTAATAACATAACACAATAAAACTATTTGGAAACCAGTGGGTTTCCAGTAAGCCACACGGGTTGCTTGTTGGAAGACCCATCATGATGGGTGGTGCTGGGGGGGGCAAGCATTCTCCCCCAAAATGAGCTCAACCCTACCTAGTCCCTCTATTGCTGGACTCCTGCCTGTAACATATACGTTTGGTTTTCTTTAAGAGATAATAATAATAATAATAATAATAATAATAATAATAATAATAATTTATTTATTTATTTATACCCACCCATCTGGCCGAGTTTCCCCAGCCACTCTGGGTGGCTTCCAATCGAGTGTTAAAAACAATACAGCATTAAATATTAAATATTAAAAATTTCCCTAAACAGGGCTGCCTTCAGATGTCTTTTAAAGATAAGATAATAGCTGCTTAATGTGTGGGACGTACAATCACAGAACCGCAGAGTTGGAAGGGAAGAGTCATCTAGTCCAACTCCCTGCAATGCAAGAATCTCAACTAACACATCTATGACAGATGACCTATAAATCACTCGCTTGTAAATATACTTTGCCCCTTCTGTGTGCCTCATCCCCTTTTTTCTGGTGCCGCCCACTGGGACCAATTGTCTGTATGTTAGATAAAGCTAGTAGTGATAATGTGTTTCTTTTTTCCATTTCACTGTAGCATGTCTAATGACATAATGGTAGCCAGATCAAGGGCTTTTTGTATAGGAATTCCAAATTGGAATTTTGTGACAAAAGGAGATGTCAGTTTGTTTCCAATCTAGCTATGCAGTCTGCAACTGTCCACTTGCTTTTTTGTAGGGAATCCAGATGATTTTGCCAACCTATTGCATTCAATTTCGCCACACCCCCATGTTGTCCTTCCATCTATATTCAACTTGATTTGTGCTTATCGTTTTCATGGTTAAAGGGCACTTGTAGCATCGGTCTATCCAGTGCAGACAGGCAAAATACCACTGAGGTTTTCCAGGGCTGTTGTGTCTTTAATTAGACACCATTTTGTGGTGTCTGCCTCTGATTGCTTCCTGTTCAGCGCAGCAAGCCATTGCTGATGAATTGACCCATTCTTAGCTTGTTCTTGCTTTCCACTGCCCTTAATTACTGGTTTCCTTTCATTATTTTACTTTGTCTTTCTGAAAATGCACAATTTTGAAACAAAAGAGCAGGGGAAAATGAGAGAAAACCAGTAATTAACATCTGACCATAAGGAAAAGGAATTGCTCTATTTAAAGAACAGCTAAGGAAAGAAATCATCTGCAATACTGTGACCGCACTGAACAGGAAGCACTTGGAGACTGAGGCTAGAAGGAGGCAGATTCTCAGTAAAATTTGCAAGAGCTCTTTCTTCAACAGGATTGGTTAGTATAGAGCTTGCCGACCTTTTTGGGCCGATAGGCACATTTGCAAACTGTTCTGGCCTGGGCTAGGGGAGAGCCCATGAGCCTCAGGGGCAAGATGGGTCAGTTTGACTGCAGAAAGCCCTGCATCCCTTGCTTTCTTATTTTTTTGTATTCTTATTATTTAACAAAATTCATATACCGCTTGATTGTAATAAAGCCTTAAAGTGATTTACAAGAAACAAACTAAAGCATTAAAATTACAAAAAAATACTGTTAAAAATAGGTTGTTGTTGTTGTTTTTAAAAATTGAAACTAAACTCAACAGTAAGCTAAACACAGATTAAAACACATGCAGCTTCTACATGTTTCGATAGGTTTTCCTATACAAAAATGTTAAAGCAGGTACTGAAAACATTATACAGAGGATGCTCGGGTTGCATTCGCAACCCGCAGCACTGCGTCTGTGGATGCGCGGGTCACAATTTGGTGCTTCTGTGCATGTGCAAAGCGTGATTTAGCGTTCATGTGCAAGCGCCAGAACCTGGAAGTAACTCGTTCCAGTACTTCCGGGTTCGGCACGGTGCACAACCCAAAATCGCACAACCCGAAGCGTTTGTAACCTGAGGTATGACTGTACAGCAAAAGTGCCTGCTTGATGTCAATGGGCAGGGAGTTCCAAAGTGTAAGTACTGTTGTATTGTGGGCATACGGTATATGGAGTAAGTTGCTTCTGCAGTTGCAATGCAGTTCTCTGAGCAGAGGTGTTCATGCACTGACAGGGTTTCATTCCTGCTGGTAGCTGTGCTCATACCCTCCAACATTTCTCCGATGAAAATAGGGATGTCCTATTCCATTGTTGTTGTTGTTGTTATACTATTTATACCCCATGCATCTGACTGGGTTGCCCCAATCACTCCAACACACACACACACACACACACACACACACACACACACACACGTATATAACATTTAAAAAAGTCTCTATGCAGGATTGCCTTCAGATGGCTCGGGGCTCAGGTAACTCCATACCCTCCAACATTTCTCTGTTGAAAATAGGGACCTCCTAAGGAAAAGCGAGACATTCCAGGATCAAATCAGAAACCGGGATGGCTTCTGTAAATCTGGGGCTGTCTCTGGAAACTAGGGACACTGGGAGGGTCTGCTGTGCTGCTGCATTCTGCACTAACTGCAGCTGCCAGATCAGGTTAGGAGATGCCCTACAGAGAGAGTATTGCAGTAATTCAACATTTAAGTCTCCAGTGCCTGAACTACTGCAGCCCAGCAAGCTCTCCAGGAACAGCCACAGTTGTCATACCAGTCGCAGCTGCCAAAATACATTTCTAGCCACTGAGGCTACCTAATCCTCTCCATCCACATAGGTTTGTATTTGTTCACAACGTCAAAATTATAGCACCTCTCAAGCAGAAAGGTAGACTAATCAAGATATCATTTGCCATCCAGATCATGCAAATAATGGCCTTAAGACTGCATAGTTTAAGCACACTCTCTT